>NC_139404.1:147017830-149417830 GCF_905368555.1 Meleagris gallopavo | reverse complement strand
TCTAGACAAAAGCACACAATAACAATAGCAAGTGACAGTGTACATCAGTGACTCTGAAAGTGCTAGCATTTATTTCCATGGAAACTACAACAGATATAAAGAGCTCAATGACACAATTTAATAGAGCAAATTCTCAGCTACAAAATGCTCTTTTTCAACATATTTACTGCCATTAGCTATGCATTTTCTCCAGCAACAAGCCAGAGCCTATATGCCATGCTCATAAAAATTTACTTCAGTGGAGGTGACTCACTGTCGCTGTCATCACTGCTGAAATGTAACACTGACATTGCCACTTTGTCTCACTTTGCCAACATTCGCTATTTGGTGCCGAGGATAGTGTCCTAATCAGATTGTTCTCAAGCGGGGAAGCACGACAGTACTCAATATGAGTGATCAAGCTTCACTTTATTGTTGCACACACAGGGTTTATATATAATTCCAATACACGTGTTCACTTACTATTGGAGCACAAGGTGGGCAGCCAGGTGGGCTGCCTAGCTTCAACCAATGCTCAGCCAGCATTCACACCTGCCACTGAGCTCATCTGCTTATCACCCCCCACATATCCACAGAGCACAGCTGCGGATGTGAGCCTGCTGTTTACATGCTGCCCCAAGGATGTTGTGTCTCCCATCTTAACTCCTAATGTTTTCTCATGGGTATGCACTCTGTGCTGCTGCACTAGCTATGCTCGTACACAGTCTCATGGCCGCTCTGCTCTTGCAGCCATCTCCCAACAATTCCCCCTTTTTCTTTTTGTACGAGCATAGCTTTTTGTGTGGCTTTGTCAATACCCCTCATGATACAACTATACACTATGCGAAGCAGTAAAAGCATAACTAGAATAAGCAATAGCCAACACAAGCCTTCTTTGATTAATGCTGTGAGCCATGGGGACAGCCCCCCAAATAGGGATTCTAGCCAATCATCAAATGGGTTTCTTTTAACCTGAATCTTTTGCGTATGTTCCTTCAACCATTGAAGTTGTTCATGTATGGACCGACTATGATCCAAAAGGTTGAAGCAACACATCCCCTCAAAGTCCTCACAACCATGTCCCTGTGCTAAAAGCAGAAAGTCAATTGCCGCGCGATTTTGTAGCAAAGCGTGCCTAAGATTATTCATATCAGATAACATAGATCCAAAGATTAAGGTGGTCACGTTAGCCTGTTTTGCTGACCAACATGCTTCTAACTATTTTAACGCTTGGGCCGCTGCCACGCCCGGCGTAAGGAATGAAGCGAACACCTGGGCAGTAGCCAACCATAAATCAATGTTATCGTTGCAATCTGATGTCAGGCGGCGCGTACTCCGCCGTCGCCTGGCCTTACGCAGACCAGAGGCGACATTAAGCCATTGACGATGTTGGGGAGCGAACAGTGCTAACTGTCCAAGATAGCAAGGTCCTCCTTGGACATTGGCAGGAACGCCTGCCCACGCCCGGTCACCACATATTAAAAATACACCCGGGGGTAGGGCCTTAGCCGAGTCATTATTCCACAGTGCAGGTTGGGAATCGGCTTTGGAAAGGCTTGCTCCATATCCATACCACAGTCGTAGGTTACCTCCTTCCCCGTTTTGGTTGCTGTAACCGCAATATGCCCCCCATACCGAGAATTCCTGTTCATTATGGGGGGAGACCACTGTCCATCCTGTTGCGTCAAAAAAAGGATTATCCACATAGTCCCACAGTTGCTTAAGGATACTTGCCCGAGCACTAAGGCCCTGGTGCGATCGTCCGAAGCAAAAGCATGTTTGATTCCATCCCGCTGAAGCGTTTCCTACTGCCTGGGAACCCAGGAGATCCAGCTGTTGGGGGTCCCATGGCAAGGAGTCACTTAGTCGTTCTATCAAGCATGCACTTTGTTCTGAAGTGTTGTAACGAGAACATGGATTATCTCTTACGTATCCTTGAAAGCTCTCCAGCCAATAACTCGGCACTCCGATCAGACAGGTCCGGAAAGGTTCAGTGGCCGACTGAAGACTCAGGCAGAAGTCAGTCTGGCCCGTCTTGTTCGCCCAGGTCATCCATAGGTTCCCTGGCTGCGACACCTGAAGGACTGCCTGGCTGTTGAGGTGGCAACCTGTCAGTATCAGTAGAAATAGACACTGCTGCTTTGGTCCACTTCACTAGGACCCACAGTGGACCTGTTGGGGTGAGCACACACATGTAACCCCTTCCCATATTTCACCTCTGAGGGGCCCTCCCAAATCCCTGTCTTGGGATTTCTGTATCTTACGAAAAACGGCTTGTCGCTACCTTGAGAGGGTACCCGCCCATGAATCTGAGCTGATGCCTCTTCCCTATCCCCAAAGATGCACAGATAATTAATTGTAAACAATGCCCTAGCCAGGCATTCCTGGGGATCCCTTACCTCAGAAAGTTTCTCTATGTACCTCTTAAGCGTCTGATTTGTGCTCTCCACCACTGCCTGACCGGTTGGAGAGTTAGGCATGCTGGTGATATGTCGTACCCCCCATTTCTCGCAAAATTGTTGAAAACTCCTGCTAGCATATGCGGGGCCATTGTCTGTTTTTATCATCCAGGGCAACCCCATGGTAGCAAAGCATAGTGTTAGGTGTCGGGTGACATGTATCACCCTTTCCCCTGCTTGGGCAGTGGCCCAGATGAATCTACTAGAAGTATCTATTGTGACATGCACATATTTTAATTTCCCAAATTCTGGCACTTGCGTCACATCCATCTGGCAAATTTCCAGGGGGCCAAGTCCCCGAGAATTGACTCCTAAGCCTAAACCAGGCCCATGTCCTGCACACGTTGGGCATGCTCGCACAATCCCCCGTGCATCATTTAGACTAATATACAGTTTGCACAAGCCCTTAGCATTCTGGTGAAACATGCTGTGGGCCTCATGGGCCTGAGCTAATTTATTGACAGGGATGGTTGTCGCCACCAAGTCATCTGCTCGCTGGTTCCCTTCACCTAAGCCCTCCATCCATTTGTGGCTTCTGACATGAATCACAGCATACTTCTCATCCCTTATCATAACCGCTCTCTGTAACATAGTAACTCAAATAGGCATCGGTTGCCAATATCCCTGATTCTAGCATCCTCTACCCTTTCTATGAGGCCCACAACATATAACGAATCCGATACTACGTTAAGGGGCTTTTGAGACCAGTTCAGGAATGCCCAGACTACAGCAGAAAGCTCTAAAGTCTGCAAAGAGTCCCCAGATTGCGCTTGAAGGATTCGATGCTTCCATTGCTGGTCTTGTTGCTATGTCGCTGCTGCTGTACGCGATTTTCGGACGGCATCTGTGAAAACTGTTACTGCATTCTGAAGAGGAGTTCTACTTCATTTAGGTATTTGTAACCAATGTTGTTGTGACATCCATTTCAGTACTGGGGAGGCGAGGGATCGTACTGTCAGAGCAAACTTGCTGCCAGCTCATCTGAATTCTGTAGATACCAATCCAAGTCCACACGTTTGAGAGGTAAATATATGGTTGCTGGCTCTTCCCCAGAGATGCTGAGTACTCTGTGACATCCTTTTCTTACTAATTCCGCGAGGTTGTCGATCCTTTGCTGGACTGTCGTTTTTGGCTGCAAGCTCGTAAACAGCCATTTTAGTACCTTTATGTCTGGTCTCTTCCCCTTTTTCTTTTTGCACTGCGTCAGTGCACCCAGCAGTTGCCTGTGGCCACTTAGGATAGTGATATCGATGGGGAGAGATGGCTCACAGCGATCGACGGCTTGTGTCGCAATAAGATGTCTGAGAGTTTCAATAAGATGCTGCTGCTCTGTTGTCACCGAAACGCGGGCAGCAGGATCAGTGCCCTTTAAAAGGGGACGCAGTACATTGAGATTGTCGTTGGAGATACCGACAATGGGGCATAGCCACTGTAAATCACCTAAAAGTTTCTGGGCATCATTGAGAGTCTGAATATCGGTGTGTAATGCCAACTTTTGTGGGCTGATCTGCGACTGTGTGATGGTCCAGCCCAGGTACTTCCATAGGGGCTTGCGCTGTATCTTTTCCGGAGCTATGACCAGTCCTTTATTCTGGAGTGTATGTTTCCTGTTCGGCAGTGAACAGTTGTGGTTGCGCAATGAGAATATCGTCCATATAATGATATATGATTGCATGAGACCATGCCTTGCAAATTGGCGCAAGGGCAGCGTTGACAAACAACTGACAGAGAGGCCTTTGCGGGGCTATTCTTCATGCCTTGTGGCAATACAGTCCATTCGTATCGTGATGCCGGTGCACCTTTGTTAGGTGAAGATACAGTGAAAGCAAAACGTTGCATATCATCTGGGTGAATACCTATTGCGAAAAAACAGTCCTTAAGATCCACAATTAGGAGATTCCATTTCTCTGGGATCATTGCAGGGTTGGGGGGTTCACTTCCTAACTGCACTTCATTGCCATACTTACATACTAACATCCCAGTGCAAGAAGGGCAGGTTGTAAAGCTCCCATGGGCTGCATCTGATCATTAACAGCCCAAAGATCATGGAGCAGTCTGTATTTTCCGGATTTCTTCTTTATTACAAATATGGGGTGTTCCAAGGGCTGGTAGATGGTCGGATGTGGCCCTTTTGTAACTGCTCTTTCACCAGTGCAAGGGCATTTTCGAGGCTTTCCTTCTTTAGCGGCCACTGCTCGATCCATACAGATTTATCAGTCAGCCAAGTGAGTCGAATCAGGAAAGCCCAAACAGCGGCTGCTAAGGAAAACCCACTTGAGTAGTCAGGACCATTCCCATTTGATCCAGAGCATCTCTGCCAATCAAGGATTGGACCCCAGGGGGTAGTGGCATTACTGTGATGTGGCAGTGAGCGTGCCGGCCGTCGATAGAAACCTTAATGGGCTGAGCACTTTGCAGCACTGCTACTGATCCGCTCACACCTTCCACACCCCTCCCCATGGTACCAAGGGCCACTGGGAGGGCCAAAGGCTTTTGGCAACAATTGTGATGTCGGCTCCGGTATCCATAAGGGCTTGTAACGTGCACGACTGTCCATCAGAATGGAAGGTGGCAAGAATGATGGGTCGCTGACACATTGGCATTGTAAGAAGCTGTCATGGTTTCATGATTTTTGGTTATCAGTATTCCACATCATAACATCATGTAATGCACTCGGGGTTTGACTGCTGATGCTCAAGTTCTGGATGCCTGTCCAGAGGAGAAGAAGAACTACATTTCCCCAGGGGACTTTGCGGTCAGCGAGGAGATAGATCTCCCGGCAAGGTCACCTGATGCTCTCTTCTTTGCCTCTGCTTCTTCGCTTGCGCTTCTCCGTCTGCGCTTCTCCATCTGTGTTTCTCTGCCTGCGCTTCTCTGCCTGCACTTCTTCATCAGCTCAACTGGACTGCACTTCTCATCTCAGCATTGTGGTGAGGCCGATCCGCCTTCCAGACACACACTCTCTCTCTCTCCTTATATTCTGCTGATACAATATTTAGTAAATTAGTTTGTTTCACCTCAGATTGTTGCCGCTGTTTTCAATTATTTCGGGGTCCCCTATTTTCCTTTTCCGGGGGCGCGGATCCACGGATCCCTCCGCCCTTCTAGTCACGGAACCGGACTGAACCAGCCCATAAACCGTTGACAGAAGCACTAAGCCTCCAGTTGACCCAAAGCCATTCTCATTTTGAGCTTTGGAGGTAAGTGGCTGCAAACTCTGTGTCAGCACAGGTAGTGGCACCAGCTGAGCAATCTTTGAACCGGCAGGAATGTGGATTGGTGGGAACTGTGTTTGCGCCACTATTTGTATAATCCCATTGAAGTCGGCATCAGTAAGTCCTGGAAGAACAGTCACACCATGTAGACTGGTAGATGAACGTCCAATTAACAAGGCGCCCACGGCAGTCCCTTTTAGCTCTGGAGGTCCACGAGTTGTCGCAGGTATTCGGATAGGCCGGTTGTCAAGAAGGGTGGTATCTACTGCGGTTGCCAAATCTAGGCCAAGGCTCCCCCTTGTGGCTGGGCAAAGACCGGAGTCTCGTCTGACCGCGGTCCGTAGGGTGCTGCTGTCGTGTGTGGGCTTGACGGCGGGAGCGCTGGGGAGGCCACGACCAGGGCTGCCATTGTTGTCGGCGCGCGGCGGCCCTTCACGCTCTGCTTGAAGTTTCCCGATTTGCACGCCGACGTACTGTGATTCGAGGAGTTGCAATTGTTGCACCACACCTTAACCCTATACTTCCTTCTCATGTGCCCTACCCTGCCGCAGCGGAAGCAGGTAATACCTGCCGTCCTCTTTCCCTGATCTACCCGACGCCCGCTCCCTGCCGATAAGGGCGCAAGGGCCGCAAAGGCCTGTGCTTGAGCCTCAACCACTTTTCCACCTAACTCTCGTATAGCCTCTACTATCCATGTGTGCGGCCCAGTGGGTACCCGACTCATTCGTTCTAACATCGTTTCAATGGCGGCATCGATTGGCAGGGTTATCAAAATAGATCGTGTGGGAGCGTTACAGTTATCCATTGCGCACTGGCGCAACAGAGTGCCTTTCATCCACTCAGGCACATCGGCTCTATTTATTGCGTCTGCAATCCTATCGACAAAGCTAGCAAAGGATTCTTCTCTGTCCTGTTTTATAGACATATAGGAAGGGGTCGGAGTGGACCCCTTCAGGCGAACCGTATGCCTTCCAGACATACCTCAGGGCCTAAGTGAACCTGTATATCTGGTACAGCAAAGGGTCCTGTGCCCATCAACTGCTGTACCATCACTCCAAACATGGGATCAGCGGCTGCCCTCGGGGTATTAGCATTCATTTCACATAATCTCTGCCAATGGGCCTGACAGAGTAATTATTCCGACTGACTCATGATCATCCGGACAATAACCTTGATGTCTTCTGGAACAAGAACTCCATAAACCCAGATGTAATTTAGCATTTGCTTCGTGGGCTTGCCATGCAAACCACTCTCATTGACCGTGGCCCTAAGTTGGGACAGTAGTTTCCAGTCGATAGGCACATGAACCCCGTCTGCTGCCATCATCATTTAACTCAAAGCGCACGGGGAACGCCTGATTTACGATTTCCACTACGCCCATGTCCCCTGCACTCATAGCCTCCTGAGCTACCACCGTCCAATCAAGATGGGAAGGAAAGGCCTTCCGTGATGGTGGTTTGCCTATCAGGGCCCATGGAGGTTTGATTACTCCAGCCCCCGGCAGCCCTTCCAACATAGTCGGCACTGAGGCTGTGGCTCCGTCCCCAATTCCCCCCTCCAGATCGGAAGGAAATAGATCCGGCTCGTCATTATCACTGTCATCTGCCGCGTCAGCAGCGGGGGGTGCAGATGGTGCCAAAGCCCCCAACTTTGCCAACATCCGCTATTTGGTGCCGAGGATAGTGTCCTAATCAGATTGTTCTCAAGCGGGGAAGCACGACAGTACTCAATATGAGTGATCAAGCTTCACTTTATTGTTGCACACACAGGGTTTATATATGATTCCAATACACGTGTTCAATTACTCTTGGTGCACAAGGTGGGCAGCCAGGTGGGCTGCCTAGCTTCAACCAATGCTCAGCCAGCATTCACACCTGCCACTGAGCTCATCTGCTTATCAGCCTCCCACATATCCACAGAGCACAGCTGTGGATATGGGCCTGCTGTTTACATGCTGCCCCAAGGATGTTGTGTCTCCCATCTTAACTCCTAATGTTTTCTCATGGGTATGCACTCTGTGCTGCCGCACCAGCTATGCTCGTACACAGTCTCATGGCCGCAACGCTCTCGCAGCCATCCCCCAACAATATGGTCTTCATAAATGTTCAGAGAGTGTTGACAAATGTCAGCATGTGCGAATATTCCTACAATTCAGTTCCACACCTTTGCTTTATTCCCACTTACATGTCAGATGCCATTTTGCCAGACTGCCTCTCTGCTGTCATCCATTGCAAGGCAATAAAATTTACCAGTATATTGGGGGGAAGGTTCAGCCTCTACTGATGTAGAACCAACATCCACTTCCGACGTCATAGATCAACGTAATAAAATAGGAGGCATTACTTTCATATCAGCTACTGTTAATAAACAGAAGAACAATTGACAAGTGAAAAAAATGTCATTAGAAAAACGTGTGAGAAAGGTGAAATATGGAAGAACAAAGTAACAGTAAAGAAGTCTGGTAAAAACAAAGCAATCTTGCAAAACTGATATCAACAGAGTAACTGAAAGAAAAAGAATTATCTTGTAAAACAAGAGAAACCATAATAATCTCTGATTGCCAAAATATATTATCAAGACTTGATGAGACACTTTCTCTTTCGGGGTTACGGACAGAAGAGTACAAAGCATCAGTGATGGAATAGGAAAGGTGAATAAATAATAAAGAATGAAGAATGAAAAAATAAAAGAATAAAGAACTAAGAATTGAGAATAAAGAAAATTCACAAGAAAAACACTTCACCTCCAGCTTCCAGATTAAAAGATGGTCACCTAGATTTTTGTGACTAACAAAGATCAGTGATCATTGCCACAAATGCTAAGTGAAAGCTTGAGTTCTCTTGTACTGTATGCTTATAGCTAATTTAGGAAAGCTTGTTAAGTGCTACCTATTTTCTATATGTACTGATAATACTCAATACTGATTAAGAAGTAGCAAACGACAATTACACATTGTTAATGATTTTCAGTCCATCAAAGGATTGCTTTCAAGGTTGGAACAGCCAGATTTATCAGCTCTTTAAACAGTGTCCTCATGACTATATCCAGTTCCCTAACTGGTGTACTGATCTGCAACCAGCACTGTGGATCTTTGTATTCACTTCAACTACGTATTTATTGAAGTATTTCAGTAGGCAGTGGGAGAGAATGTATACTTACTTTATAAACTTCATTAAAACAGCACATAGGAATGTTATTTCTGATCTATTTGTCATCTATACATATGCTTCTAAACTGCTTATAACATGTTTATGTTTAGTTAACCATCCAATGTCATGATAAATTTTCCCTCTTTGAGCAAAACTGTTCCAGTTTTTCACTATATTTACCATAAAAATCCCTTTTTCAAATATAAAATCTAAATCTCCCTTCTTGAAGTTTGAAACCATTTTCCCCTGTTCTCCTGCTAAGGAGTCTTTTCCTTTATTTTTTTTCCATCACTGAGTGACATAATTTAGTGACCACAGTGTTACGTTTGATTTAGGTGTTTTGTAATTATCACATTAAATTGTAAACCATTTACACTAAAGACACTAAATTTGTATTGAAATTTTTGTAGGGAATATGTCGAGTAACATACGCTTTTCAAATGTAAGAAGTATGATTCTGATTGTGAAATATTTCTAAGGAAAAAAAGTCTCCCTAAATTATATTGGTTTTAATTCAAGATGATATGTTACAAGTATGTCCTTTGCCTCTTCTTTTACTCTTCTACAAAATGCCATCTCTTGACTAAGATGTGCTACAGGGTACCTGTTACAGAACTAGGGAATTGGAAGTATTGACTGACCACAAGACCCGCCTGATGAGCAGAGAAGAAAAAGAGCTTGGAAAATCAGAAAAAAATAATCTGTGTTTTCAAACCAGCAGACTATGGCCAAGTAAATATAAATTGTCAGGATAGCCATGCCCAATCACTTGTTTATTTTCAGATCAACACAGCTAATTAAGTATTACAATTATTACAGCCCTCCGCTGAACAGCAGTTTCAGCATATTAGCAGGTGCTTATCATTGAATGAGATACCTTGTTGATATCCACTTAATATAAAAAAGTTGTTGGAGATACTGAAGGTCTTCTAAACCTTGACTTTTTTTTTTTTTTCCCCTCACTCTTGATTGCAATTTATCATATTGAATTTAAAGTGAGGATCAGAAGGGCTTTATAACACTCCTCCACACTGAACTGGCGTTGTCTTGAAAAGACAATATAGATATAGCTCACTCACTAATCGATTAATAATTAAGGCCCATGCTGAGTAACTGAAGAGTTTCAGAAGCACATTCAGAAGGCTATAACAAAATATTCAAAGAAGTCAAAATTTAAGTTACCAGAACTGCAAGGGGTGACTTGATCATGTCTCGCTCCGATTTATAGGAGGGAGATGAGGTTCTTTTAATATTATATACCCAGCGTGAGATTAAGAAACAACGGTTCAAATGTTGGTCCGACCAGTTTATTATAATCCTAATCAAGGAGACGGGGAAGGGAAGGAGGGCGATAGAAAAGAGAGGAAAGAAGCAAGAATTGCGTAAAGCGGGGATAGTCACCACCAGGATCCAGCAGCGGTCCCGTTGCACGACGTTTCGATGGTCTGAGGTAGAAGCAGCAGGGGGGGAGAGAGAAGCAGCGTGGCCGGCCTTGGGCAGCAAGCAGGTGGCAGAAAGAAGTCGCGGAGCCGATCCAGGAGGAAGCAGCAGGACTCAGGTAGCAGGCCCAAGGGAGTCCGCCAGCACGCAGGAATTCCGTGGTGAGGGATCTGATGGCAGACACCTACCCTCGTGGTTTTCGGTTCCTCCTTTTATCCTCCTTTTCCTCCTGCCTACGTGACACCCCTTGGGCGCTTGAGCAAGACTCATGTGAGTATCCCCCGAGATGGCCATCATCCTGAGGTAAGTCCACACAAAAGACCGCTTCACAGCTATTTAGCTGCAGCTTATCTTCTTCTCCTTGCCCCTGGCCTTGTCCATCAAAGTTCTCCAGACAAAGGATTTCACCACCTTTGCCCAGGACTTGCCTGGACTTGTTCATCTATGTCCTTCAGACAAAGGATTTCACCACCTTTGCCTAGGACTTGCCTGGACTTGTATAAGTCCATCTGTGTCCCCAGCAAGCTTTGAGACACTGATGTTAACAGAATAATATCTTACAGATCACAATCTGTGTACTTATTTCTTCAAGATAGAAAGCTCTTCAATCTATCAACAAGAGCAACAGTGAAAGATTTAGGTGTTTACAATTATAAAATGTGATAAAAACAGACTGAGACCAAAAGTTTGTCAACTTTTTCTAATTATATTTTCACCTGATATTATATCTCATTACATCTTAACATATTTTATGAGATTATAAAAACAATACCGACAATGAAATTTTAATAGCAAAATCAGTTAAATATTAAAATACTTTAATAAGAATTGATTATCATCTAATGAGCATTTGAGGGGAGAAAAAAAAAAAAAAAGCGTTATTTTTTTCCATAGCTTAATTTTTACTCTAAATGAGTTAATTGATGTTTCACAAATTTGTGTCTTTTGTAGGTTACCTCAAGTGGACAAGAACCTCACAGCCATTTGCTCATACATTCTGCAGCACGATAGGAGAAAGAGTCAGAAAAGTAAAATTGAGAGAATTTCTGGGTAAGATAAAGACAACTTAATAGACAAAGCAAAACTGCAAGGAAAATAAGGAATTCTTTCACTAATTCCAATTGGCAAAGATATTTATCAGTTTCCACGAAAGTTGGGCTCATCGTGCATGTGGTTTTTCTTGAGAAAACAAACTTCATGATTCCAAACATTCCTTTTCCTCCAGTTTTTATTGCTGAGCATGACACCATGTGGTACAGAAGAAAACCTTCTTCTCAGAAGAATAAGTAGTAAGCTGTCTGACTGAATTGAGTGGTATTGTTCAAATTGTGCCGTTATTAAGATTCCAAGATTTCTTCCTCATTAAAAAAAATCTAAGTATCAATGCTATTTTTTCTAGACAGACAAAAAGTTGAAAATATAAATTCTGTTAAACTGGCATTATCTTTAGCATTTTTTAACAGGTTAGTAGGTAATCAGAAATGACTGCCTAAACAGTTACTTAGTGTTGTGTAAGAAAGACAGAATCCTTTAAAACTTAGGAACCCAGAGATGAAATATTTTCACCCAAGAAAAGGCCAAGAAAATTTTCACCATTCACAAGCAAAAAATTCAAATTACATATTTTTTTAAAACAATAATTATAAAGTTATGAAATTGCATGCTTGTTTATCAATCAGTTGGCTACTGTACATTAAGGAACTGATTTATGATATATATATATATATATATATTATTTTTTTTTTTTTGCATAAGTGTAGTTTAGATTACCTCAAATTTATCCAGTTACAACTTCGGCAGAAAGTAAGATTAAAAAAAAAAAAAAAAAAAAAAAAAGAGAAACTAATAGTTAATTCATAGTTGTTTTTGTTTGTTTGTTTTCTTTCTTTTTTCTTTCCTCTTTCAGATTATGGCTTAAGTACACAGGCATTAATTTTGCCATCTGTCACTATGTTAGAACACTGCAATTTCTACTCAGTGGAGAAAAGTATGAAAGTTATTAAAATTTCTTTTGAAGAAAAAAATATTTTTGCTTGTGAATCAGAAATAGTTGGGTAATGAACGTATAAAATAGGGAATAGATTTATGGGATCTGCCATAGATACATGTTCATTTGTTCCTTGGTTCAAACCAGCAAAACAAACAAACAAACAAACAAAAACAAAACTGGAAAAGGATATGCCTAGTCTTTAATATGAATTTGAGGACTCAAGATCTCTGATAGAATTTGAGGAACATGGTTACCACTTTCCTGTTTACACATCCAAATAGTAGCAAAGTTGTGCATGTATTCATGCGCACAGAGATATAAAAACACAGACAGATAGATAGATAGATAGATAGATGATAGACAGATAGATAGATAGATAGATAGATAGACAGATAGATATATAGAAGCTATATTGAGACAGAAACTATGTTTTGAATCGACATTTCATAGTTGGCAAAAGATGACAAGTAAGAATTCTAATACTACTACAGTAAATGGCCTCCAGTTAATACAATTTTATTAATTTATGCAGTGTCGTTTTGAATATGTAGATCAGCATTTCAAGGTTTCTTACTTTTATAAAGCAGCTCAGTCAATAACTAATTGTCTGTCATTTCTGAAATAATTTTCATTTAATCGTAAGTAGAACTAAGAAGTGAAAAGCTTCGCGTTCTGTCATCTACTAATACAATTTATTACTGATAAGAATTTTTTGAGAAAATCAGTGTTTAATTCTATAAATAGATACAATAAATTTAATTTACTTTAATTGAACTGCATGAAGTAGGATTGTTTTATTTGCTCAATTAACAGAATATTTATTTAAGAAAATAACAAGATCAAACTGTGCACTTAATTTGTATTCCTCATGCATTTTAATTAATTACTACCTTGATAGTTCTCACATACTGTGAAATTTATACACATCTACATGATAATTTACTTTCCTACAAAAGTGTGACTGCAACTGTATCTCTTCAAGGTGTGCTAAAATATGGAATATACTATTATTTTAAGCTAGTAGTTTAACATAGAAAGTTTTTGAAGACTTTAAATAGCAACTTGCTGTTAGTGCTGCTAGAAATATATAATTGCCAAAATAGAGTGAAAAGGATTTTCAAGCATCTTCAAAGCCCGTGTTCTCGTTCCAGAAACCTAAATTAGAAAATTCACCCAATTTTTTTTTTTTTTTTTTTTTTTTTTTTTACTACAGCCTTCTGTTTTGTTTCCTGAATTCATTCCACTTCTGAAAGAGTTCTATAAAAATTTAACTGTTGGACTTAGTTGAAGAGTTTCACCTAAATATTTTTTTTATTAAGGTGCTTTTTCTAATTGGAGGTATATAGTAATGTGTTGCTGGAAAACTTTATATATCATCTAATTTCCAGCAATTATAGATTGTTTATTTTCAGGCTGAAATAATTCTTACAAAGTACTTTCATCTTTTCCCTGTATGTGTCTTGAAGACCATAACATTATCACAAAAACAAACAGGAAATACATTCCTAAATGCGAATACGTGTAGTGGCTTGCTCTTGGTTTGCAACCAAACTCCAGCCCTCCCCCCTGACGGAGAGTTGCTCTCTCTCTCAGTCCCTTCCTCAAAGGGAGACAGAGCAGATTTGATTAAAAAGTGCATGGATTGAGACAGTGAGATCACTTACTAGTTATCATCACAAGAAAAACTGATTTGATTTAGGAAAAAGTTATGTAATTTGTTGACAATCACTTAAGTAAAGTTAGACTACGAGAAGTAAAAATAAATGAGTATCTTCCCTGCATTCCCACTTTTTTTTTTTTTTTTTTTTTTTTTCCCTACAAAGTCTACTTCACTCTTTTTCCTGCTTCTCTATCCCTGGAGCAGTGCAGGAAAGATAGAAAAGAGAGGCTTATAGTTAGTTCATAATAGTTCAGGTTAAGACTGTTCCAGCATAGACCACCTCTGTCCTACAGTTCCATCAGAGAATGAATTTACTCCAGCACCAGGTCCTTCATAATTTACAGGAGAATCTCTTCTCCAGCTTACAAACCAGCTCTTCCACATCCTTCTTCTCTGGTCTTGAATGCTGGGGTTGTTTTTCATACTTATTTTCTTCACTCCTCATTGCTGTGCAAAATTTTTTATTCAACACACTTTCTTTCCCAGAAATGCTACCCTATTCGGTGTTCTAGCTTGCAGTGTGGCTGTTGGAGATGGCTAGAACCATTTATTTCCAGCACTGGTGGCCTAAGCCTCTCCTCAGAAATGCCAACCTTATAGCCTCCCCCTTTACCACACCTTCTCACACAATCCCAATATATTCCATCCCACATCTCTGTGAAACAAATATCTTATAACTGACATTAAACTATACATTAAACACAACTTCAGTTAAAAAATCAGCCATAACAATAAGGTCTCTAAGACTTACAGCTTCTTTGACTGATGGAGACTGTTAACAATGCTCTTATTAAATGAATTAATGATCCTAAAATTGCTTGAAAAGAGTTATATCTAAACATGTATTTTTATTTGTCTTTCCATTAGATTCATGTGTACTGCTTTCAGGATTTGCACACATATAGCTAATGGGAGGATAGAACCCCAATTCATAACCACAGTGCTTACAGCAGGAACAACTATTTTTCTCCATTAATCAAGAAATCTTCAACTGATACAGTTGCTGAATTAATCATATTCAAAATCAGTTGCTGTAAATCAATGCAATGGTAAATATAAACTTAATTTCTTCTTTTATTATTGACTGTGAAGCTATGCATGTTTGGGAAGATTATGTGTCATGTTTTCATGCATAAACAGAAATTGTTTAAAGATTTTGAGTTATAAACCTAATGGAAATAAATCTTTGCTGGTTCATTTTATGTATTAGATCTTCTTCAAGTCAGACCTCCATAATGAAGAGAAAAATGAGTCATTTGATTATATGAAGAAGTTGAATATAAAAAATAATAATAAAAAAAGAGCTGCTTTGACATTTCTGTACACTTGTCAACAATTTATATATTTAGTCATCTTCATGTTTGTAGAGTTAGATAAATATTTTTAATTTAATTTAGAAAACAAATAGGCATTAAAAAGATAACACAAAATAGAATTTTAAATAATATTGGATATCTAGTCTAAATCCATCCTCTTTCAGTTTAAAACCGTTACTTCTTGCCCTATCACTCTGCTCTCTGATAAAGAGATCCTCCCCATCTTTCCTGTAGACTCTGCATATTGTAAGACATTTCTTCTCTAGGTGAAACAATCTTCACCCTTTCTTCAAATGATAGATGTGCCAGGTCTCTGATTATCTTCCTGGGGATTCACTCCAACAGATCTATGTTTTCTATATGCTGCAGACCAAGAGCTGAATGTAGCACTCCAGGTGGGGCCAAATAAGAGTGTATTAGAACAGGAGAGTCAAATTCCTCAGCCTCTTGTTCACACTTTTTTTGATGCAGCCCAGGATATGATTGATTTTCTGGGCTGAAAGAGTATATTGCTGGCTCCTATTTCATTCTTCATCAACACCCCCAAGTTCTTCTCTGGGCTGCTATTGACCCATTCTCCTCCCAGCTTTAATCTGTGGTTTGGAACTGCCTCAACTCAAGTGAAGGATCTTGCACTTGGTATCGCTGATCTTTGTAAGGTTCTCATAGATCCATCTTCCAAGTCTGCGAGGGTCCCACTAGATACAGTCCTTCCCTCCACTGTGTTGCCCAAACCATGCAGCTGATGTAATTAGCTAGCCTGCTGAGGGTGCACTCAATCCTACAGCCCATGTGACAACAAAAATATTAAATAGTGCCAATCTCAGTACTGATTGCTGAGGCAAGCAACTTGTCACCGTCTCCACCTAGAGAAGAGATGTAGGTGATGCTAAAGACTTTCATGGATAATCTGCGCCCGATAGACGATTATTGCTCTGAAGCATCTCCCATACAAGGAAAGGCTGAGAGACCTGGGAGTCTTCAGCCTGGATAAGACTAAAAAGGGCTCCTATCAATGCTTGTAAGTATCTAAAGTGTGGGTGTCAAATGGATAGGGCCAGAATCTTTTCAATGGTGCTCAGCAACAGAAGAAGAGGTAATGCAGACATACTGGAACAGAGGAAGTTCCATATGAACATTAGGAAAAAATTCTTTACCTCAAGGGTGACAGAGCACTGGAATAGGCTGCCACTGGAATCTCCTTCTCCAGAGATATTCAAAACCTACCTGAACACTTTCCTGTGTAAACTACTGTAGAGTATCTGCTTTACCAGGGCATTGGACTAGATGATTTCCATAGATCCCTTCCAAATCCTACAATTCTGTGATTCTATGATAATAATTGTTCCCTCTCTTTTCACTGTCTGTATACAGAAACAATAGAGATTTCTGTAAGTCTGTAATAATTAACTGTCCCCTTTGCATAGTAGTATCTGTCTGAGACTGGTAAGGAATGTCTCAAATTGACATGAGACAATCAACATCGCTTTGTGGACAGTTTTACATTTGAAAGCATTTCTTTTGTGGTCTACCTTCAAATGGGAAAGCCTAGGAGTGTTTTATTGGCTGAACACTTGGCCTGGGAGCAAATGATTCCAGCTTGATAAAAGAGACTGTGAGAACATACCATTGTATCCTGTGAAGGCTGGCATCTCTCTGCTTCCATTTATCTGCTGACTTAAACTTGCAATGCGTGGAAGACAGGAAAAATGAGTTCGTACTGAGGCCAGAAGCTGTCACTCCAGAAAAGCAGGCTTGACCACTTTGGAATATAAGAGTTTGTAAAGTCATTCTTAGTTTTCAGCTGACCAGCATAACCTCAGGTGACCCACCAGTACTGAAGATCAGCACCTGACACCAAGACACTCCTGGATGAAAGAGTGGTCTCCCCCCATTTTCTATCTTTTCTTTCTCTTCTTTTATTCTTTTACTCTTTGCAGTAGATGTTGTCTAATATTATTTTACCTGTAACACTTATTAATCGTAATTAGAAAATCAGACATTTTTACTTCCAAGTGGAGTATTAGTTGTTATTGAGAAAGCTCTCAATAAATTGATGTGTATTATTCTTCTGAGCCTTGGATGACTTCACAATAATGACCCCTGCTGACTAGGGGAGGAGTGTCTAAGGAGAAAGAAAATTATTCACCTCCCTCAAAACCCCCTGAGTAGGATGAGACAGTATCTAATGACAGAGATAGCAACTTTTTTCAAAAACTGATAATTTTCAGTAATCTGGCTGGAAGGAAAATGCAAAGCAACATTCAACTACAACAGGCAAAACCCGTGTAAAAGCTAATAGTTTCATGCTACTGATCAGTAGCCTTCTACAGGTTATTTTATTTTACCCATTGAACAGCATATCTATTAAATCTATGAGCATCTAGTTTCTTCAGAAAGTCGCTGTGAAAAACAGAATCCAATACCTTGCTAAAATCCAAGTAAAACACATTTACAGTATTTTCCTCATCCAATAAGTGGGTAATCTTGTCACAGAAGGAGACTAGGTTACTCAAGAAAGACCTGCCTTTCCAACATATATGCTGACTAGGTCCAATCATTGTCCTGTACTTGCCAGATGATGGTACTGTGTATGATCTGCTCCATGTACCCAGCCCGTAAGTACTCAGTGCATCCAAGGACATATTTTGAGATATAAATCAGGAGCTTAAAATGGCTTTTTAAACAAGCATTTAATTAAGATAAGTAACATAAATCGAGAAGATATACTGAGCTGACCCTGGCCAGTAACTAAGTGTCTATACAGCCACTAACTCAGCATTTCCCTCCGAAATGTCCATTTGGTCTCTGAATAATAGCTACCTTGGAAAACATCTCAGAAGACTGTATAGGAAACCGTTTTATACATATTCTTATCTGAGTTACACTAGAAAATGCTATTCAACAACTTAAATAAGGTTTATAAATCACAGAATCATGGAATCATAGAATCATAGAATTACCTGAGTTGTAAAGGACCACAAGGATCATAAAACTCCAACCCCCCTGCCGCAGGCAGGGCCACCAAAAAAATAAAAGCATGATAAATCATTAAAGTTCAGAAGACTCTTGTGAGGAAACAAATATAACTATTAATGCATGGAGAGTTCTTTAGTGTTGGAAAACCACTCATGGGTAAGCTGGTAAAAAATACAGGATTTGTGATACTATATTTATTTTCTTTGCCCTAGAATACAACTTGTGTTCTAGGTAGCTCTCCTGAAAAGGCCATCAAAAATTAAGCGGTTGTGTGGGGGAAGATATAACTGTGAGTGAGTCACCAAAGAGCTTATCAGACTCTTGATGGATCCTATAACTGTGAAACCTTGGGAGACTGGAGTGTAAGACAGAGAGAAAATGGTGTCTGTTTGCATCTAAGGGTGAACAGGAGGTTCTTTTTGTATGCATTATTAATCTTGTTACACTTAAGAAACCTTTCATCCTTTATCACTGTTGTTTGGGAGAAGCTAGGGCCAATTAACTGATTATAAGATCTGTTAGAGGAATAGGAATTTCTTGTTTGTAAGTGAATGGTATGTAAGATGTATGTTGAACACAATGAAGGAGAACTATTCTGATGCTACAAGAAACTGTGAGAGCTCTCTAACTCGACTGAGCGCTGACACTGGTATAACTTCAAGTTTATACAAGATCAAAATGCAAAGTTCATCTGATTGGTAGGATGTTTTTAACACCATTCATGTCATGTTATGTTGACAATGATAATCTTTATTCTGAGAAATGATAGTAATGTACTCTTTTAATAAGACATAACAGTTTTGACAATCTGTACAAAATCCCAGCTCATGAAAGCTCTTAGACATTCATCTTCTAGTCAAGATAATTAGAACTGTCAAATACTATGGTGCCAGGGGACCTGTGTCTAGAAGATTCTTTGTTTCTATTTTTCAATCTTTCATCTTTCGCTGTCAATATATATGAGCTGTCAATGCCAGTGTCAGAATATACGTCAGTATTTGGGGAAGACTAGACACCTGTATTTTAATGTGCTTGTTTTATAGACAGTCAATCTTTTCACAGTTTTGAAATCTTAGGAGATTTTTCTAAAGTTTGTAATCCTAGTAATCCATCCTGAATCAAAGAAAAACAATTTATTACACATGTTACACAGATTGTTAACTGCTTACAGATTTCAGATATGACTTGTGTATTCACAGCATCTTTTTGTTATTAATGTAATTCAGTGGGAGAAAAAAAAATCTTGAATTCTCTAAGCTTCTTGACATCATAGTAAAAATTAGAAATGAAGGATGCTGGAGAAAGGTTATTCAGATAAAACTGCAAAAAAAAAAAAAAAAAACTGACAGAGCATTTGTTGTAGTGTAATAGAATCTTGATGTATGTCAAGAAGAGTTCTACAGAGCATTATCAGCCTAGTTCAGGCTGTCATTCATATTAATATATAACTAAGTTTCCAACAAGGTCAAATTTACTAGATTAATCAGCCTACTTATTTTACATTTGTATATGACATATTTGTTACTTTTGGGATTAAACAAGTTTCCATTATTATGATTAAGATCGTAAGATATAAACACTGTTGAATAATATCTGAAATGGAAAAAGGAAAAGAAGGAAAAGTATTTGAGTACTTTGAGATTTTGCAAAGGTACAACACTGTGTGTGAATTGAAATTTTCACTTTTGTTCAACCAAGAAGACCACTCAAGAGAGGAAAAATCGAAGAAAATGGACATACAGAAGAGCTAGTACAAGACACTATCTTTCTCATTTGCACTGCCAGACAGAAATAACAACAACAATTCTATGGTAAAAGTTATGTTTCAGGGTTAGAGTTACTTTTGGCAATGACAGAAAAAAAAATGTCAGCCAAAATGTTACTTTTGCAAATACTTTATCCTTCTCGTCTTGCAATCTAAACTTACCCCTGCAGCTGAATGGCTGAGCTCTACAGTGTCTTTAAGAAATACGATTTTAGTATTAAGTCTTTCCTCATTCTATTAAACATTGTGGTTTAGCCTTGACAAGCAGGTTAATGCCACACAGTTGCTCACTCACTCTTCCCCAGGTAAGATGGGGGAGAGAATTAGAAATGAAAAATCACAGAATCACAGAATCACAGAATTGTAGGGGTTGGAAGGGACCTCTAGAGATCATCGAGACCAACCCCCCTGCCAAAGCAGGTTCCCTACACCAGGTCGCACAGGTAGGCGTCCAGGCGAGACTTGAATATCTCCAGAGAAGGAGACTCCACAACCTCCCTGGGCAGCCTGTTCCAGTGCTCTGTCACCCTCACCGTGAAGAAGTTCTGACGCACATTCGTGCGAAACTTCCTATGCTGCAGCTTATGTCCGTTTCCCCTCGTCCTGTCTCCACGTACCACTGAAAAGAGACTGGCCTCACCGCTATGGCCGCCACACCTCAGATATTTATAAACCTGGATCAGGTCCCCTCTCAGTCTTCTTTTCTCAAGGCTAAACAGACCCAGAAAAAGTTCAACAAAAAGGAGGTTGAGATAAAGACACTTTACTAGGTAAAGCAAAAACTGTGCATGCAAGGAAAGAATTCATTCACTGCATCCTATCAACAGACCATTTTGAAAAAGAACAGTGATCATTATACATAATGGTTTCTTGGGATGACAACTGCCATAGCTCCAAAAAGCCCTCTCCTCCTTTACAACAGCTTTTATTGCCAAACATGACATATGGCATGAGATATCCATTTGGTCAGTGGGGATCAGTAGTGCTGGCTGTGTTTCCTCCTAACTTCAGATGCATTCTTAGCATCCTTGCTGGCAGAGCGACATGAAAAGTAGAAAAGCCCTTGCCTCTGTAAGAAAGCCTCTGTAACAACTGAAAACAGTGTGTCATCATCACTATTTTCATGAAAAATCCAATATATATATGTATAATCAATTTAATTAGAACTGGAGGTGTATCTGTGAGAATATTAGTAGCCTTTCTCTTCTGTTTAATTAATTCTAACCTTTAAAGGACTATTTATTTATTTATTTGTTTATTTAAAATTTTAATTCAAAAAGCCTCTTTCTCTGTGTCCTAGGCAATTTATTAGTATGAAATTCATACTAATCACAGATTTTAAAGTATTTGACCCTAATAAATTGTTAAGTTTTTAAAAAGAAATATAACCAGACTTTTCAACACTATCCTAAATGTTTTATTTCTGAAGAGACTGCCTTGTCTAACATTCTTCATACTTACACCAATAAATACAAAACCTTCATCAATTCCTACTGATGTTTAATCTTTTCCAAACTTCCCTTGTCCAATGAATGGAAGTTTATAGTTTACTTTTAGAAGTGTATTCTTATGATATTATTTTGGAGGAGTGGAAACAATAAGAAGAAAAAAGACAGAAAAAAAAAAGGAAGGACAAAGTTACTGTGTCTTAGTACTAAGGTTAAACCTTACTATGTACCAGAGTTGTTGAACTTTATTTTACTTCAGAAGATCTTAAAACAACAGCAAAAGAAGAAACAATGCAGATGTGCTACAAAAGAGAAAGGGAAGAAATTTATGCAAAAAGAAGCCAATTTTCTCTCTAAACCCAGATGAATGCATCAGACACTGGATTCAAATCAGAATTTTCTCAATAAAAGCTCTTAATAAAGACCTTCTTTCAGTCCAGAAGAAACTGAGAATTTCATGTATGCTCTTCTTGGCAATTCCCCCTGGTCAGCATTGTTACTCTTGTTCGATAATCTAGCAGGAGAGAACCTCACTGTCAGGAATCCAAAAGTTCCAAAGTATTGTACAAGAGTTCAGAGAGTCAATGTGAAATATCTTTGAATACATAAAATATATGATTTTATGACACTACAAAGAGGTTATGTCTATATAAATAAAGCTGCTCATTGCAATATCTGTGATTTAGTTTTGACCTCGAACAGCAATGCAGTATTATCAAAACATAGTCAAAGTTAATGCTAGTGTAAATATTGGCAAGAAGTCTTCCCACTGGGAGCTCTGGTTGAAGATAATGTGTTTAAAAAGATAAGAACTACTGGCTGTTTTGATATGTAAGTAAAGGCACGTGACAGACTTGGTCTTAAAATCCTTGCAGATTTAGGCCCCTCTCTTCTGTGTTGCTGAGATCTCAGCTGGAGTACTGTGTTCAGATACAGAGTCCCCAGTACAGGAGATAGACGTGATGAGAGGAGAGCCTCAAAAATGGTCCAAGGGATGGAATACCTCCCCTACAAGGCTGAAGGACCTGGGGCTGTTCAGCCTGCAGAAAAGAAGTTTCTGGGGAGAACTGGTAGCAGGCTAAAGAGGGGTCATAAGAAAGAAGGGGACAGACTCTGTAGCAGGGTGTGTTGTGATTGAACAAGGGGAAATGGTTTCAAGATAAAAGAGAGGAGATTTAGATTGAATATAAGGAAGAATTTGTTTACAAGAAGGGTGATGAGGCAGTGGTACAGTTTGTCCAGAGAGGTGGTGGATGCCCTGTCCTTAGAGACAGGTCATGCTGGATTTAACTCCAAGCAACATGATCTAGCTGTGAATATCTCTGTTCATTGCAAGGGATTTGCAAGGACTGGATTACCTTTAAAAGTCCCTTCTAACTAAAACAGCTTTATTATACTATGAAAATATTGTGAATATAAGAAAAACTTTAGTTCATTTGAAAATATAATGATAGAATTCTACCATAAGACCTTCTCTTTAGCTTATGTCTGGTGTGGTATTCCAGATGTACTTCTGATCTCTCTGCAGAATAATCACAAAATATTGTTTAGCATAATTATCTGTTAAGTAAATAAATATTACTCCAGACAAATTAGGATCTTTATGTTTCTTTTTCTTTTCCTTTCTCTTTTTTTCTTTTTTCCTTTTCTTATTCTATTTCCTTCTCTTTTTTTTTTTTTTTTTTTTTCCTTTCTTCACAGGATCTACTAGAAGATCCTGTGATGAAGATAATAACACCAATAATTTCTCTCTCCCACACAATTCTTTTTTTCACAAAGGTAAGAAGTTGGACCCTTGGGCTGCAGAGATGTTTTTTGAATACAAAATGATAGAAGAAGATAAAGGTTATAATAAAAACATAGCCTTAGAAAGTGATTCTTACTCTTGAGGGGAAAAAAAAAAAAAAGAAAAAGAAAAAAGAAAAAAAGATGTTTCAAATTCTATCATAGCCTAAAATCTTAAGCTGCCTTTGATCTATTTGAATGACATGGAAACTAATTACTACTTCTTTCACAAGCTGATAAATTACATCAAAAGATATTGCGGACCTGATACTACATGGGTGTTACATAAATATCCTTTAATATTTCAATAATATGTGCTTCAAAGATGTAGATTTGCACAGTTCATATAACTTTTTATTATACAGAAAAAACAGCACAGTGAAGCTAGAAACAAACAAATGATCAAGTGAAAAAAAAAGTATGCATTTCTGTACAAAATCTAGAACTGAGACAATGTTTAATACAATTGGAGGCTTTTTAAAGTTATAAACTTTTTAACAAGTCTGGCATACTTGTTAATACAAGGACTGCTCCAAAAGTTATAAACCCTATCTTATTATGTTGGCCTAAGACATCAGAGGCAGAGGCTGGTGGTGTGATAGAAGAGGTTGAACCTTCCCACCAATATTTCTCTACATTTTGTTGCCTTGTGACAGATGGTAACAGAGTCTGATAAAAAATATCTAATGTGGAAATGCATATAACACGATCATGTAAAATAAATACTTTCATGTGGAAAAAAATGGCAGCTATTGGCATTTACTTATGTTTTCTGAACATTTATGGAGACCAAAAATTGGATGTGAGCATGGTAAGGTGGTGGTGGTACGTTTCAGCAGCAATGACAACAATAAGAAAGACAACCTATGTTCTGGATGGCCATGTACAGATGTCACACCATGAAATGAAGATCATCTTGAACAGCTCATCTGTGCAGATCAGCAGATTGGAATCAAGGAACTCTGTAGGAAGTTGTGTATCTGCTTCAATGAGTTGGAAGTCATGGTGGTAACACTGAAGCATCGTGAAATTTGTGCCATGTTGGCCCCAGGAATGCTCACACAGGAACAGAAAGAACACTGTATGTGAGTTTGTCAGGACCTACTGAACAAATAGTTCAGGCTGGAGGTGAGAGTTTCTTGGATTACAACATTAGTGGGATAAGATGCGGTCTCAGCACTGTGAGGTCGAGTAAAAATGGCAGTTTTTGGCGTGGCAACATGTGAATTCCCTATTGAAGAATCTCAAGATATGGCCCTCAGTGGGTAAAATATGAACTGTGTTTTGGGATAGGAAAGGGATGTTTCTGTATTTCCTAGAACCATGACAACTGACAGCAGTTACATCATGTCACTGACTAAGCTGAAGGCTCAAAGTTTCAGAATTGGGCCACAAAAGAGAATGTTTTTTTCTCTTTCAACAAAAAATGCCAGGTTTGAAGACTGTGAAGCACACTGACAATCTCAGTGGGACTGTCTTGCCACACCCATCATATATTATGATTTGGGCACCTTCTGACTTCCATCTCTTTGGGCTGATGAAAGATTAAATGTGGCCAACATTTTACTAGCAACAACACCATCATAGCAGCTGTATTATAGTGGGTCGCCTCCAATGCTGCAGATTTTTGTGAGCACTGTATGCAGGCTCTTGTTCATTGCTGGCAAAAACGTATAGCTAATGGTGGTGAGTGTGTTTAAAATAGTGTTTTGTATCTGAAAATTTGCACTATCAAACAGTGTTATTGATCTCTTTATATCTGTCATTTATTCTAGGAAATAAATAGTAGACATTACTTTGAGAGTAACTTCTCTGTTATCGGTTTTCTCCCCCCCCCCCCCCCATTAATATTTTAATAGTTTCATTTAAACAGTTTAAACATACATTTTGTAATTTTGTATAATAACAAGATTGCTTAGCAGGGAATAAGAATTTCCTGAACCAATTTCATAAATACTGTTAATACAGATACCTGTTTCTTTTGAGGCACTCACTCTGTCACACACATGAGTCTAGGACAATCTGAACTTTATCAGGGTCCTTTTGTGATATGTTTGGCCTCCAGAATGAAGTTGGTTACCTTACAGGGTATATACAATATCATAGCCAGCATTAAAGAAGTTTTATATTCCCTACATTATGAGTGAATAATAATGAATACTTAGATATACATAATTAAATTGAGCTCAGAGTATCTGTGCTTCCACTGAAAGTATGTCAGGATTTTGTTGATTTTTGTAAGTTTCGTGAGTATATCCACATCTGCATGTATACCAAAGAAAGGTAATCTCCAGTGACTTATCAATATCTAGTTCTATGTTTCATCTTAAATGATATTATGCACATAATAGTTACAAGTCAATTGTCAATTAGCTGCCTAGACTTTATAGTCCCTCTATAAAAGGGGGGGGGGAGAGGAGGCACGCACATTTCTTGAATCCACTGGAGTCTATTATGTGAGCCCAGGATAGGGTGTCTTTTTTTTTTTTTTCCTACTCCAGTATAATAATTACATAAGCCACTCTCTTGGATATTCTATATCATCTGTATATTCATTGATTGTACAAGCAGAAAGACACTTCATGTTGTATATGGAGACAATTTAATGCTTTATCATACATGTTTGAAGCTCATCTTTTAAAGCACATAACCATGAATTCTAATTTATCCAAATTATTGTACATAGTAAATGTATGGAACTATGTTCCCATTTCATACAATTTCCTTTGATTTTGAGATGTGCATTGAAATATGAGGAAAAAACAAACAAAACAGCCCATAGTTTACAGTTAATACACATGCTGATTAATGAAAGATTCAAATAATCTTTATCTTACTGTAGATAAAAATGATGAGAGGAGAACAAAATGTCTTGATTACTTAAATATGTTAAACAGGATGTTCTTAACGTGTTTGACATGAAAATACAAGGTTTGAAATTAATGTTTAGTTACTGGAAATGTTTCTGTCCTTTTTAACAAAGACTCAGTAGCTATAAGTATATCAAAATGAATATTACTTCAGAATAAATTCCTACTGCATACTGTTGAAACTAAAATGATAGAGATTTTTAACAGATAATCTTCGTTTAAATATTAGTAAAGAAAGAAAGAAAATATCAGAAAAATGCACTATTGTTTGCCTTCTGTAAAAAACAATTTATATGTAATTTTTTAAGAAACAAATGCTATCACTGAATATCATTTTGTCAGTTCCTATTATGCCATCTGTTTCATGGCAACAAAATGTAACAGAATATTGGGGAGAAATTTCAACATCTGCTATCATACTGCCAACATCCACTTCTGACATTGTGGGCCAATATAAGGAAGAATTGTTTTCAGAGCAGGCCTTTGAGAATTGCTCTGGGTTTTGAGCAGTGAGGAACAGAAAAAGCAGGCAAGATAAGGATGAGACAATAATAAAAACAACATTTGGATTCCAGAACTAAGGGCAGCTGAAAATTAAAAGACTAAAATGTTTAATTTCTGTAATCATTATACATACTAGGAATACCTGATTAAATTTTTAATAGTCAAAGAAGGAAGCACTATGGATGGACAATGTCCTTTCAATAATTAATATAACAGTTCAACAGCCAGTTTAACAGGGAAATTACCTGCTTAGGAATAGATGATTACTTGCTTGTGTCTAGGCTATTTTTGAATTTCTCCAAAGAAGACTCCATGTCTGAGTAGCCTGTTCTATTGCTCTGTAGCCCTCAAAGTAAAGAGTTTTTCCTTATGTTCATATGAAACCTTGTATGTTCCTGTTTGTGTGCATTGCCACTTGTTCTGTTGTTGGGCCACTGAAAAGAACCTGTCCACATCCCCTTGACTATTTCTCGTTAGACATTTGTAAACATTAGTAAGATACTCCATTTCAAGCTCACGCTTGAGCAGGGCAGGTGCATGAGAATGAAGGACTGCTAGCGATGGAGTGTTATGAACTGACCACAGCACTCATTCTCCATTTGGAGGAAGTGAAAGAGTGAATTTGAGTTTGAGAAGAAAGAAATTGGATGGGGGGGAAGTGCTTTTTGGTTTTGGTTTTGCTTCTCACTGTTATATTTGATTTTTTAATTGACAACAAATTAAATTAAGATTTTTTATTTATTTATTTTTTGTCTTACAACAGCAATTAATCAAAAATGCCTCTGTCTTTATTTCAGCTCATTATCTTATTTTCTTCCTATTTTGACGAGGAGAGGAAGTGAAATAGTATCTGATTGGACAACTAACAGAAGTTAAGCCACCACATACTCTTTAATAGATTTCCAATTTGCTGTAAATTTCCATATATTTGAGTTTTTCAGCTACTATTGTTCTTTTATTTACAAAGAAATACAAAACAACAGCAACAGGAAACTTCACATGGCTCTGATTGTGAAACTTGTGTAATCTGCTCCCAGGGCAAGGGTGGCCCAAGGTGTTTTTCTTAAGTAATCAAATAGACAGATGGACTGAGCATCCAAATATTATCCTATCAGTGTATGATCTAATTCAAATGCCATCAGTACCTACCTATCACTTTCAGATACTTTATCTGAAAAACATTAGGAAATAATGTTTATAATGCTTATACAGAACTGTGTCATAAAAATGGTGTGTATGACTAGCATAGTCTTAGTATTTTAATCTCCTAGAGGTTAAATCCTTTGTAAATACAAATCCTATTTCATGTATTCACTCATATAAAGTATTGCTTTCCTACTGTATTGTTATGTTAAATTATTATCTCTGTATTCTTGCTGTAAGATGTACATAATATAGATCTAAACTAATAGGCTCTAAATTATTCTGCATAAATCATGCAGTACATCCCTTCTAGAAAAAATAGTGAGGGATAGCTTCTTAAAATGAGGAAATAGCTGCCTCAAAATATAATTAAATATCCTTAAAATGGAATTAATTTTTTCTCTGCTTGAGTAGGATTGTTGCAAGAAGTCCTTCAGAAGTCAATTCCAACCTCAACTATTCTGTGATTCTCTAATTGGAATAGCATACTAATGTAGCTAATTAATAATGCAGTTTTCTAGAATGACTGTATGTTTTGTTTGGATTTGATATTGTGCTATTGCTATAAGTAATGTTACTCTACTACTGATATAGAGATTTAAAGAAAAGTCTGCTACTGTGGCAAGATAAATGTTTTTTTTTTTTTGCAGTGTACTGATCCCATGACATCTCACATTAGAAACGTTACACTTAAAAAGCATTTATTTTCACATGAAATTGCCTTTCTGAAGAAGTACTACTCTTGTTTTGTAACTCTTTTTTTGGGAGCATTGTGAAAGACTATTAAGTACGGATCCTATGGTTTCCACTCTAACCACTGTGCATAAGTTGCCTGTATAAAAAGCCTCATGTTAATTCTGTGATTGTCTCTGGGGCAAAGAAAAACAAAAACAAAAACAAAAAAACCTGAAGTTTAATTTTACACACACGCGTGTGTGTACGCGTGTGTGTACGCGTGTGTGTACATTACCAGCTGTCTTAGCTGAGGACAGAATTTTGTCTTGAAAATTAAGCATTTCTTGTTTCTAATGTAACTTCCATGTAAGGAGAAAATCAATGGAAACCTTCAGGTATGTGTGAAGATCTCTCTCTCTCTCTCTCTCTCTCTCTCACACACACACACACACACACGCTGCATTTATTAAAATAAATAATATTTACATGAAAAAAAAAAAAAAAAAAAAAAACCACAGTATTTGCTCTATAGGAGTAGAAGATCCAGACTTCTGAATCTCTATCATAAAGAAAATATCTTTTTCCATATTTTTATACTTAGTATCTGTGAAATATAGTACATATTACATGCCAAAAAAAAAAAAAATGACATAAATCCCACTGAGACCAATATCGCAGTAAAGAAAGCACAGGGATGGATAAAGAGAAGCAGTATGTTATGAGAAAATAAGGAGGTAAAGAGACTTCTATAAACAATAACTAGACCCTATATCTAATTTACTAAACAAACTTTCTCTGTATTTGATTAGAAAACTATAAATTCTAATAAAACTCCCATTTTTTTCACAAGTTAAATATATATAGATTCCAGGAATATCTTAACCTGATTAAAAGACTTAATGATAAACAATAAAATGTCTGGTATAATTATGCCTGGAGAGCAGACAATAGGCACATACTTATATTTGAATTTGCCATTGTAAACTAGCATGAAATGTGTATACAGAATTATGGAAAAGTTGTGTGCTGCTTGCAGTGTAAGAGCAGTCTTTAAATTCACAGGAGGTTAATGATCTGATGTAAGTTGCATGTGTAAAATGTTTTAAATAAAAATCTCATAAAGATATGTATTTAAATTAAGGCCATAGTTACTAAAGTAAATAAATACACTTATGAAAGGATTTAAGTCCTTGTAAAGCTCCATCAGATCACTTGCTGTCCTGAAAGCATATTAAAAAATTCCTCTGCTCAACAACTATACAGTTGGGATCTCTTACTGGAGCTGCATGTCAGTAGCCAAGTGTTATGTCTCATCCCTGTTGAAGTGTTGTGCTTTGCATCAGTGCTTAGCAACAATCTTTGTCTTAAGATACAATTGCTCTTGTTTCATGCATACGTGTTTTGACTGTTATCAGCACCTATCATGACTGAATGATGTTCTGAAAATCCTAAATAAGAAATATTGATTGTAATGTTTATGGCAGTTACTGCCCAAAATAAACTACTTAAACATTGGAAAATTGAGTGTAAAGGTGTTCACCCAGTGAAGATTACCACACTTAGGCTAACATTTCTGAATACGTTTCGGGCTCTCAAGTTCTATAAGCAAAATAAATAAACAAAAATAGAATTTTAATACAAAGTATAAAAGAATATGGGAATGAGGAATGTTCATTTATACATGATTAAGAGTTTGACTATCTCCATAGCTGTAAAGAAAGATACTAGAAGAAGGAATGAAAGTGGTTCCTCGACATAGCAAAAAAAAAAAGAATATTGATTGGTGATATGGTAATCTGAGCACAATTTCAGATTAAACACTAGTGAGAGAGAAAAATACATGGTGTGATTGGTAGTATTAGTTCAAACAATAAATAGAAATTAAACCTGCATGTCTTTGAACTGTGAAAAGAAACTGTGAAGACATTTAAAATCATTAATGATTTAATATTTGTAATGCTGTTGAAACAGTATTTATTTATTTGTTTATTTTCCAGAGTATACCTGTGATTGAGGCCAGTGAAACCATGCAAGGGCCTAAAAGATTTTTCTTGTCTGTGTTTGTCCGCAAAGAGAAATCCAGAAGTGCTGGCAGTTCACTAACTGCTGAAGCACATAAAATTGGCCTCAGGTAGAAGAAAAAAAAAGTGTTGTATGGATTACATTTGTCATTATAATAGTTTTGAGGAACCTGTAGGTAGGTAGCTGGTGCTTTTCACCTGTCTGAGATCACAAGATCATCAGTTCTATTACCAGAAAAACTTTCTCTAAGGTCAGATTGTCTCACAGTTAACTGATTAGTAATAACTAACTTTCTTGCCTGCATTATTTTTTATTAATTTTATTCCTCTTGTTTTCCTGTGATAGCTATTTTTAGGTTTCTAATCTTACATAAAAATTTAAAGCAGCTTGTATTCACAAGTTAAAAAAAAAAAAAGAGGATAAACAACTGTGCTGGGAAGCATTCAAGGTCAGGTTCTTTTGGGCACTGGACAAACTGATGTAGTGATTAGCAACCCTACTCATGGCACAGGGGAGTGGAACTTGATGATTTTTAAGGTCTCTTTCCATCCAGTCTCTATCCATCCAGATAATACAATGCTTTTGATGCACAGAATGTACAGTATATAGATGGTCCTGGGTTATCACAGTGAACAAAACTAACTGATCACAAAATATCCTTAGATTAAAATACTCTTAAACACATCCAAGAACTGTCTGAGAATATGTGTGGCTGGCTCAGGAAAAAAACTGTAATTTAAAATCTTAACAAAATGTATGATTTAATTTCAGTGTCTCCAAAAATGTTTCTTCCCTCTCTTTAGCATATTAATACAACCATAAGCGTATTGTTCTACTTTTTGGTTTACCGTGCTTGATGATTGCAAAGGTTTTGCCAGAGGGTAATCATTCAGAATTTCAATCTTTATTGAAAAGAGTGTAATAAGGAATATCAAAATTAGAATGTATCTATCTGATGCAGCTGGAAAGGAGAAAACATTAGTTTTCATAGAGTTTGAAACAATGGATTAACATTCGTATAAATTAGTCTGTTTATTTTAAAAGATCAATGTATGTAGCTATACAGTGGATAGACACTGTATCTACAGAATAAAAAATATTTTAAAAGTAAATGAACTACTATACAACACATGATGCAGATTTTTTTAAATGTATTTAAACTCAGGAAATTAACTGAAGGTTAGATTATCTTTCAAAATCTGTTTTTATATAAAAAAAAAAATTATAGATGTATCTAACAGGACAGTATTTAATTCCATCCAGCCAGACATTATATGAGTTGCAATGTTAAAGAACTCAATTTACATTTATGCTGACTAATTTTATTTTTTCTTTTTTATAGCGCAGTTCTAGTTCACTACTGTATGGGACTGTATCTGTGATCAAACTACTCCTGTATTAGAAATCTAATACAGCAAATAATAATGTATTAAAGATGTGACCCAAATAAACATCAGAAATTAATAACAAAGGGAACAGAAGATAAGGAGATGGATATTTTCACATATGGGTTTTTATTTTTCCATTGTAAGTCATAAAGCTCACATTTATTTACAGTTTATTATCAGCAGTGTTTGTTTAATGGCTTGTAGTTATTTTCCTCCCTAGTTTATTTTCAGAATAATGTTCTTCTTCAAGTTAGTTTTGTTAGTTTTGTGCAGCCAAAGGGATAGGTCAGATAAATCAGAATATGTAGAATTTGGAGCTTGTCTTTTACAAAATTTTGATTTTATTTATGAATATCCATGTGATGAAACGCTTGGGGAAAAAAAAAAAAAAAAAAACCTTTTCATTGATGGTGAACAAGAAAATTCATAATAAATAGAAAACCTCTTTATATTTTATCCATAATTTTGCTGAGTTACTTTTCCCTACAATGTCTTTGCTATTTTTTGCATATGTCTTTTAAAGAAAATTAGGCACTGGTTAAGTTCTCAGAATGCACTTGATTTCATATCTGCAGATCATGTGACTTAGGCCTATGAAAAATGTTATGAACACTCTTGTGTCTCGCTCCGATTTATAGGAGGGAGATGAGGTTCTTTTAATATTATATACCCAGCGTGAGATTAAGAAACAACGGTTCAAATGTTGGTCCGACCAGTTTATTATAATCCTAATCAGGGACATGGGGAAGGGAAGGAGGGCGATAGAAAAGAGAGGAAAGAAGCAAGAATTGCGTAAAGCGGGGATAGTCACCACCAGGATCCAGCAGCGGTCCCGTTGCACGACGTTTCGATGGTCTGAGGTAGAAGCAGCAGGGGGGGAGAGAGAGAAGCAGCATGGCCGGCCTTGGGCAGCAAGCAGGTGGCAGAAAGAAGTCGCGGAGCCGATCCAGGAGGAAGCAGCAGGACTCAGGTAGCAGGCCCAGGGGAGTCCGCCAGCACGCAGGAATTCCGTGGTGAGGGATCTGATGGCAGACACCTACCCTCGTGGTTTTCGGTTCCTCCTTTTATCCTCCTTTTCCTCCTGCCTACGTGACACCCCTTGGGCGCTTGAGCAAGAGTCATGTGAGTATCCCCCGAGATGGCCATCATCCTGAGGTAAGTCCACACAAAAGACCGCTTCACAGCTATTTAGCTGCAGCTTATCTTCCTCTCCTTGCCATGACCTTCTTTCCCTTGTCCATCAAAGTTCTCCAGACAAAGGATTTCACCACCTTTGCCCAGGACTTGCCTGGACTTGTTCATCTATGTCCTTCAGGCAAAGGATTTCACCACCTTTGCCTAGGACTTGTCTGGACTTGTATAAGTCCATCTGTGTCCCCAGCAAGCTTTGAGGCACTAATGTTAGCAGAATAATATCTTACATCTTGACAAGCAAATTTACTGGCTTGATCGACTTGACAGAAATACCCACAGATTACCTTCACTTTGGTCTCAGATGTTCTATTTTGTGGTTACGTTTTTTATAATTATAATTTATTTGACTGGGTTTTCTTCACAGCAACCTATACGATGTTGTATTTTCTGTGACCAAAAGTGTTTATCAACATAGGGATGTTTTATCTATTGTCATAATAGTGCTTGCATGATGACAAGACTTCCTCCATATTGCTCTGACCCACATCAAGGAGGGTTTTGGGTTGTGTTTTTTGTTTTGTTTTGTTCTGTTTTTTTTTTTTTTTTCTTACTAAGTAGTGAATTCTCAAGGACTGACTGGATTAGGTCACAGCTGGAAGATGAACAGTGGTTGCTTTTACACCTCTTGCTTGGACATTTATTTATTTATTTATTATTTACCCTTCACCTGTTAAACTGTCTTTATCTTGACCCATGAGTTTCCTCTACTTAGCCTTCCCTATTCTCTCCACCATCCCACTGAACGACAGAAAATGAGCAAGAGAAAATGAGCAAGAGTGAGGGTTTACATGCCAGATGGTACAGATTCACCACATTTGCAAGTGGCTAACCAATGGAATTTCCTAATGACTGCTCAAGAAAATTACAAGTGCCTGCTCTGAGATCATTTTACAAAGAGACAAAGAAAGACTGTATCTGCTCTTTCAGAAGTACCAGAAAGCCCTATAAATTCTAAAGTGAATTAGAACACTGTCAGTGATCAGAATTGTGAGGTGCTGCAAGTGCTACTTATCTATCTATCTGTATGTGTGCTTATGTCAGAAATAAAGTGAGATAAGGAAACCGTAGATATCTTGGAATATTTTAGATGAGTGATAATTTTCTATTTGCATTGGAAGTGTTTTAACGGTTTTGATTTACCTGCATGCTAGCTAAAATCTGTTACTCTCTGAAAATAGAATCACAGAATCATACAATCCTTAAAATTGGAATATACCATTAGGGATCACCTGGTCCAACTCTCTTGCAATAAACAGGGACATCAACAGCTAGATCAGATTGCCCACAGCAGAGAGCTGTATTCAGTTTTGTGATTGAATGCAGAATACTTTATAAGAGATAGCATCTCTAGCTGTAGAAATGGCTACAGAAATGCAGCATGCTCCTAATTACAAAAAAAAAAAAAAAAAAAAAAAAAAAAAAACACAACTCATCTCCTACATGGACATTTCAGAGAAAAATGCTAACTGGCTATTAGAAAATAAATAAATAGATAAAAATGATTTGTCATCTTTCTTTCCTAAATAAAATAGATGATAAAGATCAGTAGTGAAATGTCATACTTTAAGATGAAACAAATTGGAATAGATAGGTTTGTACACTAAAATTAAAGACGATATCATATTAAAGTACCTGGATGCTTAGTGCAACTGTTTCATGTTTAAGAGCTTTTCATCACATCACATTTGCTTTCTTTGAGTCTAAATTTTGTCTAAATTCCTTTCAATAGGCACAGATCTTCCCACAGGTTTCCTACATGTTTTATAATCCATAGTGTTTTTAATGGAACATTAAATATTTTATTTTATTTTACTTGTATTTTCATTTAAAGATGCCTAAACTCTGAAATAACCACCGATATTTACTACTCAGCAATTCAGCTAGTCTTCTCGACTATGTCAACATCCTATGGGGTAGCAATGATTTTACCCATTTTCCAGATACCTGCCATTGTATGTGAAATTTAATTTTTGTTTAAAATTGAAAGCAAGGAAAAGCAGCAATACAGGTATTGCAAAACCATTTAGCTTGAGAGATTTTTTTAAAGTGAAAGAAATATGTTTTCAGAATGTCTATATATTTTGCAGGAGATTTTGCCTGTAAAGTTACAGAGAAATTCATGCTAGTTTGACTTGTTCAAAAAATCAAGCTTACTGTGGTTTCTTTCTCCTTGAAGATATACAAAAGCCTCCTGGACATGGAATTATAGAATCATTTGAGTTAGAAGTGGCCTTTAAAGCTCATCTAGTCTTCCCAGTTCCCCTGTAATGAACAGGGACATCTACAGCTAGATAAAATTGCTCAGAGCTCCATCCAGCCTGATCTTAAACATCTCCAAGGACAGGGCATCTACCTCCTCTCTCTGTCACCCTGTTCCAGTTCTTTCCACCTTTATTGTAAAGAACTTTTTCTTTATATCCAATCTAAATCTTTTCTAGTTTGAAACCATTTCCCCCTGTCCTGTCACTACAGACCCTGCTAAAGAGTCTCTCCCCTTTTTTTCTTATAACCTTCTCTTTAGATACTGAACAACCGCTATCAAGTCTTCCTGGAGTCTTCTCTTCTCCAGGCTATATAGCCCCAGAACTCTTGGCCTGTCCTCATAGGGAAGTGTTTCATCCTTTGGAAAATTTCTGCAGCCTTCCTTGAAGAACGCAGCAGTGATTATTCAAGCATTTTGCTGAAATAATTGTTAAAGATATAAGCTATATTTTCAATACAATAGTCTTATCTTACACGGATCCGGTAGTTTCTTTTTTTTCAATAACATTATGATCCTATTTTATTTAACAAGAGAGCTCATTAACATTTATGAAAGGATTATCTGGTGCCTGTTTTCTTCAGCAGTTTCCACTGCATAAATCTTGATCAGATTTCTGACTTGTAATTAATGCTGTCATTTCATTAACTCTGGTCATGCTGTTAATCTCAGTAAGTTTTAAAAATTTTATGATCTGAAAACTGCTCAAAACTGAACTAGCAAGAAATCATTTTACCTAGATTTATCATAGTATGCAAAAGATAGCATCATGTGTTTAATATTACTGTGTTATCATGCAGTGCTTCCAACATAACACTGGAAGATTAGAAAGCATTGACCTGATTGAGAGCTCAAAATAAGTACTGAGTAGGAACAGAACAGCAAAGCTAACGGCAGTCACGCAAATCTCTTCCTCTCTCCCTCTCCCCCCCCCTCTTTCCTTTTCTAAACCTTGCTATATGTTCTGTAATGCTCTGTGGAATTTTCCTCATATTTGTTAACTCAGAATATTGTGTTGGTCACATTATTTCAAAAATAATTCTAGTAGAAAACATTTTCTTTTGGAAAAATGTTGAATTATGGAAGTTCTATTTTGAAGTTGAAGAGGTAGCATATATGTGCATGTGTACATATATAATGAATGAATTCCAATGTATATTTAAATTTTGAATCTGCTAACAAAAAGAGCACTGGAAAGCTACAGAGTTGTGGGAAAGTTATGAAATTTTAAGAAGAAATTCATTAGTAGGCTAGCAAAAGATAAAAGGAATTTCAGCAAGGAAGATATAAGAATAGGAGTGGAAAGATTTTAATATCTTTTCAAAGAACCATTGGAAAATATCTATATACAAGTCTATGTTGGATCTTACTTATCAGTAGGAGAAATTACAGGCTCAGATATGTTTTATTTATCCCTAAAATACTGAAAAGGAAATTCTCATTTTATTTACTAGTTATCTAACTTAATGGATTCCTCCTAACATTAAGGAATAAAAATCAATTAGTCTCATTTTCAATTAGACTGTATTCTATTGTGTTATCTTGCATTCTGATATCACAGTTAGTAAAGTAAGTTTTCTTCCTTAGATTGTTGCTGCTGTTCCTTTTTTTTTTTTTTTTCTCCTTCCTTGAGCCCACCTCCCATCTCCCTACCCATTTTCCCTTTTCCTTCCCATTTTTGGGGGCCTACTGCCCCTTTGTCATGGGCATAGATTGATCTAGTTGACTCCGTGGCAATACCTCAGAGGATTTTGCTTTCAGAGGGAAAGATAAAGGTCCTGGCAAGTCACGGGACTCACTCTCTATCTCATTGGCTGGTGTGCTCCCCAGCTGTTTTGCCTTCAATTTAGAGTAAGACCTTCAATTTTGGACACTCTCTCTCTCATTTTAATTGATTTATTAGCCTCAATTCCAATTATATATTGTATTATATTGTATTATCTTGCATTCTGATATCGTATTTAGTAAATTAACTTTCCTCCCCACATCATTGCTGCTTTTTTTGTTTTTTGGTCCATCTCCCATCTCCTTACCATCCTCCTCCCCCCCCTTCTTCCTTTATCCTGGGGCATGCTTCCATGGGTCCTCTTCCCCATTAGTCACAAAACCAGGCCAAACTGGCCCATAAATCATTGACAGTCCCTCCCCTTTTCGGGCCATGGGCCTGCGGGCTTGCTGTTCCCCTATCACAGACAAAGATAGATCTAGAGATAACTCCTTGACAACAGGGCATCTACTACCTCTCTGGGTAGTCTCATTCAGTGCATCATCATGCTTATCATAAAGATGATTTTCCTTATATCTAGTAAAATTCTTCCCTCGTTTAGTTTGAAATCATTTTCCCTTTTTCTTTCACAGATGATCCTGCTAAAGAGTCTCTCTCCTTCTTTCTTGTAGCTCCCCTTTAGATACTGAAAGGCCGCTTTCAGGTCACATTAGAATCTTCTCTTCTTCAGGCTGAACAGCTGCAGCTTTCAGTCTACTCTCATAAGGGAGGTTTTCCATCCCTGGAGTCATTTTTGTTGCCCTCCTCTGAATGCACTCAAATAGATCCATTTTTCTCCTGTACTGGAAACTCTAATCTGGACACAGTTTTCCAGATGTGAAAAACACAGAGGAGAGGGGCAGGATCATAGAACCAAGCAGAATCATAGAATCACCAAGGCTGGAAAAGATCTCCAAGATCATCTAGTTCACTGTCCACCTATCACCAATATTTCTCCTCTAAACTGTGTTTCTTAGTACCACATCTACACATTTCTTGAACATCTCCTTGGACGATGACTTAACACCTCCCTGGGCAGCCCATTCCAGTGCCTGACCACTGTTTTGGAGGAGAGATTTTTTTCTAATATCCTGCTGGAACTTTCCCTGGCAACTTGAGGTCATTCCCTCTAGTCCTATAAGTACTTATGTGAGAGAAGAGGCCAACACCCACTTTACTACAGTCTCCTTTCAGGAAGTTGTAGAGAGCAATAAGGTCTCCCCTGCGCCTCCTTTTCTCTAGACTAAACAATCTCAGTTCCCTCTCCTGCTCTTATTAAGACCTGTGCTCCAGATCCCTCACTAGCTTTGCTGTCCTTCTCTGGATACTCTACAGTGTTTCAATTTTTTCTTGTAGTGAGGGGCCAAAAACTAAACCTCCCTCTTCTTTTGATGCTTGCTTCTTTTGATGCAGTCAAGAATACATTTGGCTTTTTGAGCAGTGAGCTCCTGTCCAGCTTGCCATCCACCAGTACCTCAAGTACTTCTCTGCTCTATATTTCATCTTAAAGCTTGTACTGTTAACAGAGGTTGCCAGGGCCCAGGTGAAAGACTTTACACTTGGATTTCTTGAATTTCATAAAGTTCTCCTTGGTCCATTCCTCAAGCCTTTTCTAGATATCTCTGAATGGATCTTGTTCCTTAGGAACACTGACCGCACCACCCAGGTGTCATCCACAATCAGTCTCACATTACCTCCCCCTGTTATATATGCTTTAGCATCACTTCCAGGAGGATATGTTCCGTGATCTTCAAGAATGGCTTGATGACTATATCAGCCAATTCCCTCAGAAATTTGGAATACATCTCATTGGGATCCATAGAATTATGAGTATTAAGGTTCTTCAGGTGTTTTCAAATCTGGTATTCACGTACTGTGGGATCAACATTTATAATCTCTGTCCCCACCTTCTGACTCATTTGCTCATAAGATTTCAGAAGAGCACAACTTGGGTTGTGAGCAGCTAATGCAGTATTACATCCTCCTTGGTGGGGCTGTCTATTAGTTGGTTCAAGGAGCTATCGTCATTGCATTCCAGGAACTTCCTGGATTGCTTACAGATTGCTGTGCTAGTTTTCCAGTAGAAGTCAGGGTGGTTGAAGTCCCCCATCAGGATCATTATTCCTCCTGTAGCTAGAGGAAGAAGACTTCTTCAACAGGCTTTGCTTGATCTGTAGTAGACCAATGACAGGACACATTTTTTTTTGCCTCATTTTTTAACTCTCATGCATAAGCTTTCAGCTAGCTTGTAACCATTCTTCAGCAACAGCTCTTCACACTCTATTCTTTTCTTGATATAGTGGCCAATGCCTCCTCCCCTTCTAAACATCTTGTCATCATCGATAAACAGATAAACACATTCCAGTTGTAGAAATCATGTTACCATATTTCAGTGAAGGTAACTACATCATGGTTTTCTAGTAGCACTATAACTTCTAACTCCTCTTTATTTTTTATTTTATTTTTATTTTTATTTTATTTTATTTTATTGTTCCCAAGCTGCATGCATTAGTGTAGGGTATTTCAGGTGGGCAGCTGATCTTGTCACCTTCATGGAAGATAACTCCTTAATTCCTTTTAAGTATTTCACTAGAGTTTCCCTGTAGCTTTCTCCTATTGCCTCAGTGGTCCCTTTCTGCCTTTAAGATTTCAAGTGTGCACCAATATTATCAGTACATCTCAGAGCACTGTTTATTATTGCTGACATTGATCTAGGCTTTGTTATGGTTTTGCCAGTTTATATATAGCATATTTTCTTGTGAAACTCTTTGTGAATTTGTTCCATTATTTGTACTCAGTATTGACACCATTTTTGCAGTTCAGGAACCTTACTATGGAAACTATTAACAAGGGCAATTCTTATTATGGATGAGTTAAAACAGTTTTTGAGAATTTTGAATAGTCTTGAGATGCACAAATCAACATGAGCCTTTTGCTAATTCTCTTGCATGTGTTTCCATATTCTTCTTAGAATAAACAGATATTTAAAAATACTACCCAGAGATTCACTCTGAAGCAGGATGATTATGAGTTGCAGGGAATAAAGGAGGACATAGGCAAATATCTACCACAGTTGTCACCTCTTAACGTTTTTGAGTTTTCCTCTGGAATTCACTCCTGGACAAGTGTGGAATTCTGGAGGAAAAAAAAAAAAAAAAGATTATAAAATCATGACAACAGGAGGAGGAAGATGCAAAAGCTATTTTTATTTTTATTTTGCTTGCTTACAGATTATTATGCAGGCTTTGCAAAAGAAACAGAATAATAAAACAGAAGAATAATGTTCTTCCCAATGTAAATCTTCCCCTTAAACTCCTTTAGAAGGAAAAATGTGTACACGCAATTTTTGAGAATTTGTGCTTTGAAGATCATAATATATTATTTACCTAGACAAATCAGAGGAGCCTGGAGCCTCTGCTGTGAAAATATGATCCTCAAGGTGTTGTCCCCATTCTCGAGGTCTGGTCCACCGAGGGCTAGCGATCTCCCCTCGCTAGGACCATAACAGCACTGACACCAATATGAGGATGCAGCAAATGGCGTTTATTGTGACTAAACAGTGACTTATATATCCTACGTGCTTCGTCTACACCCCTTAAGAACGCATGATGACTTACATAGCAGAGCAGGGGAGGTCCTATCCCGTCACATCCTGACTCCTCGTTAACGCCTACTACAACATCAAGGCTTCACACCATATAAAACAGATGCAATTTATCACCAAGGACTAACTGAATAACCATAATGAAATTTTATGTGGTTGCTTTAATTCATATGAGAACATTTTTAATATTTTGAAATTCTGTAGTTAGACTTCATTCATTTACAGAACTGAAGAAATTCCATAGTATCAAAAACATGAAGATGTAACAAAATAAAAGCATGATGTTGTATAACATAGTACAATTATTCCTTTTGCTGTAAAACAAATCAGAAAAATCTGAACAACTATGGGAAAATATGATCTACTAGGCAAAATGTAATTCTGAAGAAAAATTATCCCACAAGTTCTTTTTTTTTTTAAGATAACAACAACAACAAAAGTAAATATTAATGATCTAGAGGTAAATATTAATCATTTGGAGGTAGCTCATGTGCTAGAGTGTTGGAAGGTAAGGGGGTCCATAAGACCTGATTGGCACTTAAATACCACTTCTTCCAAGCTCCAGATCAGTGCATTCCTAAGAGAAAGAAAGCGGGGAAAGGTGACAAGAGATCTGTGTGAATGAGCAAGAAACTCATGGATAAACTGAAAGGAAAGAAGGAAGTCCATGAAATGTGGAAAAGAGCCTGTCCAGCTGGAAAGAATATAGGAATATTGTCAGGACTTGCTGGGATGTAATGAGGAAAGCAAAGGCCTTCTGAGAATTAAACCTTGCAAAGAAGGTAAAGCTTTTAGTTAGTTTGTTTTTAAGTATGCCAGCAGTAAAAGACAAGAGAATATGCAAGTTCCCTACTAAATGAGGAGAGTGCCTTGTTAACAGGGGACACTAAGAAGGCACAGATTCTGAATGCCTTCTTTGCTTCAGTCTTTCATGCTAAGACTAGTCCTCAGGAATCCCAGACGCTGGAATTAAGAGAGTTTGGGAAAAGGAACACTATTCATTGATTGAGGTGGATTTGGTCAGAAAGCATGTAGCCAAAATCAACACACACAAATCTATGGGCCCTGAGTACTGAGTGAACTGGCAGAAGTAATAGCTGAACCGCTCTCTATCACTTTTGAAAGATATAAATGGGAGGGGTGCCTGTAAACTGGAAGATAGCTAATGTGTCTTCAGAAAGGGCAAGAAGGAGGATCCGGGAAACTAGAGGCCAGTCAGCCTCACCTCCTTCCCTGGAAGGGTGATATAACAACATGTTCTGGATGCCATCTCTGAGCAACTGAAAGAGAAGAAGGTTATCAGGAGCAGTCAGTATGAATTTACCAAAGGGATATCATACTTGACCAATCCGATAGCATGCTATATTGCCATAATTAGCTGTGTAGATGAGGAGAGAGCAGTGGATGCTGGGTACCTTGACTTCAGCAAGGCATTTTACACCATCTCCCACAAAACCCTTGTTATGAAACTTAGAAAATGTGGAACAGATGAGTGGATGGTGAGGTGGATTAAGAAGCGACTGACTGTCAGAGCTCAGAGGGCTGTCATCAGCAGTGCAGAGTCTGGTTGAAGGCCTGTAATTAGCGATGTTCCCAAGGTCAGTGCTGGATCCGGTCTTGTTCAACATCTTCATCAGTGAGTTGGATGAAGGGATTCAGTCCACCCTTAGCAAATTTGCTGATGATATGAAGTTGAGAGGAGTGGCTGACACACCTGAACGCTGTGCTGTCTTTCAACTAGACCTGAACAGACTGAAGAGTTTGGCAAGGAGGAAACTTATGAGGTCTAACAGCAGCAAGTGTAGAAACTTGCACGGGGGGAGGAACAACTACATGCATCATCATAAGCTGGAGGATGATCTGCTCGAGACAGTCTCTGCTAAGAAGGACCTGGGTGTCCTGGGGGACAACAGATTGGCCATGAGCCAGCAGTGTGCCCTTTGAGCAAGAAGACAGATGATATCCTGGGGTGCATTAAAAAGAGCATGGCTAGAAAGTCAAGGGAAATTATCCTCCCATTCTACTCTGCCCTGATGAGGCCATATTCAGACTGTTGTGTCTAGTTCTGGTCTCCCCAGTTCAAACAAACAAACAAACAAGCAAACAACACACAGGAATCTCCTAGAAGGAGTCCAGAAGAAGTCCATAAGGATGATAAAGGACCTGGACCTTCTCCCATATAAGGACAGGCTGAATAACATGGATCTGTTCAGCCTGGGGAAAAGAAGACTGAGGGGGAATCTGTTTTTTGTAAATATCTAAAGGGAGGTGGGAGGCAAATAGATGAGGCCAGGCTCTTCCCTGTATCACTATTTATAAATGAATAATGGCCTAAAACATGAACATAGGAAGTTCTGTACTAACATCTGGAATTATTCCTTTATGGTAAGGTGACAGAAAACTGGAACAGGTTGCTCAGAGATTTTGTGGAGTCTCCTTCTACAGAAATATTCAAGACCTATCTGGATGCCTACTTGTATGACCTATTGTAGGATATCCGCTATAGAAGATCTCTTGAAATCCCTTCCAACCTCTGAGATTCTGTGATTCTGTAATCTATGGAACATTTTTTCCCTATAATCATAATCTACACATAACCAGTGTCCTATATAGAAATATGGATCTTCTTTTCCAAGCATATATTGCTATATATGTTTATCATGCTATCTCCATAAGTTTCCAAATCCCTGTATCAAACCCTCCTGAAACACAATCATTGTTATACATTTTCAAGGAAATAAAAACATGTGTCTGTTGTAAGTTATTTTAATACACTTAAATATTGCAATAGTTCACTAGTTGTTCTATAGTCAAGAATAATGGAGAATTTTCTCCCTTAAAGAGACCTAAAATTCTGGCTTAAGTTACTTCAAGACTATTGGGTATTATGAAAAGTAGTAATATTACCAGATTTACTAAAGACTTACTAAAATCTGGGCAGTAAAAAACAGAGTTTTAATCGTCTTAGACTAATTTTTCTGCAAAGTAAATCTTATGGAGAGTGTCTAAACATGCAACTGCACTTTACATAAAGAATTGGCACGAAATATTTTCCTCTATAGCTCTGGGATGAGAGGTAGGTTATTCTTTGTTTGATGGGCTATGTCAAAGTTCATTATGCTATAGAAAAGTTTATTATTTGCCTAGGATCATGTCATAGACAATGTTTATTGACATATTTTAAAACTGCCCAGTCTTTTCTGATGCCATAAAGATATATGTAATTAATATATATTAGCATACATTTTTATTCTTTGTGGCACATGAGATAGTTAAAGTATGACATACATAAAAACAACATAATACAAATTTTCTGTCTTATAGATGTGGAGCATTTGTTACATACTTCTCTGAAACTGTTTATACTAGGCTCTGAACTGCAATATTTGTGGTATAAGTATAGATTACATTCAAGCATCCTGGCTACAGAGTAGATAGTGAAAGAAAGAAGCCTTGATCACCTTAACGTTAAACTTCCACAGTAAAACTTTTTAAAATTTGCATTCAATAAATAACCCTATTACCAGTCTTCTTATAAGAAAGGAAGACTTGTGCTTACTACAGAAAAAGCAGGGAAGGAGAAGGAAGTCCAAAAAGCTCTGTAATGCTTCTGCACTGATCAGTATACAAAAAAAGCCAATATTCTATTTTCTGCCCATATGATATTTAAATTCAGACTACAGATATTATGGGGGGAAAAAAAGTAATTTTCTTAACATTTCCCTGAACTTTCATATGTAAACTGACCACAGAATCGTAGGATCATACAATAAACCAGGTAGAAAGGGACCTCAGAAGGTCCAGAATCCAAAGCACTATCAGATCTGAGGTCAGAACCAGTTTCTTATACAGGTCTTGAAACTTTCAAAGATCTGAGACTGTACAGCCTCTGGGCAGCCTGCTCCATTGCTTGACTACTGTCATATTGAAAATGTTCTCCTTGTATATGGTCTGAACCTATCTTTTAACTTATGCTTGTTGCTCACTGTGCATTGTTGAGAAGAGTTTGGACTGATTTCCTTGATGACTTCTTTTTTGGTACTGATAGACTAGCTTACACTAAGTTTTCAGTTCTGGTGTCAAGATGTGTAGTGAAATCCATTAACAATATATTTGTTGTTGAAATAATGGGAATGATGGCTAAATGTTTTTACTCCTCTGTTACTTTACCATCAGTCTTTACACTGAATATACTTATTCCAATATATTTTCCACAATTAAATGGATATGAGATGGATATGATGCTTAATAGAATAATAAAAGAACATGTTAGAGGTCATACCGGGTGAGCCAAGTATCCCGAGTCACATTGTGGTTAAAAGAAAATACTTGTGGAAAAAATACAGTCAGAATGCACATTTCATATTTCATTTTTCAAGTATTCATCTCTTCCCCAACTGTCCTCAGCTTAGAGGCTTCCTCAGATGATATTCTTCTAAGCCCTTTGTATCGCTGGAATAGTTCCCTTTCCTAAAGATTATCAGTCTCATTTATGACACAGGTAAATCTGTAACATTCACAGAACTCAGCAGCAAGTCAATCTACTGAACAAAGGCACGCTACTGAAAAAGATGTATGTTCTACCTTTTATTTTTATTATTGTTGTCTGGTGTGACTAATGAGATTCAGGTACTTATTTTTAGACTGGAAGAGTATATTAACTGTTGATCCTCATCCACCCTATGAAAGCTATTCAAAGTTCAAAACTTTTATCGTACAAAATCTCTCAGTAGATAACAGCTAAGTTTCTGTTTTGTTTCCTTTCCCTTAATTACTGGCATTCAATTAACATGTGCAACAACAAGATATAATTGAAAATTATATTTCATAGATTTATGTTTGCTCCAATTTCTACTTCTCATTTTACATTTATATTTCATATGTCATTTTTCAATGCTATCTATTATTTGAGATAAAGACAATTTAAAATTTATAATACATTTTCTCTTTTTAATTGAGTTCCAGAAAGCCATTCTAATAAGTGGGTTAGGTGTATATTAATTTTATATATCAATTGATATTCCCTCTGATAACAAATCATAGGACCCAAGAGAGCAGCATGAAGCTGTATCAGGGAACAGTTCAAGTTTAATGTTAGGAAAACGTTCCTCATTGAGAGGGTGATTGGGCTCTTCAGGGAAGTGTTCATGACACTAAGATGCCAGAGTTTAAGAAGTTTTTATACAATACTCTCAGAAATATGTTTTTATTTTAGGTGATTCTGTGTGGATCTAGGAGTTGATTTAAATAATCCTTGAGGATCCCTTCCAACTCAAAACAATCTATGATTCTATGACTCCTACTTCCCTTCTTTTCCTCTAATGGCACAGGTGGATGAGGAAGGGAGGTTGTGATATGTTCATAACAATTCATCGTCATTCTTTAACTTTCCTCCTCCAGTGTGGATCCTCTCCATGGCTGCAGGGGAATCTCCTGGCACCTAGAGTGCTCATTCCTACTCCTTCTTTACTTCATGGTTTCTGTTGAACTGCTTCTCACACTTTTTTCTTTGCTGACTGTGAAGTGCTTTGCCCTCTCTTAAGTACGTTTTCCCTGAGAAACCACCTGCTGGGCCCACCTGTACCCCGCAGTGCAGCCTACAGGTAAAGACAGACTGTTATCCAACTTAGATCACTATTTTAATGTAAATATACTTCTAAATAGATTACAAACATAATATAACTAATGATAGCAGACACATTGTGTATTAGATTTAAAGTATTTTACAAGAATCACTTCCAATACATTTTTCAGTTCTTATTTCAAATTTGTTCTCACAGTTTAGTTTCAGGAAATAACAGACATTCTGTTTGTTAAATCTCAGATATTGAGGTGAACGGCTATTTTCAAGTAGAAAATATGAGTTAGAAAGATATACTGTATAATTATTTTAGGTGATACATATTTTTTAATATGTTCCATGAAGTCAATATGGTGTTTTAACAGCATTATTTTTTTCCAAGTAAACAACTAATTTATATGTAATGCACTTATTAAAAAAGAAATTTTCCAGTATTTGTGTAAGTGTTCATAATTTTTCATAATCTCCAGTGTTTGGAAAGCACTTTTGTGTAGAATACAATGTGTATGTACTTCATCATATATACACGTTTTATTCTCTAGAACCTGCCCTCAGAACTAATTCATTGATGGCTTAGATGTCCATACCTATCCTTTGTGTTGAATACAAAAAGATTTTTAATGTAATCATTTTCATACTTCTTGTCTTGTTATAAGATTTATGAGATCGAGGTGTTCCACTGACAAAGTGGAAGTAATTAGAAGCTGTGTAAAGTACTAATTCAGTGAGTATATCTTATAGAAGAAGGAGCAGGTTGTTCAAGATAAGATAAGATAAGATAAGATTTTACTTCTTTAAAGTTTATCTTCTTTATCTTTACATTCTCTTCTAGAAGCTAAGAATGAAGAAGGAAAATGGCTAGTAATTTATTCACAGTGAACTACAACTAATTCTGTATTATTTTAGTGAAGGGAAGAATAATCTCACAACACCCTCAAATATAACCTAGTATAATTCTGCCTAAAATGTTGACTATGTAGCTTATAATAAGCTTATTATTATTATATTATAAGCTTATTTTCAATGGTTACAGGTGATGTTATAAGTAGGTGCACGCTAAAACACAGGAGATTACATCTGAATGTCAGGGAACAATTCTTTACTGTGCAGGTGACCAAGTATTGACATAGATGGCCCAGAGAGGTTGTGGACTCTCCTCCCCTGAGATATTCACAAGCAAGTCCTAGGTGACCTGCTGTAGGTGGGTAGGTGGTCCTGCTTGACCAGGGTTGTTGGAACTCTAAAAACCCCTTCCAATCTCTACCATTGTTATTCTACGATTAAAACCTGTGTGATATCGCTATTTTTTATTTATTTATTTTTATTTATTTATTTTGGTAGGTATATAATGCCATCCAGGTTTTCCTATTTTTCTTTCAATTTTGTTTTTGAGTAGTTCTCTTTGCATTTTGATTTTCTCTGTCTGAATAGCTTGTAAAATTTAGAAGCAGGAAAATATTGGCATGTTGCCTGAAATAAAAACACATTCCTTCTACACAATAGAGGGAAGCAAGACAAAATTATTTCATTTTTTGGACATCTCTCAAATCTAAATAACAACAAGGAGTTAAGGAGACGGCAAAGACATGTAAATGACTTTTTGAAGTGAGTATATCTGAAGAATATCCTCTTTTCAAAACAGGAACAAGCAAAAGGATTGTGATGTACGTGGGAGGAAAAAAAGCGCAGAAAAGAATGTACAGTAGCTGTACTAATTCTCAATTATTAATTCATTTCAAAGACAGTGTTTCCAGATATTTCAAGGCACATTTGGGAATTCAAATATTCATCAAGATTTGTCTCACACACCATCGAACAATACTGTTACTGTCCTCTTCCTTGTTCTCTGTATCTTGGAAGTCTTTGAAAGATACCAAGCAGCAGATGAGTTGCATCAAAGTCTGCTGAGGTCAGTACAAAACTTCTGACAATCTCCTGAAGAAATGAAATAAGGAAACACAAAGGCAAAAGAGGTTGAAAGGATAGAGATCAGAGAAAATTAATTTATCATCCAAAATATTCTCTATATTTTGATGATTTGCTTAAGGAATTTGTAGATCCAGAGGGAGTAATTATATTTGTGTGGTAAATGCTTGTGTGTAGGATTTTCTTCTACAGATATGTCTTGTCATCTTACCAAGGCAAACATAGTTCTCAATTTTATAATACACTGTGACAACAAATTCTGTAGTCAAACAGTTTGAAACTGTTGTTTGATTGATTTCTATTATTTTTAAGTCTCTGTACCAAATAGTTTTATGCCCAATAAATACTTATTTTTTTCATCCATTTGATTTATAAGAATATATGGTTTGTTATACCTCCATCTCTTACCCTCTCCAAATAAATAAATAAATAAATAAATAAATAAATAAATAAATAAATAAATGTTTGGAATAAATTTTAAAATTTGAAGAAATCTTGGCATGAAATCTTAACTTTTGCCAGGAAGTTTGCTTCTAAAAAGCATTCATTAAAAGTATTTTGGTAAAGCTGACTAGACTTGGTCACAAACACAATTTTTCAGTATCATTGTAGATAAAGGTCTTACAGTTTAATAACAAAATATTTTTTAAAATGAATTCTTGTTGCATAGCATTATCGTATATGCATGCATACTCATGATAAGTAAGATACTGTACAGAGTAATATGTAAGATAAGATCTTTTCAGAGTTGTGCATGTCACCCTTTAACTTGTGTTTGACAAATATTATTAACAAACTCTACTATTTAAACATCTAGAAAAACCTTCATACTAAATCTTTTCTTGAAATATATAGGATAATTTCTGCTCATTTAACTGAAGGCAAAAGTTGCAAATGCATTTTGTTGTTTACAGAAGAACTGATGTGTACATAAATATTCATAGATGTTTAAGTGCTCTGACAGATTAGTCCATAGGAGAATTTTCCAACCTTTAGGAGGAACGGGATGACTTAAGTATTAAACTGTTGTTCTTCACGTAATAACTCCATAAAGAAATCTTGTTTGCAGAAATTTATGTTCAATACATTTTCAATATTCTTTCTACTTTATTAAATGTTTTTCCCTAATAATATTTGAATAATTGCAAATAGTTAAATTTTCCTGGAGTTAAATTTTCCTGCAAATTTGAAAATAATATAAATTAAATCATCTAGCAATTTCCTTTTGCTAAGTTTTGTTTGTTTGTTTGCTTGTTTGTTATCCTTTTTATTTATTTATTTATTTATTTTCACTTGGATTATGGTAGCTAAGCATATCTTTTGTAAGCAGGTGGTCTACAAAATATATTTTTTCCATTACCACCATCTAGTCTGTCAGAATTTTTATTTCTAAACAACTCTTTTAATCACTTTGGGCTTCCATGGAAGATTCTTTATTATAGTAATAAAATATCCTTTCAGTTGTAACTTTTCTTGTTCTGTTATATCCTGAGATAACTACATATAATTATTAGTGGATGTAGCACCAAAATAAATTGTAATATATATTTTCACCATTAACTACAAAAAACATATATATACATAACTTTTGTAATTTTTATTTTAGTAGCATTTTCCAGCTATTTTTAGATATTTTTATGTCCCAATTACAGAAATAATTGCAGATAATCTAGAACCAATCGATGTCTTTATCTTTTCAACTTCTTTGTTTGTTTTACCTTCTAAGTGCATAATGGTGTGTTCAACATACCTACAAAATTTTACTTAGATATAGAATGTTGTGTCATGGTTTCGTTATTTTACTGCTCTTTTTCTTGCTTTTTTTTTTTCATATTCTGAAATGCGAATGAAACAACAAGTAGATAAATTGAACAAGACAGAAGCAATAAATGAATGTTGCATTCAACTTTTGCATGAGCCACATAAAAGACGAACCTTTACCTGTGTATAATACAACTGACAACCTAGATAAGCTGAAATATTTTGAAGTATGATAACATAAACTTAGAAGCCAGTTTACACAAGAGTTTTCCACATTTTTTCTTAAAATAAATTTGATTTTTTTTTGTGTTGTTAAAATATTCATGACTCCTGTATTCTTACAAAGATTTAATTTTTGTGCATTTAAATTACTTTGTTTTCATTCTTTTATATGTATATATAGCCTTTGTATTTCTTTGTTTGCTCAACTATGAATACTTAGGGTCTTCATTCAATTTAGGAAAATAATATGAAAAAAACTGAATTATTGAACTACTCTTGGCATCAACAATTCATAGAAGCTTCCACAAAGTAACAAACACAATCTTTTTTTTTTTTTTTTCTTACTAGTCATATTTATATGACAGAGACTAAAACATCTGACTTACACTTCATTGGTCACTGCTGTAACTGTACAGTCATTGTTAGAATGAAAATATGCACTGGGAGGGAAATAAGGAGCAGAAATTACATCAAAATCAGTAAAAACAAACATGATTTCATATTTTCATTGAGCATTCCTCTCACACAAATTGAAGAATACTTCTGATCTCAAATGTGGTTAAGTTGTCAAAAATTAGTAATGCAATAAAACTGTTACTAGAGTTATAATACTGAAAAGTCTATCCACCTGACTGTGTGGCCCTGATGGGAGTACTTTAAGAATAAGACTGTGAAAGGCTGAGGACCACTGCACAAATTGAGATCAAAGGATTTTCTTTTATCCACTTCAGACTTTAATCAGAATAAAGTTTAAAAGGCACCTTAGAATTTAGCTTGCCTTTAACATTAAGGTCTAGTTGAAGGCAGCAAACAAGCAGCTAAAATTAGTAGCAGGTAGATACATTTTTTCTCAAAAATATATTTGAAATTTCTGTTGAAAGAAAGCTTTCAGAATGAAATCCGAGTTTAGACAACATTAAATATTATGCAATTTCAGGCAATGTGTGAATTTACAAGAATTGCAACATGTATAGGATTTCTTAAAGTGAAAATAAGCATCTCTATATGATCTACTGGACACATAATTAAAAGAGTAGATGTGCTGTTCCTTTAAAATTAAGAGATAAATAAACACTTCTATAATCCAAGATAACTCATCTTAAAACTCTTGCCCATATTCTCTTTCCTCCTAGAAAAATTCTCGATTTCCACCAACCGTGGAGAAGGAAGTCTTTGTACACTTGTATATTGCAGAAGCTGGTGGACATGAAACACACAGTATACCATGTGAAATAGAGACCAAGTAGATGATGCCAAATACTAGATTAGAACTTGATATAATTATCTATTTATACTCTATTCTCTCTCACACAACGTATTTTAAAGTTTTTAGTCTAACAGGACATGCTCAGCCTCCCATAAGTGTTCTGGTGCCAATTGCAACTAACTAATATTATAATCTTTGATTAAAATAAAATAAAATAAAATAAAAAAAAATAGGAAATGACAAACAGAATATAAGAGCTGCACTGCTTTGTGTACTGTTGCTATAACCTACAAATTACTGAATATCACCTAGCTGTGGTAGTGAGTGTAGTTCACTTCTATTTCACTTTCTACTTTCATATTTTTGTTCATGAAACAAAATTTGAAAAATGAGAAAAGATGACCATTACCTAATGTGATTGTTTCAGGACTTGATAAGATATGCTTATCATTCTATTTTAATTAGAGATATCATCAGGGTATAACATTCTCCACACAAACTCATTGTTTTGCAATATTTCTGTGTTTGGCACAAAACAAAATCTGTCTGTGGTGTGTTAACTTTGACTGACTGCCATACATCCACCAAATCATTCTCTTACTCTCCCTCCTCAACAGGGTAGGAGGAGAAAATAAAAGCTTTTGGGTCAAGGTAAATAAAGGGAGTCAATTTAGCAATTAGCATCATAAGCAAAACAAACTTAACTTGGGGAAAATTTGCTTAATTAATTGCCAATTAAAATAGTCTGGACAGTCAGAATCAAAGCTAAAGCTAAAGATATGCTCTGTCCTTTTTTTCCAAGCTCAAATTCACTCATTCATTACTGACTCTTCTGACTCTTCCCTGCACCTCAAGCAGTTCAAAGGAAACGAAAAATGGGAATTGTCTTCTTAATAGTTCATCATTTGCTCCTCCTTTCTTCTCACATATATTTTTTTTCCTGCTCTTGTATGTATCCCTTCCAGCCCTCAAGGAATTGACTACTTCAGCATGTCTTACTCATGGGCTGTAACTCCAAATAGACCACTGGCTCTTTTGTAGGTTCCTCTCCATGAGGCCTAGGTTCCTTCCAGGATCCTCCTCGTATGTGGGCTTTCCATGAACTGCACTTTATCTCAGGGTATGTCCTGTGGCTTTGTGCCTTACACTTGCTACAATGTGGATATTTATTGCAATGGGCTGTTCAGGTACAAGATGTTTCATCACGGTCCACAGGCTGCAGGTGAATTACTTGTAGCACATCCTGCCCCTCCTTCTCTTACCATGCTCTCAGAAGAGTTTGTTCTCACACTTTTTTTTCCTCACTATTCTTTCTCACTTTTATTTTTATTTTTATTATTATTATTTTTTTAAATTTTCACTTTCTTAAATGCATTTTCATAGAAATGCCACAATTTGACCACCAGGCTCAGCTGTGTCCTCAGGTGGGTCCGGTGGGGCTATCTGTAGCTGGCTGTGTCTGACATGGTGAAGCCTCATGTTTCTTCTAAAAAAAGCCACCACTTTGGTCTCCCTCTGTCTACCTCACTGCCAGAATCTTGGCACTTATACTCAACACAGAGATAAGCCTTGCTTAGTGACTACACTATTTCATGTATTAAGTATGAATAATCTTTGCAATTGCACATACCCGGTATGAACAGATATATATAGACATATTATGCATGCTATGTTTTCCATCCAGTTGCTAAATGGATAATGACTCATTTCACTGCAATATGACATTATTACTTATTTTGTTCATTCTACAAAATACAGAATTAGGAGACACATAGAAAGAACAAGATACTATTGCACTTCTAATCTGAAACAGAAATGGAACACTATAAAAAGTATGATGTCAGCCTCGGGGTATTTTTCTTTGTGTGGTGACTTTCTTTATTTGCAGTAATTTTACTTTAAGGGCTAAGCAATCAAACCATATAAAACAAATTGTATTCAAAACAATGTTCATATCAATGTCCATAAAAATACATGCTTATAGAATAATAGGCTGCAACAAAGTAAATATAAATTCTTAGCACACTTGAGTGAGTACTGCTGATGTAAAAAGTCGAGCAAAAGCTGTGTAACCCTGAGAACAAATCCCTGCTATAATTTTGATATTTTCTGTTTTTGGAATTGTGTTTAGTTAGTTAATTACTTTGTTTTGATGATTATTTTACAAGAATAATAATATAAAATTACTATTCTTCAGGCTTGTTTTTCTTATGCTGAGGTTGAAGGGGATTTTTATGACCAACATGAAACACAAAATTGATGTGAAGCTTCTGTCTGAAATGAAGCAAAGAATTCTTATACCATGCAGCTTATGTCTTTTCACAGGTCAAATATATTTTGACTGGTTTAACTCCTTGTTAGAATTCCATTTTAAGAAAAGGCAGTACTTTCCCCTTAAACTCATGAGGAGTTCTTAGTATTAAGAAAACCTAACTATTAGAACTCAAAGTATTTCAAAAGCAAGTAGTCAGGAATTTATCCTGGAAGAAAGAAACTGTAGAATCATAGTCAGAGTCCACATGAAATAATACAGGAAAAACACTTTCCAGACTCAAAATACAAACACAGAACTCTCTGCATAGACTAAGGTGTTTTTGTTTGTTTGTTTGTTTGTTTGTTTTAAATGAAATAGTGGTGAAAAACATCTGTATATAATTAAAGTAAGATATCATGACAGATTTCATTATAAACCAGTAACATAACTTGCTTCATCATGGTAAAAATTGTTGTATCTGTGCCCTAAGATTGGATAAGGTAGATGTTATAAAATGACTTCTACGCATTCACTCATCCAGGAACTGGACTTCATTACCCTTGTGAGTTCCTTCCAACTCAGGATATTGTACGATTAGCTAATGATTTCTATGGTTTGTACACACAAATTATCATATTCATTCCTTAAAAAATAGGATTAGTGTTTTGTGCAAAAGGTGGAAATACAAAAAATATTATTCCTATACTAGACTCCATTAATTTCTATTATTATTATTACCTTTAAGTGTGTATGTAATTTAATGTTTTCAGTTGTGTGTGAAATATGAGTTCTGAGTGGACATTGTTTCTGAAAGTGTTCAGCCACATTCAATTGGTTTGAATCTCATCCACTTATTTCATATTGGAAAAGCAACATATGAGTCTATTTTTATCTTATTTTATTTTCATGAATAATTTTAGAAGATTAAGCTAAAATGATGCACCCCACAAAAATGCTAGGGCTAGAAAGTGTTTATATAGGGATAAGTTAAACATATCAATACAGCTCATTTTTCTTCCTCTGTTTGCTAACTATAACATTTCAAAGAGCCTAATCCAGTTACACTATCACAGAGATTAAGCAACCTACTGATTTAGTAAAGAAATTTTTATGAATGTTCAAGATAGATTGACTCTTCATTACATATTATTGAGAGAAAAGATGTTTTTTTTTCCCTTTTATCTCTTTATTCTTTCTTTAATTCTCTAGTTTCAGAGGTTCTTCTTTTTAACAAAATGATGATATTGCTACAGTCAGTAACTGTTTTGTTTTTGTTTTTTTTTCCTCCTCCAGATACTACCCCGCTTTCTTTATTATGCCACAAAGTTCAGTGTTATATTCTCTGTGATACTGAAGGCAAGATGTATGATTTAAGACAGACTTTATACCATCAGTGGAAGAGTACTATCTGGATAAAATGTTCAATTGAATTTAGATTTTTTTTTTTCCCTTATGATTAATGATAAGTGTTAGGCAGAATGAGAATGCATTTGTTCTATAGTTTCTAAGAAGACCCACAAACATTTAATTTTTTCTTTTTCAACATTCTATACTGTGGCTATTATTTACACATTCATGGCTTAAAAAAAAAAAAAAAAGTACTTATTAACTGATCAAAATGATTAATTGATTTAAATTAGCATTCTTCTCTGCATAAGGGAGGGTGAATTAAATCTGTTGTGAGATGCAACTGAAAATAAAAATAATTAGTTTTCAGAGCTTTCAGACCTATATTTATCCTTTCTAATACCAGTCCTCCCAGGTAATTGCCTTGGTTAAATTAGACAGCTGATTACAGGCATGCTGTTGTTTATACCAAAAGAATCTATAAATTTACTCAAAAATTCAGTATTTCTTACCTCACAATTCTATAAAATCCAGAGTTTTAACCAGTTCTAGGAAATACAAAACACACACACACAGTATAACAATAAAAATTAAAAAAAAAAAAAAAAAACTCTGAATATGTGAATCACCCAATTATTTGTATTATAAAATGTGATCTCTTTTATTTTTCAGTTATTTTTAAAACAAGTCAGAAATTCATCTTTCTGTCTAATATTAACATTCATTTTCTGTTATGTTGCATTACTGTTTCTTTGGCAACTGATTTTCACTAATGTTGTACTGCCTACTTTTGCTAGTGGTAAAGCTTGCTTTTGTTGCTTTGTCTTTTGCCTTTTCTGTTTAATTTTCTCTCATTTCCTGATTTACAGTGGTTATTAATTTCAAATGCTGTGTGGAATTGCATGATTTCTGCAGAGCTCACAGAATCATGGAATCATAAAATTGCTCAGGTTGGGAAAGACCTTAAGGATCATTGAGTCCAACCATCACCCAACCATACTACTCTAACTGACAACCCTCTGCTAAATCATGCCCCTAAACACTACATCCAAATGGTTTTTAAACACATCCAGGGATGGTGACTCAACATCCCCAGGGATGGGTCCCTGGGGAGCCTATTCCAATGCTTAACAACCTTTTCTGTAAATAAGCTTTTCCTGATATACAACCTAAACTTACCCCGGTGCAACTTGAGGCCATTTCCCCTCTTCCTGTCACCTGTCACCAGTGAGAAGAGACCAGACCCACTCTCTCTATAAGCACCTTTCAGATACTGGAAGAGAGCAATAAGGTCTCCCCTCGGCGTCCTCTTTCCCACACTAAACAGACCCAGTTCCTTCAATCTCTCCTCACAGGGCATATTCTCCAAGCCCTTCACAAGCCTTGTTGCCCTTCTTTGGACCTGCTCCAGCACCTCAATGTCCTTTCTGTACTGAGGTGCCCAAAATTAACACAGTACTCTAGGTGAGGCCTCACCTCTGTTCACAGAAGGTGTTTGCAAATCAAACACAGTAGTTTTTAGTTTTTGGACTGGAAACAGATTTTAAAAGTTTATTGGAGATCTGAGTTCCAATAATTTAAACTCTTAAGTAAGTACTTATTATTGCTAAAACAGTACTTTACACTGTACTTCAAAATAGCTGAGATGGTCAAAAGAAATAAAAATTACACTGAAATACTGACAATAAAATTATCTGAAATGTAGTACTTACAGCCAGGAGAAAACACAATATAGAACCATGTAGCAGCATTCAGGAGTTAAAGAAAGCAATCATCTCCAACACTTGTACTGAGATAGTACTTTTTTTTTTTTTTTTCCCCTCCTGAAGAATTTTGTGGGTAACAATAGAAAAAGAAAATAGAAAAAAAAAAAAAATTATATTTTCTGTGCCTTGATCCTAGTAGTACTTTACAGATCTGGGACACAGCTAAGCCTTAGGCTTCAGTAAACCTCAGTCTGAACATGTCAAACTGCTCATACGTGGTATTATGATGCTTCCTTACGAGCTCTGACATCCAGGTATTCCATCTACTTTCAAAGAAGCTTCATCCTCTTCCCAGATTATATGTGCTTCAGTGCTAGCACATTCTATATTTAATAATTTCTCTTTTTTTCTTTGTTTAGGTTTTGATAGAAACAAAATTAAACAAAAAAGCAACCAAGTAAACAAACAAAATGAAATTCAGTTTCACATTAATCTTCACAGGAAACAATGTGATATGTAAAATATTGACTGAGACTTTTATTTGTAACATAAAAAGCTGAAAGGCAAAAGGAAAGTAGACATAGCATATTCCTTCGGATATTTGATAGGATGTATATGTACTATTACTACAGTGTTTCCAAAAGCTTACAGTAAATCTTTAAGTTTTAAGTTTAATATGCAAGTTCCTATGATGATTGAACTTGTATAACAACATAGCTTTGGATCTCTGTTGAGACAGTGGAAAGGGGAGGGTAAACAATATAATACTCTCATCAAAATTAAGGCTCTATTTGAATAAACAACAGTTATATTTTTGTCTTTTATTTTAGCAGGATTTTAACAAATGCCTTACTTATTGTCTAGAATGAAGAGTAATGATGTATTAGGTATTTTACACTTAAGCATCACAACCAGAAGTGGTGAGGATAGTTCTCCATTGATATTATACTCAGAGCCACTGGTAGATAAGTAGGAGAACGTCTTCTTTTGATAGCTGAGACACTGGATGCCACCGGCTGGGAGGAAATCAAGTTGATCAGCCCCTCCAGTAGGCTGTTTTGGGAATTCTGGTCCCCATTTGATGTATCTGTTACCACCATGGATTTATCAGCATCAGGCACGGTTGATAGTTTGTCTATTATATCTTCTTGTTTGTTCTCCATTCTGTCCAGCTTTTCAGCTACTTTTGTAATGGCTGAAACACAAGCTTGTAGAGGGCTTAAATGTAACTTAAAGTCTTGAAGTTTATTAATCAATACATTTATAAGGGGTCTTCTTTCCCCTCTGCCATACATTGCTGCAAATGTACTGGCGTCCCTTTCTGGTGCGGTCTTTGTGAATGTACGCCACATGTTTGGTGTACACCTGACTCTCTCGGGATCATGCTCTTGGTCTGGCTCGTCAGGAATGAAATCGGGGCTATGTAGCATTTCCACCACAGCATATTCTCTTAAATATCGGATGCCTTTTTCCATATCAGCCCATTTCTTTTTCTCAGGCATCAGATCGTCTTTGAAGGAGTATCTTTCTTTTATAGCTAACAACATCCACTTCCAGAGGGTAAAGGCCTGGTTCTGGCATGTACTAATACCTCTGTCAATGGCTGAGTCCCTAGCAATGCTACCCAGTTGGCAAGCTTCTCTACTATCCAGCCACACTGTTGGCCCCATTGTCCCAACATCGAAGTAACCAAGTGGCAATAGGCTCATTTGGGTGACGTGAAAAGTCTTTTCTCAGACTTCGAATTTCATTCATTTTCAGAGATTGATCAACAATGGTAACGATATCTTGCTCACCTCTTACTCTTTCGGGACTTGTTGTTGCCCTCATTGGCGTCGGTGACCGTGGTCTTACTGAGGGCCCCTCCCCTGGACTTAGGGGTGCTTCTTGTGGATCTTGGAGCCACCCCTCTGGACCTCTCTCCTCTTCTTTCTTCTCTTCTAACTGAGTCGAGATTCGTTTCATTTTCCGTCCTCTTACAGGGGCAACTGACATCAATTGTGGTGCTTCCTGTAGTTGATCAGGTTGGTCAGTTCCAATGCTCTCATCCTCCAGTTCAGCTTGGAGCCTGTCTCGTTCGATTATGAGAGTATCTAGCTCAGATTGGAGAGTGTCTTGTTGAGATTGAAGACTGTTGAGTTTGGATTGCAGGGAGTCTCTCTCAATTCGGAGGGCATCTCTCTCAGATTGGAGGCCTTTTCTCTCGACCAGGAGACTCTCGCTCATTTTACACTGTTTCCCTGAGACTCTCCTTTTCAATTTCACAAACTCTCTCCCTCTCCAGGATAGTATTGAATAAGGCCCGGTAAGCATTAGCCAGGCCCCAAATCATTTGGGCCTCCTCAGATCTTCCTGAGCTGCAACATTCCTGTCTCAAATATCTGTTTAAATTTTCAGGGTCTTTCAGGTGTTCTGGAGTAAACTTCCATGACACCGAAGGTTTCCATCTCTCTAAAGTCTCTCCCAGGCCTCTCCACATTCCCTGCCACTCAGTATTTACTGGTTTTGGGGCAGACTTCCTCAAAATATAATAAATACTAATACTGAGTGAAATGGTGAGCAGTACATTCAGGGAGATTAATAATGTAATCAGGTGAGCATTGAAAATCTGCATAAAGAATTCAAAGGAGAGGCTGGAAACCTGCTTAAAGATCCCCAGTCCTGTAAAATTAGCAGCTCCCTCTGGAATGGTATGCCACATAGTATGCAGATGCCACATAGTTATTTCCATCCATGTTTTCAATTGATTATATATACATATTGCTCCATAGAGCAAAGTGGTGAGCTTAATTAAGGCCCAGTATGTTTTTAGCATTAAGAAAGCAGAAACAGTGGCATGCAGCCCGTTAAAAGGCAGTTTCAGTAGAGAAAGCATTTTTTTTCTTTTACAGAAGCAAGATAGCAAGGCTCAAAGTTTACAAATATCCTAGAGTATTGGCAGTCCGCCTGGACTTTTCAAGGTCACGTTTTCAGAGAGTACTGGTGAAACAGATAAACTTTCCCAATGAAGCTGTCTGAGAGCGGAGAGAGAGATTTGTTCAAAAAGCTAAAAAGCAACTGTTGCCCGCATTCTCCACCAAGAATGTCAACTGTTTACGGGCTGGTTCAGTCCGGTTCCATGACTAGAAGGGCGGAGGGATCTGTGGATCCACGCCCCCGGAAAAGGAAAATAGGGGACCCCGAAATAATTGAAAACAGCGGCAACAATCTGAGGTGAAATAAACTAATTTACTAAATATAGTATCAGCAGAATATAAGGAGAGAGAGAGAATGTGTGTCTGGAAGGTGGATCGGCCTCACCACAATGCTGAGATGAGAAGTGCAGTCCAGTTGAGCTGATGAAGAAGTGCAGGCAGAGAAGCGTAGACGGAGAAGCGCAAGCGAAGAAGTGCAGGCAAAGAAGAAAGAATCAGGTGACCTTGTCGGGAGTTATATCTCCTCGCTGACCGCAAAGTCCCCTGGGGAAATGTAGTTCTTCTTCTCCTCCGGACAGGCACCCGGAACTTGAGCATCAGCAGTCAAACCCCAAGTGCATTACATGATGTTATGATGTGGAATACTGATAACCAAAAATCATGAAACCATGACACACATAAAGACATTGCAATTATTCCTGAAAAATTACTTAAGAAGTGTATGACATGAACATTCTAGCAGGACATTATATATATTTCAAGAATTATTGTTTTTAAACCCTTTGTTCCTATACATTTGAAGTACTTCAGATGTAGTTTACCGAAAACATTAGCAGATTAAGTGAAGTCAGCAAGCCTAATTTTACAGATCTTTGTGATTTCATATAACAGACTTATATATGAACAACTTGGGTTGGAAAGGCCCATAAAGATCATTTAATTCCAACTTCCTTTCAGGGCTGACACTTATCAGATCGGGTTGCTCAGGGTTCCATTCAACCTGATTTTGAACACCTCCAGAGCGATATAATGTTATGTTAATCAATAAAATCTTGTGGTAAAGAAGGAATAAAAAGGGAAGTTTAGTATTAATGGTATTTGTTTTTCTAAGTCATTGTTTCCTGGAAATGGCTAAACATCTGCCTGCCAATGGTGAGTAGTAAATTAATTCCTTGTTTTGTTTTGCTTGCTCATGATGTTTTGTTTTACCTTTTAAACTGTTTTTATGTCTACCCACAGGTTTTCTCATTTCAACCTTTTCAAGTGTCTTCCCTATCCCATTGAGGGAGAAGTGAGCAAGCTGTTGTGTGAGGCTGAACCTGCGTATTTGGGTTAAAACACATTTAAATGCCAATAAAAGACATACATTAGAAGGAATTACTTTATGTTTCTCTTACATTTCATACACAAAGACAGCTAGAAAAGGCATAAGTAGCTACATGAATGCTTACATTCATGAAAAAAGGGAATCATGAAATAAATAATGAGTATATCTACCATTACATTGTCTCAACTGAGAGTTTCTCCATTATCTGATAATTTTATGACAGAGTATATAATCACACTAATCAGCCAGTTCTGTTATTTCTTCACTGAAGTAAGTATTTGTTGCAGAAAATGTGTTCCATATCTATACACAGTCAGGAGATTAGAGATTGCTAAGAAAGGAGTGTTCAGATGGCTGACAAAGCAGGCATGTCAAAAAGTTTAAAAAACAACCTTATTCAATTAATTAATCTATAGTACACTTCGTGCAAATGATTCACTCTCACATATTATTAGTCATCATCACTACATATACAAAACTGTTAAAATGTAATTCTTATGGCTTAAATTAATATGTATATAGTGCCATTAAATTGATGTCATAAAGGCAACACTGAAATCTGTAGCAGTCCCTTAGCTGCAGAGGTGATGATGATCAGATTTGAGAGCTCTTTGGTGAGAGAAATCACTACAAAAGTAATAACATTTTTTGTTTCCTCTGCATCTTTGCTCAGCCATTCTTGGTTTTGTTTATATTATTATTCCCAGAGAGAATATCTTATCTGCTGCCAGCAATGCTTATCTTGTTTTTGATTTTGCCAGTTATGCTGCTTCTGTATTTCAGCAGAAATTCTATGTGTTCCTGCCTCTCACACTTTTTCTTGTTCTTTGTTTTTTCTCTTGTAATTTGAATAACTGAATGTGAAATTATATGTCTTTGGCCCTCTGTTGGTAACAGCGTTCAGATATTTATACAGAATCCTTATTCACTGTGTCTGGCTATGTCATCACAGTAATACTAAAATATTAGATACTATTGCAGTTTATACCATTTTAATGGGCTTACATTTGATTTCAAACTAATTTCAATTATATATTAACATTTTATTTTATTTTATTTTATTTTATTTTATTTTTAATTTACAGGTGTCACAAGTCTCCACTTTGGCTACACATTTAACAGCTCTAATTTACAACTCATTGTTAGAATTAGGCTCTCTTAGAATAAGTTACAGTTCAGGTACACAGTTCTTAAAATTTCCTAGTTCTTTCCTGAAATTTGTGCAGGTCAGTGGTTTTGCAAGCTCTTCTGAAGCAGCTATTCTTTGGTCATGCATAATGTTTACAGACATGTCTGTATTTGAAATCTGAGATTTGTCTGCAGGGTTCTCCAGTTATACTGTACATTTTCCAAATTCCATTCTCTTTGTTGCTGGTGTCTAGAACAAAATCTTTTACATCTGTCATGGTGTCTGCCATGACAGCATATAAACATACATCTGCAGTAATCTTGTACATTTTCATACATTTCCACTAATTTGACTATATGTATAAATATGGATACTTAGACATATGCAAAATATTAAGGATTATGCTTTTATTTTCTTCTCCATATAAGAACAAATACAAAGCAAATAGCATTCTTAGATGCGCATGAGACTGGGAACAGAGAAACAAAAGTAATTGGTTTGAAGCATTATCCAACCTGTTTAGGCCGAGATTAATAAGAGCAGGCAGTGATGAAAACTCTTTGAATCATTCAGTAGGAGCCTGATTAATGATTGACTTTAATAAAGCAATTCCTACATAACAAAACTGTATTCAATTATATGCCTAAATCCCGTGATTATGTAGGTTGCTAAAATGTAGTGTGTTGGGTAGAGTAGACAGGGATTTTTTTTATTTCAACTAAATATATTTACATCAGAAAATGCAGATTTATCTGAATCATTCCTCTCCATGATGAACAAAACTGGTTTGATAAAATATTAACTGGAAAAAAGAAAAAAAAAATCGAAGCCAGATCAGAGCAGCATAGCAGCTGTTGCTGCGAATCACACATTTAGCACAAATAGAAATATATGAGGGTGTGTTTCTCCCCCATCATACAGCTGCTTTCTGGAATAGCTATGGGGAAGTGCCTGACACCCATCCTGTGACACAAGGGGCTGTTGCATTCCCTCACCCCCACCCTGCACCCCACCAGAAGGGCCACCTCATCAGGGGCCCCCACCAAGCAAGGCAACCATAGCCCCTGTGGGAAACCTGCCTTTCCTCTGGCAGGGCCACACAGCCACCAGGACCACAGCAGGACAGCATGGGGAGAGGTGGTAGTTCTCAGAATTTTCCAAAATCATTTTGTAAAGTATTTTGCTAGTCATGTTTCATCCTTTGCTATCTTCTTAGACTTCCATTGTTCAAAAATAATTACTGAACACACTCTCACATGTGCATGGAACAGGATCCCAGGGAGGATGACAACATCTCCTGCAAGGCCAGAGACGGCAGCTGGAAAAGCAAACACAAGGCATTAACCAGCAGGGCACTTACTGCCAGTCCCTGCCCATCCAATGCAGTTCTATTTGCTGCCACTTTGTCAGCAGAAGGCAGATTTTCTCTCTTCATTTTTCCTCATGCTTATCAGGTTAATCTTAGATCTTCAGAGGAAAAGATGGAAACTAAGCTGATGAAGTCTTGATATTTTTGGCAAATACTGCACTTCTGAAAACCAAAATAAAGCCCTAAAGAATAAGGAGGTAATGAGGAATGCTTCCTCTTAATCTTAATACAAGGTGTATCTCTCATCTTTAATATGTAAAATAAAATGTAAAATAGTAGTAGGATTTAAAATGTGTGGTTGTTTTTGTTTGTTTGTTTGTTTTTAAACAAAACCTTTAACAAATGTTCTGTCTCTAATATTTTTTGGAGCTCTTCTGACTTCATTAATCAATTTATTGATGAAGAAAGTGAAAAGTTTTACTGTCCAAATCTTTGAAGATGAACTAATGGTCTTGTTACTGATGGGAAATGCCTAGAGGAAGCATAAAAAATACTAGTAATATCCAGGGATGCATCTTGCTTGTCCAGGAAATCTTTTTGATAATTTTGCAAATTGGATATCTAGAAGTATGAAAATGCTTTCTATATGTTTGTTTTTTGCTGTAAAAGCCTCTTTCTAAACCATAAAACTGGAGTCTTTAGAAATTTCCATGTGAAGTTAATTAGTAACCACTGTTGTGCTGGAGCTCTGGATTTCAGTGAATAGAAAATTACTAATTGCCTTCAGTGTCCAGTTAAGATCTTCTCAAGAATGTAGAGAAAAAAAATCATGCTTGTCTTCTAACGTAGAAAAAAAATGTTTGTCTATGTTAGAAAACAGGTCTTATGACATCATCACAGAAAATTTATTTAGAATAATTTCTTTTCCCTTTAGAATTGAGTTTAGAGCATATTTTTACTGACTAATTCAAATACTGCTTCAATATATTTGCTCACAGATTCATCTAAACTTTATAAAAAGGTTGAAAAGCTTTTATGCTTAGTTACTATGGAAGTGCTAGTTTATAAATATCAGGACAGATGGAAATCATAGATTTTTAGATATAAGCTAGCAAGACTGGATTTGGAATCTGTCGCTCTTCCAGAAGTAAGACAGAACTGAATCAGAGATTCACAGAATGGTGAAGGTTGGAGGGCACTTCTGGAGGTTATTTTGTCTAGCATTCTTGCTCAAGTAGGCATCTAGAGCCAGTTCCTCAGGTCTCTGTCCAGACAGCTTTGAAGATCTATAAGGAGGGGAGCATTACACATTCTCTGAGTAGCCTGCTCTAGTACTTGATCATTATCATAGAAATAAGCTTTTCTCTTATGTGTAAGTGCAATTCCCTACCAGTATTTTTGTGCCCACAATGAAAAATGTCAGGTCCCTCTTTACTGTCCCTCCCTGTTGTGGTTTTGTGATTTTTTGTTGTCAGTATTCCTCATCAGAACACCATGTGGTCCAGTGGGAGTTAATGAGTTAATGTTCTTGTTCCGTTTACTGCCTTTTGTGGGCACTTTGAGTATCCTGATGGGAGGGGAGGGGGCGGTATCCTCGGAGGATCTGGCAGGAAGAGGAAGTGGGTTGGAGCTCTGGAGGGGACCCGAGCGTCTGCCTCTCTCCATCTGGCCCCGGCTCAGCCGTCTCAACTTGCCGTGGAGAAAAGCACGTGCTTTCCCATGCAGTATCGTGGTTTGACTCACATTTTGGATACTCTTGTCTCTCTCATTTTGTTTGATTTAGTTAAATTCAGTAAATTATTGTTCCTCCTCAGATTGTTGCCATTGTATATTCTATTCGTTAAAACTATCTCCTAGCTCTCTGTTCTTCCCCCTCTCTCAGAGCACTCACGGCCCGGGGCTGGCCGGTTCGTGGCAAACCGTTACTATCCCTTCTTTTTTTCTCTTTTTCCCGGAGCCTGTGCTCCCTGTCACGGACTTATATCTAGGGATAACCCCGTGACATTCCCCTACTCATGTGTTCATACACACTGGTAAGGTCCCCCTGAGCATCCTCCGCTCCAGGCTAAAGAGATCCAGCTCGCTCATCCTTTCTAATATGACAGATATTCTAATTTCTTTTTGCTTAAACTAAGAGATATTTAGTCCTGTTAATGAAATTCCTATATTTCTTAAGAATTGTAAGAATCTTCTTTTTCTTCGATAAGAGTTATATAAGATCAGGTGAAAATAAAACACCATAACTAAGATATTTTTTTCTCTGTTTAAGTCAGCTGTGACCATCTCTGCTTCTAGATGTATAGCTACATGCACACATGCATGTAAATGTATACATATTATGCATTTTTTTTTTCTCCTTCTCTCTATGGATTACATTAAATTACATGAGCCAGCCTGATTTTTCCAGTTAGTAAGCTCCAGCAATAGCTACTGTTAGAGAGAACGCTTCTGAAATCTTCCACAGTGTCTTTCAGATATAGCTTCTGTTAATTTTTCTTTATTGGCAGGTTCATGATTGTGAGCTTTTTCTAGGAAGGAGGTCTGTAGAACAGTCCCTGGATCCAGAGAGCTATGGCTTTTCCAGCTACTGACATAAGAACTACTGACTGTAGTAGCTGTTACCACAGGCCGTGTGGTGCCTTCATCCCAAGTCTGACTTTAGTAGCTGACACTAAATTTCACTTGCATAAACATGGACCTCAATAGTAGCTAGCACATAGTCCTTACAGTACATGTATACACAGGATAGATAGTAAGAATAGACAGGTAGCAAAAAAACAATTTAATAAGATAGGGCAGACTGTGCAAATCAGGCACAAGACTCAGACAGGAAATCATGCTGACTGGCCCTATTTTACACGTGACCAGTCCCTGTTCTACTTATTTACCTCTTTTTTTTACTCCCCGCTCCCCATCCTCTTGTGTATCCTCTTCTGGGTTTGTATAGCCCTATCAATTTTTGCACCCCTCTCAGTTCCGTGTTTGGGATCATTCAAAGTTTACGATCTTACTAGTTGCCAAGTCCAGTTTGATCTTCCTAGAAGTGGTGCCTGATGTTTCTTGATAGCTCATTAATTAGTATGACTGGAAGATATATTTCTTATGATCAGCTCTGTTGTGTTAATTCTGTGTTCATGTTTTACTTCCGATTTTCCCCCTTTCTGCTGTTTCCCAATTGACAAGGTCTCCCAGTCTGATACCAGTAAGTGTTCCTGTGGGCCGGAGGTGGGGGGCAGAAGGGGTATGGAAGAGTGGACCTAGTCAACATTATTTTAGATGCAAATTTATGCAATTCAGTTATTTAGGTTAAAAACACCATATTCAGGAAGCAGAATATAATTGAGTCCTCATTATGTCAGATAAAAAAGATTAGGTTTAAATCTGCAAAGGAATTTTGGGGGATAGATTAATTTACCTCTTATTATCATGACCATCTGGCATCTTAAATTTAGGAGGTACAAACTTTTTAAATTCATTTATGATCTGCACTATTTCTCCAAATAGAAAATGCTTCTAAAACTTCTTTTTTTTTTTTTTTTTTTTTTTTTCAAGTTCGGAATTGTTTGTAAAAATGTCTTGAAGACCTTTGTATATTTTATGTTTTATTTTATGCAGCACAAATTATGTTTTAATCCAAAATACAATAAAGAATCAAGAGGTCTTCAAATCTGTATAACTTTGAAATAATTAAAGTACTTAAAATGAATAACTTTTGCACACTAACTATGAATAAAAACTGAAGCAAAAACACATCATAATGAGAGTTCACACAGATGAAATTGACTAGATATATTAAAGGTTTACTTACTGAATTATTTTTTATTTAAAATGATAATTAAGAAAACAACAACGCAAAATAAACAAACAAGCAAACACAAAATGACAAGAAGAACAAGAATTTAACTCCTTCTGTAGTGTTTAATAATTTCTATATATCTTAGTAGTTAGTTAAGCCATTAGGGAAACATGTTTAGCTATGTCAACTGAACACTATTCAAAGAATAATTAAAATGATTTCACCGATCTTTAAATTGATCACTGAGATTCAAGAGAATTACATATTGTCTCCATTAAACTAAGTGAGAATTTACATGTACCTGTAGAAAAGATCAAGTATCATTCTGAAAAAATAACTTACATCCTTTTAAAAATGTTTTCATTTAGGCCACATGAGTGAGAATACAATATGGCTGACAGCAGTACAGATGTGTAAGCGTTAAGAGGTACTGTTCTGAGAAGTCAACAAATCTCAAGGTCATAGTTCTGTTGCCTTTGCCAGCTACCATCATTAGTCCTAGTTGAATACGATATCTATGTGAAACTGGAAGAAATAATAAAGGTTCTAAGAGGATATCTTACTTTTCTGGTGGAGCAGCTGGAATTCAACAGGGACATACTAGACTGCCATAATAGTATGTTACATTAGATCTCTTTCTGTGTTCAACTTAAAACAATTGCCTCATCTTTCTGATGTCAACCAGTTACAGAATTCTGGAAATATTCAGGCTATATTAGTAAATAATAAATTGACAATCCATTTTTATCTGAATGAAGAATCATGGTTTTATATTTCTGCTGTTTGTTGTTTTCAGCTATTCTAAAAAATGTATTCAATTTAAAGTGACTCTTTCAGCTACCGAAGGTATTATAAAGCTTACTATTCATTATCCTTTGTTATGAAACCTGCCTTTAAGATATTTCAAGATCATTTTTAAAAGAAAATGAGGCAATAAACATGAAGATTTGCAGCTTCAGTTAAATTATGGTGGTTTTTTTTGTTGTTGTTTTTTTTTGTCTTGTGAATATGGCGTATGTTTTAGTGTGGCAGCAAAATATAAGACAATTTGAGAAGATTGTTTGTTACATTTAATGGGACATAAGGAATTCTAATTTTCTTTTTCCAGCTATTAATATTAGTTAACTTTGAATTAAACTAAATTTCTTTGATGACTAGGAGTCTTCTTTCAGATGAGCTTGTTCTTCATAATACGCATTGTCATGATCTTGTTTCATTCTACATGTTTTGCTATTGTTATTTTCATTATTATTACAATTTCATTATTATAATGTGATGAAAATGGAATAGGACTCTGACTAATGAAAAAAAAAAAAAAAAAGAGACTAAAAATCCTGAAGTGGTCTCTTGAAGAGGCATCAGAGCCAATGAAATTTAAATGTTTATATCAGCCTATGAAATTGTATCAATATACAAAACTGGTCTTGAAAACAAGTATATTTCAATCTCTGTCATGAACTGACAGTTTTTGTTTAAAACTTCTAGATATACATTTTATTCTTATTTATATATAAATTTAAGTTTTTAAGATATATTTGGACAAAGGCTTATCTATAGATTCTGTAATCTTTTTTAACCATTTCATTATCCAAGGCAAAAGTGATGCTGGTGTGAATTCTGACAAGTAAGCTGTTGTATACATCATAGGAAAACTGAATCCTAAACGGACTAAATAGCAGAGAGTCTTAAAATTCAGACAACTTTCTCATATATAAATATGAATCATTTTCTTTCTGCAATACTGCAGTCAGCATGTAAAGAAAATTAAAATCAGAAATAAAAAGAGACAAATCTTCACAAGGACAAGGATGAAAACAAGATCAATGGTAATTAGATGCATGACAAGTATAGACTTAATAACAAACAAGTATTTAAGAAAGACTGTATATACAGAAAGCTTAATCTGACTCAGAAACTGCAGAGCACTGTAATTCCTTAGGTGTTTGTTCTGTAAGCAATAAAATTGACAGTCTCTTCTGAGTAAGCAAATAACAGAAAATAGATGTTTTCCTGAAGTTTACTTGAAGCCTAAAAGGATGCAATGTTAAAACAACCTACCTTCCATTCTTTTCAGCTTTGACTTGTATTTTACAGAGAATTTTTTTCAGTCATGAATACAAAATAAGATGTGAAAAGAACCCAACTTCTGTACAGATACTATTTATTCTTAGCAAATGGAACTATCTGTTCTTAATGAAGAACGTGTGATCTGACCAGTGTTGCCTATAGAGTGAAAGGATTTTAAAAAATAATTATTTTGGTATATTGGAAGGTTTTTGTTTTGTAGATATATGCATATATATATATATATAATTAGCTTTTTCTTCAAAGAAACATCTAAGCTTCCCAGTCTCTCTCAGCAATAACATTTGTTATTTTGTCAGCAGTGGAGATAATTTTGATTTTTATGTTATCTTTGTAGGAAATTTGCAGAAAAATATTGTTTGGAATATATTATAAATGAGCCTAGGTCAGAAAGAGAAGTTTTTTATCTACGTTTCCGTGCTTTACTTGATGCAGTAGGGAATGTGACCGCTATGGATAAGGAAAAGATTAAGGTTCTCAGTGCCTTCTTTACATCTGTCTTTAACAGTCAGATCACTTATCCTCAGGGCACTTTAAGCCCTGACCCGGAAGTCTGGGTTGGATCATGGAATACACCTCTGGCGATTCAGGAAGAGATATTGGAGAGCTCCTGCATCTGGACAGTCACAAGTCTGGGATCAGAAGGGTTCCACCATAGGGTGCTGAGGGAACTGGTGAAGATGATTGCTAAGCTGCTTTCCATTATCTATCAATATTCCTGGTTATCTGAAGAGGTCCCAGAGGACTGCCGATGTGACTCCCATCTACAAGAAGGGCTGTAAGAAGGATCTGGGGAACTGCAGGCCTGTCAGCCTGACCTCTGTACCAGGGAAAGTTCTGGAACAAGTCATCGTGGGTGAGATCACACGGCACACGCGTGGCATCCAGGGCATCATGCCTAGTTAGCATGATTCATGAAAGGCAGGTCATGCAACCTAATCTCCTTCTATGACTGTGTGACTAGACTGGTAGATGAGGGAAATGCTGTTGATGTAGTCTGCCTAGACTTCAGCAAAGCCTTTGACACGGTCTCTCATAGTGTTCTCCTAGGGAAACTGGCTGCCCATGGCCTGGACAAGTAAACTCTTCTTTGGGTAAAGAACTGGCTAGAGGGCTGTGCTCAACAAGTAGTGGTTAATGGAGTTAAGTCCAGCTCGCCACCCATTACCCCCAGGGGTTGGTACTGGGGTCCATCTTGTTTAATGTCTTTACTGATGACCCAGATGAGGGGATTGAGTGCACCCTCAGTAAGTTTGCAGATGACACCAAGCTGGGAGGTAATGTTGATCTGCCTGAGGATAGGGAGGCCTTTCAGAGGCGTCTGGACAGACTGGATTGCTGGGCTGAGATGAATGGGATGAGGTTCAACAAGGCCAACTGCTGCGTCCTGCACTTTGGCCACAATAACCTGATGTAAAGCTATGGGCTTGAGGCAGAGTGGCTTGATGACTGTGAAGAAGAGAGGACCCATTGCTCAGCTGAACATGAGCTAACAGTGTGCCCAGGCAGCCAAGAGGGCCAGTGCTGTCCTGGTCTGCATTAGAAATGGAGAAGTTGGTAGGAGCAGGGAGTTAATCACCCCACTGTATTCAACTCTGGTGAGGCCACAACTTGAATACTGTGTTCAGTTTTGGGCATCTCACTATAAGAAAGACTTGGAGGCCCTGGAACATGTCCAGAGAAGGGCAATGGAACTGGTGAGGTCTAGAGCACAAGTCTTATGAGGAGCAGCTGAGGGAACTGGGATTGTTTAGTCTGGAGAAGAGGAGGTTCCATTGTTCTCTACAACTTCCTGAAGGGAAGTTATGATGAGAAGGAGGTTGGCCTCTTCTCCCAAGCAAAAAAAAGACCCTAGGAAGTGGTCACAAGTTGCGCCAGAGGAGATTTAGATTAGGTATAAGGAAAAACTTTTTCTCTCAGAGAGTGGTCAGGCACTGGAATGGCCTGCCCAGGGAGGTGGTGGAGTCACTGTCCCTGGCGGTGTTCAAGAGGTGTCTGAATGAGGTGCTGTGAGATACGGTTTAGTGGGTAGTAATGGTGGTAGGAGAACGGCTGGACTAGCTGATCTTGTAGGTCCTTTCCAACCTTGTGATTCTATGATTCTGTACAGTGTGGATGCATAAAGCATTCAAAATATGCACTGTTGTTAGTTAACAACAAATATAAAACAATGGTCCTAAGGAGTCACTGCTGAACAATAGTTAAGGTAGGCTAAATATATTTAAAATAGTGGAGTAGAAAATTTAAATCTATCTTGAATACTAGAGTATCTTGTTTCTAATTTTTCAAAATATTTGGCAGAATAATTTGAGAAAGGCCCAAAGTTTTATGAAGTAAATTTTAATGTATAATTTGAATGTATTTTGTTAAATAGTTATCTGCCCTTACTACCCCACAAAATGTTTTAGCTAAAGATTTTAAATTACTGGAATGATAGTAAAGCTCCTACAAGATTAAATTGCTCTCATTGATAAAAATTAATTAAAAAATTACCCTGAGCTTAGAAAGAAAACAGTGGTTACAAATCACATGAGGATAAAGCATACCCTTTGTTAATTTACCCGTTGTAAGATATTATTCTGTTAACATCAGTGTCTCAAAGCTTGCTGGGGACACAGATGGACTTGTCCGAGTCCAGGCAAGTCCTGGGCAAAGGTGGTGAAATCCTTTGTCTGGAGAACTTTGATGGACAAGGCCAGGGGCAAGGGGAGAGAGATAAGCTGCAGCTAAATAGCTGTGAAGCGGTCTTTTATGTGGACTTATCTCAGGATGATGGCCATCTCGGGGGATACTCACATGATTCTACTCAAGCACCCAGGGATGTCACCTAGGCAGGAGGAAAAGGAGGATAAAAGGAGGAACCGAAAACCATGAGGGTAGGTGTCTGCCATCAGATCCCTCACCACAGAATTCCTGCGTGCTGGCGGACTCCCCTGGGCCTGCTACCTGAGTCCTGCTGCTTCCTCCTGGATCGGCTCTGCAACTTCCTTCTGCCACCTGCTTGCTGCCCAAGGCCGGCCATGCTGCTTCTCTCTCCCCCCTGCTGCTTCTACCTCAGACCATCAAAAAGTCGTGCAACGGGACCGCTGCTGGATCCCGGTGGTGACTATCTCCACTTTACGCAATTCTTGCTTCTTTCCTATCTTTTCTGTCGCCCTCCTTCCCTTCCCCGTCTCCCTGATTAGGATTATAATAAACTGGTTGGACTAACATATGAAGTGTTGTTTCTTAATCTCACGCCAGGTATACTGATATTACAAGAACCTCATTTCCCTCCTATAAATTGGAGCGAGACACCCGTGAATCTTAGTTTTTATTTTCAGGAACTAAAGATCTAAATTTCTAAGGGATTTAAGTTAGAATATTAAGAATGACAATCACAGCTTAATGAAATTTGCTGTTCTGTTAAAAACAAACAAACAAAGATAGCATGAACAAATTTAATACATGTTAATTATGTCAGATGTTCAACAGATATATCTAAGACCACAAATAAAGCGTATTCACAGCTTTATTTTGTTATACTGAGTGTAATTCCAAAAGTTTATTGAAGTGTTTGAATATAATCCTAAGTACTTATTATTTTCCATTTTATAATCCATTTTTTTTACACTCTTTAATGTTCATCATCAAAATTATGTTGCTCATATTCACATTTCTTTGAGAAAAAAAGTCCAGCAATCTGGCTTACAGTTTGTTGTCTCTTTTTTTCCTCTTTTTTACACAAGAGGACCATTTTAACAGGCGAAGTTCAACGCCCAACATTTCTCCTTTTCCTATCCACTCTTTAGTTATCTTAGTGTTTAGTGCACTCAGCTGAGAAATGGAAGCTACAGCTTTGATTCCCTTTGATTTCCACACTGTGTGTATGTTATGTATTCTATTACATATATATTCAATTCTATACTATTCAAAAAGATTGGTACGAACACTTTAATTACTGTTTATTAACCCAGGTGTCTGTTGCAGCTGTGTTTAATTTAGTGCTTCTAGCAAATGTGCTTCTGCTCCATGTACTGTCAATGATGTTAATAATGTGTTTCTTGAATCATGTATTTATTGAATTTGGCATTTTCTCCTTGAACCCAATTTCTGACATCTTGTTGCAATTTGACTCCTAGATGCCCAAAATAAGTGCTTTAAACTTCTCAGATTGAACATGTAATTTTATGTGAGTTTTGTCTGAATGGAAACTTTCAAACTAATCAGAAAATGATTTATTATTTGCATGTTTTTACAATTGTATGACTGTATGATGCTGGCCTGAAGTTTCTGCTGTATCAGGTGTGAGGGTAGACTTAGATTGAATGTAAAGAAGAAATTTTTTATGATGAGGGTGGTGAGATTCTGGGACCGGTTGCCCAGAGAAGTAGTGCATGCCCTATTAAAGCAAATCAAGTTAGATAGGGCTTGAGCATCCAGATCTAGTGAAAGATGTTTCTGCTTGTGGATAAGGGGCTGGACAAGATAATCTTCAAGGTTTTTAAAGATCTCTGAACCAAAGCAATTGTATGATGCAAAGATTCTGTATAAATTCTTCCTCAATTCCATTTCTTCTGTATTCAAATGTAATAAAAATCTGGTAGCCTAAATCTTCTCTCAGTGTATATCGGTACAAGAAGATGAAGAACTAATCTTAACAGATAACAGTGAAGTACACATAACACCACCACCACCAAAGTAATAACAACAATAAAATATGGCAATAGCTGTTATTTCCTTTTGCAATTGTTTTTGTTATTATTAATAAATAACAGTATCCATAATATGTCTAAGCTGCTATGTAATTAATTACTGTTTTGTTGCTGTGGTTATTTTCTAATTAGGAGAATACTTGATCTTTTGATAGAAATCTTACATCTTGTGAAGCACAACAAGATTTTCCTAGCAAATTGAACTACCTGCAGGATAACAAGTAGAACGTTTTATATTCTGGTCAGTAAGTAGAACACATTTATTTAAAAAAAAAAGCAGCACTCACCATTCTTGGAGGTTTTCAGAATCACAGAATTACAGGTGTTGGAAGGAACCTTTGGGAAACATTTAGTTAAACATCCCTACTAATGCAGATTTCCTACAGTAGGTCTCACAGGAAGGTATCCAGACTGTTATTGAATATCTCCACAGGAGGAGACTCCTCAGCCTCCCTGGACAGCTTGTTCCAATGTTCTATCACCCTGACAGAAAAGAAGTTTTTCCTCATATTTGTATGGAACTTCCTATGTTGTTGGAGTTTTTGCCTATTGCCCCTTGGTCTGTCACTACACACACCTGAAAAAATGCCTGGCCTCGTCCATTTGGGTGGACCTGATGATCTTTAAGATCTTTCCCAACCTGAGCAATTCTATGATTCTATGATTTGACTACTGCACCTTTTTTTTATGTACAGTGATTTATGTATACACTGTGGAGATCTCAGATCTAAAAGTACTCTTCTCCACACTGAACACTCCCAGGTCTCAGCCTTTTCCCATAAGGGAGATGTTTCAGGCCCCTAATAATCTTTGTGGCCCTCCACTCTGGAAGATCCCTATCTTTTTTTGTACTGAGGAGTCCAGAACTGGATATGGTACTCGAGATGTAGCCTTTATGCAAATATTCAGTTCTGTAAATCTACAGGTCAGGATAAATTAGACATTGCAATAAACAATAAACAAAACAATAAAAAGAATATATTCAATGGTGAATATAAAACTATAACTTTGTTTTTTGCCTTACGGATTATTAAAAAGTTGTGGTGACTTTTTGTTTCATTTTGTTATAATGATTTTTTACAGAATTTGTAATCTGTTAATTGCCCTATAACTTGAAAAGTAATTTGGTGTATGAAAGTAAGAATGGCGAGTTCATTATATTTAACTGAAGACAAACAGGAAAAAAAATCTGAAGGAAACAGCTAGTGAGACAACGTACGTTTTTTGTTTGTTTGTTTGTTTGTTTGTTTGTTGTTTTTTGTTTTGTTTTTTTTTAATTTCACTGGTTCCAGTGAAGATTTCCTGTACTTTACAGAAATAAAATAAAATAATAATAATAATAATAATATAAAAAAATCACTGGTGGAACTTCCTGGGAATGGCATGTTCCAGACATGGGTCAGCTATATTTGAGATTGAATGCTAATCCTAGAGCAGCTATCCTGCATTTGCATTTCAGTTTGAGTTTAATCCTTAGAGGAAAATTATTGAAGTTAGAAGGTGATAGAGCTAAAAATGATCATGAAAACACATAATGAAAAAAAAACAAAACAAAAGAAAACAAAAAAAACTGGCTTAAGGAGACTAAAAGGCTGGAGCAGTAAAATAAGGTGAATGAACTAGTAATGAAATACCCTATTGCTGACAAATGTCATGAGGCATACTGAAATAATGCAACGAACTCTTAAGGACTTAATCATGTTTTAAAAAATAAACTGTATGAAACTGAAAACAAGGACTTGATTAAAGATTACTGAAATGGAATAGGTTAAGCAAGTATGAATTTTTATCAGAAAGATATACCCAAAAAAACAGTTACAACTATGCAGAGACATAAAAATAAAAAAATAACAAATAAAAAAGCAGGAAAAGGAAAAAAGTTTTATAAGTACACATCAGAATGAAAAAGTAGTGAAAAGAAAAGTTACATGAAAACATAAAGAGAAGAAGAGGAGGATTGTAAGCTGTGTAAAAGAGCAGTTTGAATGAAAGGAAATTATCAAGGAGAGTTTTGCATGGGGTCAAAGACAAACTTAACACAGTTGATGAATATGGTGACAAAGAGTGCTACCCTTCTTTAGTTACAGCCTGGAAATAGCAAAGTGCTGCTTGGAGACAGGATTGTCAAAAACAGCTTTGCCTACGGTCATCCTAAAATGTTAGACATTATGATCTTAAGAGGCAAGAGAAAGATAAGTAAAGGAACAAAGTTGATGGACTTGAGCAGACTTCAACTCGTTCAGAGAATTGTTAGGAGTAATCCCTTTGGAGTCTGTTTTGAAGAGCAAAACAGTGTCAGAAATGCTGGGAGATTTTCATAAACAGCATTTTCAACACACAAGTGTGATCCATTCTCCTAAATAGGGTAGGAGGAACAAAGAAAAGAAAAAAGAAAAATAAATAAATGGTTAAAAAAAATTAAAAAGAACATGCATACTAATCAATCAATCTTATTAAACAGTGAGATACTGGAAGACCTCAAATGCAAAGAAAAGTAGAATTTGAGATATGGAAATGAGGCAAATGAGAAATACAGCGATATTGCCTAAACATGCAAAGATGCAGTTAGGAAGCCAAAAGTTCAGCTGGAACTCAAACTGTCAGTAAATACTTCTTTCCATGTGTTAATAGCAAAGGCAGGCATTAGGGAGACATACGATTGCCGCTAGTTGTAAGTCAGTTACAGATGACACAGACAAGGCTGAATTTCTCAGTCTTATTTTTCTTCTGCTTTTAAGGGCAACATCAATTTCGTGGACTCTATGGCAAGAGAAAATGACAAAATAGCGGCCCACTAACAATACATAAGAATTGATTTTGATACCATCTGTACAAATTGGACATTTACAAGTCTGTGGGACCTGACTAAATGCATTCAAGGACAGCAGAACATCATCATTAGAAAGCTCTTTCAAATTTGGAAGATCATAGAGAACAGAGATGGTCCCAGATGAGTCCTCCTCTTCAAGAAAGAAAAAAAAAAGAAAGAGTATGCCTACAGGAAATACATATTGACAGCATATCTACATGTATGTTTCTACAGGAAAGATCTGGAAGACTATATTTAAGGTAGCCTCACTTCAGTTCCTGAGAAAATTATGGAGATGACCCTAATGGAAGATATTTCCACATGCACAAAAGACAAGGAGGCTGGGAAAACTGCAGATTTACCAAGGATAAATTATGCTTGACTAATCCGATTACCTTCTGCAATAAAATGACATCCTCAGTGAATGGAAGAGGTTTATCCCTCCACTGCCAGTTATTTTGCTCCCACTGCTGTAACCACCCCCATAAATCATTTGCCACCATCCATGAGTCAGTATAAAGATAAAGCACTGCCCACCTTTCCCGTTCAGCAACATCTAAGGCCAGTTGGACAGCCTTTACCTCTGCAAATTGGCTTGATTCTCCTTTCCCTTCAGTGGCCTCTGCAACTTGTCGTGTGGGGCTCCACACAGCAGCTTTTCATCTGCAATGCTTCCTCACACTCATTCTTCATCCGTGTCACCTGATAAAGGGGGCTTACAATGAGGCTGTAGTTTGGAACATACATTCTTCAAAAACCCACTATGCCCAGAAAAGACTGATTCTCTCCCTTACTAGTGGGTGGAGACCTAGCCTGAACTGTTTTTCCACAGTTCAGCAGCCAATCACATGTCAGTCACACCTACTGGAATGTGACAACGTCCATCTTGTCACTTTATCCCTAGGAACTGAATTTCCTGGGCAGGTCCTTTCACTTTGCTTCGCTTAATAGCGAAACCAGCATGCAGAAGGATCTGGATTATTCGCTCTCGTTTTGTGAAGAATTTTTCTGCTGTATTGCCCCACACAATGATATCATCAATGTACTGCAGGTGCTCAGGAGCACTGCCCTGTTCCAATACAGTCTGGATCAACCCATGGCAAATGGTTGGGCTGTGTTTCCACCCCTGGGACAAACAGTTCCAAGTATACTGAATGCCGCTCCAGGTGAAAGCAAACTGTGGCCTAGATTCTTTGGCCAAAGGAATGGAAAAGAAGGCGTTAGCAATATCAGTGGTGGTGTACCATTTGGCTGCTTTTGACTCCAGTTCATACTGGAGTTCTAACATGTCCGGCACAGCAGCACTCAGTGGGGGTGTGACTTCATTCAGGCCACAGTAGTCTGCCGTCAGTCTCCATTCTCCAGTGGCTTTATGCACTGGCCATATGGGGCTGTTATAAGGTGAGTGAGTCTTGCTGATAACTCCCTGACTCTAGTTGATGAATTAACTTACAAATGGGGAGCAAGGAATCCCTGTTGGTGTGGTACTGTCATGTGTGCACTATTTTTGTGGCAGTCAGTAACTCTTGCTCTTTTACTCGTAGCAACCCCACAACAGACGGATCTTCTGACAGGCCAGGCAAAACAGACAACTGCTTAATTTTGTCTGTGACTACAGCAGCTATTCCAAAGGCCCATCGATACCCCTTAGGATCTTTGAAATGCCTCCTTCTGAGGTAATCAATACCAAGTATACATGGAGCCCCTGGGCCAGTCACAATAGGATGTTTTTGCCAGTCCTTACCAGTGAGGCTTATCTCGGCCTCCAACACAGTCAATTCTTGAGAGCACCCAGTCACTCCAGAAATATGGATTGATTTTGTTCCTCTATGACTCAAAGGCATCAGAGCACACTGTGCACTGGTATCCACCAGTGCCTTATATTTCTGTGGTTCTGATGTCCCAGTCCATCGACTCCACACAGTCCAATAAACTCTATTATCCCTTTCCCTCCCTGTCTGAGGGCAGGGCCCTTCTATTCATTACCTGTGGTAACTGGAGCAACTGCACTGGTGATTGGTCTGTTCTGTAATTCTCTCACCTGTTCTCGTAGTACAGAGTGGCTTGGTCATGCCACTTCCTTGTGTCTTCTCCATGGTCACATAGGTAACGCCACAAAGGAATTTGCGATGTAGTATACCTTACTGAAGCGGAAAAGCGCTTGCCTTTAACAGCTGAGATTTTTGATGGCACATGTGAGAAGGAAGGTTCATCATCTTTAATTAGATTTGCATTAGTTTGATCAGCTCCTTCATTAGACGATTTTGATTATCCTGATCTTCATCAAACGTTTCTGGTACTAGTACAGGTTTGTCATGATTAATCAGTGGATACACTTGCTCTTGCATTTCATTCAGTTGGTCTGTTATTTGTGAGATGGCGGAAATGGAAGCGTGAGTTGGGGGTAGCTGTTGTTCATAGTTTTGGAGCATAAGAATCAATTCAAAGACTAAAGGTCTTCTATGTTGGTCCTGGTATCTGTCAAACATTGCTGCTAGTGTACTGGCGTATCTTTCTGGTGCTGTTGTTGTGAGTTTCTGCTATATATCAGGCGTCATCCTCACTCTCTCAGGGTCATGGACATGGAGTGGGTGGTTAGGAACAAAGTTAGGGTTATACAACATTTCCACCACGGCTATTTCCCTCAAATATTGGATATTTTCAACTACATCCCACTTTTTCATCACAGGCTTTAAGCCATCTTTGAAGGGATACCTTTTCTTCATGGCTACTAACACTTGTTCCCAGAGGGTGGCAGCCCCATCCAACCATCTACTAATCCGTCTGTCAATAGCTGGATCTCTGGCAATGCCTCCTAGTTGGTGAGCTTCATTACCATCTAGAGACAAGCTACTGGCCCCACTGTTCCAGCAGCGAAGCAACCAGGAAGAGAGACCGCCCCACCCAGAAGGGCCAGATCCCGTGACTTCCGTAAATGTATAGGGGAATAGGTATCCAGAATTGGAGCATTAACACTTTAACTCCCAGTGGACTACAGGATCTTATGATGTGGAATACTGAAAACCAAAAAACATGAAACCATGACTCATATTAAAGCAGGCACAGTCTGACCATGTTTGTTCTAGACTATTAAAAGAAATGACTGAAGCAGTCCATGAATCTTTACTACTCATCAAGAAGAACAAAGGACTCAAAAGAATGAATAATACTACATATTCTTTAACTTGAATGAAGAAACATTAAGTATTAAAAATAGTCAATACAGTACAGCCAAGAAGAAACTGTTCCAGACTAATGTCATTTATTTATTTCACAGGATAGCTAGCAGATAAAGGGAAATTGTCAGTATTACATATTCAGATTTTAGAATGCTTTTCTTGGTGTTTCACAAAATTTTATATCATATTTGTACTGCTAACTTTGAATTAAGTAAAACCTATTCAGTCAGTATATCAAAACCTCTAGCTCTTTAGCCATATTGACTTTTTTCTGTAATGTGGATTTGATGGGATTAGTTCACAGCATTAAAGTCTTGGTTTTGCACCACTGTAACCTGTATAAGAAAAATCAACTGCCAGAAAAAATCTCCCACTGAATCAAACATGGCATTGATTTCACACACTTAGAAAACTGAACTGACATAACTTGAATGAGATCTACAGGGGAAAATTGTGAAACTCATCAAAGGGGAAAAAAAAAAAAAAAAAAAAAGCAATAAAAAAGATACAATGCTTTGTAGAGGAGTCTGTGTTTTCCCTCCAGCTGAAGGCATGTTGTTTGACACCACAGTACTAATGAAAGATATAAAACCTAACTACAATAAAAAGGGAGAGAACAGTGGTACCTATCTAGAGCCAAGTGTCATCCAACAAGAAAAAAGTGTCTGGCACTCCGCAACTTCAGTCTTGCCACCCCCCCTCTGTGAGGACATACGAACCGTTTTCTCCTTGGATGAAATAATGCTTATGAGTTCAAGATTAAGGAAAACTACTCATAGGAGCATGTGTATCAGAAATGCAAAGAAAAGAGAGAAAACGAACTTTGTAGGAAACACATGATTTTTGCATCTTTGTATTTAAAAACAAATATCTAATCTGGGGGATCCATTAAAAAGCATCAAATATTATGGGCTACATCATAACATTTTTTTACTGCAGTACCTTTTGTCACTGTTTATACAAAACAGCTGAACATATCTGATATTATATATACTTACTTTAACATGTATATATTTTTTGTATCCAAAAATAAAACTACATATTCAAGATTGATTTAATAAGTTAGATATTCAGTGAACAAATTCCAATGTCATTTAGACACCCCATGAGCCACACTCGACAGAAGAATTCAGTATAATGTTTATTTCATAATCAGTAATTTGTTAATAAATTATTTCTGAAAAGCTAACGTGAAGTGACTCAAGTGAAACTTAAGAAGCTTGAAAATCCATAGAAAACAATAAGAAGGAATTTGACACTGGAGAAAGTATGTAGATAAGAACTGAATAAAATAGCTTATTTTCCTTGGTTAGCAATCTTATTTGAAAAGAATGACATATACTATAATCATGATGCATTCCATGACAAGCATGCAGAAAATTTTTGAAAATATACTTTTTTTCGAAAGTGAAGGATGATGAGTAATGATACAGACAATTACAATGAGTTATGTTCACAAATAAAAATGTGATAATTTAGACCTTAAAAAACAGAATATGTAGAGAGAACGTTTCTGATAATCCTGCTGGAGTGTCACTGAGTTTGTGAAGTTATATTAACCTAAAAGTAACTGGTAGATTTGGTGGAAGGAGACAGGTTAGTCAAAAGAAATCAGCACTGATCCACCACAGCCAGCAAAGAGATACACCAAATTAATAAGTAAACAAATAGACAATAATAAAATAAAAGGAATATATTGTTTAGACTACCATTTTGGTGCATTCATTATTGATACTTTACAGTCTACCACTCCTTTGTGGTGCTCCATTTTACTTAACACAGATATAAAATACAAGATTAATAACAATCTCATGTTTGATGTCTTTGTAATTAACAAAACCAGATGAAATTATGTGACTAATTCTCAAAAGCTCAAAAAGACACAATAAGTTTTGTTCAGTTGCCTGAACTTGGTCTTTATACATACTCTAGATAACCTGTCAAGCTAGTACTCCAGAAAAGCATGGAGATGTTTCACATATCCTGTGGTAGATATCTTAAACAGCACTACAAGTCTGCATGAAGACTACTGAACTGAGTCTTTAATTATCATATCCTAAAGCAAACACTGGCCACATCTGGTTAGCTGAAAAGATCTCTGGACTCTATTAAACTATAATTACATTTGCAATAGTTATCTAGACTTTCTTTCTAATGAGATATTTGTATTTTGAAGCTGTTTAATTGAAGGCACATTTCTAAACAGGTTCAAGTCAATTGCACTTCAAAAATTATTATTCTAAGATGTACAACACTATCTCCCACCGTATTCTCTTGCAAAAGCTGGCAGCCGTGGCTTGGACAGGAACTGGCTGGAAGGCCAGGCCCAGAGAGTAGTAGTGAATGGAGCTAAATCCAGCTGGCGACCTGTCACGAGTGGTGTTCCCCAGGGGTCGGTGCTGGGGCCTGTCCTCTTCAGTATCTTCATTGATGACCTGCATGAGGGCATTGAGTGCACCCTCAGTAAGTTTGCGGATGACACCAAGTTGGCTGGAAGTGTCAATCTGCCTGGGGGTAGCGAGGCCCTACAGAGGGATCTGGGCAGGCTGGATATCTGGGCTGAAGCCAATGGGATGAGTTTCAACAAGGCCAAATGCTGGGTCCTGCACTTTGGCCACAACAACCCCAGGCAATGCTACAGGCTTGGGGCGGAATGGCCGGAAGACTGCGTAGAGGAAATGGACCTGGGGGTGCTGATTGATGCTCCATTGAACATTAACCAGCAAAGTGCCCGGGTGGCCAAGAAAGCCAGTGGCATCCTGGCTTGCATCAGGAATGGTGTTGCCAGCAGGAACAGGGAAGTAATTCACAGAATCACAGAATGGCCAGGGTTGAAAGGGACCTCAAGGATCATGGATCTCCAAGTCCCCTGCCACATGCAGGGCCACCAACCTCCACATTTAATACTAGACTAGGCTGCCCAGGGCCCCATCCAAGCTGGCCTTGAACACCTCCAGGGATGGGGCATCCACAACCTCTCTGGGCAGCCTGTTCCAGCACCTCACCACTCTCTCTGTAAAGAATTTCCCCCTGACATCCAACCTAAGTCTTCCCTCCCTCAACTTCAAGCCATTTCACCTTGTCCTGCCATTATCAACCCTTTCAAAGAGTTGATTCCTCTCCTGTTTGTAGGCTGACTTTAGGTACTTGAAAGGCTGCAATCAGATCACCCTGCAGCCTTCTTTTCTCCAGGCTGAACAAGCCCAGTTCCCTCAGCCTGTCTTTGCAGGGGAGGTGCTCCAGTCCCCTGATCATCTTCGTGGCCCTCCTCTGGACCCTCTCCAACAGCTTCCTGTCTTTCTTGTACTGGGGACACCAGATCTGAACACAGTACTCCAGATGAGACCTTACAAGAACAGAGTAGAGGGGGACAATCACCTCCCTGTCCCTGCTGGCCACTCATCTTTTGATGGAGCCCAGGATACCATTTGTCTTCCAAGCCTCAAGGGCACATTGCTGGCTCATGTTAAGTTTTTCATCTATTAAGACCCCCAGGTTTTTCTCTGCAGGGCTGCTCTCAAGGACTGCTCCTTCCAGTCTGTATGGATACCTGGGATTCCTCTGGCCCAAGTGCAGAACTCTGCACTTTGCTGTGTTGAACCTCATCAGGTTCACCTGAGCCCACGTTTCCAGCCTGTCGAGGTCCCTCTGAATGGCATCCCTTCCTTCTACCATGTCAACCACACCACTCAGCTTGGTGTCGTCAGCAAACTTGCTGAGGGTGCACTCAGTTCCATTGTTGATGTCATTGATAAAGATGTTAAAGAGCACCGGTCCCAAGACAGACTCCTGGGGGACACCGCTCATTACCAGCCTCTACCTGGACATAGAGCCATTGATGACCACCCTCTGTCTGTGGCCTTTCAACCAATTTCTTATCCATCGAGTGGTCCACCCATCAAATCCACATCCCTCCAATTTGGAGATAAGGATGTGCATGGTGGACCATGTCAAAGGCCTTGCTCAAGTCCAGGTAAATGATATCCGTCTCCTTTCCCTTGTCCACCAATGCCATCACTCCATTGTAGAAGGCCATCAGATTGGTTAAGCACCTTCCTCTGGTGAAGCCGTGCTGACTGTCTCGGATCACACTCTCATTTCTCATGTGATGAAGCATGTCATCCAGGAGGATCTATTCCATAATCTTCCCAGGTACAGAGATGAGACTCTCTCAAGTTCCCGGGGTCCTCCTTCCTCCCTTTCTTGTAAATGGGAACGACGAGGCCCTTTCTCCAGTCATCTGGGACCTCACCTGACAGCCACGATTTTTCAAATATGATAGAGAACCCCAAATACGATTGCCGTCCTGTACTCAGCTCTGGTGAGACCACAACTCGAGTACTGTGTCCAGTTTTGTGCCCCTCACTGCAAGAAAAACATTGAGGCCTTGGAGCGGGTTCAGAGAAGGGCGACAAAGCTGGTGAGGGGTCTGGAGCACAGGCCTTACGAGGAGCGGCTGAAGGAGCTGGAGAACAAGAGGCTCAGGGGAGACCTTATTGCTCTCTATAACCATCTTAAGGGAGGTTGTAATGAGTTGGGGGTCGGCCTCTTCTCTCATGTAACTGGTGATAGAACTAGAGGGAATAGCTTCAAGCTGCACCAGGGGAGATTTAGGCTGGACATTAGGAAACACTACTTTTCTGAAAGAGTGATCAGGCATTGGAATGGGTTGCCCAGGGAGGTGGTGGAGTCACCGACCCTGGAGGTGTTCAAGGATTTTGGATTTTGTGTTGCAGGACATGGTATAGTGAGTACTATTGGTGATAGGCGGATGGTCGGACCGGCTGGTCTTGAAGGTCTTTTCCAACCTTGGTGATTCTGTGATTCTGTGATATATCTCCTCACATTTTGCAAGGTTTAAAGTGCTTTATGGATGCAACATCGATCAGTGGGGCACTCTTGTGTTTCTGCAACAGCAGCTACAATCACCACCATGGACAAAACTGACTCAGCATAGGGAGAATAATATAATTTATTGTCTGTTGACAACAGGTTAAAGCAGTGAGAATTAAAATTCTGACCCAGTGGTTGGCAATCCTGCCGACAACAGGTGTGTTGGAACTCAAAGATTTTTGAGATCTTTTCCAACATGTCGTTACATAATTCTAAAAGCAAACTAAAAACAACCTCCTCTCATCCATCTTGTTCTACCTTATCTCTCCCTCTTCCCCCCCATAATATTGTCACTTGCCCCTCCATCTTCCTCACTCTCTTCCTCTGTTGCATCCAGGAGTCCCTAATAATCTGATCCAAAATTGGATTCATACACTCTGTGCTTCTGAAGAACTACTTCTATATGTGTTCGTACTATGGGACCCATCCTTCAGGAGCACTATGCTCCGCATGAGTCTCCACAGGCAGCAGCTCCCCCAGCCCTCCTGCCCCACCACGTGCTGCTGTCCACAGGCCTGCTCCTGCGGGGCTATCCATGGGCAGTACTGCCTTCAAGTCTCATCTGCTGCTGCCCCATGGGTCCTCCATGGCTGCACATGGAGATTTGTGCCATATGGTACCTATTGGCTGCAGGAGGACAGTCTGCTCCTCCATGGGCCTCTCCTGAGCTGCAGAGAGCTTCTGCTCTGTGCCCGGAGCATCACCTGTCCTCCTTCTGCACTGACCTGAGTGGCTACAGGGCTGTTTCTATCAACACTCTTTGTTTTTCTAATCTTACTATTAGAAATATTACTTTTTAACAATATTTAACAATTAATATATTTCTAAGAACATCTATCTAGATTTGGTAAGAAATGCCATAACAAATGCTGTTTGAACTTTCCTTAGCTTTCTTCACAGTAGAACATTTACCTTTCATCTGCCAGTCAGATTTCTTATTATATTTCTTATTTGTTATGATGTCTAGTTATAGAAGAAAAAGTACACTAATATTCTGTTAGCAAAGTAAAGTAAAACAGTAATAATTTAAAACAGTCATGTTTTTGTGGGTTCATTTTTGCTTGGTTGTTTTTTAAACCAAAGGAGCAGATTCCAGTGGGGGGGGGAGGGGGCAGAGGAGGCGGGGGGGTTATTTTCAGTTTTATGGACAAGAACTTCTTTGGATCTAAGGCAAAGGCTGAACACAATACTAAATACTGACAAAAAGTGCTCATTATTTTTTTATATTAAATTTTATGCTGATGCAGAATCACAAATCATAGAATCCTTAGGAAGTGACCTATAAAGGTCACCTAGCCCAACTCTTCTGCAATGAATAGGGACAAACACAGATAAAACAGGTTGTTCAGAGCCCTATCCATTCTGACCTTGGAAGTATCCAGGGACAGTGCATCCACCACCTCTCTAGGCAGCCTGTTCCAGTGCTTCACCACGCTTACTGTAAAAGAATTTTTCCTTGTATCCAACCTAAATCTCCCCTCTTTAACTTTGAAACCATTTCCCATGATCCTATAACCATAGATCCTTCTAAAGAGTCTGTCCCCTTCTTCCTCTTTAGATACAGAATGTTCACTATGAGATCAACTTGGAGCCTTCTCTCCTCCAGGCTTTTTCTGTCCTTGTACAAGAAGTGTTCCAACCCTTGAATCATTTTTGTGGCTATCCTCTGGACATGTTCCAACAGATCTATGTCTCTCCTGTACTGAGGATTCCACATCTGGATGCAGTACTCCAAGTGAGTTCTCACCAGCACAGATTATACCACGTACAACAAAATAAATTTTTCAGCCTTCTAGGCACCATATCTGTTTCATCCTTAGTCCAGTGAAGCGCAAGAGTCAGTGGAAAATACTAGTAGCAAAAACTGCACAAGAGATGCTAAGTATCTGATACAATCAGATCACTACCTACCATAGCAGGAAACAATTCTTCTAGGGCTAATTTATCAAGCTCTTACTTCTCCCTCCCTAGTGTTTTAAAAATTTTTCACTTAAAGTTAATTGTCAGTTAGCTTAAGTTGAATATAGCTCGATAGCTGAAAATGCTAGTGTAGGTACATTGTATACATTTCCTCTAGTGGCATTTTTTTTTTTTTCCCCCTGAGATTAAGATACCTGATACCTGATTATTATTATTATTACTATCAAATAAAATAACTGCATTAGTTTTTTTAAGGAGATTTTTTTTCAGGACTAAAATACATATATAGTAGTAAATTCTAATATTTGGAGTTACTTCAACTTTATTTTGAAAAGTTTTTCATTAGAGGAAATCTGAATGAACAATTTTGAGAGTTTTGTTGGCTCATAAGTGTTAGAACTCAGGAGAGGTAGAGATTATCTTTCTTAGAAATTTATGGAATAGTTTTGAATGGGGCTTAAGTGAGGAATTTAGGATGCTGAATTAGTCCTCAGCTTTCCATACAGTCCTCATTAAAAGATAGATCCTTCAGAGTGTACCGTAAATAGAAGTTATTTGTTTAATTATATTTATATTTATTTATTAACAAGTTATCTAATAAACTGTAAAAATATTCATAAATATACGTTGTTCACTGAGTATTTATTTATTTATTTATTTAATAAGTAAGTAGAACCTTGTTGAAGAATTTGATATTTTGGAAGTTTTGTTTTCTTTTGTTTTGACTCTCCATCAGAGTCCTCTGGCCTATTTGGTGCACTATCTGTGCAACAAATTTGAGAAAAAATAGCTTCAAAGAATAGTAAGGTTTATCCCACAGGCCCTGATTCCTCCAGAACGTTCTTTAAATCTGTTCCTCAACATTTAGTATTGTCAGTAAACCTTTGTATGGATTTTTTTTTTTTTTGTAATTTTTTAAAAATTATTTTATAAAATTGGTATCTAACTTCAAGAACGTTAGAGTCAATCTCTTGATATATTCTAGGGTGCATTACTGAAAAAAATTAGTTTTTTTTATTTTTCTACAAGATAGATATTCTTGTATTTCTCTCAGATTGGTGGCAATGTAACACCTTATGCTTGCTGGTAGTTCATTTATACTAAAAGCAGGACAAAAAAGGGAAAATTGATCTATATTTGCTTTGGTTGTAGTTTATGAACTAAGTAGAAAAAAAAAAGAAAAATGCAGGAGATGTATTCATATATCTTGGCCAGACAAAACAATTTGCTACAAGCATCAGATAATTCACCTGCCATGTAAAAAGAGAGAAATTACAGCTCTTCCTTTAATATAGGGCTATGAAACTGCAAAGTTATTTATTAAGTAGCAGCTTCTAAATGGTTTGTCTTTTCTAAAAAATGTGCCACAAACACTTGTTTACTGAAGTTATATTTTCAAAGCAGCATGTAGATAGGTATGTTATTCTTTTCAAGCACTTTTGCAGTGACTAATGTGGTGGCATCTGAGTGCTTTAAAGTGAAATTAATTATGCCTCTGCACATTAATTAAGTTTTTGCAAACATCTTGACAGGATTCAGTATTGTCAACACATTATGGATGAGTAATTACAAATACTATTCCTATGTGATTTTTAACATACTGTTAAGAAACCTTCCTTTTTACGGTATGACATTTCTTGTTCATTTGAGAGAGGTAGTGTGAGGCTAATGGGCTTTAGATGGCTAACTGTTTAAAAATAATGAATATGCTGTATTTGTGATGAAGTCCATGAATTTTACATTCTTCTTATTAGATACACAATAATGCTAATATTTCTACAGACACATATATTTTTATCTTCTTTTAACTTTTTCTTTTCACTTCTTTTAACTTCTTTGACCAGGAGAAACCTGGGGACTTTCCAGACTTGCCTATTTAATCCTCTGTGTCATAACGTGAACTGTTTCCTTCAGTTAATACTCACTTTCCATTATTTTCCCTATTCTTTTAGTAGCACTAGACAAACAGTGATAGGTAATATACATAAAACACCTCTGTCATCCTCAAAAGCTCACCTAGCTTTCTCAGTGTGGTCGTAATTGGAAAGACAAAAATTGATGTTTATAAAACCGGTGATTTTTGTTTAATCTTGAGGTGATTGTAGAATCACAGTATTGTAGAAGTTGGAAGGGATCTCAAGAGATCATCAAGTCCAAACTCCCTGCTAAAGCAGTTTCCCTACAATAGGTCACACAGGTACGTGCCTAGATAGGTCTTGAATATTTCCATAGAAGGAGTCTCTACAACATCTGTGGACAACATGTTCCAGTTCTCTGTCACCCTTACCAAAAAGAAGTTCATCTGCATGTTTGTATGGAATTTCCTATATTCAATTTTAGGCCATTGCTCCTTGTCCTATTATTACACACTGACAAGAAGAGCCTGACCTCATCTGTTTGCTTCCCACCTTCCTTTAGATATTTATAAACATTTATCATTATCTTCCCTTTCCCCAGGCTGAACACATCCAGGTTACTTCCTCCTTCCTTGCTCCAGTTCCTTTATCATGTTTGTGGCCCTCTTTCTAGGAGATCCCTGCCTTTTTTTGAATGGGGGACGCCAGAACTGGACACAGTACTCCAGATGTGGTATCACCTGGGCAACATAAAGTGGAAGGATCACTTCCATTGACCTGCTGGCCATGTTATTTTTACTGCACCCCAGAATACCATTAGCCTTCTTGGCCACGAAGGCACACTGCTGGTTCATAATGAACCTTTGATCCACCAAGACATCCTGGTCCTTCTCTGTAGATTTCCTCTCTATTACATTTGGAACTTTACAATCTGCCATTAGTGATATATTTTGAAATACGTATTTCTTATTGAATATTTTATTTGTAATATGTGCAATAAATTTAATTTTTTCCACTTTAAGTGAATGATACAGTTCAACAGAAAGCTCCATAAGTAACACAACCAGGAACACTAAGTAGTTCTCAAAGTTCAATTCTTTACTTGCCTTTTTTTGTTTTATCATTATTATTATTAGTAGTAGTAGTAGTAGTATTTTAAAATTTATGTTCTCTTTCTTCAGTAGACAGAAAGAAGAAATGAAGATTTCATGAAGAAACTTTTCTTCATGACAGAGATGCAACACTACTGTCTTTATAAAGATTATTGAGAGTTGTGTATTAAGCGAGGAGGTGAGCATTCTCCTCAGATGCTCTCCCTATCTTTTTACATGCATAGTTCATCTTGCATTCTGATACCATATTTTGTAAATTAGTTTTTTTCTCCTCAGATTGTTGCAGCTGTCTTTAATTATTTTGGGGTCCCCTGTTTCCCCTTTTCCGGAGGCACAGATTTGCAAAATCCCTCTGCCCGGCTAGTCACAGAACCGGGCCAAACCAGCCCATAAACCGTCGACACATTCTCTGTTTAACCTGCAGTTAACCTGTAGTGTCTTCTCAAAAAAATGAGATTAGGAAAAAGAAACCCCTATTTCCAGATCAGATCAGACTCCTTCAGGTTTGAAAATCACATTCTTTATTAGAATTTGTATATACTTAATAAAGGTATCTTGCCTTTTTTAAGTCTTTATTGTTATTTTTGTTAGGGGCTTTTATTTATAAAATTAAAAAAAAAATCAATAACAACATCAGGTTTGTGTGTAAAAGAGCAAACATTTAATGCAAATATATATTAATTGTTTCATGGCTTATCAGGAAGATAAATTTACAAGATGAATGATTCAGAATTAAATTTGCATGTAAACAATACCTGCAAGCAACCATAAGAGCAATACAAATAATTAAAAGCATCCATCACTTAAAACAAATATATGTTCAAATAAAATAAGAACTAAAATTTCAAAATATCTAGGTGACTTTACTTGAAAGAACTAACAAGACAAATTACCTAAAAACCTTAAAACTAGTAATGGAGAGAGCATGTATTTCTGTCCCATGTATCTCTACTGTTCAACCTATTATTACATAACCTGCTTCTAAAATAACAAGAGACTAAACTGTCAAAATTTGATCTACTATTTGCAAGTATATTAATAGGCTGTCATATCTCAGTATTTAACCATTTGTTTATTTCTTTGTACATAAATTTGAAAATGTATGGCCACAAAGACTCATAATAGCATGTTGTTTGTTCCTAAAAAAGGGCTGTAGGATTTCTCTTAGCCTTTAGGAATTTCTTTTTCCATGAAATAATTTAACAATCATGCTAGAGAATATACATATTATTTTATATTAATAAACAAATTCTATTATAATTGAGGATTATAAATGATGAAATAATTATGAAGTAGAATTATTAGCTTTTCTAAGTAGTTCATTCTTATATATAGCTGATACATATACATAATTACTTTTCACAAAACTGTGTATGCTACATTGTCTCCAAGCCTGAGATTGTTCCCCAGGTTTTTTTTCAATTTTATTTTATCATAAAACACTTCCCTAAATAGCAAAGAGCACTGTCCAGATATCCATAGCACCTCAAGGCCGCATCCTGAATACCTATTGAGATGAAACCCCTCAGATGTGAAGGATGTCTATACTACTTCTCTGAGAACTGAGTGATGTACAATCAGTGAGGCAAGTGCTGTTCATTTGAAAAAAAGCCAGAGAAAATACTGAAGAATAAGATTACTAGGCATCACAGGGTATCATTTGTGGGTGTCTGTTGATTAAAGATTCAAAATGAGTCAGCAATGTGCGCTTACAGTCCATTAGGCCAATCGTATCCTGGATTACATTAAGAGAAGCATGACCAGCAGGTTGAAGGAGGTGATTCTGCCCCTCTTCTCTGCTCTCCTGAGAAACCATCTGGAGTACTGCATCCAGTTCTGCAGTCCCCAACACAAGAAGAACATGGAAGTTGTTGGAGCAGGTCCAGAGGTGGGCCACAAAGGTGATCAGAGGGCTGATTCCCTATGAGGACAGACTAAGAGAGCTAGGGCCCTTCAGCCTGGAGAAGAGAAGGCTCCAGGGGCACCTTATAGTGGACTTCCAGTACCTGAAGGGGGCCTACAGGAATGCTGGGGAGGGAATTTTTATGAAGGTATGTAACAAGAGGATGAGAGGAAATGGCTTTAAACTGGAAGAGGGTAGATTTAGACTAGATATTAGAAAGAAAATCTTTACTGTGAGGGTGGTGAGACACTGGAACAGGTTACACAGCAAGGCTATGAATGCCCCCTTCCTGGAAACATTCAAGGCCAGGCTGCATGGGCTTTGAGCAACCTGATCTAGTGGGAGGTGTCCCTGCCTATAGGAGGAGAACTGGAACTAGATGATCTTGAAGATCCCTTTCAATCCAAACTGTTCTATGATTCTGATTCTATGATTCTATGATTCTATGATTCTATGATTCTATGATTCTATGATTCTATAATTTTACTATAATATCTGCAGCTGTTAGGAGTTTAAGATATATTGTTTGCAAATCTGAAAAATCTCTTTGTAGTCAGCCACACTGCATGCTACACAGGCTACAAAAAATGAAGCAAGAACCTCCAAAAGAATTTCACTTCAGATAAGTCTGTAACTATTAAATAAACACAAATGGCAGTACTTGGATAGAAAAGGGTAAAAAAAGTTTCCTGTCTTCTTCTGTCTGTTGATGTTATATAATGGCCCTGGAGCTGTTCAACACGACATTGTAAAAGTATTTTGATATGTTTTGATCTAAATTGATGGGATAGTAGTGACAGAATGTCTACCATAATATTGCATAATGAAAGAGATAGTACTTCTCACTAACCAGATTACAATATTACTACTGCATATATGTATGTTTTTTTCATTCCATATTTGAGTGGCAATTATTTCAACTACTTTTTCTCCGTCGGAACAGTATTTCTTTGAATAGGCCCAGATCTACAACTTACTTTACTATCTGAAATATAGGTGTTAAAATTCCAGTTGTTGAAACTAGGGATGGAGAGCAAAACACAACCTCTAGTGCTTTCTGAAACATCTTAGATTATTTGTGACATCCATATATAGCTGGCAGACATGCACTGATGAAGGATCTACAAGAAACTGATGCATTTCTGCTTCAAGAACTAAAGGTTAGAAGAAATCTCCTGTCTACTAAAGCACATTAAATACCTGGAATTGGACAACTGAATCCCACCCTGCATTCTTCCTGAACTTGGATACTGGAATGGGATATAGGCTCCAAGAAATGATAAATATATTTGAACTTGGGTGAAAATTTGTCAACTACTTAGTCAATCTCCTAAAATTTAGTTTTTTTGAGATTTATTTATTGTCACTGTTATTATTATTTTTATTTATTTATCTCAGACCCAATAAAATAAATGCTAGAGGAACTTACTAATTTCAAAATGGAAACGTATTTCCATCTATATTATTAAATCCTTAAAAATATTTCCCCTTGAAGTGGTATATTGATCTTTGCTTTGCTGATTTCAAAAAAAAAAATAAAAATAAAAATAGTTTTTAATTGTTTAATCTCATGAAGGGCTAGTTGTAGAGATTGATAGCAAATGTAGTTTGTATTAAATTCACGGTCTTTCCGTAAATGAGATTGTGTTTAAATTTTAACCCCAAGGTGTTAATAAGGATAGCAAAAATGCATTTTTTTGTGAATGAAAATTTTGATTCCAACAGACTTCATGATATCTTATTATAAATAACAGACTTCATGATATCTTATCATAAATACACTATAATTATTCCTGTAACATGCTACTTTGTTTCGGAGTTGCTTAGTTTCTTTGTTTTCTAGTAGGTCCTTAATTATTTATATAAAGATAGATTTGTTATGTGAATTGTAGGATGATTTATCTTTGAATTTTTCAGAATCCTGGTAGGAAGGGTTGCTTGGGAGTCAGTCCTGAAGGGTAAAGGGGTCCAGGAAGGCTGGTTGCTCCTCAAGAAGGAAGCCTTAAGGGCGCAAGAGCAGCCTGTCCTGGTGTACAATAAGATGAGCTGTCATGGAAGAAGACTGGCATGGATGAACAGGGAATTTTTTCTGAATCTCCAGGAGAAGGAGAGAGTTTAATTCCTGTAGAAAAAGGGATAGGCAACTTGGGAAAAGTACAAAGAAGTTGTTAGAATATTCAGGGAGAAAATTAGAAAGGCAAAAAGCCAGCTTGAACTCAAACTGGCCACTGAGGTAAAAGAGAACTAAAAACTTCTTTATAAGCATATTAATATTAAGAAGAGGACTAAGGAGAATTTCCATCAGCCTCACCTCAGTGCCAGGAAAGATTATGGAGTTAGATCACATGGTACACATGCAAGATATCAGGCTACCACGCCCAGCCAGCAGGGGTTCATGAAAGGCAGGTCCCGCTTGACCAACCTGATCTCCTTTTGTGTTCTAGCGACCAGTCTGGTAGATGAGAGAAAATTGTTGATGTATTCTACCTTGACTTCAGCAAAGCCTTCCACACTATCTCCCACAATATTCTGCTGGAGAAGTTGGCAGACCATGGCTTGTACGTGTACATGCTTTGTTGGGGAAAAAAAAAAACAAAAACAACTGGCTGGAAGACCAGGCTCAAAGAGTGGTGGTGAATGGAGTTAAATCTGGCAGCTGCTCTCGAGTGATGTTCCCCAGGAGCCAAAACAACCCCAGGCAACACTATAGGGTTGGGGCTGGAAAATTGTGTGGAAGAAATGGACCTGGGTTTGTTGGTCAGTATTTGATTGAACATGAGTCAACAGTAGGTGCAGGTAGCCACAGTATGTGGAAGGTAGGGATGCCATTCAGAGGGACTTCAACAGACTTGAAAGGTGGGCCTGGATGAATCTAATAAGGTTCAACACAGCAAAGTGCAAGGTTTTACACTTTGGCCGGAGGAATCCCAGGCATCCATACAGACTGGAAGGAGCAGTCCTAGAGAGCAGTACTGTAGAGAAGGACCCGGGGGTCCTGATGAATGAAAGACTTAAGATGTACCAGCAGTGTGCTCTTGCACATTGGTATCCTGGGCTTCATCAGAAGAGGGGTAGCCAGCAGGGACAAGGAGGTGATTGCCTCTCTCTACTCTGCCCTTGTGAGGCCCCATTTGGAGTACTGTGTCCAGATCTGGAGCCCCCTGTACAAGAAAGACAGGGAGCTGTTGGAGATGGTCCAGAGGAGGGCCACAAGTATGATCAGAGGGCTGGAGAACCTCCCATATGAAGACAGGCTGAGGAACTGGGCTTGTTTACCCTGGAGATGAGAAGGCTGCGGGGTGACAATTGCAGCTTTCAATACCTAAAAGGAGCCTATAAACAGAGGTAGATAGCAGCATGACAAGGGGAAATGGTTTTAAGTTGAGGGAGGGAAGATTTAGGTTGGATGTCAGGGGAAAGTTCTTTAAGAGTGGTAGGGTGCTGGAACAGGCTGACCAGAGAGGTTGTGGATGCCACATCCCTGGAGGTGTTCAAGGCCAGGTTGGATGGGGTCATGGGCAGCTTGGTCTAGTATTAAATGTGGAGGTTGGTGGCCCTGCATATGGTGAGGAGGTTGGAGATTCATGATCCTTGAGGTCCCTTCCAACCCTGGCCATTCTGTGATTCTGTGATTCTATAGCCATGAAGGCCAGTGGCATCCTGGCTTGTATTGGAAATAATGTTGCCAGCAGGAGCAGGGAAGTGATCATCTCTTTGTACTCAACAATGGTGAGGCCACACCTCAAATATTCTGTTTGATTTTGGATCCCTCATTACAAGAAAGGCCCTGGGAGCATGTCCAGAGAAAGACAATGAAGCCAGTGAGGGGTCTGGAGCATATGTCTTGTGAGGAGCTGTTGAGGGAACTGGGATTCTTCAGTCTGGAAAGAGGAGGCCACTGCTTTGAATGCTTACTCACAGTATAAGAAAACCTTATAACACTGACTCAGTAGATTTGGGTTTACAATTTACTAAAGGGATGTTTTAAATAGCAAGCTGCGTAATATCTGGAAGAGATTAATGAGTAGTTTCTTTATATCCGCAGAATTTCAAGATTGTTGCTCATTTATAAATCTATAAGGTCTCCAATGAATGTATAGGTGTACTTAAACAGGCTTTTGAATGATTTTTTTGAAATCTTTTTTTTAATCTGAGCCGATGCAGGTGTATATATTTGCTCAAAGCTTTTATATTCATATTTAAATATTATCTTTTTATTATTATTATTATTATTTTACTTCTTAACATACCTGTGAAATTTAACTGTATTCATATGTTTTGTGTCATTAAGTATTAATTTGTTGTTAAACACTAGAAAGAGCCAGGATTAGATAAAGATAGGGTAAGTATAATAAAAGTCCAGCCCAAGAGTCAAATAAAAACATGAAATACAGTTATTCTGTTAGTAGCGTTTATCCAATATTTGACATAATTTGGTATAAACAAGTACCACTATGAAAAAGTACTACTATAAAAAGTTTTTATATATAAATTTTACAAATATATTTATTTAATGATCAAAGTCTTACTCTCTGTAGATGGTCTGCATGCTTTTTGAAAACTTTGAGCTTGGTTTAGATTACACATTCTTCTCAACAATTGGCTTGATTAAGCTATAGAAAGTGTTTTATGAAGACAAATTTAAATAAACTTTGATTACAGTTAATTCATTTTACCCAGAGAAACAACTTACTCTAATTAGCACTTATATCTATCTTCTAGTTCCTGTATCTTTACTGTACTATCTTTTTATGTTTAACCCATTTGCCTCAGCAGCTGTATTTCAGAATAAATCATGAATAATACTAATAAAGAAATGGCATAGATACTGAGAAAAAAAATGACAGGATTTTATGACTCTTTGTTGGTTGTTTTAACTTAATTCTTCAGTGAAAATTAGTGACATGAAGGAAGTTTTGTTGGCTGATATATACTTCATATTGTAGAAGGTTAAGTACATACTTTATGGATTTTCCTCACAAAATAAAAGTTTTGCAAAGAAAATTAGTCTTCACAAAGAGTCATTAGTGTTTGTTTCTAGCTATTTTCAGGCACCACTATTCCAAGATTTCTTTATGCCCCAATGGTGTAGACTTCCTCATGTGCAGATGAATAAACAAATTTTACTGTCTCATCCTTTTCTGCAAGGATACAAGAGGAAAGGTTTGCTACAGAACTTGTTATTTAAGTGTAAGTTCTTGAGCTACAGCAGAATCCAGCCTTAAACAGGCAATCAAAGCGATCAACAAGTAAAATTCCCTCAGGTTCATGATAATGTTTTTATTGTCTTTTCCTGGATTTTAGGACTTAAAGGTTTCCACACAGAAATGATGCGCGATTTGCAAGAGGAGGCATGCATGGATTGCAGGATGCATTACATCTCATTTCTTATTTGGAGACAGCACTGTCAACACAACCACACAGAACAGTTATACTATAGTCCTGTATTTCCCCCTCAAAAAAGAAGCTGGTACTACCCTTCCTTCTCTCCCTTCAATTTGTTAGGTAAAGATTTTAGAATTCAGCAATATGGAAATACTGAATTTCAAAAAAGCACATTTGCATGAACAAAAAATTTGTAATCAAAGTACTCAGATACAATTGTCAGAATAAAAAGTACTATATAAGATAATTAGAGGTTCATGGTTAACTTTTCTGATCATTTGCTGGAGAGCCCTTTAAATAACTGACCTAGTATTAAAAAAAAAAAAAAAAAAAACAAAAAAAAAACTTTGAAATATTTACAAGTACTTCTTAGCAATTCATTGTGTGCAAGTAACTTGATTCAGCACAGAGGATTAGGGGTGTTTATGTACAATATTAACCTCTTCCCTAAGGGAAGAATCTTTGGATAGAGATGATCTCTTTTTCCATTTACTTCCCTCTGTTCTCTCAAAAGCATAAGAAATCTAGAGAAATTTTCAGTCTCTCCTATGGCCTCTAAAGAAGACTTTGTGGAATGCTGTAGAATAATATTGTAGAATCTTGTAGAAATTTCTGTATTTATTTCCTTTTGCCTACATAGAAATTCTGGTTCTAAACATCACAAAAATTGTAGATAGTAACCAACCTTTTGGGACTAAGTATTTCATTAAGAACAGGCAGAGTTTAATTGACAGCGCGTGAAAATTCAGGGTAAGGACAATAATTACTATCATGCATTGTAGTTATTGCCACTGTCTCTACCATTTACCCTCTTGCATGATATAAAAAAAAGCAGCTACATAACACAAGTTAAGGAAGACAGCAGTAGTGTGTATTCACCCATTGTTCTTGTTTGCTAGGTTGTTTTTTTCTCCTTTTTGTCCTTTATGGAATGTGAATATTAACCTAACCTAAATGTTATATATTTTCTGACATATATTCTCTATATGACATCTAATTTCACTCATGGCACTGCAAATCTGGTCTAACAAACAAACCAACCTCCAAACATCTGAAACAAAACAATCAGCCAACAAACAACAAACACACTAAAAGTAAAAGCAGAAGCTACCTAGTGGTAATTTTAGTTATATGAAGAAGTAAAAATATAGTCTCTATAGAACAAAAATCTGAGATAAAATATCAACTTGTTTAATGAGTGAATAGAATTCTGAAATGCAAAAAGAAAATATATTATTTTTCAAAGCTTTCACTGTGAAAGATTAAAGAAAAAAAAAAAAAAGCTAGAAGATGAAAGACTTTCATGTAACATTTATTATAAAAAAGTGTCAGTTTGCTGATCCGATCTGTGAATAGCTCAGCTCAGGAGAAAACAACAAGCAATTAGCAAGTAACCATATTCAAAGTTAACAACCAATGGGAGCCAATTAAGTTTATCATAGAAGTGGTTATTTTTGTAGACACTGTTTTTAAACAATCCATCTCAGTATGCTGTATAACCACGGTACTGAGAACTATTGTGGAAAAAAAAATAACATCAGTGCACAAGAAAACATATTTAGTACTTTACAAAAGAAATTAGGTAAAAATGATCATTCTTCAGCACTTACGATCATTCTTAGATTACCTAAAAAGTTTTAAAAAAATATTTGCTAGGGTAAGAAAGATAGTGTAAAACAGAAATGAATAACTTTTTTAAGCAGAAAGTTCATGCATTCTATATACTCCATTTTGGACCATGAAAACAGCAGACCTAAATCAGTAGATGTACTATTTTCATTACAAAATTGAGTTTGGCAATTCATTTAGAGGCAGCAGTTTTTATTTTTATTTTTTTATCTCCATTGCTTTAAAAACTTTGCATGTTTTCACCATTGTCATTTACTGTTTTATAGGGATCCCTTACCCATGCCTCAGAGAGATTGCTGAGTCCATTAAAATGACATAGATAAGGAGAAAAGCGAAACAAATGGAGGGCTAGAGAAATAAAAATGATGAAGCGCTACATTACTTTATCAGAAGAATGTTCTTATACTTTTATTTGGAGAATTATGTGGAAGAAAATGAGAAAGCAATAACAAAAAAACTGGTTTTGAAGAAGAACATTATGGTGCAGACAAACACTTCCATGTGAAGGAGAGAGGGGAAGGAAAAAAAAAAAGCCTGACAGCTTTATAAAGCAGGATATTCATACTACAAAGAGAGATGTGGTGAGAGATCAGATAGGAAAAGGAAATAAATAATCACTCGTTTCAGTGGGGTAAGGAAAAAAAAAAAAGTTTAGAATTAGGGAAGGGAAGTGATTAAAAAAAAAAGAGAGAGACAGAGAAAAAAGAGAAAAAGAAAGGATATAGAAAGAAGGGGCCTGATGTTAAAAGTCAGAAGTAAGAAGTTCTGTGGCTCTAGATATTCCCAACTTTCATATTGCAGGGAGGGGGCAAATGAGAATTAGGAGGCTTTAGGTTAAAAGCAGGCTTTGAAAAAAAAATATTGGGATATGAAAAGGAGAGGTAAAGTTGGATGATGCATAAAAAGTCTGAGTATGAGGATATGATAAAAGCAATAAAGTTGTTTCTGTAGTTTAGATTTTGGAAAGCAGAGAAATATGTTCATCATATATCAATGCAAATTCAGTGTGAAACCTCAGGGACATCTAATTAAAATATCTAGTATTTTGATAACTTCAGGATTGTGGTGACAAGTTCTTTGGAGTACTCATTCATGTTTGTTATCCCCTTTACATTTAGCTACTTTCAGTAAAATACACAATAGGAAATTTGCTTTCTCTTGCTTGATAAATAGGTGAGATTCAGCTGGAGAAAAAGTTTAGAGTCCTTTTGGAGAAAGCTGGTTCCAATTCCTCAGTGGAGGGAAAGGGGTGTCTGCCAGTAACAAGTGTGGTACTTAAACTGCAAGCAATCATGGTCTGCCATCTCACATTTGACATCATCTAATTCATGTACTCTCTCAAGTTCTATGTGAACAAATATAAAGGCTGCAGTGTAAGCCAGTAATCTCTAGTTTAGGAAGAAAAATAAGCTCAGAAATTTCTGTTTTAAAATTTTGGGGAGGGGAGATAATTAAGGAAGAAAGTAGCCTGAAAGTAGCTTGTTTGCTTTGCTTCCTTGCCAGTTCCAAGCTGAGATAATTAGAGCCTTCCAGAAGAAACGTGTCTCCTCAGCAACCAATTAATAGAGTTAAGATAGGTAGGGAACAGAATTAAAAAGGGTAGCATGAGACAGAGCAAACAAATGCATCTGCTGAGAAACTGCTGAGAAAAGCAGGAAGCAAACAGAAACAGGACTTAAGAGATAGATTTAGAGATTACAATTTAGAATAGTTCAATTGGAAGAGATCTTCACAAACCACCAAGTCCAATTGCCTGATCCTCTCAAGACTAATTAAAACGTTATTTGGGGCATTTTCTAAATGCCTATTTAACACTGACAGGCATGGAGCTTTAGTCACTTTGCTAGGAAGCCAATTCCATTGTTTGACCATCCTTGTGGTAAAGAAATTTTTCCTAACATCCAGCCTAAACCTCCACAATGAAACTTTGTTCTATTCTCACATATTCTACTGTTGGTTACCATGAGAAGAGATTGGTACCTTCCTCTCCATTTCTTCTGTTCAGTAAGCTATAGAAAGCAATTAAGTCATCTCTTATCCTTCTTTTCTCCAAACCAAGTATCCTCAGCATCTTCTCAGAGGACATGTCTTTTCAACAGCTTTATTGCTCTCCTCTGGACATATTCAATGATCTTAACATCCATTTTATATCATGGAGCCCAGAAAAGGCACACAACATTCAAGGTGAGGCTATATCAGTGATAAATATTGCAGATGAATCACCCCTTTTGACCAGCTGGCTATGCTGTGCTCAATGAACCTCAAAATGTAGTTTGCCTTCTTGGCAGCTAGGGCACACTGCTGACTCATGCTCAGCCTTCTGTCAACAAGCGCTCCTGTATCCCTTTCCGCTGAGCTTTTCTCCAGCCACTCATCTCTCAGTCTATACCTATCTGGTATTACTCCATCCCAGATAAGAGCCTCTAAACATGCTGTTAATCATTGTCCAATACTCCAATTTATCAAAATCTCTCTGCCAAAAGCACCTCTCAGTTTAGTACTGATAAAAACATTGAATAAGACTGGCCATAGAATGGAGCCCTGGGGATCATTACTGCAACCAGAAACCAGCCAGATATTGCCCTATTCACTATGATCCAATGGCTCTGCCATTGAGCCAGTTCATCACCCAGTGTAGCAAACTTGTTTATATCATGGTTGGACAATTTGTTCAGAAATTTGCTTTTAGATACAGTATTAAAGACCTTATTGAAATACAGAAAGTTGATGTTCACTGCCTTCATCCACTAAGAAGGTGATGATAACATAGATAGTGATCAAATTACTAAGACAGAACTTTCTCTTGACGAATTCATGTTGACTATGTCTGATCATTGGTTTGCTCTTAACCACATTTCAGTAACCCCTTTTATAATTTTCTCCATAACCTTTCCAGAGATTAGTATGTAGAGACAGGTCTGCACAGTGATGAACAGAAAAACTAAAATAGCCCTGGAAGACTACTGAAAGGCTGCTTGACTTAAAGCAACTGTATAGAGGGATTATCTCTGCAGCAAAACAAAATGGTTAGAGACTGAAGCATCTCTCTTATGAGGAAAGGCTGAGACCTGGGGCTATTCAGCCTGGAGAAGAAAAAAACTGAGAGGAGATCTTATCAATGCTTGTAAATATCTACAGGGCAGATGTCAAGAGAATGGGGCCAGGCTCTTCTCAACAGTGTTCCAGCAGCAGAACAATGTGCAATGGACAAAAACTGGAACTCAAGAAGTTCCATACAAATATGAGGAAAAATGATTTATTTTATTTAGGAAAGACAGGCTGGCAACATGGAGTGGTAGAGATGCTCTTTATGTGAGGGAGCAGCTAGAATGTATCGAAGTCCACCTGGGAGAATGTGATGTACTGTGGAGAGCTTGTGGGTGAGAATTAAGAGGCAGGCTAGTTACGGGTGACAGTGTTGTGGGTGTGTATTATAGGCCCCCTAATCAGGAGGAGGAAGTTGATGAGGCGTTGTACAAGCAGCTCATGAGGAAGTAGCCTCACGATCCCAGGCTTTGGTTCTTCTGGGGGACTATTTGTAGGGTAAGCAGTGTGGCCAGGCACACATGCACCAGATGGTTCCTGCAATGTACTGAAGACAACTTTCTGATGCAGGTGGTAGAGGAGCTGACAAGGGGTGGGGTGTTACTGGACCTAGTCCTTACTAATAAGTGTGTGCTTGCTAGGGAAGTAAAAGTAGGGGGCAGCTTGGGGTGTAGCAATCACGAGATAGTGGAGTTCAACATGAGTGGAAAAGGCAAACCAAAAAGTAGGATTGCTACCCTGGACTTTAGAGAGCCAAATTTGATCTCTTCTGGGACCTACTTGGAGCTATCCTGTGAGCTTGAGTGTTAGAAGGTAAGGGAGTCTGTGAGAGCTTGTCAGCATTTAAACAGCCCTTCTTCCAAGCTCAGAATTGGTGCATCCCTATAAGTAAGAAATCAGGAAAGTGTGGCAGAAGACCTGTGTGGATGAGCAAGGAGCTCATGCATAAATTCAAAGGGAAGAGGAATGTCCATGAAATGTGGAAAAAGGGTCTGACCACTTGGGAATAACAGGAATGTTGTCAGGATCTGCAGGGACGCAACAAGGAAGGCTAAAGCCAACCTGGAATTGAACCTGGCAAAGAAGATAAAGGATAATAAAAAATGCTTTTTTAAAGTAAGTCAACAGTAAAAGGAAGACTACGGAAAATGTGAACCTTCTAGTAAATGAGGGGGGTGTTTTGGTAGTGGGGGATGCTGAGAAGGTGGAGATACTGAACGCCTTCTTTGCTTCTGTCTTCACTGCTAAGACTCCCCCTCATGGGAATCTCCAGGATCCTGGAGGGAAGAGAGAGTCTGGGGAATGGAAGACTCACCTTTGGTGAGAGAGGAGATAGTCTGAGAGCGTCTAGGCAACATCAATGTGTAAATTTATGGGCCCCAATGGGATGCATCCACGTGTGCTGAGGGAGCTGACAGAGGTGACTGTGGAAACATTTTATCATCCTTGAGAGGTCTTGGAGAATGGGAGAGATGCTTGAAGACTGGAGGATGGCCAATGTCATTCCGGTCTTCAAAAAGCTTAAGAAGGAGGGTCTGGGAAACTACAGGCCAGTCAGCTTCACCTCCATCCCTGGAAAGGTGATGTAACAGCTTGTTCTAGGTGCCACCTCCAGACAAATGGAAGACAAGAAGATTATCAGGAGTAGTCAGCATGGATTCACTAGGGGGAGGTCATGGTCGACCAACCTGGTAGCCGTCTATGATGTCATCACTGGCTGGGTGGATGGGGGGAGAGCAGTGGATGTAGTCTACTTGATTTCTGCAAGGTATTTGATACTGCCTCCCACAACATCTTTATAACGAAGCTGAAGAATTGTGGAATAGATGAGTGGACAGTGAGGTGGGCTGAGAACTTGCTGACAGGCAGAGCTCAGAGGGTTGCAATTGCTGGCACAGAGTCTAGTTGGAGGCCTGTGACTAGCAGTGTTTCCCAGGGGTCACTGCTAGATCTGGTCTTGTTCAATATCTTCATCAATGACCTTGATGAGGGGATAGTGTCCACCCTCAGCAAGTTTGATGATGATACAAAGCTGGGAGGAATGACTGACACACTTGAAGGCTGTGCTGCCATTCAGCGAGACCTGGAGAGGCTGGAGAGTTGGGCAGAGGGGAACCAGATGAAGTGCAAACATAGCCTTGCACCTGGGAAGGATTAACCTGATGCACCAGTACAGGCTGGGGGATGAGCTGCTGGAGAGGAGCTCTGCGGAGAGAGACCTGGGTGTCCTGGTGGACAGCAGATTGGCCATGAACCAGCAGTGTACTCTGGTGGCCATGAAGGCCACGGGCATCTTAGGGTGCATTAAATGGAGTGTGGGCAGCAGGTCAGTGGAAGTGATTATCCCCCCTACTCTGCCCTGGTCACCTGGAGTATTGTGTCCAATTCTGAGCTTCCCAGTACAAAAAAAAGACAGAGATTTCCTGGAGAGGGTCCAGCAGTAGGCCACAAAGATGATAAAGGACCTGGAGCATCTCTCTTATGAGGAAAGGCTGAGCAACCTGGGTCTGTTCAGCTTTGAGAAAAGAAGACTCAGAGGGGATCTGATCAATATCTATAGATATCTAAGGTGTGGAAGGCAAAGGGACGAAGCCAGACTCTTTACAGAGGTGTGTGGTGATAGGACAAGGGGAAATGGTCACAAACTGAAGCATAGGATGTTCCGCACAAATGTGCACAATGACTTCTTCACAGTAAGCATGATGGAGCACTGGAACAGATTGTCCAGAGAAGTTGTGGATTTTCCTTCTCTGGAGATGTTCAAGACCTACCTGGACGCTTACCTGTGCAGCCTGCTTTGGTAGGGGAGTTGAACTCAATGGTCTCTAGAGGCCCTTTCCAGCTCCTACAATTCTGTGATTCTGTGTGATTCTGTAATTCTGTGAGTATTACAGAACACTGGAAAAAGTTCCTGAGAGATGTTTTGTAGTATTCTTCTGTGGAGGTGTTCAAAACCTGCTGGGACATTTTATTGTGGAATCTGAAGAAATTTGACATAGAGATTCCTCTCAAAACACTGGTCTGCTTGGAGTAATATCAAGATTTTTCTCCTCTAGGAACAAATGATATAGACTGTGAATTAAACTAGCCTCGTACAGGAGTGTCTGACATTAACTGTATTATTTATTTTGTACTAGAAAAGTATCTATCCACTCATAAAGAATTCCTATACTAATTTTGATCATGGAACATGATGAAGTTTAGTTTGTAACTTCCCCTTAAACACAGAAAATTCTAAATAAAGGTTGTTTACAACTATTACAACTGAATGTTTTTCATCTGCATGGCTATTTTTGTTTTAGTAATAAATAAGCTTGCTAAGTATAACGTTTTAACTGCAATGATACCAACTTTGGAATTTTGTATCATTTACAATATTAAGAAAGTCATTTTTTTTTTTTCTTTGGATGGCACTGTGTAAACGATAACGATTGCATTGAAGGATTGTTTAAAGAAATAGAGCAACACTCCTTATTGAAAAGAGAGAATACAGATGGTGAATAACATGTATTTATCTTCTGAATTGAAACAAGAATACTTCATTTAATAAAGTTGTTGTTGTATGAATCCTGTTTGTTTTCTGGCCCAAAGCTTGCTTTCTGAGGTATTTCTTGTGATAAGACTCTAGGAGATGAGAGATGGGTATTGCTGTGTGGCAATCAACATCACTGTGTGGACAATTTTACATTTGAAAGCATTTCTTCAGAGCTGTTTACCTTTGGAAGATAGTGCTCAGGACTGTTTACTGGTGGAAGATCTAGCCTGTGACCAAATAACTCCAGCTTGCTATGAGAGACTGGGGGATGATGCCACTGTATCCTGTGAAGGCAAGATACACCTCCTTGCTCCCTCTTATCTGTTGGCAAGGCCAGGAAGATAGGAACAAAGGAGTTTCCTGCTGAGATCCCAGAGCCAGAAGCTGCCACTCCAAGGAGAGCTGACTCAAACATTTTGGATTTGAGCTGCCACTCCAAAGAGAGCTGATTTGACCACTTTGGAACCATTGAAAAGGGGCCATCATCGCCGTGGTCATCATCATCAACAGAACAACAATGCCTGACGAACCAACACTACAGAAGATCAATGACTGAACTATGAACCATGCTGGATTCATGGTGGTGACTATTTCCGTCTTGCTTCCTAGAAAGACTCCTTGCTTCTTTTTTCCTATCTTTTCTATTGCTCTCCTTCCCTTCTCCATTACCCTAATTCATAATAGTGTCCGTCCTCCCCTTCCTCGTCTCCCTGTTTAGGATTTATAATAAACTAGTTGGACTAACATTTGAACCGCTGTTTCTTAATCTCACGCCGGGTATACAAATATTAAAAGAACCTCGTCTCCCTCCTATAAATTGGAGCAAGACAGTTGTGCATATTTTAACTACCAGTTGACTGCCAGTCATTTTTCTACTTGTTCATTTCAACCAAATGTAGATCTATGCTGAAGAATAACATGAACTAATGATTCCTTTTCATACAGCTAGAGAAACTGGACTTAAAATGGGGAGGCTGTATCAGGTTAGAATTAGAGATTACATTGATAAGGCATTCAATTGCACTTTTATCTTGTTATCCTTATTAAAAACAATGAATGTCAATATTTTGAGGAAAAATAAACACACAAATAGGATATTTTATTTGTATGTCATTCAATATTTTTGTCTGGTACCTATATTTCATTCCTAGGCTATGAAGTCTACAACCCAAAACTTAAACACTTGAAGTTTGATGCTAGGTTCAAATAATTACACAACCATAGTGGTGGAAAAGACTTCTGGAAAAGACACAGGCTACACTTAAATTGAACGCTCAATTGTTAGCCATAATTGATAACTTAGCTGTCTACTACAAGTGACTGCCAAAACAAGTTACTTGTCAGGATACATTTTTGAACTGTAGTAAATCTAAGGAGATCTTCATTTCCCTGTCTCAATAAATGTGTAATGTTGTAAAGCAAGGAGTATCTAATTTTAATTGTGTCTCCAGCTAGAATACAGTGGACTTATGCCATTCTCACTGATAAGACAGTTTAGCTGATTGATGCAGAGAGAGAGAATATTTTTAAGAGACAAGTGATAGAAGTAGTAGAGAAAATAAACATTTTTAACAGTATTGACTTATTTTGCTACCCATACAAAGCATATGAGGTAATATAAGTGATGTCAATCTTAAGTTGCTTCCAAGAAGAAAGGCGTTAAAAATAAATGCTTCCTTCTTTTGACTCACTAACCATCCGTAATAGGCCAAGCCTATGTCTCATACTGTTATCTTTCGAAAAGTTAAATTGTATGCAATGCAATTGCATGCCCAATTAGATAAGCAATTGTCAGTGTCAGCTGTGATAATCTCATCTTTTTGAAAATGCAGTTCTAAGAATCGATATAACACAAAGATAAAACAGAGCGATGTAATATGATTTATATATGTATTTCTTTTTCTTATGAGTTCATTCCTAGTTTATGCCCTTATGCAATATTTTCAAACAGCACTAACAACATGGTGTGAAAAGCTATTTTTAAAAATGACTCAAAACTACATCTAAGTTACAGACCATTTTCCTCAGGAGCTCTCCTGATAAATGCACTGCAGCGAAGTGGAAAACATATTTCTTTTCCTGCTGTGATTGCACATTTGTACTCTTGAGTGCAGACATGTGTATTTGCAATTCCTTTCTGACAGCTTGATTAACCTTGAAAAGTTGCAGAAGGAAAAAATAACTTTGTTAGTTAACTTTACAAGTATACTTAAAAAATATAAACTAAGAGGTTATAAATAAAGAATGCCAAAATAAAGAGTGAAGAGTTGCAGAGAGGTATGTAAAATACTGGCCCTTACATCAGCTGCACTGGCAATGGAATAATTTCTTGAGCCAAGTAATAGACAGTCCAACCAGAGAGGATGTAATAATGGACTTGTTGCACACCAATGAAATTTAACAGATTGGTGACACCAGAACTGGTGGCTGCCTGGGTTGTAATGACCATGCCATGGTGAGGTTCACACTCCTGAGGGGGAACCGCATAATCACAGAATCACAGAATGACCTCAAGGATCATGAATCTCCTACCCCCTGCCACATGCAGGGCCTCCAACCTCTGCATCTAATACTAGACCAGGCTGCCCATGACCCCATCCAATTTGGCCTTGAACACCTCCAGGGAGGGGGCATCCACAGCCTCTCTGGTCAGCCTGTTCCAGCATCTCACCACTCTCACTGTAAAGAACTTTCCCCTGACTTACAACCTAAATCTTCCCTCCCTCAACTTAAAACCATTTTCCCTTGCCCTGCTGTTATCTACCTTTCAAATAGCTGATTCCCCTCCTGTTTGTAGTATTGTTTGTAGTACTTCAGGTACTTTAGGTACTGAGAGGCTGCAATGAGGTCACCCCACAGCCTTCTTTTCTCCAGGCTGAACAAGCCCAGCTCCCTCACTCTGTCTTCATATGGGAGGTGCTCCAGTCCCCTAATCATCTTCGTGGCTCTCATCTGGACCTTCTCCAACAGTTCTCTGTCTTTCTAGTACTGGGGGCTCCAGACCTGGACAGAGTTCTCTAGATGGGGCCTCACAAGAGTAGAGTAGAGGGGGACAATCACCTTCCTGTCCCTGCTGGCCACCCCTCTTCTGATGGAGCCCAGGATACCATTTGCTTTTGGAGCTGCAAGAGCACGTTGCTGGCTCATGTTAAGTTTTTCATCCATCAGGACCCCCAGGTCCTTCTCCACAGGGCTGCTCTCAAAGACCACTCCTTCCAATCTGTATAGATGCCTGGGATGCAAAACCTTGCACTTTGTTGTGTTGAACCTCATCAGGTTCACCCAGGCCCACCTTTCTAGCCTGTCGAGGTCCCTCTGAATGGCATCCCTTCCTTCCACCGTGTCAACCGCACCACTCAGTTTGGTGCCGTCAGCAAACTTGCTGAGGGTGCACTCAGTTCCATTGTTGATTTCATTGATAAAGATGTTAAAGAGCACCGGTCCCAAGATAGACCCCTGGGGGACACCACTCATTACAGGCCTCTACCTGGACATAAAACCATTGGTGACCGCCCTCTGTCTGTGGCCTTTCAACCAATTTCTTATCCATCGAGTGGTCCACCCATCAAATCCACAATCCTCCAATTTGGAGATAAGGATGTGTGGGGGGGACCATGTCAAAGGCCTTGCTCAAGTCCAGGTAAATGACACAGGTCCCCTTCCCTTGTTCACCAATGCCATCACTCCATCATAGAAGGCCATCAGATTGGTCAAGCATGAACTTCCCCTGGTGAAGCCGTGCTGACTGTCTCGGATCACACTCTCATTTCTCATATGATGAAGCATGTCATCCAGGAGGATCTGTTCCATAATCTTCCCAGGCACAGAGGTGAGACTCTCTCAAGTTCCCGGGGTCCTCCTTCCTCCCTTTCTTGTAAATGGGAGTGACCTGACCCTTTCTCCAGTCATCCGGGACCTCACCTGACAGCCATGACTTTTCAAATATGATGGAGAGCGGCTCAGCAACCACCTCAGCCAGCTCCTTTTGAACCCTGCGTTGCACGCCATCTGGTCCCATAGACTTGTATGCATTCAGTCTCATGAAGCAGTCTGACTTGATCTGCCCTTACAGAAGGGGGAGGATTTACTGCCCCAGTCCCCACCTAGATGTTTAGGGTTGCAGGGCTCAGGGACGTGAGAAATACTGGAATCCTGGCTGCCAGTGAACGCTGAGGCAAAAAACTCATTCGGTACCTCAGTCTTCTCTTCATCAGTTGAAGCCAGTTCTCCTTATACATTCACCAAAGGAGGTACACTCTCTTTGGCATGTCTCTTCTGCCAATGTACCTGTAGAATGTCTTCCTATTGTTTTTCACGTCCCTCGCCAAGTTCAGTTCTACCTGCGTATGTCTTTCCTGATCCCACGTCAGCAAGTCCGGATGGCATCCCTGTATTCTTCCCAAGTGACACGCCCTTGTTTCCAGAGCTTGTACGCACCTTTCTTTGCCCTCAGCATGCTCACAGAATCACAGAATCACAGAATTGTAGGGGTTGGAAGGGACCTCTAGAGGTCATCGAGACCAACCCCCCTGCCAAAGCAGGTTCCCTACACCAGGTCGCACAGGTAGGCGTCCAGGAGAGACTTGAATATCTCCAGAGAAGGAGGCTCCTCTACCTCCCTGGGCAGCCTGTTCCAGTGCTCCGTCACCCTCACCGTGAAGAAGTTTTACGCACATTCGTGCAAAACTTCCTATGCTGCAGCTTATGTCCGTTTCTCCTCGTCCTGTCTCCACATACCACTGAAAAGAGACTGGCCTCACCACTATGGCCGCCACACCTCAGATATTTATAAACCTGGATCAGGTCCCCTCTCAGTCGTCTTTTCTCAAGGCTAAACAGACTCAGTTCACTTAGCCTTTCTTCATAGGGGAGATGCTCCAGGCCCTTCACCATCTTTGTGGCCCTCTGCTGGACTCTTTCCAAGAGATCCCTGTCTTTTTTGTACTGGGGAGCCCAGAACTGGACACACTACTCCAGATGAGGCCTTACCAGGGCAGAGTAGAGAGGGAGGATCACCTCCCTCCACCTGCTGGACACGCTCTTCTTAATGCACCCCAGAATCCCATTGGCCTTTTTGGCCACGAGGGCACACTGCTGGCTCATGGCCAACCTGTCGTCCACCAGGACACCCAGGTCCCTCTCTGCAGAGCTCCTCTCCAGCAGCTCATCCCCCAGCCTGTATTGGTGCATGCAATTATTCCTCCCTAGATGCAAGACTCTACACTTGCTTTTGTTGAACCTCATCTGGTTTCTTACTGCCCAGCTCTCCAGCCTGTCCAGGTCTCGCTGAATGGCAGCACAGCCTTCAGGCGTGTCAGCCAATCCTCCCAACTTCATATCATCAGCAAACTTGCTGAGGGTGGCCACTATCCCCTCATCAAGGTCATTGATGAAGATGTTGAACAAGACTGGACCCAGCACAGACCCCTGGGAGACACCACTGCTTACAGGTCTCCAGCCAGACTCTGCACCACCAACGACGACCCTCTGCGCTCTGCCAGTCAGCCAGTACCCAACCCACCTCACTGTCCACTCGTCTATCCCACACTTCCTCAGCTTTGTTATAAGGATGTCGTGGGAGACAGTATCAAATGCCTTTCTAAAATCAAGGTAGATTACATCTACCGCTCTTCCCCCATCCACCCAGCATGTGACAGCATCATAGAAGGCCACCAAGTTGGTCGAGCACGACCTCCCTTTGGTGAACCCATGCTGACTACTCCTGATAACCTCCTTTTCTCCCAGTTGTCTGGAGATGGTATCCAGCACAAGCTGTTCCATCACCTTTCCAGGGGTGGAGGTGAGGCTGACAGGCATATAATTACCCGGATCTTCCTTCTTGCCCTTTTTGAAGACCGGAGTGACATTGGCTATCCTCCAGCCTTCAGGGACCTCCCTTGTTATCCAAGACCTCTCAAAAATGATGGAGAGCGGTTCGGCAATGACCTCTGCCAGCTCCCTCAGCACACGTGGATGCACCCCATCAGGTCCCATGGACTTGTGGACCTTAGTACTGCCTAGGCGCTCACGCACGTCCTCTTTCCTGACTAAAGGGAAGTCTCCCATTCCCCAGACCCTCTCCCTAACCTCCAGGGTGTGGGATTCCTGCGGGAGAGCCTTTTCAATGAAGACGGAAGTAAATAAGGCATTCAGTATCTCTGCCTTCTCAGCATCCCCCGTTACCAGAACCCCCCCCTCACTTAGTAAGGGGCCCACATTCTCTCTAGTTTTCCTTTTGCTATTAACATACTTGAAGAAGCCTTTTTTATTATCCTTTATCACTTTAGCCAGATTCAATGCCAGACAGGCTTTAGCCTTCCTCGTTGCATCCCTGCAGGCCCTGACTACATTCCTATATTCTTCCCAAGTGGTCAGACCCTTTTTCCACATTTCATGGACCTTCTTCTTTCCTTTGAGCTTGCGCATGAGCTCCTTGCTCATCCACACAGGTCTCCTGCCACCTTTTCCCGATTTCTTGCTCACAGGGATGCACCGATCCTGAGCTTGGAAGAAGAGCTGTTTAAATGCTGACCAGCTCTCAGAGGCCCCCTTACCTTCTAACACCCGAGCCCACGGGATAGCTCCAAGTAGGTCCTGGAAGAGATCGAAGTTGGCTCTCCTAAAGTCCAGGGTAGCTATCCTACTTATTGCTTTGCTTCTCCCACTCAGGATCTTGAACTCCACCATCTCATGATCACTACAACCCAAGCTGCTCCCAACCTTTACTTCCTTAACAAGTCCATCCCTGTTGGTGAGAATAAGGTCCAGTAACACCCCTCCCCGCGTCGGTTCCTCCACCACCTGCATCAGAAAGTTGTCTTCAACGCACTGCAAGAACCGTCTGGACCGTGCATGCCTGGCTATGTTGGTCATCCAGCAAATATCCGGATAATTGAAGTCCCCCATAAGCACCAGTGCCTGGGAACGTGACACTACATCCAGTTGCTTATGGAAGGCCTCATCAGCCTCCTCATCCTGATCAGGGGGCCTGTAGTACACACCCACAACAATGTCACCCTTATCAGCCTGCCCCTTGATTCTCACCCATAAGCTCTCCACTGCTACATCACTCTCCCCCAAGTGAAGTTCAATTCTAGCACATTCTAGCTGCTCTCTCACATAAAGAGCAACTCCATCACCCCGCCTAGCCAGTCGATCTTTCCTAAAAAGCACATAGCCCTCCATGACAACAGTCATGCGAGCTGCCCCACCACGTCTCCGTGATCACAATGAGATCATGACCTCGTGACCGCACGCAGAACTCCAGCTCTTCCTGTTTATTCCCCATGCTACGCGCATTAGTATACAGGCACTTAAGAGAAGCAGCATCTCCCCACCCTTCTCCAAGCCTTTGAATTCTACTGTCTCCACCCATCAAGTTCTGTTTGGAGCCTCAAACTGCCCCCTCAGTCCCAGCGGTCCTCATTTTGTCCCCTTCCCCCTTCATACCTAGTTTAAACACCTGTCAAGAATTCCTGCCAGTTCCTCAGCTAGAACCCTCTTTCCCCATGGAGACAGGCTGCTTCCATTTGCAGCCATCATGCCAGGTGCCAAGTAAATTGCCCCGTGATCAAAAAAAAAACAAAACTCCTGTGTTTGCACCAACTCCTAAGCCATTTGTTCAAGAGATGGGTTTTTAGGCTCATCCCAGTATCATTTCCTGCCACTGAAGGTACAGATGTAATAACCACCTGCACACCTGTTCCTTCAACTACCCGCCCCAGTCCCCTGAAGTCATCTTTGATAGCCTTCAGGCTTTTCTCACCAACTTCTTCACTGCCAGCCTGTACTATCAATAGTGGATAGTAGTCAGAAGGGCAGATCAGTCTGGGAAGTCTCCTAGCAATGTCCCTGACCCGTGCCCCAGGGAGGTAGCACACCTCTCTGCGGGTAGGGTCGGGCCGGCATATAGGGCCTTTGGTTCCTTGCAGCAGGGAGTCACCTATGACAACCACCCTTCTATCCTTCCGGGTGGAGGAAGTCTTGAGGCGCGGGGTTGACCGCTTCCCCCGAGGCACCCTCACGGGTATGCCTCCCTCCACACCTGCACACATCTCTCCCTCGGGTTCCAGGGCCTCAAATCTATTCCGCAGAGGCACCTGGGGAGCCGAGCATGGTCTGGGGGGGGGGGACGACACCCACAACGCCGAGTAGGTATCTGTTTCCACCCGTCCTTCTCTCTCAAATAGCTTTGCTCTGCTCGGCAACAACAGGGCAGAGGCTCCGCCACTGAGCAGTGGATATCACCTTGCCCTTTTGGGAGAGAGTTTTGTCCCAGTCCCACACCCCCTAGTTCTACATAAGTATTGTGAGGGGAAGGAGCAGACTGGGGGCTCACTGTATCAGGAGCACAGTCTGTCTGCCGATTCCTCTCTTGTCTGTTTGCAAGGTGACTGAGGGCCACATGCCCCATAGGGAGCCTCAGTTGCATGCCGGGGCCTCGGGGCCGATAGGGCCTGGCACCACCAGTCAATTTCCTTTTCACAGTCCTTGATGGCCCTCAGCCTCTCCACCTCTTCCCTCAGGCAGGCCACTAGACTGAAAAGGTCATTTACCTGGTCGCACCTTACACAGGCGTTGCCTCCATTGCCTGGCACTTCAAGGGCCAGACTCTGGCACTCATTGCAGCCAGCAACCTGAACGCTAGCGTGCTCTTTTGGGACCTCAGTCTGGGTCTCCACACTCTTCTTGGCTACAGCCTTCCTCTTATGTGTGCAGGGGACCTCTGTCTGGGTCTCCACATGTTTCCTGGCAGTAGCCTTCTGCCGGGACGGAGCCATGGCAATCCAGACCCACTAGCACTAGCACAGTCAGAGTAGCATTACCAAGTGTGACTAACAGCTCCGCCCCGTTACTGAAAGTGCTGGATCTGCCCTCGCTCTTTTACCAGGTCGTTGACGGGTGTAACCGCACTTATCACCCTCTTCACAGAGACAAAACTCCTCCTCCCCGTCTGGGTGGGCTGTGGCACGTCACTGCCCTCTTCAACGCTCTTATTAGGGGGGAGGGGGAGGGAGGCGGTGGCGGAGAGCCGCTACCCTGGCAACGCCCCCGCCGCTCTCAAGAGAGGTGCCGGGCTGCTCCGATGCCTCGGGAATCCCTGGATGAGGGAAAACCGAGCGAGTCCCCTATGCACCCCGCGATCAGCCGCCTCAGCTCTGCCTGGGGCAGCTCCGAAGCAGCAAACCTCGGCGATCAAAAAGCAGGTCCTTTCCGAGCCATGCTGGTTTTCTACCTCCTCTGCCTGCTTTCTTATTCAGAGGGACAGAGAGCTATTGCGCTCTCAGGAAGGCATCCTTGAAGAGTAGCCAGCTCTCCTCAACATCTTTGTCTTTAAGGACAGCATCCCAGAGGATCTTGGCCAACAATCCATTGAACAGCTTAAAGTTCGCTCTTCCAAAGTTCAGTGTCCTGATGCCACTCTTTGCCAGGCCCACATTCCTCGAGATCAGGAACTCAACCAGGGCGTAGTCACTGCAGCCCAGCCTGCCTCCAACCTTAACACCTTTAATGATCTCCTCCGCATTGGTAAGCAGCAGGCGCAGCAACAAGATACACTAAGAGTAAAATCATGGTGTTAAATTTTAGGAAAGTCAGTTTCCAGATCTTCAGGGAGTTAGTCAAGAAAAAAAAGTGCAGAATCTTTATTATATCAAAGCTACCATATCAACCCTTGTGGTAACAGTTTTAACAAATTTATGCAGTAGAAATACCCATTCCAAGATTACCAAGAGGTTAGGATCACATTCAAAAGATGTGAATTTGATGAGTGAATCATTCAGTGGACAAGGAACGGGTTGTGAGACAGTATCCAGAGACTGGTAGTCTGGATGGAGAACACTAACTAGTGGTGTTCCTCAGGGATCAGTACTAAGACTGGTTGCTACTTAATTTTTTTTATCAAGGACACTGATAATGGGATTGAATGCACCCTCAGCAAGTTTGGAGATGACACCAAGCTCTGTGGTACAGCTGACACTCCCGAGAGAGAGGCTGCAATCCAGAGACAGACTTAAGCAGTGGGCCCAGGAGAACCTCATGAGGTTCAAGAAATTTAAGTGTAAAGGTTTTCACCTGGGTTGATGCAACCCCCACTATCAATACAAGCTGGGGTACATGAAGACTGAATATGGCTCTGTCAAAGGGAACCTAAGGATACTGGTGAATGACAAGCTGGACGTGAACCAACAATGTGCCCTCACAGCCAAGAAAGCCAATCATCGAAACTGGACTGGACTGCATCAAAAGAAATGTGGTTAGCAGGTCAAGGGAGATGATCCTGCCCCTCTCCTCTGCATTGGTGAGAGAATACTGTGTTCAGACGTGGATTCCTCAGTATAGGAGAGACATGGACCTGTTGGTGAATGTCCAGAGAAGGACTGCCGCGGATAGCATCCTAATCAGATTGTTCTCAAGCGGGGAAGCACGACAGTTACCCAGTATGAGTGATCAAGCTTCACTTTATTGTTGCACACACAGAGTTTATATATGACTACAATACACATGTGTTCACTTACTATTGGAGCACAAGGTGGGCGTCTAGGTGGGCTGCCTAGCTTCAACCAATGCTCAGCCAGCATTCACACCTGCCGCTGAGCTCATCCGCTTATCAGCCCCCCACATATCCACAGAGCATAGCTGCGGATGTAGGCCTGCTGTTTACGGCCTGCTTTTTACATGCTGCCCAAGGATGTTGTGCCTCCTATCTTAACTCCTAATGCTTTCTCATGAGAATGCACCCTATGCTGCCGCACTAGTTATGCTCGTACAGAGACTCATGTCTTCCCTGCTCTCGCAGCCATTCCCCAACAAAGGACCACAAAAATGATCCAAGGGATGGAACACTTACCCTACGAGGACAGGCTGAGAGATCTGGAACTGTTCAGCCTGTAGAAGAGAAGGCTCTATGGTGACCTGATAGTGGCCTTTTAGTATCTAAAGGGAGACTGCAAGAAAGAAGGGAACAGTCTCTTTAGAAGGGTCTGTTGTGATAGGACAAGGGGAAATGGTTTCATACTAAAGAATACTTACATTGAATATAAGGGAAAAGTTTTTTATGGTAAGGGTAATGAAGCACTGGAACAGGTTGCCCAGAGAGGTGGTGGATATTCCATTCCTGGAAATATTCAAGATTACGTTGGATGGGTCTCTGAGCAATATGATTACAGAATAATGAAATTGAAGAATCCTAGAGTTGGAAGGGACCTTTAAACTTCATTTAGTCCAACTCACCTGCAATGAATGGGGACATTCATAGCTAGATCAGGTAGCCCAGAGCATGGTCCAGCCCCATCTTTTCTTTTTCTTTTTTTTTTTTTTTCCTCTTTTTTTTTCCCCCATAAATGATCTTCTAGGTATATAAAAATTAAGTTAATGCTTAAACTGAGATTGAATAGTATCATAAAATTCAGTCAAACCTCTGTTGGCTCCAAGACAGCCCCTGACCTCCACATCTCCCACCAGACCTTCTCTGTTTGTGAACAGCAGGTCTAGAGGGGCAACTCCTCTTGTTGGCTCTCTCACCAGCTGCATCAGGAAGTTATCCTCAATACACTTCAGAAACCTCCTAGACTGCTTCTTCTGCGTTGTGTTGTATTCCCAGCATATGTCGGGAATTTGAAGTCCCCCATGAGGACAAGGGCTGGCAATCGCGCTGCTTTTTCCAAGTGCTCATAGAACACCTCATCTGTTTCTTCATCCTGGTTTGGTGAACTATAACAGACACCTACCAGAATGTCTGCCTTGTCAGCCGTTCTCCTGATCTTTACCCATAGGGATTCAACCTTATCATGTCCAGCCATGAGCTCAGTAGCATCAAAGCACTTTCTAACATAGAGAGCCACACCGCCACCCCTCCTTCCTTGCCTATCCTTCCTGAAGAGTATGTAGCCATCCATTGTAGCACTCCAGTCATGGGAGTGGTCCCACCATGTTTCTGTAATTTCTGAACCCCACCTCACTACAACCTCCTCTAAGATAATTTTAGAGAACGATAAGGTATCCCCTGAGCCTCCTCTTCTCCAGACTGAACAATCCCAATAAAAGTTGTAACCTGAGCTAAATAAAAATTTTATCCTAAGATGAACTTTAAAATCAGTGACAAATTACATAAATTCTTTTTTTTCTCTCTTTATTTATTTTTTTTTAAAAAGATTATTCTTTTATTGTTTAAATAAGAAACATAACTGTTCATCATTTAATCTGGTAGCAGTTCCTTAGAATAATACAATCATATAATCTTTTGAGTTGGAAGGGACCCTTAAATATCTTCTAGTCCTTCTTCAGACAGCTCAAATACAAGAAATTCAGAACTTAGCTTGAACTTTAGAGCATAGTCTATTCCAACAGAGTACAGCTAGAAACAAATATTTCTGTTTAGATAGCAATTTGTTGTATTGCCCTTTACAATTAAGCTCTGTATGCATGTGTAATGGTATTTTCCTATTTGAAAATTGCAGCATTTTGCATTTTTTTTTTATGGATACAACTACACTATACACTTAGAAAGAAGCAGGAATATATTTATTGGTATAACAACAAATTAGCAAATAATTAAATTAATATACTTGATTATTTACAGCTGGCATGCTCAACTCCTGGCCTGCACATGGCCCTGGACATCTCGTAATGTGGTCCCAAAATATTGTAAATTGTCAAAATATTTTTTTGTGTGTGTGATGTGTGATATCTTTCATAATTCAGTTCCACATGGCTTAAGCACTGGCTTTGTAGATGATAATGAAACACTGTGGAGGGAAGGATGCAGTGCAGTGCTAACTCCTAATATTACTGATAAAATACTTACCAATGTGTGTGTGTCTGTGAAGACACATGTTTGTTTATATGCAGAACTCTGAGGGGAAAAAAGAGCCCAAGAAAGCTGGTTAGTAGTCAAAGCTCTCCTCCAAATCCAACAAAGAGAGTGTCAGGCAAAAATGCCATGGATGAACAAGTTGCTCCTGGCCAAACTGAAACACAAAAGCATACAAAGGATGAAAGCAGGGACAGGTAACCTAGGGAACACAGAGATATTGTGTGAATTGTGTGAGCATCCAGGAATCAAGCTAAAGCCCTGATACAATTAAATCTGGCTAAGGACATCAGGGACAACAAAAGGGCCTTCTACAAATTCATAAGTAATAAAAGGAAGACTGCGGAAAATGTGGGCCCACTCCTGAAGGAAATGTGATGCTTGGTTATCCAGGACATGGAAAAGACTGAAGTACTCAGTGGCTTCTTTTCTTTTTTTTTTTTTTTTTTTTTTCTTCTTCTTCACTGGCAAGTGCTCTGCTTGTCCAATTCACAGAATTTGAAGGCAGTGATGAGGAGAATGAACTACCAGCTATTGTAAGAGACGATCATATTTGAAACTATCTAAAGAACAGGAAAGTGCACAGGTCTGTGGGATATGAATCTGGAATATTATATGAATCTGAGGAACTGGCAAATGAAGTTGCCAAACCATTACTCATCATATCTGAGAAGACTTAGCAATCTGGTGAAGTTCCTAGTGACTGGGAAAGGGGAGACATAACATTAATTTCTAAAAGGGGAAAAAAGGAAGATTGAGGGAACTGATGCCAGTCAGTTTCCTGGTCATGGAGCAAAATCATGGAGCATATACTCCTGGAAACTGTGCTAAGGCATGCAGAGAATAAAGAAGTGACTAGTGACAGCAAATGTAGTCTCACTAAGGGCAAATCGCGCTTGACAAATTTGCTGGTCTTCTGCAGTGAGGTTACAGCACTGATGGATAAGGAGAGAGCTGTCACTAGAAAGCTGAATCTCATGAAGTCAAGCATGAAGTATGGTCAGCTATTTGTGCCAAATGTAACTGTACACTAAACTAAGAGACAATAGAAGATTCTATCTTTTTTTTTTTTTTTTTTTTTTTTTTTTTTTTCCCCTTGCATTCTGAGCAGGCCTACAAAGTTAGACTGAATGGAGTTAAAAATTCATTAGGTAAAATCACCTCCTATAACTGAAGCAAAAGTTTAATTCATTTATAAAGCAGTGTAAGTATTTAGTGAGTAAGTTCAAATGATGTTGAAATTTCCAATTACTGAAATATCTTTTCATGTGAGGAGGCAAGAATGTAGGTCATCATAATAAGACTTAAAGGCATGTTGTTTTATGAGGTCTTCACCTGAATTTTTATAATGTTCCAGTTTTGGTCTTTTCTATTGTGTGCAACAAATTCAAAAGACTCTGTGAGCCTTACAGTCTCAACATAAATTAGGAGTAAGGACTAAATGTCACACCTAGACAATTAGGAGCATTCTTAACAAACTTGAAGATCATACAGCCATTTCTACTTTCAGTGAAGTTCAACTTTAATTTCTGTGTGGAAAGGGAACTGAAGATCTGGGCACGAGATCTCATAGAAAGTTATATTTAGTGTTTGTAATGAAATTTTCAGCTATCGTTCTAGACAGATAAGAAATCCATAATGTCTAGACTTAACTTTCTCTCACTTCTTGATAGATATATAAAATTCAGGGATTGACTTGAATTGCTTTTTTTTTTTTTTTTTTTTTTTAAGTAATTCACACATTTGAATTCACATTCTAGAAGTCTTCACAGAAAATTTCTAGAAGTATACTTTTTTTAGATGCTACTATAACAGTTTTCATTCATGCTACAGAACAAAAATCTGTACTTAAAATAATAGGAATTACTCTCTTCGAGTTTTCACATATTTTGGGAGATCAAGCTTTGATCTTACTTGAGAAATAATTTTAGATGTAGATTATTATAATTCATCAACTTACTGGAAAATCTGTAGTTATTTGAGCTTGTGTCGTTTTAAAGCATACACTTGGTATGGTTTGCAATTAATTACTTCAGAAGTTAAAACTTATTTTAAATGCAGTGAGTTATTCTTGGGGAAAACCTGATGAAAGAGCTGAGGAATGAATAAGTATATGCTAATCTACCACATGTTATACAACTCCCAGTTACACAGGTTTGAGTAAGCAAGAGTACTGAATATGCATTAAATCACATTTCTGGACTTTTTTATTTTACATATTAATATTCACAAATTGCATCTGATATCTCCATCTCTTCCTTACTTTTGGCAACAGACTCATACTACTCAGTCTATAAACAAAAGCATATCAACTGTCCAGTAAACTTCAGAGCTTAATGGAAGATATCCAAAGACTTAGAAGTACAGAATACCATTTAAAAAAAAAAAAAAAAAAAAAAAAAAAAAAAGGAGAAAAAAAAGGAGTAATGGAAAGTTTACTAAGTGAAAATGTCAGATCGTGTTAGAAATGCTATTAGGTTACATGCTGCAGGGGAAAACAGGAAAATCCTTAATTCTTCTTATCAGATCTGGTGAGTACATTAACCCCAGCTGCATGAGAATACTAAATGTATAGGAGTTTTCTCAGCAAAATTCCATGAGGGCCAACATCCTGTTCTTGTTAGGAAAATGTTATTGACTTTAAAAGACTTTTATGATTTGGATGTTTACCAAGTTAGATAGGCAATGGTAAATGCTGTTAATGTACAGTATAAAATAATCAGAAAACATTTAAGTAGACAGCTGTCATTTTGTTTGATTCATACTTTTCATAAAGTTAAAGATTTTTTTTTTCATGAAATATATCCTTTAATATATAAAAGGCTTAGGATACTTTGTGAAGAAAATATCAGACTGTAATATCTGAGCAGCACAGACTTTTAGAAGAATAAGTAAGCATCAGTCACAAACAACTGTATGTATAAGTTAATGTGAAAAACTGATAACCCTAAGGCAAAGTCCACTAGTAATTTATTTGAAAGCCAAGAATAAATAGGTCATTCAGTTGTGAGATTTGTTTGTTTGCCTGTTTTTCATTCTAACTTCTTTTTTTCTCTTTTTTTTTTTTTTTTAATAAATTCTAACAGGATTTTTTTTTCAGCTTTCAAGAATCATTTATGGCATTTAATCAAAAGTACTGCAAATACATAGACATTTTCATAAACATACACACCAAGACAGAGAACGTATATATATATATGTAGAATTAATCTATAAATCCTTTGTAAACATTATGAGTAATTTTTGTATTTTATTTATTCAAATGGGTGTAGGTTGAAGCAAATTGGCTATTTGTTCTTCAGATACAGCAAACAGTCCTTTCATTTAAATCTACGTGTTTTACTGCCAGAGATAAAATTGTATTATGTAGGAATTTTTTTTGCTGGAGCACAAAAACACACTCATCTTCACATGGCTTTTAAAATTACACAAAACAGTATATGTGTTATGTATTTGAGCAGTAATATAGTAAAGTCTTGAGTCAGCCACATTTCTAAATGTTCAATTTGATTACACACTCAGAGAAACAAAGTTGAACTCCTATTATATTTAGTTAAAAAAAAAAAAAAAAGGAAGAAAATAATGGTATTATTCCAAAGGGATACTTTAATTAGTAGTTAAGAAATCAAAAGCAATACATTCTTGTAGGGGAATTGTTGAATCACAGACCGAATCTCTGATTGATCACTTGAGACCAGCAATGAGTCAGCCACGGGAGCATAGGTGAAGGCAATTCACCTGTGCTGCTGGAAGGGGTGGAGTATGACCAATTTAAGAGCTGACTACCAGAGAGAAAGGATCTCTTCTGGAGACCCCTTTGCTGGAGTTTTATAAGTGAGCCTAGAATATAGGTAAGTATCCTATCTTTTCTGCTTTGATATAATAGCTTGGTAGCTAAGGACTTTGGTGCATCCCATAACTATAACATCTGTACATTCATTGATTGTACAATTCTATTTATACTAACTTTTGAAAACATAAAAATTAATTTTAATGACTACAGATGACAGAACACAGTTAATATGAATGCCAACATATCATTTCTTTTTCATCTTACCCAGGTTATTCTGTAAGCAATGTGTTCTATTTATTACCATGGAAACTGTAACAGATACAAAGAGTGCAAGAATACTATTTGATGGACTAACTTCTTGTCGATAAAACACTATTTTTCAATATAGCCACTACCATTAGCTATGCATTTTCACTAATGATGAAAAAGAACCAGCTTGCAGTACTTAAAAAAAATCTGTATGGATGTCCAGAATGTGCCCTTGTCTTCATATCACCGAAGCATTTAATTTTTAATTTAATTTTTTTTAATTTTCTATCAAGAAAACAATTTGTCCTCAATATTTAAAGAGAGTTTGATATTATAAAAGAAATAAAACTATGTGAAATATAAACATTTTTTAATAAACATTATTTTAGTAGTGAATAATAATCTTTTGGTCTGCCTAATGGAAAAGAACTGCACTGTTATATCTAATGAAATATCTGAAACCACTTCTTCCTAAGTATAAGTGATGTGAAGTAAAAGTCTTTATAGCCATTTGGCTGTGTATTTTCATGTAATACATAGAAGTTTCATACCCCCTGTAACTACCAGTATTTTTTAAATACTTAAAAAAAAAAAAAAAAAAAAAAATCAGTGTGTTTATATTGTATCATTAGTGGTAAAATTAACTCTTGATCAGAGAAGATAGATTAAAAGAAAACTATCTATAACTATTTTATATTTCTAAGTATTTTTTCCAGTTCTCAATGCCAATGTGATTATTGCAAACAGAATGACCATACTATATTTATATAAAAATAATTCAACAATTTTTTAAGATTGTGCATTAATATATATGTAGAATATATATATTTTACACACACACACATACTCTACTCTCCAAATCTATAGAATAAATGGAGATTGGACATAATTAGTTGAACCTGAAGAAACACATTCTTTTCACAAATGTTTTCTTGTCTAAATCAGACTTGGATGCAAATATTTGAAGGAATATTCTAATGCAAAAGAAGTTGATAGTAATTGTCATTAATCTCAGTGTGGCTGTATGTACTTCACTTGTTTATTTATGAAAAGAATCAAAATGCTTCTTTCTTAGACATTTCATCACTAGAAATTCCAATCTTTGAAAGCTATTTATTTCATAGGTTAGGAAATGATCAGAAGGTATTTTTTTCCCTGTAGAAGTTAATAGAATGAAATGGAGAACATATTTCTTTTCTACTGAATTGTACTTAAGTTTTTGTTCTCTACACTATTTTTCACCTCCACTGTGTAATAGGTAGTCCAAATACATGGTGATCATCGGCTTTAAGTTGTCCAGAAGTTTCAGACAAATATGACCATAGAGCATGACACTTCCCAATAGCTGACACTCAGACCTCTTCTCTTAGTGGCTGGTTCAACATGAATTTCATATACTGAGGATGAAATAGGAAAGGCATCTTCATAGAAGACAGTTAGAAACAATATTTAATAAGAATGTAGAACAGATCATAGTGATCAAATGTAAAGGCTCAATGTGACCAGCTTCTGCTGACATTTGATTGTCCCATTTTTATCTCCCTTTTCCAAGCTAGTGGGTTTTGATCCCTCCAGTGTTCCATAAGAAAAACATTTATTATCTTAAAACTCACTTCTAAATTCCAGAATTGTCTTTCCTTGCATCTGTTAGTAGATCCTTCATCCTTGAAGGCAAATCTAAGGTTTCTTATACTTACCTGCTAACTAAAATTTTGCCTTTAATACAATGATTTGAAGTTGTACAATTATGAAGACACTTGAAGTAAGAAATTCAATTACTATAATGGGAAAATGATGTTGTGACATTTATGCTCTTTGACAGCTCTTAAAAATGATTCAACTTCATTGCACTTTATTTTTGGTGTATCTTGCATTTTCCAGACCAAGTTAATGCTCAGTTATTGTATTTATAACAGGTATCATTCTGTAAGAAACATTACCACTTTACCAAGAGTGTATTTCAGTGAAAGTAGAGGTCCATAACATTTTAAATCAGGAATGCAATAATCAAGGCACAATACTGGCTTGCCTTGAGCACAACAGAAGCATACTAAAATAGAGCAAAACTCACTATAGTTGTACATACTATGAGATAAATATATGTATACATATATATGTATTTTGCAATACATATATATGTATTGCAAAACACGTGTGTGTGTGTATATATATGTATGTATTTTGCAATAATATGAAGGCAAATTCAGAAATGATACATAAGCATTTAATTTAAGTCTGTGATTAAGTGACTACCAAAAGGCTGAAGAATTGTGACGTTCCATGTAGTAGGAGGTAACTACACTGTGAAACACTGTGTTGGGAAAGATTTTACTTCAGTTTTATTAAAATCAAATTAATAATTAAAACAAAAATAACTTTAAAGTCTTTTAGAGTTCTTGTAATTTATTTTATTTTTAAACAAAGAATTTAACAATAATAACTTTGGAGAATAATGAGGAAGTAAGATGGAGAAGCACGTAATTCTCAAACCTGTTCACACTAGAATAAAAGTTTTTCTCTGTAGCCTGTTGAAGTACTTCAGAGAAATTCTGAACTGAATCTTTTTAAAATATTTAATATAATAAGTACAAAAACTTCTTATATTTCTTTATTTTCTAAATACTTCAATGGTAAAGTTGAAGATTATTCCAGTTATGTTTAGAACAAGAAAACTGTAATGTATTTGTTACTGCTATTTTGAAAAGTTATTTAAGGAATTTAAGGATGTAGCAAATTACTAAATGCACTGATTTAAATGACCCCCTCATAAATAAATCACCTGTCTGTCTCTTTCTTTACTAAGAAAACATGCATTAATAATAATAATTATTTTTTTAATCCTAAAATATTTCAGTAAACTAGAAAAGTCTGTTTTCATACTGTCAAAAATTATAGAAAAGAGGAGTTCAGGTGGAAAAACTAAAAGGGAATTAATCAAAATTAACTGCAGAAATTGACAGTTTTATTGAAGATATTTCAGATTTAGTCATTTGAAAATGTCTCGAGCTATTTTGAGCTGAATGGGAAACAAATTTATACAGAAGGTATTTGTATATGTAAGAATCTATTAAGAAAGAAAGGGGAAAAAAATAAAAAATAAAATAGGTACTTACTACATCCATCCAGGACTTAATTTGTTGTTCATGTATTGTCACTAGGATTTATCAAAGCAAACTATTACCTAGAGAGCAGAGATGAAGGTACAAAGGAAGAACTCATAACTGAGAAAATGTGTCATGAAGGCAAATTATAACTCCTAGAATTTTTATCTAAAGTTATAATTGAAGCTGACTTTCATAAAAACGCCATCCAGTGGAACTTTTAGCAAGAAAGGAAAATTAGATTACTACCATTTCTGAAGGCTGCCTATATTTTATTGTGATTAAAACTGACAACTGGTCTTCCCTCTCTGCTGTGCATTGAGTTACCTTCTTGTGATTTTCCTGTGTGCTCACGTATTTACACTGACAATAAAGCTTTGTAAAGATTATCAGTGGTAATTGCCATTTGTAGGCCTTCATGACAGAAATTTTGCCAAATTTTCTGTATTGCTCAATGATAAATAGTTCCAATGTAACATACAAATACTGAGAAAATAATGTGATTTTTTTTTTTTTTATAATTAATCTTTAGTGTCATTTCCATTAGTCCCTGATAAAGTATGCCCTTTGTTATAGAAAATAAATATTAAACACATAAAAAAAACAATATTTTGGAATGATAGTCATTCCAAAACATACTGGAAGCTGAAAGAACAGGAAGTTTTCCCGTTTTGTTATTATATATATATATATATATATATATATATTTTTATATATATATATTATATATATATATAAAAGTATACATATAAATTTTTATATATATATATATATATAAAAGTGTTCATATATATACTTTTTTTTTCAAAAATCTGAAGAACCATTTTATTTTTATTTGATATGAAGAAAGGGGAAGAAAAAAAAAACAATAACAGCAAACAAAATGTGATATCAATCTGCTTATCAACAGGGGGGAAAAACACATCAGGACATAGTGTGATGAATCAGCAATCTTTTTTTATTTACTTTTTAAGTACTTGCATTTCTCATTTCTATGAAGTTCTATTTATTGCCCTATGAAAAACCATGTCAGTAATAAAATACAGTTTTGTAAGAATGCATATATCATAGTTGAGTCCTGTAGCAGTTTAAATCCATTTTTTTTTTATTCTTTTGTTTGGACTTGTGTTGTAGTAGGCGTTAGCAAGTCACCAGGATGTGATGCGATAGGACCTCTGTTACGTAAATCATGATGCGTGCTTGAAGGATGTAGAAAGGGCCTAGATAAGGCACTAGGATATATAAGTCGCTGTTTAGTTGCAATAAATGCCATTTGGTACATCCTCATATTGGTGTCTGTGTTGCAATGGCCCTAGTGAGGGGAGATTGCTAGCCCCTGGCAGACTGGACCTTGAGAATGGGGATACGAGTGGTGCCCTGTGTGAGGATCATCAGTCTGTCGTCCCCCTGATGTCCCCCGAGGTCTAGTGTGTGACCTGATTCTGCACAGGATGGAATTAGTTGTTAAGGTATTGTTGCAGTTGGGTAAGGACTATGGCGGCAAGGATACGCCTTCTAAGAAGGAACTGGCTGCCGTAGTTCCCGCTTGGAGCAGGAGGGGGTGTGTGAGGACCCCAGGGATATTTTGAATCCCCAGAAGTGGGATGAGATTACTTTGCTGCTTGCGCAGCACACGATGAGCACCCAATCGAGTGCAGAGCTCAAGACATGGGGTTTTGTGCTAGGGATATTAAAAACAGCAAAGGAGGAGAGAGAAATGACAGAGGCTGCTCGACAGCTTCTCGGGCTTGCCCCGCTGGTGGGGGGTGCAGGAGGCATGGCTATAGCAGCTGGTGGAGATAGGAGGAGTTGAGGTGAGAGTCAACGGAGTGTTAACGCTCTTTGGAATGATGGGCAGGTGGGGAAGGGAGAGAAGGAGGGAGGTGATATACTCTGTAGGTATTCGGGTGATGCCGTGCCCAGTGGAGGGAGACAAGACAACGACTGCGTTCAACCGATGCTGTCTGCCCCGGCCATGCCTGATGAAGATGAGACGGTGACTGCCCACTGCCATATCTGGACCCATCAATTCGACCACAATGGCCAAAATATCCTTTTAAGGAAATGAGAGGATGCGTGACCAATGAGGAGTCTCCTTGGCAGATAGCATCTTATCAGTCAAGGACTGAGCCAAGGGTGGCAGGGAGGGGAGGTGAAGTGCAGACGACTTATCAGGCTATCATGGAGCTGGGGGAGGAGGACAGTGAGGGGGAGGGTAAGCAGCTTTGTCTTGGGAAACTAAGAGGGGCACATTAACAGACTGGGGGAAGGTTAGATCTGGTCTAATAGACGAAGGAAGATATCGGAAGTTTTCCCAGTTGTTGTAAACAGTGGAGGAAACCCTGAGTGGGTACCTCTTGATCCAAAGGGCATTACCCGTCTGCTAGATTGCGTGGAGAAGCGAGGTTTGAGTTCACCCCTCACCCTGAACGCCTTAGAGGCCATGACAACTGTAGGTCCTCTTCTCCCTCACGACATAACGAATTTGATGCGCATGGTGCTGTCACCAGTACAGTATACATTATGATCCTCAGAGTGGATGGCAGGATTGTGAGTGGCTGTAGGGGCTGCGGAATCGAGTCCTAACCACCCACTACACGGGTCCTCGTTAATGCGCTTGGCAGGAATGGTCAGGGGAATGCAAACCCCCCAGGGACAAACAGCTAGGCTCAGGCCAGGGGAGCTTATAGCGGCTACAGACGCAAGTGTTTAAGAGAGTAGCCAAGGGCATGGAGTCTGTGGACTCCTGGACCAAAGTGACCCAGGAGCTGACAGAGTCATTCTCTGCCTTTGTGGACAGACTCCTGAAGGCCATACAGGGGTCAGAACTCCCGAAATCGGCCCAAGATCCAGTTATTATGGACTGTCTCCGGCAACAAAGCCAGCCGGAGGTCAGGGAACTTCTCCGCACTGCTCTACAGTTTGGTACGCCTGGGGAGATGATCAAATATATATTCTGGATAAGCAGAAGACAGCATCTCTGACCAATGAAGGGTTAGTGGCGGCTATTGTCGCTGCAGTTGGAGCACGACAGCCCCAGGGACTGTGTGATGGGTGTGGCCAAGCAGGCCACATTAAAGAACAGGAGAAGGAGCTGCTTCTGAAGACCTCACTTGCTGAAGGAAAGGTGTCCATGATAGCACTGGTTAAGAATGTAATGCTTTTGCTCATAGTACTTGTACTAGGTGTTGCCCAGGCGGGGGCTGGTGACAATTCTGCCACACCCGTTGGATGGCCATGGTCCCATGCCCGCAGGGGACATACTGGGAGCATGGGGTCGTATTCTGATGATTTAACCCTCTTAAGAGTGGTATTACATAATAACGAAACATACCTGGAGAAGGAATGGGGTCGGGATAGCGTCGACCGATCTCACTGACTTTGGAGAGAGGCAGGGCAAGAGATAAAGGTGGGATGTCAGATGATTAATGAATCCACTCGTGAAAAGGTGACTCAAATATCAGTAACAAATGTTGAGACAAATGAGAAAGGAAGTAAATCTTGTGCCACTGAACAATGGGACTGCTGGCACAATTTTACTTTGATCCAACCTGTTTCTGTAGTCTGCCTCTGCGTGATAGCCTGGAGCGATCCTTCAAATTTAAAATGGATCTCAGGCAGCAAACAACAGTTACCCTACGTACATCAACCCCTCCTAAGAGCCCTACCACTGCGGAGAAAATAGAAAACATTTTGTCTGCACAGATTTATGAGATTGGGACATATGTCATTAAAAATACTGGCCAGCAACAGGTGGTGTTTAACCCGATGTGGTCTCTCAAACACGTAAAATTATCAATGCAGAATAACATTTCAATCATTAAACCAACATGTACACCATTTTTACACACATCTTATGCAGGCTGCTTAATGTGGTTACACCGGTGGACCCTCGCCCTGATTAAGAGAACATGGAGAGATATGACTGGCATAACGGGAACAGGTTTGGGAGTGTTAAACAGTATAGATGCCAAGGTGCTCAAAAATAAGCAAGTACAGCAACAAACGAGTTATATGTGCTACGGCGTCCTTTGCAGTCCTCTTTATCAGCATTGGGAGCCAACCAGTGTTTTTTTTTTGTCAGCTGTATTACCTCAGTGGGAAAGGACGAATATGAAAGACCACCAGTTGATTGTGGATGCACTCACTGCTACCCAAAAATGATACTTCTCTAGCGCTTAGCTGCATCCAAGCCCAAATATGGATACAATCCATGATAGCAGTGATTGTGAGGGAAGGTGAAGGAGGTATTCTGCCTATGGAGATTCAGAAGGTGATTTGGGATAATGCAGATGAATTTGAAAGGAAATTTCAGCCTTGGTGGCACTTAGTTAACTTTACTTATGATCCTGTTACTAGCTATGCCATTGCTTTTGTCCTAACGATACGAAGTTCTTCAGTATATACAACATACCCGATCATTGCGTTGGGACTGAACCGTGATGGGGTCATACTTTATCCAATAGAACATCGAGTGTGGGCTCTTCACAATGAAGAAAAATGGCAAACCATTGATCTTAGCTCATCTTGTGCTGTACGGGAGCAGTGAGGATTTGTTTGTGAGAGTAATACTCTTAAGGCTCGAGACACTTGTCTTGATACTGAACACAACATTTGCCATTTTGAAATTCATCCCAATGAGGCACTTGAAACAGTGTTTATATACATTGGAAAAGGGTGTGTTTGTATGAGGACCTCTTGTAATTCCATACTCATCGATGATATTGCTGTAGGTACCAGTAATCACTCAAATCTCTGTTTGCAACTTTACTAGTATTGTAGGATGTGACTTTAATTACACAGTTCCGGTTATATCACATCAGTTCCTGCAGTCTAATTACACACTGATTCAAGATGTATTACCCACTCCAATTGGAATGAATCTTGCTTTGGTAAGGAAACTTGCAACATGATGATCTGTACCAGCAGCTAAAACATGTTTGAGACAATGGATGGAAAACCTTGATCACTGTTCAACATGATGCGGGAGAGATACTTCATGTCCTAGAAAGGGTGAAGAAGGACGGAGAACACCATTGGTGGGAGACGCTTCTTGGATGGTCACCAACAGCGAGAGGGGTATTAAACCCCATATTGCATCTGGTTGTGATCTTGTTAATCTTAACATTGATATGTTTGGTGCTTGTAATTATATTATATGTGAAGGTCTGGCGTATACTAAGACAAGTAGCCAGGCTTGAATTACCTAAGAATGTAGTGTATCACCCTCTGTATAACCTACGCTAGAGCTATTAGGCAGCAAGCGAATAACACGCTGTAACAGGGCAAGGCTTTACCGAGCATGGAGAGGGGGAGATGTTATAGTAGACATTAGCGAGTCTTTGGGATGTGACGTGCTAGGACTTCCCCTGCTCTGTAGGCGATAACGAGGTATCAGATGTGACACGATAGGACCTCTGTTATGTAAATCATGATGTACGCTTGAAGGACATAGAAGGGGCCTAGATAAGGCACTAGGATATATAAGTCGCTGTTTAGTTGCAATAAATGCCATTTGGTACATCCTCATATTGGTGTCTGTGTTGCAATGGCCCTAGCGAGGGGAGATTGCTAGCCCCCGGCGGATCGGACCTCGAGAATGGGGACTACAGACTTGTAAATTTAAATGCTTTTTTTCAGTCATTCTGCTGCAGTTATTTTTTTAACCAAACCACATACAGAGAAGTTAAACCTAGATATGCACACACACAAGCACAGCACAGCTGACTAGGCAAGGGCACCAACCTATTAACACTGAAAAAATTCTGGACATGTGAATCCAACAGTCTGTAGCTGTTGCACACTTCTGAGATGATGAATGTATTAAAATCTTCCTAAATATACTGAGAATGAGAACCTGGATTTGCAGCTTCAAAACCTTGAAAGTAATTCAGAGTTATATTCTTGAATTACAAAGATTTAAAGGTTATGTTCCATCATCCATCTTTCAGTCTCTCTTTTCATTACCACTGCAATATTTTCTCAAATACTTCTGAAAAGTTTCACCTTGACCAAACTAGAAAACACTAGTTCTGATATATCAGCATATTTCTTCCTACTGTAAACAAACTGTTCTATCAAAATATTAAATGCAGTTTTGGTTTCCAACAATAATTAGACACTAGTTTCATCTCAGCTCATGAGCTAGATCACTAGTTTATAGATCTTTCTGTGATGTTTTACACATCATAAATCAGAACTCTTCAGTTGCATTAAAAGTCTCAACTGGATTTCAACATATATCTCTTCATTACCCCGAATATGTAAGTATGCTACAATTAAAATAATGCATTCGAGTACTGGGTAAAAAGGGTATATAATAGTTTTTTTTTTTTTTTTTTTTTTTTTCATTAATCTATGATCTATTAACCTATTAGATTAACAATCCATCTACTGGCTCTTTAATTTCTTTCTGTATTATTTATTTATTTATTTATTTATTTATTTTCAGTTATAAAACTAGGGGACTATCCTCCACTCCTATTCTTTCAGGTGGAGTCATAGAAGACTTAAACAAAGATATTGATATCTTTATATTTTTTTATTTTTTATTTTAGTCTTTATATTCCTTGGGAAGATGTTGAAGGGATCTGGAGTACAGGTTGTGTGTGGGGGAAGATGTAACTGTGAGCAAGTGACCAAAGAGCTTATCAGATTCGTTGATGGACCCTATCACTGTGAAAGTTTGGGAGACTGGAGGGTAAGACAGAGCGCAAACGATTTCTGTTTGCATCTAAGGTAAACAGGAGGTTCTTTTTGTATGCACTGTTAATCTTGTTACACTTAAGACACCTTTCATCCTTTATCACTATTGTTTGGGAGAAGCTGGGGCCAATTAACTGATTAGAGGATCTGTTAAGGGAACAGGAATTTCTTGTTTGTAAGTAAATGGTATATAAGATGTATGTTGAACACAATGAAGGAGAACCATTCTGATGCTACAAGAAACTGTGAGAGCTCTCTAACTCCACTGAGCGTGGACAGTTGTGTTCTCTTTGATCTTCCTGGTTGATGAGTGGGACATAGGTGTAAGAAGAACAGACCCACTGAATGAATGAGTGTGTAAATGGTGTCACACTCAGGTTTTTGGGATAGTGAAATTCTGATTGTTTAAGGAATTATTGGATGAAATCCTCTGGGGATCTGTTCTTATGGACATGGGAACAGAACAGAGCTGGAAACTGTCTGTTTTATTCAGCTGAAAAGTAACTTGCTTTTGTTTTTGTTTTCATTTCATGTTTAAAATCTAGCTAAATGTTATGTGCATATTGCAAGAGAATATAAAAAGTAGGCCATGTTGCATCCTGTTTTTAACAACCAATTCTCAAAGTAACGCACCAGACCAAACACTCTAATTTTTAAGTGAGCTACAGTAAAAAGAATATATACAAAGCCAAGAACTTATTGGTGGCCCAATTAAAACCCTGAGAGTCTATTCAAATAAACATTACTAGTCTGATTCAAATACTACTACTACTTTTTGAAATCATCCACTTTTTACTGTTAATTGACAATGATGATATAGTTAAAACTGATGATACACTTTTTCTTTAGTACTGATCTCCTCTTATAGTATTTATATTCTTCTTTTTCTCCTCCGCATTTTACACCTGATGTTTCTAGTTTTCAAGAAAAAAAGGAAAATGTCCTGGAAAATCACCAATCTTTTCCACTGAAGTAAATAAGATGATGGTGTTTATATCAATGATTTCTCTCCTACCTGGAATGAGCTTGGAGATTCTTGCATGTTCATTACCTGTGTCTACTTGCTCTTTCTTCACTGATTCCTTTAGAACTGGTTTTATCTGATTAATGAGATGCCATGTCTTTAGTGACTGGTGCAAATGCCATGCTACTATTTTTAGGGTTTCTTTTATAATCTGTTGTTTCCATTTTTTAGGTCTTCTGCTACTGTCTTGTATCTACAGCCACACGTTTTGGTGACTGCTTATTAATAAACACTAGGACAATGGGAAACAATTTGGGACAAGGGGTAATTCAGGACATGGGGAAATGGTTTTAAGTTGAGGGAGGGAAGATTTAGGTTGGATGTCAGGGGAAAGTTCTTTACTCTAAGAGTGGTAAGGTGCTGGAATAGGCTGACCAGAGAGGTTGTGGATGTCCCATCCCTGGAGGTGTTCAAGGCCAGGTTGGATGGGGCTATTGGCAGCCTGGTCTAGTATTAAATGGGGAGATTGGAGGCCCTGCCTGTGGAGGGGTGGTTGGAGATTCATGATCCTTGAGGTCTCTTCCAACCCGGGCCATTCTGTGATTCTGCGACTAGGTGAAACAGTACTGACCTTATTTTACCAAAACTACTTTAGAACAGACAAAAATGAGAAGTATCTATCTCAAAGAAATAAAATCAGTGCTAAATTGCAGCATTGTTTGGTGTCATCTGGCCGTTCCGAGTGGGGTGGTCTGTCACGGGCATAGATTGATCTGGTTAACTCCATGACAGCTCATTATATTACTTTTTATGGTAACTATTTAAAATATTATCTCCATTACTTCATACACAAGCAAAGACAGCTTTAACTTGTACACTTTAAAAATGCCTGTATTTTAATTCTGAATATGAATACCCCAAACTATAGGCACCCCTTGATTATCTGAAGGCAAATTGATAAGATTTCAGATGGAACCTGTTGGCGGCACTTCATTATGAATTATTATGAATACTTCATTACTCACTTCTTATAATTTTAACTTGTGGTAGTACGTTTGTTCTTGTCTTAGTGTTTCACTGTAGTTTTTCTTTTTTTTTTTTTTTTTTTTTTTTTGGTTTGGTTTGGTTTTGTTTTTCTACATACGGGAAAAGCTTGTGTTTCTTAAAATATTTTTTTTCTGAAATGTCTCCCAATGCTGTGAATGGCAGAAGTAATTTAAAAAAAATGAAATTACTTTTGTGGCCCAAGACTTACACTAGTACAAAGGATGATTGTTCCAAATAGAAGAAATAAAATGGTAATGAAAACCATATACAATAATGGTTTGCATAAATGGCTTTTCCTTCAGCATCAACAAGGCTGAAGAATATATAGAGACAAAATGTATGAGTTAGATTACATTCATATATCATATCAGAAGCAATCTAAATAATGATTAAAACACCAATCGAGTTCTCATGTGGTGATATCTGTCCATTGTGAGAATTCCTGATTTTTCTGACAAAGAGAATTCATTATGACAGAACATTTCATGAAGAGTAGGAATTGTTTCTAATCTTCATTTTGTGATGACTTCCTTTATGCTTTTTTTTTTTTTTTTTTTTTCAGTAGGATTTCACACTGGGATGTTAAAGAATATAATTTGCTGAGTAAAGAGTAAGGCAGCTTCAGCATTCAGCTACAAAGGAGACAAACGACAGCTTCATTCCCTGCATAAGTGCATGGAGAAAGTTACTGTTACTGTCACACATCTGGCACAGATCACTGTTTACAGAATAGCTCCCCCCTCAAAAAAAAAAAAAAAAAAAAAAAAAAAAAAAAAAAAAAGTTATCATAATGGATGTGTTTGGTGTATTTTTTTTCTATTTTGTTTATTTATTTCTTATCTTCTAGAGCTATCCAACATGACTAAAAGATTTTGTGTCCTGAGCCTGTTTTTCAGATTGTTATGAAGAACCAATGCACCATTACTAAATAGGATGTCCCATTTGTGTAACCTGGAATGGGATAACAAAATTATTAAAAACTACTTTGACAATGCATAGCTTATTGTTGTCACTACACTTTAGGTTACAGTATGTGCAAACTGTGTTAAAGCAGATTAAAAATTATATGTAAAGCTGAAGAATGCTGTTTTGGCTCATTTGTGTTTTACATCTTTCTTTTCTTTCTTTCTTTTCTTTCTTTCTTTTCTTTCTTTCTTTTCTTTCTTTTCTCTCTTTTCTTTCTCTCTTTTCTTTCTCTCTTTTCTTTCTCTCTTTTCTCTCTCTCTTTCTCTCTTTCTCTCTTTCTCTCTTTTTCTCTCTTTCTCTCTTTCTCTCTTCCTATTTTTGCATAAATGAAATTCATCCATAAAATAAATCAAAAGCTATAAGTAAGTGATCAGGAATCTATAAGACATGCAGCTGACTGTTTACAAGCCTAAAAATAGCAGTTCTTTTCAGTATTCAAGGAACAACATTCAGAAAGAATACAAGTATAAAATAAGACTTCTGCTTATTTAGACTTTATATTTCACTTACGATTATACTAATATGTACTTCTGAAGCAAATCTCATGAAGCTCTTCACATCAAAAAGACAGTATAAATACAGCTAGGGGAAAGCAAAATATGTGTTGTCCTGAAAGGAACCCAAAGGGGAAGCTTAGGTCAGCTCCTGCTTGAACAATCCTTGAGGATTTGAGCACAGAACTTGTCTCCTGTAATTTGCTTACTCTGTTCTCAGAGAAACAGCTCTTTCTTTATTTTTAGTGAATGAAAATGACTGTGTCAAATAAGCGTGACCCCATCATTGACTACTTTTCTTAACTGAGACAGTCCAAAAAGACTCTAAAGTCTGGCTGTTTTTCAGGCTATAATAGTAATACTTTCAAATTTTAAATTCCCCAGCACTGTCAGACTTTTTTTTTTTTCTTCAGTTATTTGATTTTAAAACTTGTAAATGGAAAGAAAGTTAAGTTTGAGCCATTAAGACATATAAATGTCTACGAGTTCAACTCTACATTTTTTCACACTATTCTCCAGAAATATTCTCCTCCAAATATGCAATGTTAAAGTTAAATTAGATCTATCAGAACTGTATTACTAGGAAGACCATAAGCTTAGCAGGAAGGCCTCAGAAGGTAAGAAACAAAAATGTTGGAATACTGGGAAATATCTATTGCTTTGCCTTTCCTTTTTCACTTAATGAAGAAGAAAATGATTTAAAAGCAAACATAAAGTATTTAGGATACAGTGTGGAGATTTCTTCTGAAATTATGTGTTCACAGAATCCGTTCCAAAGGATTAAGAAAACTAGCTGATATCAAATCTGATTTTTTTTTTTTACTCTGTGTCCTGTTTTTTTTTTTTTTTTTTTTCAGTGATAGTGTTGCTGTCTGATGCAGAAAAAGCGATCATTTGGAGGTATCGAGACAATTCTTCTCAGGCTTCTAGTTGTAGATTAGTTCATACATGGCAATCAGTTCCTACTTCTCCATACCCTCAACTGAATGAAAATCGCTTGTAATAGCTGTTAAATGAGGGGAAAAAAGAAAAAAAAGAAAATATTTTAAAGGAAAAATATTAATGAATGTATTGTATGTGTGAAAGTTACATGTATACATGATGTACATAATCATGCATTATTTTACGAGAAATATTGAAAGTGTTACTTCATAATACACAATACTTTGCAGATTGTATTGTTCTCCATATTTAGTATTTAAATATCACCACTGAGAAACGCATTCACTGAATATTAGAAAATCTATATTATTTAGTCGTGAACAGAAACTTTACAGTTTATCTGATTTTTATTTATTTATTTATTTATTTATTTTTAATGCAGGATTTCAGGACATAAAATATTGAGACCCAATGTTTTTGCTTGATTGTTAATATACATTTACTAGAAGTAAGCAATATGGTCTTGGTTCTCTATATCTGTTGCTTCTCAATTGTTTCAAAATATGTTACAATTCCACAGAAAACATTTCTGCATTAAATGGGAAGGGAGAAATTTACAGCCTTACACTCACTAGAGATTGAGGGTTTTTTTTGTGTTTTTTTTTTGTTTGTTTGTTTTTTTTGCTCTGTTACTTTATACTACACTCTAGTGAAATGAAACAACAAAATGAATCTTCCACATATTGTAAAAAACACTATCTTCTGATTCTGTGACTATAAGCACACTGCATTTTTATTTTTAATAAAGTTTAACTTCAGGATTTCAAAATTTGCATTTAAAAATCAAACGGCTTTCAGCTTTTTTTAAATCTTGATGAAAAAAAAGTTACTAACATTTGAATGGAGATCAGATTTTGTATGCACTCAGGTACTTAAGCAGTTTGTCCACTATTTTCTTAAATCACTAGGAAATATAATAGGTTCTGAAAAGGACCTTCAGCAATAATAACATGGTTGAAATGACGAGATTACAGTTTATTTCAAGCTATAGGTCATGTGCATGCCAGATATGCCATTAGTTAGCAAATGTTCTCCAGATTTGCTTATGCAAACTGAGCTATTGGTTTCAATCCAGTTTATGATGGAAAAGTGTGTATGAGAAAAACCTATTATCAAGAGTAATATTACCCAATCTATGTAATCATAGCACAGAAACAAATTTCCTCAGAACCAAAGCACAAACTGACTCCTCACCTTGTGCCATGTTTCTTCAGATCATATTTTAAACATGTTGGTAGGAGGAAAGTTGAAACTAGGACAGCCTCATTTTTGTGCATATTTTATTAATGACTTTGATTATCAAGATTGTCAATCATGTTCTTTCTGTCATATTAAATTATACAAAATTAGTAACTGGGGGAAAAAAAAAAAAGAAATGTTTTATTTAATAAGGAAAAAGAAATTAAAGCACAGAACATTTTCTATTTCTTTCTATCATATTTCATGTGGTTCATAACATCCATTCTGGTCCAAATACTGTGAATTTTTCTCTTTTTTTCATTCTCACTGCAAATTCTTGCTCAGTATAATGCCTCACTTCTCAGAAATCTTTGAGTTGGACAAGATAGCATGCCCTGGGCTGATGCTTAACTGCGTGTAGTGTGATTAACATTAAATAATCATATGATGATTAGTATCTGCACTTGCCTTGTAATCATCCCTTTTCCATCAGCTTTATCTGAAGTTGTATAATGGTTTCACAAGTTATCTAGAGGGAACTGGCAGTGTAAATACGTAAGCCACATTTCCTTGCAACACCAACAACAAACAAAACACAAAGAGGATATTAATTTTCTTACTAGAGTATTTTAAGAAAGATATTGATCCAGAACATAAACAAGGCATTCTTGTAATATGCTTGTGTTTTTTTACTATATCTTAATGGGGTATCTTAGTAGTCTGAGGAATTATTTATGAGTAGCCCCAGTTGCAATAAAGTTATCTAGTATTGTAGTGGAATAGAATTGTTTTCTTAGAGCATGTGGTATGATTCTATGTTTTGATTCTAGAAGAAAAACTATGTTGATAACACAAAAATGTTTATAATTGCTGCTAAGCAGGGTTGTACAGAGCCAAGACCATTATTAGTAAAGGGCCCAAGGAAGGAACAGAATTAGGACAGCTGACTAAATCTGGCCAAAGGGATATTGCATACCATATAACATTATGCAGAAGAAGTTTTGAAAAGAAGGGGAGTTCATTTGTCTCTCTTCCACTGCTCTAGGAGGCTAGCTGGGCATGGGTTCAGGGGTGGTGAGCCGTTTCTAGTACATTGTTATATACATTCATATATATATGTAATCATAACTACTATCCTTTTCCTTTTCTCTTTTTTAGTAAATAGTTTTATCTCAACCCATGAGTTACGCTTCTTTATTTTGCAATTCTCTCCCCATCCCACTGGGAAGGAGGGAAGTGAGCAAACAACTGTGTGGTTCTTAGCCACCTGATAGGTTAAACCATAGCACTTAAGTAGTTTTAAAACAAAGTATCTTCAAGTCATCTTAGTTTGGCACATTTCACTGAGAAGTCACAGACATACCAGAGGCAACTCTATAGTTTTACCATACAGTGAAAACAGTGACAACCTGCAGACAGTTAACACTTAATAGAATGATTTGTCAGTATTCTGTAGAGTCATGTATCAAAAAAACAATTATATTGACCAAATGCTTAAATGCCAAATGCTTAAGTTCTGTTAAAATAGAGAATTGTAAAATCACTAACATCTCCTGAAACATGTAAATCACTTGAACTGCATTTGGGGTTACCTAAAAGTGGGTTTTTCAAAATCATGTTATCTTCTGGTTGTTCTACAGAGATTAGTTGTTGTACTCATTTTCTCACTTATTCCCAGTATTTAAAACCAATTATAAAGGAATGTGGACTATCTAAAGAACATAAAGATGTCACCAAATAATGACATAATAATTCGACAAATATTTTAATTCTATAAATTGGGTATTTATTTGCCTGAGATCATACTTATATTCCCTCCAAGTCATTCTTTTTTTGAACTGTTTTGTTTAAGTTTTCACTTTCTGAATAAAGAATTTCCTCCTAATATCTAATCTCAATATGTTCTCTCTTTTTATTTAGAAACATTCCCTCTTATAACTATCAATCCAAGTAAAATTCACTCTCATTTTTCTCTATAAGCTTGTTTAGACTGAAGTCCTCATTGAAGAGGTGCTCCAACCCTCTAATCATGTTTGTGGCCCTCCTCTGGATCCCCTCCAACAATGCAATGTTCTTCATGCGGTGAAGGCTCCAGAACTGGATGTTGTATCCAGGTGTGGTCTCGTCAGAGCAGCGTAGAGGGGCAGAATCACCTCCCTCAACCTGATGGTCATACTTTTCTTGATGCATCTGAGTATACGGTTGGCCTTCTGCGCTGCAAAGGCACATTGCTGTCTCCTGAATCATTCATCAACTGACACTCCCAAATTCTTTTTGGGCTTTTCTTGCTGTTCTTTGCATCCCTTGCCAAATTCAGGTCCATCTGTGTCTTGTCTTTTGTAATCCAACTTATACACATTAATACAGCATCCCTCTATCCTTCCTAGACCATGTATCCCTGCTTTCACTGCCTGTGCATTTCCCTCTCACAGTTCAATTCAATCAATACTTCCTTTTTGAGCCACGCTGGTTTCTTGGATCCCCTGCTTTATTTCTTACATATGGAAATGGAGAGATCTTGTGCTCTGAATGTTTTCTTAAAGTGCTGTCAACTTCTATCCTTAAGGACAGCTTTTTGGGGTTCTCTCCCGCCTCCCATTTCCTGTCCATTTCTTCTAAAAAGTTTTTAGCCTTTAATTGCAGTGTTCCAATTGTGTGATTTGTTCCACCGTGTTAGCATGGCAGTAACCAGGTAATAATTTTCTAATTGCACCATGGTTTCTAGCCTCCTTCTTGTTTCTTACGCTATGTGCTTTATTTTTTCATCTCTATTCAACTGAAAAAGAAATTTCAAATGAGGATCAGATGTATGTTTCTGTACTACTCACAACTAGTCAAGTGAGATTCATCTAATAAAGACTATTTTAATTCTATACCTCATTAAAATTATTTTATAGGGGCTGGTAGGATAGTAGAAATGACCTTCAATAGGTTTTCAGTCAAAGGCTGTCTAAAAATATACAGGTCAGATATTCTGAGACACTTCATGTGAGCCTGTATAGCTGATGAGTAAAAATTTCTAAGTGCACGAGCAAGTTTCATCTCTTATTTCAATTTGCATTGAGTTAGAGATACATTTTAGGTAGTTGTACTCATTTACTCAAGCAGAACTGCTGTTAGATATATCAAAAAAATATAGGAAGAAAGAGAATTTAGTTTTTCTGCTCTTTGAATAGTAACCTAACATTAGATAGGCATTGACGAAAAGTTAAAAGTAGATTTCAAGCCCTCTTGAGGCTCACAAACCTGGAACACATATTTTAGGTGAGAAGATTAACAAAACAGTATTTTTCCACACATTCACCACCATTAGCTATGCACTTTTGCCAGCAATGAATAAGAGCCTGCTGCTGTGCTTGTAAAAAACAGCACCAATTGAGGTGACACTGCCATTACTGCCACTGCTGAATTGCAATATCCATTGCCTCACTCTGTTCATATCCACTGTTCAATCTCCAGAAACATTCAGTAAGCATCAGTGAATGATAATCGGTGCAACTTTTTTTCTGCATGAAGGAATTTGATTACACATCTTTTCCTCACATGCTTTTTCATATTAGGCATCATTTTGTCAGACTTCTCCTCTGCTGCCATCTGTTGTATAGCCAGAAAATTTAATGGAATTTTGGTAGGAAGGTTGAATTTCTACAGGTATATCACTAAGGTCTGCCTCTGATGTCATAGAATCATAGAATCATAGAATCATAGAATGGCCTGGGTTGAAAAGGACATCAAAGATCAGCCAGTTTAAACCCCCTGCTATGTGCAGGGTCACCAACCACTAGACCATAGAATCATACAACCATAGAATTGCTCAGGTTGGAAAAGCCCTTAAAGATCATCGAGTCCAACCACAGCCCATCCAAACTACCCTAACTCTAATAACCCTCCACTAAATCATGCCCCTGAGCACCACATCCAAAAGGTTTTTAAACACACCCAGGGATGGTGACTCAACCACCTTCCTGGGGAGCTTATTCCAGTGCTTAACCACCCTTTCCATAAAGAAGTTTTTCCTGATATCTAACCTAAACTTCCCCTGGTGCAACTTAAAGCCATTTCCCTTCCTGTCACCTGTCACCAGTGAGAAAAGACCAACCCTGCTCTTGCTGTAAGCACCTTTCAGATATTGGAAAACAGCAATAAGGTCTCCCCTCCACCTCCTTTTCCCCAGGCTGTCCAGAGCCACATCTAGCCATGTCTCGAATTCCTGCATGGATGGAAAATCCACAACCTCTCTGGCAACCTGTTCCACTGTGTCACCACCCTCTGTGTGAAAAATTTCCTCCTAATATCAAACTTAAAGCTCACCTGTCTTAGTTTAAAACCATTACCCCTTGTCCTATCACTATCCACCCTCATAAACAGCTGTTCCCTCTCCTGTTTACACACTTCCTTCAGGTATTGGAAGGCCACAGTGAGGTCACCCCGGAGCCTTCTGTTGTCCAAGGTAAACAAGCACAGTTCTCTCAACCTTTTTCATAGGAAAGATGCTCCAGCCCTCTGATCATCTTAGTGGCCCTCCTCTGCACCCATTCCAAGAGCTCCACATCTTTCTTATGCTGGGGGCCTCAGGCCTGGACAGAGTACTCCAGATGGACCTCACAAAAGCGAATTTGAGGGGGATAATCACCTCCCTCTCCCTGATGACCACCCCTTTTTTAATGCAGCCCAGGATGTAGTTGGCCTTCCATGCTGCAAGTGCACACTGATGGACCATGTCCAGCTTTTTGTCTACCAGTATTCCCACGTCCTTCTCCACAGGGCTGCTCTCAAGGAGTCAACATAATAAAATAGGAGGCATTATTTTTGGAGCAGCCCTCATACTCTTTAGAAATAGTTCAAAAGGCTAGAGATAAGATAATAACAAAGAGGAATCCTGCCATATGTTTCTGTTGTTGTTGTTGTTGTTTGATTGTTTTTTGTAAGATTTATGACTGAATAAAGTCTCACTGTGATGCTTTTTCTTATCTAATACATTGTCCTTTTCTGAATGGTAAAATTTTCAGCTTTGTATATACATGTATGATATAAGAAATGTGAGAATAAAGATAGCAAATCACTCTTTCCCGTCTTTGTATTTTGTTTTCATTGATCAAAGGAGAACTTACACATAATGACTCATGAATTGCAGAAGACAACTTTAACTGGTCATAGTTCAAGTGAACATCCAGAATGGAGGACAACTTTTGCATTTTCATATGATGTTCAGAGGCATCAACCTTGTCTGCCATCTTGCTTACAAAACGCTTTTTTTTTTTTTTTTTTTTTAACATTTTTTCCTTAACCCATTTCTACAAGTGGGGCACATATTCATATAGTTTTTGTTTGTTCATTTTTAGTTCAGCTTATTCCTACTCCTCCTAATTTAAACAAGTCTTATAGAAACACCATAATTTTTAGATCACATCAGTTTGCCGAAATGTCTGCTATAACAAGAACAAAATTCATTTGATTTTTTTTTTTTTTAAATAAATTCTGATGTATAGTATTCTAATCTAATCTTCAGCACTGTAGTAATAAACTACCTGCTTGGAAATGACTCAGCGTAACTTTATGAAGCACCGCATAGAGCTAGTTAGAAGTGCAAACTTTTATGATAATCTAGCATAGGATGTGCTACAACTAGAAGAAGTATCATGGCAAGTAATTGTCTTCAGGTGAAAAATGAAACTAATAACGAAACTTCCTAACTACTCATTCAAATTATTTATACTCTTAAGTTTTATTCCTTTTTTTTTTTTTTTTTTTGCCCTTGTCATTTAGCAAGCTGAAGCAGTACAATTATTTTTTCCTCTTTCCAATCAGCTATCAGAAAAAAAAGATGCTAAACAAAAAAGTTCTGACCATGATCAGTCTTATGAGGTCAGTACCCATGGCTTTCTTTTAGTTTAATTCCAAAAAAATTATTGATGTAATTTTTGTAGAAAATTACCCAGCCTGATAGCCTAGACTAATTTGTGACAACCCTAAAATTCAATTTTAAATATTAATAAGATAAAGAAGAAACAGGGCCATTAAACTGTGTAAAAAAATGTAGCTATAATCAATTATAATTACCAGAGAAAGCTCTTTGTGTATATGATTCCTCATCTGTTACCAATAATATTTAAAAGAAAAATAGACTTTCTCATGTTTACAACTTTTTGATTGTTACATTTGGTTTTAAGGAGTTCTTAGAAGTATTACATCTAACTGAAGTGTACATCTTACTGAAACAACAAACTTTCTAAACTTTCTAAACTTTCCAAAGTGGTAGAATTTACTACCCAAGAAAGAGCAAAATGTACATGAGACTTTTTTTTTTTTTTTTCTTCCCCATGGTACACGTGCCTACTTTTCCTCTGTCAGATCTGGTATGAACACAAAACCTTGTTATGTCATTTTCATATTGTCTTTTAAAAATGAATGACTCTTGAATATACTCCTTGCTCTCAAGAGGAATTAAAAAAAAAAAAAAAGAGGGCTTAATGAGTGCCAAGGAAAGGGTTTTGGATGGTAATAAAAGAGTGTGAGAGGAGTAGGCAAGACCCGTTGCTGACTGACACAGTCCTAGCTGACACTGATCACCTGCTGCTTGGTGGATAGAGAATAAAAAGTGGTTATTCATCCTTTAATCTCCCCATGACTCTCAGATAGATGCAAGATGCATGGAATAGATCACTGTTGGAGCCTATATCTATACACTCCCTTTCAAATAAAAAGAAATCCTTGAAGCTTACAGCTAAAATTCTCTTAGTTAAGGAGTAGAAGAAGATTAAAAAAAAAAAAAAAGTGGGTAGCTCTCAGTCTCTAAAGGACACAGGGATTTTCTTTTTTTTTTTTTTTTTTTCTTTTTAAACAGGGAAAAAAAATGAAAGAAAAGAAAAGAAAAGAAAAGAAAAGAAAAGAAAAGAAAAGAAAAGAAAAGAAAAGAAAAGAAAAGAAAGAAGAAAAGAAAAGAAAAGAAAAGAAAAGAAAAGAAAAGAAAAGAAAAGAAAAGAAAAGAAAAGAAAAGAAAAGAAAAGAAAAGAAAAGAAAAGAAAAGAGGAAAGAAAAAGGAAGAAAGAAAAAATAAGCAACCTGAACATGGGACAGTAAGAGCAGAGAGAATGAAGATATAGTCCTTGAAGATACTAACTACTTCCAAGCTTACACATGATAAAAGAAAAAACTGACTTTAGAGTAGACTGACTGCAGAAACTGATACTATAAACATAAATAGGAGTGAGATACAATGAGAGTACTGACAGATATAATGTGTGAGCTAGAGAGGAGTTCAACTCCTTCAAATAAATTCTATCAGGTCAAACAAAAAAGCAATCTAAAAAAAGTAAATCATTAACTGAATAACTGGAAAAAAAAAAAAAAAAAGTATCTGGCCAAGAAATCAGCTAACAGGTGAGAAAGGTACTCCATTTTTAGCAAACAATTCATTATTTGTAAACAACAAATATGTTAATACTTATGTACTGTTTCATTCAGGTTTTGATTATCACTTATGCAGTAGATTTAGCTTCATATAAGGAATGAGCATTAAATTTGGACTAGATAGTTAGTAAACACAAAAGAGACAGAACCAAAAAGTAAAAATGAAGTAAAAATTAAAGAAGGACAGAAAATAGTAAAACAATCTATATTTAGCAAACAAAATAATATTTAAGTGAATTACATCTTTTTTCTCTTGTATGAAGAGAATGTAATTTATTTTCTAAGTGAATAACATTATAATGTATAATTACAATGCTCTTTATTTACACTACACAATACAGATTTTCTTGATCAAAACACGTATTTTTGAGTTTCTACCACTTATTCTCCATATGACGTTGAAAGTTTATTCCATTTTGTTTCTACTAGTTTCTTTCAGAACACAATGCATTTTTTTCCCTACACAACTCATCAGTCTCCAATTCTTCTATCAATACGCTGCTTAGGGGAGAGGAAAGGAACTTTCAGGCCATATGTCATCTCACTGTGATATAGATAGCCAATGAATACTTAAATGACAAACACTTGAAAATATTTTTTTTTCTTTTTTTTTTTTTCCAATTCACATTAAAAGAAGTACAGGGCAATTAGGTTTTCTATAGCTGGTATGGTTTGCATCATTTAAACATTCTCACTTATGGCAGACTGTCATCCAGATTAGGTTTTACATTAGTCACACTACTGATGTTCCAGATACTACGTAATTACTTGACTATATACACAAAATCTTCATTTTGTCAATTCCAGGTCTCCTATTTCATTATCTTGTCACTAAAAGTTCTGCTGATGTTAATGTGGAAAGTGGGTACCTCCAGAATTTAATTCAAACTTCAAGTGAAGCTGACTTCTAGAGATACCATCCAGATGAATTTTATACGAAAAATTTTGGCTTTTTGATGCAGGACAAGAGATTGATTCTACTGAGTTTGTATGCACTTATATAAATCTTAGTATAGCCATAACTTGGCAGAATTGAACGTATTAATCTAGAAGATAAATACTTTTTATTCCAGTACTGCTTCTACTGTTATTGTATAATGTACTGTACCATCATTGAAACAACCCCACTAAATGGAATGATTCTTGAAAAACAGAAACAATTGCAGGATTTTATCAGCATAAAAGGTCTGTATTTCCTGAATACCAGAGCAAACAAGGCTGCCCTTAATATGCCCATAATAAGTAAAAATACTTTCAAAAAGGTCTGCATGCGTATATCATATGGTGTTTTTCAAGGAAACAAAACAAAACAAAACAAAACAAAAGTAAAAGCATGAAACTTTCTAAGGAAAAATTTCCAGCCTTATTATGCTATAAGGCCTCCACCTAGCTGTAGAGCTAATAATGCCATGTGCTTTGTACAGGATAGTTACAATAGGATCATTTTACCCCATTCATTTATATGTTCAAAAATATTAAGAGTTATTTAAGTGTAAAAACAGTATCTATTACAATGTCCTTTTCCACAAATTCCTATATTAAATATTTCTAAGACTTAACAGTTCAGAATTTCTATTCTGGACAGTTCTACTTTGCAGGTTGTGGCCACATAATTTATAGCTAGATACATCTTTTGTGGAGCAGTAGAATGTAAAACAAATACTTGTGTTCCAAGAAGTAAGAAGTAAGTCTCATGTTCCAATTCTTAAAGAATTTTATTTATAACATTAAAAATTAGATTTGAACTTCTTCATTTTTGCTTAAGATGACAACAGTCCTAACATTCAAATTTAAATATTCATACAATATTCAATTAAATATTCATACCAGCCATACCTGCAGCTGGTAAATCTAAGTTGATTTATATCAGCTGAAAGATATAAATCTGTGGTTTTGAAAAATGTGTGACTAAAAGTAGTATAGTACAACATGGTTTCTTATGTGACAGCATTTCTCAAGTTTAGGAAAACAAACAAAAAAAATGTTACATCAAGGAAGAAAATAAAAGGAAGAAGACAGCAAGCGTAAGGTCTTGTGCCTCATGGCATTCATCTAGGCAAATTCTCCAGTAGTGAGATGAATAGATTTAGGCTACAGTGACGGCTAAACTGAATCACTTGTATTTCTTAAAGAGTTGTATTGAATGAGACTACATGAATGTTTGGCAGACAATCTCCACCAGTAATCCCTAGGGCTCAATTTCAGCAACAGTCCTGTTCAACATTTCTATCAATTATCTAGATGCAACAGTTGAGTCAATTCTCAGTAAGTTTGCTGATGAACTTAAACTGGGAAATGCTGTTGACTCTCCAAAAGAGCAAGAGACCTTGGAGGAGTGAGTGTTCAGTAATGGCATTAAATTCAAGAAAGAAAAATGTTGGGTTCTGTACCTTTGGCAGAGTAGAAACACAGGTACAGACTGGGAGATTGGAGGCTGGAGAGCAGCTCAGCAGGGAGGGATCTGGGGTTGCTATCGACAACAGAATCAACATAAGTCAGCACTGCATCCTGGCAGCCAAGAGTTCATTAAACACAGCATAGCTAGTAGTGAGTCAAAAGAGGTGATTCCTCCATAATGCCTAGCATTGATTTGGCCTCACCTTGAATGCTAGGTACAGTGCTGAGCTTCACAATATAAAAATGTTAAGATCCTTGAATGAATCTAGAGAAGTGCAACAAAGCTGATAATAAGTTTTGGAAGTCATGTCATATGAGAGACTGAGCACACCTGGGTTATCCAATCTGGAGAAAAGAAGGCTAGGAGGATTTGGATTGCTTCCTACAAATTCTACAATTTCCTGAGGAGGGGTAACAGGGAGCGAAGTGCCAATCTCTTCTCCTTGTTAACTGACAAGCGGAAGTGTGGGAACAGCACAAGTTGCAACAGAAGAGGTTCAAAATGGACATTACAAAAAAATTCTCTACCATAAAGGTAATCAAACATTGTAACAAGCTTCCTAGTAAAGTGGCTGAGGCTTAATTCCTCAGTAATATGCTTTAACTTTTGGTTAGTCCCGAAGGAGACACAGTTGGAATAAATTATCTTTTAAGGTACCTTCCAACTGAACTATTCTATTCTATTTGGCCTAAATGAATAGAATAGTCTAGCCTAGTCTAGCCTAACCTAGTCTAGTCTATTTTTAGCCATTTGTTACTTGAAATAATCATTAATCTTCTGAATTCATTTTGCTAGTACAAAATGCGAATTTGTATGATTGTATGTATTCCCTGGCCCCACAAAATGGGAAAGAAAAGGGAAAAGGGGTAGGGAGATGGGAGCTGGGCTCAAGGAAGGGGAAAAAACAAAACAAAACAAAACAGTGGCAATGATCTATGGAGGAAAATTTATTTTACTAACTATGATATCGGAATGCAAGATAACACAATATAATTCAATCTAATTGAAATTAAGACAAATAAATCAAATAAAACAGAAGAGAGAGAGTTCCTGAGACCGAGTCAAATCTGAAAAGCTTGGTACAGCTAGGAAAGCACCCACCAACACCCACTGCAAGGCAGTAAGAGAGCTTCCAACCCAGAAGGGCCAGATCCCATGACTTCCACGATGTACAGGGACAGGTACCTGGAACTGGAGTATTAAAGTATTAACACGTTAACTCCAGTGCACTACCATGATGTTATGATGTGGAATACCGAAAACCAAAAATCACAAAACCATGACACAAGGAAAGGACAGAGATATTGTAGACTGAAATAAAAATGTTCAAGCTATTACTATTCAAAAATTAAAATATCAGGCTCTAAAGAGAATTACGGTCCAGTTTTTATTCCTGCATAACAGACAAGACAATTCCTCATAAATGCAATATGAGTACCTCCAAGGTGATAGGCAGAGGAATTGATTTGCCCAAGTCTACCACCAAGTACTAAAAAATGAAAGCTGTAGTTTCAATATCTTGACTTCACAATATATTGTGCCATTTCCCGTTTAAAACATAAACTGAATACAGTGAAGGCTGAAAGTGTTCAGTTTGATTTTTGGGTTAAATAACAATTATTATTATTATTTTTAAAGAATAGGCAACTTTTATTAGTTTTAAATGCCTACAGGAGAATAGAACTCTAGTAGTAGAGGCTTCTTAACTGTTTAATAAAGTTCAGAAGGAACTGTGACAAAAGCCTCTTCATGAACAGCTGTTTGTTCTTTTTGTTTGTTTGTTTTAGTTCAAACAAGCTTAATTTCAAGAACTTTATAGTACACACCTTAAGGAAAATAAACCTTGTGGTTACTTTTACTTTTATGCTACTATATACAAAGGCACTCTTGTAATAGTTATTCTGATAGCTATGTATATGTATTGAATCATTTTCTTGTGAATATAAATAGATTTGTCAATTAAAAATAGGTGGAAATAAAACTAGATCATTACCATTGCAATTAAGCAAAAATCTTAGCTCATTTGTAAAAATGAGTCTATAATACCTAGAGTATCTGTGCTGATACAAGTGGTTCCATACACTAAATAAAGAAAAAAATCTAATAATGAATAAATATAAAGAGAATTAGATTGAGTAGGAACACACTTTAAATGAAATAATAAACAATAAATAATCAAATAATGAATTGAAAAGCACAGTTTTATTTATCACTGTTTCATTTCTAAGTAAATACATTCAGTGATACTTATTCAATGTGTTATAGTGAGACAACACAAGATTAGACCGTATTTAATCATAACGATCACAGATTTTTTTTAGGTATATAAAAAACAGAGTAAAATACTACAGCTTTATCAATAATCTGAAGACCCAACTTTCCAAGTTTCCAACTATTCTTTCTAAGTTTCTTGAAAATTCTGCCTGTCTTGTTGGCATATTTTGAAAAATGTTTTTTCTTACGTTGAAAATACTAAAGTATTGAATAGCTCTCCTGAACAAGTTGTAATCAAAATCAGGGGTTAGGGTCAGGAGACTGTTCCCAGAATTAATGAGTAATGCTAATTGCATAGTGCTTAATACTTACTGAAATATTCCTACAGGGAACAGAAGGATAAGCATTTAAAAAGTAAATGTGCTTTCTTTGGCCCTGGAGTGATGAAATCAGTGTTGTTCAGGACAGAGGACACTGGAGTCATTTCTAAAAAATGCCTAGGAGTAGAACATTCAGTTCCTAGGGGGGAAAAATATATATATATATATATCAAGAGGTTGATACTTTTGTAGGTGAAACTGATTTATTGTCTTCCTAGACCATTTATCTCTTGAACTAAAGTAAATAATTTAAATAATTTACAGAAATAAAGACAGCTGGATAACTGATTTAGTCTTCTATTATTTAACACAGAAAAAAAATTCTTCCATTAAGGAATAAAATAATGTAACCGAACAGATTTAGTTCAGGTTTCTTATTTTTCTAACATCTTTGTTTTAATAACTCCTACAGGAATAGTAAATGCCCAAATCTGTGAAAGAAAGGTTTCAAGATTTAGGCCTTCAGACTTCTTTCATATTTTCTATAATCTTATGTTCTTCAATATTTTTAATCTGTAGCTCTGCTTCTACATCTGATAACATTAAGACATAATCTAGATACATATGATCTCCCTTAAGCCTATGATAGAATATTTTAGTTTATTGCCATTACTTTGTTATTACTTCAGCTATTACATTATCTGGTTTGGCTTCAGTTATCTGGTTAAGCAAACCTTAACCAGAAAAATGGAATAAATGAAAGTGACTAAAAACAAACAAGCAAACAAAAATTATGTTTCTTCCTCTCTGAATAGCATATATTTACTGTAACCTCTCTTTTGTGTAAAATGCTAGCTACTAGTACTTATGTAGCTATAAATCTTTCCCATATGCCAAGTTAACCACAAAGACTGCACTGATAGGACACAGTAAGTACGCTTATTAGATGCAATTGTTCTTTTTGTATTAGTAGTTATTTTTGCCCTATTTCCTAAACAGCTTTGGACCAAGAAGATTACAGAAGACATATTGATAATTATGTTATGAACATATCAGCGGTGATTAATCAAATAAAGTACATATGAAACCCTCCAGCAGCAGCTGATTTAAGTTGATCTCACTCCCTTCTAGTGTAGCTGGGAAGGATAACTGTTGATGCTGTTCTGAAAACAGCTGCACAAACTATTCAGCCAACTGATGCTGCCTAGTAGCAAACTACAGAATACAAGCTGCTGCTTATTTGCAACAATAGCATCCTACCAGGGAGCACTGTGCTATTTGTTACTGTAGTGGCGTAAAAGCATTTCCAGATAGGAATTTCTGAGGGCTTGATCTTAGGTCTTTTTTTCAGCAGGTATCCCACTGTTAAGTAAAGGTTAAGAGATAAGCTAAAGATTTTGGGATCTTGACATGGCTTCAACTGAGACAGCATTACCAGTACACCAATATTATTTTGGCTGTTACTGAACAATGGGAGAATACTTGGGGGCCAGCCCAGGCCACTCAGTGGAGAGGAGCTGCCCCCATTATAGCAAAGCAGCAGGGTGCAGGGCAAAACCAGGACAGCTGAATTAAAAGGGGCTATTTGATATCATCTTACATCATGTGTAATTCTTGAAAGCTGTGGAGACTGGGCTAGAGGCTAGCTGCTATCTCGGGGGATGGGATGGGATCTGATCTGCTGGGTGTTGGTGGGCGAGGAAATGTTGCATTACTAGTAGGATGACTGTCAGCTAACAGTTGTGTTATTAGTTGTTTGACAGGTAGCAAATAATTGTGTTGCATGGGTACATATATACATTTGTCATCACATTTTTGTTTTTATTTTCCTTTTAGTAAATAGCTATTATCTCAACCCTCAAGTGCTATTTTGTTTTCAGTTGTTTCCCTCATCCCACTTGGGAAGGTGGGTGAAAGGCTGTGCGGTGTTTAGCTGTTAGCCGAGTTAAACCACAATAGGATCTGATCCTGCTCTGATGAGAGTAAAATGGAGAAGCTTTTCTTCTCTGTATTTAGTGGTAAGAACCAGTTGGCTTTGTGGACATAGCCAATGAATAATATGGAATACCTGATGTGTTCAGTTTGTTTCAGTAGAATGCTGTGTAGAAAAACAAAAACTGGTGTGTGATTGATATCCATAAATTATGAAGGATTTAGATTGTTGTGGTTTTTTTTTTCTTTTTTTTTTTTTTCAAATCTTCTAGGTTGAAAATATGGTCTAACATTTTACTTGTTTGGCTAATATGCTGGTAAAAACCCTGAAATATTAAAAGAACTCTTATTTAATAAAAAATAAACAATGGAACCACATAAACGGTCAGAGGAAGATTTTAGTAAGATGTTTAATGTCTGTACAGGGTCCAGAGGAGAGCCATGAAGATGATCAGGGGACTGGAGCACCTCCCCTGCAAAGACAGGCTGAGGGGCTTGTTCAGCCTGGAGAAAAGAAGGCTGTGGGGTGACCTCATTGCAGCCTTTCAGTACCTAAAGGGAGCCTACAAACAGGAGGGGAATCAGCTATTTGAAAGGGTAGATAACAGCAGGACAAGGAAAAATGGTTTTAAGTTGAGGGAGGGAAGATTTAGGTTGGATGTCAGGGGAAAGTTCTTTAAGAGTGGTAAGGTGCTGGAATAGGCTGACCAGAGAGGTTGTGGATGTCCCATCCCTGGAGGTGTTCAAGGCCAGGTTGGATACAGGCCTGAACAGCCTGGTATAGTATTAAATGTAGAGGTTGGTGGCCCTGCATGTGGTAGGAGGTTGGAGATTCATGATCCTTGAGGTCCCTTCCAACCTTGGCCATTCTGTGATTCTGTGATACTCTAAATTACCTTGCCTCCAGCTCTCATACATTTGACCAAATTACTTATCAAATCTGCTTTGAAAGTGAAAGTTGAAAACTCCCTTCCAAAATAACTACTGATCTCTCACTTGTCCTTTTTTTTTTTTTTTTTCTCCTCTCAGAAGCCTTCGATGGTTCTCAGTGTTTTTCCCAAAAAGATAGAGTGCTAAATTGCCTTCCTGAAACTGAAAGCAGAAGATTTCAGGCTTATTCTTTACCATGAAATGGGGGGGGGGGGTGGGAGGGGAGGACGGAAGTCAGTACATGTTTTTAAAAAGTCATAGAAGTGAAACCAAAAATTCATAAGAACTTCTTTGATATAATACCACAAGATCGGTCAGCCCAGGGCTCCATTCAGCCTGGACTTGAACAGTTCCAGGGGTAGAGCATGCACAGCTTCTCTGAGCAAACTGTTCCAGCAAATCAGCATCATCTTAGTAAAAGATTTTCTTCTACTATTTGATCTAAATCTCATTTCTTTTAGATCGAACTATTTCCTCTTATCACTATCAAATTCTGTAAAAATTCAGTCTGCATTCTTTTGCTTTTTACAATACAAATTCTTTGCAAAAGTCAACTATGGGTGCTAGCAGAATTTTTAGACTCTACCTGGACTTGTGCTAAGCATTTGACACTTTCCCACATCCTCATTGCCAAAATTGGAGAAAAAATGGGTTTGATAGATGGACCACTTGCTGCACAAGGAATTGACTGTATGGTTGCTTTTAGAGAATTGCAGTCAACAGCTCAATGTCCAGGTGGAGACCAGTGTTGAATGTTGTTCTAAGGATTGGTGCTGGGACTGGTGTTATTTAACATCTTTGTAGGAAATATGGACAGTAGGAATGAGTGAACCCTCAGCAAGTTTGCAGATGATACCAAGCTGAGTGGTGTAATTGATGAGAAGGGATGCCATCCAGGGGGACCTGGACAGGCTTGAGAAGTGGGCCTATGCCAGCCTCAGGAAGTTCAGTGAGGCCAAGTGCAAGGTCCTGCACTTGGGTTTGGGCAATCTCAAACACAGGTTGGGTGGAAAATACCTTGGGCAGTCCTGAGGAGATGGATTTGGGAGATTTGGTTGATGGAAAAATTCAGTGTGAGCTGTCAAAGTGTGCCTGCAGCTCAGAAGGCCAACTGTGTCTTGGGTTGAATTAAGAGAAGTGTGACCAGCAGGTAGAGGGAGATGATTCTGCCCCTCTACTCTGCTCTTGTGAGACACCCCCATGGAGAACAGTATCTAGTTCTGAGGCCTCCAACACAAGGACATCAAGCTGTTAGAGGGGTCCAGAGGAAGGTTTTGAAGATGGAGCAGCTCTTCAGTGAGGAAGTACTGAGAAAGCTGAGACTCCTCAGCCTATGAAGAGAAGGCTCCAGATGGACTTTATAGCAGCCTTCCAGTACCTGAAGGGGCCTATAGGAAAGTTTGGTAGGGACATTTTTATAAGAAGATGTAGAGACCTGAAAAGGGAAAATGGTTTTAAACTGGAAGAGGATAGAATTAGACTACATATCAGGTAGAAAATCTTTACTGTGAAGATGGTGAGGCGTTGGAACAGGCTGCCCAGTGAGGTTGTGAATGTTGCCTCCCTGGAAGCATTCAAGGCCAGGCTGGAAGGCTGAATGGGGCTTTGAGCAACTTGGACTAATGGGAGGTATCCCTGCCTATAGCAGGAAATTAGATTGTCTTAAAGTTGTCATTCAACCCAAACCTTTCTATGATGTCATAGAAGTCGTCATTCCAAATGGTAGCTAGAATCTCTTGTATGGCAAAAAACTGCATTCTGTTATGAGACCTTCCATACAGAGAATCTGGTTTTCAGCTTCTAAGAGAAACTTTCAATTGGTCAATGATAGCCTGAGCTGAAACAGGCACAAACAGTCCTTGATAACTTAGTTTTCAAATGTCCACACAGGACATGGTAGAGGTTTTAAAATTCCTTAAAGGTAAGTGCTGAAAAATATTTCTTAAAACTTTTTAAAATAAGGACTTGGAAAAATACATCTTTGAAGTTTCCAAAATTCTAATTTAAGTTTTTCTTTTCTTTATATGTTTATTTCTTTTGTTTTTTTTTTACTAGTTCTCCAGTAGTTTTCCCTCTGACCTCTAGAAACTGTACTATTGAATTTAAATTATATATATTTATATTGGAATTAATACTTAATAAAATCTGAATTTTTATAAGCCTATAACTCCATGCATACTTACATGTATACCAATCTTCACAGAATCACAGAATCACAGAATTGTAGGGGTTGGAAGGGACCTCTAGAGATCATCGAGACCAACCCCCCTGCCAAAGCAGGTTCCCTACACCAGGTCGCACAGGTAGGCGTCCAGGCGAGACTTGAATATCTCCAGAGAAGGAGACTCCACAACCTCCCTGGGCAGCCTGTTCCAGTGCTCCGTCACCCTCACCGTGAAGAAGTTCTTACGCACATTCGTGCAAAACTTCCTGTGCTGCAGCTTATGTCCGTTTCCCCTCGTCCTGTCTCCACGTACCACTGAAAAGAGACTGGCCTCACCATACCGCCATGGCTGCCATACCCCAGATATTTATAAACCTGGATCAGGTCCCCTCTCAGTCTTCTTTTCTCAAGGCTAAACAGACCCAGTTCACTTAGCCTTTCTTCATAGGGGAGATGCTCCAGGCCCTTCACCATCTTTGTGGCCCTCTGCTGGACTCTTTCCAAGAGATCCCTGTCTTTTTTGTACTGGGGAGCCCAGAACTGGACACAGTACTCCAGATGAGGCCTTACCAGGGCAGAGTAGAGGGGGAGGATCACCTCCCTCGACCTGCTGGACACGCTCTTCTTAATGCACCCCAGAATGCCATTGGCCTTTTTGGCCACGAGGGCACACTGCTGGCTCATGGCCAACCTGTCGTCCACCAGGACGCCCAGGTCCCTCTCTGCAGAGCTCCTCTCCAGCAGCTCATCCCCCAGCCTGTATTGGTGCATGCAATTATTCCTCCCTAGGTGTAAGACCCTACACTTGCTTTTGTTGAACCTCATCTGGTTTCTTACTGCCCAGCTCTCCAGCCTGTCCAGGTCTCACTGAATGGCAGCACAGCCTTCAGGCGTGTCAGCCAGTCCTCCCAACTTCGTATCATCAGCAAACTTGCTGAGGGTGGCCACTATCCCCTCATCAAGATCACTGATGAAGATGTTGAACAAGACCGGACCCAGCACAGACCCCTGGGGGACACCACTGCTTACAGGTCTCCAGCCAGACTCTGCACCACCAATGACGACCCTCTGCGCTCTGCCAGTCAGCCAGTTCTCAACCCACCTCACTGTCCACTCATCTATCCCACACTTCCTCAGCTTTGTTATAAGGATGTCGTGGGAGACAGTATCAAACGCCTTTCTAAAATCAAGGTAGATTACATCTACTGCTCTTCCCCCATCCACCCAGCATGTGACAGCATCATAGAAGGCCACCAAGTTGGTCGAGCACGACCTCCCTTTGGTGAACCCATGCTGACTACTCCTGATAACCTCCTTTTCTCCCAGCCGTCTGGAGATGGTATCCAGCACAAGCTGTTCCATCACCTTTCCAGGGACAGAGGTGAGGCTGACAGGCCTATAATTACCCGGATCTTCCTTCTTGCCCTTTTTGAAGACCGGAGTGACATTGGCTATCCTCCAGTCTTCAGGGACCTCCCCTGTAATCCAAGACCTCTCAAAAATTATGGAGAGCGGTTCGGCAATGACCTCCGCCAGCTCCCTCAGCACACGTGGATGCACCCCATCAGGTCCCATGGACTTGTGGACCTTAGTACTGCCTAGGCGCTCACGCACGTCCTCTTTCCTGACTAAAGGGAAGTCTCCCATTCCCCAGACCCTCTCCCTAACCTCCAGGGTGTGGGATTCCTGCGGGAGAGCCTTTTCCATGAAGACGGAAGTAAAGAAGGCATTCAGTATCTCTGCCTTCTCAGCATCCCCCGTTACCAGAACCCCCCCCTCACTTAGTAAGGGGCCCACATTCTCTCTAGTTTTCCTTTTGCTGTTAACATACTTGAAGAAGCCTTTTTTATTATCCTTTATCACTTTAGCCAGATTCAATTCCAGACGGGCTTTAGCCTTCCTCGTTGCATCCCTGCAGGCCCTGACTACATTCCTATATTCTTCCCAAGTGGTCAGACCCTTTTTCCACATTTCATGGACCTTCTTCTTTCCTTTGAACTTGTGCATGAGCTCCTTGCTCATCCACACAGGTCTCCTGCCACCTTTTCCCGATTTCTTGCTCACAGGGATGCACCGATCCTGAGCTTGGAAGAAGAGCTGTTTAAATGCTGACCAGCTCTCACAGGCCCCCTTACCTTCTAACACCCGAGCCCACGGGATAGCTCCAAGTAGGTCCCGGAAGAGATCGAAGTTGGCTCTCCTAAAGTCCAGGGTAGCAATCCTACTTCTAGCTTTGCTTCTTCCACTCAGGATCTTGAACTCCACCATCTCATGATCACTACAACCCAAGCTGCCCCCAACCTTTACTTCCTTAACAAGTCCATCCCTGTTGGTGAGAATAAGGTCCAGTAACACCTCTCCCCGCGTCGGTTCCTCCACCACCTGCATCAGAAAGTTGTCTTCAACGCACTGCAAGAACCGTCTGGACCGTGCGTGCCTGGCTATGTTGGTCATCCATCAAACATCTGGATAATTGAAGTCCCCCATAAGCACCAGTGCCTGGGAATGTGACGCTACATCCAGTTGCTTATGAAAGGCCTCATCAGCCTCCTCATCCTGATCAGGGGGCCTATAGTACACACCCACAACAGTGTCACCCTTACCAGCCTGCCCCTTGATTCTCACCCATAAGCTCTCCACTGCTACATCACTCTCCCCCAAGTGAAGTTCAATACATTCTAGCTGCTCTCTCACATAAAGAGCAACTCCGCCACCCCGCCTAGCCAGCCGATCTTTCCTAAAAAGCACATAGCCCTCCATGACAACATTCCAGTCATGCGAGCTGTCCCACCACGTCTCCGTGATCGCAATGAGATCATGACCTCGCGGCCGCACGCAGAACTCCAACTCTTCCTGTTTATTCCCCATGCTACGCGCATTAGTATACAGGCACTTAAGAGAAGCAGCATCCCTCCACCTCTCTCCAAGCCTTTGAACTCCACTGTCTCCACCCATCAAGTTCTGTTTGGAGCCTCTTGTCTATACTGTCACTAATACTACACAAAACATATAGAAACTTATATATGTGATTTTAGAATTGCTGTAAAGTATGGTTGAAATTTAGTGTTCAAAAGTATGATATAGAAGAATGAAATGAAAAAGCCAATAAAAAAAAATTAATTTAAATTACTGTTGTTTTGTCAGTGTTTTGATCTAACTTTATTTCTTATAATTTGTCCTATGTTATGAATGAAAACTGAACGTATGTTACTTACCTTCCCACAAATTATTTTCATGTGTGGTAGAGATCTTACCACTGGCAAGCTATTCTTATTTGAAGTACAGTAAATAGAACTCAAGAGCAGAATGTCATGAAGTGGTACACTGGCTTAATGCCAACTTAGTCTGCCTGCTTTAAAATCAACTTCATTATTGTCTGCAGTTTTTCATTCAAGAATATCAATTACAGATTGAAAACCTGAAAAATTACACAGTAAATCCATTATTAAGATACTTGTAACCAGTTTTAGTTCCAAACGGCTTTATATACTACAGTCAGGCGTTTAGAAAGTTTATCCAGAAAATGTAGAAACTAATATGATTCATAAGTGAATGTACACTTACCTGGAGGGTTAGTAGTCCATTTCCTGTGTCCATAGGTTCATACAATACTGGCTTAGTTTGGACCTCAGAAATTTTTCGTGTGATTCCAGTTCTGACTGCTCGTTCTCCTTCTGTAACTGATCTCTGAAATCTTAGGCTGGTCAAAGTATTTACTATGCTTTAAAATCTGCTTAGTGCCTAGCACCTGCCAAGCTACTTTCAGCTTGCCTCCTTTCCCTGTTTGACACTTACATCCTGCTTTCTGTCCTTTCTGACTGTTAATGCTTCGGACAGACATCCCAGAAAATACACTGCCTTCTTAGATCCCTTGTCGCAGGGTCAGATGGTTGCCAGAAAATGAATGAATAAGGCTGAACAAGATGTTATGAAGATCATTTTTTGGCATATATATTACCGCTAAACTGATGTATTGTAAATGCATTTCAAATGAATTTAGCTGAAAAGATCTCTTCCAATGGTTATTTTTAGTCTGGATTTTCAGAAATTGGATTTATGCTACATTCCTGTAAAAAATTGCAGCATAATAATGGTGAACTTATAGAATCATAGAATGTCTTAGGTTGGTGGGGACTTTAAAGATCATATAGTTCTAACCTTCCTGCCCTGGGCAAGGCTGTCAGTTCACTAGATCAGACTGCCGAAGATCCCATCCAACCTGGCCTTGAATGCCTTCAGGGATAAGGCATCCACAACTTTTCTGGGCAACCTGTTACCCAGAAATGCCTTACCACCCTCTGAGTAAAAAAATTCTTACTAAGACCTAATCTGAATTTCCCATCTTTTAGTTTAAAGTAATTCCTCCTTGTTTTATCACCATCAGACCATATAAAAAATCAGTTTCTTTTCTGCTTGTAAGCTCCCTTAAAGTACTGCAAAGCTGCAATGAGGTTCTCCAGATTTGTCTCTTCTCCAAGCTAAGCAAGCTCAACTCCCTCTATCTCTTTTCATAGGAGAGCTGCTTCAGCTCTTTGATCATCTTTGTGGCCCTCCTCTGGACCTGCTCCAACAGCTCCACATCTTTCTCATGTTGAGGCCCCAGGCTTTGACATATCACTCCAGATGAGGCCTCACAGGGGCAGAGCAGAGTGGGGCCAATCACCTCTTACTCCCTGCTGGACACCACTATTTTGAAGAAGCCCAGCAGACTGTTGGCCTTCCAGGCTGCAAGTGCATACTGCTGTTTCATGTCTAGTTTTTCATCCATCAGGACCTCCAAGTCTTTCTCTCCAGGGCTGCTCTCAGTGAGTTCTTTTCCCAGTCTGTACTCATATCTGGTATTTCCTTGACCCAGGTGCAACACCTTGCACTTGGCCTTGTTAAACCCTATCAGATTCTTATGTGCCCACTTTTCAGGCCTGTCCAGGCTCATCTGGGCAGATTCCTTCCGTTCCATTGTGTCAACCGCATGACTCAAAGTATAGGAATAGAAACACATAGTGGTGAGGGTGTTGAAAGTCAGTAAACTGTATTAAACTACAGCAGGGAGAAATGAAAGCATCGGTCACTGTGATGTGATTGCTATTTTTGACTCAACCTGACTGGAGGGCAGGAATATTAAAAAATAACAATATATAAAAAATGAAATAATAAAAAAAAAAACAACAGTGAGGCCTGGCAGATTTTAAGCATCAGCCTCTCCTGTGTTATTTTTGAACGGTGTTGGGAATCTGGAGAGGTTCTTGTCAATTGGAAGCAGGCAAACATTGCCCCAGTTTCCTAGAAGGGCGAGTATACCCTGGTAATTACAGGTCTCTCAGTCTCACTACAGTGCCTGGCAATAATAAGAGGGACTTGAAACTTATTTAAAAACATTTGAAAGATAATGGTCATAGCCAACCCAGGTTAAGGGGCAAATCCTGCTTAACTAAATTTATTTCCTTTTATGGCAAGGTTACCCATCTAGTTGACAAAGGGAAGACAATTGATATAATCTTTTTGGATTTCAGCAAAGTTTTCAATGTTGTCTCTCACAGTAGCCCTCTGAACAGAATGTCCAGCATATAGCTGGGATAAATCATAACATGGGAGAACAATTGACTGACAGGTTAGGTTCAATGGTTTATAATAGATTAAGTTACATTAGACTGATGACCATTCAGTAGTGGGGTTCTCAATGGTTCCAATGCAGAGCCAGTTATCTTAAATGTTTTTATAGATTATCTGGATTCAGGTTCATACTCAAGTTCATACTAATTTGCAATAAATTTGCACATGATACTATATTAGAAGAAGCTGTTGACTACCTGTAAGAGATTATTCTTTTACATCATTGTTTTACATCATTACATCAAAGCTTGCTGGGGACACAGATGAACAAGTCCAAGCAAGTCCTGGGCAAAGGTTGAGAAATCCTTTGTCTGAGGGACACAGATGGACAAGGCCAGGGGCAACAAGAGAGAAATAAACTGCAGATTAATGGCTGTGAAGCGGTTTTTTGTGTGGACTTATCTCAAGGAAAATGGCCATCTCAGGAGGCGCTGCACATGACTCTTACCCAAGCACCTAGGAATGGCACACTGGCAGAAGAAGAAGGATAAAAGGGGACCCACAACCATGAGGTGAAGTTTTCTGGCAACAGATTCCTCATGAAGAAGAGCTTTCTGACACAAGAAGCCTCACAACCTGCCTCTCTCCCTCCTGGACTTGCTCTGCGCTCTACCAGCATGCTGAAGAAGAACAAAGGTGTCTGCCATCAGATTCCTCACTATGGAATTCCTGCATGCTGACAGACTCTCCTGGGCCTGTTACCTGAGTCCTGCTGGTTCCTCCTGAATTGGCTCTGTGACTTCTTCCTGCTACTGCTGCTGCTCTCCTCCCCCTTCCCTCCCCCCTTCTGCTTTTGCCTCGGACCTTCAAAATGGGGGGCAACGGGACTGCTGGTTGATCTATCCCCACTTGACACGATTCTTGCTTCTTTCCTATTGATCTCTTTCCCCGTCTCCCCAGTTGGGATTTATAATAAACTGGTTGGACCACCATTTGAACCGTTGTTTCTTAATCTCACGCTGGGTATGTTATATTAAAAGAACCTCCTCTCCCTCCTATAGACTGGAGTGAGACACTTCCTCAAGTCTCAGTATAAGATGGGCATAAAATTGTTTGGGGGCATCCAAAGGATAGCTATGGTGAAGACGTCATGATAGACAGTGAATGGTCTAGAGGGCAAGACATATGAGGAGTGACTGAGGTCACCTGGTTTGCTCAGTCCTGAGATGAGGAGACTGAGGGGAGGCTTCTGGCAGCCTACAATGTTCTCATAAGAAAGAGTAGAGAGGGAGGTTATGATTTTTTTCTGTGATCAGTGATAAGACTTAAGGGAATAGCATAATGCTGCATCAAGGGAGATCCAGTTTGGATGTTAGGAAATCAACTTCACTGAGGCAGTGGTTGGGCACTGATACTGGTCCCCCAGGGAAGTTGTCGTGGCAACAAACTTACTGGAAGTTCAAGAAAGGTTTTGACAACTATCTTTGACATATAGTTTAATTTGTAGATAGTTCTCTGCTGGAACCAGGAGTTGGACCTGATCCTTGTGGGTCCCTTCCAGCTCAGGGTATTCTATGATTCTATAACATTTCACATGATCTAGAATATTGTCCGTGATTATGTCAATTAGTTCAGCCATCTTTCAAGAAATGTATATTCACACTGAAAACATTTATTTTACAACATATATGAAAAATAACAATGACTTAACAAGAGGATGAGAAAAGAATTTATGCTCCAAACTCCTTAAAGACAACACTGGAAGTTATTGCTGGAAAGGTATACATTAGTAAGAAAAAGATTTTACACACTCTGATAGTGTTAGACAGACTTTACACACTCTGATAGTGATAGGGGGATGGTTTTAAACTAAAAGGGGAGATTTAGATTATATAGTAGGTGGAAATTATTTATTCAGAGAGTGATTAAGCGCTGATGATACCAGAAACACTAACCAATGATTGATTTGTCAATGAACAGCAATGAAATTATGGCTTTTTGTTTTTCCTTTCAGCATTTCATTCCTTTCCAAAACTATTTTGTTTTCCTCTTGAATCTTTAAGTTACTACTGTTTCCTCAAATATATATATAAATAAAATTAAAAAGCAAAGTGCACATATTTGTATCTTTCTTATTCCTCTACAGTCATTATCACAGCTCCTCACAACTTAGAAATTTTCTGTGCCAAGGTTAAATAACTATGACCTTTCAGTGTAAGATTTTGTATTCTTAATCAGAAACAGAAGAATTGCTAGTATGCATAAAAAGTTGTAGTGGAGTTTATGGAGAAAAAATGTTACATACACATACTTAACCTGACTTTGAATAGGTAAATTGAAAAACTGAAAATTGAAAAGGAAATTGACTGGTGGTGCCAGGCCCTATCGGCCCCGAGGCCCTGGCATGCAACTGAGGCTCCCTATGGAGCATGTGGCCCCCAGTCACCTTGCAAACAGGTGACAGAGGAATCGGCAGACAGACTGTGCTCCTGATACAGTAAGCCCTCAGTCTGCTCCTTCCCCTCACAATGCTTATGAAGAACTAGGGGGTGGGGGACTGGGTCAAAACCACTGTAACTCTCTCCCAAAAGGGCAAGGTGATATCCACTGCTCAGTGGCGGAGCCTCTGCCCTGTTGTTGACGAGCAGAGCAAAGCCATTTGAGAGAGAAGGACGGGTGGAAACAGATACCTACTCGGCATTGTGGGCGTCCCCCCCCCCCAGACCATGCTCGGCTCCCCAGGTGCCTCTGCGGAATAGATTTGAGGCCCTGGAACCCGAGGGAGAGATGTGTGCAGGTGTGGAGGGAGGCACACCCGTGAGGGTGCCTCAGGGGAAGTGGTCAACCCCACGCCTCAAGACTTCCTCCAACCAGAAGGACAGAAGGGTGGTTGTCATAGGCGACTCCCTGCTGCAAGGAACCAAAGGCCCTATACGCCGGCCCAAGCCTACCCGCAGAGAGGTGTGCTGCCTCCCTGGGGCACGGGTCAGGGACATTGCTAGGAGACTTCCCAGACTGATCTGCCCTTCTGACTACTATCCACTATTGATAGTACAGGCTGGCAGTGAAGAAGTTGGTGAGAAAAGCCTGAAGGCTATCAAAGATGACTTCAGGGGACTGGGGCGGGTAGTTGAAGGAACAGGTGTGCAGGTGGTTATTACATCTGTACCTTCAGTGGCAGGAAATGATACTGGGATGAGCCTAAAAACCCATCTCTTGAACAAATGGCTTAGGAGTTGGTGCAAACACAGGAGTTTTGTTTTTTTTTTTTGATCACGGGGCAATTTACTCGGCACCTGGCATGATGGCTGCAAATGGAAGCAGCCTGTCTCCATGGGGAAAGAGGGTTCTAGCCAAGGAACTGGCAGGACTTATTGACAGGTGTTGAAACTAGGTATGAAGGGGGAAGGGGACAAAATGAGGACCGCTGGGACTGAGGGGGCAGTTTGAGGCTCCAAACAGAACTTGATGGGTGGAGACAGTAGAGATCAAAGGCTTGGAGAAGGGTGGGGAGATGCTGCTTCTCTTAAGTGCCTGTATACTAATGCGCGTAGCATGGGGAATAAACAGGAAGAGCTGGAGTTCTGCGTGCGGCCGCGAGGTCATGATCTCATTGCGATCACGGAGACGTGGTGGGATAGCTCGCATGACTGGAATGTTGTCATGGAGGGCTATGTGCTTTTTAGGAAAGATCGGCTGGCTAGGCGGGGTGGCGGAGTTGCTCTTTATGTGAGAGAGCAGCTAGAATGTATTGAACTTCACTTGGGGGAGAGTGATGTAGCAGTGGAGAGCTTATGGGTGAGAATCAAAGGGCAGGCTGGTAAGGGTGACACTGTTGTGGGTGTGTACTATAGGCCCCCTGATCAGGATGAGGAGGCTGATGAGGCCTTCCAAAAGCAACTGGATGTAGCGTCACGTTCCCAGGCACTGGTGCTTATGGGGGACTTCAATTATCCAGATGTTTGCTGGACGACCAACATGGCCAGGCACGCACGGTCCAGACGGTTCTTGCAGTACATTGAAGACAACTTTCTGATGCAGGTGGTGGAGGAACCGACGCGGGGAGGGGTGTTACTGGACCTTATTCTCACCAACAGGGATGGACTTGTTAAGGAAGTAAAGGTTGGGGGCAGCTTGGGTTGTAGTGATCATGAGATGGTGGAGTTCAAGATCCTGAGTGGAAGAAGCAAAGCTAGAAGTAGGATTGCTACCCTGGACTTTAGGAGAGCCAACTTCGATCTCTTCCGGGACCTACTTGGAGCTATCCCGTGGGCTCGGGTGTTAGAAGGTAAGGGGGCCTGTGAGAGCTGGTCAGCATTTAAACAGCTCTTCTTCCAAGCTCAGGATCGGTGCATCCCTGTGAGCAAGAAATCGGGAAAAGGTGGCAGGAGACCTGTGTGGATGAGCAAGGAGCTCATGCACAAGTTCAAAGGAAAGAAGAAGGTCCATGAAATGTGGAAAAAGGGTCTGACCACTTGGGAAGAATATAGGAATGTAGTCAGGGCCTGCAGGGATGCAACGAGGAAGGCTAAAGCCCGTCTGGAATTGAATCTGGCTAAAGTGATAAAGGATAATAAAAAAGGCTTCTTCAAGTATGTTAACAGCAAAAGGAAAACTAGAGAGAATGTGGGCCCCTTACTAAGTGAGGGGGGGGTTCTGGTAACGGGGGATGCTGAGAAGGCAGAGATACTGAATGCCTTCTTTACTTCCGTCTTCATGGAAAAGGCTCTCCCGCAGGAATCCCACACCCTGGAGGTTAGGGAGAGGGTCTGGGGAATGGGAGACTTCCCTTTAGTCAGGAAAGAGGACGTGCGTGAGCGCCTAGGCAGTACTAAGGTCCACAAGTCCATGGGACCTGATGGGGTGCATCCACGTGTGCTGAGGGAGCTGGCGGAGGTCATTGCCGAACCGCTCTCCATAATTTTTGAGAGGTCTTGGATTACAGGGGAGGTCCCTGAAGACTGGAGGATAGCCAATGTCACTCCGGTCTTCAAAAAGGGCAAGAAGGAAGATCCGGGTAATTATAGGCCTGTCAGCCTCACCTCTGTCCCTGGAAAGGTGATGGAACAGCTTGTGCTGGATACCATCTCCAGACGGCTGGGAGAAAAGGAGGTTATCAGGAGTAGTCAGCATGGGTTCACCAAGGGGAGGTCGTGCTTGACCAACTTAGTGGCCTTCTATGATGCTGTCACATGCTGGGTGGATGGGGGCAGAGTGCAGAGGGTCGTTGTTGGTGGTGCAGAGTCTGGCTGGAGACCTGTAAGCAGTGGTGTCCCCCAGGGGTCTGTGCTGGGTCCGGTCTTGTTCAACATCTTCATCAGTGATCTTGATGAGGGGATAGTGGCCACCCTCAGCAAGTTTGCTGATGATACGAAGTTGGGAGGACTGGCTGACACGCCTGAAGGCTGTGCTGCCATTCAGTGAGACCTGGACAGGCTGGAGAGCTGGGCAGTAAGAAACCAGATGAGGTTCAACAAAAGCAAGTGTAGGGTCTTACACCTAGGGAGGAATAATTGCATGCACCAATACAGGCTGGGGATGAGCTGCTGGAGAGGAGCTCTGCAGAGAGGGACCTGGGTGTCCTGGTGGACGACAGGTTGGCCATGAGCCAGCAGTGTGCCCTCGTGGCCAAAAAGGCCAATGGCATTTTGGGGTGCATTAAGAAGAGCGTGTCCAGCAGGTCGAGGGAGGTGATCCTCCCCCTCTACTCTGCCCTGGTAAGGCCTCATCTGGAGTACTGTGTCCAGTTCTGGGCTCCCCAGTACAAAAAAGACAGGGATCTCTTGGAAAGAGTCCAGCGGAGGGCCATAAAGATGGTGAAGGGCCTGGAGCATCTCCCCTATGAAGAAAGGCTAAGTGACCTGGGTCTGTTTAGCCTTGAGAAAAGAAGACTGAGAGGGGACCTGATCCAGGTTTATAAATATCTGAGGTGTGGCGGCCATAGTGATGAGGCCAGTCTCTTTTCAGTGGTATGTGGAGACAGGACGAGGGGAAACGGACATAAGCTGCAGCACAGGAAGTTTTGCACGAATGTGCGTAAGAACTTCTTCACGGTGAGGGTGACGGAGCACTGGAACAGGCTGCCCAGGGAGGTTGTGGAGTCTCCTTCTCTGGAGATATTCAAGTCTCGCCTGGACGCCTACCTGTGCGACCTGGTGTAGGGAACCTGCTTTGGCAGGGGGGTTGGTCTCGATGATCTCTAGAGGTCCTTTCCAACCCCTACAATTCTGTGATTCTGTGAAATTGGCCTGACGAACTGTTCAGATCTTATTAAATATGTAAAAGTTCATACGTCATTCTGAAAGTAATGCTTCCTATTTATTTTCAGAGAAACTACAACAGATAAAAAGTGCAATAACACTATTTAACAGAGCAAATTTTCAGCTACAAAACCTAATAATATTTAGTGGTCCCCTCTGTCTTATTACTAAGAAAATCTTAAAGGCAAAATATGAAGTTAACATATTTAATGACAAATAAATTTATGCTGTTAGGAAGTCATTATTGTAGTATTGTGTAGTTTTTATAATTATATTACTCTTTCCTGAAATATCAGCTTTGGTACTTTTTTTTTTTTTTTTTTTTTTTTTTTTTTAATGAATATAAAAAGATTGTGATAAAGTTCAAGCTTTTGTGCTTAAAATTACTCTTCACAAAGGCAATGCTCTTTTTATTCCCTTATCTTTTATATGTACGATATCTTAGCTGAATTAATATTTCAAGACTACAGAATAACTACTAATCAAGAGTATAGGAATTCTTACTTCCAAATAGTTTATCAGTCTAGGATAATTTGACATTTTGGTTTTTACATTAGAAAGGTTAGAGAGAAGTGATATATAACCTACTTGCTTGGAAATGTAAGTGAACCGAAATCTGTGCCTGAATGCAAAACAATTTCTTTGACTTTGAAACAAGTCACTTGGATTTCTATCATACATTTTAGAAAATTCAAGCTTGGAAGAAAGTGAAAAGGTGAATGCTCACAGGATATTTCTAAAGAGTTCTTTCTAGGGCTAAGTCTACATAATAGAAAGGTGAGATTATTATATGGATTTGTTTGAAGTGATTAAGGCGGAGAAGATATATTACATATATAGCTGAAAACCAAAGTAGGCAGACGTGAATCCTAGACGGCTTGTATTCCAGCTTCTAGACTCTGAGAAAGTTTAACATGTGAACTTTCACATGCTAATGAAACGCTATTTTACCATTTCCAAGGAGAAATTCAATGACTGCATCTGTAGTATTTCAACAGAAGGAATATGTCAATGGTTTACAGGCTGGTTCAGCCCAGTTCCATGACCCCAGTGGGTTTGGGAAACCCACAGACACACGCCCAGGGATAGGGAAAAAGAGGAAAAGGGGAAAATGGTAGAGAGAGGGACCTAAAAACATAATAGCAGCAATGATCTGAGGAGAAACAAACTAAATAAGATATCGAAATGCAAGATAACACACTAGAATGGAATGGAATGGAATGGAATGGAATGGAATGGAATGGAATGGAATGGAATGGAATAGGATAGGATAGGATAGGATAGGATAGGATAGGATAGAATAGAATAGAATAGAATAGAATAGAATAGAATAGAATAGAATAGAATAGAATAATAAAATACATAAAATGAGAGAAAATCAAAGCCCTTACTCTAATGCTGAAGTGATATGGCTGGGAGGAGTGACAAGTCAGAAGATCAAAAAAGGAGGTCAAGTGATATGCGAATGATTTTTATCTTTCCCTTTGAGTGAAAATGGTAACAAAACAGCAAACATTCCTCTGGAAGATGTATTTCTTCTCTTCTGGAACAGGTATGTGGAACTGGAGCATTAGCTCTTTAACTCCTAGTACACTACATGATATTATGATTTGGAATAACGACAACAAAAAAATCATAAAACCATGACAGAATATCAATAACATACCAAAATCTGCACAAATTTTGTGGTTGAGAAGACAGTAGAGGCTTGAATAAATGTCATTCAGAAAGCGTGATGTCAGTTTGCATGAAAGTTGCAGACATGCTTATAATACTATATTTTCATTTCTTTATACTTAGACTAAAGGTTTTTCATTTTGATTTGCTTTCACTCCCCTCCAACTGTTTCTTTGATCTCAAATAATCTCAGTTTTTCTACCCGCTATCACTCCTTTCAAATTTATCTTGAGCTATTCTCTTTCTATAGTGATTCCCAGAGAACTACAGGATATCTTGGAATCATAGAAGCACATAATGGTTTGGGTTGAACAGAACCTTGGAGATCACCTAGTTTCAGCCTCCTCCCAGCACCATCACAGACAGGGTCACGTTACATTAGACCACATTGCCCAAAGTCCCATCTAGCCTGGCCTTAAACTCCTCTAGGGACAGAACATCCACAAGTTCTCTGAGAAACTAGTACCAGTATCTCACCACCATCAATCCATTAACCCTTTTCCTATCATTGTCCTTGTAGGAAATCCCCCCAGCTTTCTTGTATGCCTCCTTTGTGTAATGGATGGATTAGAGTTTGCTCTTCTTCAGACTAAACAATCTCAGCTCTCTCAGACCATAAGCATCTCAGGATTTTCAGCATCAGTTCATAGTGTTAATTAATCAAATGACGAATATACTTTACAAATTGCAATCCATAATGCCATCTATCCCATACCTCAGCAATCACTGTAGGAATGTCTGTAAAACTGTTATAGACTGTTTGGAATTTACATCCATAACTGTTATCTTTATGCCCAACTAAAGATTAAATAATTGATGAAAGAATTGCTATCCAAGTACATTTTTTAAAATGATAATGTTACTGAATTAGTGTAGTTGTTTTATCTGATTTCATAACTGATGATTCCAAACACAATGTGGGGTTAAATAACAAAGGAAGGGAGCACTTTAAGTAAGTAAAGTTGTTTTAGGATCAATATCCCTACAGTAAATGTCAGGGTAAAGATGAAAGAATGAAAGACTTGTCAAAAATAATAGAAGAACCTATGACCTAGATAATAGGAATCTTTAGGAAAAATGATACCTGAAGATCATATAGGCTTTTTCAGACAGATGTATACCTTTTGTAATTATCAAGAACTGGACAGTAGGACAGTAAAACTCAAATGCATAAAAAGAATGTAGGGAGAAAACAACAACAAAACATTTTAGTAAGTGTTTTCTCCAGTGAAACACCTACATCTTTTTATGTTTTTCTTTTTATTTCCACACAGCCAAAAGGAGAAGTCTTTTGGAATCTTGTTCAGATGTTCAGCATAAATATTTTATATTAAGGATCATTGAAAATGAAGATGTCCATGTATAATTTGGATACTCATTACCATAAGTTGAAACAAATGCACAATTCGGTGGTAGTCAAGATGTAGGTTAAAATAGATTTTATATTGATTCTGCTCTTTTATTACTCCTGTTGGTGGTATTCTAATTTATAATACAGTGGTTGTCTTGGACCTCTAGATCTGCTTTTCATAATTGCAGGTGCTCATCAGTCCTGTACCATTCTTTGCCTTTTCTTCTATATTGCTCTTTGTTTCTTATAACCCAGTGCTGACAGTAGAAGGAGCTGTTGAACTTCTACCATTTGGTGATGATTAAGTTCTCCTGGTTAACACAGACCATTACAAATGAGTGACTAAAATGGAAACCTGATGTGGAAAATGTATAACAGTTGCATCAAAAAATTATGTTTCCTGATGTTCAAAGTTACTATCTTCAGGCCTACAAGTGGATACTGTAGATAGTATTCACTATGTGCTAATGTACCTATCACTATTAATTAAATATCAGTTGAATAAAGGTAGACTTTTCTATGTTAATTCATTGGCAACTATTATCAAGAATGTAGGAAATACTGATTTAAAACACTTTACGGCAAGATTGCTTAGGGTTTTAGCGTAGGTCTGATTTTACAATTTTTGCCTCTGATTTTTACTTCACACAGTTCCCATCTTCCTCCTTAGCTTTAGTAGTGTGGATTAATATAGTCTACAGTAAGTACATCCAGACAGAATTCCAATAAGTGGAAATGAATTGTTTTTGAGTTGTGTGAGGATGAAATGCGAGCAAGTAATTTCTTAAACCAAAATACAGTTTTTTAAAGTTATTGTTTCAAGTTCTTTGGAACAAGTTTTTGAGCAAATTACTCAGCATAAGATTAAAAAAAAACAAAAAAACAAAAACACCTGATGAATATTACATAATTTATTTGTCTAATGAAGACAAAATGTTTGGTGATAAATCAGGTCTATTAAAATTATTTATTACTGTTGGTAAGATTGTAGTAAATAGTAAGAAATTCCTAACGTTATTCTTAAATTTATGAGTAAGAGTGCTATTATCTATAGCAAAAGGCAAAGTAGAAACCCTTAACATGTCAGCAACACATTCTAATCATGCTTCCTTAAGACTAATTTATGTCTAGAAATATATTGTCAACTAAAAAATGAGACAGAAATTAATAGCTTCCTTTAAATTTTCAAATAGTTTGTTATGGTTTAGTGCTAGAAACAGTCTAAAAGCCTCATATAGCAAAATTGTCGTACAAAGTTGTTTATGTAAGGATAATATTGATGGTGATTGTGTGATTTGTGATTTTCTAAATGATCCACTGAGTTTGGACTATTATGTACTTTCTTTTTTTCCACTTCTCAGAGTAAATGGCATATCAAAAAAATGATGTAGGATATCGTTACAATCAGAAAGATTAAGGTGGGGGAAGGGTGATACAAGAATGTAACAGCAAAGGACCAGTGAGGATAGGATGATATTTCAAAGGAAAAGTAAAGGTGCTCGTTTATCTCCAAAGGTCTAGGCTTGTAGGAAAGACACCACAAAGGAGAGATCTCCAACCAAAGATCCTTTTGCAGTGGGAGTCAGCCCTTAAATGGGATCTAAGAGAGGTGCAGCCATCTGACTTGCCTTCACCTGTGCCCTCAGGGCTGATTGGGTCTTTTCCCCATGGTCTCAATTAATGGTTCAGGCCATGACTCAACATTTACCATACAGATATTAAGGTAGGACCATTCTAGGACCATTCTTATATTTTAGTAAATACAGATTCAAATGAAGTTATTTAGTTCAAACCCTAAGAAAAAGGGTGATTAAGGGAATAATGGCAATGAAAGTGGAAAAAAGGATGAGTAATTTTCAAAGCTGACACATCAGATTGTTGTTCATTTCCATCTGAGAAAAAGTAATAATAATAATTAGGAAATTGTTTACAACTACAAGTGCAGTCATCACTTCAGCATTCACTTAAACTGTATTATAACATTTTATATTGATTGTGTAATTGTGCTTTTAATAAAAACAAATAAAAAAAAAAAAGGGTTAAAACAATCAGTCATTTTCATGTCTCAGAATCTGTATTTACATACAAAAAAAAACTATTAGTTACATTTCAAATAAAAATATAATTGTGTCAACTAATTAATCAGAATGAACATAAAGTGCAGCACACATGTACTTGAATTTGATGATTGGTGTTGGTGAAGAAGAATAAGTTTTCAGTGTAGCAGAACAAAATGATTTAGAGTTTGATATTGCTTGAGCAACTCTGGGAGATGAGTAATGTGACATCTGCTCTTGGTGAAGGAAGTTTTGGTCTCTTCTGCCCTTCAATTCGACACTGAATGCAAATTAAAAAGCAAAGTAAAATCTCTGCTGATAGATATTTCAAAAATACTAAATTAAATTCTGGCAATCAATAGCCTTATAAATATAATTGTCAAAGGTATTTTAGTCACTATTTCTGACTGTTGTTTGACACTGGATGTTTTCTAGCCAAAGCAAATACAGCCAAAGAAAACATAAATTCTAATCAGTCAATGACTAAGGTGCAAACCATAGATTTGATTTGATCTATCTATTCATTTTTTTATTTTGCTTTTTGATTTAAAAATTTTAATCAAGCAGAAGTAAATTGCTGTAAATAAATTGGCTATGAGAAAAGATCTGAGTAATGCTGAACAATGAATGCTTCACATGATTTAAAAAAAAAAAAAAAAAAATGGTGATAACTAAGAGCCAACACCTAAAACAAGCACCCATACTGCTTTTATTATGTTCAGTATTACAACAATCATTTATATTCCTTCTGGAAAAGTTTGTGATAAATACAAAAACAGACCATGATATTCAGATTAAAAAAAAAAAAAAAAAAAAAAAAAAAAAAAGTAGCTTTTGGGCAGATATTAAAAGATTTAACTTTTTTTTTTTTCCTCTGAAATAATTTTCTTCCTACTTTAACATAGCTTCATGAATGATAAAAGCAATTTAGACTTGATTTTCAAATAATGTCTCAGTCAATATGCCACTTCTTCCACATTGTGAGGGGACCTGTTCAAAGAATGTGAAAAGGGAAAGAGTAGAGGTAGAGGTTTCCATAGAAACCTTCAGTAGTTAAAAGCAAAATTGCATAAAATGAAAACACTTTCTGTTAGCAGCTAGAAGAATATCTCAGTTGATGAATATGCCAAGTTGTAAATAACAACTGGCGAGTACAATTTTTTTTCCTACCTGAAGTATTACTGTGCCTTATTTGAAAAACAAAAGAAATTAAAAAATCATCTGCTCTATTGTGTTTAACAATTCTGAAGACTGATTTTTAATTCAGAAACAATGTAAGTACATCTTGTGACTTAGTATTTGAGTGAATACATGTTGGTATCCATGGTAACCTAGGAGATCATAAAGATCATACTGTCCATTTACCAGGAATATGAACAGATTGTTTGTCTCCTGGTAGTCTGTAAAATTTTGTGTTACTATATGACTGGGGGGGGAATGATTAAAGAGATTTCATTTCCTGTGCCTTGCAATAAAAATAGATAGACAGCTGTTATTCACACCACATAATGGTAATATAAAATAACTTTGAAAGTCTTGTAAATAATTAGCCCCTGAAATGCTCCCAAAAGATCAAACTGACATATTGAACATAAATGCTTTCTCATAATCAATAGAAGAAAGCAAATACTTAGGGGAAAGGAGGGCGGGGAAACAACAGTAACAATATGAAATCTTTTTGATAATTTCATTATATTCACTCTTACCATCTGAATAGTACTAGAGTCACTACAGTGCTATTGATCTCTAAGAGGTTTTAGTCTCTTGCTGACTGTGGGTGAAAAATGTATTGGAACAGATTGTAATTAAGTTATCTCTGTCTATAGATAAGCCAGTGCAAAGATATGTGAAATAAATAAGTTCAAGTTGGAGAGGAAGGGGCTTATTGGTTTTAGTCTTCTTATTTTTGCCTAAGAATGAAAGAAAGACATTTAAGTATTTTCTTACTTTAGTATTTAATGTTTTAAAATTATACTATTAAAATATCCTCATGTTATATCTGTTACAGTGGTTTCTCAGGGCAGTGCGTTGTATGGATGCCAACACCAACTCAGGTTGGGTCACTTGCACAGCTTCTTATGAGTTTTATCTTCCACTAGCTGAAGTAGTTTCTGCCATAGGACTTCCTATAACATGCAACTCGGATAATGAGTTACAAAGATTTAACGATATATCCACCACAGTCCCCCCCCCCCCCCGGTCCCTACAGTCTCAGCTGTGTGATTTAACATTGCAGTGAACTCCTTGTCTTGTTTCTGATGTGGCTAGCAGCAAGAGTTTCCTGCTGTGGTAGTGCTTATAATATGAAATTCAAATAATGAGCTAGAACACTTTTAAATCAAAAATCCAAAATACATAACAATATGAGCCTCTATGAAGAAAATAATCCCAGCTGAAACAGCATAATAGAATCTCTGACTTGTGGGGGTTGAAAAGAAGCTCTAGAGACCATTGAGTCCAACCCCCTGCTAAAGCAAGTTTCTTACAGTAGGTTGCATAGGCAGGTATCCAGACAAGTCTTGAATATCTCCAGAGAAGGAGACTCCACAACCTATCTGTGCAGCCAGTTCCAGTGCTACATCACTCTCGCAGTAAAGTTCTTCCTTGTGTTATTACAGAACTCCCTGCATTTCAGTTGCCCCTTGTTCTATTGTTGCACGCCACTGAAAAATTCTGCCCCCATCACTTGACTCCCATACTTTATATATTTATAAACAGTGATGAGATCCCCTGTCAGCCTTCACTCCTCCAGACTGAAAAGTTCAAGGTCTCTCAGTCTTTTCACATAAACCATGACATATCATTAAGCTGATCCTTCTGCAACCTCATGTGGGGTAGAGACTGGCATCCAACCAGTCACAGACATAAATGTGGGGCATTACTAGTTCCAGTTTCACAGTCTGGATGAAAAGATTTCTGGGGGTACTCCAGGAGCATATGACTTCTGGCACTGTATGGATAAGATTACTAAGAAATCCTGATACCAAAATAAATAGGATATTTTCATTCTATTTAGTTTCTGGTACCAGAATTCAAGTGATTTCCAGTCATTATACCTGAAAAAATGATTTTATGTTTCAGACTCCTCTGTTTCTCAGGTGGAAGGAGGTTTCCAGTGATGTTTAAACAGTATTATTAAGCTGGGTGTATCTTCAGACAGCAGTGATATTGACCTTTGGAAAATGAACTGTCTCCAGAGTGGAAGTCATGGAACAATGTAATACTGATGCTACGTCCAAGATAACAGAACAGTGCTTCAAGTGGTTATACATAACAGCATGCCACAGTGTACCAAATTTGTATCACCTTGGGCTCAATTGCTTGGATTGAAATGGAAGGTGAAAACTTAAAAATAAGATCTATGTTTTTGAATAAAATTCTTATAAAATGAATTTGGTAATGCTATTTTGGAATGATTGAAAGACAGATGAGATTGAACTATATGAACACATATTTTGATAGTTTCATTGTTTACGTGTATGTAATTTTCTAAATAGATTCGTTCATATGCAGAAAATATACGTGTGAAGAGTAACACAAAAATTAAGGACCAACAATTCTGAAAATATTAAACTTTTCTTACCCTCATTCCTTGAGCCTGCTTATTTCAGACTATAATCTTCTCTCTAAACTGCATTTTCTGTCTATTCCAAACTATACTTCCCTTATAATAGATCCTTGAAGGAATAGCCAAACCTATACTTCTGTTGATTTCTGCTACTTACAACATATTTCTGACCCATACCCTTCTTAAAAACTTCTCAGATAAATAGTCCGTTTGACTTCCCTGTACATCTTGAAGAAACTGAGAAAGATTCAATTGATTTTTTTAAAAGATTTTTTTTTCAAAATATTTTTTGAAAAACAGTTTATTGAAATTAAGTATTTTACATTTGAGAACAAATATAAGAGCCACTTTCTAGTAATTTTAATATGTTGGCCAGAAGGCCAACCATAACCTGGGTTGTGTCAAGTGTGATCAGTAGGTCGAGGAAGGTGATTCTGCCCTCTCTTTTTGAGAGATCCCCATCTGGAGAAATGCATCCAATTCTGGGGCCTTCAACACAAGGACATGGAGCTGTTAGAGCAGGTCCGGAGGAGGACCACGAAAATGATTAGAAGGCTGGAGCAGTTCCCCCATGTGGGCAGGCTGAAAGAGCTGGGACTTTTCAGTCTGGGGAAGAGAAGGCTCCAGGGGGACCATATAGCAACCATCCAGTACCTGAAGGGGGCATATGGGAAAGTTGGGGAGGGCAGATAGCAATAGGACAAGGGGAAATGGTTGTAAAGTGGATGAAGATAGAATAAGACTATGCATCAGGAAAAAATTCTTTACTTTGAGGGTGGTGAGACACTGGAACAGGTTGCCCAGTGAGGTTGTGGATGCCCCCTGCCTGGAAGCATTCAAAGCTAAGCTGAATGGGGCTTTGAGCAACCTGGTCTAATGGGACATGTCCCTGCCTGTGGCAGGGGGTTGGAACTAGATGATCTTGAAGGTCCTTTCAAACACAAACCATTCTATAATTCTGTGATCCTATGATTCTATGTTTTCTAGAGAAAAAACAACATGAATAAATATTCCTTCTCCACTCTCTTAAAGGTATCAGACACCATGACTCTTTTGTCTACAATTGCAATTTTTCTTTTCTTCTTCTTTTTTTTTTTTTTTTTTTTTCTTTCAGACATCTATGTGTTTCTGTTTTGCCCTTCTGAGAATAATACATTTCTTTCTTACCTTCAAGGCTTCAAGGCTTGTTTTTTCAGGGCTATCTTACAATGTCTTAATGCTACTGGGATTAAAAATAAAACTACAACTCTTACAAGAGCATAGCTAACACAGATAGCTAGACTTAATTTCTAATATAAATGCTTTATTTACATGTAATCTCTGTAGAGTTTGCTTACCCTGAGCACTAGTGACACTAACAATCATGGTAATAAAAAATAAATCATTATCTGTATGGCAGAACCATTTCTACAACTGATTCAAATTGAAAACAAGAATAATGTCATTCATCTTTACATAGCTGTATCTGAACTAATGGACTTTGTCTCCCTTTAAGTCAAAAGAGAGAAGCTCACAAACCATAATTCAACTAATTTATTTTGAATGTTCTTAGATGGCAGTGGGCTTATAACTACTTTATAATAGTAATTTAGATAACTTGATTCCTTTGTCCACCATTTGACAACTAGCTTGAGCTGTCCATATGTTCTTCACATGGTCTTCTTGGAAAGTATGGCTATCCACAAAAAGCTTTCCAAGCCCTCTGTGATATCTGACAGTCATCTGAGAATATTATGCCCTAGAATGTCTCAGATAATTCTAAGTGATTTTAATTTTAGAAACGCTAATGTTGACATGAGGAATAGAGGATAAGTTTAATTATCCAAACATAAACATTAAAGCTTTGTGATATTCTGTAAGGCTTCCAAATGTCGTTTCAGGAAGGCACAGGTCCTCCAAGTGGAGGAAGGCTTTGTAATAGCCTTCATCACAATGCACATTGCTTGCCTGTATTTTGGTCTTCATTGATAAAACTATGTGGATCTGTGTAGGAAACTGAAGAGATTTGTTGGTGTCGAAATGCCAGTGTATATAACAGAGTACAAGGATTTAATTCTGTTGCCCATATGTAGATAACTAGCAGAATTTGAAAACTCCTAGGTTATCCTAACTCATCTCCAAATGTCACTTCAGAATAGCATGCTTCTGTCCTTTGTAGTACTTGACAGTCTCTTGTAAATGTCATTGTTATTTCAGGACAGGTCAATTGTATATATTAAGTTTAACTGCTGTTCAAACTGTTCAGCTGTTCAGAGTTATTCAGATCATAAGCCTCCAAAAGTATGTGCACCCATACTTGGGATGCATGTTGCCCAGCCACATAGATTTGTACACCTTCATGTTGTGTATTTAGTCTGTTCGCATGTTTATTTGCCAACAATTTTTTTTTTAGCATGAATGCACTGGTTCTTGACTAGACATTCATTTGGCAGGGAGAAGAAGGAAGATAAAATTCAGCCTCTTCCACTAGCACCAATTGCTATAGTTGGCATGCTCATGCCAATGTTATTGGTAACTTTTCCTGATGCCTCTTTTAGCAATTCTTCCTCTTCATTCATGTAAAAAATATGTTTAGTCTTGTCTGTAAGATAAGACCAATAACAGCAGCATGAGAAGTAAAGGAGATGAACATACAGCAAACGCATTCAGCATTCACAATCTAAATAAAAATATTTCTTTGTGACACTGTTGTGCTGAAATCCACACTGAACCCTTTAGATTATGAGAACTGAGTGAGTGAATATGAAGTTTAAAAGCAGTTGCATGTATAAAAGCATTTTATTAAAGCAGTTTTTTCTCTAGCTTCTTTGCCATTCTCTGTTCTCCCTTTCAGTTTAGGATGATAAAGTAAAATGTGAACTTGATTTCAGCTCACTTCTTCAAGATAAAAAACAAACAAACAAGCATTACAAGCAATGTTTTTGTTTGTTTGTTTGTTTGTTTCAGAACAGTAAACAAGTGAATTTTAACCTTTTAAGAGATTGCAAGGGACCTCTGGCTATCATCTAGTCCAGCCTCCCTCATAAAACCTCATAAAACAGCTTCCTTAGAGGTAGGTTACACAATAAAGCATCCAGGTGGATTCTGACTATCTGCAGAGGAGGAGACTACAAAACCGCTCTGGGCAACTTGATCCAATGCTCTGTCACCATCAAAGTAAAGAATTTTTTCCTCATGTTTATACGGAACCTCGTGCATTCCAGATTTTTTCCATTGCCCCTTATTCTGTCACTGGACACCAGTGAAAAGGGCCTGGCCCCATTTAGTTTACTCCTTTAGATATTTATAAACATTGCTCTGATCCCCGCCCCAATGCTTTTCTTCTCCAGGCTGAACAGTCCCTAGTACTTTCCCCATAAGAGATCCCTCCAGGTCCCTAATCATCTTAATGGGCTTCTGGTGGACTGCGGTCCCTAGGACTGGACACCAAACTCTGGATATGGCATCGCCAGGTAAGAGTAGAGAGGAAGGATAACCTCTGTCAAATTTGCCTGAATGAGACTACATCTGAAGCGTGCTGAGCATCAATAATATTGAATCATTGGTGAAAATTTCAGTAATGATTAATAATGAGTAATAGTTTTTGAAAAAAAAAAAAGGTCCTATGGATTATAAAAACAAACAATGTAACCAATAAATAAACAAATGAGAATTCAGCAAATTTTTCAATCCTTTGCATACAATTTAGAAGAGAACATTCAAACATTTAACTTTTTTTAAGCTTTATTCACTATCTTATAAAAATGTCTCTTTTTTTTCTCTTTTTCAATTTTTTTTTTTTTTTTTTCTGTCGTAGCCTCTGTGACATATTATAGTCACAGTGAATGGATGTGTCTGTTTTCAGGTTCTTCCTAGTAAGGAAGTCATTAGTCATTATTTGTCATAAAGAAAGAGATATTTGTAAAATGAGTATAGCTATACCTGGAGAGGCTTTACTTCAGAGTATTTCCCACTGATAAGAAAAAAATAGAAAGCTGTATTTTAACACCTAACTATTACTTCAAGATTTGTTCACTTTTAGCATTTAAGCTCTGTAGCTGCTGATAGTGATGAGTCAATTTATCATTGTAATTCACTCTGCACTAACAAATTTTTCCAATCACTCTTTCCTTTTATTAATCAGTTCCGCAGATAAAAGAGATTAAAATATCACATACAGGCAATTTTTATTATAATACTATATACATTAGTTTTATCTCTGTTTTTCTAGATTAATTTTCTCTTTCATTTCCCCAGTATTAAAAAATATATTTTAGGTTGTGAATGCTCCAATTGACATTCTTGCCATCCCAGCATTTTCTTTCTTTAAGCAAAAGTAATTCACTGACATGAGTTTCATGTTCATTTTACAATTGTATTCTTTCCAACTTATTTTTTGTATGTTGAATGACACATTCAAAGGCAAAAATGAGAAGGTATTTCTTGTCCCAAATGGCTTGATATAAATTACATCTTCCAAGTCTCTATAACTTGGAAGATTGCAGATTCTTAGTAAAGCTTAACAACAAATTCCTAAAAATGTTGTGCTTTAATTCCTAAAAATGTTATGCTAATAATGTCTGATTGAAACAATACTTGGAGTGTACAGACATATTCTTGGGAAAAATTAAAAATATTTCATAATGATTGCCATCATTCACATTTTCAAAATTGATTTGGTCCAGAAAAGGCAGAGTCACAGTAGCTGAGCTGAACTTTTGAAACTGAGTTTTTCATCACCTTTGTGAAAAGGAATTCAGTAGAGTGAATTATTATCAAAAGTGATATCTCAAGCAGAAAGCTACAAGGCACTTCACAAGTTAGAATAATATAAGTAAAAATCTCTACTGACCTTATTTTCCTGTTATGTCCCATTAAATCTTGTGTGAAAATCAGGTCAATTTTTCATCAAAATAGTTGAACAAATTATTATGTTTTTCTACTCTATATTTAGCTATTATCCACATTGTAACAGAAGAACAAAAAGATTTTGGAGAAACAAAAGTTAGTTTCAGTAGATGTAAACTGAAAGTGGGTTTCTTCCACCACTAAAATTTTTGCTATTTCTGCTATTTCTGTCTTGAATAGTTTAGGTTTTTTTTGTTGTTTTTACTGGAAGCCCTGTGTATACATGTGCTTATACAATGATGTAACTTTATACATTGATATAACTGTACAATGATATAACTGTGTATATGCATTCTGGTAGTACGCTTGAACTTAATATAAGTACTTGATTAAGCCTAGGTTTAAATCTCTGTTACTAATTTTGGAAAGCTCCATTAATATTTGCTACAGTTTCACTACATCACTTCATAAAGCAGAAACAAAATTTAACATTTCTTTGGAGCTACCATGCTGAGATCCAGTCCCACCACTGCTGACAGTAATTCACTATGTGTAATCTTGCTTTTTGATTATGCTAGTATTAAGGAGCAATCGGCAGGCAACCAGTCTGCCTGTTCACTTGAAAGCAATTTATTTAGTATTTTCCTGCTTGCTCTGTTCATCATTTAATCTCAGTTTCTAAGAGAATTTGTCGAGTCTGGCAGGATGTCAGTTTCTTAGCTTCAAAATGATTAAATTAAAGACAGGCAAGAACAAAAAGGGAGAAGACTCAACTATAGGAATCTTCCTATTCTTAAGGGAAAAGTACATTTAGTGCAATGAAGAAAATCATCTTTCATGTGGGAAGTACTTTTTATAGGAAATGCAAATATTTTATTTATGAAGGTGGGTAAACTAATGCTCATGAAGATGAAATATAATGAAATATAGTATTGTTTGTTGTTTTTTTTTTAAGTCCTAGAATTTTTTTAAAAGGATCTGGGATTTGAAATATGATGAGATATAAAGTACAACTGTCATGGTTTTGTGTTTTTTGGTTTTCGGTATTCCACATCATAACATCATGTAGGGCACTGGGAGTTTAACTGTTGATGCTCAAGTTCTGGGTACCAGGAAGAGAAGAAGAACTACATTCCCCAGGGGATTTGCAGTCACAGAGAGGAGATATAACTCCTGGCAAGGTCATATGATGTGATTTTCCTCGTTGGCTCTTCTTCATCCGCTCTCCTGCTGTCTCCCTGCTGCTCAACTGGACTGCGCATCTCACCTCAGCGTTGTGGTGAGGCCTATCCACCTTTCGGACATTCTCTCTCTCATTATATTTGATTTATTAGTTTCAATTCTAATTATTCTGTATTATGGTGTGTTATCTTGCATCCCGATACTATATTTAGTAAATTAGTTTGTTTTTCCTCAGATCATTGCCGCTGTCTTTAATTATTTTGGAGTCCCCTGTTCCCTTTTCCGGAGGTGCGGATTTTGCAAAATTCCATCCACCCCACTAGTTTCAGAACTGGACCAAACCATCCCATAAACCGTTGACAACAACACAAAGTGAGAAGAAATATTCAATCCCAGAACAAAATATGAAACCAGCTTAATTTAAAAGTAGCTCACAGGTAGATATATTAGAAGAGTAAAGAAGAATAATGCTGCCGCCCTGCCCCCCCCCGCCCATGTCCCACAAATGTAACAGTGTTATTGATCAATGTAAGAGTTAAGCCTAAGATAGCGTATCCAGAATATTGTTCTGAACCAAATGGGAAGAGGAGGAAAATTAAAAAAAAAAAAAAAAAAGTGAAGAAATATCAGGTTTTCACATTGTTCAAGTTCTTACCTTCTCAAATATAGCTAGTGTGATATTCCAACTTTTCCTACACAAAATTATTTAACAAAGTAATGTCAGCAGCTTTTCAATTTCTGTCTTCTATAAAACTTCTGATCAGGAAAGTCATCGAGTTTGTAATTATATAATGTGACAAATTCAATATGCTGTTATATTTTCCCTTTATAATGTAGATAATATGGAACACTTGACCGTATATTGAAGAAAGGAGTTCTGAAGTATGGAGTGGAAGAAAATGAGTTTGATTGCAGAATAAGATACTTTGATTAATGAGAGAAATCATTTAATTAATTGAACTAGCATACATTAAAGACAGTCAGTACTGGAATAGGGGACAGTCTAACATATTTTTTAAATTATAGTGATGGATAATATTATGGCTAAAACAAAGGGAATAGAAAATAATTATGAGCATTCTTTCATGTAATTCATGCAATTCATAATAAATGAAGAGAGAAACTAGGATAGGAAACTAAGCACCAGTAGAACAAAGCATAGGAAGATTATGTCCTTATGAGGACAAGACTTTCATTTTGCTAAATTAATTATACTCTCTGCTGAGCTGCATTCTTTCTTCTGTCTAAGAAAATGCTTAATGCATCAAAAACAAATCAAAAGCAGTCCATTGTCCAATGAGTAACGTAACATATTAATGTTTTCTGTTGAAACAAATGTCAGAGTACCTAGTACCTGGCCCTAACTGGTGAAGCCTGCATCTGCTGGCTGCAATGATGAGTTCCTGACGCTTTTAGCATCATAGTACTATGCCCTTATAATACCGTTACCGCTTACTAAGCAGATTATAGATACTTAGTATTTTATGAGAGAACAACTCAAATCTGTCCATCTATCCTACTACTTTCTAATAGTGAGACAACATGAAAGTAATATGGTTGATAAAAACTAATGCACTTGCTAAAAAGTAAAAGGTAATAATCCAAGTAAGATATACATTCATGTTCTGTTGGCTAGTAGCGTAGTAGCAGATGATTTCATACTTAAATGAGTATTCCAGAAGTCAGTACTACATCTCATACTAGATTTGTGTGATATTATTACTAAGTGGAGTAATTGTCATGCTGAAGTATGGACTGCAGAGTCTATAGGGAAAGTGATAAAATTGAGGACTAGGCAAAGAGAAACTTTGTGCTCAAAGTGAAAGACTGCAAAGCTCTTTGTCTTGAATACACTGACTGCCTGCATGATTACAGTCTGGGACTTCAAGAATAAATTGAATATGAATATCTATGTATATGTGTTTATGTGGGTATGTACATATACGAGTAAGGAGGCACTCCGCAGTCCAATACTAATACTGTCTTTAAAGAAAACATATCTACCAAAGTAGACACTATATATTTAACATATGACCTTAACCCTTCTGTTTAAGGCTAGACTGGTTTTACTCTTAGCAAGACATTCTCAATAAAGTTTGCAACAGACCATATGAAGGTTAGGAAAAAAGAAACCACAGGAGCATCTTCCTTGAAAACCTTCAACTTTTGACTGCATTTCTACTTATTTATTTTATATAAAATAAATAAATCTAACGGCTCTCCATTATGTCTATTGATTCAGACTCTCTGTTGGAGATAAGAAGTGCTGTGAAGAAGTATGAGATGCGCTTTACTTCATAATACATGACTTTGCTTTCCTCAGTGTGACTTAACTCTGTCAAGTATTAACATGTTCAGATAACTCATAAATATACATTTCAGCATTAAATGAACAAACTAATCAAAACAAACAAAAACATTTTAAAATATGGAAAATGCTGAAATTGCATAATTTGATTTTTGATAATTATCTTCAATAAAAATTCAAAAAAAATGTCTCCTACCCTATGTGAATTCTCAATATATGAAGGCAAACTACAAATTAAATCTAGTTATTTGAGATTTTTGAACTGTTCTTCAAAACAGAGAAAAGACAGTTTAGTAAATAATTTGCACCCTACCTAATAAATATACAGGAAAGACAGGAAATGGAGATATATAAAAATGTAACTGCAGAGACATTCTAATTTGTATTTAGAGGTAAACTCTCCAAGAAAGAAATAAATGTAAATTTAGAATTTGCCATTTAAAATATTATTGAATTAAAATTCAAATCTTTCCAGAGATTGGGAAACAAAGAAAAACTCCCAGAGTAAGGACAGACTATATCCTCATACAAGATCCCGTTGGCATACAAAATTTGACTTAAAAATTTCAGACATCCCACAGCAAAGAAGGGACATTAAACTTCTGAGATTTCCAGAGGGAACATGAAGTCCTGACACCATCTTTTTCATGGAAAACTTTTCATCTGTAGTTCAGTCACATAACTTGAAAGACTATCTAATCTGGATCAGAAATGCCATAGGATACCCACAAAGGTGGCCACCTGTAAGTAACAGTGTAGGAGGGACTATCATTTTGACCTTGTACACCTGAGACAAGTATAGAATGCTACAGGCAGTAGGGAAAAATGAAGAGGTTATATCTGAGGGCATGAAGATATTATTCTTTCTTGATGTAGGTCCAACCTCAGTTAAAAGAAGAGAACTGAATGAGAATTAAAAGGCTTCCTTGAAAGGAGAGGTTATGGTCACAGTGCTCTGCCTTGCAAACTGAATGTAACTTTTAATAACTGCTCACTGACTGAGTAAAATGGCAGCAAATAAGCTTTCATACAAAGTCAGAAAAGAGAGCACCTAGGAAGATTCTGAAAGTAAAGACTGTGGAGAATGAATTCATTGCTGTTTGGGTCTCCTTGCATCTGTAGTTTGACTTGGTCTTCAAGCTTCATATGGTCTGTTGCAACCTTTATTGAGAATGTCCTGCTAAGTGTAAAACCAGTCTAGCCTTAAACAGAAGGGTTAAGGTCATATGTTAAATATATAGTGTCTACTTTGGTAGATATGTTCTTTAAAGACAGTATTAGTATTGGACTGTGGAGTGCCTCCTTACTCATATATGTACATAAAGTGGAAATAAAGGTGGAGTGAAATTGTTTCCAAACTTTGCTATTTTTGTGCATTTAACAATGATGCAAGTAAATTATTTTCTTTCCCTTCTACTATGAAAAAAGCATTTTCACACTGTGACCTTGATTTTTTTTTTGTCTCTAACATCAAAGAACTATTGGCTTTAGTCTAACTTCAGATGCTCAATGCTTAAATGCTTAATTAATTTCTACAAGATCATATCTTTAGTGTATCATATTAATGAGCATTTAATCTCTTTTTTCCCCCTTTTTATCTTTTCCCCAAATTCCTCATTATGTTTCTATTTCTCAAGTAGGCGTTATAACATTTGTAATGTTTGATAAGGGAATTCCATATAAATGTCTATAACTTTTTTCCATTTACCTCCCACAACTGCATATTTATTTCAAAACCTAAATGTCTTTCTTCTGACATAAAAGCCTAATACACTTGCACTGATTTTGCTTCCTACTGATGCACGTATGTCTTCCTGAATTTAGGCTTTTTGCAATATTTTATTCTCCAAAATGGGTATCTAAGTTCTATTCTTCATTTTCAAATGGAAAAACATGTTTGAGTCGACGCATATACTTAACTCTACTTGTGTTTTAATCTCTTCGAATGAAGTTTTCATATTTTACCCCACCTTCAGTAGACCAGGTAACTTCCAACCTACATAACTTTTTGGCACTTAGCAATATGCTTGTTTCCTAGGTTTTTTTGTTTGTTTGTTTGTTTTCAGTTCACATACATCTTTTTTTTAACATCAAAGATTTCTTTAATTAAATCTGAGGGTTAGATGTGAAGCCTGTAAAGTTGTTTAAGTACAAAAATGCAGAAATATAGAAATTACCAAGAGCCGCATTTCATCCTGAGGTTGCTGGCAACAGGAAGGAGGAAATAATGATAAAACATTTTATATGTTTTCTGACAATCAAAATCTTTTTCTCTGTAAGCAATCAATATCTACCTAGTAACAGGCAAGAAATCAAATTACAATATTCTGTATTATCCTTTACAGGCCTATGCCTTTTAGCTATGATGAAAGGAAACATTTTAAAAGACTGTATTATATACTTTAGTCACAAATATCAACAAAAGTCTTCAAAGCCTTCAAAGGTCTTCTCCCTTATTAAAAAACAAACAAACAAACAAACAAAAAAAAAAACATATACCAAGAGTTTTTTCTCTTTGAAAGATTTTTTGGGGGGGAGGGAATTGTTTTCCCCTCTAAAGATACTATGTAAACATTATTATTTTTTGCTAATAAATGTGAAAATTCTTTTTTTTACTATTCAGTCTGATATGTACTACTAAAAATCTTAGTAAAAGAAGCATAGGCAGTAAGTTTATGCCAAAATGTGTACTAACAATAGAACTAAGTAAAAGCCTATATGCAGCTATAAACAGTGTTTTCTTGTAGTACCTCAACTTCTAATAAAAATACATCTGATTGAAGAAATAACTGAAAAAAAATAAGATAATGATGTTCACTAGTAAGTTAAAAGCTAGGGAAAGTCTGCTGAGAAATTATAGCATGACAGAATACCTTAAATGTGGAAACAACGTTGAATATTTCAAGACAGTCTTCACATTATTGTTATCCATGAGACAATTACTTTGTTCACTGGCTGACGGCTCAAATATATGACCATTTCAGCTGCTTATAAACAGGTAAATATATCTTCTATAATATATATTTATCTATTATTCCTGATTGGAAATGTAAAATTCTTTCTGTTCTTCTGTTGCCTGTTGCTGTTACTGTTTTTTTAATAGAAAAACTCTTTTATGTCCAATCTCTATATACAGAAATAGAAGCAGATCGTATATCTTCAGACAATACTAACCTATAGAATCATCCATTATTTGTTAAGATCACCTCCTAAAAATTCATGGGGAAATTTCTTTCTTAAAAACTCTTTTTTTTTTTTTTTTTTTGTAAAAAATTTATTAAACTAAATAGATTAATCTGTTACTTGAAATTCATTTATTTGATCTAATAGTATAACCATTCCAGTCATTATGTCATTTTAATAGAGAGAAAGATTATTAGAAAGGTAAAATTGCAATTTCATTAAACAAACATTAACATAATTTGAAAGTCAAGAGACAGTCATTTCTTCTTTATGGTCTCTTCCATTCATTTTTCATCAAACATATTCTATTAGGGTGCATTGTAATAACTCATACGTTACTAAAAATGTCTCACCTTAACCATTTTTGTGTCTGAATTTTCTGTACAATGAACTAGCCTATTGATAATGGACTAAATCTGAAGAACATTGTATTTAAGTGAAAAAAATAAAGCCTGTGGCAGGATTTGGATCGGAGTCCATTTACCTCTGACCTTTAAGTTGTACATGCTGATGAAACAACAAAAAGTGACTATTTGAAAAGGAAAATGAAATAATTACATATGAACTTTTAAAGGTATTTTTTTTTTTCCTCACATTAATATAATCTCTCATCATGTACATACTAATCTCTCATTATCCATGATTAAATTTGAAGATCAATATTTCTGAGCACAGGAGTTTATAAAGGAGCTTTTCCTTTGAGGAAGACTATTTTTCTAAGAATTTAAGTATATTGCATATTTAGCACTCTTGAAAAAGATGACATACTGGCAAAATTTTGATTGTTCCAAAACAAGCATACTTAAATAAGAAGAAAAAGTAGTAATCAATTAATTACAGTCTGTATAGAGAACAATCACTTTTTTTGGCTTGTGTTATGATTTGGCGTAGAAACATTAAAAATTTAGCATAATGCAAAGAATTCATCTCTTTTAAAGGATTATCAGCTAGTTCTGCACCATGCTGTCTACAATTTCTGCAGACATTAAAATGAACACTAGGGATTCCAGAAGCTGATCATTTACTTCTTACCTGCAAAAGCACAGCCTCTCTAAAAAAAACATTCTCCTCACCGTAACTTCATAAAATGGGTATTTTTAAAATATTCATATCTATTTCGTGCTGATTAGGTTTTTTTTGTTGTTGTTGTTTTGTTTTATTTTGTTTTTAAAAAAGAAAAAACACATGAATAATTAAAATATTTTTACATTATCACATCCTGAATGGTTTGCTACCCATACAGATATTCTGGACACATTACATTATTTGTTAGTCCATTTCTAAAAGAAACATGCACAGTGTTGAAAAGCTTTTTATCAACAAACAAACCAAACTAAAATAATGATGACAGCAATAGCAACAAAAACCAGCCAGACAACCAAAAAACTGGTATTCTTTGAATTATTACAGTGTTATAGCATTATTCTAAAAACAGGATTTTTTTTACAACATTAGAGTCAAACACTCATCTAAATAAACATACAATTGTCTGTTTTCTCCAGAGTTCTTCTCTAAAGAATAAAACTTTCTAGTATCATGACAGATTTTCCTTTAAAACTGAGTATTTGCTCAGGAAGATGCACTCACTATTGCTATTATAAAAACATTATGAAAATAAACAGAAAAAAAAATTACTTGCAATGAATGGGATTTTATTTTTTTTGTATACACTTACCTGTTTATTTTGATATATATTCAGTTCACTTGCTCTCTAGTGTTTCTTAAAAGATGTTGTATTGAGATACCATAGATTAACATTCATAATTCAATTGCAAAATGTCTCTCAACTGCTTTTATAGTTCAGTCAGGTAATTAATTTTATTCCCTCTGTTGCCATGATAACCCAAGATCCAAGAAACTGAGGATACAAAGGTAAATAAAACAATGTTCTGTTACCTCAATTTGTATAAACAGATCTCATGTCACAGCTAAATCTTCTATTTTTCATTTGGACATACACTTCCACTAAAGCATATGAAACATTTACACTGTCAAACCTGTTCAGCACTGGAGTCCCAACAAGCCACTGGAAGCAGGGAAGTCAGCATCAACTTGTTTCATAAAATTGGTACACAACAAACAAAAAAATGCTCATAAGACTGACCTTCATATATCTTGTTATGCCTGATTGATATTGATTTCTACAGTGGGGAATTAGAGAGTTACACATGGACCTTTGACTGTGCCTTTTTGATTACTCATGAAATAAAATTACTTTCTCTTTTTTTCTTTTTTTTTCCCGCTCTCTTATTTCTTCAAGATCACTAATAAATAAATAGCATTAATAATACCTTTCAAAATCATCACTATGATTTATGTAAATATCTTTGGCTTTATAGTGAACAGAGAAGATTTAAAGTAATCATGTGGACTGGTTGTTTGGTTTCCTTTTTTTTTCTTTTTTTTTTTCCTCTTTTTGCTGAACACTGTTTCTCTTTAATAATATATTTTAAACCACATATAATATATTACAATTGTATGTGTACAGATAATCATAATGTAAATTTAAAACTTGTATAGTGTGGTAAGTAATAAAAATAATTAAAAATAGTAACTACTGTATCAAATTATAATGGCCTTCTTCATGCTACGGCATTGCAATTTCCTTCTAGAGTTGTCAAAAACTGTCAATGTTTGTTTTCAGCAGTAAGAATATCTGAATTCATTCAGTCTGTGCTAAATATACATCAAGAACATGAATAAGAATTTCAGCGAGTAACATACTTTCCCATTAAGAATGGATTTTATCCCAATTAAGTGTGAATAATTTTAGCCTCAGCTTTATAATTCTTGAAGATACATGATGTCTTTAAAATGATACAACCATATACGTGTATTCTGGAGAGACCTAATGGTGACCTTTCAATATCTAAAAAGAGATTATAAGACGAAGAGGACAGACTCTTTACCAGGATCTGTTGTGATAGCACAAGGTGAAATGGTTTACAAATAAGAGGGATATTTAGATTGAACATAAGGAAAAAGGATTTTATAATAAGGGTGATTAGGCACTGGAACAGGTTGCCTAGAGAAGTGTTGGATGCCTCACCCTTGGAGACATGCAAGGTCAGGGTTGATAGGGCTCTGAGTAGCCTTATCTATCTATAGATGTGTGTGTGGTAATTAAGTCATTTGTGCAACATAAAGAAGAAATAGATTGTCCTGTAGCTATCAGTTGTGGTATGGATCATTATCAAACTTTGCACTGTGTGTACATTTAATCTACTTCGTCATTAGTTCATGTGTTTACATAGATGAGAAAATGAGACAAAAGGATCTACTGAATTCCTACCTGCCTTTACAATATTTAACATGCAATTATAAGTGCTCTCCAGGTGACAATTTCATTAATCCCAATGTTTTTTTTTTCCCACTCAGTTCCTGATATGTCTTCTGCAGTTGATAAGCCCTGTTAATACACTTAACTGTGGATAGTATGGATCGTCTTTCCACCTCAAAGACTAGTCCAGGTAACTTCCGTTAGAGAATTGATCACCGTGTAAGGTTAAAATGTGTATCTCACCTGCATAAGCTCTTTCCAAAGGAGAAATTGATGTAGCATACAGTCTTTGCAGATTGTTAAAAATGGCTCATAGAGATTTTGTCATATTTTTTGGATAATTAGTAATCATGGATCTCCTGGGAATAAATATTTTTATAAATATTTTTTGGAGTCTCAGTGAATTTAGCAGAAGACACTTTCACAGAGATATGTACACTACCCTTTTGTCACTATCTGTACTGCCTCTAAAATTCTGTGGAAAATTCAGATGATTTTCCTTTTAATGACTCCATCTGCTTCATGATTTCTACGTCTTCTTTTCCTATTTTACTAACTACTCCAGAAAGGTTCCTTGACTGCACATTCCCAGTTAGTTTCTCTCACAAGAGGGAATTTCCTCATTTCTCATTCATCCCACTAGAAGACTTCATTGAAATACGATTCTTCATTTTTTCCCAGTCACAGCTTTTTAGCAAAACCAATAAATATATCTGTATGTTTACATAATTCTGTGCATCTATCTGTATGTGTCTGTATGTTTTTTTTCTTGTGTATAAAAATGTGTATCCATATGTATAGCAATATCCATGAATGCATGTGTGTGTATGCATATAAAACACATCATCTAATTGCTCATTTCCAATATCCTATTATATTATTCTGGATACTCTTATTTATATGCATGGTAACATCATTAATAGTTGATCAGTAGAACTAAGTCTGAACAGATGTATATTTCTGAAGGAAACGTTCTCAAAATCTGAGTGCTGTTTCATTGCTGCACATTTCTTTTTGACTTTTCTTCTCAGATTTGAGCCATTCTGATCAAGTCTCTAGCATAAATGTGCCATTGAAAGTATTACTCAAAATAACAGTAATGCAAGTCAATCTGTACCATATTAGAGTTCAAAGTCAGGAGCTGATACCTGTTTTATCTTTTATTTATCATAATAGACAAAGCTAGACTGTCCAGATCCCTATGGACTTCAGAAGCATGCCATACTACATACATTTTTGGCACAAAAGCCAATTATTTAGCAACTGCCAAATCAGCTGTGACTCTGCAGTAGATCTCACGGGATGTGAGAAAATCTAAGTAAGCAAGGAAACAGATGCTCCTTGTACAGGTGAGAGAATATGTTGTTTTTCTCCATCTGTCCAAAACTTTACAATGTTTTGGCACTAAAGTTTAAATTTGTATACATGTAAACACATATGCATGCACATATTATATTTAGTATGCCTCTTAAATTGATTTTCCTCTCCTTGCTTGCTATGAACTGGTACTACAAGTATTCATAGACAAAATATTAAAATGGTGTAGAGATCAGAATTGATCAGTTGAACAATTGAACTACTCAAGCTTCTTTTATTGCTGGAAATCTTTTTATGGGCGTTTTTGTTTGTTTGTATGTTTGTTTGTTTGTTTTTTCTCTCTTTTTCCCCCTACATTCCCTTGAAAGGCCTTGACAAATACAACCTTGCTCTTTCTATTCTTAGTGGAACTGGAAGTGACATGTTTTGCTCATTCAACTCCTCAAACACTGGAATTTTAGCTTCCTCCACATGTTTTTTTTTTTTTTTTTTTTTTTCTTCCCCCCACCCCAGCTTGGCAATGTAGAAAGGAGAAAATAAATACTTTATTTCTGTCAGCATTTTCTCCTAATTGCATCTTCTTAGAACAAACATGGACATCTGTGCAGTCTAAAGCATTATGTGAAAAATTATTTCTGGCATACATTCCATTATGATAGCTTAAAACTAAGAGATATTATACTAGTGCTCTACACTAGAGTAATTTTGATCAATTCTCACTTCAGTAATAAGTTCTGTAAATGTTGGAGAGAAAGTGGATATTATAGAAAGATTTGAAAGACAACAGCTGTGGACAATCTGTACATCTGGCACATTTTAACTCTTGTCATAGCTGTAAAATTCAACTGACAAGTGTGGTTCATTCCCGGCTCTTAATTGCTTTCCTTAAAAACAGAATTACACAGTGCAAGTGAGTTATCTATCTTTTGGATGAGAGAGAAATGGAGAGAGGAAGAAGGGAGGTTGGAGAAAAGATGGAGAGAAGGGATAGGAAAAGGCAGGAAGGTAAATAAAAAGGAAGGAGAGAAAAGAAGAGAAAAAGTATTTGTCTTCAGTTAAGAAGGGGGAGTATGAAGTGAGCCACGAAATAAAGATTATTAAATCATTTAATTGTTTGCCTCTGAAACAGGGATTGATTTGGGAAGAAAAGTTTGCTGCTGTGTTTACACTCCCTCAATGCACAATAAATGAGCACAATTCTCTTGCACTGTCACAGTCCAGGAAAAGAGGACACACATAACCTTTCCATAGTGACTGTTACAAGGACTTTGATGAAGAGTAGGTGAAAACATGGTTAATGATACAGGAGGATGTTTCTCCAAAAGAGGATGCTTCAAATTAATATTGACACAAATTTCATCATTTTAGGGAACTATGACATGAGGTGTGCCCACATTTATAAGTATAAAAAAGATATAAAAAATATTGGAGAAGCATGAGGTATTTTTAGTGGAAGCAGCTAATTGATCACATTTTCTGTACATTTATTTGAGTTCTGATTCTGAAAGGATTGTATGATTTCATCCAAATCCACAATGTGATATTTACAGTCTAGTTTCATGTACAGCATAGGCAATTAATTTATCAATCAATTTGAATGTTAGAGAAATATGGAAATATTATTTTTGCAGAGAAATTAAAATGCTAATTATGTTTTATCTGGGTGCATGTATTCTTTTAAAAAATATTAAGCATGACAGCTAAAATTGTAAGACAAAAATGAAGGGGATAGTCTGGAAGAAGAAATTACATAATGAATATGAGGAACACAGAAACAAATAAACCTACTGTCATGTAATTAGTTTGAGTTAGTTCACAATTAAGCTTTGATGGAAAATTGATTATTCAAATTAATTGTTGTTCTTTATGAGTAAAAAATATATTTTCAGGTTAGGTACTAATATAAATTAATAAATAATGATTTATTTGATGCTTTTTTTTTTTTTTTTTTTTTTTTTTTGCAAATATTTAGTTAGAGATCTAAAATGTGCCATAATTATTCATAATAACTATGAAAATGAGGGGGGGGGGGGGGAAGAAAAAAAAAAGAGAGAGAGAATAAGGAGGAATGAAAGAAAAAAAAAAAAGCAGCAGCACATTTCTGTTAGGACAAAATGCCATTACTGACCCTTTGACTCAAAGGCTTTTTAAGAGATGCATGGTAGTAATATTAGCATTAGTAATATAACTACTAATATGTATAATAATAATAATAATAATAATAATAATTACTCTAAGTAATATAATCCCCTCCACAGACAATTTCAGCAGATATCTGGTGAGAAAAATATATATATATATCTGCTGATATTTTAACAGTGTACTTGATAATCAGGAGGAAGCTAAACTTGTCATAGTGCTACCCTTTCTGCTTATAGATTACTGTAGCGTACAATACACTGAATCATATGTGATATTACTACACAAGAGAATTAATTAGCTTGAAGCACAATCGAGACTCAAATATAAGACACATATTCATTGGCTGTGACAGTAGCAGTGTTTTATTTAGTCAAAAATTCACTGTCAAGGCAAATCCTGCAAACATCCTTACATTGTTCACTTTGGTTCAAGTGGAAATCCATCTCAGAACATGCAAAACTGTATTCCTCTCAGAATAAATAAAACCAACTAATTAAAGTGCTTCAGATGTTTATGAATGTACATGACGTATTATCAGCCTATAGCTAGTTCACAAGAATAAAAATACCTCCAAAATATAATACATATACTGTAGGTGTTAGTTTTTAATAGTACTTGTAATGTAGCCTTTGTGATTAATTAGGGGCCAGGGGATCGGGTTTGGTTTGCGTGATCTTGTGTGGAGCCAGAGATTGGACTCGATGATTCTTGTGGGTCCCTTCCAACTTAGGATATTCTATGAATCTGTGAATCTATGAATGAACAACAAAACAAACATGCATTATGTCATAATGCAGAGATATGCTTACTTTCATACAAATATGAATTCAAATTTTGATACATAAATTAATCCTTTTCTCAGAAAATTGCATAGAAAGATTGTTTTGACGTTTCTTTCCTTCTTTTTCTGTTTTTGTTTAATATATTCTATAGTTTACATTGTGTTTCCTGTTTATATCCCATAAAACTACATTCTAGTACTAGTACAAACAAGTAGTATAATATACTACGTATAATAAAAACAACAAATGTTTAACCATTCTTTCCTTTGTCTTCTTGTTTTACACTTTTCTCCATACATAATTACCTGCTAAAGAATGTTTCCTAGTGTATGTTGCACACGAAGGCGTCCAGAAGGGTATTGAATATCTCCAGGACAGGAGATTCCACAGTTTCTCTGGGCAGCCTATTCCAGTGCTCCATCACTCTGAAAGTAAAAGTTCTTCCTTGTGTTAGTACAGAACTTCCTGTGTTTCAGTTTCTGCCAGTTGCCCTTAGTTCTATTGCTGCACACCACTGAAAAATTCTGCCCCTATCGACTTTATTCCTATACATTAGATAATTATGAACAGTGATGAGATCTTCTGTCAGTCTTCTCTCCTCCCAACTGAAGAGTTTGAAGTCTACCAGACTTAGCCTTAGGTGCTCCTGGCACCTAATCATCTTTATGGCCCTCCACTGGACTCTTTCTAAGAGATTTCTGTCTCTTTTGAACTGAGAATCCTAGAACTGAATCTAGTTCTCCAGATGTGACCTCATCAGGGCAGAGTAGAGGGAGAGGATCACCTCTCTCGACTTGGTGGCCACACTCTTTTTAATGCACTCTAGGATGACACAAAGGCATACTGCTGGCTCACTGCCTATTATCATTTTCAGAACTGGATTTTTTTCAACCAGTTGCACACTTATTAGAAAAATTACAGTAGAACTGTTTTAAGATCATTCATTAGTGCTGAATCTAGCTAGCATGTTTCTCTCCCCCTACAAAATACAGGCATTGTAAAAAAATTAAGATTCTGATGACATTTACAATTTCTGAAGAGCTAAAAAGAAATTCACAAAACTTTCATTGAGGTATTTTTATTTTGTTTTTATTTTGTGAGAAGAAATATATTTTGTAGTGATTTGAGAGGTTTTGCAATGAGTATAAGTCCAATTTTCTGCAATACTGATGTTATATATTTTTTTTAAAAAAAAAAAAGACAGGAAAATATATTCTGCTTCAACTGAGTGAACTAAAAGAAAAAAAGTCACAGTTGCTGTAACTACAGGAGATCCAAATAAGTGCCAAGTTCTGGCAGAGATGTCATTTCACTAAGAATTAAATCATTTTTTTCTGAATTGAGGTGTAGGTTATAAAAGAGACTGTTCACAATTGTTAATCATGATAATTGCCAAACCTTAATGCTAATTCCTTACTGAGTTTGACCCTTAAATTAAAGGATATATGGTGGAGGTGTGAGATCTCTGCAGTATAAATGCATAATTGATTGGAAAAAAAAACATCCTTCCCATATTTGCCAGAAACATGCTGTCAGACTTGAATGTTTCAAAGCAATATGCCTTATTTTCAGTCCTATTAACTAATTTTAATTCTTTAAATGATATAAATGGAAATTCTAAGCACTTTCATTAGTTAGATTACAATTTGAAATATTCTAATGGAATAAATGAAAATAACTAAGATAAAAGAATGTCTGAAACAAAAAGAAACTCCTTAAAATGAAATACTACAGGCTACATTCTAGCAATATAAAGCTCTAGGGATTTACAAGTAGGCCTATTTGAGGCAAGAATATTGCAAGAAGTTCTTAAAGAGGTTTTTGAAGAGATCCTTCTTCCTGAAGCCAAACAATTGTGTCAATGAGATGAGGCATCCAGCCTGCTGAGAATGAGGCATGAATTACAGCATTTCAATGAGGGAGACTGGAAAAGATAACGTAGTTACTTTGGGAAAATTAAGGGGAAAAAAAAAGAAAAAAAAAAAAAAAGAAAAAAAAAAGTAATATTACTTACAAGTGAGTTATACAAATATTTATAGAGTAAGCTTTTAGAAAGTAACCTGAAAAAAAAACCAATCAGTTTAGAAAAAGAAATGCCATTCAAGGAATCATAACAAAAGCATTGCCTCAAAGACATGGGAGGTGATATAACTTTTTTTTTTTCTGGTGTGATAAAGTCAGTTTTCGACTCTTGAAAAATAAAGGTACACTGAAAACTAATATATTTTATTTGTTATACATACATGACTTTTGCAGACAGTCTTGATCACACAGTGTTTGTGTTCCAAACTGGCATGGTACAAACCAGATCCAGTTCAACAATTGCTTTACTATGTTGGACTTCACTATGATTGAGCTAATTAGACTAGTTTCTCAAATGTATCACTATGTTGGCAGCAAAAACAGTTTTGAAACAAAACTGAGTCATATTGAGCCCACTTGGAGCAGCAGACCACACTCAAGTCCACTTTCACCAGACGAAATTAAAAGTTAGCAATCATGCTAAAAATCAAATATTAAACAAAATTAAACAAAGGGAAAAAAAAAAGAAAAACTATCAATACATTACAACTCCAAACGTTAATAAGTTTGCTTTTCCATATAGTTTCATTAGATGAAGAAAAGCAAAACTCTTAACAGTAACCTAGCTTTAGAAAAGTATATTTTTATAGTTCAATTTATTGTTTTATCTTGTAATAAAAGGTGTACTGTAACCTTCTATCCAACTTACTTTTTTTTTTTTTCTACATGTATTTCTCACTGACTAGTAGCAAGAATTGTTTTTTAACATTTATTCTATCCATGTAAAAGGCATCAGCTAACTATAGCAGGATAATAACTTGCTAACAGTCAGTTTCAAATCAGAAGAAAAATGTCATTGGTTTTCTCACTATCCTAGAACATGAGGTGACAACTTTTTCAAATTCTTAGACATTTTCCTTGCGTTCAGAAACAAATATGTTATGATCTCTAGTTTCTTTCATTTGCAAACATTGGCTTTATTCTGTGGTTACTTCTACCTACATTTAATAATAAAGAATGCTTTCTTGACCTTCAGTGATTGCCCTGTATACACACTTAATCATTACTTCATCTGGCTCATATTTCTGAATTCTTAATCTTAAGTTTCACCTCCTGTTGTTACACAGAAAAATAGAAATAAAAATAAAACAACAGATTTTATTTCTTTATGGTTCAATAGAGCAATATGAGACTTGTTTCATTCAAATATGTATTAAGAGTAAGCCCAGAGTAAGAACAATTAATGTATGTTTTTCATTTAATTAAAATTATAATTACTTATCAGAATGCACTGCTTTTTAAAAACTAAGGGGGGGTAGGGGGAAAGAAAACCTCAGATAATTTCTGAGATGAGTCAAAGGAAGTGCAGCACAGAACAGTCACTATCTTAGTGCTGAGAGCAATGAGCAATATTTCTATGCATGTCTACTAATACAAAGTCCTAAGGAACATATGAGATGAATTAATTAAATATATGGTATTATTTAGTTCTCAAGTATAAACAATTACATTTGAAGTCCATCCTTTAATGTTTGTTGTTGTTATGGTTGTTGTTGTTGTATTTTTTTTTTTTTCCAGGAAAACTTAAATATGGTTTATGACACTTTCTCCTGAGCATACCTCAATATCTCTATAATCCCAAATAAATAATAATAATAAAAATATTAGAAGCTGTGTACTTGATTTATGAAATATGTTGGCAAATCTAGTGATGCATTAGCTAAGCAATTTTGGATCTTTGATCTATTAGAATTGCAATTTATTAAAAATGCATTGAATGTACCCCAAATCAATTTACAAAATATAAGGAATGCTCCGCAAGTAATGCTTCCTGTTTTATTATATTGGCCTACAACAATAGAGAAGTTGAAGTTTCCTGCCAATATTCCATTAAATTTTATGGCTGCGTGACAGATGACAACAGAGAAGCAGACTAACTAAATGGTGTTTGATATGGAGGAGCATATGACACAAAGGTGTGCCATTGAATTCCTCCATGCAGAAAATATTGCATCTATTGACATTTGCTGATGCTTGCTGAATGTTTCTGGAGACTGAACAATGGATGTTATCACAGTGAGGCAATGGAAGGTGCATTACAGCAGTGATTACAATGATAGTGAGTCACTTACACTGGTTCCTTGCTGGTGAAAATACATAGCTAATGGTGATGATATTGAAAAACAGTGTTTTTTAGCTGAGAATATTGTCTATCAAACAGTGTTATTGACATCTTTGTATCTGCTGTAGTTTCCGTGGAAATAAAAAGGAAGCATTACTTTTGGCACAACCTAAGATTAAACAACCAAACTGAAATGTTGGACCTAAATTTATTTTTTAAAATCTGATTACGTAGTGTAACTTGCATGATGTAATTCAACTGCCAGGATGGTATGCTTTCCTAGAGTTGTATCAAATAAGACTAAATACTCCACCTTAGAAAACCAAAAATTACCATAAGTCTTCTACTAAAGTAGTAATTTATATACCTTGGGATTGGCTTAATTGATTAAACAGAAGCTGAGATACAACTGCCATTGAGATATTACAGTTGACATCACTTCCTACGCTGACATGATTGATATGGCCGTGGTCCTATAACAGACCTTCAACCAGGTGAAACAGAAATGTTAGAATATTCCAGAGCAAATACAGTGTCATAAGCAGCTAATTAATAATTAATATTATTAATTAATGATTTGTTATTTTATTATATATAATATTATATAATATGTTTTATATGGTATACATTGTATATTATATATTCTTATGACATATATTAATTTATTATAATTAATAATTTGGTATATATTTCCAAATATTTATGCTGTCAATAAATGTATTTCAGAAAGGAAACAGTTTAAAAGAGATACATAATTTAAGTGATTTTTTTTTTTAATATAAGCATTAAGAAATATTAAGAATTGTTCTTGTCTCCTTGCTACATATACTTTCTAGCTCAGTAACAAGCTTTTTAAGTTGGCATACATAGTATTTAGAGAGGTTATTACACAGTGGAAACAAAATTTAATTAGTTAATGTGGTTGATTTACTATTAAAATAATCTCTCTCTTAAACAAATGAACAAAAAGGATTAAAATATACTTTTTTTTTTTTTTTGAGTTCTATTTTAGTGCACAGCACAAATAATTGCTTGATTAAAATCAAACCTGACATGTTGATAATATTTTAATTAGTAATACTTCTATGACTTGCTGGGAGGTGACATGCTAATTTGGCTTGCAGCTTCAGAGACTAGCTGGGAAGCAGATGGAATTAACTTGTACAGTGGTCTCCCTCCTGCCTTCCATTTTTATAACCGTTGCTAAAATTAAGCTTTTTGGTAGGGCTAGAGAAAGTGCCATGAATTCTCTTCATATTCACGGAAAATCTACTGACAATTAAACTAGCTCTATATTATTATAATAACCAGATAACTTGAACTACTGAGTGTTAGCTCTTCTGCCCAAAACCCACAAGTGTTTTCTTGGTTTGAATAGAGATCTTCCTTCATTGTAAATAACCATTTCAGGTTCAAAATCATGGTCCTGTGTTATCTTTTTCTTAGCTTCAATAACAGAGGTCACTCTTCTGTCCTTGTTTTCAAGATCACTTAAGAGGGATGTTTATTAAGTCCTTTCTATAAAGTGTTAAGTTTTCTCTCTTGCTGAGATGTAGGGCTCATTCACCATGATTAGACAGTAGGATCTTTTTTGTATGAATTTTATTTGTAGCTTAGAGTCTCCAAGCACAGCATAGCTAGTTTATAACTACACAGAACAATATATAGACATAATTATATAGACATTATATGTCAGTTGAAATTGTTTAGCACTACTTTCATACACATAAATTATTTTCCTTTAGCCCATTTTTTTTTTTTTTCACACTTTCTCGATAGTCTGGTTCTATCTTTCTCTTTTCCTCAGTATGCTATTTACTTTTACAATCCTGTTTCCAAGATACACTGCATAATTTGATTCTTGACTGTATTTCTTAAATGGCACAGTGGCAATATCTTTCATAAGATAAACTGCTCTGTTTCCAAAAAAAGGCTATTAGAAAATGACAGACATCTGAATGCAAGCCAGTCCTGCTGAAAGTAACAAGATAGGAAGGCCAAATTTCAAATTAAGACCCAACTTTTTTTTATGAAGCTACAATAATATCTAATATTTTAATTAGCTAAAACAAACTCACATTTTGTGAAACCTAAAAAAAACCAGCAAATCTGCAGGCACATATAACAAAGGCATTGAAGTAGATCAGTGACTGTCATTAGACTTTGCCCTGCAATACTGTAAGTTATCAGAAATACAGACCTTAAATTGTTGATTTGGTGACATCAAAATTACATTCTAAGGGTAGATACTACAGTCTTCACAATTCCATTCAGGAAGATCACATGGAGAAAGAAAATGCAATGAGGCTAGTGATCTGAAGTCAACCAATAGAATCATAGTAGTAAATGTGCTACTGTTCTTACAAAATATTAACCTAAAACTATAAATATTTTTACTATTATTTGTTTGTGTGTGTGTGTGTCCCCTTTTTTTCTGGGATGTGTTCTTGGTCTTCTAAAGTTGACCAGTTTCACTGAAGAGACATAATGTAATCTAGTACAGGCAACTGAATGAATAGTAAATGTTGTTTACTCTAACTTCAGTAGAAAATCATTGAAGAGAACCATGAACCTTGGACAGAAAAGGATAGTCTTCAGAAACTCAAAACTTGAGAATGAAAAAGCATAACTATTTTCTTTTAGAGAGCTTCCTCTTACACAATAGTAGCGATACATGCAGACAAGAGAAGCTACAACATGTCATTTATTTTTTTTTTTTGTGATTTATTTACTTGATTATGAAGTTTGAAAGTACACAAGTAAATAAGGTGTGCCAACCATACATTATTCTTAAAATGATGTCTAAAACAACAAAGCTCAAACTCCAACATGTCATAAAATGTGACTTGAAGGACAACGCATCTGAAATAATATTTTCACTGACAACCTGAAAAAGAGAAGAGCTTTCTGGTAATGCAGAGATTTCATTAAAAACAAAGAAACAAACAAAGAAACAAACAAACAAATAAAAATGTACTATTAAGAATAGGAAGTGTCTGCATCTGGCATGTTCTAGATTTTCCTTTTCTTGGAGTGCTAAAAAAAAACACGTAAATTTTATTGAAAACTGCAAGACAAATGTCACATGCAGAATGAAGAGGAAAAAAAAAGTTATACAAAAATCTTTTACGTTTTAAAAAGAGCGATATTTTCATATTCTAAACTTGAATTAACTAATTCCAATATTGAATTAACAGAAATCCAAAAGTCAGTAGATAAACATTATTTTGTCTATACTTTTCATAGTATAATTTTATAAAAATAAAAATGATATAATGTAATACTAAACACACATGACAGAAATTCTGAAGATAGACCTCTTTATTCTATGTGAACCTTAGAAATGAAAACATTATACTTCTGTTGAAATATATAAAATTTTCCAAGCATATTGATTTTTAAAGAGTTTGGTAATGACAGGGAGTTTATTTATTTATTTATTTATTTTTCCATATAGCATCAATCATTCAGGCCTCAGTCTGTCACTTGTAGATTGACTCTGATCTTATAGCATAAATGATTTCTCATAATTAACAGAACATTTTTTTTCCTGTGTGCTGTTATACCCATATCTTAAGTAACTGTGATCTTTGTAAGCAGTACTGATGTTGTATTAAAAAAAAAAAAAAAAAGAAAAGAAAAAAAAGAATGCAAAGATATAAATAAATGAATATTCAATTTAAACAATACATACAGGGAAACAATCCATACAAAGTCTTTAAAACTCAATCAGATTGAATTTTTCTGCCCTAGCAAATTCAACAAGTCATGAATCCAGAAAAATAGCAGGTATAAACCATTTTAAACTGAACAAACTGGCTCAGAATCAGTCTTAAATCACTGATATCGAAACTACCACTGCAGATATTAGAACCAGACCCAATAACTAATTGTTTTTATTTACAAAATGAGGATATGGAATCAAACAGTAAGACAGGAACAAAATGAACAAATTAACCTATAACTTCAGATAATCTCTCTGTATATACTCACATGGCTATCAGATCTGCGCTTTGTGTAGATCTATTTTTGCTGATGAAAATCTGGTACTTGATGACTCATTCAGCTGTAAATCATAGGTTTACCATGTTACAACACTAAGTTGCCATGACAATGCTTCTAAAATACAGATGGCTCAGGTAAGTGGACAGTGAGGTGAACTGAAAACTGTCTGAATTGCTAGACTTAGAGGGTTATGATGTGTGGCACAGCGTCTAGTTGTAAATCAGTCATCAGTTTATGTTCCAGAGTTGGCAGTGAGATCCATAATATTTAGTACCTTCAGTAATGATCAACATGTTAGGATATAGTGGATGATTCATCAGACGGTTCAGGTGTTCAAGGGAATCTATATAAGTAGGATAAACTGGACAACCCTAATCTCTTAAAGTTTCAGCAAAGGGAAAAGCAAAGTCCATGCATGAATACATTCTGAGGACTGATCAGCAAAAAAGCATCTTTACAGAGAATAACCTGTGGTCCTATTGGACAGCAAATTAAATGTAAGTCAGCAATTCTCTGTTGCAGAAAAGGACAGCAACTTCCTGAGCTACATTAGGAAGAACATTGCCAAGAATCTGCAAATGATTACTCTTCATTAATGAGTCTACATCTGGAGTTCTGTATCTGAGTCTCAGTTCCCTGGTACAAAAACAAATATTGGTATACTGAACTACTTCTTGCAAAGGGCCACAGAAATTATGAAAGTCTTGGAGCATTTGACATGTGAGGCTGAAGAAGAAGGGACTGTTCAGCCTGAGAACAGGCTTAAAGGGATCACACTGATGCATATGAATACATGAGAGGGGAGAGGAGAGGAGAGGAGAGGAGAGGAGAGGAGAGGAGAGGAGAGGAGAGGAGAGGAGAGGAGAGGAGAGGAGAGGAGAGGAGAGGAGAGGAGTGAGGGTAATAAAGGAGACAAATCTTGATTCTTACAGGTATTCAGTGAATGGACAAAAGGGTACAAGTTGATGTACAAAAAACAATTTCATGTAAGCACAAGAAAAAGATTTTCTAATGTGAAGGTGTTGAACCTTGGACCAGGTTGCCTGGCGATGTTGTGTGAACTTCTTTGGAGACATTTGTTTTGAATACAGTATTTAATAGCCTGCTGCATCTGGCCTGATCTTGGATATTGAACTTGATGATCTCCAGAAGCTCCTTCTGATCTTAACAATTCTGCGATTATATGTTATACAATCATATTATACTATGGAAAAAGCTAATTTGCAATGATTTTATCAGTTTCTCTAGCTGTGTATTCATAAGTTGTTCAAATAGATAGAGATTAGATTATCTATAGAGATTTCTTTGGGATTTCATTTTCTTGGCTTTATACTTTACCTGTGTGTAGGAAGCAGCAAAAATGTGCATGAAGACAGTGTAATACATTTCATTGGATTTCTTTGAAAAAATATTAATGGCCTTTCTTCTTTCAGAAAGGCCTAGTGCATACTATTGACATTGTCTAACATTGTACTAACATTGTCACTTGTTACTTGAACGAAAACCATGCTGAGTATTCTCAGTTTGCCGAAACACTAAAGAACTTTCACAAATGCACTGTATGTACTAGCTTAAAGAGCTGCTACTGTGTTGATGAAATAAGGATAAAAGCAGTGGTAATGCCTTGTGTTCCTAACTGCCCATTGTGTATTTGTTCTAGAACTTTTGTGCAAACTGAAGTACATTTTTTCTCTTTCTTATGCATTAATTTAAGGTTATATGACTTTGCTGTCACAGCAAAACAAAGGAAATGAAATTGCTGATAAGGCCTTCCTTGCTTCAGTGAGACAATAGGGAAGTTTTCTAATATATTAATCTTTCTTTTCTAGTTCATATCAATGATTTCTTTTTTCTTTTCATATTTTGTAGTTTAAGAAAACTGACTGCTATGAACTGCGGTCAGTTCATATTCAAAGTAGCTCCTTTAATCAGCTACTTTAAAAAAATCAAATAAAACTAATATATCTCCAATGTTTCTTCAGAAATAATAATTGTAATAATAATAATAATCCCATGTTTGTTATAGTTATCGGTTTGAGAATATTGTTGCTTTAAAATTAATTCAGTAGTCAGTATATATACTCAATTTGAGAAACTCTGGTAGCAGAGCTATTGATATTATAAGATTTTAATAAAATTCATTAATCTCTGTTACTGGGAAATTGTGCTCATGTTAGTTTGTTGTTGTTGTTATTGCTGCTTTCAGTGGTTTACAGGCTGCTTCGGCCCAGTTCCGTGATTCCGTGACTAGCGGAGTGGAGGGATTTTGTGAATCTGCGCCTCCAGAAAAGGGAAACAGGGGACCCCAAAATAATTAAAAACAGCGGTAATGATGGAAGGAGAAACAAACTAATTTACTAAATATGTTATCAGAATGCAAGATAGCATACCATAATACAGTATAATTAGAATTGAAGCTAGTAAATCAAATATAGTGAGAGAGAATTTCCAAAAGCTGGAAAGGCCTCACCATAATACTGAGGTGAGATGCACAGTCTGGTTAAGCAGCAGGGAGGAGAGCCTGACGAAGAAGAACTCAGATAACCTACCAAGGCTTTATATCTGTTCCCTGAGCAGAAATGATAACAACACAGCGAACAGTCTTCTGAGGAATGTAGTTCTTCTTCTATTCTGGGACAGGAACCCAGAACTGGAGCATTAACACTTTAACTCCCAGTGAACTGCATGGTGTTATGATGTGGAATACCAATAAAATACCAAAAATCATAAAACCATGACAGCTGCAAACAACTTTCTAAATTGCCCCAAGATCTCAGCCCCCCATCCCAACATCCAAAACAAAAATGTCTGAAAGTCACTAATATAGCAAACAACTCAGTGAATTCCCCCCAGATGCCAATTTCCAAACTCCTTTCCACACCCTCCCCACCCCCCCCCCCAAAAAAAAAAAACCAGTAATATCTGAAACAGTTCAAGATACAAATATGAACACTTTTTTTTTTTTTTTTTTTTTTTTTTTCCTCTGAAGCATCATTTTTTTCACAGATGCTGGAGACATTGAGTTGACATTCTCATCTATTTCACTGTGACAGTAAAGCCAAAATATCAATTGTGCTGAGCAATCACTCAGCACTCAGCAACCACTCAGCACCCAGAAACCACCCAGCTAACTCCTAATGCTGTAAAATGAATAGAATCTCAGGCACAGAAACATGAAATTGTAATTCCCATAGTACTTCAAATACCTTGGCCTTGGAGATATCAAAAGTCTTGAAATCTAATTTATTTATCCAGCGTCTGTATTGTTCATTTATTTTTGACCTAATCATATAGATGCTCTTTATGAGATAGTACCTAATGAGATGAATAGTCCCATAAAATATACTTCTACAATTGATCATTCAGTTGTGTTCTGACACTGGTGATGTGACATCACTGAGAGGAATCTAATTTAATTGAATATGCTATACTGGAGATGTTTGAGTGAATGAGAAGCCTCATTTCTCAGTGAGGTTTCTCAGTGAAAGACTGAACTTTGAGCTGTTTTTAGGAATAGTAAACTCCTGCTGTATATTGTTCAAACTAAGAACTTAAATAAGAAACATGAAGATAACATCATCTCAAAGCATTATGTTAGTTGGTATGCAGACTGCTGTGTTTTGTACTGGTTTCAGTTTCCAGACTATTTTAACCCCCTGAAGAGCTCATTACCACAGTCTAATCTGTGGTATTTCCTTGTTAATTACTAGCACGTAGTTGTAACTAAGGAAAATAGGTACATATTATAAAGTTACAATAATTAAAGGAATTTCACAATTCCCAAATAATAGGTTTGTATATAACTTCACTGGAAACATCATGCAAGGAAAAAAAAACAAAAACAAAACCAGAAACAAAGTAGCACTAGTACTTCAAAGGCTAGCTATAATGCTATTCATATTGGCTTATTTGGCACTGCATAAATCAAGCACAAAGCATGAGTCCAGAACTCATAGTCATCTAAGAATTATCCGAAGTGTCTTCATTAAATGTTTCTGCATCTTTTCTCTTTAAGCATGCTTCCTTTTGCCCATGTTAGTAGAAATATTTGACATCATCTCAATACAGTAAAAATTCAAAGCAATTTATGACAGAAAAAAAAAAAAAAAAAAAAAACCTGAAACCGTAATAGCAGGAATACAAAAAATAACATTTTATTAAAAAAAATAATAATAATAATTACTATTTTTCCATCTCATAATTATATTTTAGTAATACTGCAAAGTACAATTAATTAGACTTTTATACAAAAGCTATGTAAAGAGGAGAAAAAAAATTATACATAGGAAATCTGGAAGATACGTGAAGGAAGAAAGAAAGAAATATTTAGACAATACTTTGATATATTTTTTCTCTTATTTATATTAAAAAAAAAAAAAAATCTGCTAAGGTGGGATTATGAAACAACAGTGGAAAATTTCAACCAAAAATTAAAAATTAAATAGCACCAATTGCAAAGTTTTTCCAGAAGACCAAAAGTATTGTGAGCTGCATCAGGAGGTGGCCAGCAGATCAAGAGAGGCTTCTGTTCTCCTCTATTCTGCTCCCGTGAGGCCCCATTTGGAGTACTGCGTCCAGATTTGGGGCCTCCAACAAAAGAAAGATGTAGAGCTGTTGGAGCAGATCCAGAAGAGGACCACGAAGATGATCTGAGGGCTGAAGCACCTCTGTTGTGAAGAAAAGTTGATAGAGTGAGGCTTGCTCAGCATGGTGAAGAGAAGGCTCTGGAGAGACCTTCCAGCCTTCCAGAACTTTAAGGGGGCTTATAAACAGTAGGGAAACTGACTTTTTACATACTCTGATAGTAAAAGGTGAAGGGGAGATGGTTTTAAACAAAAAGAGGAGAGGTTTACATTAGATGTTAGATGTATTTTTTTTTCACTCAGGGAGTGGTGAGGCACTAGAACAGGTTGCCCAGATTTGGTCTGGATGCCTGTCAACAGTTTATGGGTTGGTTCAGTCCAGTTCCATGACTAGCAGGGCAGAAGGATTCTCAGATCCAAGACAATGCCGCAAACCTGGAACTGTTCAGGTCAAGCTGGATGGGGCGCTGGGCAGCCTGATTTAATAGGTGGCAACTCTGCCCACGGTAATGTGATTGAAGCTAAATGATGTCAAATGTTCCTTCCAACCCAAGGCATTCTGTGAGTATTGTACATAGCAGCAGTAGTATACCAGGGTTTTGTGTTTTTTTTTTTTTTTTTTTTTTTTTTTCCAGTAGATTTTTGTAACAATTTTCATTTGTAAGCTATTATTTTTAAAATATTTTTGTTACTTTGATCTTCCTTTCTGCTTAGGTTTAAGTCCAGAAACTTTCGAGGTCTTGTTGTACTTCAACGTTTTTCCTTTTAATCCCCCAAGAACATCCCCCCCAACTTCTTCTTCTTCTTCTTTTTTTTTTTTTCGGTCACTTGAAATAGCAGTCTCTCAGTCTTTATTTGTCTGACTCCACCTTTATCCCATCTGACATTCCAGAAGATTTTTCACAACTGTATCTGGTTATTTTTCTTTAGAAAGCCATCAATTCTTTGTTTCTGCTGTGGTATTTCACCTCTTTCAGAAAACAGTACCCAAGGGTAAAGTGAAAAGGGATTGCTTTTTTTTTTGCTTTTTTTTTTTTTGCTGTTCTGCCATGTGCTTCAAACAGAATCTAACGTACCAAGCACATACAGTAAACAGTGAAGAAATAAAGAAAGAAGTCAGTTACACCATCCACCACAATTAGGAAATTCTTCTAAGAATATTTGAGTAGAATATAAATTACATTTTTCATTAAAAGAATACCTGCAGAAGTATAGCTCTCATCTGTGCCTGCTCCCCACAACTCCCCAGACCCCCAGCCTATCTCCCATAATATTACAGAATAGTCACTTGCTCTCAGGATTTCTGTTCTAAACCCTCTGGAAAAATCTCTGGGAGGAACAGGCGTCTATTTTTAAAATAAAATAAGTAAGTTAAAAAGTGTGGCAGATAAAGATTTTATCAACAGTAATACTTTCTATTGAAGATCTTATCCAATTTGAAACATAATCACGTCATGGCATGAATCACTCCTTTCCCATGTATGCAAATAAAAGGCTTTATTAAAACAAAAAAAAAAAAATGCAGATGGTAAAGTGAATTCTCTTTTCCTGTAACCATGCTTTTAAGCTCTTTACTGCTATATTGACAGCAGGATGGCAGCTTGGAGTTGATTAAAATTTTACCTATTATTCCCAAAATTCTTGATGCACTTTCACTCTGTGTTGGAATCAGATATATGTACATTTAAATATAGCATTTTTTCTTAACAGCCGAAGAACAAAAACAAACTAGGAAGGTCATCACACATTTACTCCTGCATGCAGAAAAACTAGGTACTTAGTGTTTGAGAAAAATAAGGTTTCCGAAGCTGAAGAAGTAGGCATGAAAAGAAGAAATGGACCCAGAAGGAAGAATGTGAAGAGTCTGACTGAAATAAAACTCTTGGATTTTGGAGGTGATCCTGAAGATGAGAGAGAAACACGAAGACAAATGTCTGACCCTGATCACTGACGCCTGAGACTGCCAACTGTGAGCAACTGCATTGAGAGAACTAACACGACTTTCTGCCTGACCTTCCCAAAGCAGCAGGAGGTTGTAAAGTTTCAGTGAATGTATTGCTGTGGGAGAGTGAATGAGTGAGTGAGGGAGGGAAATAATCAAACAGGATAAAAATTAATTCTGATGGATCTTATATACACACACATATCCAGATTTACTACGGGCTTTCAATTATTTTGTCTCATGACACCGTGCTGATCCTCAAAACATTGTACGGATGTTATTTGAAAGATAGATCCATCAGAGACTATGCTAAAAACTGACAACATTGATAATACTTTGCAATGTTTTGACCTATGTCCAGGCCTTGTTTTTTTTTACTGATATTGATGTAAATTTATCTACCAATATAGTACTTCATCATAAAGCTTTTGAGAATTGCAAGAAGTGAAAATATTAGATAACAAAGTTTATTTTCTATGATAAAATTGCTGGAATGAAAAAAGATTTTTTTTTAACTCAGGGACTCATACCATCTCTTTTGTTGTCCATATGGGTCTACAAATCATAATCTTGCTATTTAATGTTCTCTTTGCTCTCATAACGTTTTTACAAGTATATAAGATTAAACTGGAAAGATGCAAGAGCTCCATTAGAGTATCTAGAAACTTTATTCTTAAGGTGTTCTTTGATCATCTGAAAAGAATTTTGACTGTCATGTTTCTTGAAATCAAACCAATGATAGATGTTGCTTTGTTGAGAAGACATTGAAAGGAATTAGACATCTTTGTAGTCCCTATGTCCTACTCCTCATTGTATACCTAAGCATCAAATTCTCATTATTATTCAGTGACTTGCTGCTATCCATTTAAAAACTAGAAATTATTTTTTCTCAGTAGCTGTAATACTGTATCTCACAATTCCAGCAGTCATTCCAGAATGATATTTCTTTTTTTGACACTTCTCAGAAAACTGTTGAGGAGAACCATCCACTTGTTATTGTGATTGAAGAGTACTGCCACTTCAAATCAGCATAGCCATTTAATGAAAATGATCTCTTAATGTGTAAGATCCTGCCAAGGTAGTAATCAGAAAGAGAAGAAAGGGAATGAACTAGGTATTGTGAGCTCCTAGCTTCAAGTTTCAGCTGCATTTTGTTAAGCTGCCCGACCCAATATGAGATCTGCCTTACTGAGTAACTTCTTTCACCACCTTCAGTTATTTGAAAATGTCTACTTTGTTTTATGTGCCACATTCTGGGAAATAAGGTGAAAAGTTTTATCCTTGTAATGTTAGAATGCATCTTTGCTAAGAAAAGTGCTTTTAAGAGAATGTGTTTGCTTTTATCTCCTAACCTTTTCCTTTTGCAAAGAGCATTCCAGCTTCCATGTCTCGCCTGGACGCCTACCTGTGCTACCTGGTGTAGGGAACCTGCTTTGGCAGGGGGGTTGGTCTCGATGATCTCTAGAGGTCCCTTCCAACCCCTACAATTCTGTGATTCTGTGATTCTGTGATTCCATCTTTCCTGAAAATTACTATGATATTTACTTTTATTTTTACTTCTGTAATTACTGCTTCCAAATCCAAACTTCTTATTTTCTACAGGCTTTAACTATACGAATCAAGATTTTAAAAACTGGCATTCATCCTGATCAGGAATGAAAATTTGAATTAAACTTTTATTTGTTGGAGCAGAAATAATGGACACACACAGATTTCTTATGTAGTTCTATTACTGTAGTATGTTATAATGATGGGTCAGCTCACTTTAACTCATATGAAAGTGAAAGGGACATTCAGTTGAAGAAAAACGAAAGCAATTTTTCAGCAAATGAACGATTTTAGATGACAGAACTTCCTACCTGGTCTACTACTGAAACTAGAACATGTGGGAACATTTATATCAATGAAAAAAGTATGCCTAATTACAATCATGATGAGTATCTGTGATTCAGCAAAACAAGAAACTTCTTTTAGAGGTTAGTTAATTCTGAAGTAAAATATTTTATTAATTTATCTAACAAATGTTACATTTTTTTATTATTATTATTATTTTATTTATTTATTTTCCTGTCAGCTTCTGCTTTCTGCTCTTTTAAAATCCAAATTCAGAAACACTTCTGTAGTATTGAAGATATTTCTCTTTGGTACAATGAAACAAAGTACCCCAAATCTGTTCATCAAAATATTATTTCATCTTTCTTTTGAAAAATCTAGTACAGCTCGTTGGACATTTACATAGTCATCAGGCTTGTCTTTACTCAAATTGTCATAGGACTTTCATTTTTTATCATAGCAGTACAGTGACTTGATTTTCACTTTAATAAGAGGAGCCTGCTTTTCTCTGTGTTTTTTTTTTTTTTTCCTTTAGACACACATAAGTGATTTAATTAATTTTGAGAAATATTATTGTGAAATTGAAGTAAAACCATAGCCTTTAAATTCATTTTAAAGCATCTGTTTTCCCTTTGAGTCAGAAAATGTAAATATTTTAGGCAACATTATTATCCAAACTGAGAACTCTTTCTCACAAGGGCATTTGCATTCATGCTAAGATCTTAAAAACTCACATTCTGAATACATTAAGACTATATCAGATTTTAAACAGGCACATTTTCAGCCCACAGATCTTGACTCCACAAATGCTTTATTTCCGGTTGTATTTCCATTCCTTTCTCAGTATTTCCCATCCATGATCCATAATAGTATTACTATTTCCTTATTTAAATTCTTACTTACCACTTCTTCACAAGTTTGGAATCCTTAAACAAGTTAAAGCAATAAAATTAAAATGACTTCTTCTCAATATATATTAGCATTTTTTCTGTTTTATCACTTGTAATTTTCAGTGTGTTTGGATTAAACTCATCCTTTTCCATTATTTTCACAGTAGGATATCCTGATTGTTTGATTTTTGAATGATTCTCTCTAATCTCTCTCCAGTTGCCAGTCATATCCTTAATGCTCAGCATATCCCTTTTACACTCTGTAATGCCCTTGAGACTTTTATCTTATGTATTATTCAACAGTTTAAGAGAGCAAACAGAAATAATTTCTCATATATGTGATACTGTATGGAACAGTTATTAGCAAAGACCCTGAAACTATTTGTCTGCTACTCTATAGGGTGATGATTTTACTTCAGAAGATGCCAATTAAAAATTAGGACTACAGGAAACAGGAAAATATAGACTTTTTTTTTTCTTCTTTTTGTTTTCTTTTCTTGATCTCCTCAAATCATCAATGGAAAAATTATAATTTTTGAAGAGTGAAAGGAATGGTGCTAGCAAACATATATGACTGATGTAGCAAGCAGTGAATTTTGAACATCCCTATGGCAATAGCTGACAAGGCATTTTCAAGTCTGGACATCTCAATGTACTCTGTGTTTTTCTCTTTAGAGTGGAGCCTGAAATCAGTCTTATGGTAAAATATTCTTGTGATATCTCACTGGACACCAATTTTCAGTCTCTGATCTGAAACACGATAAAATCAGATTATCTATAGCTGAGTGTATCAATTTGCATTTCACAGAATCATAGAATCATTAAAGTTGGAAAAAGGTCCCTAAGATGTTCTAGTCCAATCACCCATCTATCACCAATATATTGTCCTCTAAACCATGCCCCTGTACCACGTCTATGTTTCTTGAACACTACCTGGGACAGTGACTCCACCAACTCCCTGGGCAGCTTCTTCCAGTGCCTGATCACTATTTCAGAAAATTTTTTCCCAGTTTCTTGTTTCTATTTCACAAATGCACCAGAATATATCAAATACACAGTCCAATTGCATATTTTAATGCTGCCTGAAATGGTAATTATGATCTCATAAAAACACTCCTGAATATCTGGCATACTGCCTTGTCACTCAGTGGTTTTTCATTAATGTCAGCAATTATATAGCTTCTGTTCTGCATTAAAATAAACAGAAGACGGCAATGCCTTTTTCTTGTAAGTTAAGTATTAGCATCTGTGAGCTGATGTAGTGTAAGGACAAAAAATCGGCGTCCTTCCATAAATAATATACATATTTTTTAAACCTCATAAATACTCTGATTCATTTTTTTTTGCTTGCCACCTTGATCTGTGCTTGAAATTCTATTATTTATCCTTTGATTACTATTTTTTACTTTGGATTTAATGTTTAACCCTAGTAGACATACAGAGTAATTTGCAGTGAAGCCTGGTGTATTTCATCATCAGATGATAGTGCTCACTTGCTGTGATGGAACATTTTTTCTTGGGCTGAAATCTTTCCAAGTTAGAGTATTACAGCTTGGAAAAAAAAATTATTAAAAAAAAAAAAAAAAAAAGGAAAAGGAACAATGGAGTGCACTACTGCAAAAAAACAATATTAAAGGATTTGTGTTCCAAGAGTTCCAAGAGTGCCCTTTCACTTGAAGTAAGTAACTGAATAAAATGAAAAGAATTGCAATCCTAGATAAGGGTCTTTTATAGTCATAGAATCATAAGAATCATAGAATCATAGAATTACAAGGTTGGAAAGGACCTGCAAGATCATCTAGTCCAACCATCCTCCTATTACCATTGCTACCACAAGCTACCAAACCATATTTTGTAGCTCCTCAGATGCCTCTTTAATACTGTCAGGGATGGTGACTTCACCACCTCCTTGGGCAGGTCATTCCAGTGCCTGACCACTCTCTAAGAGAAAAAGCTTTTCCTTATGTCTAACCTAAACCTCCTCTGGTACAACTTGCGGCCATTTCCTCGGGTCCTGTTTGTTGCCTGGGAGAAGAGGCCAAACCTCTCCTCATCACAACCTCCCCTCAGGAAGTTATAGAGTGCAATGAGGTCTCCCATGGGCCTTCCCTTCTCCAGACTGAACAATCTCAGTTCCCTCAACCACTCCTCATAAGACTTGCTCCAGACTCCTCACCAGTTCTGTTGCCCTTCTCTAGACATATTCCATAGCCTCAATGTCTTTCTTGCAAAGAGGAGCCCAAAAATAACAAATGACAAATAACAAATAACACAATAACAAAAACTGGGACACCCAAACAAGGAAGAAGAAAATACAAAAGAGGCTCATGTGTTCCTGGTCGGAACTAAATCAAAAATGATCAAAAATGAGGTAAGGATTTTAATAGAATCATAGAATGGAATCATAGAATGGCAGTCCATACATCAAATCTGCTTTTGTCCAATTAGCTACCACACCAAAAACTTAAAATCAAGGAAAACAAAAAATCACTTCAAACTCCCCTTCCCGTGTGTGCTTGCAGAGGTTTGGGAGTACTGAGGTTGGTTTCTACTCTTCTGCTCCTCTGGTATCTCATGATCAGGAGAGAGAATATAGAGCAGATCTTTCACTAGTAAGTGAATGAAATCTTTTATTAGGAAATCTAGGTCAGTGTCTGTCAGTGTTTTCATTGATATGACGAAAAATGCTGCATTTCTATCTTACTCACAATGAATTATTTTCCTTGCAAGTAACATGGTTTGAAACTTGCGGATACTATTCCAGATCTCCTAAGTCATTAACCATAGCTAATTGTGTTCTGGCAAGTCTTTAACCATGTTTCATTACTCCTTTTTCACTAGTCTAATTTCAAAAAACATAGAAGAAAAAAAAAATTCTGTCAAGATAATTTGGATATTTTGTAAATTCCAGTTTACATTTACTGATATCAAGATCAGCTTGAACAGAATTACTAAATTAATGATCAAACTGGTCACGGTACTTCTCAAATAGATTGGCTAGGTCCATACTACTTGGTCCTGAGTAGACATGAGTCTCAGTGGCTCCAAAACTATGCTTATTGCTCTATTTTACATCATCTACAATAATGAGATTATGTCACTAGTCTGGTGACAATAAAAATGATGTTTCTCTAACTTGAGAAGAACACTACAAGGTGGGAAAAATTCTGAACATAGTACTGTCACATTTTTGTTGTACTCCAGACTGCCATTAATTAATAGTAGCATTACTGAATAAGTACTAATATATTGACCTAAAAATCTTATGTTCTTTTCAAAATTTAAACAAACTAGAAAAAAAAATATATATATATATATAAAATTTTAGGAATGAGGTGTGTGTTCAATTCAGTGGGAGACATTTTGTATTTCTGGAGGAAGTTTCAGTTTTTCTCAGTATTGGTTACAGTATTTCCATTGGCATTATCCTTTAAATTTCTAATTTAGACAGAGCGTATGTTGAAGATCTGCATCTACATATCCAATGTGTTGACTTCCCATAAAGCTGATTTACCCAAAATATACTTTAAGAAGTGGTGGCATCAGCTGTGTATTCTGTTTCACTGTCTTCTCATTTGAACAACTAGACCTGTGGAATTTTTTCTCCTTTGAATCACTCTGAACTCAGCTTCTTCTGTAGATCCTTCAGAATCCAAAAGAAGTAGCGCAAATTTAAGACTCTTGCACTATGACTCTTGCATGACAATCAGCTAATTACAATAGGGTTCACTTCAAATTTAAACCACTGTCTGAAACACTGGGATGCATTATCTTCAAAGTTCTATGAAGGTAGAAACATTCATGAAAAATTAATCTGGCAGAAGAAAGAAAATGATTAAGTGAAAACTATGGGCTTTAATATTATTTTCATTATCTGCCGTTGGTGCAAATCCAAAGGAGGTCAACTTGTAGCATCATACAAAATATTAGAAGTTACTGAAATTTCTTAAGATGTATCTCTAAATGTCTGCATGTGAGTTGCATAACTAGACTCCTTCTGTAACTGCTACAACCCTTGACCTTGATGCACTTGCTCAAAAAGTGACATGTATTAAAAAATCTGGTGAAAAAATGCCTATGTGGAATTGATATATAGGACACAAAAATTAAATTTTTTGATAGCTTCGAATGGTTTGCTCTACTCCAAAACTCAGGTCAAGACAGGGAAAATGAAGTTTTGTGTCAGAGTTATGGTTTTAGCAATACATGAAACAGCATGTTTTGCTGTTCCAGTAAAATTAAAAGCCCCCCCCCTTCCGCCAGGCCACTGTCACCTTATGATTTGTTGTGCTCTCCATGCCAACTGAAGAACTTGATCTCAAAGTCATGAGAAGTTCTCATAATAGGCACTCACAGAAAGTGTTGTTTGACATGTGAAGATATTCTGCTTTAAAAAAAATAAATAAATAAAATAATAAAAAAAAAGATTGTATAATCATTCCTGCTGCGCTGTCTGTGAAATAGACATATTTTCAAAAGGTATGTACCACTATGCTTTTCTCACAGAAACATCAATCAACTATGAAAAAATAAGCACAGAAAAAATAATAAAGCACAGAAAAACAAATCCCTGAAAATATCTTTCTATTTTAATTGGCCATCTTATTATAAAATTCTCTATATTCTATATCAACTCTGTGAACTCCCACTAAAAAATATGCAGATTCATTGGTACATTATTCTTCAAAGGAACGCTGTGTATGGGTTATTTGTCAAATATAATTTAAAAATTCATATTTAAAATACCCAACCAAGACACTGATGTCTTGGTTATATGTACCCTTTAGACATTCCTTTAATGAATACCTCTTGATGTGGATGTAATTTCATGATACAATCAGCATATATCAGTAAAAGCCTTGGATGAAAACTAATCACAGTGGGAAAAAGTGGGCTTCTGGTTTTCCAGAAAAATAATAATCCCATTTCAAGAAGATAAAATATTGTGATTTTATTTATTTATTTATTTATTTAAATGTTGTTTTGGTGATATTTTAATGTCTAATTAATATCTAAAAAATACCTCATAGACGACTGCAAAACAGGGCAGCTTTCTTCATAGCCGTCTGCTGATTACCTGTCAACAGGTAGTATACAAGTGTCGAGTCATGCAAAAATTTCATGTAAGAACATGGGAATCAATCAAGCAGATGTTTACATAAGAAAAATAGAGAAGATTGAAAATTCAACTGTTGTCTTTTCTATCTCTTCTCAGATAAAATGATGTTGATCAGCCACCACAAAGTTTTGTTGCAATGTGCTTTGCTAAGTAGAAAGAAATGCAGTCTTTTAAACAACGAATATAAAATATTCTCCCTCATCATTCAACAGTAAACTAATATTACCAATATATTTGTCAATCAAACAACAAATTTTATTTGTTAATGGGATTCAAGATCATTTTTTTCTTTAATTTTATTTATTTATTTATTTATTGCTTTTATTTTAACCTCTTCATGCCATCATATTGATAATTCTGAATTTAACTCATGGAGACTTCTTTGTTTATTTATTTATTTTATTGCTATAAACAATCATTTTATTATGAAAGTACAAGTACTTACATATATGTTTATAAAAGAAAAAGAAAAAGATTTAATGAGGGAATAGAATATCTCATCTCTCATTTTTGGAGTTTTATGACTAAAGGTTTCTAAGAACATTCAGATGAACTGAGATTCTGATCTGATACTAATTTCTTCCATTAAAAATCACTGTATGTACAATTTACTATAACTGGTGCATTTGATTTGTATAAGACCTGGAATGGAGGAAGAAGCATTTTACAAGAACAAAATAACTCAACAAAATATGACAGAAAGATTTCACAACAGCTTCCCAAGCATCTGCTTTTTAGCCTGTTACCACACCTGAGGCCAAAGCTTGTGGGAAAATAATGATATTAGCGTTAGTCATAGAGGTTACTTATGTAATCTTCCCTTTAGGATTAAATCCTTTGTTCTCTCATCCCTTTCACCCTCCATCCCTCACCAGTTTTGTGAGAATTCATAAACAACTGGATAAAAAGGGATGAGGATATTAAAGGACTTGATGAGATGAACTACACAAAATGTATTATTGCTACAAGTCACTCTCTCTAGCTACCCTTCCTCTCCAAATTAGTAGCTTAAAGAAAAATCATTTTATCTACCTGTTCTTCTTGTGGGCTCCTGACTGGTTTGTTCCTGTTCAGTGACCCCCTTTCTATTTATAGTCTTGGCTGTTCTCCTTTCTCTTTCATTTTCTCCCAGATTAATCCACCCCTCCTTTTTATGGGAGTAGTTAGTCACAAATACACACAGAAGAGCACGTGCACAATACTCTATGGACTGGAAGTTAGGATATTCATGATCAGGGGAGATGTAGATTTCTGGATCAAGCAAAGACAAAAATCTGAAGTCAAGTATTTCTTGGTTAATGATAAAATAATTTACTTTTATGCAGATAGAAGGATGTTTCTCCTTCCTGTACGTATTTTTGTTTCACTGTCATTAGGTGTTTTCACATGAAATCTAAGGGAAGATGCATCTAGCCTTCCATGATTTATTTTTTCTATTTATTTATTTATTTCCAAACTAAGGTATAAGTCATATATCCCTCTTTAGGTCTCTACAAAAGCCTGAGAGTATGATTAGATCTTTTCACTTGATTGTAGAATCACAGAAAATCACAGAGTTGCAGAGGTTGGAAGGGACCTTAAGAGATCATGAAGTCCAACCCCTCCTGCTAAAACAGGTTCCTTACAGGTTCCTTATTGACACTGAAAACTGTGGCACTATGGCTGCTAGCTTGATGTATATGTATTCAGAAGATACTGTATTCAGAGAGGTAAAGATATTAAATTGTTTTGATTTGTTTTGTTATTTTTTCTGTTTTTCTCCCTGCACCCTTATCTTGTGTGATCAGATATACCACAGAGTCAGTTCAAGAATATATGAGGTACAAATAATTGAGAGTGTGCAAAAAGGAGACCAGAATAATCCCTGGAACAGTCAGCTAACTAGGAGACACTACATTAATGTGTTAATGTACATTATGTGCTAATGTTAATGCTACATTAATGTGAATTCTTCTCCCTAAAAAGGGAAGATGATCCTGCTTGAATCCTGCTTCCAGGATTATTTATACCTTTTTTGTGAAGCTCTAGCTCTAGCTTCAACATTTTTTACCGATATTCATGTCCAAGTGAGCATATAGGAATTTTTCTACTGTAATTGGAGATATATTTTGGACCAATATATACATCAATAACTTAATTCTGTTTTCTCTATATTGTTACTTCTAAAGTTCTAATCTTACTTGTAAATTTTAAAGCTTTTTTTTTTTAATATTTGAATAACAGAAACATTAATTTGTTAGAATATTTAAAGCAACAAACTAAGGCATAAATCTCTACATTTCAAGAAAATTGAAAAGTTCTTAATTTTGCATGAAACAGCTTGAGTTATTAGATTCTTATGAATCAATGAGTATTTCCAAGGACTAAGTTAAAAAAGTCAAGAGTCTGAATCTCCATCTTCTTTTGGGGTTGTCTGTCAGTTTGATAACATTTACAAGAAACTTGCATGTTTGGCTTACCAGATACTCATTTTTGACCGAACCACAAAAGACTTCCTACAGATAACATCTGCTGGTGCCATTGCATCCACTGTCTGGTAGAATAATCAAGATTAATCCACATAAATAAATGTTTCAGAGAATCAGAAATTTCAGAGAAGATATTGGGTGAAGATTTTACATGTGTATTGATAGTGCATTGATCTTTAAATACCTTAGTTATACAAGTGAAATGTTATGAAGATTTCTGACACTTCAAGAAGCACTTTTTTTTTTCTTTCTTTTCTTTTAAGAACATTTGAGAAAAACTTGAAAGAATTCTGGATGCACAGTGAAAGCTGTGCCTAACACCTGATTTTGTATGACTTACACACATGCCTTAGAGGGAAAAAAAAAAAAAAAAAAAAAAAAAAAAAAAAAAAGTGCACAGGATTTATTATAACCAGCATACTTAGTGGAGGGCTACAAAAATCCTAGTAAGTTAAGATTAAAATAAATCCAAAAACAAAAACTAAAAAGACAGTCAGATTTAATCATCCTCATTTATTCCACTGAAGAAAACTTACTACTTACAAGTATCTGAGAGCAAAATGTTTATCTAGAAAAAGATTTCATCTCTTATGGAAGTGGTTAGCAATTCAGTATGTATTTGGGCACACACTGTTTTCCCTAATTTCCTTTCCCTAATTCCTCTTTAAGAAGATCTACAGAGGTTTCCTCCAGTCCAAGTGAGGCAAAATAAGAAACACTCCTCCAAATAGTATTGTGTGGTTTATCTGCCTGCTTGATGATTAACATGGTTTTATTTTTATTAACTTGAAGGAAAAGGAATACACTTACCAGAAGAGACAGTTACATTTTACCAAAATCTTTCTTGTGCTCTTGATATTACCAAAGAACTGAGATGACTTTTGCATTCACAGATTAAACATGACACAATCTTGTTTTGCATGATCTTGCTTTCTGAAATGAAAATTTTACACAGCTTGACTTCATAAAGTAATATGTTGATTGAAAATATTTGTGACAGTTGTGGTTAGTTAACAAACTTACTATTATGGTACTTCAATAAGATGTCACTACTTTAAATGCTAGGTACAAAATTGGCTGTAGGTTACAGTCGCATTTTCTGAGACTATATTGTCTATGTGTGAGCTCACATTGCATTACACGAGTCAATTTTCCTGCCTTCAATTTGCTTAGTAGAAGTGATATATATAGATTTACATACTAGATTAAAAAAAAAAAAAAAAAGTCAAATGTGAACTTATTCTCTAGGATGTTCAAAAATCTATTTATCTATTAACCTGTCAGAATTTATAGGGTATAAAAAAAAAAAAAAAAACAACTAAAATTTGGCAACCGTTTTGAAAATAAATATTTGTGAAATCAGTTATTTTCTAAATAAGCAAAGATATTTTTGTGAAGGTTGTAGATTTCTCAACTTTTTTTTTTTAATGTAAAATATAATGAGTAATGAACCTTATATCATAATTGTATTTTTTTTTCTTTTTTTTTTCTTTTTTTTTTCTTATATTCTTTTGTTTGATTTGTTAGAGCTTATTGCTTATAAGGTATGCGTGAGACAAATAAAAATTTTTGAAATGAATATTTCAACACAATAAATTCACATTTATAAAATTATTTCCACACACTTGACTACAGATTTTTTCTGAACTAAATTGACTTCACAGATTTTCTTCTCATTAGACACAGCAGAATATATCTCACTTTAATCTACTCAAGCTAAACACATGATATGCATTTAATTTTTGATGTTTATTTTCCAGGCTCTTTTACAATGTTAGCATTAAGAAAGTATCCATAATTCAATAACACATATGTGTGGGAGAAAAATTCTGCCTGTGCTGTAGTGAAGAGTAGTTTTAATATCCTTGTAGGTGCATAACTGATGTGACAGTGTTGCAGTATGTGCCGTAGACTATGTATATTAACTATGGATATAGAGATAGTGACTTTGCATATATGTCTGTGAGGAAATATATACCAAATATAGGAATTTTTTTATAAAAAGCACATTCACAAAATTATAAGCTATATTTTTTCACCAAATTTGAATAAGTTAAAAGTGGAGATGCACAAGATTATTTTTTTTAATGTTACTCACAGTTTGCTTTGAAAACAACATATAAAAAAGTCAAATTAAAAGCTAATTACCCTGAAGTCAGAAGATAATTTTTATTTCATATAACTACAAATTGAAGATTTAAGATTCATATTATAGATTTGATAATAGCACAGGTTCAGAGACACTTGGACTTCTAGGTGCAGAGTCAAAATCACACAAGAGCTCCTTTTCAAGGAAATGCAAGGCAATTGTTTTTAAAGGTGATATTATGAAGATTCTGAATATAGCTTCACTGATTATAGAAAATTATCAGGTGAACTTCGCTCTGATACTTACATTTGAGATGTTGCATTTTGATGAATCATTCTTTTTGGTTTGTTTGTTTTGCTTTCTTTTATGCATTCATTCTGAAAAATATGTACTTTTATAAATTTAGGATTAATATTTTCATTGGAAAATATATGATTTAATTTTTCATCTTCATCTAGCAAATAACATATTTTAAACTCTGAAACTAGAAAGATTCAAAGATTTCTATACTGCTAAGAGTAGAATGAGTTTTTCCAAACACTGCATAAATTCTAGTTTTATAGTGTTCACTTGTTTCTTCATGCCTTTTCATTTTATGTCTGAATTCACTTGAATTTCACTTACTAAACTTCTTCCATTAATTAACAATATTAACCAAAAGTTTGCTAATAATACAAAGCTGAGAGGAGTGGCCAACACACTGGGAGGCTGTGCTACCATTCAAAAAGATCTAGACAGACTGGAGAGTTGCCAGGGAGGAACACAATGAAGTTTAACAAGAGCAAATGCAGAGTCTTGCACCTGAGGAGGAATAACCGCATACATCACTACGAGTTAAGGGATGATTTGCTGGAGAAGTGCTCTGCAGAGGAGGACCTGAGTGTCTTTGTGGACACAACAGATTGGCCGTGAGTCAGCTGTATGGCTTCATGGCCAAGAAGGCCAATAGTATCCTGGAGCGCATTAGAAAAAGTGTGGCCAGCAGGTCAAGGGAGATGATCCTCCCACTTGACTCTGCCCTGGTGAAGCCACATTTAAAATACAGTGTCAAATTCTGTACTTCCCAGTTCAAAAAGACAGGAATCTCCTAGAAGCAGTCCAGTAGAAGGCCACAAAGATGATAAAGGTCCTGGAGCATCTCCTCTATGAGGAAAGGTTAAGTAACTTGAGTCTGTTTTTTGAGGGGGGAATATGATAAATGTTTATAAATATCTAAAGGGAGATGGGAGGCAAATGAATGAGACCAGACAAGGCAGGCTCTTGTTGGTGGTGCATTGCAACAGGACAAGGAGCAATGGCCTAAAACTTGAATGTAGGAAGTTCCATAGAAACATGTAGAAGAACTCCTTTATGGTAGGGATTACAGAGCACTGGAACAGGCTACCCGGAGAGGTTGTGGAGTATCCTTCTATGGAAATATTCAAAACCCATCTGGATGCTTAGCTATGTGATCAATTGTAGAGAACCTACTTTAGCAGGTGCATTGGACTCGATGAATTCTTGAGGTTGCTTCCAACCTTTGTAATTTCTTGATTCAGTAATGTTTTGTGATTTTGCATTTTATTTCTGATTTCTTACATGTGAGCATCCACACATTCATTATTTTCCTTGTTTATATTTTTATTTATTTTTTTATTTATAATAAACGTCCAATTAATTGTTTAATATTGCACAAAATACTTAGATCAGTATGACTAATGTACATGTAGTTATATATCTGAGCATGGTTGCATGATTCATATTTGTAAACACAGATGAAGTTTAGCAGATAGTATCTTAGTCTCTGTATGTAAGGCAATTAGAGAGTGGTAGTACTAAAACTGAAGGCACATTTTGTCTCTCTAATATCTTTAGAATAAGATCCTTGCTCTGTTGCTTATACGAGGAATGGAGGTACCTTCCTTGCAAGTGCTACTTCAGTAAGACTACATCTGTGCTATCAAATTTGATACTGACTGTAAATGTTCTTGTACATGCACTGGATCTCAGCCTTCTATAACATTAATCCATTAAAATGCTCCCTGGAAACAACTCTGGCCCATGCCAGTTGGTATTTACCCAAGCAGTTTCTGGATATGATTTGAGAGTTGGCACAGATCATGTGCCAATTCCAACAAAACATTTGCAAGCAGTACCTTCTTATAGATAAAGAAGTGCTTAACAATGTATTTTTTTATTTTTTATTTTTATTTTTTTTAATGCTAGCCAGATAAAAGTCTCAGGAATACTTTTTTTTTTTATGATAAAAATGCCACTTTCTGCACCTAAGCAGGTATACTGGATGTAACATAGCTTTTTTTTTGTTTGCTTTGTTTGTTTTCTTATGGATTAGGTTGTTTGTTTGGTTATTTGTATAATACAATAATATATAATAATATATAATAATATATAATAATATATATATTATTGTCTGACGTCACAGCTCAGGTTCTTTTGAAAGAATGACATGTTCACACATACATATACACATACTCTGTACCTTGCAGATGTCATTAAAAACATATTACTATTGACATCCAGGACTGAGATATATCATGTTTTCAGAGAAGAGAGATCCATTTAAGTAGAAGGATGAAAGTGATAATAGCTGTTGCTATACTTGTCAATTGAATAGACTTAACAATGCAGGTATAGGCAGATTTTGTACAAAGCTTACAGGTCTCCATTACTCAGCTTGCCCTTTTTATGGTTTCCTTTTTCTCTGTGGCAACTGACATCCAGAACTGGTAGCACTGTCATTTGTTTGCTGTGTTCTAACTCTGGAAGGAATACATTTTGCTTGGATAGATCAAATACAAAAATATGTATGCTGTACAAAAAAATATTTTCTTACTGTCACAATTGTACTGGCTGACAGGTTTTATTTAACCATTTAAATAAAAATCGTATACAAGCAGTCTCAGCAAGTCCTAATTTCTCCTGAATAAATAAGGGGAAAATATGTTTTTATCAGCACACTTTTGACTTTAATTTAACAGGTTCTGATGCAAGTTATTTTCCTAATAAAATTCTGTTCACATTCTTTCTCAGGCTTTATTTATTTATTTATTTATTTATTTATTTATTTATTTATTTATTTATTTTTCTTGAAGTATTTAGTCAGTAGCTCTTACAAAATGAGATTGTAACCTCTTTGGAGTAGAATTTTAAACTATTTCTATGTATAATTTAAGAAAACAAAAAATATTAAAAAGCAAACAAACAAACAAACAAGAGAAAAAAAAAACACAAAACACTGAAATGTCAGCAACAAAGCAGTAAAGGAACAAAAGTGAGAATGCCAGCACACTGTGATGAAGTTATTTCCTGTAGGAAAATATTAATTTAGAAGTTGCCATTTTGAAGTTGTTATAACTGGTGACATTCCCTGAAGGTTTCTTCAGCTATTGCAAGCATCTCTTGATGATATGTTGATTTTCTTTCATCATTTCATAAATACTGTATTTGATAAACTCTTAAAAAATACGGGAGGAACTTTTTTAAATTGTCTGTAGTACATATGATTTCCTGTATTACTTCTCAAATGTGCAAAGGCAGATATTTCCATCAAGCATGGAGCAATAATATTCAAACAACTTTGAAAAACTCAGAAACTGGATCCTACTCTGTATATCAGCAGACAGAATGAGACGTAGAGGCAAGTCAAAGCCCCAGGCCTTCCCCTGGTATTCTATTTTACATTACTGTAACAGCACACTAATGTGACAGTATTACAACCATTTTACTACTGGGGATGTCTTGTGTCTATATGATTAAAGATCATCTTTTTTTTTTTTTTTTATTCGAGCTCTTGACTACAACATTAGTCAGATATAATATGTTGCTTTCTGAATATATAGACATAAATTGTCATTTTTATCTTCTAGCAGTACCAGGCATTTTAAAGATCTTTAGGTATGTATTTTTAAGTTATCACATTTTCATAAACTGACACATTCAACCAGCTGAAAAATGTTTTTGTTTACTACTGTATGTATTAAATAAAAGCAAGATAAAGTACTATAGAAAGAACATGGAGGAAAAAAAACAAACAAACCCAAATACAGAAAACTTTTCCTCATTTTAAAGCAACAGATAATAAACCAAAAGAATGGTATGAAGCACTGTCATAATACTACAAATTTTTCATTTGTAACATCCTTATAGCAGATTTTTAATTTCACCCCATTTCTTGAGATACGCAATGAGAGTCATTTTAAGGATCTGCTCCTTCAATTCTGAATCTGATTTTGTAATGTAAACACATGTAAAATTAATGTATGATTAGGAATGCCTGTCTTGATTCACCATTGCATTCAAACTAATACATTTCAAGGTTTTGCAGAATCTGTTACTGCAGATCTAGCCTCCTCTTGATTGCTTTGATTATAAATTAGGAAAGAAATCTTGTGCTTTCACACAGGAAAAAAAAAAAAAAAAAGACAAACAAACCTGAAAATAGTCTGCAGTAAGGAATCTGATTAGACAAGATCTGGCTAAGTAGAAGCAGGAAATATAAAGACATGTTATGGAGTGGTAGATAAAGAAACGGTAACTGACATCGTCAACCTGGACTTGTGCAAAGCATTTGACACTGTTTGATCCAACATATTTGTCACCAAATTGGACAAAAATTGATTTAATGGATGAACCACTTGTTGGATATGGAATTGGCAGGATAATTGCACTCAGAGAGTTATGATCAATGGCTCAACGTCCAAATGGGGACCAATGATGAGTGGTGTTCATCAGGGATCGATACTGGGACTGGTGTTACTTAACATCTTTGTAGGCAGCATGAACACTGGGATCAAATGTACCCTCAGCAAATTTGCATATGATGCCAAGCTGAGCAGTGCCGTTGACATGCTAGAGGGAAGGGATGCTATCTGGAGGAACCTAGAAAAGCATGAGAGGTGGCCCATGACAACCTCATGAAGTTCAGTAAGGCCAAGTCAAAGGTCCTGCACCTGGGTCAGGGAAGTCCCAAGGACAGATATAGATTGGGTAGAAAATGGCTTGAGAGCAGCCTTGAGGAGAAAGATTTGGGGAATGTTGGTTGATGAAAGATTCAACATGAGACAGTAACGTGTGCTTGTGGCCCACAAGGCCAACTGTATCCTGGTCTACATCAAGAGAAGAGTGACAAGCAGGTTGAGGGAGGTGATTCTGCCTCTCTTCTCTGTTCTCGTGAAACGCAACCTGTAGTGCTGTACCCAGTTCTGGAGCCCCCAGCACAAGAAGGACATGGCTTGTTGGAGCAGGTCCAGAGGAGGGCCATGAAGGTGATCGAGGGCTGGAACACCTCCCCTATGAGGACAAGCTGACAGAGTTGCAGCTCTTCAGCCTGGAGAAGGTTCTGAGGAGACCTTATAGCAGCCTTCCAGTACATGAAGGGGATCTACAGGAAAGCTGGGGAGGGACTTTTTCACTATGTTTATGAACCTATAGCTTATTATACTTCCAAACAGTCTTAGTGTGAAATTATAACTGCCATGCTTAGGTGTCTTTTTTTCTGACACAGATCAAATACTTGAGGATGCATCACCCTTATCTGTGTTGTAAAAAAGAAAATCAACATTTCCCTTGATTAGATCCTTTTATGCCATTTAGAAGAATAATCAACTGCTGTATACAGGCAAAAAGATACCTTAATACAGTAGTAAAGAGTATCCTGCAATGAGTGAATACTTTCAGAATATTGACCTTGCATGAATCTGTCATTTGGTTTCCGAGCAGCAATAATGTGAACTCTTAATGAAATAATATCTTGCTCTTGCTGCTTTTCAAGTCATATTTAAGATACTTCTGAAACTGGGATAAAAGTGAATTTTCTAGCAACAGTGAGTTAGAAGAAAAAATTCTTTGTCTCTAATACAGAAAAAAGAAGTTCTGTTTCTGGGCAAAATCTTATGTAATCTTGTTAAAGCACCAGTACAGTAAATTTCCAGGAGTTGTCCCACTCCCTCCATCATGTCCGCTCCCAACTTTGTTGCTGATTCTGTGATTCTATGATAAAGAATATAAAGTGTGACCACATCATATAGTATAGAATATACCTTTAGTCTGTTAGGATCAGCTGTCCTGGTTGTGCCACCTTTCAAACCTTCAGTTTCCCTGTTGGTAGGGATGTTTGGGATTTGTGACCAAAACACACGGACTGAAATGAAGAAAATTAATTCCATTCTACCCCAAGCCATTATGATATATGAGCACACAACAATGAAGTGGTCCCAGAAGTATCCCATACTCAAATTCTATGCATCTAAATTGTTGCCTGTCTGTGTTTCATCTGACTCTAAGTATATCTCCTTCTATCCTCAGCAACTCAAATGATATTTGAGTATACTGATATTTCTTGTTTGTTCATGACTTCTGAAATATATTTGTTCTAAATGAGGTATGAACTGATGCTGGTCATAATAAATTTGATGTTTGATCCAGAACATTGAATTATCATTCCAGGAAACATATTTTGAGATCAGTATTTCAGATAATAACCTGTAAAAACATCTAATTACTTGTGCAGGTTGTAAACAGAAGAAGCTAGAAATGAAAATTTCCTTAGAATATATAATGTTTTTTTAATAGTGCCTCTATTTGACATCTTATGTTGACAGAATAGGATTATAGAAACAACTGTCTCCATATAGAACCATTGTTAAATAAATTACTTCAAGCAAAGTGTAATCCCTTTTCTTGTAGCATATTGAAAGCAAAATCACCTTCAGATAAACTGATTTTTAAAACCAAATCCTAGCCACTAAAAGGTAACAACATTATTTTATTTTGCTAATAAATGTGAGTTAATTAATTAAGCAATCATTCAGGAATTTTGAATTAAATTATTCATAACGCAAATGTAATGAATTAGAAGATACCACATTTATCAGAAAAAGAGAAGGAAAAAAAAAAAAAAAGAGAAAGAAAAGCTTCAAACTACAGACTGCTCTTTCCAATGTCTATTCTCCCATATTTTCATGCTACTACATGTTACTATATCATATCTCTGAACTAGAAGCCAGTTGTTGCTTGGTTCCTGACTGTCATGCAGAACTACAGCAACTCATCCTCTGTCTAGAGTTGATTGACAGAGAGATTGTCTCCAGTGTTACCTTTACTGATCAGAAGAGCTACACAATTCTGTTCAGCCACTCCAACTCTGCCATGATTTACCATCTAGATTATTTTATTGAAGGCAGCATGTTAGATAGCAAGTGAAACATTAGTTAGCAGAGAGCAGTCAGCACTTACTGTGATTAGTTGTATAGAAAATTAGGTTCACAGAAGCCAAGATTTAAGCCTCTACTTAAGTAAGATACATTATTTTGTGATCTATTTAATTTTGCCTACTCTGTACTTGCTAGGAAAGACTGATAGGTTGACCTCAGTCTGCAGCTAAGCTTCCACTCCATCACACACCCATTCTCCCTCAGCAGAGTAGGAGACAAGATTACTAGGATAAAACAAAACAAAACAAACAAACAACAAACAAACAAAAAAGGAAAACAAACATACCAAACAAATGATGGGCTAAGATATGAGGTTCAATGAGCAAAGCAAAGATGTATGTGCAAAAGAAAAAACAAATCCATGGAATTTACTTACCACTTTCCATCAGCATGGGGTTATCCCGCCACTTTCTAGAAAGCCAGATCTCAGCATGCCTAGAGATTACTTGGGAAAACAGATGTCATAACCATGAATAACCTCCACTCCTTCCTTCTTTCTCTGAGCTTTCATTGCTGAACACATCATACAATACCTCAACATTTGTTGGCGTAATTTGGGTTTAGTGATCCTGGATGTTTCCTCTTTCAAATTTGTGTGTGTTCCCAGTTCTCTTGCTGTCAGTATTTGATGCTCTGCAAATACTGTAAACCAAGAACTGAATTGTTAGTGTGTTATCCACTTTGTTTTAGTCACAAAACCAAAACATGGCATCATGCTGACTTCTATTAGGAAAATTAATCATAGTCTGACCTACTACACCGGGTAAATAACTGACAAACTAAATATGCAGTGGAACTTTAATCATAGGGACAATACATTCACCACAAATTCTGTCTCAAAATGCTGTATTTGTTAATTTAACACTCTACAGTGTTTTTTGTGTGTGGTGATCTGTTCTGTGTATATGGTTGTCTACATCTTTAAATGGATTGCATACATCTTGCTCCCTAGTCTCATATCTAATCCATATCATTCATGATTCCAAGCCCCACATTTCTTTAATCACACAAATTTAATAACGAAGTTTTATACTTCCCAGGATTTAGAATTGCTAAATTAGCTTTAAAATGCTGTAGTTTTCTAAAGCCATGAAACGTAAAAATACAGTTTAAACTATTTTAGTCAATCAAATTGCTGAACTTGTATCTACATTTTCAGCATATGACTGAGCAATCAGCTGAAAGGATATAAATTCTGTAAGTAGTCAATGGACAGCAGGGGGTACACCTGAAATTTTCCAGAAACTGAGCACTGGAGGTAAACTCTCTTGATTTCTTCCTGGACATTCTTGAATTTTACATAGTCACAAAACAGTTATTAGATATTTAAGTGTACAATACAAATTTCCAGAACAGTTTCTAAGCATGGACTGTCTCTATTCAAATATGAGAGTTCACCTAATAAGAATTAGGCCAACTCTCCATTTTACCTTACTTTGATAAGTCAAATATAACATTGTGATGTTTTAATTACTATTCTTTCAAAATCCTCTTAATAACTTTTGGTTTTCAAGACAAAGCAGTCAACTCATAATCTACTAATGTTTGGAATTTCTATCGACCGTGTTAAAAAATATTTTTTAATAATCATCTTTGAAGAAATTAAGCTATTTTAGAGAAAATGAATTAACTTATTCAGTATTAATGCTTTCAGTGCATTAATTAAACAAATTTTCTCAGGGTTTCTCAAAAACTAATTGCTTTTGAATTTTCCATTATTTGACTCATGTTAAAATGCAGGTATGCACTCATCACTCAGAATGTAATTTGCATTTTGGTTGGTAAAAGTCTAATGAAAATAATTTAGAATAAAAACAGATTACAGTCATATAATCCATTTAATAATGATTAATAACTTAATTATTTAACGCTGTTTTATGAGAACAAGAATTCAATCATATGGGTGTACACTTCTTTATGTGAAAAATATGTTTTTTAGAAAAAAAAGCTTTTATATTGTTTGTAGAACAGGAACTTCTGAAGAATCTCTTATTTTCATTCAACTCTGTAATTCTTATGGGGAAAAAAAAAGTAAATGTATTGAATGACAATAATTACAGTTCATATTCATTTTTATATTTAATTGTTTATTTTATTTGATCTAGTTACTTAACATCATAAAATGACTTATGTTAAAAGAAAATATGTATAGAACCTGTATTTGACATGTGTACAATGCTGAAATCCTTCTAAAAAGAGCATAAGAAATTAAAGAGGAGTCTCAAATGGAGTAGAAAACTGAAATACACAAGTGAATCACTGTAGCATACTGAATAACAAAGTTGGAAAACTTCACTGGTCGATAAAGGAAATCTGATATTTTGTGACAATTCAGAATCATAGAAACTTAGAATAATTAAGTTTGGAAAATAACTCTGAGATCACTAACTCAAACTTTCAACTCATCCTCACCATGTCCACTAGACTGTGCATCTAAATGCCACATCTACACTTTTCTAGAAAACCTTCTGAAACAGTCACTCCACAACCTTTCTGGGCAGCCTATTTCAATGCCTGATTACTCTTTCAGAGATTTTTCCTACTATCCAAATTACCATTCATTCAGATACAACAGGTATGTGTATGAGCACTATAATCTGAGGATAATTACAGTAATAGGCTCATTATAGTTTGCCTATTAATGAGGAGCTTAAAAAACAGCATCTTGTACTTCGTATTCTTAGGTTTCTGGTTCAGTTAAACTTGGTTAGTTATCGGGTACCCACCAAGCTGTTCTGTCATTCCTTTTCCTCAGCAGAACAGGGGTAAATATAAGACGAAAAAGTTCATGAGTGAAAATAAGGACAGGGAGATTGGCCATACTATCATGACTAAAGCGGATTTGACTTGAGAAAAATGTATTTTATGTATTGCCAGTTAAAAATAGAGGACAGCAAGAAAACAAAACAAAACAAAACAAAACCTAAAAATATCTTCCTTCCAGCTCACATTTTTCTTCTCAGTTCAATACAATTATGTGTACCTTTGAGAGATCTGCATCTGCTATGATAACATGGAAAAAAATAATGAAGAATGAAGAAGCACTTCTACCTAAAACGTCACATCATGCATTTATTCGACTTGTAGATTTCTGTATAAAAGAAAAGAACTTGGAAAAGAACTGCCAAGGAAAAGAAACATTTGATGGAGGGATTCCCTGAGGGAAAAAAAGCCTCTTAGGAAGAACACCCTGGGGCCTGCTTGCTCCAAAGTTTCCGGGCTTTCTCCCATCCATGGTGATTGGATGAGTTCCTGAGATTAAGAGATGTACTGAGAACCATGCTGGACACAAGGTAGTGATTATCTCTCTTGCTTTCTCCAAAGACTCCTTGCTTTTAATTCTTATATCTTTTCTATTGCCCATCTTCCCTTCCCCATATCCCTAAACAACTAGGACTTGTAATAAACTGGTCAGGCTAACATTTGACCCGTTGTGTCTTAATCTTGCTGTTGAGCATACATAAACTAGAAGAACCTCCCTTTCCACCTGTATACTGGAACAGGACTGCCTTAACATAGCTTCTAGGAGGATCTGCTGCATGACCTTCCCAGGCACAGACGTGAGGCTCACCAGCCTGTAGTTTCCCAAGTCTTCCTTTCTACCTTTCTTAAAAATGGGAGTAATGTTTCCCTTTTTTTTTCTAGTCACTGGGCACTTCACTGGATAGACACGATTTTTCAAATATGATGGAGCATAACTCAGCAGCCACATCAGCCATCACTCTAAGAACCCTAGGATGGATATCATCCAGCCTCACAGACTTGTATACATTCAATTGCATGAGGAGGTCTTGGATTTGTTCCACTGTTACTGCGGAACGGAATTTATTCCCGACACCCTCACCTTGGGGTTCAGGATCATGGCAGACTAGGGAAGCCTGACCATAAGTGAAGACTGAGGCAAAGCACTCATTGAGTACCTCAGCTTTTTCTATGTCAGAGGAAGCCAGCTTTCTGTTCTCTTTTATCAGAGGTGGAATACTCTCTTTGGCCTGTCTCTTCCTGCCTATCTACCTATAAAATCCCTTCTTGTTATCTTTCACATCCCTTGCCAAGTTCTGCTCCATCTAAGCCATGGCTTTCCTCACCCTATCTCTACACATGCAGACAACAGCCCAGAATTCCTCCCAAGCTACACAACCCTGCTTCCACTTCCTGTATATATCCCTCTTTTCCTGCAGTTTAAGCTGCAGGTCCTTGCACAGCCATGTCGGTGACCCGCCTCCTTTGCTCAATTTCTTCTGCTGGGGGATGGAGAGTAACTGTGCTCTCAGAAGGGTGTCCTTAAAATCTGGGACTGAACAGAGAAAAATCTGGGACTGAGAAATCTGAGGCTGAGCAAATTTATAAGTTTAGATCTCCTCTGATTTGACACTCTTCCTAGCAGTGACAGTGCCATCAAACACTAAATGTAAGCATATACTTGCCCTATCTCAAAGAGTTAGGTTGAGTTGTGTGTCAAAAAGATCATCTACTGATGATCTTTGTTGATGGCAAAGTGAAAGCAAATGGTAATGCTTTCATTTTTTTGTCTGGATTCATTATTAATCTAGCACATTTCGTCCTCTTCTTAATATCTTGTGATGACATATTTGCTCTTCTAATTGTCATTATAGCCTTCACCCAAGTATAAGTTTGGCAATGATAGTTGCTCCTGGAGTTATGTTTGTATTCCTTCAATCCACAAGTCTTGCAGCACTGCCTTAGGCTAAATGTCTGAGAAGTTACAAAGTAACAATGGGAAAAGTGGGGCTTATGTTGAATCACTTGAAGAGTGCAAATGATAAAGGTGAAGAACTCTCACAGTTCTAAAAGAATAGCTTCTAAAAGCTATTCCCTCTCACCAAAATTTAAATAAGATCTTCAGTTGTGCTAGTAATGATGATACTGTTATTCTGACATATTTCCTTTTATTAACTCCTCTTTATTCTTTACAGTGTCAGGTATTCCAAAGTGCTTTTCTCCTTCAACAGAAGATTAAATGGAGCATTTCTAGGTATTTTATGAATTTAATAGCTCATTTTCCACTGTGAATGCATACCCTCTCCAAGTCCTTGATTAAAAAGCTAAGAATGAGAGTTTTTTTTTTATATATATATAGTCTTAGTATGCTGTGAGATCACTGAACACAACAAAAAATTGTTCTGTTTTTTCAAGTATCAATGTGAGTTGCACAAGACATGTTTAAGCATTAAAATATGTCCTGATTCTCATCAGTTCATAGTGGTTACCAGATATAGTTGATGAAATTAAGGAAAAGATCTCTTATTCATTCTCTTATTCATTGTAGGTCAGTAGAGGTTATTTTCCATCTACTACATTTTCAGGGAAGATGTATTAAACTTCATATTTTTTGAAGCAGAAGATAAAAGCCGATCCATGGGAATATATATTTAATGTATTATTACATTAATGTTTACAGTTGCAGTAGCAAAAAAACTGCTTCCATAAAAGTGATGTATTAACACTATCATTAATTTACCAAAATAAGGTCAGGTTCAATTGCTGTTGAATTTAAATGTTCACACGCATTACCTTCCTGGAAATGCTGATGTGATTTGCTTATTCATTAGCTAGATATAAGAGCTTAAGTAACTGAAAATTATTATTCAAGGACAATTTTTTTTAGGTTCTTCAATAAGTGGTGACTAATTTGTATATCGTTTCCTGAAATTAAATCCTTAAATTGTTTCAGCTTCACCAACTTCATAAAGCATATGCTTGTCTGTTTGTTTTTATTTCATTTTCTTGTAATGATCAGTTGAAATTGTCAGGTGGGTGAAAGGAAAAATATTTTACATCATTTTACAGATTAAAAAAAAAAAAAAAAAAAAAGTCTTTTACTTTCTTTTTGATCTCCAGCATTTCACACACAAATTCTTACTTGTTAGGTATTCAAAATAATGAAACTACAAGCACATAAAAACCTAGACTTCAGCTTCCAATTAAAAACTCTCTTATTTCTATCTCAAATCTGCTTTTGGATGTTTAGGGTTTGTGTGGTTATGTTTAATGAAATACATAAAAAACACTATAATTTAAAAGGAACAGTCTGTCTTTATTTTAAAATGGAAAAGCATCTTATCATAAAATGAATCATAGAATGGCATGAATTGGAAAGGACCTTAAAAATTGCCCAGCTCCAAACCTCATGTAGGCAGCACTGCCTCTAACTAGATCAGGCTGCTCAGGGCCCCATCTAGCCTGGTTGTGAATCCCTTAAAGACTAGAATGTCTATAGCATCTCTGGGCAATCTAATTCAGTGGTTGAATAAAGAATTCCTCCTAAATCTAACCTAAATGGCCCATTCTTTAGTTTAAAACCATTCCTCCTTGTCCCTCCTTGTCCTATTGCTATCAGAATTGTAAAAAGTTGATGACCAAATCCCTAAAGCAACTACTAGGAAATAACCTTCATGAAGAATATAAAAAACATGCAGAAAAGATAAAACAAAATTTTGTTGTTTAATCCACGTCTCTCATAGGCTTCCTCTGAGCTGATGTAATACTCAATACCATTTTATTTTAATTCTTATAAAAATATTGATAAAGAATAAGAAACCATTTCCCACAGCTTAAAATGCCGTGTCTTTGAGAATATACATCTAGTGATGATCATAATACAATTTTCTGGAAATGATGGTTAAAATCACAGCATCATTAAAATCATAGAATCATAGAAACAGAATCATTTTTGTTGGAAGGGACTTCTAAGATAATCTAGATCAAATACTCCTCCTATGGACAGAGACGCATCCCTCTAGACTAGGTTGCTCAAAGGCTGGCCTGCTTCTAGAAAGGGAGCATTCACAACCTTGCTGGGCTACTTGTTCCAGCGTTTCACCACCCTCACATTAAAGAATTTCTTCCTAATATCTAATCTAAATCTATCCCCTTCCAGCTTAAAGCATTTTCCCCTGTACTGTCACTACATACCCTTCTAGAAAGTTCCTCCCCAGCTTTCCTGTAGGCCAACTTCAGGTATTGGATGGCTGCTCTAAGATGTCCTCCAAACCTTCTCTTCTCTGGACTGTAGAGTCCCAGCTCTGTCTGCTCTTCCTCATAGGGGAGGTGCTCCAGCCCTCTAATCTTCTTCGTTGTCCTCCTCTGGACTTGCCCCAAAAGCTTTATGTCCTTCTTGTGTTGAGAACACTGGAACTGGATGCAGTACTCCAAGTGGGGTGTGAAGGGGAGTAGAATCAAATCCCTCGACCTGATGGTCATGCTTCTCTTAAAGCAACCAAGGATAGAGTTGGTCTACTTTGTTGGCAGTGCACATTGCCAGCTCATGTTGAATCCTTCATCAGCCAGTACCCCCAAATCCTTCTACTCAGAGCTGCTCTCAAGCCATTAAATCCAAAACTCTCAAATCAGAAAGCTAAAATGCAGCACTGTTACCCATACTTTAATGGTGATATCAATGGCCTCCCCACTTTCGCCATCACCCTTCCCCCCAGAGAGATTTGATCCTCTTGGCTTGTTTAATTGAGGTGCATGTGTCACAGTTATGAATAACCCGTGCAATAGTGTCTATAGTTAAGTCCACCCCTTGGTCTTTAGCTCATTTATATGTCACGTTTCTTCCTTGATTGCCCAAGGTCTCATGGCCCCACTGAGCTAGAAATAGTTCACTCTTGTGTTGCAAGTCCAAGTCTATTTCGGCCACCTTAATTCTGACAGCTCGATCTACCTGATGGTTATTTTGCTGTTCTTCAGTAGCCCTACTCTTGGGCACATGGGCTTCTACGTGACGCACCTTTATAACCATATTTTTTGTTCAGGCAGCAATGTCTTTCCACAGTTCAGCAGCCCCTTCTTTGCCAGTTATTTTGCTCCCACTGCTGTAACCACCCCCATAAGGCATTTGCCACCATCCATGAGTCAGTATAAAGGCAAACAACTTGCCACCTCTCCCATTCAGCAACATCTAAGTCCAGTTGGACAGCCTTTACCTCTGCAAATTGGTTTGATTCTCCTTTTCCTTCAGTGGCCTCTGCAACTTGTCCTGTGGGGATCCACACAGCAGATTTCCATCTGCGATGCTTCCCCACAATACGACATGATCCATCTGTGAACAGGGCATATTTCTTTTCATTTTCTGGTAGTTCATGGTATGGTGGAACCTCTTTAGCACACAATACTTTTGCTATTGATGTTCCAAACTTTTGCGTTCAGGCCAGTCCATGATGACCCTTAAGATTCCTGGACGACTGAGATTCCCCATCTGAGCTTGTTGTGCAATCAGCACAGTTCACTTGCTCCAAGTGGCATCAGTAGCATGATGGGTAGAGGGACCCTTTCCCTTGAACATCCAGTTCAGCACTGGCAGTCGAGGTGCCAGAAGGAGCTGTGTTTCTGTACCGATCACTTTGGAAGCAGCCCGAACCCTCTCATACTTGGCTAAGATCTTCTTTTCAGTTTGAGTGTAGCACTCTTTGGACCCCCTGTATGCTTGACTCCAGAATCCCAGGAGTTGGTCTCAGGTCTCTCCTGAAGTTCTTTGCCACAGATTCCAAGTGGGTCCTTTCTCTCCAGCAGCAGTGTAGAGGATGTTCTTTACATCCTGTCCCGTCCATACTGGCCCCAGGGCCACAGCACGGGCTATCTCTTGTTTAATCTGCTCAAATGCCTGCTGCTGCTCAGGATCCCACACAAAATTATTCTTCCACATCACCTGATAAAGGGGACTAACAATGAGGCTGTAGTTTGGAACATACATTGCCCAAAATTGCCCACTACACCCAGAAAAGATTTTGTCTCTTTCTTATTAGTGGGTGGAGACATGGCAGTAATTTTGTTGATCACATCTGTTGGGATGTGACAATGTCCATCTTGCCACTTGATGCCTAGGAACTGAATTTCCTGGGCAGGTCCTTTCACTTTGCTTCGCTTAATAGTGAAACCAGCACACAGAAGGATCTGGATTATTTGTTCTCCTTTCTCAAAACCTTCCTTTGCCGTGTTGCCCCACACAGCAATGTCATCAATATACTGTAAGTGATCAGGAGCACCGCCCTGTTCCAGTGCAGCTTGGATCAACCCATGGCAAATGGTTGGGCTTTGTTTCCACCCCTGGGGCAAACGATTCCAGGTATACTGAACGCCTGTCCAGATGAAAGCAAACTGTGGCCTACATTCTGTGGCTAAAGGAATGGAAAAAAAAGGCATTAGCAATGTCAGTGGTGGCACACAGAATCACAGAATCACAGAATGACCAGGGTTGGAAGGGACTTCAAGGATCATGAATCTCCAACGCCCCTGCCACATGCAGGGCCATCACTTGGCATAACATTTGGCTGCTTTTGACTCCAGTTCATACTGAAGTTCTAACATGTCCAGCACAGCAGCACTCAATGAAGGTGTGACTTCATTCAGGCCATGGTAGTCTACTGTCTGCCTCCATTCTCCACTGGCTTTATGCACTGGCCATATGGGACTGTTAAAAGGTGAGTGAGTTTTGCTGATCACTCCCTTACTCTAGTTGGAGAATCAGCTTCTGAATGGGGAGCAAGGAATCCCTGTTTGGATCAGAAAACCATGACAAGTGTCTAGGTTCTAAGATTCCTCTAAACTGAGGAATATTTACACACTTAAGATCTATAGCATTGAAAATGAAATACAGGTTCATAAACTTTTTAGAGATTCATGTTTACACAAAATGTTCTGTAAGAGCTAATATAGGTGTGAATAGCAGATATAAATTGCCAACACAAAACACATTTGTCTCTTAACAGCTTGAGATGTTACTATACAGAAGAGTTATATGAAGGTCTAGTCCTTAATTTATCCCCTCAAATTTTAGATATATAATCAGTGGAGAAAAGGTAACATGACGATGTATGAACGGAAGTTGTTCTGCAAGTAAAGACAAGGCAAATGCCAAAGGAAACGACAATATATTCAGGGTTCATCACCTCACCAAGAAGAACAAGTTTCCTAGTATCCAAACCAAGTGAACAGAGAAGATCCCATATCAGTAGCAGGTTCAGTCAACTGCTTTAGTGGTCATGAGAATAGTCCCAGCTGATGAGGAAAGTCCAAGGTCAGTCCACAAGTTAACTTAAAGACTTAGACCTGTCAGTAATAGTACAGGACACATTTGCCTGCAGCATCTCACAAAGACCAGGATCCTGGGCTTGAGCTTAAGTGGAGCTCCTACATCAATGCCAGAGGGAGAATAGTGAAGGTCCTTAAATGAAGATAGCAGAGATAATTCAGATCTATTAGTGCATTCAGAGCTCTGACAGTAAACATCCCCAGAAAATAATTCAGCTCACGTAAAGTCTATATTTACAGCTGGAAGCATGTGATCTTCTATTTTTTAATGAATGGGAAAGAATCTCCTTACTTAGGAGTCTCCTCTGCGTTCATTAAGTAAACATACGAATACGATGAATATTGTGTTAAAAAATGTCATTAAATCACAGAATCACAGAATTGTAGGGGTTGGAAGGGACCTCTAGAGATCATCGAGACCAACCCCCCTGCCAAAGCAGGTTCCCTACACCAGGTAGCACAGGTAGGTGTCCAGGAGAGACTTGAATATCTCCAGAGAAGGAGACTCCACAACCTCCCTGGGCAGCCTGTTCCAGTGCTCCGTCACCCTCACCGTGAAGAAGTTTTACGCACATTCATGCAAAACTTCCTATGCTGCAGCTTATGTCCGTTTCCCCTCATCCTGTCTCCACGTACCACTGAAAAGAGACTGGCCTCACCACTATGGCCGCCACTTCTCAGATATTTATAAACCTGGATCAGGTCCCCTCTCAGTCTTCTTTTCTCAAGGCTAAACAGACCCAGGTCACTTAGCCTTTCTTCATAGGGGAGATGCTCCAGGCCCTTCACCATCTTTATGGCCCTCCGCTGGACTCTTTCCAAGAGATCCCTGTCTTTTTTGTACTGGGGAGCCCAGAACTGGACACACTACTCCAGATGAGGCCTTACCAGGGCAGAGTAGAGGGGGAGGATCACCTCCCTTGACCTGCTGGACACGCTCTTCTTAATGCACCCCAGAATGCCATTGGCCTTTTTGGCCACGAGGGCACACTGCTGGCTCATGGCCAACCTGTCGTCCACCAGGATGCCCAGGTCCCTCTCTGCAGAGCTCCTCTCCAGCAGCTCATCCCCCAGCCTGTATTGGTGCATGCAATTATTCCTCCCTAAGTGTAAGACCCTACACTTGCTTTTGTTGAACCTCATCCGGTTTCTTACTGCCCAGCTCTCCAGCCTGTCCAGGTCTCGCTGAATGGCAGCACAGCCTTCAGGCGTGTCAGCCAATCCTCCCAACTTCGTATCATCAGCAAACTTGCTGAGGGTGGCCACTATCCCCTCATCAAGGTCATTGATGAAGATGTTGAACAAGACTGGACCCAGCACAGACCCCTGCGGGACACCACTGGTTACAGGTCTCTAGCCAGACTCTGCACCACCAACGACGACCCTCTGCACTCTGCCCCCATCCACCCAGCATGTGACAGCATCATAGAAGGCCACCAGGTTGGTCGAGCACGACCTCCCCTTGGTGAACCTAAGCTGACTACTCCTGATAACCTCCTTTTCTCCCAGCTGTCTGGAGATGGTATCCAGCACAAGCTGTTCCATCACCTTTCCAGGGACGGAGGTGAGGCTGACAGGCCTATAATTACCCGGATCTTCCTTCTTGCCCTTTTTGAAGACCGGAGTTACATTGGCTATCCTCCAGTCTTCAGGGACCTCCCCTGTTATCCAAGACCTCTCAAAAATGATGGAGAGCGGTTCAGCAATGACCTCCGCCAGCTCCCTCAGCACACGTGGATGCAAAAGCACTGTGCTCCAGGTGAGGCTCAAACTCACAACCTCAGCATTGCTCGGCTTTAGTACTGCTGTATATGTACTGCGCGCTAACCGAATGAAATGAAGGAAGAACATAGACCTGAAGGAATCTATAGTAATGACAAAATTAAGTGTTGAATTGATCATATAAAATATAAAATTGCCACCAGGGGAAGAATGAACTGTGGCCTCATTCTCTTCACAAAGATACTACCTTACTGAATAAAGATAAATTTACAGATAATGTTATTTGGAGTTTAAGCTCTGCAACAAACCATAGGACATGTGGTCATTGAAGCTTACCAAGAAAAAAAAAAATCATCTGCAGACCATATGACAGTTACTATCACTGTTGTTATCAGCTTCATGTTTATGCAGTAAGCTTAGTTTTTGGGATACTTTCCATATTGCTACTACAATTACTAATAATAATCTGAAAATGAAGAAAATATTAAACTTTAACCAAAATTAGAAACTCTCAAACATAGAAGTTACATACAGTAAAGCTGAGATAGCTTTTGTATTGACAGCTGCTACCACAGGAGGATTAAAATGAGAGACAAAGACACGGAATACAAAGGCTCTAGGGGGCAACAGACCAAAGAGGCTGAGCTCTGCCTGCTAGCCAATCATATTAGCCCTGATTATTTAACAACAAAACATAGACATAATATCACTTTGTCTCTTTTGAACGGATATCTGCATAAATCTAACAGTTAAAAGAATATGAACGGTAATGTAGCCTATCATGTACCTCATCACCATGTATAAGCAGTTCAAGGCACTTAAATGTAGGTCTACTTCTGTCAGCAAACTTGAATGCATTCAACACATACATACAAATGTAAGTGTATAATTATGTGTAAGATTATCTGTAGGAAAAAGTTGTGTCTCTAGATAAATATCTATAAATGGGAAAGCACTCTTCTTACAGATGTGATACCTCATGGGCTGCAGGGGAACAGCTTGCTCCCTGTATGGGGCACTTCTGGCCCTCCACAAGTCTCTCTACGGGCTGCATGGGCTGCAGGAGAATTCTACTCTGCGCCTCCTCCTTTTAATCTTCACTGACCTTAGCATCTACACAGTGATTTCTTTCACATTCTTTATTATGCAACAACTATCACAAATGTTTGAGCTGTACAATTTGTGCCTGACCATACCATGATACAATGCTATAATCAATTTTCAGATTCTGATTTATGTAAGGGAATATTAAATTAATCATTTATCAGAAAACGTGGTTTGTTGCTTTTTTTTACCCAGTTTTTATTAACATTAATTGGTGATTTCTGCTTCAGTACATGAAGTGTGAATCAACCTTTTCCAGTTCTGATTTAAATTACTATACTAACAGAAGTACTATTGCAGTCTCAGGATTGACAATGCAGTAATTTTTTAGCCTAATTATATTAAATTCCAAATATATTAATAGCATTTCTATTGAAGTTACTATCGTGGGAGTAACTTTGTACTGTGTACAAATTACATACGAGGGGTACAAGTTTGTGCTGCTCATTGAAAGTGAAATCGAAGAAAGTATATCTTTAAACTAAAAGCTCATATGAACCTTGTCCCTGTTTTGAAATTATTTAGACCTCCTTTGAATGTAAACTGAGAAAAAATAATCAACTCAATTTTTTTAATCCCCCTTACTGTCCATTTACTGAATCTGTACTTGATCAGGTGATCTAGTAGAATGTTTAGGCAAACTGAGACAAAAATCTTGTTAAAAAAGAAATAAATAACAGTCACTTCTCTCCCCTCATGCAAATAGCCTATCAGCTCATTACAGAAGGCTATCTGATTGGTTAAGCATGATTTCATTTGTAAATTTATGCTAGCAACTAGCAGTCGTCTTTTTGTCCTTAATGTATTTGGAAATGGATTGTAGGAGGATTTGTTTCATCAATCAGGAAATTAAGGTGAGTCTGACAGACCTATCTGTTCCCACTTTTTCCTCTTGGAGACAGGAATGAAATTTATATTTTCAAGTCCTTGGGAATGTCTTCATCATACATCTCTCCCAGCCCCCATGGGAACAAACCATCAAGCTTGAATTTTGATGTGAGTCTACAAGACCTCGAGACTGAAGGTTTTCACGGCTGCTCTGTTGGAATACTTCTTTAAGTGCCTGCAACTTTGTTTTATATGGCTTTATTGGGACAGCTTCTTTAATTGATAATATATATGATTCCTTTCTGTCTATAACAAGATTTTTACAATATCAAACCCAAGTATTCTGTGATATCTATTCGATTTCCCTTTGCTTTTAGTGAATATTTATATTGAAACTCATCTTTCTAGTACAATTTCTTCAGGTCTTGTAACTGTCAGTGTTCTACAAGCTATTGTGAGAAGATCTAGACTGGGCAGAACCTGAATTTCACCTTTAAAACATTAATTATATTTTTCCCTATTTTATTGTTGCAATCATGAATCAGGGCAGCCAGTTTTTCTCTTCCACTTCGAATATCCTCATTTGGTCATCTTTAGTATACCAAACTCAAGAATCACGAATCACTTTGAATAATTTTCAGATCTACTACTATAAGCTTTTTTTTTTTTCTTTTTCTTTTTCTCTCTCTGAAAGTTTCCATGCCCTCAATAATTTCACAACCCAGTGAGGCCTGCTTTAGCTGATTAGTTATACTTAAGTTTCAAATATACCTGAAAGTGGGAAGAGGAATACAAGCTGTAGTGACCTTTGTATTCTTACAGATTCCCATTCCCAGTGTAGACTAATCCATTTAGTAAGCTCTCACTTATTTGGTCAGCAGCTGCCATTTTATCCTTTCAGGCCTAAGGAAGCTCTCCTTTACAGGGATTACTTGAAATGTTGATCACAATCAGAATCAACTTTTTTAGTAGGTTTTGGCTGACTCAAGCATTCGCACAATATGCATTACAACCACTGGAAGATCATCTACAGGCCTTCCAAATTAGAAACTCATTAAGCTTACTTGATACTAGAAGCTATATTTAGAGCTTGTTCTGGCTCATCCTATGCAAAACTGTTGAGAAAACATTTCTGTGTGCTGTCTGTTATTTTATTACTACTTTTAAGGTGCTTCTGGAAAATTAAAAGAGGTAGCTATAAATTTAAAAGATCTCTAGAACTAGGACTATCAAAAAAGATGAGTATAGATTTTTAATATTTAACTCCTATAGTCAAGAGAATAAAATCTTCCTAAGTCTCATTCTGATTGTTATAATCTCCTATCTAAAGCATATTTGGAGAATAATAAATTAAGTGACATAATTAGATTGTCCAGTAAAGAATGGGGCTACAGTTCAATTGTAGATGTAAAAGGTTTTCAGCAAGTACAGGCATAATGCTAATTTTTGTAGTAAGAATTCTAAATTCAGGAAAGTGTTTGTTTTGTTGTGTTTTGTTTTGCTTTGTTGTTTTTTTTTTTTTCCCAGTTTATCTTGTTACACTCCTCATTAGACATCTTGTTTACAGTTCATCTCAGACACAATACTCACAATATTTCTACTTGCATCTTCCCACACAAGCCCTTCTGTTATTGAATTTGTAGTCCACGTTATCTATTACTGTCTGCTCAATAGCACTTAATATAGCATTATTCAATCAAAAGTCATCAGCTATGCAGAAGATAATGGGAGTTAATAATGCTTCATAATTTAAAAACAAACAAACAAACAAACAAATAGAGATAAAAGTGAGGAAAATATTAAATTTATATTGAAAAAATAAAAATAATGAGAACAGCAAAACATCTGGATGCAGAAGATGTAGTGTTAAAAGAGATGAAGTTGGGAGAAGAAAATAAATTGATTAATTGGATAGTGGAAAGATGGACAGAAATCTGAAACCTACCAGTAGAACTTAAGTGAATTAGAATTATGAAGGAAATAAATCTGTTTTTGTGATGTGTATGCTGTCCATGACCAATAGCTAAAAATTAAACTACATTAAGTAATTTTACATTTAATACATAAACTCACTGGAGGAAAAAAAAAAAAAAAAAAAGACAAAGTCACAAGTAAAAAATGTTTTAAAATCAAAAAGTTGAATTCACTAATGTAAAGATATATTAAAGATATATTAATACAAATATAATAAGAAAATGCACTTCATTCTGATATTTTGAAGTCAAACCACTGCTAACAAATCCTATCTTATCATTCTGTGTTTAAATAGATATGTCAGCTGTGGAATATTCAGCACCTCTTAAGAGTTCTCATCTATCATTATTTCCTTTTTAATGTATTTCCCTATAATACTACTGCTTACTCTATCAGGTTTATATGCTAATTTATGCTAATTTATGCTAATTGATACTGTATAAGACCTATGCAGAAGTAAAAATGTTTGAGAATAAGAATATCAAACATGTACCATCTCAACAAAAACAAAGAATTTCAGAGTTCTGATCTTTCTTTGAATACTTCATCTCTGATAATCTGTTGCAGCATTTCTGTGAATAAATATAATCAAATCCAAATAATATGAAAACTCAGAGTATATTTAAATGCATGTTTTAATTTGAAGCATATTTCTTAAAACTGAAAATGGACTAGTGTATCTGTAAGTGGGCAAGGCTAAAGTATATTATTGAACCAGAATCTGTACAGATCATGATCTGTAGGATCATGACTGCATGTTTATGTATATAAAAAACTCTAACAAACTTATTCTTTGTCAAGGATATTTCTATTTTTAAGGGATTTTTTTTTTTGTACGTATACTCAGTGAAACTCATCCATCTTCATCTAGCAAAATAACGTCTTCAACTTAGTCCTTCGAAGTCCTTTGGGAAGGTTGCAGTGTAAACATCAATTGACAAATTTAAGGTGAATAATCAATGCTATGTGAAGGCAGGATTAAATAAAAGTTCAGCTGATGACTCAAAGAACATAAAATTGCAGAGTTCCTACTGCACTATGAACAGCTATGTTATAGATACCTAATTTCTGGTGTCTCCAGATGAAAATCCAATATCTTACCAGCATTTTTTAAACAAGTTTACTAAAGTCATGTAAGAGGAAATACTATTGTTTTCAGTTGTTGTATTTTTTTCCCCAGTTCTTCTCTACTAGAAAATTTACAGTATCTGCTAATTTTTAAGTCCATATTCAGTTCTGTTAGATAATTTTATGTCATTATATGCTATTAATGCCTGTAAACTTTCTGTTATCTCCAGCTATGCTTGCCAGTGTCTAATCTTATTAAACCATCATTTTTAAAGAGATTTTAATAAGTATAGGCATACAAGATACTCTTAAACCATGCATTTACTTTGTAAATATTTACCTATTGGATGCCTCTACTTCTCAAGCATAACCTACAGTCTTTCATGGATTCTTGAATAGAAAATAATTAAATAAAATTTGTTCTGGTGATTATTGAAGCATCACTACTTTGCCTTGCTTAGAGAACAAACATTTATAAACATTTATAGGAGATACTTCTGCTGTCAACAAAATGGAATTGAATTAAAATTAGTCTCTGTACATTCTTATGAATATATTCTTTTTACTGCTCCTCATTATGGACTGTGTTACTATAGTCCAAAACAAGAGACAAAACCTCCACCATAATAATAATGGAAGCAGGAAACAGTTTAATTCCCAGTGCACTACATAATGTTATGATGTGGAATACCAATAGCCAAAAAATTGTCAAACCATGACAGTTCAGGCCATAGAATGGACTCCACTATTTTATTTAGAACAAGACAATTCTCTCACTTGCAGTATTTTCACTTGAAGTTGATGCAATCAGAAATGACTGACTGTTGTCATGATTTCATGAGGACATCAAAGTTAACAAGATTACTGTTAATTAATATGTCTTGAGAATGTATAGAAAATGGCTTCAGGAACATTTCTCAAATCTTTAAATTATCCAAGCTGCTCTTTTTTTTCTTTTTTTTTCTTTTTCTTTTTGCTGTTGTTGTTGTTGTTGTTTTGTTTATAACAACAACAATGGACAGAAACAATACTTGAGACAATGAAATTTGTTGGTGAGAGGTAAAAAAAAAAAAAAAAAGCTGTTTTGCTATGCAACATATGTGTTCTGTGATGATTATATTGTTATGTAGAATTTAGTATTACAACACTGTCTGTTTCTCAGCATCAAACTTCCTGGGTAAGAATATAAGTTATTTTAAAAGAAAAGGAATCAACTCTCTAAAATATATTTCTGTCACGGTTTTATGATTTTTGATTATTAGTATTCCACATCATAACATCATGTAGTGCACTGGGAGTTTAACTGTTAATGCCCTGGGGACCTGTCTGGAAGAGAAGAACTACATACCCCAGGGGGCCTTGCGGTCAGAGAGGGGATATAACCCCTTGCAAGGTCACCTGATGCGTTCTGATGCTCTCCTCCCTGCTGCTCAACTGGATTGCGCATCTCACCTCAGTGTTACGGTGAAGCCTTTCCACCTTTCAGACTCTCATCATATTTGATCTATTTGCTTCAATTCTAATTACATTGTATTATGGTGTGTTATCTTGCATTCCAATACTATATTTAGTAAATTAGTTTGTTTCTTCTCAGATCGTTGCTGCTGTATTTAATTATTTTGGGGTCCCCTGTTTCCCTTTTCTGGAGGTGCGGATTCACGAAATCCCTCCTCCCCAGTAGTCATGGAACTGGACCAAACCAGCCTGTAAACCGTCAACAAGAACAAAACCAACAAAACAACAAAAAAGTAACAATTAGAACATAGAATGACGTTTAAAGTTTGGAGTTAAGCATTGAGATTTACTAGACAGTACAGAAGCTGTAATAGAAAAAGCTCTCAAATTGAATGATTCCTCTGTTAAAAAGGAGGACTTACTTAAGAATGAATCTAATACTTCTTACATAAGTTATGTTTGAATAAAGTTTATTTGTTATAGTGGGCTGTTTGGGGACTTCTTTCTTAACACAAAAACAATAACACTCACCCATAGTGACTCCTTGTTGCTAAGGAACTTTTAGGAATGAAAAAAATTCCCTCAGAACTTAATGTTGCTTGGCAATTTGCAGTGGAAATGGAAAGAAGCATGTTGAATTTAAATATATATATATATATTTTAATATAAAGTTAGGACTACATGAAATTTATTAAATTCTGATTTGATTTTAATCAGAGTGATGACATTTGTTTTTATCCCTCAACTCGTTGTTTGTTTGTTTGTTTATCTGGTTTCTCATCATCTAGGGTACTGATTGCAATGGAAGATTTCTAAAGATTTCTTTTTTATCACATGAAAAATTCAGACTGTTTCACAGAATCAGTGGAAGGTACTACTACTCAATAGATATTAGAAGTCTTGCAAAGACATCTGGCCAGATAAAACTGTGAGGGAAAAGCTGTTGAACAGCTGACCCTTTAAATGCAGATGGGCTAGTATTTCTAATCTGTTTAGCAGTAACTAAAGCTAAATTTTGGATGTTCTTAAAATTATCAAAAGTGAAAGGAATGTGGAATGAGAGTTGACTCAGAACTGAAGTGGACAAAATGAAGTCTGTGATTAAAAAGAAGTTTTCAACAGCCCCTGGCTGATTGTAAGAGGCTGCAAAGACTCTCTGCTGCAGTTGTACAGTACAGAGGAGGAAACAAGAAGCTAGAGAACAGTACGAACGTCCAAAAAGGCACTGGATCTCAACATCATCTATTGGAAGGTGGAAGATGTTATCTTCTATCAGTGGAAAACGTGTTCCAACTTAACTCTTACATTCAAATGGATATACCTTAAAGCTGTTGATAAAATCACTCCTGTATTGGACTTATGTGTCTAGGTTTAAGTAGCAGGGGGGCTTTCACTTTCACTATGGCACACATGGTAGATGTGTCCTGAAGGAGGCTACAGGCCATGGAAAATCTCCACAAGAGCAGACTCTGGGCCAGAACTATAGCCCATGGAGAGAAGCTCAGGGTGGAGCAGGAAGCCTGAGTTAGTTTCCATTTGTGGGAGACACATGCTGGAGCAGTCTCCTCCTGAAGGATGAACTCTGTAGAATGAATACATGTTGGAGCAGAACTTAAAGGACTGCAATCTGAGGGAATTTCTCATGGGACTAGGTGAGGAAGGACAGTATCGTGTGGGAGGTACTCCATACTGGAGCAGTGGAAGAAAGTGAGGAAGGAGAAGAAGAGGCAAAGAGTTGTGGATTGAACACAGCCCTCAGTCTTCATTTCCCCACATCACTCAGCAGGAGAAGGTAAAATAGAGTTGATGGGGATGGTGATCTTAGTTTGCTTGTAGTTCTCACTATTCTGGTCTGTTATCAATAGGCAATAAATTACATTAATCTCCATATGCTGAGTCTGTTTTGTCCATGACAGTAATTGGTGAGTGATTTCCTTGTTGTTATCTCAATCCATTATTTTTCTGTTACATCATATTTCCTCCCTCTGTTTTGCTCAGGAGGAGAATCAAACAGTGACAGAAGTGGATCTTAGCTGCCTATCAGTGTGAAACCACCACAACCCAACAAGTGATAGGCCGTACTGCTATAACTGTGATTTGAATGTATGTCCTGATTAGCCATAATACCCATATGTTCTTATCGTAGGACTCCTTTGTCATCTTTCTCTATGAGCTAACCTGAACTTCCTTATCTTATTAACTTTGTGAGTAGCAGAAATCTTAATGTGGTATGGAGCAGAAAAGTGATCCAGTTCATGTGTATTCTAGAAAAAGATAAAAGAAAGGTCTTCGGAAAATTTAAGAAATAGGAATGTTTCCTATATTTTCTGGAGTGTTGATGCTGATGTGTCATAACATACTGTACATATATTTTGACAAAATGCAGACAACAGTCAAATCTTTACCTTCTTAATTTTCAAAATTAGCATAAATTAGAAAACAAATATGCATAATTAGAGGCAAATGAGGGGAAAAAAAAATTAAAGGTAATATATGTGCATATGTCCAAGACTGTTTATAATTGCCTGAGTCTGGCTGAGATGGAATTAACTTTCAAAACAACAACAGATACAACTGTGTTCTGCACTTGTAGTTAGAACAGCATTGATACTGCAACACTTTGTTTATCCCTGAGCAGTGCTGGCGCAGCACCAAGACACTCTCCAATCCCTCCTCCAGAAGTCAGAAGGCTGGAAGAGCTGGGGATAGGACAACATCAGAGCAAACTCAACCAAAGGGACATTCCATACTGTATGACATGTTCAGCAGTAAAAGGTGAGGAAGAGGAAGGGAGGCATTAGAGCTGGAGGAAAACTCTCATTATGAAAGTGTTCATCCTCCCGAGAAACAACTCTGCATTTTAAGGCCTTGCTTCCTAAAACATCTCTGAACAGCAACCTTGATGGGAAATATAAAATAATTGCTCTGGTTTTTTGTTTGTTTTGCTTCCATACAGATTTTGTTAAAAACCTGTTCCTTATTCTTATCCTTGAACTTTTTTTCATCAAATTTTCTGCCCCTGTGCTTCTGAAGATGAGTGAGAGAGCAACATGGTTCAGCTTAGCTATCTGTGTGAAAACAACGCTATACAATTGAAAGAATCCTTACGGATTAGGTTAGGAAATAATTTTAACTGTGAGATATGTTATCTCAGAAAACTATGTCACATGAACTGTTAAGAAACTAGAATGACAAATTATTTATGCAGATTTTCATGTCATGATGACCCAAACTGGATGCCATCTCACAAAGTTATTGTGGAATGAAATGTCTGTAGAATCCCCATCCTTGAAGATATTCAAAAGTTGACAAGATTTTGAGCAACCTCAGCTAGTTTTGAAGTTAGATGTGGTTTAAGCAGGAAGCTAAGCTCAATGATCTCCAGAGATTCTTTATAACCTTTTTCTTTCTGTAATTTCATGGGTCTTCAAAATGCATCTATTCCAAGACAGTGAATATTTAGACCCATGTATAAGAAAGCAATCAGTAAAATTAAAGGTGATGCCTAATTTCATCTATTTTCTTTGCAAATGTATTTATTCTATGGGATGAGGAGTACTATTTGTATAAGAAATAGAGGTCTTGAATATATGGAATTTGTGAAACCTAGAGTTGTCTGAGGAAAAAATAATACGTATATATATACACACACAAGGGCTTTTCCAGATGTAATGGCTTTTATTTATGTTGGTCTGTGACAACAAAAGTGGTTATTAGTGGTATGACAGAAGAGGTTGAACCTTCCCACCAACATTCCAATAAATTTTGTTGCAATGCGATATTTGGCAGCAGAGGGGAAATCTGGCAAAGTGGCATCTGACATGGAAGTGTATATGAAGCAAAGGTTTGTAACTGAATTTCTCATATGGAAAAAATTGCACCCACTGACATTCAGCAATGCTTGCTGAACATTTATTGAAACCAAACAGTGGATGTTAGCACAGTGAGGCAGAAAATGGTGCATTTCAGAGTGGTGATAGCGAGGTGAAAGAAAAAAACACATTACAGGCAGACGTGTAGATTTTTATAAGTACAATGTACAGATTCTTGTTCATCTCTGGTAAAAATGCATACCTAATGGTGGTGACTATGTAAAAAATAGTGTTTTATAGCTGAAAATTTGTAGTATCAAATAGGTTTATTGTGCTCTTTATATCTGTTTCAGTTTTTATGGAAATAAAAAAAAATAGGAAGTATTATTTTCAGAGCAACCTACACATAGATGTAAAAAAAGTCCATCTTTTAAAGGTATTATTTAACCCTAGTTTAAAGAATGTAGATATATTTTCCACTTTAAAATCTAGCCTTATTCATTTCCCACCTTTACATTATAGTGAGAACTGGGTGAGCCTGATATAGCCTGTGTCCTTGCTCTCATAAAGAGAGAAACTTAGGCTGCAGACCAGCTGCAATAGCAGCATCCAACAGATAACTCATCTAGTCAGTTAACAGACAAAGTCGCTGAGCTGTTTTGCAACATGTAGGCAGATAGGAAGTCTATGTGCATTAAAACATCGTGGACCTTGAAGGAACTGCTTTTGATTTTTTTTTTTTCCTGGAGTTCCTTCATGTATTAGCAAAAGGCTATGGCTTTACTTACACCACTTCAAGAGCTAGTTACCAAAAGCGTAACAGCCATGGCGGTGTTAATGAAAGAACTCATAAAGCAGATTGAATTGAAGGTTTGCAGTTCATGCCCCGTAATAACTGCACTTTTCTAAAAATAGAAGGTGAATTTTGGGAATATCAATAGAAAGACTGTAGAAGACTTCCAAGCTTCTGAAAATAGTTTTATCAATAATTAAAATCACTGAAATGTACATTCTTCAACTAGACAAGGTAATTCATGTTTTGTCCTGATCATACATTATAAATTCACAATATGGGCTGTACTGTAGAAATTTTTTACTTCCATATGTTCCAGCTCTCTAAGCTAAGAAAATAACATATAACATTGAACTAGACTCCAATAGCGAATTTACATTCCCTTTCCATTTTCTTTTATTTCCTGTAGCATTATAATCAAAAAGGACAGTACATTCTTGTTCTATCACAAGTGAAAACAGACAGTTTAGCTGTTTAGAAAACTTTCTCAGATCTAGATGTCTAAATTGACATTTATGTTATTTCAGTGTTCAATTTGAACATTTTGTTTGAAACAAATGGAAAAAAAAAAAAAAAACACTGAAGAACACAGAATTTTGCTGGTAGTTTTTATTTAAACAAAAGAATCATTTTCTTAGGCTAATTTTCATTCCCTGAGGATGATTTAATGTATTATTACTCTGCTCAGTGCATATGAGTAGATTGTGCTCAGTTGTATAAAGATGTAAGCAATTTATATTATTCTAGTTTTAGATTAGCATCAGTGAAATCAGAATCCAGCATTTTATCTTTAGGGTTTTTTGTTAAACTAAAAATGAATATTAGATACAGAATTGCAAATGTGAAATCGGATCCTCAGTTATCATTTCAGCACAGCTCCATCAAATTAAGCTGAGTTATATAAATTAACCCCACCTGAGGGCTGTCCAATCTTCTGTTATAATTAGGTTTCCTATCTCAAACCACAAGCAAGATATTGTTCAAATAACAGGGAACAGTAAGAAAGAAGTGGCGTGTGTGTTTTAGGAACCCGTACGCAAAAATCAGAAATGCTCAAATATCCTTTAACAAAGTATTGAGCTGCAGCTGTAACAGAATTTAAAATAAATGTGAGAATTATTTAATTAGCCTGCACATTCAATTATGCTTGGAATAGTATTCAAATCAATGATGTAACAAATTAATCCCTTTCTCCTTTGTATTAAAATGTTCTAATGCACAGGCATTGACAGGAAAATGTTTTTTTAAAGACATACAACTGCACTAGGATATACACTGAACATACTGAAAGCAAGAAATATCCTACAATATATAAAGTTGAATGAAAAAGCCTGTATGGAAATTTTGACAGGCATAATATTATTAAACTTAAGGAAAAATTGTTTTCCTGAAGTTAGTTATAGAAATCATTTTAATTCTTATTTACTTATAATATCAAAATAAAGGATTGTAATTTCTCTGAATATTTTTTGCAATTCTTTACTGATAAATAATGATGCTAAAAAGAAGGGAAGAGATATTTCTGAACAAATTAATCTGATTTAAACCTAGTTATAAGTTTACTTGATCTAAGAAAATCCAACAAGTTAGTTGCCCTATTCATATTTTTGGAGTTACAAATGTAAGCAATAAAAATCATCATCACCATCATTTCTGTATCTATTTTTGAACAAGCTTGCAGTCTTCTGCCCTGTTATGATAAACTAAAAGAGTGAAGGCAAGGATGAATGCTATTCTCCATTTTCCCTTAAGGACCAAGTCATTTGCAGAATCCTCATAGTAAACCTGGGTTTAACGGTTAGGCCAACTAAAAAAGAGGCAGAACTATTAAAAAACTGACCAGTAATATGGAGGGAGGTAATATGAAACAGCCTCCTAGCTTATTACTAATGACAGTAAGATCAATAAAAACAATTGCTCTCTGAAGTACTCTTATGTGGAAAGTGTCTTCAGTCTATATAGTTTCTTTAGCCTATGATTAAACAGAGCACATGAACACTGACATTAGGGATGGGAAGAAACTGACTCATCTGAAGGTTAACTTTCCTGCTTCTGTCTTAACAGTGAAGCTTTACAACAACCCTTTATTAACTGTTACTTCTCATTCTCTTGTGGTCAATGATTTAGGTGCTTTCTATTAAAGAAGAAAATTAATAGCCGTAATTTGTCCAACATCTCTTAAAACCTATAATATTTCTAACCTCCACAACATCCTTCTGTGCAACAATTTCCTCAATTTAATTATAACTTTAATAAGTCTGTGTAAGGCAAAAATCTCTCAAAAGAGTCAAGCAGTATGCAAACATTAAATTTCTCACTTAAAATAGTATTTCTTTCAGCATGTTATCGCAAGTCTTGCAATTGTTACTACATTATCTATCAGTGATAACTTCCTCACAGAAGACATCTGACTGAAAAAGGATAAGATATCACCTATTTTTTCTTTTCTATTCTGAATCTGCCAAAGACTCACAAAAGCCAGGAGATAGAATGCACACCAAGAACTGCTAATAGTGGCTACTCCTGTGGTTTGCTATAGAGACTCTGCATACATTGCTGAAAATCTGAAAAGAATGAGATGAGAACAGAGAAAATATACTGTCTGCATGCAGTCTTTAAATGCCTATACAGGTACAGAAACTTCTCCTCAGATTTGGCCATGCAGTGAGGATTACATTGTCATCCATATCCCTCTGCGTTACTTACAAGTGCTGTTTCTAACTGTGTACAAATACTGTTTAAGGGCTTATATAATGTATAGTCACATACATGTGGTAGTTATATACACAGCTCATAGTAATTTCATGTAACTTACTGGTGGAGTTACATGCAGTCCCACAGATTCAAAAACATTTCTGAGATTCCGCAAAATGAAAGCACAGCATTCCACCGAAGATTATTTAAATGCAAACATGTAACTTCACTCCCCTTAAAGAAAGGTAAGCAGTCCTTACAGACTGGAGTTGCAGACAATAAGGCAGAAAAAAAATTGCTGTAAATTTTTAATAGTTTCTTAGGGTTTTATGTCAGATTCATCCTTTCTCTTTGCCTTTTCTGTATCTTACACTTTTTTTTTGCCTTTTATTGGATGACCAAAAAAGTCTTCTCTCTCTTTCTCTCCAGTGCTTCTTGTATCCCTTGGAGAATAGTTTGTCTTCACACTTTCCCATTTAGTTGTCTTACAGAGCAAGAAGCTACTTGTAGCCTTCCCTCCTCCAGGCTGAATGAACCCAATTTTTACAGCCTCTTCTAGTGTTGCTGGATTCTTACGGCAATTGACATAGACTTGCAGTAGCCGAACATCTGTTATGAGGGAACAGATAGGAACAAAAGAATAATTTAAGGTCAAGAGACAAACCATTCTCTGTGAGACATGCAGAGAACCTTTAGGAGGGAGCAGACTGAGTGCCTGCAGTGGTGACAGCCTGTTCAAGTGCTGCAGAAATCTGAATGAGCTAATCAGAAACCGGTATTCTCAATCCATAACTTTAACTGACAGAATCCACATCTTTCCCTGATAGATCTCAGGGACAGATCTGGATGAAACATTGAGAGGGACCCTAGAGAGAGAATAGGAATCCCAAGACTCCTACTAAAGGCTGCAAATAGCACACAGTACAGCCAGGACTTCTTCACTGACTCAGATGACCTTCCTTCAGGACCACATCATTTCCCCGTAGAACAAGGAGGTTATATCACTTGCTAAAATTAAATACATCCGTGAAAAATCTTCTTTGATATCTCAGTACAATTAGACTTTGTATTGTAAATTTGGTATTAAACAGCAAAACTGAATGTTGATGTCAGAAGTGGAATAATTTTAGATAAGTCAGATAACTGTAATGAGGGAATGGATGGGCATCAAGGTCTAGAAGCAAAGGCTGTGTCAGGACCTTTCTCCAAGGAAGGGGTCATTGGGATAGATGAGTTCATGCAGTAGCCTAAGTCCTATACTTGGCTAGCGAGCAGAACTGATGGACCAGACTGTAGAGACAAAGATACTATTCCATGGTGATCCCAATAATGAGAGGTACATCTCATTAAAGACTTTCTCAGAACATTTAGGACAGTGAAGTATGGACCATAATAAAGAAAATCCAACAGAAAAAAAGACTCTTTACCAATCATGCCCAATATAGTTTTAGATTTCGTCTGCATTTTCAGCTCATTTAGAAATCCCAGTCTTCTGTATGGTATGTCAGTACCACAAACGTTAACAAATGAATATCAAATCTTCCTCTTAGAACTTCTGTGAATGTGCAATTGACAAGATATATAGAACTTTTGAAATTTTTATGTAAGAAGTTTTATTTTCCTCCAAATAAAATATGTATTCAAGTTCCAGAGGATGGAAGAAATACTTGTGACAAGAACAATTTGCCTTATGTGAGTGGAGGGTATGTCTCTGTAATTCTAAATTCAGTTGACTGCTTTATGATCTTAAAAAACTGCACTAGAAGCTCTTACTCAAGAGGAAGCTATCTCATGAATGCTACAATGGTTATGTAGTTTCTTCCCTTCTTTGAAGGGATACTTACCTTAATTATGTGGCCAGGTAGGGAATATGGTATAGTCCATGTTTGCTAACAAATTTTGTGGGTCAGGATATTAAGTCACACATCATTCTCAAAGGCTAGCCTACAGCTCAAGAAGAATCTCTAATGAAAGTTTGGGTTATATCTTCTGAGACCACTGTTATTACTCACCACTCACCAACAAATTCCCCAACAGTCTCTGAGCAGCAGCCACTTGTCCCGACCAACCTCCCCGTTTTTATTACTGAGTGTGATATTATATAGCACGGAATATCCCTTTGATCTGTCAGCTTGGGTCAGCTGTCCTGGTTCTGCTCCCTCTCACCTTCTTGTGCATCCATACATACAGAATCCATACATCTCAAACCTCATGCCAGCCTATCTTTTTGTCCAGGTTTCAGCTGAGATAGAGTTAATTTTTTTCATAGTGGCTAGTATGATAACATGTTTTTGGTTTGTATTTAGGAGAAAAAGTTGATAAAATTGTTGTTTTAGTTGTTGCTGAGTGGTGCAATAGGGACTTCTCAGCTTCTCATGCTGCCCTGACACTGAAAAGGACTGAGATGTATGGATATAAAATGTTGTGGTTGAGACATTCACCTGGAACATAGAACACTGCATTCCAGTGTTGAACTGGATCCATTTTAGGCATCATGAAAGAAAAAATTTAATAGAAAGTTTACTTTAGAAAGATTCCATCTGAATATAAAATATATATATTAAAAAAAAACAAAAAAAAAACAAAAAAACTGTCTGCCACTTGTAAAAACAGAAAAGTAGAGGTGTTTGAAAAGAGATTGAGTTTGAAGAAGTTAGAATGTGGGGATAAGGGATTATAACAAAATGACGTGCTGTTCGTGTAACCTTCGTTTTCCATCTGATTTTCCATCAGGCTTCCATTTGATTTCCAGAGACTTTTTTCATCTTACTCAACAACTAAGATAACATCTTACTCAAGTATAGCAGGCAACAGATTTTCCTTTATACCTGTTGGTGCTTTTTTTTTTCCCCCCCTCTCTGTCTTATTTATTTATTTATTTATTTATTTATTTATTTATTTATTTTCATTTGCTTATGTTTCATTAATACACATTTCAGAGAACCAGAAGGGAATGAAGGAATAGGATAAGAATAAGGAGCAAATGGAGGATAGTGAGACTGAAGACTAGAGTGAGCAAACAGTTTCCACAGACTCCACATTCAAAGATAACGTAGTGCTCTGCACCAGAAATTATTATGTGTAACAGTCTATTGTGGAAAGTACTTAATGTAAATATCTACAGCTTGAGACTGTAAAAGATTGTATATGAACTGCAATGATCCTTGACCAGATGCTACATGATAATTTTAATATTCTTATATTTCGTGCCTCTGCTACCTGAAGAAAAGAAGTCTGTACCTGAAGCTAAAGTTTCAAGTTCTCTATAGAAGATCTGATTAGAATCATAGATTCATAGAATCCTTGTAGCGAGAAGGAGCCTTTAAATGTCATCCAGACCAATGTCCCCAGACCAATTCCTGCAATGAACAGGGACATTCATAGCTAAATCAGGTTGCTCAGAGCCTTGTCCATCGTAGCCTTGAATGTCTCCTGGAAGAAGTCTTCCACCACATCTCTGGGCAACCTGTTCCAGTGCCTCCCTACTCTGTGTAAAAGACTTTTTCCGTATACGCAATCTAAATCTACCCTCTTTGAGCTTGAAAACATTTCACCTTACCCTGTCACAACAAATCCTGCTAAAGAGCCTGTCCCCCTCTTTCTTGTAGATCCCCTTTACGCACTGGAAGGCCAGTATCAAGTCACCTTGGAGCCTTCTTTTCTCCAGGCTGATCAGTCCCAGCTCTCAGCCTGTCCTTGTAAAAAAGCTGTTTAATTCCTTGAATCATAAGAGTAGCCCTCCTCTGGACACACTCCAACTGATCTATGTCTCTGTGTAAGATGCCATACAAAAACTTTTGTCTAAAAGATTGCTGAGAGTACAAGGACAACTGGAGGCATCTCTGCCTGCACAGAGTTGTCAGCACCCTAGTCCCTGCCAGGAACAATGAAGATAAGAGGAATGTCTTGATGCCTGTCACATTCTATACTACTCCTGAAACAGGGCAGCTCAGCCTTGTTGCGGTGCTCTGGCTCCTCTGATGTTGATAAACCTGCACCAGACTGCTGCACCTGTGTCGGATATGCCATTATTACGGGCAAATTGAGAAGAATCAGACAGTTTGTATAAGGACTTTGCAAATAAAGGTGTGTGATTCTTCTGTCTTTTTATTTTATTTTATTTTATTTATTTTATTTTTTTTTATTTATTTGTGGCTTGCATTCTTCCCCTCTCTGAAGCAACTTCTCTGCAATCGACTGAGAGAGAGAGAATCTGCACCCCTACCCCCACTGCTGACTCACAGAACATCATGACATTGCAGTAGTAACTACTGTACCACTGTTGATAACAAATCAATGTTTTAGCTTCTGCTGAACAGTTCTTGCACACTTTCAAAGATTTTTGTGTTTCTTTTTCTTCCTCACACAACAAGTAATGAGAAGACAGTTGGACTAGATGATCTTATAGGTCATTTCCAATCCATTCTATGATTCTATGATTCTGTAAATAGTCTGGGAGAGGATGCAGCCAGGACAGATGACCAAAACCAGCCAAAAGAATGTTATGTTCCACGTATATGACATCAATCTCAACAATAAATAAAAATGAGGATTTAGCCTATCCAAGCTAGTTGCTGATTGGATTTTGACTGAGTAGTGTATCCCTCTTTCTTTTGCTTATTAAACTGTTCTTAATTTGGTATAAATAATTGAGATAAATAATGCTTTCGCTTTTCCTGTTCTCTCCTCTGCTGAGAGGTGTGGGGAAAAGCAGTTGGGTGGATACTTTGTAACTGACCAGAATTAACCCATTACATTCTCCTTAACATTTATTTCTGATTCCAGTGTAATGTCATACCATGAGCTTTTTGCTTATGTGAGGAAACTGTTACCCACTCTGTCCTGCTCTTTGGTAACAGCTCTGCAAAAAAAGAGTTAACTACTCTGCCTGGAAAGTAAGAACTGATTTCTTAGTTTTTGCTAAAAGATGCAAATACTTGCTTGATCACTTTTAAGGGATGTACTAGGAGCAACAAACTAATTATCTGACAAAAAAAAAAACCCTGAAAATTCTGTTTTGAGAGAACTTCAGCTGCAGAGAAAAGCAAGGTCTCAGAAGTATTCTATTGTGCCTGTAAAGCCAGCCTTCCAGAAGGGAAAATAATAAAATTAAGGTTCTGAGTGGAATTGTAAATACATGTGCAATCTTCTTGCTCTTAACTGTACGATCACATGAGTCCCAGATGGACTGTTCTTTTTTCCCATGCATAGTTTCCAGTACTTCTATCAGTTCATTTTGTGGTTATTGTTCAGTGAGAAGTAATTTATTTAACAGCCACATACTTTTCAAAACCTACACTGAAAATTGAATAATTACTTCATTAAATCACAGATTCAGTAAGGTTGGAAAGTAACATCATCTTGTCCAACTGGCAACTCATTACCACCATGTTCACTAAACCATGTCCCTAAATACCACATCAACACATTTCTCGAACACCTCCAGGAATGGTGACTCCACCTCTTCCTTGGGCAGACTGTTCCAATATCTCTGTCTCTGAAAAGATGATGAAACAACTCATTCTGTATGTAATCTCCAAGCAAGTGGAAGAGGAGATTATCAGGTCTAGTCAGTATTTGTTCACCAAAGGGAAATCATTCTTGACCAATGTGGTAGCCTGCCAGGACGTCATGACCAACTGGATAGTTGAGGGGAAAGCAGTGAATATCATCTACCTTGACTTCAGCAAAGCTTTTGACACTGTCTCCCAGAACATTCCTCTAGGTAAACTTATGAAATGTGGGCTAGATGGATGAACAGTGTGGTGAATTGCGAATTGGCTTACTGGCAGAGCTCAGAGGGCTGTGATCAGTGGTGTAGAGTCTAGTTGGAGGTCTGTAGCTAGTGGTGGTCCCCAGGGGTTGATTCTGGATCTGGTCTTGGACAACATTCATGATATTCTGGCGTACATTACAAAGAGCGTAGCCAGCAGTTTGGGCGAGGTTCTCTTCTCCTTCTACTCTGACCTGGTGAGGCTTCATCTGGAGTACTGCGTCTAGTTTTGGGTTCCCCAATTTGAAAAGACAGGGAACTTTTAGAGAGAGTCCAAGAGAGGGCTATGAAGATGATAGACCTGAAACATCTCTCTTATTGAGGAAGGGCTGAGAAATCTGGATCTGTTTTGCTGAACAAGAGAAAACTAAGAGAGATCTTATCAAAAATTATAAATATCCAAAAGATGAGTGTTAAGTAAATGGAGCCAGGCTCTTTTCACTGGTGCCCAGTGACAGAACAAGAGGCAAAGGGCAAAAACTGTAACAGAGGAAGTTCCATGCAAACATGAGGAAGGTTTTTTTGAGGGTTTATTTTGAGGGCTGCAGAGCAGGAACAAGCTGCCCAGAGAGGCTGTGGAGTCTTCTTCTCTGGAGATATTAAAAATCTGCCTGGACATTTTTCTATATAACCTCACAGGGATCCTTATAGGGGCAAAGTAGAGGGTAACAATCACCTCCTTCACCCTGCTGGCCACCCCACTTTTGATTCAGTCCAAGACACTGCTTGCCTTCTGGGCTGTTGCAAGCACATAATTCTGGCTTGTGCAAGCTTTTTGCCCACCAAGACCTCCAGGTCTTCCTCTGCAGGGCTGCTTTTAATGAATTTTTCTCCTAGTTTCTACACATATCTGGGATTGCCCTGACCCAAGTGCAAGGCCTTGCAAGGCCTTTTTAAATCTCTAAAGATTCACATAAGCTTACTTCTCAAACTCGTCCAGGTCTTTTTGGATAGCGTGGGCAAGAGTTGGCATCTTCCTTCTATTGTATTAATTGCACCACTCAGCTTAGTTTCATCAGCAAACATATGAACATATGATCCCACCATCTAGATTGTTGACAAAGATGTTGAAGAATGTCACTGTTCCCATAATCGTTGTCCTGCAACTAAGTAGCCTAGGACATATAATTAGTATTTAAAAAATGAGGGAGTAAAAAAGCCTCTTCCTTTTCCATGACATTTACTTGTTAGGTGACCATCCTGATGCAGTTTTGATTTGATCACATTCAACTGGAACCTTCGCCACAGCACTCACAGCCCAAGCTCTCTGTTTACATTCAGTTCCTGGTATTTAATTTTTAGTCATATTAGAAAAGTATTACTTTCCAGCTATAGCTTCAGCCACAGAGCTGCTAAATATCGACCTCAGCTTTCACACAGACTTGAACTTGACAATATATATGTTTATTTCTTACCAATGTAATCACTGACTTTAGGCTTGTTCCCAGATTTGCCTCATCACTACATAATCATCTCTGGACCTGAGCGTAACCTTGATCTACAGACTGACTTTTTAGCTTGAACTCGAACTTATCTCATCATCTTGATATTACATTATGATCTGAGCTATTGCATGGATCCGAATACCATATCAGGGCCTGTCTTGCTTGTCTTGCTTGGGTACCTTTGGGAATAAGCCTCAGACTGTGAGGCCCCTGCTGGTTGTGTGATCTTCCTCAGCTCACAGGGCTGAAGAGAGCAGCCTTGTACTTTTTGCTCCTTGACATGTAATATATCAGAACATCTGCATTTCTCTCTACTCCACTTCATTCATGATCTGTTCCAGTGAAATGTGCGTTATTTCTTCCCTGCTGAAAAATAAATAAAAAATAAATAGAAAGGAGATAAAATATCATGCTATTAATTGCTCATATTGGATCAGTTCGGGTCTATGGCTTTAACAGAAAAGAATAATTTTACAAACTGCAAAGAACTTCTGTAGATCAGTTCACTGCCTAGTTTGTGATATTGGGTTTACTTCACTCAATGAAAATACGCAAGAAATTTTTTTTTAAAGTATTTTAGTAAACTTCTGGCTATATATTTACTAAACTCTTGAATGCAAGGAAACAAACAGATACACTAGAAAGAAATGTTTTAAACTTTATAACCCTTAATTTATTTCACAATATATAACAAACTTACAATCAAAGACATGGAATAGCTGAAGAAATAGTAAACATTTTTTCATAGAGGAAAACTGAAGTACGCCTTTTTTTTTCTTTTTTCTTTTTTTCTTTTTTTCTTTTTTTCCTAGGAGTCTCAGAGAATTTTCAAGCAGATCAAACAGAACAGGAAACTTAACATGTATTGAAAGAAAGAAAGAAAGAAAGAAAGAAAGAAAGAAAGAAAGAAAGAAAGAAAGAAAGAAAGAAAGAAAAAAAGAAAAAAAGAAGGAAAGAATGTCTGCAGCTAAACTGTTATTAAAAGACTCAGTGTAAGAAATTGCAGATCCTGGGTTTACTGCAGTTTAGAGCTTTTTTGAAATATTATCTCTCCACAAGTATAATTCACAGAATCTGTCATTACAATGAGTAGCTTCCTGAAAGAAAAGGAGTTTCAAAAATATAAGCTCTGGGAACAAGAGGGAAAAAACAACAACACAACAAAATAAAAACAAATTGTTTTTATACTAAAGCAACTATTTTTACGCTGTAATTGCTACAGATGTACAAGTCTTACTGGATGATGATGGACACCTTAAAATACAGAGCTTTAAGATACTTGACTCTAGAATTATTTCAGGTGACAGGAGGCTACACTCTCAAACAATGAAAACCCAGCACAGTCAGAAATCTATTAATTCAAGGGTGCACTATGAACAGGCCTATGTGATTTTTCAAATTCTCCTTGCTTCTATACAACTTTAAAATAAAAATATATTTTTTCAGACTTACCTCCAATGCATTTTGTATGTGTATGTGTTTCATTTCTTTTGTTTTGATTGTTCCGTTTTTTTTCCTTAATTCACTAAGATTACAGCAAAGCACACGCTATGCATAAACTAACTTGAATTATAAACACAAAGACCTGACAATACAAAGATCACTGTGCTATGTCAGTGTCAAGCACAGTAATCATCCACTTATATCCTAAAATGCTCAGATGAATAAGCTTTTAAATAATTCTAAAATAACAAGAAAAGTTGTTTATTTGTTTGTTTGCTTGCTTGTTTGTTTGTTTATTGAAATGCCTATGTTAACCAGCAGGAAATATGAAGCAGGGCATTATCTCATTGAGCTGCAGTTTTTTTTCTTCTTCTTTCTTCCACCTGTGATATATTCTAAGGCCTTTCTCAGAGTATGAGGTGCTGTGAGGCCTTTGCGTCATCTAATATACTCTGTGAAGCAGACAGCATTTGCTAGTCGTTCAGGAAATCTTCTCATAATAAAGATAATAGCCAAAAAGATCAGTGACAAATACTGTCTTCCTGTTCATTTTCTTACTAAACTGTTGGAATTACTGGAGCATATGCAGAAAGAAATAGTAATTTTTAATTAACTTGATGTTTGTTATTTATTTTAGTTATACAGAATTAGTATTTGAGGAAGAAAAATGTCCTTTATCAGAAAAATTAAACGTATCAGAAAAATAATAAGAGAGAATTTAACTATTTCCTCTTTGTAAATATACTAGATGTCTGAATGTGGTTGATTTATTGCACTCTCTACTAAGGTTATTGGAAGAATCATTACCGTTGTAGATGAATTGTGGCTAGCATTTCAAAGACCTGAATATGAACTTAATTACATGGCTACAATGCTAGTTACTACAGTAGTGTCACTCTTCTACATGCAACATAAGAAAGCTCAGATTTTTTTTTTTTTAATTACTTTTCAAAAATCTTTTTTATTACTGTCATTGTTTTGTGATCAAGTATGTTTTTGTAATCATGTTAGGTACAGCAGTTACTTCCAAAACCATCATCTAGTGGTAGCAATCTTAATGAACAATTGGACTGTCAAATATGCAATCTGTAGGACTACACTGTTAACAGGTGCTATGGAATTTTATCAGAAAGACTATACAGCATTTGCTATTATGTAATTAATCACAGAGACCTTGCAAGTTAGGAGGACATAGAATTATACTGTTGACCTTGTCTTACTACATCAAAGTGAAGAACAACTCTCATTTCAGAACAGAAACAATTTTACAGTAAGATACATAATACGTACTAATAGCTGATCTTGTTGCAAATACAATTTCTATTTGAACAGTGAAAACATTCAAACTGTCACTCATACATGTCCTGTTTTTACTTATGGAGAAACAGTAATTTACTTATTAAAATCTGTTTTGAACCCTAACAGGTAACACAGCACTACAAACAAAATTATGTTTCAGTGGAGTACCATATCCCGTTCTAGGCTCCCCATTCAAGAAAGACAGGGAACTTCTAGCCCAGGGGAAATCTACAAAGATGATAGGGGGCCTGGAGCATCTCCGTTATGAGGAAAGGCTGAGAGACTTGTGACTCTTCAGCCTGGAGAAGATTGATAAGAGATCTTATAAATGAATATAAATATCTAATGTGCAGGAATCAAGTAGATGGAGCCAGCCACTTTTCAGTGGTACCCAGTGACAGAACAAGGAGCAATGGGTACAAAATGGAATATATAAAGTTCCATATGAATGTGAGGAAAAACTTCTTTGTGAGAAACAGCACTGGAACAAGAGAGAGAGATTGTGGTATCTCCTTCTCTGCAGAAATTCAAAATCCATCTGGACACTTTCCTGTATAACCTACTCTAGAGTACCTGCTTCTGCAGAATGTCGGAATAGATAATATCCAGAAATCTCTTCTGATTCCTACAATTCTGTTATACTTTGACATTTTCAGCAATAAGTTTCCTTATAAAAAGGCTAAAGGTGAAACAAAAGGCCACTTTCATTAAAACAGTTATTTGAGTAATTTAGCATCAAAGGTTTCATTATTTGACTCTATTTCATTTAGAAAAATCCAAATTTGAAGACAGAAGTATCTCAGAGGATAATCTTTAAATAATGTTATTGTTAACACATAATATGCAGATTTTTATTTTGCATGTTTGCAAGATATCATGACCTTGTAAGATTGCTTAATTTTCCTCATTCTGAAGGATAACTTCAAGTATTTACCTTTAGTTTCCCTGTTGCCTTCATTGTAATAAGATGCAGCAGATTGAGGGCCCCTGCTAGAACTCTGTCCCTCTTACTTAGTTATGCCATCCCATACTTTGTTGTGGGGAGGTGCTATCAGCCCTTTCCCCCTTAAAACCCTTAAGACCTGTCAATTAGCCCAGTCAACTCCTGGTGCAGAACCCTTTTCCCCTTTGACCTAGGTGGACTCCATCTGCAGCCATCAGGCCAGGTGCTTAGTAAACTGCCCCATGGTCAAAAAAGTTAAAATTCCCCCAAAGACACTGTCTCGCTCCAATTTATAGGAAGGAGATGAGGATCTTTTAATATCTGTATACTCGGTGTGAGATTAAGAAACAACTATTCAAATGTTGCTCCAACCAGTTTGTTATAAATCCCAACTGGGGAGACAGGGAAGGGAAGGGAAGGGAAGGAGGGTGATAGAAAAGATAGGTAAGAAGCAAGAATTGTGTAAAGTGGAGATAGTCACCACCAGGATCCAACAGCGGTCCCGTTGCACACCGTTTTGAAGGTCTGAGGCAAAAATAGCAGGGGAGGGGTGGGAGAGCAGCAATGTGGCTGGCCTTGGGCAGCAAGTATGTAGCAGGAAGAAGTCGCAGAGCCAATCCGGGAGGAAGCAGCAGGACTCAGATAGCAGGCCCAGGAGAGTCTGTCAGCATGTAGGGATTCCATAGTGAGGAATCTGATGGCAGACACCTTTGCTCTTCAGAGCGCAGAGCAAGTCTAGGAGGGAGAGAGGCAGGTCATGAGGCTTCTCATGGCAGAAACCTCTTCTTCTTTATGAGGAGTCTGTTGCCAGAAAACCTCAACTTCATGGTTATAGGTCCCCTTTTTATCCTTCTTCTTCTGCCAGCATGGCATTCCTGGGTGCTTGGTTTCCCAAGTCATGTGCAGCACCTCCTGAGATGGCCATCTTCCTTGAGATAAGCCCACAAAAAAGTCTGCTTCCTGGCCATTAATTTGCAGCTTATCTCTCTCTCATTGCCCCTGGCCTTATCCATCTGTGTCCCTCAGACAAAGGATTTTGCCACCCTTGCCCAGGATTTGTCCATCATTGTTCTCCAGACAAAGGATTTCTCAATCCTTGCCTAGGACTTGCTTGGACTTGTTCATCTGTGTCCCCAACAAGCTTTGAGACAATGATGTAAAATAATAATATCTTACAGACACCAGCTTCTTAGTCATATATCTATCAGATGACTTTTCCTGGTACTCTCATTTGTACAGAAGGATACTGTGAAAATTAATATTGGAAGCTTTGCTTCCAATTATCAATTTTACATCAGTTGTCTTCCCTTGGTCAATAAGATGGATAACATTGGGGAAATTTTGCATGGCTGTTGATGCAGGGAAGATGCAAGGTGGAACATTTTCTTCTCATTTGTGATCATCAAGGTTCAGTACTCTGTTGAAACAAACATTATGGCCAACTCCCGCGAACAGTCAGGCTGAGGCAAAAACCCAGACTGAAGGCCCACAAGCCTTCTAAGCTGATGTGTGCACCCAGATTGATTTTTCAAGGAACTACAGAGCTGCCCAGATATTTGGCTGTGGGGAACTCCGGAATGTGGAAATTCACCAAGCGCTTAAGTGAAGACAGGGGTGTCATGAGTGAAAGCGTGCCGAGCTTGATAAAATTTTTGAGCAGATGGCCAGGTTGTGAGAGGAAGTCACCAGGCTGAGAAGTATCCAGCAACTGGATAGAGAGATTTATGCTTGGTATCATTCAGTGACATGGGCAGATCGACAACGCTGTCTTAAATCCCAGCAAGAGGAAGATAATAAGCAAGCTTCAAACCCTGAGGAGACAGATGGCAAAAACATACAAGTTGAGGGAAACTGGACTCTTGTCTGTGCTCAAAACAGATGGAAGAGCCACGCTCTTGCTTCTGTAGTCCCTCGAACCAGTAGATACAAAGCTCTGGGGCTAGAAAGATGAGAGGATGTGGATAATTTCTAAGAAAGGGACTAACGCTTTAGGACATCCAACTGAGGACTCAAGTCAGAACCAGTGCCACCAAAAATAGACAAGGAGTATTGGTAATACCCTCCATGCTGAAGGGTATCAAGGCACCCATTTGCTGTCTATATAATCCCTCTAGAGACTTTCTATAAAATGCAACTCAAATTGCTGGTCACAAAAGTTTAAAAGGTATATCCACTACAGTCTCTGTCTTTTATCCTTTTGGACCAGGCCATAGTTTAACACTGCAATGAACACTTCCCTTTGCTCCTGATCCAATATGGTGTTATCCATGAGTCACAGTCCCTTCAGAAGTGTACTTCTTATATAATAGACTCATCCATTATTGCGGACACTGAGGTATTACAGCATGGCCTTATCCATAGCCAGAACCACTACAAAGTGTATTGCCACTATACTCTGATCCATGGCTATAGATACTTCAAGGTCTATCTGAGAGAGAGGTGCTCTAAGTGGAATTAAAAACCTTTACATCATAGAAAGAAGCAGTTCTTACATTCAAAATCTTACTGCCAGCAAAGGGGAACACAGTTTAAACATCTGAAGATGACATTCAAATGCCAGTCCACTTAATGTTTTACCAGTCCAAGCTACCTAAGGAATATAGAAAAAATTATGTATTAATACAAGTTAAAGTGTTATGCATGCTCCCTCATACACACTTTTCTCTGATACTGATATAACTATTCCACTCTCCCTTCAGCATCAAACTTTGACGTCAATCATCCCCACGTTACTGGCAGGTAGCCAGCATTCCAAGTCCTGTGCTAGGAGGAATGGAGTACCTGTGACTGAGGCAGCCCCTTTGGCCTAAAGCCATTCTCAGACTGTGTGGTTTCTGTTTTTATTTCTTTGTTTTTGGAGGCTGCATTTATTTTCTCTACCAACTGGCAGGCAGTGTAGCTAGACAGAACATTCAGATTTAGGAGCATATAACAAAGACTATTGTAATTTTTATTTTACTTTAAATATTCCCACAATATTAATCGTACCTATGTAGTTAGAAGAAAATTTTCTTGTTGTATTAACTTACATATACATCTAACTGAAGTCGCTGACCAGATACTAGACAGGATGAATAGCTTTCTTTGGGGATGAGCTGATAATTCAGTCTCTAATTTTTGGTGTTTTAGGGAACTAATATATATGTATTAATTTATTTAAAATGCACTTCCCAGGTATCTCTTCATATCTTAGTACATCTAAAGGGAGAAGCATTTAAGATCACAGTAAATGTGGTATTCACATGTCAACGGTTTACGGGCTGGTTCGGCCTGGTTCCGTGACTAGTGGGGTGGAGGGATCCGTGGATCTGCACCTCCGGAAAAGGGAAACAGGGGACTCCAAAATAATTGAAAACAGAGGCAACAATCTGAGGTGAAACAAACTAATTTACTAAATATAGTATCAGCAAAATATAATGAGAGAGAGAGAGTGTGTCTGAAAGGTGGATAGGTCTCACCACAACGCTGAGGTGAGAAGTGCAGTCCAGTTGAGCCGATGAAGAAAAGCAGACGGAGAAGAGCAGATGGAGAAGTGCAGGCGAAGAAGAGCAGGCGAAGAAGAGAACATCAGGTGACCTTGCCAGGAGTTATATCTCCTTGCTGACTGCAAAGCCCCCTGGGGAAATGTAGTTCTTCTCCTCTGGACAGGCACCCGGAACTTGAGCATCAGCAGTCAAACCCCTAGTGCATTACATGATGTTATGATGTGGAATACTGATAACCAAAGTCATAAAACCATGACATCACATTATGAACACAAGGAACAAAATGCTGTCTATGAAAATAAATGTTGTTAAAGTAACACAAAGATGTTCTTATCATATATGAATCAATACATTTTATTAGCATACTGACATTTTAACAAACACTATGAATTCTTTAAAATTATTCTGTAATATTCGCAAGCAAGATTAGTCAGGTAATTGTAATATAATTGCTTAAATTGAACATCTTTGCTTTAATACAAATACAGATCAGAACTTGCAGTTCAAATTTATTTTCTTCTATGACAAGATATTCTTTCTGGGCTTTTTGGTTCTGTCCCGGAATACACTAATTATCATTCTTCTAAAGGGAAAAAAAATTGTCAGTAAAGTAGGGTATTTTTTTGTTTGTGTTTCTTGATTTGATCTGTGTTGCGGAAACATGAATGTAAACATCAGGAGCTGCAAAAGGTCTTCTAGGTCTAAAAGTAAAACATAGAAGTTTATTTGGTCTGAAACAGTTCACAAGCAAATGATAAATATATATATATATATATATTTCTACAATTGAGCAACATTTTTCCAATCATCATATCAGACAGGTGATTCTGGCAATAAGGATAATTATTATCATGTCTTTACCTATCTGTCAGATTTATTCAAAAGTCTTCATCTCTAATTACTCAGATAAGTTACTTTAAAGTCACTCACGAACTAATCAGGGTGTTCACACACTTTTTGTTCTGTGGAAGTCAAGCTGCAGAAGTGAGGCCATGTAATGCCCTACCATATAATCAGACTTCTGAGTGTAAACAAATGATGTAGGGAGTGGGCTTTCAGATGCTACTGCTAACACTATTTCACTATATGAAGCAGAGAGAAGTGGAGAGCTGCAATTCTGGTCTGAGCTTCACTTATTCCTAATCATTTTAGTTCTGCTTCTGCAGAAATGTAACAACTTTCTTTTGGACAATATAACAGATGTTGATGCTTTGTGTTGTGGAGCTGACTTTGTTTCCAATTCTTGTTCACGTTGATTTCATTTTAATTCACAGAGAAACCTGTTTCTCCAAAGAGACAGTCAGCACTTATTGATAAAAACACTAATGAACAAGAAAGGAAGAACTGGAACTTTAAATAATAGCTAATGAACTGCAGCTTATGTCAAACTAATTCCTGGCCTTCCTTAATGGAGTCTTTAATTAGATGAAAAAAGGAGTAGATAAAGTGCATGATTTGACATTCCATATGCAATAATATGGAAATATATAATAATGTATAATGTATATAAAAAGTATATTTGTACCACAATGCTAAGCTATGATGTTTTCTTGCTGATTCAGAATTAGTGCAGTGAAGTTTCATCAGACAAAAGGCTGAACTTTCCTAGACATTTACTATATGTACTATATTAATTTTTCATCAAATATATGGAAAACAAACGAAAAACAATGGTCAAGTTCATCAATATGCACATAAATGACAAAGTATCTTATTATGTGATCCTATACTGTTTTTTTTTTGTTGTTTGTTTGTTTCTTTTTACAGCATTCCTGCTGCATTCAGAGTTCAAAAATTATCTTCTTAATAGGAAACAAACCATAGTATCCCTTTATCCTTGTTCTACACATGACCCCTAGACTCTTTTTGTATATAAAAATACTTAATAAACATAAATTCAAGAATGGGTTTAAGTTTCTCATAAACATTTCTGCGGCATTCCTTATAGCAGATAACTCCTTCATAAATATCAAGGAGTTCATCTTTATAATATATTTGCTAGGTAAGACACAATAATACATATATTATACACAGAGAAAGGGAATATCCTCACATTAAAGACAAAAAAAAAACATGGACTGATGAAGATGAAAGTCTAGGATTTCGATATTTGATTGCCTAATCCCTGATTTATTGTCGATTTTCTTTTCCTGTTGATTTTTTGTTTCTTTTTCTATGTTAAGAATAAGCAAACTAATACTATGCAATATTTTCCTATCACACTTCTAAAGTTGCAAATGATTAGTATTTTTGCTGGTGGCAACCCTAATTTTAACCTCTGAATGAAAATACAGTTAATAATAACCAGTTAGTAGTTAAATTCAAGTAATTTGTTCAGCATCATATTAAAAATCTATAGATTTTCTAGAAAAGCTATAGAAATTCTGTAGATTTTAAGATTTATTATTGAGATTCGGTTCCCAGCCATTTCCTTCTTAGCTGTTGAATTCATTCACTATATAATATAAACTTTCCCACTTCAAAAGAAAAGAGGTTGATGTCTTGTATCACTTTTAAATAGGCTCCTTTTGTAGTTTACAATTTTTTATACGTTGTCTCAGTTTCTGATGTTTCTTTTACAAGATTAAAACGTAATTATTTTTTCCCCTGAATTTCTTAAAATACGTCTACCAAATAATAAAAATACTATCTGAAATCACTTAGGCCTTCTACACTACTAACTCAAAAGGCTGAAACTTTAATATTTCTACAAACTCCAGCTCTATTAAGAAAGGCAATTGGAAGCAGTGAAAAAAAAAGTAACTGAAGCATGACCTTAGTTGTATTACTTCAGTAGTAGGCTGACAACACGGAAAGTGAATGTCTTGGATTCTGTTTCATCTACAGTAGTATTTGTTTTTTTCAGTTTTGTTTTGCTTAGTTTCTACTGAGACTGACTCAGTCACTTAAATTTTTTATGGTACTATACAGCCCGATATGGCACAATGTAGTACTCATCTCTGTTTTAGAATCGCAGAATCTGTGGGAGATATCTAGGTAAATCTGTGCTAAAAGCATAGCAAACAATGATCTTATTCTATCTTTCTCAAGGATTTGTCCAAAAATTATTGAAAGACAAAACTCTGTTACTTTTCTGGGCATCTTATTCCAATGCTTGCTTATGGCAATTTTTGTCTTTATACATGCAAGTGTACCCAGAAGTAATATCTACTCCTTTAAATGTCCTTAGTCAAGGACCTTTTCCATAGCAACACAGGATAGTAAGAAGGGGAAGCAGTAATGAGAACCAGGTCTGGTCAGTCACAGTTCCACTGCAGTCTTCAATCGACAGAGAAATCTTTTCTATGGCACCTGAAGCACCTTTCTCCGAGGTGCCATCATCTTGGCCGCTGGGCCCAGCCATGCCATGAGGTGGAGCCATTAGACCAGCTGGCACCAGCTGTCTCTGGCGCAGGGAAGCCCTAGTCTTTGTCTGCAGAGGCCTCTCTGCAGCTCTCCCTGCTTCCAAAAACTTAGCTCATACAACCAGTACAAGTACATAGCATAGGTGTGATCATTTTGATGAACAAACCTGTTAATGCTGAAAATCTGCCAAAAGAGGAACAGTATCAGTAAGGAGGCAGAAAAAGGCTTTTTGTTGTTATTTATTCTTATTCTGTCTTATGAAAATGAAAAAAAAAAAAAAGAATTTTTTTCTCTTTTGCATTTATTTAGCATCATTTGAAGCTGTTATTTGGGGTTAAAAATCCAACTTTAAAATACAACTACAAATGTGTGACAATCTTATGGTGTAAATTTTGTTACTTAAGATTTCATAACTTTTACGTTATATTTGGAGAATAAAAACCAAGATCAAACAGGATGCAGTATTTTAAAGTCATTTTATTTTATGTTTCCAACTATTTTTTCTTCAGTCCTTCAGAATTGACTATCAAATTACTCCACTACCTGGTTTATATGTCGTTACAACTTCTATTTTTTTCCTTTTCTTTGTTATTATTTTTTATTATAGAGCAGAAACTGTAGAATGTATTTGTTTTGAGCAGTGTACCTAGTTACTTGAAATTTATTTCCTTAATAATGACTTCTTTAGAGAAAGTGTTATCTTTCAGCTACATATAATTTAGGGAAAAATGCATATATCTGTTTAAAATCGGCTTTGTTTTGTTACTTGCATTCCAAGTTACTAACATTGTAGGTGCTGATTCAGCAAATTTTAGTTGTTAAAAAATGATAGTGCTTACATTGTCTTTAAAGAAGATTATTCAAACTTAAAGACTGTATAGGGAATGACATCCAGGAAGAAATAAATAGAAACTTCAGGGAAGTCATGTGAAGAAAAAGGGTAATTTTATATGTTATTATAAAATGAAGAGTATCATATAAGCTGTTCTAAGTTGGATTCACCTGGTCAAATGTAGACAATTGTGATTTAGATTTATGCAACTGAGTTAATCCTGTAGACTTTCCACATCATGAATAGAGATCATTAAGATGATACTCAGGCTTCTGGAAATCTAAAATAGGAGGTGATCCTTGACTCCATGATCAGTTGATCTAGAGTGACTAATGTCAACTATTCCAGGCCAGACAGGTTAGTTCTTAGTGGCTAAATCCAAACCACTGAATTTCATTTCTGGGCTGTGATACAGCTCCAGATTCATGACCCTTAGACATCTAAGGAAATGATGTCAATGAAATTGCCAAGAAGTTAATGTTTTGTACCTTCTGAGATGCCTTAAGGCATTTTTCTTAACATCCAGTAGTCAGACAGGGCGCACATCTTCTATGTGCACTCTATTATATCTACTACCCTTGTACGTATCTTGAACACCAAGAGCAGACTTTGCATTTTTTGAGCAGTAACTGAAGAGTAGGAAGTATCTCCAGTGTAATATCAAGTGACAACAGCTGCCCATATAAGAGAAATCAAATGAAGTGTTATGTCCTGTACTATGTTTTACAGCCAGGTGTAGGCATCTTAGTTTCTATACAATATCTCAAATAGCATTAGGTCTTTGTATTTAGGTAACTGAGTCCCACATCTAATCTTTACCAACTAGACAACATAGTTCATATACAGAAACCTTCATTAGACATATGCATTTTAGTGTTAATAATTGACAGCTTATTTCTATCCATATTTTGGAAGTGTACATATTCAAGTGCAATAAATATTATTCTCTGTTTCCTTACTGCACTTATAGCTTCCTATTTATTAATATTCCTATCAGATGACAGTGTTATGTTATTGGCCCTAACTATACCAGGAACATTTGCAAAGGAACGAAAGAATAAATGAAATTATATTGTCAGAAGTCATTTGTACATTGTGTACAAAGCTTTAAATATTACATTTATGAATTATAGTTCCAATAGCATCAAAATAATTCTGAAAAATATGATCCCAGAAAAGAAAAAAACAAACAAAAAACAACACTTAAATTTGTGTTTCTATATCTGAATTGGAAATCCTTCATTAGCAACAACTGCTATCAATACAATAAGGGGTTAACCTCTTGATTTTTAAAAGGCAGAAAAATAGTTGGCAATTGCTTCTGAGTAAGGAATAGCACAGGCAAGGGTGTTTTTAAGAACTAGTTGCACTGCTTTGTACAGCTGTGACTTGCACCCTGATTATTTGCCATTCTAACTTTGTCAGTGATAAATTATATGGCACTGAACCTAAGCTTTTATTGAAACTTAACACATACTGCACAATGCACTATCAGTTTGTCCTATAATTGCTATCTACCTAACCCATTTATGGGATTCTTTGTTTCCTATAGGATTAAGCACCTTAGAGCAAGGCTGTAGTTGACATGTTTAAATATTACTGGGCTATGCAATAGCCTGAAGCCCATACAACTACATGTACAACCTGCACAAAAGCGTGTAGAAAAGCATATAGAAAAACATGTACAAAGCATGTAAAACAACAACAAACAAATAATATTACTAGACTGTTACATAGCACAGAGCATCTTCAACTCTATTACTGTCTATGGAACAACAAACACTATTTCAAACTTCTCTTTCAAAATGCTAACTAGAAAGGGTGTTTCTGAGAGAAGAGTATGTCTGAAACCTGTCAACCTTCTTAAAATACTGTGTAATGTCATAAACACAAGTTCTGGATGCCTGTCCATGATGCACTGCAAGCATCAGCATTATAGAATGCTAGATGTGTGAACCTTAAAGAGGAATAAAAGCTCATTATCAGAGATCATGAAATATGTATATATTTTGCCAGTTCTTTGTGAAAGAAGTTGTCTGGAAGTCAGAGAAACAGGGACTAGTGATGAAAGCTATACTCAGCTGAACAAGAAATTTCAGTGAGCTCAGTGGTGTATGAAATGAAGAATGATATTCCGGAAAGAAAGATTTTGCAGTTTTGAAAACAATTTCTGTTTTTTGTTTACCTGTAAAGAGACCTGTTTTGCTCATTACAGAGAGAATATACTTTAGCAGTTACATTAGAAAACCCAGTCTTCCTGCTGATTACCTTCAAGTAAATCCGTCCAACTTCCCTCCCGCCCCCTCTCCTCTCTGTTTCCTCTTATAAAGAACACGTAGAAATAAAACTTGTATGGAAAAAAAGAAAACATCTGGCAGACAACAGATAAATCATCTACAGTTTCTAAGTTTTTGTTAGAAGATAATGCATGTTTCTAATATTCTCTCAGTCATACCCTCTAGAGAAAAGTAAGTTCAAAACCTTCGACTGTATGAAAATGGAAAAAATAGATGGAGAATGAAAATTACAATGAAGTAATAATTGGACATGAAAATATTCAGTTCATATGCTTGATAAGAAAAATCTGTGAACACAGAAAAGTGTTGATGACTGACTTCTGATCATTCAAATTTGCTAGCAATTTTCTTTTCAATATATGACCTCAGAAAATGCAGTGCTTGCAAGGACGTGTTCATTTTGATTCACATGAAAGGTAAACATTAACTGACAAACTATCAGAAATTAGATTTTTTTTTTTTTCACTCTTGTGTACACTCTGTTTTTAAAGCACAGTTCCCAGGTTAAAGAACTTCAGGAATAAGGAATATTTTTCTGGCTGTGTCCACTAAGAATGCTAAGTCCATATTAAAATGAGTATACTGGGGCACAGAAGGCAACTGCTTATAATACAACCTATTTCTATGCTAGTGTCCTGGTTTTGTCTAAGATAATTTTCTTCCTAGTACCTAATATAGTACTGTGTTTGGATTTAGAGTGAGAATAACACTACTTAAGAAATAACTGGATGAGATCCCTGGGAAGTTGCCTGTAAAGACAAAAGACTGGAGCAGAGCTGGCAGTTCTTTAAGTAGGCTGTTCTGAGGGCAGAGGAGCTCTATGTCCTCCAGTAACACAAAACAAACAGAGGGGCCAGAAAACTGACATAGCTGGGCAAGGACCTATTGGTTAAAATGAGGGATAAGAAGGACACATATAGGCAATAGAAACAAGGGTGTGTCACCCTGGAAAAATACAGAGATGCTGTCCGGACATGCAGGGATGAGGTCAGGAAAGCTAAGACACAGATGGAACTGAACTTGGTGAGGGATATGAAAAATATCAAGAAGGGATTCTACGGGTACACTGATCAGAAGAGAAAGTGCAAGGAATGTGTACCCCCTTTGATAAATGAGAAGGAAGGACTGGTTTCAACAGACATGTAGAAAGCTGAAGTCTTCATTGGAAATCTGTCTTCTACTGTATGGGAACTGCTGAGTCATGGCCTGAACCTCTGATTGATCACCTGAGGTGAGTCAGCCACGGGAGCACAGGTGAAGGCAATCCACCTGTGCTGCCGGAAGGGGTGGAGCCAGGCTAGACCCATTTAAGAGCTGACCACCAGTAGGGAAGGATCTCTTCTGGAGATCCACTCTGCTGGAGTTTGGTAAGTGAGCCCAGGATACAGGTAAGCTTTCTATCTATTCTCTTTTTGTTATTATAATCTGTTTTGCCAAACTCTTTTATTTATTTTGTAATTATAACACCTTAATATTCATTGGTTATACATCTTGTGTATCTCACATCCCTGGAGCAAGCTCTCTCCCAGTGGAAGAGAAGAGCATGTTCAAGAACACCTCATGAGTCTGAATGTGTGTAAGTCTATGGGGCTCTACCGCATATGTCCCAGTGTTCTGAAGAAGCTGGCTGATACTGGTGCCAGGGCACACTGCTAACTAATGTTGATCCTACTGTTCACCAGCAGCCCCAGATCCCTTTCTGCTAAGCTACTCCATAGCCCCTTGTCTCTCAGTTGCAACACCTGACACTTTTACCTTTGTTGTTGTTTGTGGTGGTTTTCCAGTGCTTCAGTCTATTTCACTTTGCCAGGCTTGTTCTTCCTCCAAAGAGTCAACAGCACCTATGTACTTAGTTTTATCAAAGAACTTGCTGAAGATACGTTCTACTCCTGCATATGGGTCATAGTTAAAAATGCTAAAAATGGACTGGCTCTAAAATTGATCTTTTAGGAATGCTGCTAGTGATTTGTCACCAGGTGGATGTCGTCCATTTACTGTGGCACTTAGAGCTATGCTGTTTAGACAGTTCATCGTTCAGTGTAACACAAACCTGTTCAACTCATGGGTGGATAACTTTTCCAGAAGGTTACTGTGAGGAACAGTATCAAAGACTTCAACTAAAATACAGAAAAAATTATGACTGCCTTCTCTTCATCCAATCTAAGTAGGTTACCTCATTATGGAAAGAAATCAAATTACTAAGGCAGGACTAATGTAGACTGTTTGATGCTATTAGTTTCATGGCTTAACTGTTAATAATTTATACATCTATTTCTATTAATGTAATTAATGTGTATGAGATTTTTAACTTTGTCACTGTGGGATAATTGTTTAAAGTTTAACATTGTTCACTGGAAATTAAGGTACAGGTTGTTCATGGTGTACAAGAACAAGAGCAGACTCTATGCCATTAATTGGCATCCACATTAGTTCCCTAGGCAACCTTAAGTGTTAGCAACATCAGGAGAGTTTGATGTACTGACTGTAAGAACAACAATGCCAGGATGAGGAGTTGGTGGTGCCAAGCTTCTTATGTGTTACCCATGGGTTAAAAGCCTGTCATCCTTTTGACAAAATGCCATCTGTTAGTGAGCTTTGCTGCCAAGATATGTTACTCTTAATGTATTACTGTTAGTATATGTGCTTTGGATTAATCTTGGTTAACCTGATATAACTTGTAAACAGTGAATTATTCACCAGCAATCTAAAAGAAGTTGTAGTCTGCTGCTAATAAATTGCACGATTCAGAGGAACTCACTATGTAAGTTCTGCTTGGGTGTGGGAAAAATTCCTTTTCTGATCTAACCATGTGTTCAGATTGAATGCCTCTAGACAAATCATGAGGTGGTCATCAGTAAGTTCAAGTAATGCCCCTAGACAGGTCTGACAGGGTGCTATTTGTGAATCTGTAATTGTGATAGTTCATGTGTTGAATGTAACTGGACTGACAGTGCCCACTGTAAGTGGGCATCACTTAGAATGTTGCCCTCTAACACAGCACTCAATTCCAATTGTCAATCATAACCTTATAGAAAATGCTACAAAATCTTGCAGACTACAATTATTTCAGTTGATATAGTGTGTATTTTGGGAGGATAACCATACTCATCCATACAAAAGTGATAAAGCAAAGTTAAGCTATAGTTAAATTTAATAATTTAAGTAGTTGTAGTAAAATTTTATTGGTTCTTTAAATAAGAAAATATTTATAGGTAGATTCTAGAAAATGTTATTCTCATTCATTATTGTTCATGTGTTGTCAAACACAATTTGTTAATAGCTTCTCTAATAAATAAAATCAAATGCAACCAGAAAAACTGGGCAAGATTAGACAAATTAAATTAATAGATTCGTTTTCCTGGATGATGGATCTGAAGTTGTCTTAATAGGTGAATGTAGCTACAAGCAGTATTTCCTACAGCAGGCCTTACTTGTTTTAGTTTCAAATTCCTCAGATATGATAGAGCTTACATTAATCTAATTATATTGTAACATGGGGATTGCCTAGTGTATGTGGATAAGCACCTTTCAGTATTGTGAAAGTTAATTGAAAGAACTAATGATTACAATTCAAAAGGCATTTTCAGGGCTAGTAAGAAAGAGATGAAATTGAGTACGCTAAAATTTCTATTAAAATCGCTTAAATTGCAATTTTTCCTACTAAGCAGAAGTCTCAAAAAAATAAGTAGAGAAGGTAGGTAATATCTGGAGATTACATTAAGGTGCACATTATTCATGATGATTGTGCATAATCATATTAGGATAATATGCATTCTGGGACATTAAAGATATTAATACTGAGGACTAAGTATAGCTTTCCAGAATCATGAAAAAAGTAGGTATATGTCAAGTATTAGACAAGTATTTGATTTAGTACAGCACTGGAGTAAAAGCTATTATATGCTTTCCCTTAAATTCCTTCTTTAAAGTATAGATATAACCATTAAATTCTTTAAATCCATACTGCTAGCAAACATTATTATGCAACAATTATTTTAAAAGCTTATGCAAAATTGAGCATATACTACTATTACTCATTCAGTGTTTATATAAGATATAAATTTATAGATATTAATGAATTCATATATTGAGGAGATCCTGGCAAATATGAAATTTTTGTCTGGAAAATAAAATTCCATTTTGAGGATATGAAATAGATAAGTAGGTTAAATGTTAATTAAGACTGCCCCTTTTTATGCCATTGCTGTTAGAAAACATTAAGCCACTGCTGACTAGGAATTATTCCTATTATCACAGACATAATACAATTCACACAAATCCTTACCCACAACTGTTTTTCTTTCTAATTAGTTGGTCACATATTGTATGTAGTAATCTGCATGCTGATGTGTAAGAAGAGCATTCTATTCAATCAGCAACAATACAAATTACTCAGTGTAGTGAACGTGATCATGAATAATTGAGGGGAAGAAGATAAAATAAAGAGTATGGAAAAGACTTTGGAAAGTAAATGCAAGTATTACTTGCTACAAGAAATTTCAGTCTCTTAAATGAAACTTCAGTGAAAGCTAGCAGGGTGCTGCTCTCTTCTCAGACACTGAATAAACGAATAGACCTGACAGAAAGGGAGAAAGATTCCATATTTTCTTCCATGTTAGTTCATGATGACTGCATGTTGGTATGTATGTGGTATTGAATTTTATTGACAACTGATTTTCCTCGTACAGCATGTTCTTAAAAAGACAGAATTTAGATAAAGGGTGGCTTCCAACAAGCCTCTGCAATAATCCAGGAGGAGTTGCACTGTGTTACATTCAGAGGCTTGTTTGGGGCAAAAGGAAATGCATTGATTATAGAAAAATAAAGGTAGAGCAATAGTTCAATTAAGGTTTTACTAGTCCAAATTGCTTAATGAATGCACATGTATTAGTAGTAATACAGATAAAAATATTTCCACTTCCTATATGCACAGTTCAAAGTATGTATTCTTTTACCCTGGTTCTGAGATTATCCTTCCTCTACTGATTGAGAGTGGAAGGAGGAGACAGTTGTCTTAATCTTTGTGTTTCTCATTACCTTAGTTTATTACCATTAAAATAGTTTTCTCCCAATCAAGTCATCTTTGTCCATGACACTAATTCGTAAACAATCCCCCTGCCTTTATCTCAACTTATTTTCTTCTCTGTCCTTCTGAAAATTCGATTACATGAGAGCTCAGCCCATATCTGAGGATTGCCCACCACAGCTCACTTTCCCCATACATCTTCTTACATCTACTCCACTTCTCTAACGTTAAAATCATCCTTGCATTCTCTCTCTGGGCCCAAAAATCTATAACCTTTCCTTAAGAAATCTTTTGCAAATGAGTATCTGTACATCAAAATACTAAGGATTTGACTTATCTGTGGTGAAATTGTTTAGAAGAACAACAAAGGTCAGTTTTATAATGCTTGGCCTATATTAAAAAGCATACTGTTAATTTCTATTCTGTTTGTTATAAATCATTGGAACAGCAGCTGTCAGATCCTAACAATCATATTCTCATTTACCTGTCAGGATAAAATGGTAAGATTATGGTTACTGACCTCCTTAATCACCAAGACTGGTGTGGGCATATTGGAGAAATCTTCACTGAGACATTAGGAATGAGTTGCTGAGGCAAGCATTATTTAATAGCTGGTCATCAGTGTATTCATTTTTATTGTTCTGGGTTCCTGCTTTCAAGCTCTATCATTATTTTCAAGACTTTAACTCTTAATTCATGCTTAAAATCCATACCATTAAAAACAAAACAAATGGTCTGGTACCAAGCACTCTTACACATACAGTTAACACAACACACAAATGAACGTATTTCCTGGAAAGAGATTTCTTGGTTTTATATTGGTGGGGGATGATTTAATGCTGATGGACAGTTAAGCTCCATCGTAGCTCACTCATTCCCCTTTCTCAAAAGAACAGGAGGAGAAAATGTGATGAGAAAAGACTCATGGATTGAGATTAGGGCAGGAAGATCACTTACTCATTGCTGTCAAAGGCAAAACAGACTCAGCATTGGGAGAATAATGTAATTTATTGCCTACTAATAAGATACTAAAACAACGAGCTAAAAGCAAATTAAAACTTCTTGTCCCTGCCATCCATGCTTTTCTACTTTCTCCCCAAAGAAGCACAGGGAAATGGCAAATGAATGGTTGCTGTGGTCAGCATGTAATGCTTTCTTTTTCCACTCTTTCCTCACTCTCTCTCCTGATCCAGCTTGGGGTCCTGCCCATGGGATGCAGTCTTTCTCAAACTGATCCTAGATAGCCATTCTACAAGCTACACGCTTCAATAACTGCTCCAACATGGTCAGTCTGTACCATGAGATCCATTCTTTAGTAATGGACTGCTCCAGTATGGGTTGGTCTCCTGATTTCAGCTGGGACAGAGGTGATTTTTTTTCCTAATTTACGATATGATACTATATTTTCTCTGTAAGAGAAGAAGCAGTGTTGATAGCACAGCAATGTTTTAGCTGCTGCTGATCAGTGTTGTACAGAGTCAGGCATATTTGAGCTTTTCAGCTTCTTCTACTGTCCTGTCAACAAGGGTGCTGAGGGGTGACACGAGCTGGAAGGTGACAGAATCAGGACAGCTGTCCTAAATTAGACAAAAGCATGTTTCACACCATATGACAGCACGTGATAAAACAAAACATAAAACTAAGGGGAATTTGCTTTAGGCAGCTGACATTCATGCTGTAATTGAATTTCACTGAACATAGCCTATGATGATTTACTGGTTAGATGATGCAATAAAAAAATGGAATAATTTTATATGAAGTGTCAGTCTCTTCATATTTCAAAGTTAAAGGAAGAAAATAATTGGTTGGAATACAAGATACACTGGTTGAAATCATCTGTAAAACAAATGGCATGCATATATCCAACAAATAACATGTATGTATCTTCTATGTTTTTTTCAGTACTACATAAAAAATTCAAGCGTATGTTATTGAAGCATATGTACTTCAGGATTTTTTTACATAGTTTGTTAAACCTCCATTCAAATAATATCAAGGCCTTTATAAATGTAACTAAAATTGAATGAATTATTAAAATGACAGTACACTTCCTAGCTTAATAAAAACCGAACTCACTAATGAAGTGAGAAGACAATTGCAAAGAGACATTAAATTAGATCATTTATAACTCATTAAGTAGCAAACTGCTATACCCCATGTTGGTTATTGTTAGTGATGAGAAGAGATAAAAAAGCAGAACTGTTGTTTCATATGTTAAAAGAAGTTTACATGTTTCAAGCAACTAGTGTACATGTCCACTCATCTTGGTAACACTTTTTTTTCTGCTAAGCCTACTACACAGGCAATTAGAATGTGAGATCTCAATACCTAGAATGCATACTTTCACATTTTCTCACTTTGCAATTAAATTCAAAAAATATGCAGAAAAAACTGCAGTGTGGATATATAAGCAAAAGGTGTCTACTTCCGTACATTAGGATGTGGGGTTTTTTTAGTATATAATTTGAATCAAGCAACATTTAGCATGATATGATATGACCATTTCTAACTTTGTGGGTAACAACAAACAAATGTTAAGAAAAGGTAATTTCTATCTACCATACCTTAGACTGAAAAGCTTGTCAATAAGTAGATTGTCCAATCTTAGAATTATTAAGACTGAAAAAGCTCGCAAGATCTTTTGTTAGTTCATCATTACTATGCCCAGTAAACCATGTCCCTGAGTACCACATCTACATGCTTCTTGAAAACTTCCAGGGATAGTGACTCCATCAATTTCCTGTGCAGTCTGTTCCAATGTATTGCCATGGAGAAGAAATTTTCCTAATAGCCAATCCGAACCTCCTCTGGAATAACTTAAGGCCATTATCAATCATCCTATTACCATTTATGTGAGAGAAGAGGCTGAGCCTAACTTCACTACAAAATCCATTCAGGTAGTTATAGAGAGCAATAATGTCTCCCCTGAGCCTCCTTTTCTCCAAAATAAACAATCCCAGTTCCCTCATCTGCCCCTCATAAGATTTGCGTTCCAGACTGTTGACCAACTGAATGTGTACAAGTCTATGGGGCTGGATGGCATGCATCCCAGGGTTCTGAAGGAGCTGACTGAGGTGGTTGCCGAGACACACTCCATCATATTTGAAAAGTCGTGGCTGTCAGGTGAAGTGGATGACTGGAGGAAGGGTCACATCACTCCCATGTACAAGAAAGAGAGCAAGGAGGACCCTGGGAACTACAGGCAGGTGAGTCTCATTTCTGAGCCTGGGAAGATCATGGAATAGATCCTCCTGGATGACATGCTTGATCACATGAGGAATGAGTGTGTGATCCAAGACAGCCAGCAAGGCTTCAATAGGAGAAGGTCATGCTTAACCAATCTGGTGGCTTTCTATGATGGAGTGATGGCATCAGTGGACAAGGAGAAGGCGACCAATGTCATTTACCTGGACTTGAGCAAGGCCTTTGACATGGTCACCCACACACATCCTTATTTCCAAATTGGATGTGGATTTGATGGGTGCACCATTTGATGGATAAGAAACTGGTTAAAAGGCTGCAGACAGAGGATGGTCATCAATGGCTCTATGACCAGGTGGTGGCTGGTAACAAGTGGCGTCCCCCAGGGGTCTGTCTTGGGACCAGTGCTCTTTAACATCTTTATCAATGACATCGATGACAGAATCGAGTGCATCCTCAGCAAGTTTGCTGATGGCACCAAGCTGAGTGGTGCACCACTAGCTAGTAGAAGGAAAGGATGTCATTCAGAGGGACCTGGAGATGCTAGAAAGGTGGGCCCAAGTGATCCTGATGAGGTTCAACACAGCAAAGTGCAAGGTTTTCCACTTGGGCCGGAGGAATCCTAGGCATCTATATAGACTGGAAGGAGCGGTCCTTGAGAGCAGTCCTGCAGAGAAGGACCTGGAGGTCTTGATAGGTGAAAAACTTAACGTGAGCAAGCAGTGTGCTCTTGAAGCTCTGAAAGCAAATGGCATCCTGGGCTCCATCAGAAGAGGGGTGGTCATTAGGGACAGGGAGGTGATTGTCCCCCTCTACTCTGCTCTTGTGAGGCCCCATCTGGAATACTGCATCCAAGTGTGGAGCCCCAATACAAAAAAGTCAGGGAGCAGTTGGAGAGGGTCCAGAGGAGGATCATGAAGATGATCAGCGGACTGGAGCACTTCCCCTATGAAGACAGGCTGAGGGAGCTGGACTTCTTCAGCCTGCAGAAAAGAAGGGTGCAGGGTGACCTCACTGCAGCCTTTCAGTACCTAAAGGAAGCCTACAAAAAGGAGGGGAATCAACCTCTTTGAAAGGGTTGATAATGGCAGGGCAAGGGGAAATGGTTTTAAGTTGAGGAAGGGGAGATTTAGGTTGGATGTTGGGGAAATTCTTTACAGAGGGAGTGGTGAAGTGCTGGAACAGGCTGCCCGGTGTGGTTGTGGGTGCCCCATCCCTGGAGGTGTTTAAGGCCAGATTGGATGGGGCCCTGGGCAGCCTGGTCTAGTATGAAATGTGAAGGTTGGTGGCCCTGCCTGTGGCACGGGGTTGGAGATTCACAATCCTTGAGGTCCCTTCCAACTTAGGCCATTCTGTGATTGCCCTTCTTTGGGCATGCTCCAGGGTCTCAATATCTTTCTTGTAGTGATGGGCTCAAAAAATGAAGATGTGAACAAGATGTCAAGAATGATCATACATCCAGACAGACTTTTTTTTTCTAAATCAAAAACTTTCTGTCGGATGTAACTATCTTGAAATGAAAATGTCAGTAAGCTTACTACCCCTTAGAATCATAGAATCATAGAAAGATTTCAGTTGGAAGGGACCTTAAATATCATCTCGTTCCAATTCCCCTCCATGGAAATGGAATGAGGGTGGGGGTCAGGGGGCATCACTTCATGCCCTCCTTCCACTAGATGAGGTTGCTGAAAGCCCCATTTAACCTGCCCTTGAACACTTCCAGGGAAAGAGCATCTATAGTTTCTCAGGGCAACCTGTTCCAGTGCCTCAACACCCTCTAAGTAAAGGATTTTTTCCTAGTATCTAATCTAAGCCTACCCTCTTTTATTTAATACCTTTACCCCTCTGACGTGCAGAATCAAACTCTATAACCACAAAGTAGTTATAAAGCAGGTATGGTTTATTCAGTGCTGCACAGACACCGGGTGCAAGGGGGATAGATCCGCCTAACTTGTACACGTCTGGAAAAATCGTGCTACAGATATAGGCTGAACTAATACATAATCAATAGTTTTCCCGGATTTTGGATACATATTCATTACACCCCCAAGAGTTCGTTAGCATGCAGACCCTCCCCTCTTGCGTGTGCATAGTGGGTCATGGGATGAAGATTTGTCATCTTCCTCGTGAAGGCTTCTGACCGTTATCACTGTAAACTTCTGACCTTTCAGAGGGGCATCCCCTCAAACTGATTTCTTCTTGCCCTGTGGACATTTAATCACCTCCTTGATAAACGTCCTCAGGCTGTTCTCAAACCCTTATCCTTATGGCTTTCATCCCCCTCACTATCCCAGACCCAGTGTCTGTCATCTCTTATTTTCTAACAGGCTCTACATTCTTGCTTCTATAAACTATCTCTAACTATGCCCCTTCACCTCCTTATTCTCAGTCACTGTGAAGCCTTCTTGCCTTTTTACTCTCTCTTTTGGGGCCCGTCTCACCTTTCACCTTCTCCTATCAGTACATTCCCTAACAGAATCTCTATCTTTCCTGTAGGCTTCCTTTAAATACTGAAAAGTTGCTAAAACATATCCTTGGAGCCTTCTCTTCTCTAGGCTAAATAACTCCAACTGTATGAGCTTTTCTTCACGTTAGAGATACCATTTGACTGTTCTTGTGTCCTTCATCCATAATCACTTTAAAAAGTCTGTCGTTCTTATGCCATGGTGCCTGGAGCTAAACCGAGTATTCCAGATGGGGTTTCAAAAGCAGAGCAGGGAAGTTGGATCCTTCCTTTGGCCTGCTAGCTTTGCATCTTTTGATGCAGGACATAAGTGTGAATATTTACAGTTTGTAATATTATAAAGCACAGACAATATCCAGTAGAATTAATTTAGGTGACTAGCTGAGGTGTTACCTCACCGAAATATTATGGACTTTGTTAGACATATATGCCATTTCCATTTACATGATTTCTTTAAGACATCAGTAAATAAATATTATTTTTTTTCTGAAAATTTTGCAAAGAGACTTTTACTCAGGACAGATGCCTAATTTTATTTTATTCTATGTGGTTAATACTGTCTAGTAAATTAAATGTGTAACTCTTTTAATGAGTCTGTAGAGAACTAAATTAAATACAACATGCAGAAAATTGTTTCATTCAGTCTATGTGGGAAGTAAGATGTCTTGCATCCCAGGAGAGTGCTATCACAATAAGGATGTTCAATCTTTGGTTTAAAAAGCCCAGTTTTTCCTTGCAATTAGGCAACTAAGTAATTTATGAGTAATAAAGAAAACAACATAGACTCTGGAGTTTAATGTATTTGGCTTGAAAGTAAACATCACTAATTCTTGCTCTCAGAACAGTTTTTCCCCCTTTCTCTTTAGATGGGTGAAAACCATGTTTGATAGAAATAGTCTTTTCTTTAGTATTTGTTATATTCCTGACAAATACGTATATTTCAAGTCATGGAAAAAAAAAAATGTAGACAATATTGCTGTCTTGGTCTTGGTTTGGTTTTAAACACATATTTCACAACAGGAATTGTATGATTGTAAAATAAATGCCTTCTAATCAGAAGAAGAGAAACAGTCTTGACTTTTGACTCTTCCATTCATTTGTTTTTTGTCTCTTGTCGAATTACCAATAAAGTCAAGACTATATACCTTTTTGTAAATACTGAAATAAATTAATTTATTTAATTATACGTCCCCTTTAAACTTACTGAGTACAAAAATTTCAAGGTAAAACACATTTTAGTACAATATAATAACTTTCCATTTGGACTTGATTAAAATATGTTGCACAAAATGACATCACAATGTCAACAGTATTGGTATGAAAGATTACACATGGTGTTGACAATATTTCAACTTATTTCCTGGCAAAGCTCATGTTGTTTTGTTGTATATGTTCTGACTGTTGGAGAGGCAAACACTATCTAAGTTTCTATTTATGTTTTCTCTTTGATATTTATCTTATGGCTAGGTTATTCTTTGCGCTTCTTTCTTCTTTCTCTTTTTATTTATTTATTTATTTATTTTTATTTTTGAAGATAAGGATTAAAAGAAAAAGATTTATAAAAGTGAAACAGATAGAGAAGTATAGTCTGGTTAAGTGGCCTACAGAATAGTCCAAATGTCATATTGCAGCAAATAGGAAAGAAATGAACAAAATATGAAGACTAACACATTTGACAGAATGTATAATTTATCTTCAGAATTAATAACAGTGAAAGTCAGAGTTTTATGTAGCCAAAGGGAAGTATCTAAAAGTCTGGGTTTGTTTTTTCAAATTCTTTTTTTTGTTTTTTGTTTGTTTTTTCACATTCTAGATAAAATTCTTGTCATAGTATTTTGAAGGAGAGAATAAATGACTATTAGACTTTCTATTTAAATGGTATAAAACTTATCAGATTATATATCAGGGTATCTTACTTTTGTACCAAAAGGTCTTGTAGCAGAATGGAACTGAATCCAAAATAATCATAAATTTTTAAACGATACTTCACTGTAATAAGTCAGTATTTCTAATACTCCTATATGGTAATCTGCAGCCTACTTTATACTTTTGAGATCACAAGTACTTAGGTTTGAGAATTGCTAAAAAGATTTCTGAGGTTTGTTCACTATTTGAATGGATCTAAAAGGAAAATCCTTTTTTCTTTTTTTTTTCCCTTTTGATTGTTTAAAATAAAATAAAGCAACAGCAACAACAACTGTTGCAGTGAACAGTACATTAGCACAAACTTCAAATATTCAAAGTTATATTTTTCCATTTAATTTTCCTATTACTGGTGAGTGAATAGGCACTGATGAAGGTTAGAAAACACATTAGTCCAATGTCCTTTGGAAAAAAATGGAGGAGAAAATCTGACAAAGACCTAATTTATCATCTAAAGACCCTAGCTTTACTGGGAATATTCACTGCAATATTCCTCTGATGAACAGTGATAAGTAGTGAAAGAAATGTGAAATAGTTGAATATTACAGAAGAAATCCTTTGCTTTCATGAGAAATGAATAATTTTCTTATACTTCTACACTTAAATGGGCATCATACTGTGAAGTAAATATCTTCCAATAATATTTCTAAGGGAATCTTCTCTAAATTTATTTTTGGAGAATTGTTTAGTATGCTATCCTAACCTTCTTTCCTAAGGCCGTACTCTATCTCTTGAAGTTTGTATCTTTAGATGTTTTCCGTTTAAAAGAATTGCTTCATAGTCTTCAGATAATACAACTTTTCCAGTGATTTCATTGCTGGTTCAAGCAGAAGTTAGCTAAGAGAAAAGATTTTGGAATGCTGAAGTTTGAGATCCCTGGAGTACAGTAAGGAAAAGTATCAAAAAGAATGAGTATTTCAAATGTTTAAAATTATGCATATTTTTAAGATTACTGTGATCTCAAGAATTTTTGAAATTGTTAATTAGAAGAATACAAAATACAAAAGTTCCACTTTATCAGTACAAGTAAATTTATGTCTAGTATCTATTACTGTAGGACTGGAAGTGTTATATATATATATATACATTCTGTGAGCAAATACATCTGGGGATAATAATAATAATAATAATATACAGATTTACTGGAAAAAATATTTCAAGGTTTAGTAGTATGTATTTTCAGAATATCTAATTATAGTATCTATTCACTTGATATATTTTACCATCTTTTTGAGCAAAATTCAGACCTTATAAAACTCTTAATCAAATCAAACCAATATAAATTTTTTAACAAATTTTTATATGAAGGCAGGAATGAAGAGACTGACATGTTTACACAAACATAATTATTTAAAAACAGTATTTTTTGTTGAAAGTATTTATCTTTATGCGTGAAAAAACAGTTCTGAAGCAGTCTTCAAATATCTGAGTTTAAAGATGAAATTCAATCTGAGACTGAGATGTCTAAATCTAGTTGGAACTTAGCATCTTAACGTTTCTTAAAATAGAAACTAGGTCATGATCAAATGTCCCATGAATGTTTTGCCTTAGCAAGTCTCTCCAGGTTTCCACTTGTCAGACCATTTCCCACTGCTTCTGGTTTTAAGCTATTAAGCATGAATTGACCCATAACTGAGCTATGATCATTTAAGAAATTAAAAAATAAAATGAAATAAAATAAACAAATGGCAGTAATATGTATTTAATACAATAATAATTATATAATAATACAAATATTATTATGGAAATCTTTCTTCTTGGAAGATAAGATAGAATGTTTGATAGAAGAAAAGACAGCAAAGAGTTTGACTACATTAGGGATTGAATAAACATTTGCATTGCGTAGGAAAATATCGAACCAATTTCTCAATTATAGGAAATGATACGATAAATCTATTTTATATTTTGAAATGAGGATATTGTATACAAGGAGATGATTAATTATTTCCCCTGCACCAATAATAAATATGCTTAAAGTATTAATAAATAGTTGTCCAAATATTTTTTTCCACAATATCTTAAAATAGTGTATATAGGAATTCCAAAAGAGTAAACAAAACAGAGTAAAGCAAAATAAAATAGCATAGTTTTAATAGCATATTAGTACACCAGTGCAGTATTCCAAAAAGGAAAGAAGACAAATTAGAGGTGCTTTTTTAAGGTATTGATGATCCTGGAAAGAAAGCAAAAAGAGAAAGAGATGTAATAGCATACATAGCACTAAATGAATATTTAAGCCTTTGTAGAACCGGTATAATGATACCTTGTATGCATCTAGAAAAAATAAAAGAATCCAATTTTTGTTTAATACTTTCACTTGGATGTTCTTAAAATAACTTCTCATGCCCACGATTTTTCAAGACTGTCCAGTTGCATTTTTGAATTGTTATTTCTAAGTTATGAATAGAGTACACTCTCTTGTTTATTTATATTATCAAAAATAAATAAATAAATAGCACAGCACTAGCTTTTTTTTTGTTGTTGTTACTTTTTAATGCTTCCATTAATACAATTGAGTTCCGCCGTTTCTATTTCTTGTGCTTCAATTCACTTTATTGTCTCACTAGCATTGCTAGCACTGAAGAATTTACTGTGGATCTGAAAGACATCCTGTGGATGTTTACACAATTTTAAATTAATTACACATCTACATCTATTTGCTGTATTTGCTATATTTTTAATTATTTTTGACACTGTTGAGATCAAATTATTCCAATCACACCTTAAATGCCTATATAAAGTTTTTTGTTTGTTTTTCATGTTTCAGACTGAAGAAATAATTAGTTGTTTTTTTTGTTTGTTTGTTTTTTTTTTTTTTTTTTTTTCAGGAACCAACCTAATAAAGTAAATGTAGGGCAACTTGATGTTTTCTTAAACTTTGCAGATATGTCTTATGCTATTCTCATAGCCACCTCTCTAAAGGTTTTATATTAATGAGTCTGTAATTGTAGCTATTTTATCCGTAAGAAGGAACTTACAAATATATAAGCACATTAGCTGATATAATATACCTTATGCTAACAACTAATACGATTATAGGATCACAGAAGTTTGTGAAGTTGCAAGGCACTTCTTGAGATCCTCTAGTCCTAACTATTGTTCAAGCAGAATCAGCTAGAGCAGGTTGTTTATGGCTATGTCCAGTAATGCTTTGAATATCTCCAATCTGCATAACATGTATTTGACCATATTCAGTGAAAAACATTTTTTTTCTTGTGTTAAGAAGAATGTATTTAGCTTCTTTTCTTTTGACAGCAGGCATCAATAAGAAGAGTCTGGCTTTCTCCTCTTCGTTCTCTTGAATCAGGTATTTATGGATACTGATAAGAGCATTCTCTTCTCTGGATTGAATAGCTCCAACTCTCTCAGCCTCAATTTGTAGGAGAGATGTTCCAGTTCCTTATTCATTTTTGTGGTTCTGCACTGCACTGTCTCTTCCAGTGACCTATGTCTCACCTGTAGAGAAACTGCTTCAGAGATTTGAACAGAAAAAATAAGTTTTCTCTCCCACCTGTATGAACCAATATCTCACCTCCTAGAAGCAAGTGTTCCTCTGCATGGGAGAGAGAATATATCAGGTACATACCATGTATATTTTGGTTCATATTCAAAAGAATTTAGTAATGAATACAGGAATCAAGACTTGTTCTGTCTCCAGCCAGGTAAGAAAAGGGACAAACAGATTTACTGTACTGTGTGGATTCAATGGTTTGGCAGATCAGAAACTCAGAAGTATAAGGCTCCAACGGATGCTTGTGCATAATGTACCCTAATGCCATCAAGCTATAAAGGGACAGAACCCATTTGTATTTTTGGAGTTAAGGGGTATCTTGGAAATGGAGAGTGTGCAAAAGGCTGTGTGATATTTGGCTGCCTGCAATGTGAAATTACAACAGACCACTAGCTACAGAACTTCACAGTGGTTCTGTTGGAGAATTTTGTGAAGTAGATTTTGCATTAAGGACAACTGTAAATTAAAGGAATGCAATGGTGGGTTAAATTATAGCATATTTACACTTTGTTATGGTGACCATATCAGTGTAACTGTTGGAGAATATCTTCTTTATTTTTCAGATTGATTTTCTATTATAATTTTAACCCATGGTTATAGAATTACAGAGTTGGCAACTATAGCTCATTAAGCCATCACACTGAAGATAAGCTAACATTTCTCTCTCTAAAATTTTTAGTAAATTCTCAATATAAATAGTTATTTAAACAGTGAAGAGTCACCAATTTTTGAAAGAAGGTGGCTACCATGTTTTGTTTCTTGTAAAAAATGAGGAACTCTAAGTGGATTTATTTATATGAGAGTCATTTCTTAAAAAACAAACAAACAAAAAAAAAACAGGTGTTTCTCTTGAATATTAAGTGAAAAATGAGATACTTAATGCTAAAAATCTATTTATGAAATTAAATTGACAAAAAATAACATTTTGAGACAGAATATATACAAAGTCCACATATTTGCTTTGATTTGCATGTGCAAAAGTTAAAATCCCTTACACAAGTAAGTAACAAGAATAGTGTATTCTGTTCCTCCAGAGAAATGTTGTCATTTTATCAAAAATACTTGTGGAAGGCTAATTATTCATGTAAACACATGCTTGACATGTATGCAGAAATCCTGCAACTTCAGGTTTTCTCCCTTTGTAAGCACTGACATAATTCAAAATCACCAAAATCTATGATTGTGATAATAATTCATAAATAATGAATTCAGAAAGAAAAAAAAAAATGCCAGTAATACAACTTGTAAGAAAACTGCAAATTAGAAGAACTCATTTTCTGACCAGTCAAGAATAACAACGTCCTATTCACCCCAGCTACTTTATTTGTAGTTGTCAAAGTTTGACAAATGTAGGAAGTTTACTTATTACAGTTGGTTAGATATGTATTTTCCCTTTAATACCATAACTGAAAATATGCCATAATAATTCGAAAACAAACAAATGAGCGAAATCCATAGAATTAATAAGACATATGGAGAGTATTAAAAAAAAAAATAAAAAAAATGCAACAATAACATGATATGTTCTGTATGTCCCTGGAGACCAGGAACAGATCTATATTACTTGAAATAAGGTAAACAAATAAAATGTACGCTATCCTGAAAGCAATTAAGAACTGCAGTGGGAGTAATTCCTTAGCAAACTACGGATTTCTTCTTTGTAGAGTAGAGAACTGGACTAGCAAATCTCCAGTCATTTCAACATAAATTATTTTATGAGTTTATGGTTTTTATGATTCTACGATTCTATGTAATGCAGACAGCATTTTTCATGCTGTTCAATGTAAAATATCTTTTTGTTAAATATAGTAGCCATGTTTAAACAACAAAGTTGCATTTTGCTGATACTAGTCTAATGTTCTAAAAAACTTAGTTTTTTTTTTTATTTCTTTCTGACCTGTTTTATTCCAAGAGGTTCCCTGGATTTGTGTGTTGCATTTGCATGGTGCATAAAAAAAATTAAATACAGTTACATTCAAAGTTGTAATGATTAACAATTCTATAAAGGAAGAACAATACATTAGATGATGTCATGTTGTTGTTTAAATTTCTATTGTTCCAACTTTCCTATCCTTTTGCTCAGTCTATAGGATTGGTTGGTTGCAAGAAAAGGAAGACTGCAATTTGATTTCTGTTGAGCTTGAATTATACTGAACTGTATAAGAACTGCATTTCATATGCTTTGAAAGTTAGTATAATGAGAGGACCAAAAATTTTTGCGAAAAAATGTCCTGAGGTGAAAAAGAGAAGTATGCCTCATAAGTTTCAATTTGACTCAGGAGAATAAAGGAGAAGGAGCTTTTATATGGAAGACCTTTGGTGATGCAAAGCATATGTTTGTGATACTGTCAGAAAGAGACAAGTTCAGAAATGCTCTAAAATATATTGCAGATAAAGAAATGTCTATAATCTACTATATTTTTTCTCAATTTTTGGTGGAGAATGAATTTTTCTGTTCAATAAGCAGGCTAAAAAGAAAAGAAAAAAAAAAGAAAGAAACTACTTTGTAGGGATTTATGAAGCATTTTATGCTGAAAGTATTGAAGTAAATTCTTCACACACTTACATATTTTCCCTATAGTTTTGGAAGAGTACAATGGAGATATAAGATGAAACTATTTGTTGTAGTCAGTAACAGTTGTGGTTTCTAAAAATTTTAGCCTATTCCAAAATTACTTTTTACTGTAGAGTGCTTGTTACCTGTCTTTATAGTAAAATAAATAAAGACAATGCCAGATTATAAGGCTTTCCAGTTATATTTTTCCCTCTAAGGTTACTGAATAGCTTTTCTTTTAGACCCCAGTTTTGTTCTTTCAAGGTCACTCATTAAAATAAGCTAGTGTTTAAATTTTAAGCTGCTTCCTATTTGCTGCAAAAGAAAACTATATGTGTGAAATAATAATTTTCCTGCCAGTCAGTAGAAACTTGATTTAATTGGCTTTTATCCTGAGCTGATCATCAAACTTCAGTAAGATCCATAATTAATTATAGGATATTATGCTGTCCCATCCAGCTTACAATCTTAAACATTTAGACTTCTGAACACAGTATTTTCCCAATTTCTGTTTCTAGAATAGGAGAGGAATGGATAGATTGATATTATATGCATTCTTTTAATAAGAATTTCCCCTTTTATAAACTTAGTGGAAATGAGAAGTAATAGTGCGGTGTAAGTATCTCCACCTCAATTTTATTTTAAAAGTTTAGATTTAACAAAGTAGAAGCAACTAAAATAAAATCCCCCTGAATGAGCACAGTGTGTCTCCTCCACAGTGTTTGCTGTCAGTTCTGATTCAGAAAATGGTGACTGTGTTAGAGGGCGGTCTCTTTAGAAGTTTAGCAGTGCTGTTCAGAGAAAACGAAGCAATGAGAGTTACAAGAATTCTAACACAACAGGGCCTAGTAGGGAAGCAATTCTAATTGGCTTTCCACTGCTATCCTTAGCTATAAGAAATGTGTCACTACTAGAGATTCTTGGTCACCTTGTGGGTTGCGAGAACATATAGAGATAAGAAATGACAGAGTAGAGGCCTGGAATACATGCAGTAAGAATAACAGAAAAGCTCTATTGCACCTGGATACAGACATGTTATACCAAGTTCTGCTGTAACATTTTACAACAGCAAGGAGATACGTGGAAGAACAGTCAAAGTTTCTGGCTTTCATCTAAACCCATTTCCCAAGTTGAATAGTCTCAATAATTATCTTCACCATTGGAAAATTTCACCTGCATTCAGACCAATCTATCAAATGAAGATAAATGCGTATGTAATAAATAAGCATGATTAGTAATTTGCTTTGAGGAGTCACAGAAACAGTATCATGTACATGCTAGCATCAATATAAGATTAGCAGCTAAGTCTTTGTATGAAGAAGAGATGAGAGTGCTCTGTACTAATGCTACTAGTGCTACCATTACTACTACTGCTGCTATTAGTGTTCCTACTCTTTCTGCTCCTACCATTTTTGTATAATTATACCAGAGTATAGAATGAATCATAGAATCATAGGATGGTTTGGGTTCAAAGGGACCTTTAAGATCATCTAGTTCCCACCTCTGCTATAGGCTGGGATAACTACCACTAGACCAAGTTGCTCAAAGCCCCATCCAGCCTGACCTCAAATGCATCCAGGGAAGGGGCATCTATGACCTCGCTGGGCAACCTGTTCCAGTGTCTCACTGCTCTCATAGTAAAGAATTTCTTCCTTTTATCTAGTCTAAATCTACCCTCTTCCAATTTAAAACTATTTCTCCTTGTTCTGTCACTATGTGCCCTTAGAAAAAAAAAAGCGCTCCATGATCTTGCCAGGCACAGAGGTGAGAGTGACTAGCCTGTAGTTCCCTAGATCTTCTTTTTTTCCTTCTTGAAAATAGTAGTTTTTTGGTTGGTTGGTTGGTTTTGTTTGTTTGTTTGCTTTTTTCCAATCAAAACTTTCCTAGACTCACATGACCTTTCAAATATGGTGGATAAGTGGCTTGGCAACTTTATCTGCCAGTTCTTTTAGAACCCATGGATGAATCTCATTGGATCCCATGGACCTGTGCACCTGTAGGTATTTTACATGGTCTTGAACCCGACCTTCACTTAAATTAGGCCGATCTTCCTTCTCCAAGTTCTTACCTTTGCCTTCTGCAGCTTGGGCAGTGTGTCTACAGCCCTTGCTGGTGAGGACTGAGGCAATGAAGTCACTGAACACCACAGCTTTCTCCATATCCCTTGTGAATACGTCTCCAGTTTCCTTCCGAGAAGGCTCACATCTTCTCTGGACTTCCTTTGATCACTGATATACCTGTATTATCAATTAATTTTGTTTCCCTTCGTGTGTCTGGCTAGATTTATTTCTATCTGTGTTTTAGCATGATTAAACTTCTCTTAGGACAGAACTAAGCTGATCAGGATACATAAACAAAAGCCCTTCTTGTGGAGAACTGTATCATGCCTGTGAGTGTTCAGTGTTAAGGCATTTGGACAATGCCCTGAATAACTCAGCTTTAACTTTTGGTTAACCCAGAAGTAGTTAGGCAGTTGGACTTGATCTATACATGCACCTCTCAGATGAGCTATTCTATTCTGTTTGCATAACAACACACACACCACAAAAGTCTTATAATATATATAGGAATGAGCTTTGTAAGAAAAATCTTCTGTGCAAGTTGGAGTATTTTAGCTAAAAATATTTTAACTTCCATAGAATAATAAAATCATAGAATGGCTTGGGTTGGAAGGGATCCTAAACATCATGTTTATAACATCTAATTACAACTCCTGTGCTATGGACAGGGACAACTCCCACTAGAATAGGTTGCTTGAATACCATGAAACCTCCAGAGTGGGCATCCACAACTTCTCTGGAAAATCTGTTCCTGTGCCTCACCACCCTCTGTGTAAAGAATTTCATCCTTAAATGTAATCTAAATCTACCCTCCTTCAGTATAAAGTCATTATCCCTTGTCCTAATGCTACCTGCCATTGTAGAAATCTCTCTCCAGCTTTCTTCTAGGTTCTCTTTACATACTGGAAGATCACCGGGAAGCCTTCTCTTAGACTGGTTGAAAACTTTTAACTCTCTCAGCCTGTCTTCATAGGAGAGCGCTCCAGCTCTCTCATCTTCTTCATGGTCCTCCTCTCTTCTCACTCCAACAAGTCCATGGCCTTCCTCTACTGGGGTTCCTACAGCTGAACGCTATACTACAGATGGTGTCTCATGAGAGCAGAATAGAGAGGGAGGATCTCCTCCCTTGATCTGCTGGTCACTTCATTTGTAGCAGCCCAGGATATGTTTGTCTTTTTGGACTTCAGGCACACACTACCAGCTTACATTAAGTTTTTCATCAATCAGTATCCCAAGCCCTTCTTCCCCTCATATATGTACTTGTCCAGTCAGTGGGAACTTCATCAAACTGCCACGACTTCTCAAATATGATAGATACTGTTTTAACTGTCATAAATACTATATGATAAATACTGTTTTAATTGATAAAAATGCTGAACAGCATTAGTCCTGACCCTTGGGCTCCTCATAGGCCTCCACTTGTATATACAGCTATTGACCACAACCTTCTGCCTGCTCCCATCCAACCAATTCCTTATTGGAAGGACTCCTCAAGCCACTGAATAGTTCACCCTTCAAGTTTGTATCTTTCCAATTTACACATAAAAATGTGATGTGGGATCATTATCTTGATTTTTTTTTTCTTTTTTTTCTTTACCAGAAAGCCCCACCCTACTTTTTAATACATATTCCACATGATTTTTTCTTTCAGTGGATGAGTTGTTTAGAATGTATTTTGTTTTGTACTTTTGTGCCATATTTATTTTCTTTTAAAATACAATGTACTCTTCCTGGACAGATGCTCAGGAAGAAGGAAAAATTTTTCCATTATTGAAAATCAACCAAGTATACTTAAGAGAAGAATGACTCCAGAGTAGTGTATGACTTCAACAAAACTGATGACAATCACTTTAAGAAACTAGGAAACTACAGCTCAAGCAGAAATTAAAAAAAAAAAAAAAAAACTCAGGAGACACCTCAGGGTGTTAAAAGACTGAGTTAATTAAAGCAGAGACCCATCTTAAAAATTCACAGTAAACAAGTAGAAAGCTGTCTGAAAACACATTTTTTCCCAGTTTGTATTTCTACCTTTCCTCCTTACTTAACCCTTTCTCTAAAGTGGTTTAAATCATTTTGTAATAAGAAAGCTCTCTTAAAACAAAATAGGTAAACCTACTTACAAAGGTCTTGCTGACTCAAGATGAAGTTACAGTAATTAGATATTCATACATTAAATTGTACAAACAACTGAACTTCTTTTCAGGTGAAAGTTCTGATGAAATGCTGACTTCATGCTTCATTAATAAACATAAACGGGGCTATTCTTGCTAGAGGGGCAAATGAGATACGGACTTGTTCACTGGTACAAAACAAAAGGCCTTTATTCTAGCTGCTTACCACCTTTCATACCCGTGCAATATAACAGTTTTCCCGTGCAACCAAGACTCGTTACATGTAAGGGTTAGGCGCCTTGTGGGTGTGTACGTCTGGCTCAAGTTATTGTTAAGCTTTATCACTCATTAGCAATACAACAACCTTCTTTATGCCACATCTCCCCCTTTTCTATTAACAGAAAAAGAAGCATGGTTCAGAAACAATTCTAATAGTAGCAAACCAGAAATAACACACTGAACAAACAATGGGCTCTTTAGAGTACAAATAATAGTCTATGTTAACCAATTCCCAATGATTCCAGTTCTTATGATTTCTTAGTGAGGCAGCTTGACAAAATGTGACTTGATGGTGAGTGTCTAAACCTCTGCTGGAAGTGCAGTGATCATGTTACAGCCAGTGCTGATATGGCTGGCCGCATCCATCGTGCTGATACCCATCTCAGACCTGTTCCTGTTAAGCATAGCCTCAGCCCCACATTATGATCAGGGCCCTTCCCACTGATCAGAATTCAGATTTTTTACCATAATCTGTGCTCTTTCCTTGACAGGAGTCAAAGGATTTTGACCAAAGTGTCAGTAAATTGGGGGGCCCTCTTTTGTTCACCAATTTATAAAATCAAGAACATAACATGCTTTAGCTATTCTTTCCTGAGGAGTCATAGCCACAATCCCCCTTTTTTGTTTTTGAAGCATGATCTTTAAAGTACCAGGTGCTCACTCAAAATAGCTTGGCCTGTGGGAGAGTGGGGTATGCCTGTCAGATGTTGAATACCCCACTGCTGAAAGAAGGAGTGGGTAGTGTGGGCCACATACCCTGGCCCACTGTCTGTTTGTATCGTTTTAGGGACCCCAAGGGTTGTGAAGGCCAATAAAAAGTGTTTACAGACATCTTTTGCTTTTTCTCCTGTATGTACAAAAATGCAAGTAGAGAAAGTATAAACAGAAACATGAACATAACAGAGCTTCCCAAATTCTGGTATATGCACAGCATCTGTTTGCCAAATTTCTAAACAATTTAATCCTCACAAGAGTGTTCCAGTCACGTCACTATACCTGCAATGTAAGCAGAATCCATTATTATATTGATGGGTTCAGACCACTGCTTGAACACACGAACCACTGCGGTAAATTCCACAATTTGTGAAGAGCCGATGGTGACATGGATGTCACTATCCCAAGTCCCAAATACTGTCCCTCCATGCGATGACTGCACGGCCAGTCCTGCTGGATCCATCTGCAAAAACACTAAGAGTGCCTGCAAGAGGAGTTAATGATAGTTTAGGAACCAGTAACAAATAAAGAGAATGAAGGGATTGTAAAAGCTTGTGGGCTGGCAGATGATTACTAATCTGCCCCGTAAATCCTATCAATGCACACGCAGCTGCAGTGAGATCTGAAACACAAATTCCCACTGCTGAAGATCAAATGGGACATAAATCGTTTCTGGATCCATGCCATCCAATGCTAACAATCGCTCCCTTCCCCTGCAAATGACCAAAGCTACCATATCAACCCTAGTGGTAACGGTTTTAACAAATTTATGCAGTAGAAATACCCTTTTCAAGATTACCAAGGGTTCAGGATCCTCCTTAACCCACTGTGTTAACAGTCTATAGGGTTGAAAAGGAGAGTTAACAACAAAGAAACTGATAGGATGATCGAGTCTTCTTTGATGTGCTGTCTGACAAGTCTTTTTTGTTATGACAGTGTGTAATGCAGCTGTGGCTGTAGGTGTTAGATGTCACGTTGACAGTAAGTCTGGATTCCCCTCGAGTAATTTGAAAAGAGGATGAAGATCTGTAGAGATCCCTATAATGGGTTGCACACAATTTATGGTCCCTAGTAGTTTTTGCAGATCGTTTGAAGTATTGACTCTGGCTCCTAAGGTTAAAGCCTGCAGCTGAATTTGAGTTTGAGAAATCCTCCAGCCCAGATACTGCCAGGGTGCCATTTTTTGAACTTTTTCTTGTGCAATTTGCAGTCCTGCCTGAGTTGTTGCTGCTATAATAACTGACACAACTTCAATCACGGTCATCTCTTTCAGTGCGGCTATCAAAATATTATCCATGTAATGATATATATAAACATCAGGAACCAAAACAGTCCTGCCCTCTGGTCCGATAATTGTAACTATTGCCACACTTTGCTTCAGTAGTGTGTGTCCGCCTATACCTGTTAGTGCCGCATTTTACAAGAGGCCATTGTGGTGGCCAGAGTGTCACAGGAATAACAGTAACATCAGCACTGCTATCAAGGATGCCTTCACTTTAAGCTCTTGTTCCCCTTGCCGGAGTACACAAAGCAGATTGGGTCTACTCTGCGAGACCTCCTGAGTCCAAAAAACTTCTGGCATACTGGTTGACCCAAAATCACTATTGCCTCATAAGACATTGGTTCTCAGAGGTGGCTTAGGCTGAAAATAAATCAATTGTGCTATGCAACTTCCCGTAGGGATAGTACAAGGAGGGGTTGGTGTCCACAGCATTCTCTTAATTTCACCAATATAGTCTGAATCAATAATAGCGAGTTAGGGGACTGAAGGGTAAACATGGAAAGAAGTACTATAGTTTGGAACAGGATTTGACAGCAAGTAGAATATGTTATAGTTGAATGTATACACTCAGTGGTGGAAAAATAAATAAAGAAATAAAAATCCATACACTTTATTAACCAAGTTAAGGAATTAGTAGGTGGAGTTTATCTTCTGGACTTGAAGGATGCCTTTTCTGCCCGGTTCGGCCAAAGGAAGCCTAAGGTTATTTGCTTTTGAATAGAAAAACCCCAGAATGGGGAGAAAAGACTCAGTTAATCTGAACAGTGTTACCCAGGGTTGTGAGAACAGCTCAATGATTTTGAGAGCTGCTCAGCTTGTGATCCAGAGACTTCGGTTCCTCCATCCCAGAGTGGAACCTTATTGCAGCACATGGATGTCACAGAAACAAAGAGGACTGTGTGCAATGGACTGTGAGTTTGCTGAATTTCTTGTTTAAATGATTATCAAGTTTCTCAACAGAAAGACATATTTAGGACATGAGATTACAGCTGGATTTCCAATCTTAAGGACTGTCAGGAAAGAAGCCATCTGCCAAACCCCTTAGTCACAACACCATACGTTCCCGGGAATGACAGGATGGTGTCAACCGTGGATACACAGCTATGGACTGTTGGTAAAGCCAAAATATTATATAAAATGGGGAGGCAAGGTGGGCATTCCCTCAGCTGAAATAAGAACTCATGAAGGCCCTCTGTTTTGGGGCTACCCGACATGCTCATAAAAAAACAAGGAATGGCACTGGGAGTCCTTGCCCAGAATCTTGGGCAGTGGCACACTTCTCCAAACAGCTTGATGAAGTGAGTAAGGCATGGCCGGGGTGCCTGAGGGCAGCGGCTGCACTAGTACTCAAGTTTTGCTAGGCCAAAGATCTCATACGCTGTCTGATGTATGGGGAGTAAAGGGGAGGCATTGGCCCTCACTCCAAAAGTCTCTGAAATCCCAGGCCATCCTGGTAGAGCAGGGTGATGTAGAAATAATTGCAACCCAGTATCTTTCCTTAGCGGAACTCCTGGACAAGTATTTTGTAACAGCTTTGAAACAACTGAAGCTGCATCTTCCAGACAGTCAGACCTGGAGGACAAACCCTTAGAAGGTGCAGAAGACACCTGGCTTACCAACAGTAGCAGTTTTGTGAGACAAGAAAACTGTAAGGCAGGATATGCAGTAGCTGCTACTGACAAAGTAATCGAAGCACAACCATTACTTGAGGAGACTTTCCCTCAAAAGTCTGAAATAACTGCCTGGACAAGAGCCTTAATTATATAGACAGATGCTAACTATGTATTTGGGATACTAACACTTGTAGTACCATCTGAAAAGAGCAAGGATTACACATAAAAGGAAAACAGCATGATGTAAACCTACCAAGGAGCGTGGCTATTACACATTGTAAAGGACATCAGAAAGGTAACACTGTACAGGAAACTGGAAATAAGATGATGGGTAAGGTAGCAGAACAGGTAGTTGAAGAAGGCTTTAATTCCAGACGGTAAACTTAAAATGTTTAAACCTGCATCAGAGCCTGTAAAATATTCTAGAGAGGACAGGGATCTAATTAATGATTTAGAAGGAAGGGCAACAATGGCAAACTGATTTTTTGGAACTCTCAAGAAAAGGAGGGTGTCATTGTATGTTGGTACTGATACCTTTTTACAGTGTCCAGAGGCATTCCCTTGTAGGATTATAAGGCACATGGAATAACTGAAATATTGTTCCAGGAGGTTATTCCAGGATGCTGAGGAACTACTTGGTCTTTCAAGGAAAGTGCACCGCCAAAAGTTAAACTCATAAAGAAAAGATGAGTTGGTTACTAATTTGCTTTATTTCAGTGTACACGGGGTGGTGTCTGTGGCAAGTTGATGTTGTGTGCTGCTACATTTTGTATTTTGGTTTTAATAGTACTATGCTTTGTGTTATATTTATTTGTTACTGTTAAATGTGTGATTGTCACTCTTCTCCCTTCTATTTGGATGAACCTTACATTTCTATACTTAGCAATGGCTGCTATTAAGGAAAGTAATAACACTTTCATTAATGGACATGAATATCATAATGGAAATAATACAACGAGCAAGTGTCATTTGGGTAAATTTTCCTGGTGGCTGGGCAGAGATGGGAGAGCTCAAACTCCCACTAGGCATAGTGAGAACTATTTGGAGCCAGTATTAAAATCCTTGGAGAGTTAAAAGGGAAAATAACCCATTGATAAGGTGTAATACAGGATACCATAGCTTCCTGAGAGTCCTTATCCCGATCTTAAGAGTAGCTCAGCTGGAAAAGGCTGTAGTGAATATCTCTGCAACTCTAGAAATAGTAGAAAATGCCACAACAAATGCATTATGAACAATCCAAGAGGTGGTATCTTCTTTGTCCAAAGCAGTGCTGCAAAATAGAATGGTTCTGGACCTCCTAATGGTTAAAGAGGGAGGAGTTTATGTGGTAATTAATCGGAGCTGTTGTGTTTATGTAGACAAAACTCAAAAAGTCGAGATAGACCTACAAGCCATACGGGAGCACTCTAGACTGCTTCATCAGGTATCGATGGATGATACCTCGTTTGGGTTTACAGAGTTAGGGGAACAGCTCACCTGTTGGTTACCTAATATTGCATGGCTAAAGCAACTCACTGTGGCTTGTATTATATTATAACGGCAAATTCACCAAACCCCTGCTGGGACCAGAACACAGAAGTAGTAAGGAATCAAGTTTATCTTGGGGTGTGGGCAGTAGAGTCCCCAGGTAGGGCTAAGAATGAAGCACCAATAGCATTCAGAATAAAGCAGGAAGCTCAGCTGGTTCAGATTAAACAGTACCCCCTCAAATTAGAAGCTTACTAAACTTTCTCAGATTTAAAGGCTATCGAGTTTCTCCACAGAAAGCCCAAGCAGCACAGCCACAAGTAACCCATTTGTGTTATGGAATCACTTTGGGATCCTGAACCCTAGGAAACAGAGAGGAGACTCTGGAAGGAGCTCCAGACTTTCCTAGGGATGACGAGGTGGTGCCGCCTACAACTATGGAATTCAGGTAAAGCCCCTCTATGCCCTTTTGAAATCCTGTCTGAAGGTCCACATAGAGGTTGAGGAAGACAAATAAGAGAAAGGTTTAACTGTGGCAATTAGACACGGACTCTGTTGTTAGCGCAGAACAAAAACTTTTATTGCAGGTAATGAACTTGAACAATGTGCACTTGGTTAAGCGCCGTATTAAATGTGACTCTCTTGCCGTGTTTGGCAGTGCTGGATCTTACCTCCTGCCCTGAAGTAGATGGCGCTGGAGCTGGGCTTGTCCCTCTGATGCCATCCCACCAGTGCTGGTGTGAATGTTGGACCGAGGCACAGACTCTGTCAGCCTTATCTCAAGTCCGTTCTATCTCAGCGGTGTCTCCCAATAGTAGGCGATGAGGTCATACAGGCTGTCAAATACTTGGGTGTCAGACAAACAGAACTTGTGGCTGTTAGTGTCCTGCTGCCAGTGTATGCGGCAATGCCGCACCTTCTCACTGTGCCAGAAGGATAGAACATAGTCCCCAACATAATTCTTGCTTTCCTTGATGAGGAAGGAGCCATCAAGGGCCTCCATCTCGGCACAGTACTCCATCAGCAGCCGCTTAGCAATGTGCCGCCCACTGCACCCTGCCCCCAGCTTGCTGTGGAACCATTCCTGCGTGAGATGCAGCTCGATGTTGGCACTCACCTCCTGTGCAGATCGTCTCCTCTTTCTGCTCCCAGTCGGGGGAATGTAAAGCAGGTTCCGTGTATAATTGATGGGTTCTTCTGTCAATTGGCAATCAGCCATCTTCTCCTTTGTCACACACGAACCCATAGTTCCTTGCCACTCACCTCCATCAAGCCACCTCAGTTTTGGCGGGCCTTGCCAATGGCAAGGTCTTTATAGCATCTGCTGACACCCATGCCAGGTGTACAAGCTAGACATCTTGTGATCATGTCAAGAGGGTCTGTCTGGCATGAAGAGTTACAATCTTTAACTTGTTTTTACCTCTGAAGGTCTTTTGCTAGTCTGAGCAGGAGTATTTTTTCCCTATAGTATACAGGTTGAAGGAATTGAAGTAAGGGACCCATACAAATTAAATGAGGCTTGGAAAGTATATAGAAACAGGGATTGTAATGAAAGAAAGAAATTCAGAAGTACAGTAGGTCTTGAAGGACCCAGGATGAGTTTTGCCCCAGTTGACTGAATGCAGTTCACAAGAACGTGGGAGTTATTTCAAAACTTCCGTTTTCCCGAATGGAGTAATCTAGCAAAAGAATTTGCTAGGTTCAAGAAAAAGGGGGGATTGAGTTAGGGGATGAAGTGTAAACATGGGTCGGCTGTAAAGGAAGACAAGACAAAAGAATGTAGCAAACAGGATGTGAACCATTTTATAGGAATGTGAGTAAAGAGAGAACAAGATAAAGGTTAACTATTGTATAGGAATGCAGGTAAGCAGGATGTGAGGCCAGATAAGAAAAGAACATCTTGAAACTCTATTATAAACTTGAGGAGAACATCACACAAGGAACAGGTCGGGATCAGACTACTTCGGTTGAAGACAATGAGCCTTTATCCCATGACCACCAGAAGAAGACCCCCACTGCCCACGGTGCACGTGCAAGAGGGAGGAACCATATGCTGATGGGTTCTCGGAAATGTAATGAATATGTATACGAATTCCGAAAAAAACACTGATTATGTATTAGTTCGGCCTATATCTGTACCAAGCTTTTGCCCTACGACGTGCATGTTCGGAGGAGTTATCCCCCTTGCACCCAGCTTAGCGCTAAATGCTGAATAAAAACATACCTGCTTTATAACCTGAGTTTGATTCCATAAATCAATAGCAAGCAAAACAAAAATACCAATTCGAGTAACAGAAGCAAAAGTAATTTTGTTCTGTTGGAAATATCCAAATAATTTTTGTCAGGACGGTATCTCTGATAATAAAACAGATTTTATTCACGACTGTAGTGGCAGGCGTCCCGCAAGCAGGAGCACCCCTAAGGACACAACAACAGTTTTTTGTACCTTGTTTCCCCCCTTTGCCTATCCCCCTCCTCTGTTTCCCCACTGGCTGGGTACTCCAGGTTCACAATCTTATCAAAGTTTACATTTGTTAATTGGTGTGTTATCTGGTGTCAGTCAGTTGTCATTCTGTTGTTTCCAAAATGTCTCAGTGCTCTTCTTGTTGTATTGATATGGTGACTTTCTTCAAAGTCTTCATTAAACAAACAGCACGCAGGGGTGGGGGGGGGTGGGGGGGGGGAGGGGGAGGAGAGGAGGATGGGGAAGGAAGGGGAGGGGGGTGATGCCACGCTTTCCTGATGTCTCTTCAGGCGCTTCCTTGGGCATGCCATGACTTGTTCTCTGGTTCGATCAGTCTCGTGCAGGATATTCTCGCAATGTGTATGATAAAAAATACATATATACTTTTATATACTGAGTGTGCGTTCCTAGGGAAGGTTCGTCTACAGGATAAGTGATACAAACTATCAGAGACCCCCCCTCAAGTAAAGTAGAAAGACTCCCAAAAAGAACTATGACAGCGGAGACCATGAAATAAAAAAATATTATCCAATTCTAATGCAGAAACAACATTTGATTCCCACAGTTCCCCATAATCGCAATCGCTTACCTTCATCCAGTGAGAGACAATCAAAGAAGCTGGGAACAATAAGACCTCTCTCAATCTTGCGCTTCTTTCACCAGGATAGCGTCTCCTTCAGTTTACTTCTCCCTCAGGCTTCTTCCAGCTCGTTCTATAGCCTCAGCTTCTTTCAGCCCTTCTCTTCGGCCAGGGCTTCTGGCTGCCTGTTATAGAGCTTCTTTTAGCTCGTCTCTTTGGCCAGGGCCTCTTTCAGCCCTCTCCTTGGCCGGGACTTCTTGCAACCCCCTTGTCTGCCTAGGTTTATTGCAGCCCGTTTTAGCGCTTCTTTCAGATTGTCTCTTTTTAGGGCCTTTTAGCCCAGTGCTCTTCTCTGCCAGCTTCTGTCCAATCTTTTCTGGTCCCCCTCTGTGCTGGTCTCTGTTCGGACACCAACTGTCACAGGACTGTTCCAGGGGTACTCTTGCCGGAGGGGCAAATGAGGTACGGACTCGTTCGCTGGTACAAAACAAAAGGCCTTTATTCTAGCTGCTTACCACCTTTCATACCCGTGCAATATAACAGTTTTCCCGCGCAACCAAATCTGCTTACCTCTAAGAGTTAGGCACCTTGTGGGTGTGTATGTCTGGCTCAAGTTATTGTTGAGATTTACCACTCATTAGCAATACAACAACCTTCTTTATCCCACACCTAACCACATTACTACATGGTTTAGATCACAAAGGTAGTTACTGAATAACTTTTAAATATGATGTATATATAAATACATATATTTTTTTTTGTTGTTGTTAAAAACAAACAAACAAACAATAAAGGACTAGGCAGAGACACATAATTAATTTCATTTTTATCTTTAATTATTAGGCCAGGCAGGCTAGGATGGGAGAACCACAGGTTTTTCAGTTGTGCATTCTCTGTGCTGTCTTATCAGAATATTTAAACATTAAATGCACAAAATGTCGCTTGAGCACCAGCTGGATTCCAGCCTCCTCTTTCAGTAATTGAGTCACTTTACTGCAAATTAAGTGGATTGCCTTACAGTTTAACTTGATTTTTCCATAGTTAAGCAAATTGATCTTAATAACTTTTCTTACCAGTTACCCTCAAAAGATTGTACCAAAAACAGAGCACACTTGTGAGGACTTTGTTGGACTAAATCCTCTCTAATTACAGAGTATCTAAATTAGATATCCTTAATAAATGTTCCTCGTGAGAGAAATAACTCAAACGATTTTTCGGAGACTGGATCTCTAGTGAAAAAATTTTAACTTGCGATTGCAATGGCAAGCATCCTGCAAGCAGAAGTGCACAACCAAAAACACATCACATCCTTATGACCCTATCCACTAATGCCAAGAATTCTTCCCGTTTCTTTGTTAATTGAGTACTCCAGGTTTACAATCTACCCAACACTTAGTATTGTATCTACATTCTAATCCATCAAACTTTAATATCTCTCTCATTCTCTTTGTTGCCTCTTCTTTATCGTGTTTTGCCCATTCATTTTCCAAATCCTGACAGCTGAGCCTCTCACTATCTGATTATCTGTTTATTTGAGCATACCGTAGCTGGTATGCGAGGAAAAAAATAAAACACAATTTTAACTCTCACACTCGTGAGGTATAATATGGGAGTTCTAATTCCTGTAGACTTGTTTAAAAAAAAATGAAACTAGATTTTTTTTTTTTTTCCACAACATGAAGTTTGATGAAGTTTGACTAAGACTTATCAAAGCAGATTTATATCTTTCTTTCCAAATATCATTCCCTAGTCAGATGCTAAAGAAAAAGGATTTTAAATGTCTGGGAGATACTGACTTTTTCTTCCCAACAAGGTGTAGTGGGTTAGTGTTACTTCCCTTAAATTCTTTGGGAAATAATTGAGGATTGATCATTTTTTCAGTATGTCTGTTGTGTGAATATATCACCATGATGGTTAAAATAAAACCAGCACAAGTGTCAACTGTATTACAAGAGTTTCACTTTCTTGATTGGTAAAGGAAAAAGAGCTAATTAAGGAATTATGAGAAGTAGAATGAGTATTAATACAGTATATTAGGCTAACAGAATTATGAGTATTGGACGTGAGCCAGATGGCAATCAGCTGAAACATGTAAAAATGAAGATGATTCCAATCATGAAGTTAGATTAGCTGTGAAAACACAATACAAAAATGAGGTACGTGTGAGTGTTCAGCATTTTCCAGGCAACAAGCTGCAGAAAATTTTGATAATCTCTGTTTAGATATGAGTATATATATATATATATATGTATATTTTATCTATATATATAGATGAAATTTGAACTTATTTTAATTTTAATATTCTGCTGTTAAAAAAAAAAAAAAAAATCAGATTTGCTTCCTGTAAATTAGTTTTCAACTTGTAGCAAAAACTAGGAAACAAACAAACAAACAAACAAAAAACAACTACAGAAATTTGAATGTCCATGTAGTTTTAACTTTTAACAAGCTATGTATTTCTTATACAGTTTCTGGATAATAATGAATGCATATCTTTAGAATAGATAATGCAGGAAAGGAATTATCTGCAGTTATATCCTCATTGAATAATCAGAAATCACTGTTATTCTCCCAGTTCTTTGTATTACTTCATTAATGTGTGAATACATCCACAACAGTAAGGACTAAGGACTGTTCCTACCTCAGTGTCTTTAATGGAGAGAACATTTGCAAAAACCATGGAAGGCAACAAGTCTGATGGCTGCACCATTTCAAATATACAGTATCTTTAACAGTTAATAGCTACAGTTAATAGCTTCTAGTTCTGTGGGTATCAAATGTTGTTTCTGCATTAGAATTGGATAATATATATTTTTTTTAATTTCATGATCTCCGCTGTCATAGTTCTTCCTGGGAGTCTTTCTGCTTAACTTGGGGAAGATCTCTGATAGTTTACGTCACTTGTCCTCTAGATGACCCTTCCCAGGAACGCACGCTCTGTATATAGGTGTATATAGGTGTATATATGAATATTTTGTCATACACACTGCAAGAATATCCTGCACGAGATCAAACCAGAGAACAAGTCATGGCATGCTCGCGGAAGCGCCTGAAGAGACATCAGAAGGCCTGGCATCATGGCGCCCCCTCCCTTCCTCCCCGTGCTCCTTGTTTAACGAAGACTTGGAAGCAAATCACCATATCAATACGACAAGAAGAGCGCTGAGACATCTTGGAAACAACAGGATGGCGACTGACTGACACCAGATAACAAACAAATTAACAAGTAAATAACAAATGTAAATCCTCTAATAAGATTGTGAACCTGGAGTACCCAGCCAGTGGGGAAACAGGGGAGGGGAGGGAGGCAGGGGAGAGAAAACAGGGTATAAAGGCTGTCATGTTGTGTCCATAGGCGCGCTCCTGCTTGCGGGACGCCCGCCATTGCAATCGCGAATAAAATCTGCTTTTATCAGAGATACTGTCCTGACAAAATTATTTGGTTATTTCCAACAGTTCTAAAAAAGAACTCTTCAATCCTCAGCATAAAAGATATGCTTTATCCATCTAATGCATAGATTGGTTGAGTTTGCTAATCTAAGGATAAGTAATTTTAGTACATCATGATAATTAGATGACAAGAAACATTTAAGATGGTATATCAGCCCAGGATTCCTTAAGATTATGGTACTTAAAGATCTGGAGAATGTCCCACCTACCTCAAAGAACTGACTTATTCTAGATAGGAGATTCACAGACATTTTTTTTCAAATAGTAGATCAGTAAATAGAAGGTAAAACTTTGACAATGAAAAAAATATTGACTTTTTTGGAGAGACATAAAAGGTTTTATGCTTGATCAGCCAGTCTAAGAAGTAATAAAAAAGTGCTTTCCACTACAGCAATCAATATGCTCAGTCTATTATTCAATTCTTGTTATGTGCGTAATTAGAACAAATGCAGGTGTAATCTGATTTTTGAGGAAACCAAGAGAAATTATTGCCTCTGTAAGAAAAAATGCAAAATCTATACCAGTCCCATAGCACAGACTTTGCATTTATGCATTTCCAGATTTGTGATTTCATATATCTATTTATATATTTATTTATTTTGTATAGTTGTTAAGCTATTTATTCTATGAAATGCATTATTGCATAACTGTGTTTTTTCTTATTTTTTGTTTTGTTTTGTTTTTGGATGGTTGGTTGGTTGTTTTTTTTTTTCCTAAGCAGGAGAACAGTTTTGAAATTTTAAATTTGTAAAAGACAATTTTATGGACAGTTATAAAGCTAAGCATGAGAACTTGAGTAGACTGATAACGTGTTTAAAGCAAAACAAGACTTTCTGATAAAATGCTGCATTTTAATCGCTTAGTGGCAAAAGGATAATGAAATTTCAACAGTAAATTAACGTAGAACAGATTGGGAAGGTTAGGAAAGTCTATACAAGTTACCATTACTCTGTGCAAGATGACAAAGCTTGTAGTGAAAATTATAGTTTTCAGAAGACAGTCAAATATCCCTCTCAATTAGAAGTAACACAGGGCTAAAATAAATTTTATTGCATGATAATAAAAACTGCTGCTTCAGGCTTTCTTTCTCCTTCTCTCCTTTTTCTTTTAAATTTTTATTTCCTTATTAAAAAAAAATATTTATTTATTTATTTATTTATGATAAAGAGGTGACTGAGAACATTGGCTTTGCAATCAAAAACATTTTATTTCTTCATGCTTTGTGCCTTTGTTTAGACTCAAAAGTAACATGTGTTATGATGTTAATGTGTGGTACCATTTGGCAGATAATGCCTGTTAGCACCTTCACACCTTGGTTGTCATTTTCTGTAGCTGTTATTTGTAGTACAGATAATAGGCTAGAAAAATACCTGCCTAAAACCTTTTTTTTTTTCTTTTTTTTTTTTTCTCCCCAGTATTTGAGGGGTCAATTCATTGAGATCTACTGTGGTGTCAAAATCGGGTATTTTGGTTGCTTCTGGTTGTCCCAGTTAGTCTATTTAGGGCCCAAAAAACACTGTGAAGTCTCACCATCCTTCTTTTCACCTTGGAACCCCCACCCAAACGTAGGCCTAAGACACCATTTCAGCTTGGCTGGGCACTCAGTCTGGTCCCAGAAACACTGCAAGTTTTCCTGTGCCCAGCCCCATCTCTGGCCCTGCCTCTGTGGGGAGCTCCTCCTGGATGGGTCTCTTAGATCCTGTCCTGTCCAGCACTGTCTTTGGCTGCCTCAAGTGAGACTCCCTCTAAAGCAAGACCCTGACCTTGACTTGTCACATCACAAAACTATGGGAGCTCCTAGTAAAATTTGGCCTTGAGAAGTTGTGATCTGTTTTCTTTACCTAGATATAAATTAATGCTGATTCTTGAATTAGTCTGCTAAGATTTCTATTATACTAGGAAAGAAAGAAAGGAGGGAGGAAAGGGATTGAAGGGAGGGAAGGGAAGGGAAGGGAAGGGAAGGGAAGGGAAGGGAAGGGAAGGGAAGGGAAGGGAAGGGAAGGGAAGGGAAGGGAAGGGAAGGGAAGGGAAGGGAAGGGAAGGGAAGGGAAGGGAAGGGAAGGGAAGGGAAGGGAGGAAGGAAGGAAGGAAGAAAGGAAGAAAAGGAAGGAGGGAGGGAGGAAGGATAGCAACATCAAAACTAGCCTGTTCCAAGTAAAAAAAAAAACAACTAACTAACATGGATTACCTAATTGGCACATGCCTTGTCAACAGAACCTGAGTGGATGTCTCAATCAGAGTGTTTAGCCTATTAGTCTTTAGCTTAGTACCACGCTGTTCCTAGTATGGCACTTCAATTGTATGTATTTGCCAATAAATAAACTTCTGTGATAATAAGTAATTCTTAATTTGCCTAAATTCTGTTTGCAGATTCTATTTGTGTATGATAAAGGTACCTGGAGCAAAAAGACTACTTGCAGGCTTCAATGCTAGAATTGGTCATAGAAATTCTTGATTTTAAAATATTGACTATTTTTCTTGATATACTTAAGAAAACATAACTCCTCATCAGGCTTACTTACAACCTAGCTATCACATTAATTTCAAAGCCACAGAGTAGAACTAGCAAGGCTGTAAGATTCCATATTGACAGCCACAGTAAATTATTTGCATGCCCCCAGTAAATCCTGTTATCCGTGTATAATTTTCAGTCTGTATTGACCTTTGTAAAGCAATAAAATATTACAAACACCTCAGTTTATGTTTTTAAATTGATTGAAATTTAAATCTCTTGCTGTCTGATAGTCTGGCAATTAATAAAAGTATGGTGATGAGTTTGTGACACTGGAGCTCAAACTGAAAATCTCTCATCTATGAACTAGCATTAAATTAGATATGAACAGCTTTCAATTCCTGCTGAGCTGGATAAGTGTCAAACTCTACAGGTGAAAGATTATCTTCTTTATTATTAATAAACATCCAATAAGTCATAATTTAATAATCATTGGTTTAAAAAGACAAAAAAAAAAAAGTTACTGAAAGTTTAAATAATCACATCAAATTTACTCCGTCTTTGAGATTATGTAGGCAAACTTTTTAATTACTTGAACAAAAATTAAGAATCTCCCATACATTTCCTACCAATATATTCAGTTATCCAATGCTTTTTATCTGCTATAATTTTCCAAAGAGACTGATTCCTTAACCAAATAGGAATAATAAGAATATTAAGAATGGAATTGGGCAAACGTAAATAAAAAATACAGATTCTTTTTCTATTACAAGATACTGTTGACTAATTCAGGGATTCAGTGATGAAATGATGTTTGGAGATCATATACATTAAGAGTAAATTAAAATGCTTTTCTCTCCTCCTATTTCAGGAATTATTAGAGAGAATTTCTTTAGAAATAACAGCACAACACCACAGAATGATATATTATGTAAATAATCTGTTATTTTGAATTATGCCTTACATAATTGAGACATCATATTAGTTATATATATATATATGCCTTACAGAGATTCCTTTCATACTAGAAGGTAGGTGATTATTTATTTTCTACCACAGAAGAAAATTACAGCGAAACTTATTAAACCTCATATTTTATTAATGCACTGAGAGCACACACTACAGTTGCCATCATAAAAAAGAGATTTCTGCTAAGTTTTGAAAATGCAGTAAGACAATCTTTCAGGTTAATTAATTGGTTTGAAAGAAGTCTCATGAGACATGTGATATCTTTAACATGATACCTGATTAGCAAAATAAATCATCATTACTACTGGAATCCTTTATAAGACTTGTCTCAATTTCCAAAAATACATAATAAAGATTGTATGCTGCTGTGTTTACTAATAAAAGATTAAAGATTTCCTTCTTATTTTAAAACTGCATGAAATTGTGTAAACTAACATGGAATATCTCAGTAATTTGAAAATATGTGTAATTCATTTCAAGCATACAAATTCTTCTGATCTGATTCTTCATTAGGCTTGTTTGCATAATCAGAAGAGGTAAGGATGAGTTGCAAAGGCCCTTCATGCTGAGAGCCTGAATTGATTGGCAACCTGATTTTGACATTATACATGTGTCTCTGAAGCAGAATGCATGCCCAATCCATTAATTTCTGTCTCACTTCCCAGCAATGTGATTATCAAATAGAGGCATGCAGAAAAACTGTTTCCTCACAACCCATTTATCCCAGGGCTTTCCTCTGTAGTTTTAGGTACAGAGGTCTGACACTGAACGCTTAAAACAGGGACTTTCACATTGAGTATTTTGTAATGGAACACCTGTAAAAACCTTTCCCAAATGCCATCTCTGGATCCACAAGTAAACAAGCAATCTTTACCTTTTTAATAAAGTTTGGACTAACTCCATTCCTTATGAAAATGGGGTCTCGATGAGATGCATCCCTGAGTCCTGAGGAAATTAGCTGGTGTAGTCACCAAGACACCAAGTCACCAAGACAGTGATATTTGATAAGTCATTGGCAATCAGGTGAAGTCCCTGGTGACTGGAGAAAAGGTAACATTGTACCCATTTTTTAAAAAAGTAAAAAGGTTCACCCCAGGAACTACTGACCTGTCAGTCTCACTTCTGTGCCAGGGAAGATCATGGAGCAGATCCTCCTGGAAGCTATGCTAAGGCTCATGGAAGACAGGAAGGTGATATGGGAGAGCAAGCATGGCTTCACCATAGGCAGATCCTGCTTGACCAGGCCTTGTAGTGGCCTTCTATGTTGCTGTCACCGCATCAATAGACAAGGGAAGAGCCACTGACGTCATCTATCTTCACTTCACTGAGGCCTTTGATACGGTACCCCACCACATCCTTCTTTCCAAATTGGAGAGATATGAATTTGATGGGTGAACTATTTGATGGACAAAGAACTGCCTGCAGGATCAAGTCCAGAGAGTGGTAGTCAATGGCTCAGTGTTTGGATAGAGATCTGTGATGAGTGTGGTACCCCCCAGCAGTCAGTGCTGGGGCTGATACTCTTTAAGATCTTCACCAATGACATTGACAGTGGGATTGAGTACATCCTCAGCAAGTTTGCTGATGACACCAAAATGTGGGCTGTAGCCAACACACCAAAGGGATGGATGCCATCCAGAGGGACCTAGACAGGCTTGAGCAGTGGGCCCAAGTGAACCTCATGAGGTTCAAAAAATCCAAATGTACAATCTTGCACCTGTGTTGAGGCAACCCTCACTACCAACACAAGATGGGGGATGAAACGATTGACGGAGTCCTGCTCAACATATACTAGGCACTCTCAGGATACCTGAGTTTTTTCTTTTTATTTTATGGCACCTCATTTAGGATTTACTAAGAAAAAAGTACAGATACTTTGGCAGGTAAATAGTCTCTTATGTCACGCAGTAATAAAAGTATATATTTTTCTATTAATTCTACATTAATTACTTCATTATTAAATTGTAGCCATTTCTAAAACTTAGAACTGTTAATGTTGAATCTTAAGTTGATGCCATTTTGTTGTTGAAATATGACAGTTATTTCAATAAATCTCATTATAGCAATATCCATTCGTATTCACAATGAAATACGGTGCATGCAAAGTACTTATCCATTATATAAAGGAGAGGACATGGATTCACAATGTTCTACTAGCAGTAGTCTGACAAAAACTAAAAAATATGTTGTTTGTTACAGAAAATAGTGACAACTAACCTATTTTGTTTGTGTTTGAGTATCTTTCACCTTGAAGTTATGCATTGTTAATTTCACATAAAATAAAAAATATTCAAGCCACTGTCTTGTACTGCTACATAAGCTGACAAAACAATATGTTTTCAACATTGTATACTTGATTCAATGACCTTTCTAGCTCTTCAGTACTGTCTGTGATACTGAGAAATTTAAAAAGTATATGTTTAATATCAAAATCCTACAAGAATATATATTTTTTTCCTCAGAGATGGAATCTTTTCTCCTTGGCAGAATACTCTTTCATTACAGAAGTAAACCAATGCCAAAACCAAAATTGAAATATCCAGGCCTTGATCTTGATGCTAGAGTTGGCTTCACGAAATTCATGCTTTCAGAATGAAGCGCAACCACTCCAAGGAATTGTTCTGCCAATGTTCATAAGGATTAAAGGATTAGCAAGATGGTTCTGCATTTGGCATGGTCCCTCTAGATCCCTCAGGAATACTGACAGTCTCCACTGTTTTGTAGACAATTTAGATATCTTTGGAAAAGTATGATTAAATAATTGAAGAATGACTGAAGTATTACTTCTTTCAGCAATGATTTCTGTGACTTCTTATCAATGCATAATTTATTTAAATTTATTTTTAAATTTATATATGTTAACTTTAGATTCTGAGGTGCTGAACAAAAATGTGTTGTTCTTCTGTCTTTCAGTCCCATATCTCAAGTATCTTTTCTCAAGAAGTCTTTTTAGAACTGTAGCACGAATATGCAGAACTGTACCCATACTGATATGTGTGACATTATTAATATTTCAAACATCTGCCCAGAAGCAATGCCTCAAGTAGTCTCTATACTATCCTACTACCATGTTGAGAGCAACGTAATTCCCTGAAGTGATGCGATCCATTAATACAACTTCTTTACATGACAGCAAATACATTGAGACAGATGTTTGATTGAAAACAGAAGAAAAGTATATCTTCTATGGAAAGTTCATATCATAATGCTTTCTTAATAAAATTTGAGTACTGCAAATATCAGTAGATACTCTTTTTTTTTTTTTCTGAATTAATACAGTCACATCTTTAAAGATGGCTAGAATATGAAAGAGTAATCTTTCTGAATCAATTATTGCAGTCTTCTTAAAGCTGCTATATTGTGATTGTGGTAACAATAATAACAACAACAAAAAATCCCTGTTTTTCCTTGTTCTTTCTGTCCCATTTATTTTTTCATTCAATCTATGCTCAAATATTAGAGTCAGCATATGTCTTATTTGAATATAAAATATAGAACAAACTATAAATTACATTTATAATCAAAGATGAGGTTAAACACAGAATCACAGAATGGCCCGGGTTGGAAGTGATATCAAGGATCATGAATCTCCAACCCCCTGCCACAGGCAGGGCCACCAACCTTCCACATTTAATACTAGACCAGGCTGCCCAGGGCCCCATCCAATCTGGCCTTAAACACCTCCAGGGATGGGGCACCCACAACCACACCGGGCAGCCTGTTCCAGCACTTCACCACTCCCTCTGTAAAGAATTTCCCCAACATCCAACCTCAATCTCCCCTTCCTCAACTTAAAACCATTTCCCCTTGTCCTGCCATTATCAACCCTTTCAAAGAGGTTGATTCCCCTCCTTTTTGTAGGCTTCCTTTAGGTAGTGAAAGGCTGCAATGCGGTCACCCCGCACCCTTCTTTTCTCCAGGCTGAAAAAGTCCAGCTCCCTCAGCGTGTCCTCAGAGGGGAGGTGCTCCAGTCCCCTGATCATCTTGGTGGCTCTCCTCTGGACCCTCTCCAACAGTTCTCTGTCTTTCTTGTACCGGGGGCTCCAGACCTGGACAGAGTTCTCTAGATGAGGCCTCACAAGAGCAGAGTAGAGGGGGACAATCACCTCCCTGTCCCTAATGACCACCTCTCTTTTGATAGAGCCCAGGATACCATTTGCCTTCTGAGCCACAAGGGCACATTGCTGGCTCATGTTAAGTTTTTCACCTATCAAGACCCCCAGGTCCTTCTCCACAGGGCTGCTCTAAGAGAACCGCTCCTTCCAGTCTGTATGGATGCCTGAGATTCCTCTGGCCCAAGTGCAAAACTCTGCACTTTGCTGTGTTGAACCTCATCAGGATCACTTGGGCCCACCTTTCGAGCATCTCCAGGTCCCTCTGAATGGCATCCCTTCCTTTCACCATGTCAACTGAAACACTCAGCTTGGTGTCGTCAGCAAACTTGCTGAGCGTGCACTCGATTCTGTCGTCGATGTCATTGGTAAAGATGTTAAAGAGCACCAGTCCCAAGACAGACCCCTGGGAGACGCCACTCGTTACCGGCCTCTACCTGGACACAGAACCATTGATGACCACTCTTTATCTGCGACCTTTCAACCAATTTCTTATCCATCGAGTGGTCCACCCATCAAATCCACATCCATTTTGTAAATAAGGATGTGGTAGGTGACCATGTCAAAGGCCTTGCTCAAGTCCAGGTAAATGACATCGGTCACCTTTCCCTTGTCCACCAATGCCGTCGCTCCATCACAGATGGCCACCAGATTGGTTAAGCATGACCTTCTCCTGTTGAAGCCGTGCTGGCTGTCTTGGATCACACGCTCATTCCTCATGTGATCAAGTATGTCATCCAGGAAGATCTGTTCCATGATCTTCCCAGGCATAGAAGTGAGACTCACCTGCCTGTAGTTCCCAGGGTCCTCCTTGCTCTCCTTCTTGTACATGGGAGTGACATGACCCTTCCTCCAGTCATCCGCGTCCTCACCTGACAGCCACGACTTTTCAAATATGGTGGAGAGTGGCTCAGCAACCACCTCAGTCAGCTCCTTCAGATGCATGCCTTCCAGCTCCATAGACTTATACACGTTCAGTCTCATGAGATGGTCTTGGACTTTCTCTGCCCTTATAGTGGGGGAGATTTAGACCCACCTAGAGGTTTAGGGTTGCAGGGCTCAGGGACATGAGAAATACTAGAATCCTGGCCACCAGTGAAGACTGAGTCTAAGAACTCATTGAGTACCTCAGCCTTCTCTTCATCCACTGAAGCCAGTTCTTTTACACTTACCAAAGGAGGTACACTTGCTTTGGCCTGTCTCTTCTGGCCAATGTACCTGTAGAATGTCTTCCTATTGTTTTTCACCTCACCAAGCTCAGTTCCACCTGCATCTTGTCTTTCCTGATCCCATGTGTGCAAGTCTGGACAACATCCCTGTATTCTTCCCAGGTGACACGCCCTTGTTTCCAGAGCTTGTACGCACCTTTCTTTGCCCTCAGCGTGCCCAGGATGTCCTTGCCGAGCCATGCCCATTTCCTACCTCCTCTTTTTTATTCAGAGGGAAGGAGAGCTCTTGTGCTCTCAGGAAGGCATCCTTGAAGAGCAGCCAGTTCTCCTCAACTTCTTGGTTTTTAAAGACAGCATCCCAGGGGATCTTGGCCAACAGTCCATTGAACAGCTTAAAGTTCTCTCTTCCAAAGTTCAGGATCCTGATGCCACTCTTCGCCTGGCCCACATCCCTCGAGATCACAAACTCAACAAGGGTGTGTTCACTGCAGCCCAGACTGCCTCCAACCTTAACTCCTTTAATGATCTCCTCCGCTTTGGTGAGCAGCAGGTCCAGCAATGCTTCACCTCTGGTTGGTCTGTCCAATATCTGGACCAGAAAGTTATCATCAATGGATTCCAGGAGCCTTCCGGACCTCTAGCAGTTTGCCGTGTGGTTTTTCCAACATATATCCAGATGGTTGAAGTCCCCCATCAGGACAAGAGCCCATGAGCATGATGACTCCCACATCTGAAGCAAGAAAGCCTCATCAACATTCTCCCCTTGATCAGGTGGCCTGTAGTATATGCCTATCACTAGATGGCCTTTGTATATCCCGTCCCTTACTCTAATTCATAGGCTCTCAACCTGTTCCTGACTGTTTCTCAGAGGGAGCTCCTCACAGTCTATCCACTTTTTGACATAGAGAGCAACTTCCCCACCCTTCCTACCTCGCCTATCCCTTCTAAAGAGCTGATACCCCTCAGCAATAGTATTCCAGTTATGGGAGTCATTCCACCATGTTTCTGTGATAGCAACAAGATCATAACTTTCCAAGCACATCACGGTTTCCAACTTATAGAGGATCTAGGATCCCCTAGAACATCAGCATCCCCAGCATCCCTCTGCCCCAGTCCATCCTTTTTTTACTCCACCGTCTTCGCCCATCAAGTTTGGTATGAGCCCTCAAATGACCCGCTCAACCCCAGTGGACCTTGTTTTGCCCCCTTCCCCCTTCATACCTAGTTTAAAGACCTTTCAATGAGTCCTGTCAGTTCTTCAGCTAAGATCCTCTTCCCCCTCTGAGACAAGCTACTTCCTTCTGCAGCCATCACGCCAGGTGCCGAGTAAAATAGTAATTGTAATAGTTAATTGTAATAGCATTGTAGTAGCAAGGAAATTTAGATAAAGTTTCCTGTTTTCTGTGGGGCCTTCCCTTCCCCTCCCCTTTTATTTTTCACTTTCCTTGACTTGCCATCAAGAAAGAACATCCTAGTATTTAAAAAAATTTAAAATTCAGTCCTGTCCCTGACTTAAAAAAAAAAAAAAAAAGCTCTCGGATGTATGATACAGAGCTGTCAGTGTTTGATATAGAGCAGGACATCAGGATCGGATTCTGGTTTAAGTTTGTACAGACTTATTCTCCACTCTTTTTAATTGACTTATGATTTACATCAGTATAAATTAGGAGCTAATCTCTTGAAGTAGAGGGATCTAATGATAAATAAATAAAATAATAGTAATCAAACAGTAACCATGGGTAAAACACAAATTTTATACCTGCTGATCATCAGAAATGTAGATGAAAGAAGTTGTGTTATCAGAAGAAGTGCTAAGTGAAATCATGAGGGGATTGAAGCAATAATAAGAAAGGATGAGACAACAGGAAAAAAAAAAAAAAAAGAATTCTAAGTATCTATTGGGAGTATGGTAGGTGATTGGTGACAGGCCTTTTCAGGCATCTTATAATTTTAAATGTATCACTGTACAGCAAACATGATATAGGAAGAAAAAAAATCAAACTTTAAGGGGTATATTTTGCTTCCACATAATAGTGTATACATACCTATATATTTTTATATATGCGGGTTGCTCTGAAAGCAATGTCTCTTATTTTATTATGTCGGCCCACAAATCAGAGGTGGATGTGATGATATGAGAGTAAAGGCTGAACCTTTCTGCCAGTATTCAGTTACATTTTATTGTGTGACAGATGGAAGTAGAGAGGCAATCTGGCAAAATAGCGTATGACCTGGAAGAACATATGAAGCAAAGGTGTGTGCAATGGAATTGCCAGGTTGCAGCCTGAACCAGTGAGCATCCAAGTGCCTGGAGCATGAAACCTAGACCCACCCTTCCTCCCTCCCTCTTAGTGGTGCTTCCGGCCTTGCTTCAGGGAGCGCATATTCACCAATACTCTTTAATATTTCTGTCAATTATACTGACAGTGGGGTTGAGTGCACCCTCAGCAAATTTGCTGATGACATCAAAAGGTGGGCTACAGTCAACACACCAAAGGGATAGAATACCCCCAGGTGAACCTCATGAGGTTCAACAAATCCAAATGCAAAGTCTAGCAGCTGAGTAGAGGTAACCGTCACTACCAATACAAGCTTAGGGATGAAAGGATGAAGTGCAACCCTGCCAAAAGAGACCTGGAGGTAGTGGTAGATAGGAAGCTGGACATGAGCCAACAATGTGCCTTCACAGCCCGGAAAGCCAACCATATCCTGGGCTGCATCAAAAGAAGTGTGGCCAATAGGTTGAGGGAGGTGATCCTGTGCTTCTACTCTGTGCTGGTGAGGCCTCACCTGAAGTACTGTGTCCAGATGTGGACTCCTTGGTACAAGAGAGACACAGACCTGTTGGAGCACACCCAGAAGAGGGCCACAAAAGTGATCCACGGGATGGAACACCTCTCCTGCAAGGACAGGCCAAAATAGCTAGAACTCTTCAGCCTGGAGAAAACAAGGCTGTGAGGTGATCTGACAGTGGTCTTTCAGTATCTAAAGGGGATATACAACAAAGAAGGAGACACTGTTTAGCAGAGTCTGTTGTGATAGAACGAAGGGAAATTATTTCAAGCTCAAAGAGGGTAGTTTTAGGTTAGATATAAGGAAAAAAATCTTTTACAGTGAGGGTGGTGAGGCACTGGAACAGGTTGTCCAGAGATGTGATTGATGCCCCATTCCTGGAGACATTCAAGGTGAGGCTGGATAAGTTCCTGGGCAGCCTGGTCTAGCTGTGGCTGTCCCTGTTCATTGCAAAGGATTTGGACTAGATGGTTCTCAGAGGATCCTTCCAGTCCCTTCCAACTCAAAGTATTCTATAATTCTACAGTTCTATGATTCTAATTGGTCCTTGGGTTTGTTCAGTTGCACTATAAATTGATTTGTTTAATTGTTGATTCATTTTTTATATAATTTCAGATTTGATTCTTTTGTCTCAGAATAAAGAATTGACAAGTTGCCTGTGAAAGTACTGAGAGTTTTCGTTTCTTCCAGGATGTTGTTTCTGTGCCTTTCTTAGTACATTGTAAAAATGCACAAGTAAATTCAGTTGATCTTACATATCATTTCTAGTCCAATCAGTCCCAAAGAGGATTTTTATGTGAAGCAGCACAAAACATTTCATTCTTACTCTGTTCCAAACAGTTTTGATCTCAAGGCATGAATTATTAATTTTAATTCATTATGTAACACTTTCTTCCTTCAAGGTACATTTTCAAGGTGCTTAGGGCTCAGCAGAATATTTTCCCATATTTTAGTTTGCTTTCCTAGTTAAAGAAAATGAATCAAAAAGGAACATGCAATTCATTATCAGACTCTGGAAAACAGAGACACTAGAGTTTAACTGGGAAAGGAAGATTATGTAAATCAGTGATGAAACTCAGCCTTGGAGACAGAGAGGAACTCAGAAGGAAATAGCAAAATTACGAAAAGGATCAGTATGGAATACTCATCAGGGGGAGGTTTACACATTACTCAAATACAAACAAGTGAGAACAAAGGAAAGTACTTGAGAGTGTTCTCTCAGCAGAACTGTGGGTAGACAGCTACACCTCATAGGAGGCATATTCAGGGTTGAGTTCCAGAGGGGAGTACAGATGCAGGTTATAACAGGAAGGATGAAAGACTTGATTAGACATTGTTGGAGGTCAGAGCAATCTATTTTTAGTAAGATCATTTCCTAGTAAAAGTCTGATACGTTGCTTGGCAAGTAAATTTTGGGGTCATCTATTGTTTAAGTGATGATAGCCTTCCCATCCACATACTGAAACTATTTACAGTGCTTTCCTGTAAGATAATGGCCTCATTTTCTCTCTGATGAATATTTTTGATGATATGCCTTAGAAGTCTTTATTTACAATAGATTTTATTGGTTTGGAGAAAATAATTTTAAATTTAGCAGATCATATCATTTGTGATGACTTTTATTTTCACTCCTACCAATCTTATGAGTTGTTTTTCTTTGAGCAAATTGTTGCTATTGATTATTGTGCTAAGCATTGTTTATGTTTTTATGATTTGACATATGAAATCATAGAATGATTAGGGTTGCAAGGGACCTTCAAGATTGAGTTCCAACCCTACTGATATAGGCAGGGATATTTTCCATTAGATCAGGTGGCTCAAAGCCCCATCCAGCCTGACTTTGAACGTCTCCAGGGAGTGGGCATTCACAGCCTTATTGGGCAACCTGATCCATTGTCTCACCACCCTCCACATAAAAGAATTTCTTCCTTACATCTGATCTAAATCTACCCTCTTCCAATTTAAAGCCATTTTCCTTCATTCTGATGCTACATGCCCTTCCAAAAAGTCCCTCCCCAGCTTTGCTGTAGATCCCCTTCAGGTACTGGAAGGCCTCTCTAAGGACCCCCAGTGCCTTCTTTTCTCCAGGCAGAAGAGCCCCAACTCTCTTAGCCTGTCTTGTTTCCCATTTTTCCAAAAACCGAAATGAAAGATTTCCATTAACAAGATGGGTAAGCTTAACGGCAGTGTTTCCAAGTGTTTCTTTTCTATATATATTCATATGCATTTTCACTTTTAAACTTTGCAAACTATACCATTTTATAATTACCTAATAATAAACAGAAAATAAGAGTCACTTGATAATATGTACTGAACGCATTAAGACACCATCAGATATAGTTGATAATTATTCAGTTTTAGATATTATTAGAAGTAAACTTATTTGGATTTAAAGATATGTAAAATAAGAAAAGAACATTGGTGTGTGTTTTTAAATAATGCCCACTTTCATAGTATAATCTTTTATCCTTTGTTATAGACTATATGTATTAATTACTTCTTAAATAAGAGTAATTATTCTGGAAAACTTATTTACCATCTACTCATCATTAGTAAATCATTTATTTCTTATCAGGAAAAAATCATCAAAGCTTTTATTTTTCCTTACAACCTCATTACAATACAATTACAAATAATTTATTGTACTGAACAGTCAGTGCAAGGAATTGATATATATCAGAAAGAGTAATTCTAACAGAATGGCAGAAGCAGATTTGATGAAATCTTGTTCAGCCTGGAAAAGAGAAGATTTTGGGGAGATCTAATTGCAGCCTTCCATTATTTAAAGGGAGTTTATAAACGTGAGGGAAATCAATTTTTTACATGGGTAGATAGGACGGGGGGAATGGTTTTAAACTAAAGGAAGAAAGATTCAGATTAGATGTCAGGGGAAAGTTTTTTACTGAGAGTCGTGAAGTCCTGGAACAGGTTGCCCAGAGAGGTTGTGAATGCACTGTCCCTGGAACTGTTTAAGGTCAGCTGGATGGTGCCCAGGGCAATTCAGTCTAGTACTTGATCTAGGAGATGGCAACTCTGCCTGTGGCAGGGGGGTTGGAATTTGATGATTTTTGAGGTCCTTTCTAAACCAAGCCATTCTATGATTCCATTATATGATCCTATGATTTCTCAATGCAATCAGTCTAATTGTACAATCAGTGTAATCCAGAAGTGTAGAGTTATAGTCACCCAGACACCCTCATAATAAAGAAGAAATAAGCATCTCAGCAGTAGTAATTTGGGATGGGATTATATTCATGTTAACTTTACAGAAAGTCTCCTGATGTTGATTTTCATATTAGCATCTAAATTTAAAGATGATAAATCTAAGTATTTGATTTAATCAAATTTTGCAGTAGTGCAAGGAGGTGATGTATGATTGTTTCAGCAAGCTTGTTCTAGAAAAAACATTTTTATTATTTTTCATGTTCACAAGATGCTCCTAAATTTGTTTTTATTCTTCTTATTATTTGGTTGGTCTGGCTTGGTTTCTGTTGTTTACTGGGTTGCTGTTGTTATTTTCTTTATTCTCTCTTTATATTATTTTGTTTTTGTTTTGGGGTCTCTGTTTTTAGGAGTGGATTGTTGTTTTGGTTTTCATTTTGTTTTTGGTAATATGTAACTCCAAAAAGTTATATGTTTTCTTGATTTGGATTAATAAGGCTTTGTTTAAAAAGGGCAAGGTGTCAGGGCCTTATTTAATCATTGTTTGTTTTCATCCACCAAGACTTTATCCTTCTCAGAACAATTAACAAAATCTGATTCAGCCTGTCTGTATTGGCTATATTCTGCAAGCGGAGACATTTCAATAGATCTTATGTTAAAAGATTTATTTTAATTTCTTGATTGCAGTCTAGAGACATTTTATATCTGCAAATCTTAATACACTCAGACTCTATATACATGTAATTATATACTTTTATACTGTAGTGAAAAGAACTGTAGTTCTTTTTGCTGATTTTGCAACAGTATAGTTATTTTAAGAACTATGCTACCTGAGGGTCAGTTTTGCTACTTGTATTGATTTGACTAGTGTGGGAAAGAAAAATATGACAAAATATGATTTAAGATGTTGAGAAATAAAAAATAAAATAAATACTTTTATAAACTTTTAACTGAAGCAAAAAAGATCTATAAAAAAAAAAAAATTATATAAAACAGAGCAAGTTTACCAATTTGATTCTTAGCATTGTCTTGACAGTTCTGAATTGCTAAGTGCTGAAATACAGATGTTTAATTTAAAATAATTGTATTTGAAATGCTGCAAACATTTTAAAGTTTCTAATGATTGAAAAAATGCAGAGCTATAGATACGAAATACATTTAATTTATTGGATACTGTATCAGACATTAGACATAAGTAGAAAAGCAAGTGTTGAAATCTTGATATTATTGAACTCAATAGAATCTTCACCATTTATTTCTCAAGGAAATAGATATCTAAGCTATCCATGGTAGGTGGCTTTTCAAAATGAACAGTCAGCACACTGACACAAGATAAAGAACAGTATACAGTGAAACAGCGATGCTTTTTATTTGCTTGTAGATAATCAGTAGAGCTTTGTTCTGAGGACAATAGGAACTTATTTGAAGTAGTAAATTGCCTACAAACCTTATTAGGAGGAACTGAGGGAAAAAAAATAGTAGTTCACCAGACTAAGCCCTAAGCATTCAAGTAGGCAGTCCTGATGGTGTTCAGTGAAGCTGAAAGAGAAAATATGTTCATGGCTTCAGGCCATCAAGTCAAAGATAATATGTATCCATAGCAATGATAGGAAGGGGACAGCTACTTTGTGATGTGCCTTCTGTATGACTGGGAATGTTAAGATTGTGTTAGCCTCTCTCAACAGAAAGAGCTGTATCTCTCCTAACCCAGACATCATTCCAGTTCTGTTCATGTGAATATCAATATCTCAGCCAAAAGAGCTGTCCTTTTCCCTCTAACAAAATCCAGTCTAATCATCCAGCTATAGGTAGCAATAAGGGGAAAGATGGAAAGGAGCTTAATTTAAAGTAGAAATTTATATTCTCACATTAAAACAGAAACACTACAGAGGTGCAGAAAAGTCATTGAGAAAAGGAAGAAAGCATATGTATAATTTATTAGATGAATTGTTATACTACAAAACAGAAAACTGAATTCTACCCTTCTCTTAAAAGTTTCTTAAAAATTATAATAAGCATTCAAATGATATTTTTCTGTGGCTTAGTGAATTATAACGTTGTATTTAGATGTTATTTACTTAAAATAATACATTTATTGTCAGATTCAAAGAGACTAGTTGATCGGTCATTTTTTCTCTGGAACTAACAAGAGGTACAAGAATCACAAACAAATTTCATTACTAAGAGGGAAGTGATGTATGAGATATAAGAACTCTCTGGCCCATACTCACATTCAGAATCAACAGTATTTGTTCTGATGTTCTGTGATGTACTATTGCCCTTGCTTTTATAATAAAAATGATCAGTAAGAAATATAGTCAGAATAACTTACAATCATAGTCAAGCTCATATGTCCCACTTACCATTTCTTTATAGCCATTCTTAAGTCTAATATTTATTATTTGTATTATTTACTTTTCTTTCCCTCAGTCAGAGGAAACTTCTGTCAAAGCTAATGCCAGCACTGAAGAATCAACTCCCTACCATTGGTTCACTTTTTTTTTTTCAACTGATAGAAAAAAATATTGATAGTCTTATAGATTTCATGAGACCAAGATATTGTTCTTTGAAGTCTTTGAACTCCTTATGTGTTGCATCCTTGCCAGTTTTGCCAGTTACCGTCCCCAAAGATATTCAAGAGTTGTGTCAACAAGATGATGAGGTACATGATTTAGTGGGGAACTTAATAACATTAGGTTGGTTGTTGGCTTGATGAACTAAAGGGACTTTTCATCTTAAATGATTCTATGGTTCTATTCTATTCAATTATTTATATATTTATTTGTTTTTCTGTCAGCACATTAAGCAATTCAGTTCAAATTTTGTGTCATTTTAATTGGTGCATGAGAGCAATTAACTTTCAATGGCAAAATGTTAAGTGCTTCCTTTGCCTCATCAAAGAACATTTTTCAGGAAAGGATTATCATCTCATATAAAGAATAATCGGTGCAGTTAATTTGTATGTTTTAATTAGCTAGTGATCTAATTATCCTATAGTCTAAGGATAGCAGCTAAGGACTCCAAAGGAAAAAAAAAAAAAAGCTTTTCCTATCTACATTGGTGTTCTTTATGTTATTGACTCAGATCCGTACACTTGAATAAATTCTCTGTGATATTTCACTGAACTTTGCAGTTTCATTTCTCACCAACTTCCAATATAGTTATCTTGTGAACCCCAAACCTCAGAGCTACTAAACTTCCAGAGGAATTAAAATTAGTTCAAGTGACAGAAGGAAGACAGATGTTCCATAATGTGATGATAATATTTAATTTATTAATGAATTGAGACTAAATCCCAAAGACTTCCTAGAACATTAGAAGCAGTAAATGAAAACTGAAATGAGACTGAGTGGAGAAGAACTAACAGAAGACTTACACATCTGCAATGTAGCTGCTGCTGTTTTGAGTTGTGAGTGCCTTTCCTCTTATATAACAGCATGCTATTTGGAACAGGAGGAGAATTTCATATATTTCTTGTGTTTGATGAGAATCTAGGCCCTGCTTGAAAGATCTGCTTTGATAGTTTATCTATGGATAAAACTAGTAAATAAAAAATAATAATAATAAAAAAAATTGGTTCTTTTTATTCTTCTTTGCATCCCTTCACAAGTCCAGTTGGGTTTTGGCCTTCCTGACCCATCCCTACATGGTCTAGCCATATCCTTATAATCTTCTCAGGCTACCTGTTCCTACTTCCACTGCTTTTGTATTTTCCAGCATATCTCAGTTCATCCATGCCAGTCTCTTGCCTTCCATTTCTGACTTCCTATACTGGCGAGAGCTTGTGTGCTTTTTAAGGAAGTCCTCCTTAAAGATCTGCCAGCTCTGCTATACTTCCTCATCCCTGAGGACAGATTCCCAGGGGATTTTTTGACAAACTACCTGAAGAACTTAAAGTCAGGTGACCTGATTTAATCCTAATGTTAATCAAGAGATTATCGTCTTGTTATAAAATCATCTGCTTCTTAGCTTCTTATACCTTTTTTCACAGAATCAAAGAATCACAGAAACACCAAGGTTGGAAAAGACCTTCGAGATCATCCAGTCCAACCAATAGTTCACATTAAACCATATCCCTCAACCCAAAATCCAAACGCTCCTTGAACACCTTCAGAGTTGGTGAGTCCACCACCTCCCTGGGTAGCCCATTCCAGTGCCTGACCACTCTTTCAGAAAAGCAGTATTTCCTAAAGTCCAGCCTAAACCTCCCTTGGTGCAGCTTGAAGCCATTCCCTCTAGTTCTATCACTAGTTACACGAGAGAAGAGGCCAACCCCCAGCTCTCTACAACCTCCCTTCAGGTAGTTACAGAGAGCAGTAAGGTCCCCCCAGAGCCTCCTCTTCTCGAGACTGAATGATCCCAGCTCCTTCAGCTGCTCGTCATAAGGCCTGTGCTCCAGACCCTTCACCAGCTTTGTCACCCTTCTTTGAACCCGCTCCAGGGCTTCAATGTCTTTCTTGCAGTGAGGGGCCCAAAATTGGACAAAGTACTTGAGGTGCAGCCTCACCAGAGCTGAGTACAGGGGGGAGAATTGCTTCCCTGTTCCTGCTGGCAACACCGTTCCTGATGCAAGCCAAGATACTATTGTCCTTTTTGGCCACCTGGGCACACTGCTGGCTCATGTTCAGCCAAGCATCAATCAATACCCCTAGGCCTACTTCCTCTACTCAGTCTTCCAGCCACTCTGCCCCAAGCCTGTAGCATTGCCTGGGGTTGTTGCGGCTAAAGTGCAGGACCCGGCATTTGGCCTTGTAGAAACTCATCCCATTGGCTTCGGCCCATCAATCCAGCCTGTCCAAATCCCTCTGTAGGGCCTCGCTACCCCCTGGCAGATTGACACTTCCAGCCAACTTGGTGTCATCCGCAAACTTACTGAGGGTGTACTCAATGCCCTCATCCAGGTCCTCAATAAAGATATTTTAGATTTTTTTTATTTTAGATTTTTTTTTAATTATTATTATTATCTAGCTTATATTTTTCATGCTCCAGGAGAACAGTAAAGTTTAAGGGGCATGGGTAAAAGAAAAAATATCAGAAGTTTCCTGTCAACTTTCTTTGATATTGACATGAAGCTGCATCAGAAAAAAGTTAAGACCGGATGTTTTGTAAAGGTTCTTCTCTTAGGGGATGGTCAAGACTGAAACAGGATACCTGTGGAAATGATCACAGCACCAAGCCTGCCAGAGTTCAGGAAGCATATAAAAGCTTTTCTACTGGACATCTCTCTTGTGAACTACTATAGCTGTTTTCCAGAAGTGGGACAGACTTCTATGTGGAATATACATACAGTTCATTGTTGTCTCAATTTATCCCTTGACTGACTCTGAGAGAAGTGAGTGGGGAAAAAATTACTTAATTTCAAATTCATATCACTTTTCCTCTATCTCTGGAATCAATCATGCTCAAATAAATCTTATTAATATTAAGACCACAGGCAGACTGATATTACAAAAACATGAAAGTAAAGACATTTTATTCAACTGCAATAGCTTATGTTCTGATTGTAGTCATGACAATCATAGGATAAAATATAGAAATTCTATTTGAACATATATTTAGCTTGGTTCTCTCTCAGTGTAGCACTGCTTTTTAGGTTATTAATCATCTTTTCTACGTCTTCTTTAATATACAGCTAATTATTTTTATTCACTGTAATTGTTTCAATGAAGTTTTGATAATTATTTTGATAACCTTAAGAACTACCTAAATGAGGAAAAGACTGTGAGCCGTGAATTCTGTACAAAAATAGCTCTTTCCTACAGCCCGACTCTCTGGGGCTCTGTGAAAGGTTGCTCTGGAGACTCAGCTCTCCTTGCAAAGTTTCTTAATTTCCCAAATTTTATGAAGTTTTACAGTAGATTCACTGCCCTCAACATTGAAGAGGAGTCAGATGTGCCTACTAACAAACCACACATGACAGATGGTAAGAAGTGACAAGTCACTGTAACTCTCTGCTGCGGGGGACAAAGGAAGCCATGTGTCAATTTGATTAATCAGTGAGGGAGGTTTGCTGCCTGACAGAGCTGTGGATCCAGGTTGTTTTGGTAGTTCTGCTGAAGGTGATCCAACTCTCCGAATTCTAGCCCCTGCTCATACTCAGTGTGATTGCAAATGGTACTGATAGGGGTTGCTTAGACAATATAAAAGAAACTACAGAACTCCCAGGGTGGTAGGGAAGGTCATGGGGGCCTAACTGGTGTTCTTATCTCTGTTCATCTCTGTCTTAATCCATTGCTACCATCTCCCACAAACACACACACAACTACACAAACTCATTCTTCTCAAATTATTCATTAAATATAAAAAGAATAAATTTAAAAAATCAAAATATATATCTCATGAAAACTAGGAGTGCTTTCCAGGTCATAGTGTATATTCTCTGTCCTGAATTGAAACAATCTATTTATCTCCATTCTTACCTTTCTCTGGACACTAAGTGAAATGAAGAATGATTGTGCTCATCAGATCCTATGTCCAAATTTTTGAAGGATCAGGAGAGCAAGCAGCACCACAGAATTGATCTCCCCTACATCATAGAAACATATTTAAAGGAGTAGTTTTTAATCTAAAAATTAATCTGTCTCAAGAAATTAAAGTTACAATCTTCAGGATCTCAATCACTATAACAGGAAAAATATAAGTTTAAAATATATAACCAGTGATCTCTAATTACACACAACTCTTCTCATTATTTTTTCTTTCTGTTCTGATGTGGAAGTTAGGTTCCAAAATCTCAATTTTGTGAGGATTAAAGACTAGACTCATTAATGTCCAGTCTGCATTTGCCTACTTTCGTGCTAACACTGCCTATTAGTTTATATAACTTTCTCCTTGAAATTCTTATAACACTACTGTTTCTATTCAGTTCTCCTTTTAATAGGCTACACCAGCATTTTATTCACTCATACTGAAAGACTGGAGTTTCTTTTTCTTATATATTCCACTTTTAGAAAGTAGGTGACCTGAATTGTCCATAATAATTTAAACATTATCCCACCTGGTCAAATACATTGAAACAAATGTATAGATTTAATTTAATATGCCAGAAATATATCCCCTCATATACTCTAAAAATAAGGTGTTTTCTTTTCATTTGGTTGGTTTTTGGTTTTCCCATGGCTGCATTACATTAGTGGGTTATAATCATTCTGCTGCTAACTCAAATATGTTAGGGATTCTATATCTCTTTTCATTTCACACTGAAGATGTATGGGAACTGTTGAGTCATGGCCTGAATCTCTGATTGATCATCTGAGGCGAGCAATGAGTCAGCTACGGGAGCACAGGTGAAGTCAATTCACCTGTGCTGCTGGAAGGGGTGGAGCCTGGCTCCACCTCTCCTAGACCTATTTAAGAGCTGGCTACAAGTAGGAAGGATCCTTTCTGGAGATCCACTCTGGTGGAGTTTTGTAAGTGAGCCCAGGATATGGGTAAGTTTTCTATCTATTTTCTTTTTGTTATTATAATTTGCTTTGCCTAACTCTATTGTTTATTTTGTATTTATAACATCTTAATATTCATTGATTATACACTTGGTGAGCCAGGCTGGCCAAATGTACTAAAATTTACATCATATCTTTTCTTTGGAACTTCTATAAATGGGTTAAGGGGGAGAACTATACCCCCTAGATAAAATGATTCCAGGGCAGATATCAGGATTTGTGGGATCTCCCTATTATAAACTAGTGGTTATCATTGAAAAATGGGGTCCCTTACATGCTATGGGAAATACTTCCCCATATTCCATTGCAGATTACTTTCACAGACTTAGCAAAGATACACTGATCACAAAAGAAAGACAATTGGCTGCCTCCACAATTGCATGACCAATATTAAATGCTTTAAATCATGCTGAAATGAGGAGTAATACTGTAGAGAATGAAAACCAACTCTTGAAGGACAGTATTGAAATATTAGAGCAAGAACTTGGCATATTAACAGGGAAGAAACCAATTCTGCATCTTCCAATAGGTCAAGTTTGTAACATATCAATAGACAATGACCAGACTCCTGAACCAACAGACTTGATCAGACGTTGATCAGGAAAGTAAAAAAATCTAAATTAGATCTTGAATCTCCAATTTTGACAGTTCCCTAGAAGTCTGTCCTGTTATAACTCAGAAAACAAAAAAAAAGGACAGACTGGCAGTGGTGCTGCCTGACCCAGATTCATTTGCATGTAACAGCCTGGCCATACACGGCAACAGAATTGATGGATTTAGTATAGCGATTTTGGCAGAAGCCTAGAGAAAGTGTGCCAGCTTGGTTATTAAGACTGTGGGATTCTGGGGCAGAAAGTGTTTTGGTGAATCACATGGAAATAGCCAAGTTGGCCACCATGATTGTCCATCCTGCAACTCAGGCAAAGGTTATATGCAGGTAATCAATATCTTAATGAAAACTATTTTATAATAGAATGGTTAATGGCAGCCTGCTGTATGGTATAGCAGAATAAATCTGATATACTATACAGAGATGTGGTCCTCCATGGAGGACCTTCAACATTATATCCATGAACTATGCATAAGGGAAGCAATTTATGAAGACACATTTGATGGCCCTGATATGATCAAATTCTCAGCAGGAATGAGAGACTTAATTCTACAGCAAGCTCCCTCTCATTTGAATAGTTCTTTAGTCTTTATATTAAATTCCCTGGTGGCCTCAGAAGCTGTAGTCCAGCAGGCTGCCCAGTTAGTGGCCGACCTAGGAGAAACAAAACGCCTGCAGACTAGGCGCAATACTTGGACATTAGAAGAAGCCGAGGTCCTGCTAGTGACTAAAACCAAAGTGCTGGCTACTCAAGCTCCTCAGTTGGGACTGATAAGGGTCTCCCAAAAACAAATGTTGAATGATTTAATTCGGACTGGGGTCCAATTTGCTAAGATCGACTACCAGCCCAACTATGTTCTTCTCCAGCTTTGGAGACCACTAAAGGACAATCAAATTTCAGAACTACCCTAAGAAACCAAGGGTAATGGTTATGGAGAGAATACCAACAATGATGTGGAACCTAGAAGATTTCATTGTTCCTAATAGGGGGAGAAAAAAAAAAAAAGCTGCCTCAGGTGTCTTGGGCCACGATGCCTGAGCCACTGGAAGCAAAAGAATTGGCCATAGCACAATTAATGGTGTGACGAGGGATGTTATTCCCCGTAGGGCCTCCAGACGGGACCGGAGGCCCTATGTAGAATTAATAATTTATTGGTCCTGAAAAAATATTCAGAGACTTACGGCATTTGTGGAGACGGGAGCAGAAACATCAATTATCTACGGAGATCCAAACAAATTTGATGGAGAGAGAGTGATGATTGGTGATTTTGGGGGACAGACAATTCCTGTCACCCAAACATGGTTAAAACTGGGGGTTGGGCATCTCCCACCCTGTGAGTATAAAGTATCTATTGCCCTAGTCCAAGAATACATCCTGGGCATAGATATTCTATGGGGTCTGGCTCTCCAGACAACCGTAGGAGAGTTCAGACTCCAACAGAGATGTATCAGTATCCAGGCGGTGCAGGCAATATTAAGAAGCCATGCAAAACATGGGCCTATTTGCTTGTTGAAACTGTGCTGGATTACTAATGTAAGGCAGTATAGACTCCCGGGTGGGCAAGATAAAATATCAAGAACGGTGCAGGAATTAGAAAAAGTGGGCATTGTAAGACCTGCGTACAGCTCATACGATTCCTCCATATGGCCAGTGCGAAAGATGGATGGCATGTGGAGAATGACAGTAGATAACAGAATTAAATAAGGTCGCGCTGCCTATTCATGTGGCTGTTCCCAATATTTCCTCCCTAATGGACACATTAAGTAAGGAGATAAAGACCTATCATTGTGTCCCAGATTTAGCAAATGCATTCTTCAGTCTTCAGTATCCCAATTGCTGAGGAATCGCAAGATCAATTTGCGTTTAATGGGAAGGCAGGCAGTGCACCTTTCAGGTTCTGCCACAAGGGTATGTGCATTTACCAATGTATTGTCATAATTAAGTGGCATGTGACCTAGCTGATTGGGGAAAAAAAAAAAAAAACACGGATGTTAATCTATATCATTATACTGATGATCTCCTGTTGACATCCGACTCACTGGAGGCAGTAGGACAGGCAGCAGATTCATTCCCCGCCTATTTACAACAGAGGGGATGGACTATAAATCCTCAAAACGTGCAAGGTCCAGGCGTGTCTGTAAAATTCCTGGGGGTGGTTTGGTCAGGAAAGACCAAAGTATCTACCCAGTGCTGTCATAGATAAGGTTCAGGTGCTCCCAATCCCTAAAACATCGAAGCAGCTGCAAGAGTTTCTAGGTATATTGGGTTATTGGTGTTCCTTTATACCTCACCTAGTGCTGCTGCTAAGGCCACTGTACAGACACAAAAAAAAAAAAAGGGCAGCTATGGGACTGGGGGAAAACAGAACAGGATGCTTTCCAACAAGCAAAACTTGCAGTTAAGCCCAGGCATTGGGTGTATTTGATCCTACCCTCCCAGCTGAGTTGGATGTTCACGTTGCTCAAGATGGCTTTGGTTAGGGCCTGTGGACCCCCTTTGTTTTTTTGGTCTCAGGTCTAGCATGGAGCAGAAGAAAGATACAGTATGATTGAAAAACAGTTATTGGCTGCCTATTTGGAATTACAGGCAGTAGAGCCAATAACTCAAACTGCTGAAGTTACAGTCAAGATCACTCTGCCAATTCAGGGGTGGGTGAAAGCTTTGTCCCACCTTTCTAAGATGTGACCCAAGCACAAACAGTGGCATGATGGGTTGCCTATCTCAGCCAAAGGAGCAGTCTGTCTTCATCACCACTGAAAGAAGAACTTCAGAAAATCCTAGGCCCAGTGACATCACAGAATCACAGAATTGTAGAGGTTGGAAGGGACCTCTAGAGATCATCGAGACCAACCCCCCTGCCAAAGCAGGTTCCCTGCACCAGGTCGCACAGGTAGGCGTCCAGGTGAGACTTGAATATCTCCAGAGAAGGAGACTCCACTACCTCTTTGGGCAGCCTGTTCCAGTGCTCCGTCACCCTCACCGTGAAGAAGTTCTTACGCACATTCGTGCAAAACTTCCTATGCTACAGCTTATGTCCGTTTCCCCTTGTCCTGTCTCCACGCACCACTGAAAAGAGACTGGCCTCACCACTATGGCTGCCACTCCTCAGATATTTATAAACCTGGATCAGGTCCCCTCTCAGTCGTCTTTTCTCAAGGCTAAACAGACCCAGGTCACTTAGCCTTTCTTCATAGGGGAGATGCTCCAGGCCCTTCACCATCTTTGTGGCCCTCTGCTGGACTCTTTCCAAGAGATCCCTGTCTTTTTTGTACTGGGGAGCCCAGAAGGGGACACAGTACTCCAGATGAGGCCTTACCAGGGCAGAGTAGAGGGGGAGGATCACCTCCCTCGACCTGCTGGACATGCTCTTCTTAATGCACCCCAGAATGCCATTGGCCTTTTTGGCCACGAGGGCACACTGCTGGCTCATGGCCAACCTGTCGTCCACCAGGACGCCCAGGTCCCTCTCTGCAGAGCTCCTGTCCAGCAGCTCATCCCCCAGCCTGTATTGGTGCATGCAATTATTCCTCCCTAGGTGTAAGACCCTACACTTGCTTGTGTTGAACCTCATCTGGTTTCTTACTGCCCAGCTCTCCAGCCTGTCCAGGTCTCGCTGAATGGCAGCACAGCCTTCAGGCGTGTCAGCCAGTCCTCCCAACTTTGTATCATCAGCAAACTTGCTGAGGGTGGCCACTATCCCCTCATCAAGATCACTGATGAAGATGTTGAACAAGACCGGACCCAGCACAGACCCCTGGGGGACACCACTGCTTACAGGTCTCCAGCCAGACTCTGCACCACCAATGACGACCCTCTGCGCTCTGCCAGTCAGCCAGTTCTCAACCCACCTCACTGTCCACTCATCTATCCCACACTTCCTCAGCTTTGTTATAAGGATGTCGTGGGAGACAGTATCAAACGCCTTTCTAAAATCAAGGTAGATTACATCTACCGCTCTTCCCCCATCCACCCAGCATGTGACAGCATCATAGAAGGTTTCCAGTTTGGTCAAGCACAACCTCCCCTTGGTGAACCCATGCTGACTACTCCTGATAGCCTCCTTTTCTCCCAGTTGTCTGGAGATGGTATCCAGCACAAGCTGTTCCATCACCTTTCCAGGGACGGAGGTGAGGCTGACAGGTCTATAATTACCCGGACATATCACAGTGATGCACCAAAAGAAATATTGGTTGCTCCACCACAGAAGAATCCTGTTCAAGAGGGAAAATACCCTACCCCTGAAGATGCCTGATACACAGATGGGTCCAGCAAGGGCAACCCGAGGAAGTGGAGAGTGAGAGCATACCATCCCTCCACCGAGGCAATCTGGTCTGGTTTGATGAGAGGGATGGTCAGAGCAGCCAATGGGCAGAACTGCGAGCTGTGTGGATGGTTATAACCAAGGAACCTGGTGATAGTATTCTGGACATCTGTGTAGATAGCTGGGCTGTGTACCGGGGGCTCACTCTTTGGATTGCACAGTGGGCCACCCGGGAATGGACTATCAACACCTGACCGATCTGGGGCAAAGACACGTGGTTAGACATATGAAATACAGTCAAACACAGGACTGTGTGTGTCTACCATGTTTCTGGTTGTCAGCCCCTACAGTCACCGGGAAACGATGAAGCTGACACACTGGTCCAAGTTCGATGGATTGAGAATTCACCATCTGAGAACATCATCCTTTAGTTACATCAGAAGCTATGGCATGCGGGACAAAAGACAATGTGGGCAGCTGCTAAAGCATGGGGACTGCCCATACAGCTTACCTGACATCTTCCAGGCATGCTGGGATTGCAATGCTTGCTCTAAGATGAAACCCGAGATCATTGCCTGAAACAACAGCCCATCTTGCTAGAGGACACAATCCTCTCCAGCGATGGCAGGTCGATTACATTGAGCCCCTTCCTCGGTCTGAAGGGGCAAGCTATGCCCTGACCTGCGTCAACACTGCAAGTGGGCTACTGCAGGCCTATCCAGTACTGAAAGCAAACCAGGTGTAAACATCAGTTTAGTGGCACTCACTAAACTGATGTCTGCGTACGGGACACCTCAAGTCATTGAGAGTGACCAAGGAACTCATTTTACTGGTGCAACAGTACAACACTGGGCAGAAGAAAATAACATCGAATGGCAACTCCACCTGCCATATAATCCAATGGGGGCAGGCCTTATCGAATGTTATAACGGTATTCTTAAGGCTGCCCTGAAGACAGACTCCCAGTCCTTGCAGGGGTGGATGAAAAGACTGTATGAAATCTTGTGGGACCTGAATGAAAGACCCTGAGATGGCAGACCCAGTGCCCTGAGAATGTTGCAGACAACATGGGCCACCCTGCTTAGGATCCGAATTACAGGCACTGATCATCAGGTAAGACCCCAGATTGATAATGAAAATAATATTCTGCTCCCTGCCCCTGAGAATCCGGGTACCCGTAGAATAAAATGGCCTTGGAAGGTGCAGGTAGGACCCAAGTGGTGTGGCCTACTTGCACCTTGGGGGGAGATTGTTGGAGGTGGGAGGCTCGGTTGTCCCTCCAGTAATAGGTACATGGCCTACTGATATTGTGGTCAACACTCCAATCTTCATTGCTAGAGAGACCCCCATCATGTCACTATGGCAGATCAGAACACCTCCTTTGGTGCCTGATATTATTATGCAGGCACAAACATCTAGCCAGAAGATGTGGTACAGACAGCCAGGATGTGCCCCTGTACAAGCAGAAGTGTTGACCCGGGATAGAAATACGGCCTGTATCTTGCCCTGAAGAGCAGACCTTCCCCTTTTGGTACCTCTGAAACATCTGTATTTCTCCCCGTGAGTCTTTGAGCCTTCAGGATCACCAGAAGGAATTAAATGCCATCAAAGCGTTCCAGTGTTACTGTCAACACCTGGTGATGGTGTACATGGGACTGATGGAACATAGGATGGACCTGCACCTCACGACCGCATGCCTTCAGTAACATCATTGAGACTGGCCCATAAAAGAATACGGACATTCACTGATCATCACTGGTCTTGAATTGTACCAACATGTGTCGCGATATAGCTGATCTCTGTATTAGGGAAAGCTTACCTTTTAGTCAACCTATCATTGGTTCATGCCGTGAAGGGGTGGAGGGTATGGGAACTGTGGAGTCATGGCCTGAACCTCTGACTGATCACCTGAGGTGAGCAATGAGTCAGCCCTGGGAGCACAGGTGAAGGCAATTCACCTGCGCTGCTGGAAGAGGTGGAGGTTGGTTTCACCTCTCCTAGACCCCATTTATGAGCTGACTACCAGTGGGGAAGGATCTCTTTCTGGAGATCCCTTCTTTTGGAGTTTTCCAGCAAGCCCAGGACAAGGGAAAGCCTTTTATCTATTCTTGTTTGGTGTAATAACCTGCTTAGCTAAACTCTTTTGTGTATTTCTTAATTATAACACCTGTGTATTCATTGAATATGCACCTACAATAAATAATTTTGACTCTGCAGTTTTAACTGAGTAAAAAATATAAACTTCACAAACTTTCTCCAACTGTCTTTCCACCTGCAGGTGGACACAGTGCACTTGAACAACATTTAAGCACTGTATTTTAATGTCAAACTATATTTGGTATTTTTTCTATTTTTTTTTTTTTTTTTCTGTCTCCTTTAACCAGTAGGGGTATTCAAGATTATAGTCATAGTATCATAAGCCTGGAAAGGCCTCTGTGATCATTTAGTCCTACAGTTAACCCATCACCACTATACCAACAAAACCATGTCTCTCAGTGCTACTTCTACATATTTCTTGAAGGGACCCAGTGACTCCACTGCTTCTCTGGGCAGCCAGTTCTAATGCTTAATCAGTCTTTCAGAAAAGAAATTTTCCGTAATATTCAATCTTTAACTATCCTGATGCAGCTTGAATCCATTGCTTCTCATCCTATTTGTCAGTCCCTCTTACTGTTCAATAAAATCCTAAATAAAATCAATAAAAGCTAACTGAAAATTCTTTGTTAGAATAAAACCACTTCTGCAACCAAGTAGAAGTCAAGGTACCTTGAAAAAATTAGATCAAATCCTAAGACCAATTGTTTCTGGTATTTCTGCAGTGTTATATTACAGTTCTCTTGGTAATGATAGTGTTTCTCATGCTTTTAGTTCTTTTCATCTGTAACTGTAAGACCTTGAAATAAGCATATATAGAGCAAATTTCAGAAATATGTCTGAATTATTTGACAATTCCATAATATCTTAAAATAGAATGATGACAGTAGATATAGCTGTTATCCCTAAGGAAACTGGGATATCACTGGCATGTCACTTACATTCACAGAAAAGCTGCATCATCAGATATTGTAGTAAGAATTCTTCAGGGATTCATAGAAAATATGAGGATTTACATGTAGGATGTGATTGCATATAATTTATAAAATAATTGCTTTGTTTATAACCTGAAAGATATCTCAGCAATTCCTAAAATTTCACAGGAACAGTAGTACTTATGTACAAGACTGCTTTCCATTGAAGATCACGTGAGCACAGAATTATACTGACTGCCCAAGTACTGTCAATAGCTTGTAAGAACAGTTTGATAGCATTAGTAATCCAATGCCTGCAAGATATTAAATCACAAGAAGATTTAAAAAATACCTCAAAGATTTAAATCAGTGCAGCCATCATATGACAGTTACTCTTGCTTTTACTTGTATTCACTGTGGACACCTTACATGCTGTATGCTTTGAAAACAAGTTTTTGCCAAAAGGCTATTTTGTTTAAAAGAACTGTCGGAATGGATTTCAATGGAGATGGTTCTTCTATCTGCAACAGTTCTTATTTACTATCATATTATGCTATCCAGCGTGGACTACTTCATCTCAGATGAAATCGTTTTTTTTTTTTTTTTTTTTGACTGTGTTGCTATTTTGACAGTGTTTGACTTCTGAGACTAACTCATCCAACCCAAACAAAACAGGGAGAAATCTAGACCAATTGCACAGATCTTGGGAAGTGATACTAGCAGCTTTTATTTCATCTACTAGTTATTCAAAAATATAATTTTAACAACTTACTTGACAGTCTGCACCTAAACTATATCAACTTGCTATTAGAAAAAATAATTACAAAATATGTTAGAGGACACACATGCAGGGAAGATATCTTACAATGGCATGCAGATCAGGTAAAATAAAGTTATTTTCATGTTCTTTTTCACTTTTAGCTTTAGAAGGCATGCTTCTAGCCAAGGCAGATTACATGATAGTGTTTTGTGTCAGCTTAGGGCTCCAATTTGCCCTTGGAGCCCAGATACTTGTTTCTCTCTCAAACCCATGTTGACAGCCTAGAAACTCCAGTATTTTGTGTGCATCTTTAAGAAAACTGGGGAAGATAGTTAAAGACCTGAGTCTGACCTGACCAAGTATCCCAATGGAATATGAAGCTGCTGAGGTACACTATCACCAAAATGAGTAAGTAGTTCTGTCAGATACTAGCATGCCATGAGAGACTGAATGTGCATAAGTCAAACTGAAAGTCTGATGTATCGCCTTGAGCATAAACAGGAGGGGAAGAATTTGTTTCTGCTGGCATTGTATTCTTTAGTAGAAGGAGAGAGTTATTCTGATTTTCAGAAGGGGATAACGTTTCCACTGCTGCTACTTCAATTTTTGCTGAAAAATAATTTACACTTACTTTCAGGAAGAGTATTTTTCAGTTTGTAGTTTGTTTATTTTTAAAGTAATGTAATGGTTTACTTCAACAAGGATATCAGAAATTCTTATGATGTTATATCTATCTCTTTTATTACAGTAAAAAACAAACTTATGTCTAATTGACTGAAACTTCAAAATGCATGACTTTTCTCTACAGTTACTACAGTCAAGATCAAATTCAGATTCTTTTATTTTGGAGAGTTTAATTACTTAGAATTGCTGTAATTTTCCACTTCAGCATAGTATAACTTTCATGAAGATAGACGAGAATGGAATTTTATTTTTTAGTATATGTAAAACTAGGTCTATTTTATTTTATTTTTTTCTCATGATATTCTCTCTTAACCCCTTTTTAATTTTTTTTTTTTCCCCAGCAATGTCTTATGCTCAAGATGTTCATATTCTCATTTATTTGCTACTGTTGTGTGAAGATAGCAGAATTTAGACAGGTAGTGTTAAATCATACTTAGTTCCCCTTCTAGTTGGATTAGAATAGGTTGACATTTGAAAATATGTGAATATCAGTTTCCTTGACACAATTGCTAACAATGTGATTATTAAACTACTCATTTTAAAAGCTTTTTTTTTTTTAGCTCCACTGCATATTTCTTACATTTTGCTTTTTAAAGAGTAATTTTTGAAACACGATTAAAAAAAACTACAAAACATTTTTTTTTTTTTTTTGCAACAAGCAGTTGTAATATTTCAAAGCATATTAGTTTGCATTACTAAAAAACCAGTCATGTCAAAATATTTTAAGTAGAGCAAACACTTCTAAAATGAAAAATCCATTAAATAATTATCATAAAATCATATCATCAGAATCATTTGAATTGGAAGGGACCCTTAAAATTCATGTAGACCATCTCCCCTGTAATGAACAAGGATGTCTGCAGTTAATTATGTTGCTCACAGCTCTGTACAGACTCACCCTGAACATCTGAGGATGGGATATCCACCACCTCTCTAGTCAAACTGTTTCAGTGCTTCATCACCCTTTTCATAAAATGTATATACATTTTTTTCTTTTATACAGTCTAAATCTCACCCCTTTATTTTGAAACCGTTTTCCCTTGTCCTGTCACAACAGACTGTTATGGTTGATCTGCTTTGTAATTCTCTCACCCATGCTCGTACCCGTGCTCCACTATCATGGAGGGAGAGAGTTTCCAAAGTGAGATCCAAACCAAAAGGGGAAGCTTCGAAGTTGATCTTGATCAATCGCAGGAGGCACCGGTATCAATGTCAGTTGCCCCTGTAGAAGGCCAGAAATGAAAACGGGTGTTCTCACATTTAAAACGGAAAGAGGAAGCGGAGGAAATAGAGGAAGATCCAGGCGAGGGGTCCTCCTCAAAACCACCACCACTGAGAAAGGCAACCGAGAAAAGTAAGAGACATGGAGAGGAGAGTGATGAAGAAGGAATCACTGTTACCACTATTCATTGATCCCTGAAAATGACTGAAATCCAAGGCATAAAAAAGGAGTTTACATGACACCCAAGTGAGCCTGTTCTTGCCTGGTTGCTTCGGTGTTGGGACAATGGGGCTGGTAGCGTGTCCCTAAATAGTAATGAAACCTGCCAGCTAGGAAACATCTCCCAGGACTCAGCTATTGATAAGGAGGGATTAGTAGATGTCTGGACAGAGTCGCCACCCTTTGGGAACAAATGTTATTAGCTGTAAAGGAAAAATATCCCTTCAGAACTGAGCTGGAGCCTGGGATGAAAAGCTGGAATACTGTTGAGAAAGGCATCCAGTATTTGAGAGAAATAGCCGTAGTTGAAATGCTGTATGATCCTGAGCTTGTTTCAAATGATCCACACCAGGACCATGATCCCGAGAGAATGGCGAGTACGCCCAAAATATAGTGGAAGCTCACGAGAACAGTACCTCGTGAACAGAACCAGGAGTGGGTTCGTCATGCCACTTCTTCATATCCTCTCCATGCTCACGTAAGTAGCTCCACAGGGCACCACGAGACATAAATTTACTGTGGTCCTTTGCTCAAGCAGGGGGGTGTCTGCCTTTGCATGGGATGGTGGTAATCTTTGTTCCAATCTTCGAAGTGCAAGAATCAGTTCAAAAATTGGGCGTCTTCTGCCTAGGTCTTCATATATATTGGTTGTTTCAAACAATGAACTGGCGTACCTTTCCGGTGCTGTTCTCTATTTCCTCCACTTCCTCTTTCCGTTCTAAACGTGAGAACACCCGTTTCCATTTCTGGCCTTCTACAGGGGCAACTGACATTGATACCGGTACCTCCTGCGATTGATCAAGATCAACTTCGAAGCTTCCCCTTTTGGTTTGGATCTCACTTTGGAAACTCTCTCTCTCTCCACCGTAGTATCATATAGAGGTCAGTAAGCACAAGCTAAGCCCTAAATAAGCCGTTCCTCCTCAGATCTTTCCGAGTTGCACCATCCCTTATCCAAATGCTCACTTAGTTCCTCAGGGTCCCACAGGTGTTCAAGGGTAAAAATCACAAGACACCATAGGGGTCCCCATGCTTCTAATCTCTGTCCTAAACCTCTCCATATTTCCTGCCACTCCACATTCTCTGGCTTCGGGTTAAACTTCCTCCACATAAAGTAAAATCCTATCACAGAGAATACATGCAGAGAGACTGATATCACAGTACCTAAGTTAGCACCCTGAACATGCATAAGGAACTGGGAAAAACACCTGGAAGCCAGTCGAAACATCATATTGTCTTTTAGATTAGCTGGGATGTATAGGAACCAGGCGTCTCCATCAGTGCCCTTAACTGACTATACATATGGGCCAATCCAAAACAGAACATGAGGAGCTTAAAAAGGAACCAATATTTTCTAAGGAACATAAGGGTCATTAGTCCTCTATATAATCCTCTTAAGATAAAAGCAAAAAACAATCATTGCCCGCATCCTCTACCAATAGTTGTCACGGATTATCTTTAGATATAAGTCCGTGATAGGGGGGCACAGTCCCCGGAAAGAAGAGAAAAAAAAAACAAAAGGGGTACGAACGGTTTGCCGCGACCCGGCCGGCCCCGGGCCACGTACGCTCCGGGAGAGGGGGAAGGGCAGAGAGCTAGCCGATAGTTATAACAAAGAGAAAACACAACGGCAACGATCTGAAGAGGAAGGGTAATTTACTGAATCTAACTAAATCAAACAAAACGAGAGAGACAAGAGTATCAAAAATGAGAGTCAAACCACGATAGTGCGAGGGAAAGCACGTGCTTTCTCCGCGGAGAGCAGAGACAGCTGAGCCGGGCCAGAAGGAGAGAGGCAGACGCTCCGGATCCTGTCCACCGCTCCCCCCACTTCCTCTTCCTGCCAGGTCCTCCGGGGATGCCGCCCCCTCCCCTCCCAATCAGGATACTCAAAGAGTCCACAACAGTAAACGGAACCGGAACATTAACTCGTTAAGTCCACATGATGTTCTGATGTGGAATACTGACAACAAAAAAATCATGCAGTCACAACACAGAGCCTGCTGAAGAGTCTGTCCCCTTCTTTTTCTTCATTTTCTTTACGTACTGAAAGGCCACTATCAAGTCCTCCTGGAGCCTTCTCTTCTCCAGACTGAACAGCCCCAGACTCATTCTTCCTAATTTCATCCTAGTGTTATACAGCTGAATTCATTTTCCTGCAGAATGAGTAGAGAACAAAGTCATAATTTTATACACCATGTCCTGAACTTTTAACATAATGTTCACTGAATGTTATGTAAAACACATACTAAGATAGTAATATTGGCAAAATGCAGCTGGATCCATTAGACAGTTTTGTCTGGAGACAGGAAAAAAATGTACATCAGCACTCAATGAAGAGGGAGGATAGAGTAAATAACTAGCAAAATACAATATTTCTATAGTTCTATTAAGTTTATATACGCAAATAAGAACATTTTGATGTTAAGCAAAACATACAGATAATTCCAATTTAAGTAGGATCAGTAGGAAATTTCTGCCACAACTAATGGCAGATGGTTTGTTAACACCTTATAGCATTTTATCTTAAAAACAAACAGACGAACAAAACCTGTTTCCTACTCTTCAAAATATTTAGAAAGTACATCAAATTAACTGTCACATAAAAGTATTTGAATTTATTTTCCAGTATCCATTTTAAATTTATTTGGATAAATCATTGGCATTATTAACATGAACCACTCTGAAGACTGTATCAATTATCACATATGTATTTATTTTTAGTGAGGCTCAAGATTTTTGATCTAAAGTATAAAAAGAATTTGCTTGCTGACTTCAATTTTTGTGATAATTTAAGTGACCCTCTGGAAAACAATGAAGTAGTTTGATCAGGAAGGATAATTTTATATGTTATTACAGTGACTATCTATCCTTTACACAGATTGTTAAAGTTCAAATTTTATCTGACAGCTAAGATTGATGAAACCAGGAAGAGAAATCTGACACGTACAGACATTGCAATTCTTATTTCTGATGAAGAGAGCAGCCTGCTGAATCTAACTGTAAGATCAGTTAATCCTAGCGTCTGTTTCAAACTCCATATTTATATCCAAAAAGAAAGAAAATGTCAGTTGTTTATAACAACAGGCTGTGTAACTCACAGATGGAAGAATGACTCAGTGATAGTTTTTATATATATGCTTTTATATATCTATTTTTCACAGTGGTTGCAACACTTCTGAAATCTCTAGGACACAGCCTGTGTCTTGGTCAGCTAACACATGATCAGTGTAGAGAAAAATTGAGTAGGATATTACATGGCAAAATATCTGTTCCTCTCTATAGCTAAATTTTCCAAAACTTTCATTTTATGGCTAGCAAATAACATAGAAATAAAAAGATATTTACTTCATCTCTTTAAACATCCTCTAGTTATACCAAATGTCATATTTTTTCACAAAAAGAACATGATATTTGAAAGATCTGATACCTATCAGACATACATTTTATGGTCATTTCTGTCTCCTGTATGCTGCTTACACTTTGCAAAGAGTAGAAGCACAAGTGCCAATTCTTTTCTCAGGATGGAAGAAGAAACAACAAACAAACATTAACTTGCTTCTCTGATCTTGCAGTTCTATGACATTTAATGTAGTAGGACTGGTATGGGATTTCTCTGGCAAAGCAAGCAAGTAGAATTATTTCAATATCATTTCAAATGTGGCATATTTACATTTAAATTGCCTTTGTTAACAAGCCTACTTACAGGTCAAGTACTTACATCTTCTTTATAGAGAGGGAGAAAGGCAACAATTCTGTCCTGTAAATAATGAGAAGACACTGAAAGAACATGAAAAGGACGAGGCTTTGTAAATGATTCTTAAATGTAGTGGATGAGATTTGGCACATCCATCTTAACATAATCCCTACCTTTTTTTGGGGGAAAAAAAGAAACAAACAAACAAACAAACAAACAAAAAACAAACAAACAAACAAACAAACAAAAAAAAAAAAACAAAAAAAAACTCTGACAGATTGAAATCTACTGATTAAAATCTCTATAGCCAACCTGAATCCTTACTCTCTTTCTCTGGGGCATCTATAAAGAAGATGGTAAAGATGATTTGTGTTCTATTTAAATGCAGTAGACTGGCAGGGAATTAAAATCGAACATCTAGAGCATGGGTATCCAACTTTCTGGCTTTTCTGGACTACACTGAATGAACAGGAATTGTCTTGGGCACATATAAAGTACATAATATAGTAATACACATATAAGTAATAAAACTTTATATATATGTATTTTTTTTCTTAATGGAAACAAAACAAAAAAGCAACAAAAACAGAAAACTAGTGGGGCATTGGGGCATTTTAACTTGGTTTTTGAAATTAATGCACCGGTCTGGTTTGATGGAAAATATTGCAATTCTTAGTGAGTTCTCAAGGTGGTTGTTAGAGATTTTTGATTATTTTTTTCTTTTCCTTCTTCACAAGTGTACGTTCTGCCAAAATGCATTGATGTGATGGCAAAGTGAGAGATATTTTCTCAGGTAAGATAGGACTTATGAAAGTCCAGTAAGGTCTGTTACCAAGTTTCTCTGTTGAGTATTTAATTGCAACTTGACAAATTCAATTCAAAAATTCACAGAAAATGTATTTATGTGGACTGAAAATGGAATCACACGTATTTTTATCAACTGTGACTTTTTTTCCTCAAATTCCTTTGTAAAAATGAAAAGCAAGGCTGCATATTTTTTACTGTTCACAGAACTGTGTTTTACCAGTGTATATATAGCATCAATATTTTCATTTATCATCAAAGCATAAAATGGAGAAATAGCAGCTTAGCTCTTCAAATTTATTTTGGCAGATTTTAGTGTTTCTTCAGTTCACCTAGCTATAATCTGTTGAAATAAATTGACTTTAGAAAAAATCTTTAGAAAAAATCTTTTTTTTTTTTTTTTTTATTAGGACAATTATATCTGCTTTTCATAAATTGTTTGATAAATTCACCAACAGTAAATAACTTAGATTTTTTTTGTGCTTAGATTGCCTACCACAATACTAGCACTTATAATAAAGCCTGTTTGAGTTGTAACTATTAAAAAAAAAATAAAAAATTGTTGAGATGACTTTTTAAAGTTCCTTGATATGCATCAAATTTGGCAGCATGGTTTTACATATATTTTAAAAGTGTAATAGATGAAAAGTGACATGATTTAATTAACAATTAAGCATAGTGCCATATTATTTGTTTCAACAAAAAAGTACTTATCTGTCCATATTTCACTGACTCTTCATTCATCTACAATTTTTTGTTTCTTTTTTTTCCCTATGTTATATTTCCTTTTGAGATGATATTAGGTAAGTTGAAATGTTATCAGTCAGTTCTGTGTTTACTCACCAAGCAACACAAGCACATGTAATGTACACATGGATTTCAACTCAACTGAATGTGTGCGGCAGGCATGGGAAGTGGAATTAACACTGCACCCTCCCCTCATCAGCCCAGACAGTGTCAATCACATGCTGATATTTAGTTGTTGCGGTGTGCTGGGTACATGCCCTAGGCAAGAGCAGGCTGCTCAGTTGGGAAGAGTCAACACCACGATGGCACAATGACAAGAGGGTGTTGAGTCAGTGGAACAGATCGCCAGGTTTGTGGGAGATGCCCCATCCCTGGAGATGTTCTAGGCTAGGTGAGGGCAAGACCCTAGGAAAAGTGATGTAGTAGCTGACAGCCATCCCCACAGAATGGGGGCTGGAACTAAATGACCATTAAAGTCACCTTCGACCCAAACCATTGTATGACTCTGATTCTCTGATTCTATGTGAATTTTATCAGTGATATATTCTCACAGAATCACAAAATGGCCAAGGTTGGAATGGACCTCAAGGAACACGAAGCTCCAAGCCCCCTGCCACAGAAAGGGACACCAACCTCACCATTTAATACTAGACCAGGCTGCCCAGGGCCCCATCCAATCTGGCTTTGAACACCTCCAGGGACGGGGCACCCACACCCTCTCTGGGCAGCCTGTTCCAGCACTCTTTCTGTAAAGAACTTCCCCCTAACATCCAACTTAAATCTCCCCTCCCTCAACTTAAAACCATTTCCCCTTGTCCTGCCATTATCAACCCTTTCAAAGAGGTTGATTCCCCTCCTGTTTGTAGGCTTCCTTTAGGTAGTGAAAGGCTGCAATGCAGTCACCCCGCACCCTTCTTTTCTCCAGGCTGAAAAAGTCCAGCTCCCTCAGCCTGTCTGCAGGGGAGGTGCTCCAGTCCCCTGATCATCTTGGTGGCTCTCCTCTGGACCCTCTCCAACAGTTCTCTGTCTTTCTTGTACCGGGGGCTCCAGACCTGGACAGAGTTCTCTAGATGAGGCCTCACAAGAGCAGAGTAGAGGGGGACAGTCACCTCCCTGTCCCTAATGACCACCTCTCTTTTGATAGAGCCCAGGATACCATTTGCCTTCTGAGCCACAAGGGCACATTGCTGGCTCATGTTAAGTTTTTCACCTATCAAGACCCCCAGGTCCTTCTCCACAGGGCTGCTCTAAGAGAACCGCTCCTTCCAGTCTGTATGGATGCCTGAGATTCCTCTGGCCCAAGTGCAAAACTCTGCACTTTGCTGTGTTGAACCTCATCAGGATCACTTGGGCCCACCTTTCGAGCATCTCCAGGTCCCTCTGAATGGCATCCCTTCCTTTCACCATGTCAACTGAAACACTCAGCTTGGTGTCGTCAGCAAACTTGCTGAGCGTGCACTCGATTCTGTCGTCGATGTCATTGGTAAAGATGTTAAAGAGCACCAGTCCCAAGACAGACCCCTGGGAGACGCCACTCGTTACCGGCCTCTACCTGGACACAGAACCATTGATGACCACTCTTTATCTGCGACCTTTCAACCAATTTCTTATCCATCGAGTGGTCCACCCATCAAATCCACATCCATTTTGGAAATAAGGATGTGGTAAGTGACCATGTCAAAGGCCTTGCTCAAGTCCAGGTAAATGACATCGGTCACCTTTCCCTTGTCCACCAATGCCGTCGCTCCATCACAGATGGCCACCAGATTGGTTAAGCATGACCTTCCCCTGGTGAAACCATGCTGGCTGTCTCAGATCACACGCTCATTCCTCATGTGATCAAGCATGTCGTCCAGGAGGATCTGTTCCATGATCTTCCCAGGCACAGAGGTGAGACTCACCTGCCTGTAGTTCCCGGGGTCCTCCTTGCTCTCTTTCTTGTACATGGGAGTGACGTGACCCTTCCTCCAGTCATCCGCGTCCTCACCTGACAGCCACGACTTTTCAAATATGGTGGAGAGTGGTTCAGCAACCACCTCAGTCAGCTCCTTCTGAACCCTGGGATGCATGCCATCCAGCCCCATAGACTTGTACACATTCAGTCTCATGAGGCAGTCTCAGACCTGCTCTGTCCTCACAGTGGAGTGGGGGGGGATTTACCACCCCGGTCCCCACCTCGAGGTTTAGGGATTTAGGGATGCAGGGCTCAGGGATGTGGAATCCTGGCCTCCAGTGAAGACCGAGGCAAAGAACTCATTCAGTACCTCAGCCTTCTCTTCATCTGTTGAAGCAAGTTCTCCTTTTACATTTGCCAAAGGATGTACACTCACTTTGACCTGTCTCTTCTGGCCAATGTACCTGTAGAAAGTCTTCCTATTGTTTTTCACGTTCGTCGCCAATTTCAGTTACGCCTGCACCTTGGCTTTCCTGATCCTATGTCAGCAAATTCAGATGGCATCCCTGTGTTCTTCTCAGCTGACACGCCCTTGTTTCCAGAGCTTGTACACACCAGCTCTCCTCAACATCTTTGTTTTTAAAGGCAGCATCCCAGGGGATCTTAGCCAAGTTCCTCAGCTACGATCCTTTTACCCCTCAGAGGTAAGCTAGTTCCACTTGCAGCCATCATGCCAGGTGCCAAGTAAGTTGCCCCGTGGTCAAAAAAAAAACCTAAAATTCCTGTATTTGCACCAACTTCTAAGCCATTTACTTATGAGGTGGGTTTTTTGGATCCTCTCAGTATCCTGCCATGCCACTGAAGGTATAGAAGAAAACACCACCTGCATGCCTGCTCCATCAACTACCCTCCCCAGTCCCTTGAAGTGTTTCTTGATAGCCCTGAGACTTTTCTCAGCGACTTTGTCACTGCCAGCCTGGACTGTCAGGTAATAGTCAGAATCAGTAATAATCAGAAGGGCAAATCAGTCCAGGAAGTTTCCTAGAAATGTTCCTGATCCATGCCCCAGGGAGGCAGCACACCTCATACGGGTAGGGTCAGGCCAACACGTAGGGCCTTCCATTCCTCTCAGCAGAGAGTAGCCTATGACAAACACCCTTCTGTCCTTCCAAGTGGAGGCAGTCTTGAGGCGTGGGGTCAGCCGCTTCACCCAAGGCAACCTCATGGGTAGACCTCCCTCCACACCCCCACTCACCTCTCCCTCAAGTTCCAGGGCCTCAAACCTATTGCACAGAGGCACCTGGGGAGCCGAGGATGGTCAGGATGGGGGATGCCCACTTCGTTGAGCCGGTACCTGTTTCCACTCCCCCTCCTTTCTCAAATTGTTGCTAGGGGGAGGAGAGGACAGGGTGCTCACTGCAGCACCATCTGCTGGCCAGTTCCCCTTTCCCACCTGTTTGCAAGGCAGCAGAGGGTGACGTGCTCCATGTGGGGCCTCAGTTGTGTGCCAAGATAATCTCAGGGCTAATAGGGACTTGGCACCACCCATCAGTCTCCCTCTCACACTCCTTTATGGTCCTCAGCCTCTCCACCTCCTCCTTCAGATCAACCACAAGGCTAAGTCATTCAGCTGGTCACATCTTATACAAGTGCCACCTCCATCGCCTGGCACTACAAAGGCCAGGCTCTGGCACTCATGACAGCCAGTGATCTGCAGTACTAGCGACTTGTGTTGGGGCCTCAGCTGAATCTCCACAGTTTTCTTAGCATCAGCTATCCTTTCAAGCATGCACAGGACCTCAGTCTGGGTCTCCATGCTCTTTTTGGCTGTAGTCTTCTTTCTGTGTGAGCATACAACTTCCATCTGGGTCTCCACAATTTTTGTAGCAGTAGCCTTCCGCTGGAGTGCAGCCATTGCAAACCAGCAGGCACACTAATACTACTAGATAGCCTTTATGAGGTTTGCCTGATCAGCCCCGCCCTGCTGCCGGTAGCGCTGGCTCTGCCTTCGCCCCGTTGCCAGGTCGTTAACAGGAGCCCGTGCACTTATCACTCACCTGAGAGTGATAACTCCCGTCCTTGCTGGGGAGTCCCGTGTATGGGTGGCTTACAGTTTCTCTTCGTTATAACAGCCCAGGAATTCTCACACTCCGACTCCTCCTCTCCGTCCTGGAGGCTTTTTCTAGGCGAGGGGGAGTGGATGCAGAGTCGTTGCCCTGGCAACGCCCTCGCTGCGTCAGCGGCTTTTGCGAGAGCTGCCCGGCGCTCTGCTGTCTCGGGGATCCCTGAATGAAGGAACTGACTGAAACCCACCTGAACCTCGTGGTCAGTCGCTGTGGTTCTGGCTGAAACAGCTCCGAAGCAGCAAACCTCGGTGATCAAGGGCTTCTTCCGGGTTTGCACCATCACAAGGAGGGTGGCAAGCTGCACATAGGAAAAGAATCTGGAATGTTAGTGGACATCCAATTGAACACAAGCCAGTTGGTCAGAAAGGCCAATGTTATCCTGGTTTCTATGAGAAACAGCGTAGTCAGGAGGATCAGGGATTTAAATGTCCCCCTATATTCAGCTCTGGTGAGGCCACACCTCAATTGCTGTGTTCAGTTTTGGGCCCCTCAATACAAGAAAGGCACTGAGGCCCTGGAACGTGTCCAGAGAAGAGCAACAGAGCTGGTGAAGGGTCTGGAACACAGTCTGATTAGGAGTGGCTGAGGGAACTGAGATTGTTTAGACTGGAGAAGAGGAGTCTCAGGGGAGATCTCACTGATCTCTCCAACTACCTGAAAGAAGGTTGTAGCAAGGTGGGAGTCAGCCCTTCTCTGGGGTAGCTAGTGACAGGATGAAAGGGAATGGCCTCAAGTTTTGCCAGGGTAGGTTCAGGTTGGATATTAGGAAAAAAACTTATTCTCTGAAAAGAGTGGTCAGGCACTCGAACAGGCTGCCTGGTGAGGAGGTTGAGTCAATGTCCCTGGGGGTGTCTGAGAAATGCATACTGGTACAAAAACTATTTAGTGGTGGACAATATTGGTGGTATGTGGATGGTTGGCCTAGGTGATCTTGGAGGTCTTTTCCAGTCTTAATGATTCTATGGTTCTATGATAATGATGAACTGTTTTTTGTTTCGCTATTCTCCCATGACACAGAAAGAGAATGAAATGTTAACATACCAAAATGTTAAATATTTGTGGCTAAAAGTACTTGTAAAATCCTGTTGAATAGCAGCAAATGATAAAAGATTGTATGGCTGACATAATTATTCATAAAATCTCTTTCCATTAACATTCATCATTCAAAACAATGTTCTAAACAGTTTTTGTTACAAACTTGAAAATATTATTAGCTAGCTAAAGGATTAAGTGATCTTCTAATTTTACACACTTTCACAAAGAGAAAGATAGAAGGTGATTGTCAGGAAGAATATATATATATTATATTTATATAATAATTTAAACTTTAATTTCCAGAGATTTATACGTCTAATTCAGACTTCAGACTTGTCATATCTACCTAAATATTTTGAACAAATATGATAACTTTTAGTTGAAATTGTTAATATTACTATTTACATAATGACCAACAGAACTTCTGGATGAGTAGAAGGCTGGATTGTCAAAAATCTTTCATAAGTACATATAAAGTACATTAAAAATTTCAGATTACATCAGCACCATCTCACGCAATACAGTTTAGAATCCTTCTGCATATTCAATAGAACTAATATCTGGGATTTTCTGAAGATTTACTTTCTTATCAGCTTTATAGTGAGTTAAAGAGGAAGCATTAGAGATCTGCAACTTTCCGGTTGGAGAATATCTCTGCTTTCTGACAACAAAAGGTAGTGAGGAAAAACAAACAAACAAAAAAAAACCTGCTTTAATATTTCTCCTTAAAGAATACAGAGAAAGAAAATCTGTCTCCTGCAGTTTCAGTTTCTCCATAGCCTAGTATTTTTTTTGTCATAAGTTCAAAGATGAATGTTTATGCTGTCTGTATCTTCACTTCTTAGACAGGCTTTCTAGAGAAAAGAAAAGAAATATATATATGTATATGATAACTACATAGCTAGATGAATAACACTGTATTTCATATCCTGATTTTTAAATAAAATAATGACTTTCTAGGTACTAAATTATAACTGTGGTGGCAAGTTCAACTGAAGGAAAGATCATGGAAGTTATTAGGCTTTTGACTGCGTATCTGTTGTTGAAATCCTTTCATTACTATAGTCTTGAACATTAATAATAACAAACCTAAGACTTACTAAGGAGGTTTTTAATGCTTATAATGGGGGGGGGGGAAAGCCCCACACAAAACAGACAAACAAAAAACTTCCAATTATTAGGAAGGAATATAGAGCTAAATTATATACATATATATATATATTATAGAGAGAGCTATCATTAAACAAGACCTGGACAGACTAGAGACTTGGACAGGTGGACAGGGAAGAACCAGATGAGGTTTAACAAGAGCATGTGTAGAATTTTGCAGCTGGGGAGGAATGACTATGCATCAGTGCAGGTTAGGGGATGATCTGCTAGAGATGAAGTCTCTGGAGAAGAACCTGAGGATCCTGGTGGAAAACAGGTTGGCCGTGAACCAGCAGTGTGCCCTTATGGCCAAGAAGGTCAATGGTATCCTGGAGTACATTAAAAACAGTGCAGCCAGCAGGTTGCAGGAGCTGATCCTCCCCCGCTACTCCTTGCTGGTGAAAAAATGTTCAGAACACTGTGACCAGTTCTGGGCTCCCCATTCGAGAAAGATAGGGATCTCTTAGAAAGACTCCAGTGCAGGGCCAAAAAGGTGATTAAGAGTCTGGATTGCCTCCCTTATGAGGAAAGACTGAGAAACCTAAGTCTGTTCAGCCTGGGGAAAAGAAGACTGAGAGGGGATCTGATAAAAGTTTATAAATATCTAAAGGAAGGAGCGATGCAAGTGGATGAGGCTCCTTCTATGGAGATATTCAAGACTTGTCTGGACACCTACCTGTGCAACCTATTGTAGGATACCTGTTCTAGCAGGGAGGTTGGACTTGATGATCTCTTGAGGTCCCTTCCAACCCCTGCAATTTTGTGATTCTGTGATACTTCCTCCCAGTTTGTCATCTGCAAACTTACTTGAGGGTGCACTCAGTTCTCTCATCCAGGTAATCAATAAAGATATTAAGCAGAACAGGCTCCAATACTGACCCACAAATGGGGAACACTTGTGACTGGTTGCCAGCTGGATTTAACTTCATTCTCCACAACTGTCTGGGCCCAATCCTCCAGCACATTCTTCAGCCAGCGAAGAGTATAACTGTCCAAGCCACGGGGTACTGTCTTTCCCAGGAGAATACTTTGGGAAACAGTGTCAAAGGCTTTGATGAAGTCTAGGTAGACTACATCAACGTTTTTTGCCTCATCTGGGATAAGCTGGTCAACCGGTCGTAGAAGGAGATGACATTGGTCAAGCAGGACTTTCTTTTCATGAACTCGTACTGGCTGGGTCTGATCTCCCAGTAGTCCTGCAGCTGTCACAGAATCACAGAATTATAGGGACTGGAAGGGATTTCTTCAGATTGTACAGTCTAACATTCCTGCAAAGCAGACTCCCCATAGCTGGCTGCACAGGTCGGTATCCAGGCAGGTCTTGAACATCTCTAGAGAAGGAGACTCCACAACCTCCCTGGGCAGTTTGTTCCAGTGCTCCATCACCCTTACTGTGAAGAAGTTCTTACACACATTTGTACAGGACTTCCTATGCTTCAGTTTGTGGCTGTTTCTCCTTGCACTATCACCATGAACTACTGTAAAGGGTCTGGCCTCATCCCTTTGCCTCTCACACCTTATACAGTTATTAACATTAATAAGATCCCCTCTGAGTCTTCTTTTCTCAAGGCTGAACAGACCCAGGTCACTCAGCCTTTCCTCATAAGGAAGATGCTCTAGGCCCTTTATCATCTTTGTGGCCCTCTGCAGTATACTCATTCCAGGAGATCCCTGACCTTTTTGTACCGGGGAGCCCAGAAATGGGCACAATCCCTCAGGTGAGGCATTATCAGGGCAGAGTAGAGGATCACCTCCCTTGACCCGCTGTCCACTCTTGTGTGATCTCACTCAAGATGATATAACCTTTCCAGGCACCAAGGCAGACAGGCCTGTAGTTCTCCTGATCTTCCTTCCAGCTCTTCTTGTAAACTGGTATCAAGCTGGCAAGCATCAAATCCTCTGAGAACCTCTCCACTTGACCAGGTACTCTGACAGATGGTAGAAAGTAGCTTGGCAATAACCTCTGTCATCTCCCTCAACACCCTTGCATATATCCCATCTGGCCTCAAGGACTTCTGATAGTCTAGATGGAGTGCAAGGTCTCTAATTAGCTCCATCCGGATCACTGGGGGGTTTACTATGCTCTCCATCCCAAAATAACAAAAGAAAAATACTTAGCCATTGGATGATGAAATTGTAGAAATATATTTGAGACTTAGTTCTTACTTCTCTGAAATGCAACAATGAGATAGTAGAGATGAGTCTTAAGCCCTAACAATAACTGTAAACTAGGTCATTAGTTACTGGATATCTGAACTCTTGCAGCATTACTTGCTGACACATTCAGGATAGCATGAATTTTATCTAATTTTAGTTCTCTACTATATATACATCTATAGCTGAGCTAGTTGCTGTGTGTTCTCTTTACAGTCACAGAGAAAAAGATGCACTTTTTACTGAGAAATTCACCTGATCTATTTTTGACATCTTCTTAGGATAAAATAAATCATGCCCTAAAAGAGCTTTTTTTCTTATTTAAGGAGCACAAAATAACTAGCTCTAGCAGAGTACCTAACTAACTTGCAGAGTTTCACTCTGTAAAGGCGTAAGTCTAAGTGAAGTGAGGCCTACCTTACTTGAATCAGTAAATAATTAGTTTTACAAAACAAAACAGGTTTCAAAATGGGATTAAAGTCTATGCTTTACTTCAAAATATGCTACCAACTGGTGTCACTTGCTTGACTTAGTGAAGAAGAGCAGTAGTTTCAATTAGCTAGAATGGAAAATAAATTTGAACCCAATGGTTTCTTATGTCCCGGAAGCTGAGGTTATGAGGTTATAAACTAAACTGGAGTGGCATCAAACTCTAATGTTCTTATTAGCCTTTAGTATATCAAAACTTTATTTTTGTTCTTATTACCAAAGGTCTTATCAAAAGTGTTTGCTTGTCTATTTGTTTTAAACTGTAATAAAGATAGATTAATATGAAGCAACATTGAGTGCATCTTAACAATTTCTTCTAGTCTGAAGTTATTCAAGATATTTAAATTGAATATATGAAAAGTTTTGAACATTTCAAACTACAGATTTTAAAATAAAAAGTTATAATCTCTTCCTCAGCTCTAATTTTAACAGCATACTCAAAAAAAAAAAAATAAAATAAAAAAAAAAAAAGTTGTCTTCTTAGAAATTTAAAAGAAGTGAAAAAGTGTCAATTTGAAGATATTGGAATCCTTTAGTTTTTTTTGTTCGTTTGTTTTGTTTTGTTTTTTTTCCACATGTATATTCATTCTGAGTAGTTAGTTTTTCATTAAACGTCTGCAGCAGGATGTAGAGCTGGTAATTGTTTGAATATGCTTGTTTGACAAATAACATGAACATTCATAACCAGAATTCTTACTACAGCGCATTACTATTTAATAAAGTAGGAGAGAAGTATGAAGGAATAAAGTGTGAACCAAAAAAAAAAAAAAAAAAAGAAAAAAAAATCTGAGCCATTTACTAAAGAGTTTTCAGATTTGACAGAACTATGCAAACGGAGTGTGTGATAAATTTTTATTTTTATTTTTTAATTTAATAGGAAAAAAATAGAGGCTACTTAATAAATAAACTCTTCATAACCAACCATCAAGTCTGGGAAGAAACTGAATTTGTCAAATTCAATTCCAAGTTTTAGACTCAAAATTAATTGTGTAGATAGAGTGAAGATTCAGATAAAAATATTACTTAGCTCTCTACTGACTGTATTCTCTTTATATACATATATATATTCTCTATATTCTCACTGACTATAAGCGTCTTTACTTAGCATGCATATATTTAGATTGTCTGAATAGATAAACACCTTTCTTTTTGTTTTCCAAAACTAGGTAATGAAAATTAGCTACTGAAATACAGTAAATTACTGTAAATTAGCAAAGTAAATCTACAATACTTTCCTGATTATTGTATTTCCCTGGGTACTTCTTGCTACTCTGGAGGAAAGGAGTGACATTTGCATTCTTCCAGTTCTCTAGAACTTCTCGAAGACACTGTAACTTTCCATGAATAATTCCAAATAGCATCACAATTACACTTGCCATCTCTTCCAATGATCATGGATGCATTTCACCAGATCCCATTGACTTGTGTAAGTCCAATATATTGAAATATTTCTTAACCTGATTCTACACACCAAGGATAAACTATCCCAGCTCCAGACTTTCGCGTGGGTTTCAGGAACCAGGAGATGTTACAGGTCAGTCTTAACATTACAGACTATGGTGAAGAAGGCATTGAATATCTTGGCCTTTTCTATGTACTTTGTTACCATGTTCCCAACATAATTCAGAAACATTCCAGCATTTTCTTGAAAAAGTTCTTTCTCTTGCTTTATTTCCCTTGCCAGATCTGAGTAGGTTTATACAGATACATCAGCTCCAAAATCAAGATTTTTCTTTTACTACAAAATCATTACACTTGTACCTTGGCTTCTTTCTTGGAAATGTCATCTTTCTTGAAGGAAAAAAAAATAAAAATAAAAATAAAAAAATAAGACAACACTATACATGTATTTGTTTGATTTTTTTTTTTTATGTCTGTGCTCTACTGTCTCTGCATTGTCAATTCTCTCTTAAACAGTTTTATATCTTCATGGCCAGTATTCCTTTGAACAGAGAAAACTGAAAAACAAAACAAAACAAAACAACCAAACAAAACAACCAAACAAAAAAAACCAACTTTGTTTTCTGTACATGATTCAGCATTTTAAACTTTTACCATAGCCTGACTAATGTTCCAAATATGATTATTTGTGTACATTGCCTATCTAGGAAGTTTCTAACAATTATATCTAGTGTAGATCTGTTTTGTGATTTTCAAGTTCTAGCTTAGAAATATTGTGTTCCTAATTGATTCAGCTGCCCACATGTGTCGACATTACTGCAGGCTACTGAGTGGAGTGCCAGATGTCAGTTATAATGATATGAGATTACACACCTATTAACAGGTTAAGAAGTAAAATAATTATTTCAAAATATTGTCATTTTAAAGTATTAAAAACTTCAGTAATTACTTTCCATCGCATTTCTGTTCTCTGTGTTGTACATGCAATTCTATATTTTAATCTAACCAAAATGCCAATTTTGATTGTTTCTTACCTTCTACTAAATCTAATAAGCATTTAATTAGTATGTTGTAGTATTTATCCTTATTTATTTATTTATTTATTTATTTATTTATTTATTTATTTATTTATTTATTAAGGATAAGTACTCTAAATTTGGTGGTAGAGCAAGGACTTCGGCTACAGTAAGACATATATTATGTACATTAAAAAATAAAACCAAGTATTTGTAAACTAACATATCACTTGATCTATGTTTAGTGGTCAAGGGATAATAGTCTGTGCCTAACTTGAGGAGCTATGTGTATTGACTTTATGATCTCTACAAGACTTCTTGAAACAAGCAGATTGTTTTATATTCAAAAGGATAAATATTTTTGTTTCATTTCATTTCAATTTTTGTACAAATAAGCAGTTCATCTTTTAGATTGTCTTTGTGTTATTTTGCTGCTTCCTTTTTCCTTAGTTCTATTTAAACTATTTTATATAATTAAATATAAATAATATGTAATATATTATATATTATATTATATAAATAATTGTTTACAATCTCAAGTATCTAAAAAGTGCATATCTATACAAGATTTGTAGAAATACTGAAGAGTTTAATAAGCATTTCTGTAACAGAAATTATTAATCTCCTTCGTCACAATATATGCTAAGCATGGACCATAAAATAGAATGCATGAAGTATTCATACTACTTTTTTATTTTGTGATTAATAAGCCAACTAAGTAAGGAAAAAAATTACTGCTGTATATCAACATTCCATTCAAATGACAGGATTTATGTAAACTTGCATGGAAGAAATTTGTTGTCAACTCAACAGGCTATAATTCCTTTTTCTAAAGTAATTTATCTGTGTAGATTAAAAATGTTTTCAAAACTTATTCATATTAAAATAAGTGAGCTATTAAGTTACCTAAAGGTAAACAAATCAATAAACACATGCAAGGGGACACTAAATGTACTAAATAACAACAAATAATTAAACTGAAAGAACTATTCTACGTAAGTATGAGTGTTACCTTACAATGTTGGATGGATGGACTACCTCCAAATTGACATATTAAAGCAAAAGAGTTTGAATTTGTAGAGGGAAATCGAACTTTATGAGCTCAAAAGCTCATAAAAATAACTTATGTAAAATTGCTTCAACATTTCCTGTTTTTTTCCCCACTTCATTATTGACAGTAGACCTGTCGTTTGGCTTGCCAAACTTAGTTTCAAGTTTCTTTCAATTCTTTCTTCAACTAAGTCTACATTAGTACTAAATCCTGTCACTTCTCCCTTCACAATTTAAAATCTATGTCAGGCTTTCCACTCTGCTAACAGTCTTTCTGTTCCTCAGTATTCTCTGTCTTTATCTCTTTAACATCGTTCCTCTCTGACCTCTTTCATTATCAGAAATGAATGAGAGCTTGAATGTCATGCATATAAAAATCACCAATGAAGGTGACCCACTGTTTCACAGCTGCTTTGATGGCATCGTTACTAAGAAAATGTTGCCCACACAGTTCACTTTTTGTCAGCTTGAATAGGTAGAAGTCAGAAGGCAAATTCAGACTATACTCTTTGTGTGATAAGATTGTCCAAACAAGATTGGCAATGTGCTCCACAGTCTTCAAACTGATATGTGGTCTGGCATTATTGTTTTACAAGAGAAAGATTGTCTTCTTCTCTAGCTTGCTTCTGGATGTTCAAGCCACATAAAGATGTTAGTGGTCAGAGTTGATGGTTTGTCTGATTTCCCGAAAATCCAGAATGATAATTCCTTTCCTGTCCCAAGTAACATAGCACTTCATTTTACCCTCTCAAGAGGTGCATCTTGAACTTTTTATTCAATGGGGAATTCACATTTCACCACTCCACTGACTACCATTTTGACTCTGGCTTTTAGTAGAAACTCATCTCATCACCAGGAATGATGCAGTCTAGCAAATTGTCACCTTCACCTTCCTATTTGTTCAACAGTTCCTGACAAACTTACAGAGTGCTCTTTCTGCTCCTATATGAGAATTTGTGGGACCCATCTGGTATAAACATTGTGGTTTTCCAGCATTGTCACAATTGTTTCCGAAGCACTGAAGTTGATACATTTGCATTTACATTTACATGCTCCATTTACAATTCTCTGGTAGTAATCCGCCAGTTTGCATAGATAAGTTGCTTTAGCGGGGTGGTTGGACTTGATGATCTCTTGATGTCCTTTCCAACCCTTGCAATTCTGTGATCAATACTCTCATTTCTTAATGTGACAGCTGTATATGGCTGTCTGGAACGTTGATTATTCTTCATGTTACTATTGCCACCATTGAAACACACCACCCACTACCTCACTGTGCTAACATCCACTGTTTGTTTGGTCTCCATAAATGTTCAGCAAGCATCAATGAATGTCAATGAGTGTATTATTTTTTTTTTTACGTGGAGGAATTCAATGACACACCATTTCTTCATATGCACTTCCATGTCAGACGCCATTTTGTCAGACTGTCCCACTGCTTCTACCTGTTGCATGGCAAGAAAATTTAATAGAATATTGTGGAAATGTTCAATATCTGTTGCCATATCACCAATATCTGCCTCTGATGTCATGGCATGATGTCTGATAGCAGACATTGCTATCAGAACAGCCCTCATAATTTCTTTTTCTGTTGAATTAAACTACTGTTTCCAGGTACTCTTTACTCTCTTCCAATATATTTTACTGTCAGGTTTCTGTCACTACATGCTTTTATTCTTTCAGTTATAATTTCTTTATTCAACATTTCCACCCTTGATAGTCTATTTTATCATCTCCTTTTCATTTTATCTTCTCTTTTTTTTTTTTCTTTCTATTATCATTATTTATTTATTTATTATTTATTTATTTATTGTTGGTTGAGAACATTCTCTTTTTCTCCACTTTGTGATACGCTTTTTTGTTGTTATTTTTGTAGTTATAATTTTAATTGCATGTTCTTTTTTCCTGACATCCAATGTTCACTGCAGGTTTTTGTTTTTGTTTTTAAATATAAATGCTGGAAAAAGATTTAATAACAAAAAAAAAAAAAAAAAAAAAAGAAGAAGAAGAAGAAGCATCAAAATTGTTGACTATCACGGCAAATTAAACAGCTACAATCAGAAATAGACAAATACAACAAAAATGTGGGAATTAAATAACTAATTTTAGAAACTAGAAATATAATTTCTTTATATATTATATTACTTATAATGTTGCTAATGCAGCAGAATACTAATAAGAAAAAAAATCTGAGAAACTTGACAGTAAGTATCAGACTATTTTAATATTCAACTTCTTACTCAGGGAATCATTGGCCAAGATAATAATCTTAAAATATTGTATTATGAACATATGTTAATCTGTGTATCCACCAAAAAAACCCAAACATAATCATGTATTAATCAGCTAAAATCAATGTTTAGTTAAATTTCATTTGAACTCTCTAAATCTGAACTTAGAGGATAATAAGCCTTTTCTGAATTTTTCATGTGATTTTTTTTTTTGTATTTCAGGTGCACAGGAACCAAAACTTCTTTCCTCTGTCTCCAGGATTCATAGAAATATGTAGTTTGTTTTGTTTTGTTTTGTTTTGTTTTGTTTTGTTTTTTCCCAAACCAGATCTGAAAATAAAAGAGCAATAGCAATATAAAAATAAGCTATATATCTCGAATTATAGAATGTCACTAAAATATTTTTATGTTTCCTTTTTCACTCACGGAACTCTAAGTGAATTAAACATGAATGGAAGAACAAAGGAAGACAATATAAAATATATTTCAAAAATCTTAAGAAAGAATTTACTACATAAGTCATCAAGATTTTGTTCTATTTCTCCAAATAAAAGAAGAATTCTTATTCTGAATCTTTGTTCAATACAAATGAGATTATTCACTACTCCTTCAAATTGTTCCTAAATATTATTTGCAGATATACAGGATAGTGTTAGGTTTATAAAGAAAAAGCATAAATAATACAAAATAAATGTCAGTTGTACAATAATACAAATTATTACTATATTTATTTATTTTTAAGATAGTTATGAACAAGTTTTTAAAGGGATGGGCCAGTATAAACAAAAGAAATCAAAATGGATCTTGGCAAATTTAATTTTCATACAGTAGTGAATGAGGTACAGGAGATCAAGAGTATTGTTATACTTCATCCTGGCCAAGATTTCCTACATGTAAGTAATCCCTAGAGAAAATGCAAATACTTAGCAATTGACTATGCCTGACTTTTGAGATGATGCCATTCTAGAGTTCTGCATTCTGTCCCCAGAACAGAAAGGATGTGGAATTGTTGGAGCAGGTACAGAGGAGGGCCATGAAGATGATCAAAGAATTTCTCTTTGGCTCTTCTGTCACTTGAAGAAGGAAATTATTGGCGTATTCCATGACACTCCTGAATTCCTTATGCTCTTCTGTGTTGTCCCTCCAGCAGATATGAAGCAGTTGAAGTCTCCCACAAGGACCATGGCCTGAGAAAGAGGCTGCTCCTATCTGTCTATAAAGGATCTAATTCAATTATTAGTTCAGGTGACCTGTAGCAGATTCCCACTGCAATGTCACCTTTACCTGTCTTCTCTCTAATATTTTCCCAGCTGTTATTTCACATAAAGTGAAACATCCCCTCCTTATCTTTCCAGCAGTATAGCTTACATCTAGAATTTATCTTTTTAGAGATTTTGATATTTCAAATAATGTCAAAAAATTATTCTGCTTATTCTTTGTTTAGAGGGTGAAGAAACTGGAACCTCAACATGTTATGCAAGTCAATAATATTTTATCTAACATTCAAAAAGGCCAATCTAATCTGTAATTTAAATAATTTTTAACAGTAACCTGAAGACTTTCATTACCATCATCCTTCAGGAGAATTCAATTCTAAATAAACACTTAATCTTAGCCTCTATACTACATGTCAGTTAACTCAAACTGAGTTTGAGTTTTATCAACCAGTTTTGTGACACTGCAATTAGATAACTACGTTTCTTATATCTGTCTTTTTCAGAGTTTCAGAAATAACTTTAAGATGGTTAGAATACCCAGAAACACATGCATTAGTTCTGCTTTGCACATTTCTTCTTAAACTTCTCAGAGACCCATCCAGCCTAATCTTGAATGTCTCCAGGGATAGGGCTTCCACCACTTCTCTGGGCAGCCTCTGCCAGTGCTTCACCACCTTTACTGTAAAATCGTCTTCCTTACATCCAATCTAAATCTCCCCTGAATATGACTGATCTTTCATGAGCATTGGAGCAGACTTGCTTACCAATCAGCTTTTAGTAAAAGAAATTTTTTAGGCACTTGGTATTTTAAATTGAGAAAGGTAGCAGCACAAGTCCCTCAGAGTATGAGTTGGGCTTGCCATTTTAGTCTTCAAAAATCCAATCCTATATCAGATTAGTTCTTATATTGCTGAAGACCAAACAACTATAAGTGAGGATTTAATTCTTAATCACACTTTCTAAATTACTATACATCAAAATAGTTCAAGCTATCATCAGTTTTTTACTATATATATATATATATTTATATATAGATATATCAATATTTTACACATCATGCATATGTAGTATCTTCATCATTATTTACTTTCTGATTTATTAAAAAGAAAAAAAAGAAAGGAGGGGAAAAAAAAAAAAAAAAGACATCTACATTATTGAACATTCAACTATAATTTCAGTACTTTGACTTACTTTCAATTCCTGAAATTGAAATTGCATTCATTTCCCTCCAATAATTAGTAGTCTTAAAAAAGAATATGCATAAAAATGTAATCTTAATATTGGTAGTGTACTGGATCTACAGGTCTATCTGAATTTATGAGTACAACTCTGATGTATTTCAGTATTAGTGGAAAAGAAAGTAGAAGAATATGTATTGCATATACTAATTATGCATATGTTATTCTGTCAGAGATGTTTTGAAAGTGAGTGAATTTGTATGTTGATTTCTGTTGATGATCTAACTACATCTAACTTTTAATTGTTCTAATTTTTCAGTAGCAAATTATTTTATCTAAAGGTAGGTTGGCCTTACAGTGTATGTTCTTACACATTTAGTGAATATAAATCGCTTGATAATACTGTTATGTTACTTTGCTCACTTTTCTGAAGAATATTACAACTTCAAAACTCAAATTTAACTGGAAGAGATGAATATGCAACTTTGACTGTTCACTAACCTTTGTCAAAATGCACACTTTTACTCTTTCTTGGCTTGGCTTCATGTGAAAAAAAATCCCATGAGGACCTGTTTTCAAGTTTTTTTAAAAATATACTCTGATTCAAATTATCTAACAAATCTATTTACCTGCTTTTTTATTTTTATTTTTTATTTTTATTTTTATTTTTATTTTTATTTTTTTATTTTTTTATTTTTTCTAAACTGGAATAAACTCATTCAAATATTCAAATTTAATATATTTGGACAACCTTGTCATGTACTGCATAACTCACAAGAAAAATCTCTGTCTCATCTGTTAGATTTCATTCTTAAGAGTCATGGATTTCATTATATTAGCTTTTGCCATTTCACTTAATTTGTAACTGTACAATTTTACACTAAGCACTACCGATTTCCCATTCCCAGCATACTCTGGAGTGTCATATTTATAAGAATATCTACTGCTATTCCATGAGTACTTTCTGTGATACTCTGAATTAAACAGGTCATTTGTCTTTGTTAGTGGTGGAAGACACATATTCTACTGATTCCACATACTCTTAATCTTTCCTTTAATCAGGAAAAAAAATCTTACTAATGATTTTAAGCATTGGCATTCATGATCATAGGGTTTCAGTTAAGTCAGTTCCTGTATTAGAATCCATGTGTTTTGAATACCAAGTATAGTCTTGTGGCATCTTTAACCTTAATGAAGGGTACAGTTGAAAAGTGATGCTATTTTCTCATCACGTAATGCTTTATTTTAACAAAATAAAGGCACAAATCTGAAGTTAGTTTTATTTTATTTCAGTTTAGATTATTTTTTTACTTAGTTTTATTTTACATGAAAGCAAGATGTTTATAGCTATATAAGCCCATAAGGCATACTGCAGATCTTCAGATGACTGAGCCCCACAGCATAAGTGCCATGAGAAAGTGAATGGAAAAGATATAGGACCTTGGAAGGTCATCTGACGCCCCTTTTTCCTTCGGCTCTTCCCTGCTTCTTGACCCAGCCTCACACATCGCCTTAGCGTAAGGCCTACAGCTTTCAGCTACTCTTTCTTATATTTGATTTATTAGCTTCAACTCAAATTATATTGTTTTATAGTATGTTATCTTGCATTACCATATTTAGTAAATTAGTTTGTTTCTCCTCAGATCATTGCCGCTGTTATTAATTATTCGGGGTCCCCTGTTTCCCTTTTCTGAAGGTGCAGATTTGTGAAATCCCTCCACCCTGCTAGTCACGGAATCAGGCCAAACCAGCCCATAAACCGTTAACACTACTATTGAGACTACCTGTAGTGTGGTTATAATTCCTTTCAACAGATTTCCTTCAGCATGTTTATGTCATTAAAACCCATTATTAATCATATTAGATAGTCAAAGTATGGGATTGAGACTTAGGTTATTCCTGAGCCGCATCCGGTTCAAGAGTCACAAACTTCCACTCTGATTTTAACAGTAAGAACTTCCAACTTTTCAGCACAAACATGGATAAGAAATGGCATAATAAGTGGATTTCTATATATCACATTTTTTCTGCAATTTTGCTTTAAAGTAAAAGATTTAAAAAATGAGACAACTTTGTCACAAAGGAAATGAAATATAGGTAGAGAATACTATTTCAGATTTGTGTAGAGATGTGGAGTTTGTTCTAATCTTGAGCATATATGATTTTGGGGGGTTTGATTTGAAGATTTCTATTAAGATCCATTAAGAGGCAACTGTGAAATACTAGTAAGAGTAGATAAAAATTCAAATGTCAAGAAACAGTAGATATAATACATTTATCAAGTAAATTCACTTTCTTCCATCTGTCTTCATCAAGTGCTTAAAGATATTTTCTTAAGAGGTAATTTGTCTTATCTTGGGAATAGCTACGGGTTTAATAGGAATAATAAAGTGTAAAAATAAGCATTTGAGAAGATAATTTGTCATACTTATAGAATTTCCCACTAGAGGTATTCTTTCTTAGAGATAGTTTAAGAGAAGAGATATACCCATCCAAGAAATTGAACAGATAAACTTATTTCGAACATGGACGTGAGGCCAAATCTGTCCCTTATTATTGCACAATTCTAGGATGTTGTGCTTAATAGTTCCTCCTTCTTTTTCCCTATAAGTAGATATTCATTGAAATACTTTTGATTAGATCTTTTTTATATAGTTTTTCAAGTAGTCGCCGTCCCTGGAAGTGTTCAAGAGGCATCTGGATGAGGAGCTGCGAGATATGGTTTAGTAGCTTGTGGTAGCAGTGGTAATGAGAAGACGGTTGGACTAGATGATCCTATAGGTCGTTTCCAACCTTGTGATTCTGTGATTCTATGATTCTAAGTGATATAGAAAGGAAAGGACAGAGAGTGTCCAGGCTTTCAAAATATAGAATCGTAGAATCAGAGAATCAGAGAATCAGAGAATGGCCTGGGTTGAAAAGGACCACAATGATCATCTAGTTTCAACTCCCCTGCTATATGCAGGGTCGCCAACCACTAGACCAGGCTGCTCAGAGCCACGTCCAGCCTGGCCTTGAAGGCTTCCAGGGATGGGGCTTCCACAACCTCCTTGGGCAACATGTTCCAGGGCATCATGACCCTCTGTTGAAGAACTTCCTCCTAATATCTAACCTAAACCTCCCCTGCCTCAATTTAAAACCATTCCCCCTTGTCCTATCACTATGCACCCCCGTAAAAAGCCATTCCCCCTCCTGTTTATATGCTTCCTTCAAGTACTGGAAGGCTGCAATGAGATCTCCCCAGAGTCTCCTCTTTAGCTTGGAGAAAAGAAGGCTCCAGGGGACGTCATTGCAGCCTTCCAGTACTTTAAGGAAGCATATAAACATTAAATATATATATGGCAGAAATATCTGTCATATATATATGGCAGAAATATCTATAGAACTTTTATTTACATTTAATCAATTCTCTGTCTCTACTGGATATTCAATAATTTGTCTTCATCTGAAAGTTGAATCATTTAATAAAAGTAAGATGTCTTGCAGGGTTGGTGATAAATCTCTGGAATAAAAAGAAGCAATTAATACAATGTTCTATGTCTAGCAAGTGATAGCATTTGCTGGCTCCTCTCTCCATAATTTTATAAATTTATTTGAATATAGAGACTTTTTTTTTTTTTATTTTAAAGAAAAGATCATTTCTTAAAAGCATAGGTTTGTTTGTCAGGCTGGTTGTTTTGGAGGTTGACTGGTTTGTTTGTTTATGTATTTTGTTTACTAATATGTACTTGCATAAAAAATCATACTTAACAGTATTACAAGTGATGTTACTTGCTTCATTATTGCTAACATTCAGCGTAAGGACAGGGAATTTCATATATTGTGTGTTTCCTCTTGGAGTAATTTCTTATGTGTCCTGTTATTTATTTATTTATTTATTTCAAATTTAATGTATATCCATTCTTATCTCTTCTCCTTCTGATCTTATTTTAATATGTCACTTTTTCTACATGTCAGTTTCTCTCTTTCTTAATGATCTTTCTATACATCTCTAACAAGAATTACTTTTTTTCATATCCTCTCTTTTCACTATCCAAATATCTAAGATAATGATATGTCCAAAAAAGTGTGGGTGGTCTGATGAAAGAAAGATCGAAAGATAAAATAGCAGAAGAAGCTAAAAAACAATAGTTATTGTGAGGAATGACTATTTCTATGATAAAATTTGAAAAGTAAACTAGATTTAGTGTGTGACATTCTTCAACTGATGTAAGCAGAACTCAAGAACTTTTTTGAAATTTAAACAGAACAAAAACTTTTGATATAAATTAGAAATTCTGTAGTATATTTAATTTACAGGTTTGTAACAAGCACAAATAGATTCAATCCATCTGAAATACTCTTAACTTAATGCTAAGTGAACTGGGTCTGTTTAGCCTTGAGAAAAGAAGACTGAGAGGGGACCTGATCCAGGTTTATAAATATCTAAGGTGTGAGGGGCAGAGTGGCAGGGCCAGACTCTTTTCAGCAGTGTGTGGAGACAGGACAAGGGGAAACAGCCAGAAACTGCAACATAGGAAGTTTCGCACAAATGTGTGTAAGAACTTCTTCACGGTGAGGGTGATGGAGCACTGGAACAGGCTGCCCAGGGGGGTTGTGGAGTCTCCTTCTCTGGAGATATTCAAGTCTCGCCTGGACACCTACCTATGTGACCTGGTTTAAGGAACCTGCTTTGGCAAGGGGATTGGACTTCATGATCTCTGGAAGTCCCTTCCAACCCCTACAATTCTGTGATTCTGTGATTCTGTTTGGCAATGTGAGTAAAATTTCATTTAGTTCTTATAGAGGAAAAGATGTAATTGAAAACAGGATTTAGAAGAATGAATATATAAACCCACAGTGAAGACATTTGGGATGACTATCTAGAACTTGTTTATAATAAGTGAAGATACATAGTCTAATGTTATTTTTTTCTCATTTTAGAACAAGTTTCAAATGAGATTTCTATGAATGTGTTGATTTCAATCAGCTCACTGCAAGGGAGTTTCCAGAGATTTCCTCAGACATATATTATAGATAGCAGATACTTACTATAAAAGTTAAAAGAAATTCATCTCACCAATAATATCTAGTTATCAAAGTTCCTCAAAAGCCAATGAAGGGAGCTTAAAAGGAAGGTGACTGACTTTGCACTTTCTGATAGTGACAGGAAAAGGGAGACTGTCTTCAAACTAACAGAAAGGAAATGTAAAAAAAAAAAGTATGCTTTCTCAGAAGGTAGTGAAGCACTGGCACAGGTTGCAAAGAGAAGTTGTGGGTGCTCTATCCCCGTAGGTGTTAAAAGCAGGTTGGGTGGAGCCTGAGGAATCTTGATGTAATGGATCTAATCTAAATGATTGGATCAAATGGACAGAGGATTGGAATGAGCTAATCTTTGAAGTCCTTTCCAAACTAGTCATTTTATGATCATTAGAAATTTACCTTAGGAGTTCTTTAATTAACAGATATAAATATGTGTTAATATAAATATTATAAATAAATATAAATAATACATATATCTAGAAAGCTATTAAAATAAAATCTTCCCTAAGATCTAAAATAACCCCTGGTATGACAGCTGAGGTCAGGGATGTCAATGATAAACTAATTAATCTTTTTGACCATCCTGGGAATAAAGAAGGAGATTAAGAAGACTCTACTTTCTCATACCAGCTTATATCTAAAAGTGCACCATAAAACATCAACTAGTGCTTTTAAATACTCATAATAATATCTCAGCAGATTTTTTGAAATGCTTGAAAATTAAAAATTTATTGTAAAGCATTCACATTTGCTATCTTCTCTGTTATAAAATACTTTCAACAATAGCAATAAAAGATAATTTATTGCAGTTATAGCTTCACATCTAAGCATTCTTAAGTATTTTTAATTGTTACAATATATCACTACAAGATCTAATCTATACTGTTTATTACTAAAAACAAAGAAGTAGACATGCTCAGATTATTCCATTTCTTAGTTCTGCTGTATTTTTTGTGTGATGAATTGCAAGCCAATATTTATGTGAATCCTTTTCCTCAGCTACAAGATGGATTTAATGATTTCTAGCTCAGAAGTAGTTAGAAAAAATAACAGGGAAATATTATTGGCTCAGTGTCTGGATGGAGATCAGTAGCAAGTGTTGTCCCCCAGGAGTCAATGCTCGGATCAATACTCTCTAATATCTTTCTCAGTGACATTGATAGTGGGGTCGAATACGCCCTCAGCATGTTTGCTGGTGTCACCAAGTTGTGGGGTTGACAGACCAGAGGGATGGGATGCCATCCAGAGAAGCCTAGACAGAATTAAGCAGTGGGGCCAGATGAACCTCCTGAGATTCAACAAATCCAAATGCAAGATACTGCAGCTGTGTTGAGACAACCTCCCATTACTAATAAAAACTGGGGGATGAAAGGATTCAGTACAGCCCTGATGAAAAAGAACTGGGGGTACTGATGGATGGGAAGCTGGACATGAGCTAGCAATGTGCACTCGCAGCCTAGAAAGCCAACTGTATCCTGGGCTGCTTCAAAAGAAGTGTGGTCAGCAGGTCAATTCTTCTCCACTACTCTGCGCTGGTTAGACCCCTACTGGAGCACTGCATCCAGATGTGGAGTCCTCAGTACAGGAGAGACATAGACCTGTTGGAGCACATCCAGAGGAGGGCCACAAAAATGTTCCGAGGGACAGAACACTTCTCCTGTGAGGACAGACTGAAAGAGCTGGGACTGTTCAGCCAGCAGAAGACGAGGCTCCAAGTTGACCTGATAACAGACTTTCAATATCTAAAGGGGAGCTATAAGAAAGAATGGGACAGACTCTTTAGCAGAGTCTGTGGTGATAGGACAAGAAGAAATGGCCTCAAGCTTAAAGAAGACAGGTTGAATATAAGGAAAAAGTCTTTTACAGTGAGGGTGTTGAGGCACTGGAACAGGTTGTCCAGAGATGTAGTTGATGCCCCATTCCTGGAGACTTTCAAGGTGAGGCTGGATCAAACCCTTGGCAACCTAATTTAGCTATGGATGTCCCTGTTCATTGCATCGGAGTTGGACTAGATCACCTTGAAATGTCCCTTCCAACTCCAAGGATGTTATGATTCCATGATTTTTTATTATTATTATTTTCAAATTATTTTCCTTAATTTTGTTTATTATTATTCATACTTGTACATTATAATTTTATAATTATTATTACTAGAGATATTGAGGCAAATTGTTTCAGAAGTGTAAATAATTGAAATATTGAATTTAAGTAATAAATTTATAAATTAAATTCAAATCATTAATGTAATTTCTAGAAAGTTTTAAAATCTGAAACCACCTTCTGGAAACGACTGAAAGCAAGACATCAAAATCGTGGTACTTCCTTTTGAGATTCCCTGTGATAAATCCAGCCTTTTCTCTGACAGTGGAATAAGTTATTCAATTTCAAAGCATAAGAGTATAAAAGAACAAAATACTATAGTTATGTGTGGACATTACAGATCAGTCCAAAGGCCCATCTATCTCAAAAGACCATGTCCTAAAGGGCACAACAGTAGAAAGATAGAACATACTGGTAGGGTAGGGTAAGCTCTTGATGATACTTCTCATATATAATTTCTCAGTGTGCAACAATCTGCATGTGAAGAGCCTGTCAAATTAATCATCCTAAGGATTTAGAGCTTCTAGATGGATTACTTTTACTCAGACTTGTCTATCATCTCCTGAATGTGTGTTAAGGTTTTTAAATTCATCAGTATGCTGTGGTAAGACGTTATGCAATTCAAGTATGCATTTTATAAAGAGCCACCTCCGTATGCTTATTCTGAAACTACCATCTGTTGGTTTCATTCAGCGTTTCCTAATTTGTATTTTGAAAGACGACAGTAAACAACTGTCTTTATGCCATTCAAAGTTTCAAAGTTGTCAATTTTTTTCTTCCATTAATCATCTGTCTTATTTATTTTTTGTCATCACCCTTGATAGTCTTTGCTACTCTTCTGTGCACTTTTTCCAATATGTAGATAAAGATGTTAGATATAAGTAGATATAGCTAGATATAAATTTGAGCTATGGGAAGACAGAACAGAAAGCATGTCTGGGAATAGTATTTAAAACATGTTTATCATAAAAACGTATAGTGACATAGTAATGTTATGTAAGTCCTTATCTAAGAGTTTGAGAACAGGTGTTTTCTTTTTAAGTATTTTCAATTATGAAAATAGCACTCATCCACTAAGGCTTATGGATAAGTCCCTCCCACAAAACCCTCATGTTTATGCTGTTTATGTCATTACAAACTGAAGAATAAGAGAGAAACAAAATGAAGAATTTCATGAAAAAATAGCATAGAAGGAAAGTGATAACATCACCGTCCTTTCAACTGAGTCAGTTGGCTACTTCTTTCTATGACTACACCCTATGATTCCAACAGAGATACATCAAATGATTTTGGAATTATTTTCTTATGACTTATAAGATCAGTCCTAATGTACTTCTGTTATTATAAGGGTGCATCAATTTCAACATGTGATATAAGCAACAACAAGCCTCCCTAAAACATAACAAGTACCATCATTTATAAAATGTGAAAGGTCACCTACTTGCTCTCTCTTCATCTCCTTCCTCCTTGATCCTGAAGCTTGACTATAGTTCCCAGATCCATTTCCATCTTCCAGATCTGTAATAGGTTATTTCTTCCCCTACAAGATATTCTCAGCTTCTAGGAAATTCAACTCATCTCCTCGCCAGACACCAGCATCTCCAAAGGGCATGAAGTCCAAAAAATATGTGTATGCTGTAACATGCAAAAATGATTCTTATGATTCTTACAGAAAATCAATAGAAATACAAATAATACACTGTTTTCAAAAGTAAAAGAAATTCAATATCTTCAGCTCAAGATATAAGGACTTGCCTCAAGGCACCATGATTGTTTACTGTGGATAAAACCTCTGAGGTCAATGCAAGCAAGGCATTGAGAATGTGAAGTGAAGCAGGAAGTATGAGCAGCCCTTAACAGACTAGATTGAAAGCTAAAGTAGCAAAAAGGTAAATATGAAAATATGTGATTGAACATTTATCTAATCCTTTATATACATTGTTTTATCTCTAATAATAGAGAGATAATAATAGTGGATGAAAGAAGATATATACGGGTTAGACAAATATATGTATATATGTATATGTATAAATTGAGCAGCATATGTAGATGAGGTCCCGTTTGGCTGTTTATTAGGCCATTAAAAGCATAACAACTGTCGGCCATGGCAATGAGTTGAGTATATCAAGTAATTTATCAGCAAACAGTTATCTGTTTATTTTTTAAACACAACAAGAAATAGCTTCTTATTTCTACTAAAATAAAAAAAATCTAGATGAGGATATGAAAAAAATAAAAACAAATATTTTGTTGCATTGTGTTCTACCTTGTGTTTTGTTGTTGTTGTTGTTGTTTTTCCCCACACTTTGTTTACCTTTTCTTTGTGTGTATCCTTTAATGTTTCTCCCAGTTACTTTTAAGGCAGTTCTCCATCCTTCCTCAAGTCAGTTTGACTATATGTACCCAAAGAAATATGGTCCCTGATCCCTTAAATTTCATTCTTTTTTCTCTTGATCATTGATATTCTGACAGATTCTTATAAATCCAAGAATCAACATTCTTGTGATGTTCCTGTGAACTACTCCTGCATGTTTCTAATGAGTCCAGGCAAAAGTAAATATAGACTCCTGGATATGACATGTGCTATTGTCATTAAGCAGATGTATGCAACTTGATATGAAGTTATTCCAGTACAGTTGTCAAATATAAAAGCAAGAAGAGATTAGCATTCCGATCTTTAACTTGCATTTCAAATAGATTATTGAATAAGAACAGCAGGTATAAATGAATCCACATATATAACTCCTGATGTTTAATAGTAGGGAGTTACACAACTCTTTAGATCCCTTTTGAAAGCTATGTTGCTCTTAGAGAAAAGGAACAATTTTAAGGTTCATCACTGGATACAATAAAACATCTAGAAATAAGAGGTTTTCTTCACTGAAACAGGGGGACTCCAGAAGACCACACTTTGATTACAGTGAATATCATTCTCTCTATACATGATGCATGTTCAAGAGAATTGTTCGTATTTTATAATGCTTGAGAGTTCAAATTATTCAGAAGTGAAATCTAAAACATTAAGATGTAAAATGCTAAGATGTGACATTACCTAGAATCTAACACGTTTCCCAGAATCTCTGTAATTTCCTTTAAATTCCTTATTTTCCTTAGAAATGTAGAAGTAAAAAATTCAAAATAAGATTTATTTGGTCCATGTTTAATAAAGTGTGATATAATTGGTGGGCTTGAAATAATCTATTTCAAATCAAGAAGTCAAAGAAAAACACTGATATGAAGCACTTGTTTGGGAATATGTGATTGTGGTTTTTGATAGCTGCTGAGTTATAGAAAATAATGACCTAGTAGAGCTACTATTGCTTCGAAATCATAGTAATCTCTGCTTATGTTTTAGTATTCATATTTGAAGAATTTTGCAGCTTTTCTTATTTGAGAAAGCAGAGGAGAGGAGAGGAGAAGAGAGGAGAGGAGAGGAGAGGAGAGGAGAGGAGAGGAGAGGAGAGGAGAGGAGAGGAGAGGAGAGGAGAGGAGAGGAGAGGAGAGAAGCTATGAAACACACATTGTGTTATCACTTTAGTAGTTAAAATGCTGCTAGAAAGAACTCAAAAAGGGTTAACTGAAAATTTCAAAATCATATTTTTTCTTCATAAGTACATATTGAAGTCATTCAAGTAAATTCAATGAATTGAACATTTGAATAATGGAATTGTAGCAATAAAAAAGACAGAAATATTACAAAGAAAATTCCTAGCTGTGCTCACTTGTTTTTTAAACTCATTTCAAAATCTTACAGGTATTTTATACTATAGTTGAATTACACATCTGTCTTTAGATCTTGTGTGGGTGGACTAAAAAAAAAAAAAAAGAAAGAAAGAAAGCAAAGAAAGTGATTGGCTATTTTATTCTTTCCAGTTTTATACTGCAGATTTTTTTTTTTTTTTTTTTCTTATTTTTCACTATGCCCTCTATGACTAACACCCAAGGACAGACTCTATTGACTGGGATTTTGTCTTTCAGGTGTTGTAAGGAAGTGTACATTAACAGAATCTTCAAAACTTCTGCAGATAAATTAACACAACAAAAACACTTCATTTCCACATCTACCCTTCTATTGATGATATAACTGAAAAACAATAGTTTAGCTGAAGATTGTATATAAGATAAAGCTTAGAAAAAATGCATTATGGAGTCATGAAGTATTAAGGTCGAAGATATAGGAAATTGAGCTAATTTCCTATAATTTCCTAATTTGTCACTTGTGACAAACCCAACACTATGACATAACCTCTGCTTTGCAAGAAGCTAGAGCAGATGATCTGATGGTTTCTTTTGGACTTAAGTTTATGATGCTATTATATTTCCCATCTTGTCACAAGATAGATTTTTTTATTTGGAAGAAGCAATAGGAACAGAAAGAGACTAGAGATCAGATGAAGAGCAAAAATTTGTGAGGGAAAATTGTAATGATTTTTAAGTTACAGTAATCAAGTAACAATACATCAAAAGTGTCATGATATAAAGCAGAGAAGGTGTGATTTTGTAACCCCAGAAATTAAACTGCAGGAAAGGAAAAAAAACATTGGAAAATTTTGTTGTGTTAAATGATCTAAATGCAAACTTATCAAGATTTCTTGTTTCCTCTTCTCTCCCTCATAAACCACATTTCCTTTTACTGCTCACTATGTATGACTGCTTACTGCTTCATTGTGCATAGTGTGGTGTGAGTCTGAGATGTTTTCCTCTGCTATATATAACCTAGAATGTGCAGAGAAATTGATTAGCCTTGTCACCTTACACAGTCACCTCCCAGCACTGAAAAGAGCCTGTTTCTTCTGAGTTCCATCTGTTCCACTGGCTGGCAAATTTGTGAAGTGGCAAAAATCCAGAACCTAGGTGGGTTTCCAAAAGCCAGAAGAAGATACAGCTTTTGCAAAGCCGTCTGGCCATGACAGACATCTGACAATGAAAATCAAAGGCTTTCTGGGAAATATGATCTTACTAGCCTGAGCTACTCAATGAGCTTATTATGATGAAGATCATACTGTTTTGTGTTTAGTATTTATACAATGGCAACCATAGCATCAATGCTCATTTCTCATTAGTAAATGGTAACTGCCTGTATTTGGGAACTGTCTGTATCCATGTGATTAGGCAAAGCACATAATAAACTTCTGTGAGAGACAAGCATTTTCTAACCCACTGAGAAGCAAGTTGTTAACAGAAAGACCCCTAAGATTCGCTACAGATTTTGGAAGCTGAAGTCTGAGATGAAGCTGAATGCAATTATAAACAGGATATTCAAGGCTGGTGGCATAATGAACCCCCTTCACATAACAATGGCTTTTTTTCATGAAACTGTTTCAGAGGAATAAAGATAAACTGGTAATTTATGGCAAAATTGCACACTTATGCAAAACTAAATCACTGAATTATAGTGAAATTCTCTTCCTTTTCCTCTTTCTCATCCAAACCTTGCTACTTATTATATATCACAGTTTAATTTACTTTGCTCTAAATATTTTGATGTGCCTTTTTTTTCTCTGTCTTTTTTATTTCCTCATTTTGACAACATGTGCAGTAATACAACCAAAGTCTGTTCAACATAATCACATGAAGGCTTTTAAGGCAGATCTAGAATCTATCCATCTTTCTAACATAACACTTTTTGTATTTCACAGATTTCAAAATCCAAAGTAGTTTTACTCCTGTTGTTCTGTAATGTAAATTATGTACCTCATAAGGTCAAGTTTTATCCTAGTTTTATCTTTGACCCAGGAATAGGAAAAATGTTGAATATAACATATTTTCAGGTCACTTTTATTTATGACTAATTATTAATGATATAAGAATTTACATGACAGGATGTGGGATTTCAGTGACAAGTAGTACAAGATCATAGCATAGTTAGAGAAGTTGTAAATAGAAGTCCATTAATAATAATAATAGATTTAGATCTTCAGTAAATATTAAACACTTTGAGTACAACTATATATATATATTTATATTAATTTGAAAGATTGAGAGAACATATAAACTGTCACTTATGAAAACACATTTTTGAAGTTTATCTACTTTACTGTACTATAATATACTAAATTATACAAGTAAAGAAATGTTCTGATATTTCCGTAAAATAACTAGATACATAAGAAATACATGTCAATGAAAAACATATAGAAGAATACAGTTTGTTCCACTGAACTCATCGAATATTCCAGAGAATTATTAGGCTTAGAACCAACAAAACACAATACAAATTACCCACCCAGAAGAATAAAGATGAGGCAGAGAGAGAGAGAGATTTAGAGAAATAAATAGAACTTCCATCTCTTTTACGGTCTAATCTTTCTCCACTGGAGTTGTAATATATAACTGTGCCTGCGTGCAATGAACTCTGTTGATCTGATGGTGTAAGGGAACAATTACAATGGTTGGCTTCTGATTACAGACTCCTTGGCCATACTTTCAGGCTCCTTTCTGCACTGCAATCCTTAGACAATAAGAACTTGTAGGGGCAGAGGAATTCAGTTGCTGTCAATTCAAAAGCATAGTGTAGTAATTGCAGAACTTATTTCAGAAGTCCTATTGCTCAAGTTATAGCAGCTTGGATGAAACTGAAGAATACATTTTTAAAGGAAACAGCACAGACACAGAGAAAAAAATATATACATACATTGCTCCAAAAGAAATGCCTCCTCTCTATTTCCATGGAAACTACAACAGATACAAAGAACACAATAATACTGTTTAATAGATCAATTGTGCTACAAGGCACAATTATTCAACATAATCACCACCACTAGCTTATGCATTTTTGCCAGTGAATGAGCAAGAGTTTGTATGCTGTAGTAATAAAAATCTGCATCAGCCAAAGTGACCCACTGTTGCTGTCATCACTGCTGAAAGTCACCGCCCATAGCCTCATTGTGCAATCACCCACTGTTCGATCTTCATAAATATTCAGCAAATATCAATGAATGTCAAGAGATGCAATTTATTCTGCTTGGAGAAATTCAGTGGCACACCTTTTCTTCATACGCACTTCCATGTCAGACACCATTTTATCAAACTTTCCCTCTGCTGCCATATGTTGCACAGCAACAAAATGTAACGCAATATTAATGGGAAGATTCAAAACCTACTGCCATACCACCAACATCCGCCTCTGACTTCATGAGCCAACATAACGAAATAGGAGACATTGCTTTTGGAGTAGCCCACATTGCTACTTATTGATTAGTTTTGTGATTTAATTATTCAGCTTTATACAAAAGGGCACTCATCTTTAAAGAGAATTCATAAATATAGATATACTTTTCACTTCCTTTAAAGGAAAGAGTGGAACACAGGCACCTATCTCTCTTCCTCCCTTCATTATACAGTTCTTGTACATGTAGACAATAACATATGTAATAAATTATTATTATTAATATTATTATTAATAATATTATTAATAATATTATTATTAAATTATCATCTACATGTTTAGATATAGTCCTGTATTAGTCTATTTTATAATGTCCAGTGGATTCTAGGCAACTATGCCCAATGTGACTAGTGGTATTTTTCCTTTTACTAGCAAATATCAGTCATTCAAAGCAGAGCTTCCTACGCAACCTTTAGACCAAAAAATATTGTTATCTCAGAGAAGCTTCTCTTACATATCAGTTTTACCTGTAACAAAAGCACTGCTTTAACTTCATCCCTCTACAACAGACATTTAATATCAGTACATTTCAGAAAAGAAACAAGTGGATCAAAAATAAAAATAAATATTTGAACATTACAAAAGGTGCCTTCTATTTCCCTGTCTCTCAAAAGTCAACATATTTGCCAAGTTCATTGTGCAGTTTGGCTCACTGGATGCTAATAGAAATGCAAATCCTCTACAGAAATCTAAAGCTGTTGACATTTCTGTACTTGCAGTAAGCTCATGCTTGCTATTTGATACTTTCACTACTTGACCTGTAGCTTTGTGTATCCAAAGTCCAAGTTTTCTGAAACCTTTTGATGATGCAGTAAAGAATTTTCTCCACCTGGGAACACAAAATGTATTAACATATTTCCTGAATCTGTCTGCTCCCCTAGGTGGAAATTCTCATGAAATAGTTCTTTACAACTTGTATTGCATGTATGTTTGCAGCAGCACTGTTGGATCTCAGTGTCTCAAACTGTGCACTCATTTTTTTTCAACCTGGCAGCTACAGCAGTACTTGTAGGCACCCTGTGAATAAAATTATTTATTTAATATCTATTTCAGGAAGCAAAAGATAGGAACATTAGAATGGCTCATGCTGACATTCATGCTAGAAATCTCTTCCATCAGTTCAGTAAGCTTTCCTTGTGAGAATCTCTTGGAAGCATATTCTTTCCATAAAGTCAGCATTATTTAATTATTCATCTCTTTTGAAACTCCCATTCCTCCAGCTCTTTATGACTCCCTTACAGAACAGTAGATTGATCCCTTCTAAATATTCCAAATCGTTACGTGGTGGAGAAAAATGTAGAATAAAGTGCCCATACAGCTCATTCTGTGAGCTTAGATGTAACTATCTCTGGTGAAACTAAAGTATGTATGTAGACTGAGGAGATCAGATCTCCCAGTTCTCACAGTATTATTAGTTTCTCATTCCTTCTTCATTTTCCTATAGATCTGGATGCTTCCTTCCTTTTTCCTGAGAAAAAATAAAATGTACCATTGTCACTACTGGTATGTTTTCAAAGATGTTTCTATAGATTTGATCTCTACAGACCCCACAGAACCTCCCCCAGTTAAACTATTCTGCTAATTCACTATTTCTTCCACTATAATGTGTTTTCCAATGCTGTGTTGAAATATTACCCACACAACTGGATGAACCCGGAACTACGAAGCCTTCTGTGATCCACCCTTAGTATTGTTTTTTACTCAGAACTATTTATCTTTGTGTTTTGTATCATTCATAATTAAATGCTGTTGTTGCCGTTTTGTTTGTCTGTTTGTTTGTTTTCCAGTGTTAAAGACTGTATTAATCATTCTTTGGTTTTTCAAAGATGGGTAATTTTGTCTGAGAAATTAATTCAAGAAATTATATAGAGAATATTTCTTTTATATAAATATATATATTTCCTAGACTTGTGAGGCTAAACAAAATTTAAATGAAATGTTGCCTTAACGTAACAAATACCATTAGTTCAATGGGGGCAAAAATTTCATGCTTTTCTTTAAATAAAATAAACAATAATAGAAAGTAAAATGAGATTTTTATGCAATGAAATGGTATAATTGAAAAGAAATTTATATAAAACAACATTAAGAATTTAATAAAATGATGAAATGAGTAGCAGAGCTATTTGCAAATAAGGAAGATCAAGCAGGTGGAAGGACAAGCAGCTTGTAGTTATCAGTTTAGATTGTATTGCTGTCACAAATCATAAGAAGCTAGAAATAGCACTCACTGTTAAGTATTGAAATTTCACAAGATGTGAGAAAAATTGGTTAAACAAAATAGAATTTTCCTTACAAAATTATATGCTATTATGAAAAGGTTAAAATTAATGTGTAGTCTACTTATCGGAGGAAACTAATTTATTAAGTATAGTAGTAGAATACAAGATAACACAATATAATACAATATAATACAATATAATTGGAATTGAGGCTAATAAATCAAATAAAATGAGAGACAATGTCCAAAATCAAAGGCCTTACTCTAATGCTGAAGACAAGATGGCTAGAGAGCACATAACCACAAAGGCAAGCCGAAAAAAAGAAGGAAGGGAAGCCTCGTGACGTACAAGCAGTAAGAGTGACTTACAAGCAGCACGAGGGAGATAGATCATTCTCTAACTGAAAATGGAAATGAAACTGTGACGTCTTCTGGGATATGTAGTTCTTTTTCTCTTCTGAGAAAGGTATACCTGGAACTAACAACAATACATGGAATCGGAGCATTAACTCTTTAACTTCCAGTGCACTACATGATGTTATGACATAGAACATCAATGACAAAATCATAAAATCATGACATGGTATGTACATACAACTACTTTTCAGTAATTAAAGGCTTTTTATGAGTGTCATCATTATTGAAATGAGTGAGAGATGGATGAATGAGGACAGTTTATTAGAGCAATGTCCAATAGCATGATTCAGTAGTAATCACTAGTAGTTTCCTGAGTGAATGTATAATATAAATAACAAACTAACATAAGCAAGAAATGCTTTGTCTTAATGTGAATATGCACATTTGAAATTTGGGGATCTTGAGAGAATACTTTGGTTTATGTATGTAAACCACTGTGTTAATTTTCTATATACATATGCCAGTTTATTTCATCTTTTGAATAGTTAGATATTAATTGCTGGGATAATATTTTATTATTTCCATGCAGTATCTAAAAACTAAACCCTTTTCATGTTGCACATCTCCTATAAATCTTATAACAACTATGAATATTTTTTGAATTCTGTAGCCATTGTTACATAACTCCATAGAAGATTTGATCATTGTCTGATCATGTTGAAAATACACTTATTTATTTTTCATAAAACTTAATGTAATCATTTACATGATTGCAAATATTTAAGTGGGCTTGTAATTGCAAATCTGCGTAACTTATGCTAATAATTCATCTTTTTTCCCCCTACAATTTCAACTTTACCTAATTTATCATCATCTAAAATCAAAGAATTTCAAAATCATCAGAATGTATCAGTATAGAATGAACCAGAATACCTTGCTAATCTTTTGACTCTCTGGTAAATCTGAAATTTTTGTTCCCTCTGAGTTCTAGTAAATCATTGGATAATATCTAATCCACTTAGTATAAGATGTCTCTTTATCTGACTAAATGGACAGAAGAAGAGTAATGTGTCTCAAATTGATTGTGAGGTTTTTACTATGGTAGCAGTTGTGGTATGATTGGAAGCAATTGAATGAGTGAGAAATAAGATTTCAGGAAAAAAAAAAAAAAACAGAGAGAGAGAGAGAAAAAAAAAAATCAGGCATTTTTACAAACTTCCAAAAAAGAAATAATGGAGATATAACACAGATTCTGAAAGAAGCTGTATGAGAAGCTTTTAAAAAGTCACTGCTTTTGTATTAAAGGAAAATTATGGAACGCAAAGCATTTTTTATCCGTTTCTTGCAAGGGCCTTCCAATAGTAAAGAACATGTTCTTAGTATTTTCAAGTACAGAGGTCACCACTCTGAAAAAGAGGTCTCTTTTATGTTAGTGAATGACAGCCCCTGGTGGAGCAATCTAAGACAGAACAATATTTATAGGACTGAAAAACAAGAATTTCTTTGGATAATAATTCCTGACTTGTGAAGGAGAATCAGACAGGAAGGTTCAGTTTCTAATGCAAGATGAATATGTAATTCAAAATGGATTGAAAGTTTATCTTCAAGAGTAAGTAGTTTAAAATAAATAAATAATTAAATAAAAGAATAAGCCTTTGTATTCTTACAATGCTGAAAAATATATTTTGAACACCGTATCTATGAGAATAGGTTTAGGCAATATGACAGAGTGATTATTTCTACTTGTCACACTACATATCTCGCCATCTGTGAATATAAATTATAAATATACTGTGACACAAAGATTTTCCTTCAAAGTCTTCCTAAGTTCCTCACCACAGTAGTCACTACTTCTCTGTCAGCACAATAGGAGAACTGACTTTCTGAGAAGTCTTAGAAGTGACCTCCATCAAGATATAGTACACCCAATTGATTTTGTGCTTTACTCATATTTATGACACATCATTTATCCAAGTAAGCATTTAGAAAAAAATATAAGAAACACTATGTGTGCTGAAAGTATATTAAATTTTCCATGCTTGCAAGCATCCACCAACATCCATTTATCTTGTTAAGGATGTAGCTGAGTTTTTAAATTTCTTTATTATTATATTTTTATATATAATAATATATAAAATACATAAAATATAAATATCTTATATTTATATTTTTGTTCAGAGCACCATCCACCCTGGTCTTAAACACCTCCAGGGATGGGACATCCACAGCCTCTCTGGGCAGCCTGTTCCAGCACCTCACCACTCTCAGCAAAAAATAATATTTTTATATTATTTTCATACAATTTTATAAGTAACATAAGTTGTTCTTTTTTTAAATGTACCTGTAAATTTTATGCAGAACTATTTGTATCTATAAAAATATATTTATTATTTCTTACTTCCTTGTTACATGTATCTTTTCGGAGTTGTTTAGTAAAGACACCAAAGAGAAATTTATATGTCCTGTTTTTTTTCATTTCCAATGGTTAATTGTCAGTCCTGGCCTCAGAGAGAAATAGATGCTCCTGGGATAAACTACGCACTATCATAGAATGGCTTGGGTTGGAGGGGACCTCAAGGATCATCAAGTTCCAACCCCCCTGCCACAGGCAGATCTGTAAGCCACTAGATCAAGTACTAAATCAGATTGTTCAGAGCACCATTCAACCTGGTCTTAAACACCTCCAAGGATGGGACATCCACAGCCTCTCTGGGCAGCCTGTTCCAGCACCTCACCACTCTCAGCAAAAAACTTACCCCTGACATCTAATCTAAATCTCCCTTCCTTTAGTTTATAACCATTCCTCCTTGTCCTATCACTATCTACACACACAAACATACATACACACACACATACATATATAAATATATATTTCCCTTATTCCCTTTAGATATTGGAAGGTGACAATGAGTTCTCCCCACAGCCTTCTCTTTTCCAGGTCAAACAAGGCCAGTTTTTTCATCCTATCTTCTTTGCAGAGGTGCTTCAACCCTTAGATCATCTTTGTCATCCTCCTCTGGACTCTCTCCAACAGCTCCACATCTTTCCCATACTAGGGGCCCCAGACTTGGACACAGTACTCCAACTGTGGCCTCACAAGGGCAGAGTAGAAGGTAACAGTCACCCTTCTTTGGATGAAATCCAGGATATCATTTCTGGGTTACAAATATACTCTGCTGGTTCACGTTAAGTTTTTCATCAACTGGAACCCCTAAATCCTTCTCAGCAGGGATACTCTTGAAGAGTTCTCCCAGTTTATATACATATCTGGGGTTACCTTATCAAGAAGGCTCAATTCAGTTACTTCCATGTAGGCAACTTTAATGGACAGTGCATTCTTCAGAAAATCTGGCAGATAAATCCCTTTGAAGAAGAGGGGAAGAGACTAGGAGAACTAGTTTAATGTCTCTTAACAGATGCTAGGTAATCTAGATTTAAGCAGCAAAATAGGTCCAGAAGGGTTTGCAGATATCTACAAATATTAACAGTCAGATCAATTATATCCTTTTAGACATTCAGTTGTACTTAGCAAAGATGCTATTTTCTCACAGTAGAAAGGAGGTTTGATTTGGTTGCTTTTTTTGTGTTTGTTTATTTTACTTTGTTTTGCTTTGTTTTGTTTTTACTGTTGTTCTACCGATATCCTTCATGTTGCTTCCTAGTATAAAGATTCTTTAAAAATACACCACATGGTATAGAGTTGAGAAGTTTATTTGGGGGGTACAGGTGGAAGGCATGTAGAGATTGATAAAGTAAATATTTAATCCATATTCTTTAAAATCCTTTAATTTACAAAAGTGGAGAAGTCCTCTACAGAAGTATAAAACATTGTACTTTTGTACTATTTGACTCTAATTGCAGAATTTTTGAGTTATTGCAACATCTAACAACAATAAAATATATATATATATTATCAGTATTTATCTGGTATTTCTTGATCTAGTATTTGCTTTAGGTTTTAATGGCATGCAGTTGTCTTAATTATTTCATAATATTGACTTACTATTTACGCGCTCTATTTTTCAAAATTTCAATTCAAAGATAAGAAATGTTCTTTCATGCTCTTCTTAATTTCTGCTTAGTTTGCATAGCTGAAAAATAATGTAAATATATGCATATTGTTTTATACTGACAATAAGAATAAGAAGAGTAGAAGAAAGGAAAAGACTTATTTTGATAGTCATTACCTAGATGTGTTCATTATGGATAGTTGTGAATACAGAAGACATCGAAACTTGTCATAGAAAATGCAGTTATTCTAAAGTCTTCTTATTCTTTCCAGTACTCTGAATGTGCTTCTTGCAGCTTATTTGAAAGGGTGAGTGCATTAACACAAAAACATGACAGCAGAAGATTTGAAATGAAAAGCATTACTAGCTGGCATGTCTACTTGGCAAACAAAACCATAAAAGTAGTTTGAAATTGGCACATTGGGTATGTTAAGGCTAGAGAAAACTCCCCTTACAGATCTTCATCTCACGTCTTTTGACGATGAGTAAGCACTGCAGAGGTGTCTGTATAATAGCAGTAGGAGTAGAAGGATTTTGAATGCTAAGGCAAACATAGATTAAAATGTCAGATAGAAAGCTCAAAGATGTTTCTATCTTTTGCCTTAAGGTAGGTAACTGCATGGAAAGGTTTGCATTTATTATTTATGAAGTACATTGTTGACTTCCAAATTCACTTCTGCATAAGAAGTTCCATAGTTTCTAAAACCTGCAGGAATATAGTGAGTTCAAGTTTGCAACATTTCAGTTTCTGCTAATGATAACTAAAACACACATAATTTACTCAGAGTAGTATCCTTGTTGAGAAATAGGTGAACCACAGTCATGTATCCTTCCCACCACTCTGTCCACACCCTCTCCCCACACACTCATCTTGTAGAATAGAGAAACGATCAATAATATGTTCATGAGAATTTCTATTATAATCAACCCTAACAAATTCAGGTTAATTAGGAGGTTCTGTGGTTACCTTTTCTTCAATTTTGTGCAAGTGTATGAACAAATTATATTGTATATGAATTAAAGATTTGGGATTAAAAAGTACAAGGAAATCAAGCATTCTCTTTATTCTCTCCTGTCCCACAGTTCTTTTCTTTGGTTTAATACATGCTAATGTCTGCTAATTACTGTTGTCTTTCCGAATATGGCATTTTGTTTGATCAATTTTATGCCATAGATATTACAAAAAATTCATATAGAAAAATATCACAATCGCCCTTCCATTGAAAGTAATCAGTATAAGAACAGCCTATCTCTTATCCACAGTATTTTTAACAAAATATTAATAGCAAATAGGACTTATTATGGTTGAAGGAAAAGGGTAGAATGAAGTGGTTCAGAATCAGACATTGTTAATAAACTCTTCAGTATATTCAGCCTCCTTTTAATTTTACCTGAAGTAATAATAACTTACTATGAATTGCAGCTTTGTATGTCTGTTTCATAAGAATAAAAAAAGCAGTAGGTAACCACTTTATGTGCACACAAAGTACAGAATCAATCCACTCCAGTTGTTATAAAGGTCGAACTAACTGATTAAGGCCAAAGCTCATCAGTTAAGTCTTGAATCACTTTTTGAATATACATAAGGCAGTAGCTTAAGTATCTATAACATTAGACCTTATGAACTGAATCTTTTTTGAATTACCTAATTAAACATTTATATAATGAGCCAAAATAATTATGTTTACTTAGACACTATTGCAAGCTTCCATACATGACCTCAGTCATGTGACACCACAGTTACCCTTTTCCTTTTTGTCACATATTAAAATGAGCTCCACAGCAAGATGACAACAGCGTAGTTAAGTCTAGAAGTATTAATGTTAAGCTTTCTTGCAGGATGAGGAGTGTGAGATCTTTGTTTACTTGTATCTGAATTACCAACAGAAGCCAAAACAATTCTATTTGAGAAGATGATTGTAGGATGAAGGTGAATGTAGGACGAGATGATTTCTCCTCAAAGTTTGTTGAAGGTTGTTTGTGATAGTACAGATGAGATAGGCAAAGAGTATGCAAGAATGCTTTGCAGTGTGTGGACATCAGTTGGAAGATGGATAGCTGGGCAGTGCAGGATTCTCCACTGGACTAAAAAGGAAGAGTTATAGAGAGGAGCCTGCCAGCTTGCATCTGCTAGGGACTTCCCTGGCAAATAATATACAGTGCTTTGCTCCCCTATCTCTTCTGCAATATCTCCACCTCAGTTTCACTATACACTTTTTTATTCTCTTATCTCCTCCAGCCACTCTTTACAATGTTGTTCTTTCTTTCACTTTCCATACCACTGTACTTATAACATTCATAGTATTTCTCCATGTGCTGAGGGACATGATTTACCATAGGGTAGTATGGTTAGGTTGCAGATGCAGTTGGACTTGATGATCTTTAAGGTTTTTCTCAACCTGAGTAATTCTATGATTCTATGATTCCATTTATTACTACATTGTACTACTTAAATATTTATGTTTTAAGCTTTTCCCTAGATCAATGTCTGACTTCTATTTAGATTTAAAATTCTAGCCAATAAACATGATTAACTTCAATAAGAATGGTAGTCTAGATTTAGGTTAGACATGAAAAAAAATAAAAAGGAGTACGGGGAAAGAAATGTTGTTTTTGCATAAAAATAAGATGTAGTGACTTCAAAGCCGTCCAAAGAGGTGCCATGAAGCTCTGATACAAGATAAATTCCTGCTTGCAGAATAGAGGATGTGTATTGTGTGTATTGTTGAGTAACATCAGGAGATGTACTGGTAAAAACTGGTTCTGTGGTTTGATAGTCAGAGGGTAAGGTTAACTATGAGAGGTTATCCCAACATACCATAGTAGATAAAAACAAGATTAAGAGTAGAAAAGGTAGAGGTTAATCATGCAATAAACAGAGGTGGAACATCTACTAAGGGAATTAAGAGCTTCAGATAGGTTGTGAACTCTGGAGTACTCAACCAATGAGGAAACAGGAAAAAATTTGAGTTAAGAAGTGGGAAATATAAGCTGTTCCATCACTCCTATTCAATGAGCCATTTCTCAAGATCGTTTGCTATTGCAAAAAGCATGAAATAAATTGTGGTTCATAGCAAATTCCACGTAAGCCTGGAATACTGAATACAAGCATTTCTCACAGGATCTATTCACATACTTGATTCCTCTCTCTGAAATTTAATAAGCAGTGTGTACAATTTTGGATCAACAAGTGATCTTTTAATTGCTGCCTGCTTAACTAAATTACTATAGGGAGAGCATTTTGTACTAGTAGTTTCCGTTGTACTGCAGAGCTAACTGAGACAAAATAAAACCATTAGAACAATCTGACTGATGATATAATCTTGTGTTAATTTTCTGTTCTAGAAATAAAAATATGTATTATTTCACATTTTTTATTGTAGACTATTTCACTGAATTGGTTTACAGTATAAATCCCACACCATCCGTAAAAGTCAGTACATTCGTAGAAGCACGGAGTTGTGAAAGCAAAGTGAAAGAGTGGTGAAAAAGTCCTAGCTTTTGCAACATAGAAAATATTCAATTAGATTTTCTGTCACAGAACTTCTCAAGAACTATTTCAAAAGCTGTGCCTAAATTCACAGCTTGAATTCTATAAGAAAATCAAATTCAATAAAGCATCAGTGGGAACTTGGAAAAAATTGCTTTAGTTCTTCCCTTGTCAGAGTGAAGAGCTAAACACACAGGTCTCCACATCCTGATATCTCTCTCTCATGCTGTTCTCCCTCTTTCTTTCATTATTTGTGTAAAAAGTAGTATTCAGTTCTATATGGAGATATTTTTATTTAAATGTAGATTTTTACATAAAATTCATATCAAGGTTCTTAGAAAGTCAAGGAGATACAGTGAGCACATTCATACAAGTCTGAACAATTCTTCAGTTTGCCCTATGTTGGAGATCTATATTTGGATAGATGAAAATACTTTTATATGTCATTTGCTATATTGATTTCCTGATTTTATCAGTATTCCATATCATGACATCATGCTACTAGCTTTCTGATGCTTAAGAAAAGTGCTAGGTGTATTTTCTATGTGCAGTGCTTCTATCAGACTCAGCTATTTCACATGAGTTCTGGCTCTGACTTTTCAATTCCAGGATAGTGGGAAATTCCTTCATCTTTTCCAGGAGGCCAGCTGGTGAGGGCCTGCTGATAAAGACTCAGACTGACTCTCTCTCTCCTCTAATTTATTTTTGGGTCATTTGATTTATTATTTTTAATTATTCTGTATTATCTCACATTCCATTTGACAAGTTAGTTTATCCTATCTCAGTTGTATTTTTCCACTTCCTTCCCCTCCCTTTCTCCTGAGGGGAGGGAAGGGTGCCTCATGATTAATTCTTCAAACCACAGTTATTGACAAGTAACTTGATTTAATTGCCAATACACAAACATTTTTTAATTCTGAAGACAGAGTGGGAGAGCTGTCCTAACTTCTAGTTATTAGTCTGGTAGCCTTGGGCAAAAAAAGAAAAAAAAAAAAAAAGAAAAGAGGTCTCACATAATAACTATCATCCCTGTGTGAATACTCTGGATAGCATAGGGCATTTCAAATGGTAGTACACATTTAAACTGAGCAACTCAATTGAGCTCCCAGCTTAAAAGGAATCATCATGCTGTAGGCAGGTATATTTAGATTCTGAGTATCACTGATGATGTTGAAAGGTCTAGGTCATACCATTCCTGAAGTGACTGCAGACCCAGATTCTGATATCCCAATTTCTGCTTGCGGAGTATCCTGGTTCTTAGCTATCTTATTATAGCTGTAATCTAGCTAATGTACAGGAATTATAATTTTGGGAAGAGTTATACTTTATGACATTGTAGTTAATTTTCAAAATTGTCTGGTCTTGAGAGTAATTTCTACATATATATATATATATATAGTAATATATTGAACAAAAAAGAGTGACTTACTCAGAAAATTGTTAGATCATCTATCCTCTTAAATATGGCATTTTGGTTTTTTTGTTTGCTTGTTTTTTCTCAGAAATCTGATTGATAATTATTTTTTTTTCCTTTTTTTTTTTTTTTTTTATCTTATACTGCATTACATAGAACTGTACAACCTCGGCCATGTTTTTTGATAATGGCTAATAAATATATTGACATATTTGATAAAGATTAAGTGATTGAAAACTTTATATAGAGATGCTGGAAAGAGGAGACAAAATCTATTCAAAATGTTCAGAAAAGCAACATTATTTGTAGTAATAATAATAAGTAATCAAAAGATTCTTAATTGAATATGGAGGGGAAAAGAACAAACAAGCAAGCAAAAAAACCCAACACAAATGTATGTATGTTCATTTTCACACTTACTCCCTTAATAGTTTATCTGAAGTTTCTGACCTGTGTTGAAACAATTTAGACTTCGTATTTCTGAGTGGCTGAACAAAAAATGTACAGTTAAGGTATATGCTGTACACTGAAGATCAGCAGAGTTATTCTCAGAAATATTATAGATATCTATCAAAAATCCTTAGGCTGGCAAACCGATTATATTTTGGAAAAGTTTTGAATCTGAGCCTAAACATTTCTTTGTAGTCATGCAAGCAACATTTCTGTAAGAAGCATAAAAAAACTTTCAAATAGATACTGCTGTTGTTCACTGACTGTCCTGAAAGACAGCTGTAGCAAAACAGAAAAGTTACTTTTATTAGTTTTGACAGTTTAGACAGGTTCTTTTAGGTTCTTTTTGCTCTTTTTCATTCCTTTCAAGGCAGATGATTTGAAAATGAAGTTACATCTTTTTTCTTTCTTTCTTTTTTTTTTTCCCCCCTCACTAAGATTTAGATTTTGCTTTTTGCTACTCCTGTTGTAATCAAGATATTTCTGAAAGTGATGAAAGAATGAAAGATACCATCACCATAAATTATCTATACACTTCAAACATCATCAGGATTGTTCAATTTCAGCAAATTGCTTTTGTTGAAGTAAAAGAAACTGAAGTTTTATGAACAAGGTTCACAGACTATTCAGGATAATCCATACCATACTAGAGCAAAAGAACATAAATGCACACAGGTCACTCTGCATGTGATCTCTCTTATTTATTTCTATGGAAACTACAACAAATACAATGAGCACAATAACACTATTTGGTACAGAAAATTCTCTCCTGAAGTATATAGTCACCGTCATAAGTTATGCATTTTTGCTATCGATGAACAAGATCCTTCATGGTGCCACCATAAAAATATGCAGCTGAAGAAGTGACCCATTGTTGCTGTCACCACTACTGAAATGCACCACTCACTGCCTCACTGCTCATATCTGCTTGGTCTTCAGTAAGAATCGATGAATGTCAATGGATACATTTTTTTTCCACATGGAGGAATTCAGTGACACACCTTTGCTTCATACACACTTCTACATCAGACTCCATTTTATCAGACTGCCCCTCTGCTGCCATCTGTCACACAGCAACAAAATGTAATGGAATATTGGCAGGAAGGTTCAGCAACTACTACCACATCCACCTCTGACATTGTGGGCCAACATAATAAAATAGAAGGTTACTTTAGGAGCCGCCCTCATACTACCTCTCCCAGACTTTGCCATCTGGTGGACTTCATTGTTTATTAAATTATTTTTATTTGCATTAATGTCTCTTTCAGTTGCACTTAAAATTGCTTTACACTCATTTCTTCTTACCCCTGTGGGGGAAGATATAACTGAGTGAGTCAGACTCCTTGATGGACCCTATCACTGTGAAAGCTTGGGAGACTGGAGTGTAAGACAGAGAGAAAACGGTGTCTGTCTGCATCTAAGGGTAAACAGGAGGTTCTTTTGGTATGCATTATTAATCTTGTTACACTTAAGAAACGTTTCATCCTTTATCACTGTTGTTTGGGAGAAGCTGGGGCCAATTAACTGATTAGAGGATCAGTTAGAGGAACAGGAATTTCTTGTTTGTAAGTGAATGGTATATAAGATGTATGTTGAACACAATAAAGGAGTACTATTCTGATGCTACAAGAAATTGTGAGAGCCCTCTAACTCGACTGAGCGCCAATACCCCCCAAGAGTATACTGCCTTTATAGTGGAATCTAGGAACCACTGCTATACTACAACTATAACCTTTTTAGAAGGGATAGAGAAAGTAGGAGGTGTGGGTGAGTTGCTCTCTATGCGAAGAAGTGGATGGACTGTGAAGAATTGCCTCTGAGAAACAGTCATGACCAGGTTGAGAGACTGTGGGTTAAAACTAGAGACCAGACCAATAACGGACAATGATGGTCAGAATCTAATACTTGCCTTATCAAGAGGAGCCTGTTGATGAGGCCTTCTTGCTTCAGCTGCAGGAAGTGTTGTGCTAACAGGCTCTCATCCTGATAGTGGATTTTAATCACAAAAAAAAAAAAAACAGTACAATGAGTTGCAAGAGATCCAGGAGGTTCCTGAAGTCCACTGAGGATGACTTCCTCATCCGGGTACTGGACTGAATAACTGGAGGTGAAGCATTACTGGATTGACACTCAACAATCCAAAATAAATAATTCAAAAGATAAAGACTGGAGGCTGTCTGGGCTGTTGATCATGCCCTGATGGAGTTTATGATCTTGAGAAATGTAGGCATGGCAAAGACTGGAGTCAGAACTCTGAACTTCAGGATAGTGAACTTCCAGCTATGTAAGGATTTATCGAATGAGATCCCCTGGGAAACTGTCCTTATGGACATAGGAATGAAACAGATCTGGCAGTTCACAATTCTGAGTGCAAAAAAAGATCTTCATTGCCCAGTATAGAAAATGGAGAGAAGACAGGAATTCAGCATGGCTGTGCAATGACCAGCTGGTCAAACTGAAAGATGAGAAGGACGCGTACAGGCAGTGGAAGCAGGAACATATGGCCTGGGAAAAATACAGGGATGCTGTTCAGACATGCAGAGATGAGAACAGGAAAACCAAGGCTCAGATGGGACTAAACTTGGCAAGGAATGTGAAAAATAACGTGAAAGGATTCTATAGATACAGTGTTCAGAGGAGGCAAACTAAGGAGTGTATAACCCCTCTGATAAACAAAAAGGGACATAGATGCCACATCTAGACTACTGTGTCCGAGCCTGGGGCCCTCAGTACAAAAAGAATACAAAGCTGTTGGAAAGAATCCAGAAGAAGGCCAGGAGGATGACTGAAGGACTGGAGCATTTCTTCTCTGAAGAAAGTTTGAGGATATTGACCTTGTTTAGTTTGGAGAAAAGAAGGCTCTGCGGAGACCTCACTGTAGCCTTTCCATACTTCCCATACTAGAAGCAGGAGTGGAGGGACTGTGAGAATCCTTCTTTGTTTTTTTGGCTTAAAGCTTGCTTCCTGAGGTATTTCTTGTGATAAGACTCTGATTGATTTATTGAGGAGGCAAGTGATAGATGCTACCATGTAGCAATCAACATCAATTTGGGGACAGTTGAAAGCATTTTCCTCCAGAGCTGCTTGCCTCCAGAAGAGACTGCTCAGGAGTGTTTACTGGTGGAAGATCTGGCCTGTGACTAAATAGATCCAGCTTGGTATGGGAAAATTGAGGAATGATACCATTGTGTCCTGTGAAAACCAGCGTGCAGGTGGGCATCTTGTCTCCCTCTTATCTGCTGGCAAGGCCCAGAAGATAAGAACAAAGGAGTTTCTGCTGAGATCCCAGAGCCAGAAGCTGCCACTCCAAGGAGAGCTGACTCAACCACTTAGGATTTGAGCTGTCACTCCATAAAGAGCTGACTCGACCATTTCAGACTTATAAATAAGTTGGTACTACCATTGAAAAGTTATCGTTGTCAACGGAACAACAATGCCCAATGACCTACCACTACTGAAGATCAATGACTGAACTACGAACCACGCTGGATCCATGGTGATGACTATTTCCGTCTTGCTTCCTGCAAAGACTCCTCGCTTCTTCTTTCCTATCTTTTCTATCACCCTCCTTCCCTTGCCCATTACCCTAATTCATAATAGTGTCCGTTCTCGCCTTCCCCATCTCCCTGATTAACATTTTTGTAATAAACTGGTCTGACCAACATTTGAACCATTCTTTCTTAATCTCATGCCGGGTATACAGATATCAAAGAACCTCTTCTCCCTCCCATAAATTGGAGCGAGACAGGGACCAAATTTTAAGCAGTCTGTTAGTGGCAGGACAAGGATGAATGCCTTTAAACTTGAAGAAAAGAAATTTAGGCTAGATATTAGAAAGAAATTCTTTACTCAGAGAGGGATGAGGCACTGAAATGGTTTGCCCAGAGAAGCAAGTAGTGGGTTCCTCATCCCTGGAGGCATTCAAGGTCTGGTTGGATGGGGCCCTATGTAAATAGATCTACTGGTTGGCAACCCTGTCTATTGTAGAGAGGCTGGAACTAGATGATCAATTTTTAAGTAAGAATGCAACCCAGAACAGTCTCGTACTGCAGACTGCCCCTTGCCCCCATCATGGCAGCAGCTCTTCCTCACTGAACAACCTTGCCTGGCCTCAGGCATGAATTCATTGCTCGGCAACAACTAAACTATCGGTGTACTATTAGCACTACTTCAGCTGAAACTGGGACATGGGGAGGCTGCAGTGCTGTGCTAACTCAAGTTATGGAAAAAATAATTTTATGCACTCTGATGCACTGGCTAAACACAATCCTGTGAATAGTGAAAAATATGCAGCTTTGCTTTCCATTTTGATAAAGCAATTTGATAATATGTTTTGAGCTTGACGAAAAATCATCATTGTTTTTGTATATTAGTGACTCCATTTTTAGCTGATATAAATGTATTACCTGTGAATTTTCAAATGGAATGCGTAGAGTTGCAATCAGATATTCAACTCAAAAATTTGTCTATCTCTCTTTACTAGACTTTTATAAGATGTATCTTTTCAGAGAAATATATCCCTTGCTTCACAATCACACTCTAGTTTGAGAACTTTAAACTAGGTATGAAGGGGGAAGAAGATAAAAACATGAGATGAGCCAAGAGCCAAGGGGCTTGATTACAGGATTACAAGTGAGACAAGGGCCTCAGCTAAAGCGCATCTACACTAGTGTATGCAGCATGGGCTACAAACAGGAGGAGATGAAAATCACTGAGTGTCAGACAAACTATGACTTAGTAGACATTGTAGAAACATGGTGGGATTACTCCCACAACTGGAGTGCTGCAACAGATGGCTATAAGCTCTTCAGAACGGATAGGCAAGGATGGAGGGGTTGTGGCGTGGCTCTCTATCTTAGAAAGTGTTATGATGTTGGTGAGCTTTGGGCTGGGAATGATAAGGATGAATCTCTATGGGTAAGGACCAAGGGCAGGGCCAACAAGGTGGTCATCATTATGTGGATCTGTTATAGACTGCCTAAACAGAATGAAGAGTCAGATGTGACTACCTACAGGCAGCTGGCTGAAGTTGTGTGATCGCCAGCCCTTGTTCTCATGGGGGACTTCAGCTATCCTCATTTATACTGAAACTACAATACAGCAGAGAAGGAGCAGTCTAGGAGGTTTCTAAAGTGTAGGGAAGATAACTTCCTGATGCAGTTAGTAAGACAGCCCACCAGGGGAGATGCCCCACTAGACTTGTAGTTGACAAACAGAGAAGTACTGGTGTGAGATGTGGAGGTTGGAAGGCTTCTTGGACAGAGGGACCATGAAATGGTAGAATTTTCGATTCTTAATGAAGTCAGGATGGGAGCAGAAAAACTGCTATCTTGGACATCATGAGGATGGACTTTGAACTATTCAGGACACTGGTAGGGAGGTTCCTTGGGATTCAATGGTTCTGTGATTCTGTCTTCAGAGCAGAAGACAAAAGGAGTGCTTTTAATGTTATCATCTATTAGACAATAGAAACAGCTATATATATTCAGTCTATATTGTCTAGTAAATTTGGATCCCTATTTCTAAAGTTTACTTGGGCATCATACCTTTTAAATTGAATATTTCTGATAGTTAGATCCTGATTCTCAGCTGCTGATATTTCAAGTCATATTGTTATCATTGGATAAATTAAGATAGAGGGTATTCAGTTTGTAAAAGTGCCATTTAAAAACAACTTTTATTTCATTATTTTTGTTGTGAAAAAAAAAAAGGTGTACATTCTAACTACACAGGAAAGACAATCAGTTTGAGATGCAGATGCTTTCTCTGCTTTATTTTCTGTTTCTTTACTTTTATATATATAAAAGTATATATCCACATATACATACATATATATGTATGAATACATATCCACATATGTATTCATACATGTAATTAAACAATAAAACAACAGAAAAGTACATATCTAACTCTCTGACTCCTTCTCTGACATAAACAATCTTTCTTTCCCTTTTGTATTTCTTTCAATAGTGCCCTTTCTTCTTATTCTGATCTTTTGATTTTTTCCAGTTATAAAATTATAGAAAATTGAATTAATTTAAATCTCAAGTCCTTTTTAATTGTGAATTTAGATAAGAGAAAGAATTTCTTTCTGTGCAAATTTATTTGTTTGTTAGTGTTCTGAAAACTTCCAGTACATTCCAGCTTTATTTTATTTTATTTATTTATTTATTTATTTATTTATTTATTTATTTTTAAACAAAGCTAATGCTTTAACATTTTTTTGCCAAGGAGGACAAAAAAAATAAAATTGTAAGTACAAACTGCTGAAACTGCTCCTATGAAAACATCATTCTTCTAATTCCAGGCTTGCATTTACTGTCCCCGTGAGTGCCATTTGCCCAGCACCATTTTATTCCACTCATCTCTTCTATTCTTGCAATTTCTGTTGACCACGTGTGTGACCTCTACCATCTACCCACACTGAGTCAAGGAAATATGCAACACTGGTAAAAAAAATAAATATCTTTCTAGACATAAACACCACCAAACTTTGTGTTTAGAAAACTAATTAAAATACTATGTATGATTAAACTCACTGGTATCACTCTAACAGCACTTGCCATTTGTACTTTTATAAGGGAAAATAATCTTATGAAAAGAATATAAAATAAAGCTTGGATGTTATGCTACTGCTAACAATCTTTTGCATGCATGTTAAAGAATAATTGATAAAAACTCAAGACTGGGAGAAAGGGAGGAGGAGAGGAAAAGAAATCCCATTGTACTTCATAGTGTTACCCAGAATTTATTGGTTAATTCAAATAGAGTTAGTTTCATTTCTTTTTGTGCTCAAAAATATGCACATTTTAGCCCAGACAGATGTATACTAAATATTCAAAATTACCTCACCTACCTTTTTGCCTGTGTGTGTATAAATTATAACAAAACATTAACATTCAACATGGTAATTTTTTTCCTTCTCTAAATATCATAGAAACATAGAAAAATAGAATAATGGAATCACAGAATGTCTTGGGTTGGAAGGACCTTAATGATCATGCAGTTCCAACCCCTTGCCTGAGCAGGGTTGCCTCTGACTAGATCAGACTGCTCAGGGTCCCATCCAGTCTTGTCTTGAACACCCTCAAGAATGTGGCATCCATAACTTCTCTGAGCAACATATTCCAGAGTCTCATTACACTCCAAATGAAAAAATTCCTTCTAATATGTAATCTAAATCTCTTCTGTTTTATTATAAAGTAATTCCCCTTGTTCTATCAGCTAATGTGAAAGATTGGTCTCCCTTCTGTTTATAAGATCACTTTAAGTACTGAAAGTCTACAGTAAGGTCTCACTGGAGAATTCTTTTCTCAGGTAATGCTGACAAGGATAGGTAGGGTCCGTTGGTATATGGAGGACTATGATCAGTATAACTGATAAAAAATAAGTCCAAGAAGTATGTTTTCAAACAAAGAATTCCTTTGGTTAAGAATATATTTTGCAATGCTACCCTTTTTGGTGGAAAAATGAACTGCTTTTCATAAAGATGGGAAGCTTTGCCTTGCTTTTAATGAGAAAGAAGGTTGGTAAAGTTAAAATTCAAACGTAATTCAATATTTCCTTTTGTAATGCTGATTTACTTTGCTGTTCCTGAGAGTCACTTTCAAAAGGCAAACAAATGCTAACTAGCACAAAAAAGAAATGACTACCAAAATTTCTATGTGCCAGAAAATTTCTGAGTTCATTTCAGCTTGATGACATACATGTTTAATTTTGGCAAAGCAAAAATTATTTTTAACTATGAGCATTATGCTCTGCTTTTTTACTGAACTTCCTCTAAAATTAAGGATTAACATGGTGCATGTCTATCGTAGGAATCAACAAGATATATGTCTATAGTAGGAATCAACAAGATATATGTCTATAGTAGGATAAATTTCAACACTTTTTTTCTGACAGTTCAAAAATATTCATAACCAATATGATTTTTATTTTAACATATGTCCCTCCCATTTGTAAAACAGGATGTCTTTATCTTCTGTTTATTAAACAAACAAACAAACAAAACAACCAGAGAGCATTTAAAGGAGAACTACAAAGATGGTGAAGTATCTGGAGTAGAAGACATATGAAGAGTGGCCTAGGTCACTTGATTTACTGAAGTTAGAGACTACACGGCAGGATTTAGCTTCTTCATGAGGGGTGTGGAGGGCAGATGCTGATTTTTTTCTGGCAATTTCAACAGAACCCAGGGGAATGGCATGGAGTGCCATGGAATGTCTAAGAGAAGGATCAAGCTGAGTGTTAGGAAAACTTTTGTCACCATCAGTGACATGCTTTGGCACTGAAACAGGCTCCCCAGTGCAGTGATGATGGCACCAAGCTTCCAGAGTTCAAGTAGGGTTTGAACCATACATTCTCAGAAATAGTGTTTGATTTTAGGATGGTTCTGTATGGAACAAGGAGTTGGGCTCAATGATCATAGAATCATACAATGGTTTAGGTTGGAAAGGACCTTTAAGATCATCTAGTTCCATCCTCTTACTATAGGCAGGGACACCTCCCTCCAGACCAGGTTGCTTGAAGCCCCATCAGACTGGCTTTGAATGCTTCTGGGAGGGGGGAGGGCCTCCACAACCTGTTTCAGTGTCTCACCACACTCACTCAGCAAAGAATTTCTTCCTGATATCTAATTTAAATTTACCTTCTTCCAGTTTGAAGCCATTTCCCCTCATCCTGTCACTGCATGCCCTATTCCCTTATAAAAAGTCCCTCCCCAGCTTTTCTGCAGGCCCACTTCAGGTACTTGAAGGCTGCTGTAAGGTCTTCTCAGAGCAATCTCTTCTCCAAGCTGGACAGCCCCAGCTCTCTCAGTCTGTCTTCAGTGGGGAGGTGCTTCAGCCTTCTGATAATCTTTGTGGCCCTCCTGTGGACCTGCTCCAACAACATCATATCCTTCTTGTGCTTGGAGCTCCAGATTCCTTGTTGGTCCCTTTCAACTAAGAATGGCCTATGACTCTGTGAACCAACCAATCAAATTTTCAAAATGTGGAACCAAAGTCAGACTACTTCAAGATTCCTGATCAGAAGTACATGCTGTGGTAACATGGAACATGATAATTCAGTATACAAAATTACTGACAGGTAGGAATTCATTAGCTAACATTAGCAGTATTCTTTGTGCTTGGTAACCTGTTGACATGTATCTCATAAATGAATAGTGATCACAGAAATGGATCATGAAATATCCAGTGATGATAAATACAAATTAATTGCCATTACACTTAAACAAGTCTTGGGAGATGAAGGTGCTCCATAGGAGGAAGAGATTTCAAACATACTGATTTGATCTGTGCCCTGTCATTTACTTTAAGAGCTCTGCGTCTTTTTTTTTTTTTTTTTTTTTTTTTTAATAGTATCTCTGCATGTGGTCAAGGCCAGAAGCTTTCTTCTCCCCTTCCAGCAAATAATTAATCTATTATTTTCATATATCAGTCCTGCAATTTTAATATAGGACAGTGTTATCTTTGCAAAATTGAGAATCTAAATTAAAAGAGAGAAGCTAGTCAAAAAAGAGATCATGGCTGACTTCATTATATGACTGAAATATGTATCCTGATATACAAAATTGAAAAAACAACTTTGCCTTTGTAAACATTGGCTAATTTGGAGGAAAGTACACACTTCAAAGTCAGGGTTGCTCTGAAGGATCATATGGATTATTTCTGAGTTGATGCTGATGAATTCCTACAAAGACTTCTTCAAAGGAGAAAAGAGAAACATCATCATCAGGGCTCATAGTGATATCTGTATGAAACTGTATTAAAGAAATCCCAAAGTGTACATATCTATATATACATGATCATACACATATATATGTGTATATATAAAACACTTATTTTGGGCTTCATATAAAACCTTAGACTCAGTACATCATTAGAACAAACTGCTGAGACTTGCAAAGTTTCTATTAGCTGAGGGCTAATGTGTCAATTCAGAGAAAAAAAAAATCTAGAAAAAAAATACCGATTTATCAGTACGAATTCATGAATTCACTCTGATTTCTCAGAGTGAAACAATGTGAAATTTAGAAATCTTGATAGACTCTTTCAAAAATATAGTATTAGTCTGAATAGATAATATTTTGAAGCTTAAGTAAATGAGACATTAAACTTGTTATCAGGGAATTCTGAAAATGTATATTTTTGTTATTCATTGGATTTATGGCAGATATTAGAGGCAGAATTCTAACTTGGGGGCTTTGTTTATTGTTTTTTGTTTGTTTGTTTGTTTTGTTTTGTTTTAATTTTGCCCCATCCATTTCTATCTTTCAGTTTCTAAAATAAAACATTGAAACTTCAGGGTCAGATCTCACTCAGACTTATGATTCTTATGACACTGTTCATTTGTCACAGAGTTATCTAGATCTACTTGTGTCTGTGACAGGGAGACAGCAGGCCCACAGGCCCACCTGCCCCGGAAGAGGGGAGGGGAGGGGGTTGTCAACTATTTACAGACTAGTTCGAACTGGTTCAAATGGGGCAGGGGACCGACAGATTCAGGCCCTGAGGAAGGGAAAAGGGGGGAGGGTAGGGAGATGGGAGATGGGCCTAAAAACAGAACAGCAGCAATGATGTGAGAAGGAAAGTTAATTTACTTTAGTAAATATAATATCAGAATGTAAGATGACACAATATAATACAATATATAATTGGAACTGAGGCTCATAAATGAATAAAATGAGAGAGTGTCCGAAACCAAAGGCCTTATTCTGAATTGAAGGTGAAATGACTGGGTAGCACACCCACACACTGCCAGGCAGCAAGAGAGAGAGAGAGTCCTGTGACTCGCCAGGACCTTTATCTTCCCCTGTGAATGCAAAGTCATCTGGGATATGTAGTTCTTCTCTTCTGAGAGCCAGGTATTCGGAAAATCGGCAGTCCACAGAGGTGGGGGGACTAACTCTTTAACTGCCAGTGCTTTACATGATGTTATGATGTGGAATATCGATAACAAAAATCATAAAAACATTACATCATCATTATAGGTGAGTAAAGACAAAGAAATGCACCCTTCTCACTTTCTTCTCTCTAATTTTTCCCTGGAGTAAAGCTGTCAAGCATATCCTGGAAACTAGACAATGTATCTTCAAAATTCATCTCCAGCAGCTGATTCTTCAATCAATTATATACACCTGACATATCTGATCACATCCAAATCCTGAACTTTTCACCAGATATAATTAAGTTATCAATTTGTTTGTTTGTTTGTTTCTGTAAATAATTTTCCCATTTAGTCATTTTCTCCCCAGTCAGTTGATGTTTTCAGACAGATAGACAGACAGACAGACAAAGGTTTATAGAACTGAAAAGACTGCTGTGAAGTTGTTGCACAGTGATCTCCAAAAAGCAGACGACAAAATTTCCCTTAGTTACCTAAAATATGCCTGTTGTAAAGAGCATATTTAAATTAAGTTAAGCAGCAATTAAATCAGCAATAACAACTTGTTAAAGTGCTTATTTTATTTCTGAAGAATATATGAAAACATTTAATACCTTTTTTCTAAGTTCATATACTACTTTTTCCTAATTATTTTTTCTCTGTGTTTTCCTTAAAAAGAAAGTAGAGTACTTCACTATCAAATGAATTTTTTTTTAAAAATCACAATTTTTTAGATTAAGAAATCACAATCCAAATCTGAAAATATGAAAGAATTCTTGTGTGTACAGAGAAATTATAATCCATTTTTCCAAACGAAAGTAAAATCATTAATCTGAAAGAATGAGAAAAAATCTCTATTTTTCTCCTGGTAACGTAAACTACAGGTACAAGTTCTACTCTCACAGTTAAACTTTCATCATCAGATATTACAAATTTTCTTATATTTTGGTCTGAAGACTAACTAATTTTTGAACTAGAAGAGCTCCAACATCAACTCTACAGTTAGAGGAGGAAACAGGCAGATATTTGCAACAGTCATTTGACAGATTCTGATCCGAGGTTTAGCTTTCTGCTTTAATTCTAATTTAAAGCTGAGATGAAGAAATAAATCTGATTTTTACTCTGTGTTGAAAGTGAAATTGCACTTCATTCACCACTTCATAAATGTCTACAAAAATTGTTGTTTTCTTTACACACCTGCATCACTTAGCATCTACATTCTTTCTGCAAGTCTAAGTGGTATTGATTATTCAATTGTATTATTTATTTCAATATTATTCTGTAATTTAGCTGTGATCACATAAACCTAGGAAAAATAAATGTTGATTTTTTTTTCTTTCTCTTACTGTGTTCTATTCACTGTGGATGAGATACTCATTTTTCTGACAGTCATAATGGCAACAACATACTTTGACATAACCTGAACCATGTAAGTAAGCACTGAAGAATGTCTATATATTTAAGTTTTTTATCAGTCCTTATCAATAACCAGCTATTTTTCCTATGACCAGAAATTCCACATTTAGTGTGCATGAGATCCTTTTAGAAATGGACAGTGTGTTCTGAATCTTTCAAGATTTTGATGTCTTAATACCACTGAATTTCAAAACCCTATGAAAGCTATTAGAAAATGAATTAAAAAGATTCCGAGTACTGAGAGTGGGTAGATGTCTTTCTCTTTTTTACTAACATTCTCACTTTGCTTTCTCTCTTTTTGAGGAAATATTTTGAACTTTTATCCAGAATAGGAGCTTAGAAATTTCCCCTGAGGGATTTTAATATATTAGCGGAGACTATTGCACAGAAACATGAAAATCTCCCCAATCTCTTCTGGATATGAGAAACACTATCCTTGTACAGCTAATTCCTTTTCTAATATCTATTGACTGCAGACTGATTTCCCTTTGCTCTGTTTTGTTTCAACATTTTGCCAGGGAAGAGATGTTGCAGTTGGAGTTAGGTAGAACAGAAGGAAAAATTCAAGGTTTCCAGTCCATTTCCCTGCTGTGGAAAAACCGTATTTGTGTATTTGTGCCATGCAAACAGAACAAAAAAGAAAAGGAAAAAAAAAAAAAAAAAGTAGGTAAATAGATTTGTTAGATAATTTGAATCAGAGTATCTTTTAAAAAACTTGGAAACAGGTCCTCATGGGATGTTTTTCAAATGAAGCCAAGAAAGAATAAAAGTGCATTTTGATAAAGGTTAGTCTGCAGTCAAAGTTGCGTATTCATCTAGGGAAAAAAAAAAAAAAAAAAAAAAAAAGAGGATAAGCTAATTATAATATAGCAGACTTGACTTGAGCTACACTATGTCTAATATGGCTAAATCAAGCAAAATGAGACAAAGCTGTGAAGGCAGCAGTAACTATATCACAGATGCGTCAGCAGTATGTACACTAAAGAATTTTGTTCCTTTGAAAAGAGATAATGCAGAGCTGCTTAATTTCAACGTTCATCTCTTTTGAAAACCAGATGTTGACATTCTGACTATATACATATTACTGTATACAGAAAATATCCAATCCAATTTATGCTTACTATATTTTCACTGTGATTTAGCTAATGTGTTACCCATTGCATCAGCCTTTTTTTCTCTTTCAAGACAACTCATGACATTAAACATTAGCCTCTAATGTGGACTCCTCACAAGAGATCCCTAAAAAATCTTGTCATGGAACCTTTAGTGCACATTTCCATCATACTGTCAGCTTGATTTACATTGAATTCCAACAAATTTGTTGAATATGACACCTACTTTCAAAAACAAACAAATAACAACTAAATGAATGTTTTAATCAAACTGTACCTTTCCCAGTTTACATGCTCAAAATGTTTCTAAGACTTCCTTAGAATTGCTGGAAGTCTAGTTGGTCTATAAATCTTGAATACTCTAAGGTTTTTTCAAGTTATGATATTGCATTTGTTCAATGTTCTCAGAAAATTTTCTCTTATAGATTCCATATAAAATAGTAATCCAGATTCATTGTTTTTTCTCAATCATTCTCTTTATTCAGTTGTAAAGACGTACATAAAGTAGCTAAAAGTATATTCAATATATTTTGTCTTGTTTTTCTTCTACTGCACTTAAAATGCCTCATACTTATCAATTATCAAACAGTATTTAGGTATGAGAATGTGCAAATTAATATATAGAATGACAATACAGTATATATGTCTGGCATTATTTTAACATAGGCTTTACATTTCATTTTATTAATTAACGCACATGTCTTGATTTCAACTGTGATAGAGTTAATTACTTTCAGAATATCATAGAATCATAGATAATTATGGAAAAGAACTCTAAGATCATCTAGTTCAACTGTCCACCTACCATCAATATTGTTCATTAAACCATGTCCCTACGTATTGCATCTACCTTTTGCTTAAACACCTCCAGTGACAGTGACTACCACTTTCCTGGCAACATGTTCCAATGCCTGACCACTCTTTCAGAGAAGTAAGTCTTCCTGATATTCAACCTTAACCTTCCCAGGAGCAACATCCGCAGGATACAGGTTTTGTGCTAGTTCCACAGGAGAAGAAGCTGACTTCCACTTCTCCTCAATCTCACTTCAGGTAGTTGTGGAGAGCTATAAAGTCTTCCCTGAACATCCTCTTCTCCAGACTGAACAGTTCCGGCTCCCTCATCTACTCCACAGAAAGCCTGTGCTCCAGATCCCTAACCAGCTTAATTGCCCTTCTCAGCTTCTCATACTGCCTTACAAGTGACGATTCACTAGTTGATAGGAGGAGACACAGCCAGGAAAGCTGATCAAAACCAGACAGAGGAATATCCCATATCATATGATGTCATACTCAGCAATAAATGAGGGGGGTGTTGGATAGGATAGAGAGATACACTTGCTCACGGTGTGGCTGGGCATTGGTCAGTAAGTGGTGAGCAATTGCATTATGCATTACATACCTTGTTTATTCTTTTTGGTTTTTATTGCATTATTATTATTGTTGTTGTTATTATTATTATTATTAGTTTTTTTCTTTTCTTCTTAAACTATCCTTATCTCAATCCATGAGTTCTTATAATTTTCAATATTCTCCTCTATACCACTGGAGAGATAGGCAGTGTTGTGTTTAGCTGTCTATTAGGTTAAACGGCAACTAAAAAAAAAAGAAACACAAAAAAATGTGTGAATAATTAGAACTTCACATACACAGACTGGTAAGCACAGAGTGTATTCTTTCTGTGAACAATATTAAGAGTACCTAGCTATTATGTGTTCCTTTTCTTCCTTGCATATTTAAGAATGTTATAATGGCAGGTAATATCAGTGCCTTCCTGTATGAATAAGACATGTGGATCTCAGAAGATTAACCTGTTATTTTCTAAGATATGCTATCAGAGTGGCACCAGTGAAAGCATTACAAGGAACCAACAATTTGGATTTTCTACTTTTTTGTGTTATTGTGAAATCCTGTTTCCCTATTTTGGAAAAGACAGTGACAACTTCATTTTTTCCCTTAAAACTGCATAATTCTTAAGAGATGATCAGCAGCAAAGTGCCAAAGGAGTTATTCTGGAATGTGTGGAGAACCACTAAAAGACCTATGATTACACAATTGAATTGAGCCACAAATAGAGCTTCAAGTCAGAATCTCAAATGTGATGCTTTTGAACTCTGTCTCTCTGTGGAAATAAATAATATACTTCTCTCTGTTGAAGGATTCAGTGTTGAAATTCTAGAAAAAATATTCAGGATCAGTTATTTATTTGCCTTTTTCTTTTTTAAATTCAAATAAATTTGTGCTAAGACATGGTGAAATTTTCATGATTTTCAACAAATTTTATTTACATAGTAAGGCCCAGCCTATACACTGCAAAACATAGAATCATAGAATTGCTTAGAAAAGGCCTTAAAGATGATCAAGTCCAACCACGACCTAAACAAACTACCCTACTCTACTCTATCAATTTCTATCTTTCAAATTGACAGAATATTCATCACAGAATAATTTTCTATTATAGGTGGCTGTTCATTTATCGGAAAAAAGTACAGAACAACCTGTTCCATTAGTTGACTAAATAAAATGAAATAAAATATTTTTCTTACATGTTGTTTGTCTCTATTTTCTTTTAATCTTTTGAATTGCAGTAAAAAAAAAAAAAAAAAGTAAATATATTATTTTCTAAATGACATACTATATCATTAGATTATTTGGACTAGTCCTTCTGCAAGTTGTTTTCCTTTTTATAATATAGGTATAGTCAGATTCCTGATGTAGCATATTATGTCTTAAATTATTCTGAAGGCTTTTCCTTATATTTGTGACAGGAAAGATAATCAGTATGCAGTTTTCCTTTTATTTCTTCTTTCAAGTATTGACCACTCTGCACTTTGAATCTGCTACCACTTTGCTCCTTGATGTCTTGATAATATTTTTTTTCTGCCTGGCGTTTTTATTGCAGTGTTTCAAGTCTTGTGCAATATAACCTTTTTATTTTTCTTTTCATATCACAGAGTGTTCTGTGGCACATGTGGCACAGCTTTATAAACAAGAAAGTGGTGAACATTTCAGTTTGCATGTTATAGCACAACATTATGTATTCAAATTTAGTCCAAGAGGTATGCATTGTAAATTCATCATGCATGATCTCACAGAAGGCACTTGATGAGTGTGCACTCCTTCCTCAGCATTTCTCATACATGATAGATGCAAAAATGAAAATAAGAAAAAGAACCTACTGAACATGTCTCTCTTATCTACTTGACCTGATTTTTATCAAAAGCTTCTATTAAAATACTGCAGCTCAGAATGTCAGAGCTTCTGTTTTAAATTTCAGTTCATTTTCAGAAGTGAAAATAAATGCATTCAACTAGATTCAGTAACAGGAAATATAGAATCTACAGAGGGAAAAGCAATAACTGGTTGGCCAAATTTTGTGGATTTCAGTGAGTACTTAAAGAAAAAAAAAAAAAAAAAAAAAAGGAAAGAAGAAGCCATGTCTGAACTGTTTTCTTAGTGCAGCCAGTCTTCTTTAGGTTAACAGGGTCAATGTTGATGAAACTGTTTTCTAAATGGGATCATAGAAATCAGTGCACTTATTGAGATATAAGAGCTTAGAAGGTTGCATTATTACGTGTTAAAAATTGACAGTATAACATTTTCATTGAAAATAGTTTAGTGAAATTTTAAAATACAGCAGTGCAGAAAAAAAATGTAGTGAAAAATCATTGCAATCAGTTGTTGCATTGCAATATACATATAATAATAAGATACATTTTTCAAAGGAACTTACTAAATTGTGCAATAACAATTTTTACTGATCATACAATGCCTATACAGCTGTACATGCTGTGTACACCTGTACTAGAATATAATCTACTGATTATTTCAAAATAAATTTACATCAGCAGGAAATTTATAAGCTGCTTTGTCTACTGTAGTCCAATAACATGAGATCTACAAGATGAAATTCAGAAACCAGTTATTGGAAAACCTCATCTAGGTTCCTGTGCTAAAGAATGGTATTTAGCTTATTATAGTTATCTATAGTATAGTCTATCATGTAGACAATGTGGGCGTCCACCATCAATCTATTCATTCAAACCTCTGTATCTAATTGCTGGAGATCATTAGGTCCTGTCATAAAAGGCTTGTTTCTTCACACACAAGAAAGGATTGAAGTGACAAGAAGAGAAGTTAAAATAATCTAATCAGAAAAATGAGTACTCTCTTCCAGCTCCTGTCAGGGCTGTGAGAGTAGAGTTATCAGCCTCATGGTTTGGGAAGTGAAATTTCTTGGGTCAACAGGAGTATCCCTTTATTACTTTTCAAGCTGAGGAGGGTAATTGCTTTATTGAGGGGTATGGAACTCACAGAATGTAGAAGAAAAACTTCTATCGATTGCAGAAAGCATACTTTTAGGGAAGGAATCAAAGGCATGGGAAGAGAGGGATCTAGGTGCTTTAAGGGAAGAATCAGCATGGACATAGAGAGATGAGATAAGAAAGTGCAGTTACATGTAAGCAGACTGATGGTCAATATGCTTGTGCCCGTTTATCAGTCTGTTCTATCTTTTTATTAAATTCAGTTTTTACCTGTTTTCCTGGGAGAGGAGATCATCTGTTCTGTGTTTGTGCTGACATGTGTGATTTCACGCAGGGAGATCAAAATAATTGAAGTTGTGGAATGTATGTATATATTGTTTCACTTGGAAAAGAATAAAAAACTGCATCACATTACTGCTCAGACCTATATTTCAAGTGTGTTATTTTATAATGTGTCTTTTAATTTGCTGGCATACTATATAGTTTCTCTATTTTCTGTAACTTAGTTTTAACTACTAGTTGAGATGCTTCCTTCCCTATATAATTGCAATATTAATTCCAATAGCTTTTAAAGATTTATTTATTTTTAATGCAAATAATTTGAAAGAGGAAATTGACGCTTTTTTTCCATCAAAAGATGATAATCTGAAATTCTGAAGAAGCCGAGCAAAGTCCTTGAAAATTTTCAGGAAACAATGCATTTTATGTCTCCTACAATATGCTAAATAAAAGTTAGGTGTTTTGATTTTTTTTTTTTTTTTTTTTGCTTTGTTTCTGTTTCTAAATACAGTGTTTAACATTTTCAGATCATATAGAGATATCCAGAGGTGCACATCTTTATTGAGCAGATGTGTTTACTCTTCATCTTTTCTCTACCATGAATTCATCCATTTGTTATTGCTTGTTAAATTACATTACTTTACTGAAGCAGATATAAAAATAAGCTGTAAAATAAGGCAAGAGAACGTTGTGATGTGCACTCTTATAAGCGATAGTACAAACCCCACACTAAGGGATACAAACCTAGACATCTATCTGTCCCATTATTTTATTTTGTAACAATGGCTGATTAGGAAGATTGAAATAGAAAATAGGAAATAGAAATATGTACAGATTATCAAATACCTTTTTTTTTTCTTTTATGCTGCCTCATATCTTTCAGCAGTCAGTACTTTAAGTAATTTAAAGACTTGCTTTATATTAGACTAGTGTAAGTTATCTTATAAATACTTATAAATTTTCTATTTTTTATTCTGTTTACGAAAGTTTATTTCTGTCAGTAGAAGTCTTGCTGAATAGTATTAGAGTAACTGAGCTTAAAAACTTTTGGACATCTTCATTATGGAGGATGACAACCTACATGATTGTTTTAAGTCAAATAATTTTGAGATCTACAACAAATTTACACCACAAAGCCTCAACACTTCTGGAAAATCCCAGGTCTGGGGATTTTTAAATAGTTCAGTCTTTCTGATTTTAACCAGGAGATGAGTGTCTGCTTTAGACGAACTCATTTTCTAGGTTCTTGAAATCTCAAAAAAAAAGATTCTCAAGTTTTTATCTGCCAGATAGATAAAAGTATGCATTCAACTGGTTTAGCTTAGCAGACAGTTGAACGCCACACAGACATTTGCTCACTGCCAACACCCACAGTGTGATGGGGGAGAAAATTGAAGAGAATCCATAGATTGGGATAAGGATAGTTTAATAAGAAAGAAAGAAAATAAAATAAAAAAAAAAAAGAGGAAAGAATAAAAAAAACAACAATAACAACCATAAAAAGATTAATCAAAGCAAACAATGCACAGTGAAATTTCTCACCACCCACTGTCCAATGTCCAGCCTCACCCCAACCATCAGCTGCTCTTCTTGGCCAACTCCCCCAGTTTTATTGTTCAGTATAGCATTATATGGTATGGAATATCCCTCTGGTTAGTTTGGGCCAGCCATCCTGTCTGTGTCCTCCCTCAGCTCCCTGTGCACTCCCAGCAGTAGGACAGTATGAGAAGCTGCAATGTCCTTGGCTTACTATAAGCTCTGCTCAGAAACAACTAAAACATCTCTGTGTTATCAACATTATGATGATCCAAAATTCCAAACACAGCACCATATCAGCTAGTAGAAAAAAAATTAACTCTATCCCAGACCAAATTAAGACAATGTTATACCTATCCCAGTAAATTAAATTATGCTAGATTATATTTTTCTGACTGGAACTTGATAATCATGCTGCTAGAGTAACCTCCATCATGTATTTTGCTTAGGCTGAATAGACAGTTTTTAATAAGAGTTACAGCTTCATGGCTGACTTTTCACTGTTCAGTTCAGTTTTGCCTACATTTAGTATACAGAGCACTTTCTACTATAAAGAAGGAGTCCTTTTTTATTCCTTTATGTGTTTCTACAATGGTTTTGCAAAGAAAGGATGAAAACTGCCATAATATATGAGCCCAGGTCAAAGAAGAACAAAACTTGTAAGTAAAAACCGGCATTATTTTATGCAATGTATTTATGCAGTTAGCTGCAATGTCTAACAGTTTTTTTTTTTCTTACAATCCAGTATTGTTTCTCCCACATAATGCATTTACTTGGTAAAGTGAGGATGATTTTCTTAATTTGAATTTAATGGTGCAGTAAAAGTTGTTCACTGCTAACATGTAAGCTAAACTGTGATGTGAGCATTCAACTATGAGCCTCTAGGTTCCACAAACACAGTTCAGTCTAAAAATATATTGCTGAGAAAATCTGATCTTGGGGGAGGGGTTGGGCAAGGTTAATTATCAGACAAGTTATTTACTTGATATAGATCTCAGAACGACCTCAATAGCACTAGTACCAGCACAAGGAAAATGTTTAAGAAGGAGATTAAAACTCTTACAGGAACTTAAATCTACAATGCAATAAGAGGGTATAATACATATATATGTGTATATATATATATATATATATATATATGTATTTCATAGCATATATAATTTTAAATTATCTTCCCAGAATCAAAACTTTATCTTTTACATTTGTAATACCATTTATCTCTTCTAAAACATAGTTGTAAATTACTTCACTGTCCTTTTTAAACAGCTTGCCCTTTCTGTTTTCTCATAGCTGTTATGTCAGGCACATGTAAGAAGTCATGTCTGACATCTAAATGTCCATTCTCAATTTTATTTCTATTCACTTGCTTCATAGGAGATAAGAGACAAATTGCAGCCTCACTACAATTTGTATTCTGACAGAAACTGATTGTTAGATAAATGGGAAAAACTTATCAATGTGTATAGATAAGATAGAGCTACAACGATTCCTTAGTGAATATTAAAACATGATGCTAAATACCCAAATACTTGTATATTAAGTGATGCACATATTTTAGACAATGCAAGTGCTGCTCCAAATGTAATGCCTCCTATTTTATTATGTTGACACATGAGGTCAGAGGCAGATATTGACAGGTGGTATGATAGTAGAGGTTGAACCTTCATGCCAATATACCATTAAATTTTGTTGTTGATGGCAGCAGAGGGGCAGTCTGATAAAATGATATCTGACACAGAAATGCACATGAAGAAAAGGTATGTAATTGAACTTCTCCATGTGGAAAAAAATGCACCCAGTGAAATTCATTAATGCTTGTTGAATGTTTATGGAGAGCAAGAAGTGGATATTAGAACAGTCAGGTGGTAGATGACGTTTTCCAGTGATGGTAACAGTAATATGAAAGACAAGCCATGTTCCAGATGGTCATGAAGATTTTCTAGAAGCACAACATGCAGGCTCTTATTCATTGCTGGTGAAAATGCAGAGCTAATGGTGAAAAATAGTGTTTTGTAGCTGAGAATTTTCTCTATCAAATAGTGTTATTGTGCTCTTCCTATCTGTTGTAGTTTCCATGGAAAAAAAAAAAAAAAAAAAAAAAAAAGCAAAAGCAAATGGGAGGCATGACTTTGTTATATAAAAATATACATATTTTATATACTATTCATATTAAGGCAGTGAAGATAATATATTAGCTTCCTGATTTCTAAGTACATAACTGTATGATCTTAAAGTTTTATTATGCTATTTTATTGTATTTACTGTAACATCTTGTGTCCAAATATGGCACTGTATTACGTGTTCAGTGAACTGAACAATTTGTTATTTATAGACTCAATAAACTTTGACCTCGTTTTGGAAGGCATCCATCTAAGTGATTGGTGTTGATATTTTATCAGTGAGGTGCATTATGCAGCTTAGTGGACAGTAGACCTTGCAAAACTGGTGATTATAAATCTCAGCATCAATAATTTCTACCCATAGTTTCTTCATAATCCCATTGGTAAGGTAAGGACGAGCTAATGCCTTTTGTTGCCTAAAAATCGTGACATTTAATATTTTGCACTGAGAAGACAACTGGTTCTATTTAATTTCTATTCAGCACAGTTAGAAACTAGTCATTACATAGCAGTTAAAAGCACGCCTGAAATACTCCACTTGTTGATTTTACAATTTGGCAGACCATTTGTACATATGAACAATCATATACTGCCATGTTTTAACAAGATCACTATTTCCTTGCAGTGAAAACTCTTAGCAAATATTCAAGTTTTCTTTGAAAGTGAGCAAATCCATTTATAAGGAGATTATTCTAAGACTATATTAAAAACTCTGAAAAATAAAGCTTTCCTTGAATGTAGTTCAGGTCTTACCAAAACAGTCATAACCACTAGATTCCAAAGGAGGACAGAATGAAGAGAAACAAAAATCTCTTACTTAATGCATTTCTTCCAGTTAAATTAATCAACTTCTCAGACTTCTTGGGCAACTATTGTGTGGGTTTATTTATGTATGCAGTGCGTCTAGATAAATACATATGTATACACTTTCTATGTATGTGTGGTCAACTGTTTGCACAGACATCACTTTCTTTTTGCTACATTATGGTATTTGTCTTTTTTATTTTTTATTTTTATTTTTTTTTTCCTGAAAACACATTCTATTTAATAATAGAGCAGTTGTTAATGTTTTTAACAAAGACTCAATTTCTGATCAGTGACTTAATTATTCATAACTGCAGCAATGTGGACAGCTTGGAGGGAATTAAATACTATTTTCCTTTTACTCACATTACAGGACTTGCTCTTTTGAAATATGTTTTGCACAATTCTCCAGAATGTTTTATTTTTTATTTTCTTATTGTTTTAGTTTCTCTTTTTTCTTTTTTCTTTTTCTTATCCTCTTTTTTTTTTTTTTTTTTTTTTTGTCATTACAAAAAAATCTCTAAGGAGAGTTTTAGTGATCTTTCATACATCACAGGAAATGATTATTATTCAAATAATTGCAGTCAGATATGTAAATCACATTACAATTTCAGAAATAGCTAACGGTAAATCTGAAAAATGTGTTGAAAGATAGAAGTTAACACTGACTTGAGATCCATTTTTTCAGTCTTAGTTATAAACAATGTGCCTCACTTGTAATGTCAGTAAAAATAGATATGCTGGCTAGACAGTATTCTAATCTGTGAACCACTTATGTTTTGATAGCATTAAAGTCTTGTAAAATGGAAAACTAGGTTTTTGGGTGGTATTAAAGCAGATTTTTATTTTTTTTTTCCCCAACATGTAAGAGATTAAATGCAGATCTTTTGATAAATAATCCAATTTCAAAATAACTTTAAAACTTATCAATCCTGTCTTTGGGAGGCAGTGAAAGTGCTCATGGACAAATAAGTTTAGGAAATATCATGTTCATACTACTAGGATATTAATGAGTCAATATTCAGTCCGTATATAAAATACTGATTACTTGTCAGAAACAAGTTCTGTTCTATTTCTGTCTGTTTACGTTTTATATACGTAGATGGCAATCACAAAAGAGCATTTACAACTTTTTTAAACAGTCAGTAGTAAACGCTGAGTGCAAATGAGAGACAAAAATCTTAAGTGTGAGATTAAAAAAGCAGTAAAATTGAATCTGATAATGTTTGATTCAGAGATTATGTTATTTTATTTCTGATGTTTACAAGAATTAACTGGCAATTTTATACTGTCAATATCTTATAGACAGCTAAATTAACAGGTAAGTTGGTCTTTCAGACATAAGTAGCAAAAGAGCAGTTAAGACCTTTAATGATCCTCATCTGTGACCAAGTCCAAAAGAAACAAATTTGTGTCCATCCAAATCCTTCTACTCATAGGAACTCAGTTAGAAAAGGATATAGCAGAGTGTAAAATATTTTTCAGTGGAGTCAGCAAAACTAAATAATGAAAGTAGCACAGTAAGATTTTTCTTCCAGTACATTTCTTTAACTCTTAGAGAGATATTAAAGGACATTAAGAGTGGAGCCATCTCCTCCAGTGGCAGTCCAGTAGCCCCAGACCAGGACACACATGTATGTACATGTATACAAATGCACAGGACAATGACAGGGCGAGTCGTGGATCACCACAGGCTAGGTACTCCCTTCGGCAGCACCCCAAAGACTTCACACACCACAACAACACAGACAGCCCAGTCCGGTCCTCCCCTCAGGTGGGCAGGTCTCTGGTTCAGGTGCACTCATACACATTCAGATTCATACACACATACACACACTGTGAACAGTTTACGGGCTGGTTTGGCCCAGTTCCGTGACTAGCAGGGTGGAGAGATTTCGCAAAGTCCGCGCTTCTGGAAAAGGGGAACAGGAGACCCCAAAATAATTAAAAACAGCAGCAACGATCTGAGGAGAAACAAACTAATTTACTAAATATAGTATTAGAATGAAAGATAACATACCATAATAAATATAATTAAAATTGGAGCTGATAAATCAAATATAGTGAGAGAGAGAATGTCCGAAAGATGGATAGGCCTCACCATAATGCTGAGGTGAGATGCGCAGTTCAGTTGAACAGCAGGGAGATGAAGAAGAGTGGATCAAAAAGAGCGCATCAGGTGACCTTGCCAGGAGTTATATCTCCTGTCTGACTGCAAAGCCCCCTGGGGAATGTAGTTCCTCTTCTTTTGGACAGGAACCCTGAACTTGAGCATTAACAATTAAACTCCCAGTGCATTACATGATGTTATGATGTGGAATACTGATAACCAAAAATCCAAGACAACACACCTGGGCATCCAAGCACTGGCATGAGCCCTCTGCTAGCCTGGCACATTACAGAATCACAGAATCACAGAAGGGCCAGGGTTGGAAGGGACCTCAAGGTTCATGAAGTTCCAACCCCCCTGACACATGCAGGCCACCAACCTCCCCATTTACTACTAGACCAGGCTGCCCATGGCCCCATCCAATCTGGCCTTGAACACCTCTAGGGATGGGGCATCCACAGCCTCTCTGTGCAGCCTGTTCCAGTACTTCACCACTCTCATAGTAGAGAACTTACCTGAATTTTGACACCCCTCACCCACATGGAGTTTGCCAGAGAATGCACATGCATATTCCATGCACATCCGGTTTGGGGCAGATACAGACTCTGCCCCTGCCAACAGCCAGCACCAGACACACTGGTTGCAACCTGTAGCCCTGCTCCAGCCATTGGCATGGAGCATTCATTGGCCTCACACATTTTTGTTCTTACAATAACCTCTCCTGGATTGCTGGCTAGGTTTGTCACTGTATTCTGCTTTATGGCTCCTTTGATTGTTATGGCTCCTACTGTTAAAGAAGCAGGCATTCTTCTTTTACATGCTCTTAAGAAAGTAGTGAGAAAGCTTGTGGAATTGCATTTCCTTCTCTCCTTTTTCTACTGTCATCTTGATTCCAGCTTTCTGCCCTACTGTGTACTAATCAGAAGAGAGTCGCTTGGTGTTGTCTCAAATTAACATTTTTTTTGGGTAGTACAGTTCCTAAAAGAGCTTTGACTTAGTGATGAAACCAGAGGTTAGCCAGATTTTTGTTGTCTTTTTTCTTTTTTTTTTTTTTAAATCCCAATTCCTCATTTCGTAGTGAACAATTAAAAAAATGATTAAAAAAATATGACAGAAACATACGTAAGACATGATAGCTAATTGGTTTTCCGGGGATGTCATTCTTTACTTTAAATCCACAACCATTTTAAGGTTTTGGCCAAGTGAACTGCACTTGGTGAATGTAACTCCATGGAATATATTCTCAGTGTTCATGGATTTTCACATCCAGAAGCTATTAAAGCTCACTTTGAAAGTGAGTAAATGCTCACTTCTCATCAGTTACCATTTCTGCAGCATTTACTGGTGGAGGGGAGAGATGAAGCATTTAAATGTTTTCCTGAAGCTCTAATAACCAGATGATAGTCATTCTGAAGCACAGTATAGATGTTTAAAAAGCAGAGAGCAGTTTGTCCTGTCACATCAAAGTTCTTAGCATTGCACCTACTCTCTGTATAATCTCTGTATATTCTCTGTACACTTATTTTGCTTTGTTCTCAAGAAGATATTTTTCTTAGGTTTTTGTTGTTGTTGTTTTTGCTTAGTTGTTTTAGTGCAACTCTATTTCTGATGTGTATTTCTGTTTGTTCAATGCAGTTTTTATATGGCTCTGCTTTTGATAGCAATATGACTCATTGATAATGATAGGTGAGGGAAAAGTCCTTTGAATGCACCCTCCTTTTTCTGAAAATGTGGAGGAGTTAAATCTAGCTATTATTTTCTTAAAACCACTTATCCAAATAAGGACTATAAATCGATGAAAAACTAGTTTTTATAAACATTTTACAACTTTTTTTTGTAGAATAACTTACAGAATGTATAAGACACAACATTATAGAGATATTTTGATAGATATTTTTGACCACTGGACAGCAGAGGGTAAACAGACAGATTACTTTATTCAGTCATAATAGAATCATAGAAATAAAACACTGTAAATTGGAGGAGACTAAAAATATCAACTAGTTCCAATCCCATTGCCACCCACTAGATTAGGCTGCCTAGGGCCTCATCCAACCTTTTCATGAACACCTCCAAGATATTCTCTTTTTGTTTAATATATACATATATATTTTTTGTAACTTTACTATGAACAAAAACTTGTTACAGCAGTTCTAATATTATTTTATTATTTACATTGTTTATCATAGACATTTAAAACAACATTTAATATCACCACAAATTGTGTATCATTGTGTAGCATTGAAAGCAATCAGAATTACTGTATTCTCATTAACAAAATGCAAATTGTATTTAAAGTCAATTTGGCACAATCGCTGTGTGAAATACAGCCAAAGAATGAAATCAGCTGGCTAGTACCAAAAGTGGTGAGCACACTGCAATTACAGGTCTAGTGTAGCTGTCTTTGAATTGATATTTATAATCCTTCTTAAACATTCCTGAACCAAGCATAGTAGCTCAGATATGTCCATACTGCACCCTCCTTTAAAGAATCATTCTGTTATCACAAGGCTGAACCCAGCCTAGCTTTCTGTATTGATACTGTGCTGGCTGCTCTAAGTATAGGGTACTACAATAGATTTTCATGTGCACTTCAGTCTTCAGATAATGGTTCATGGAGATTATTTTGGTCCAGCAGGATTTAATAACTCGGTCTCTGTCCAATACAAAGAAACTTGAAGGGCTTCCAGGCCCAAATTTATACAGATAAATAGACTACTGCATTTTTATAGCTCTGTGAAAAAACTAATGCACAGAAAGCTCAATATCTTCTGTTAAACAGTTAATTAGATACACTTAACAAAAATAATTTACTTATGATTATATTAAGCTTAGAATAAAGAGGTTAAGTCATTTTTTGGGTAGAAGAAATTAACAACAATGACAGAAAAACAGTTAAATTAAATAAAACTTTTATAATAGTTACTACGTTGTAATGTACATTTATCATCTCCTTTCATGTGTTATATGGTGCTGTGAAATAAGACCTGTGACTTCCACAAGACGCCTAGGGGCTTAAAATAAGTAGATGAGATTTCAGATGTATTATTGAACTCTCCTTTATGTGATATCGATCATTCCTTCTTGAATGTAAATGTAAGTAATATAGGAGGAGATAGATTCAACATCTGCCCATCTGTTTGTTAGGAACTGTCTATATTCAGAGCTGCCAATAGCCTGAAATGTTTGTGTTGATAGTCTTGAATTGAGGGCACACAGTGAGAGATTCCTTCACTTTTTCTACTCATAAAATAACAAAAATAGGCTGGCCTCCTCTGAGCTGAATAATACAGCAAAAGCAAAAATTATCTTTTCTCTAGTTTTTAACTGATAGAACATGCATTCACAGACAATGGAAAATAATGAACAATTTGAATCCTTTTTCGCGATGACTTTTAGCAAAGCTTAACATGAAGGAACAATTGTCACAGTGTATCTGGTCATTTGTTGATAAAGTCCAGCTATGAACACCTAAACACAGAAATATTCAGCGTATCTGTGTTGCTAAAAGTAATAGCTTTCTAATTATATATTTGCTCAATCTGTGTTGCATTGTAAAAGCATCCCGATTATATACATTTTGTTAATAATGGATCATCATGGTTTGTTGAGCAAATCCTGGACTTGGTGATCTTTACGTCTCTAGTATTGAAAACATTAAAAGAAAATTATCACAGCTACATGCAGTTATGATGGATAGTACAGGTTTATGTAATGATGGATGTTGAGTATTCAACTAATATTCCTATCTACTTCTACCACCTGTAATTTAGAAGAATCATTAAAAACTTTGAAACACACAAAACAAAACAACAGCAATAATAATATTAATAATAACAACAACCTAGAATCTACTTGGTATTTTTTCAAGGAATACTAAGGGTAAAGAATTATGGAGTATTACATTATATAAATTATATAAAATATTATACTGTGTATTTTGAGGATAATGAAAATATTACAAGATAACCATGTGATTACCACCTGATATATGACAAGAGTCACTTAGAGCTAAGGATGATCTATTAATTTTATCTCCTGTACTGCTCTCACCCCATAACAAACAACAAACAACAACAAAAACACTAAAATGTGAGTAAAATTTAGATTATGCTTTCATTTATGAACATCATCTACTTTAAATCTTTTACTGTTTCTACTGTGACAGTACAATCACAATTCTGGGTAAACTGCAAATGATTCCCTGTCTACACTTCTTCCTTTCTCTGACTTTTTTTTTTTTTTTTCCCCCTCCTTACCAGGTACTGTGGCTATTGGTATTCCACATCATAACATCATGTAATGCACTGGGAGTTTAACTGTTAATGCTCAAGTTCAGGGTACCTGCCTGGAAGAGAAGAAGAACTACATTCCCCAGGGGACTTTGCGGTCAGACAGGAGATATAACTCCTGGCAAGGTCACCTGATGTGCTCTTCTTTGTCCACTCTTCTTTGTCGGCTTTCCTCCTGTCTCCCTGCTGTTCAACTGGACTGCACATCTCACCTCAGCGTTGTGGTGAGGCCTATCCATCTTTCGGACATTCTCTCTCTCACTATATTTGATTTATTAGCTTCAATTCTAATTATATTGTATTATGGTGTGTTATCTTTCATTCCGATACTATATTTAGTAAATCAATTTGTTTCTCCTCAGATCGTTGCTGCTGTTTTTAATTATTTTGGGGCCTCCTGTTCCCCTTTTCCAGAAGCGCGGATTTTGCGAAATCTCTCCACCCTGCTAGTCACGGAACTGGGCCAAACCAGCCCGTAAACTGTTGACATTCTTGTACAAGATTAATCTTATGTTCCATTAGTTCTCACTTTAATGCCTATACATTTTAAGCAGCATAATAAATTTAAATCCCATTTCTTGTTAATAAACATCATCACTTCAAAAAAAGATTACTTACTCTTTGATAATTTGAAATTGTCTTGTATTACAGAAGATGTTTCTGAGTTATTGGAACTCTTATGTTATTATTTATTGAATTGATTTACAACTTGAAAAGAAATAACTCATAATTCTAGCATGAGTTTATCACTGAGTAAACATTGTAGGATTTTTTTTTTATGAATTTGGATAACTGAAGAAACAAATAAAAGATATCAAACAAAAGAAAATGGTCAGTGCTTCATAATGGTAGCTATTGCATTTGTTAATGTTTTATAGAAGTCATGATAAAAAAAAATAATAATGCAGTTCAATGCTTTGCCTGAATTTGTTCTCATCTTGACTACGATATGCAGTCTTTGTCTCTTCATTTCAATAGCAACAATTTGATCTGATGAAAGTTCAGAGATCAATGTGTCCAAAAATATGTAATAGTATCTTAATGACAGAATGGTAGAATTCTGCCTGAGGATTTAAAAAAAAAAGAAAAAAAAAAAAAAGTAAAAGTAAAAGTAAGAGAAAAAGTAAAAGAAAAAGAAACAGAAACAGAAAAAGAAAAAGAAAAAAGAAAAAGAAAAAGAAAAAGAAAAAGAAAGAAAAAGAAAAAGAAAAAAAAAGGAAAGGAAAGAAAAAGAAAAAGAAAGAAAAAAAAAAAAAAAAGAAAAAAGAAGAAAGAAAAGAAAAAGAAAAAGAAAAAGAAAAAGAAAAAGAAAAAGAAAAAGAAAAAGGAAAGGAAAAGGAAAAGGAAAAGGAAAAGAAAAGAAAAAGAAAAAGAAAAAGAAAAAGAAAAAGAAAAAGGAAAAGAAAAAGAAAAAAAAAAGAAAAAGAAAAAGAAAAAAGGAAAAGGAAAAGGAAAAGAAGAAGTAAAAGGAAAAAGATAAAGAAAAAGAAAAAGAGAAAGAAAAAGAAAAAGAAAAAAGGAAAAGGAAAAGGAAAAGAAGAAATAAAAGGAAAAAGATAAAGAAAAAGAAAAAGAGAAAGAAAAAAAAGAAAAAGAGAAAGAAAAAGAAAAAGAAAAAGAAAAAGAAAAAGAAAAAGAAAAAGAAAAAGAAAAAGAAAAAGAAAAAGAAAAAGAAAAAGATGATGGATACAGTAGATACGAAAAAAATCATGAATGGCATAAAATTAGTTGACAGGAATATTTGTTATCTTTTCTTAAAGGATTCAAATAGTAAGATGTAGATGCACAAGTAGAGGAAGTCTTGACTTATATAACAGATTAACTCCTTTCCAAAAATTGTGGATACAAAACTTTTATAGGTATTCCAGGAGTCTGAGGAGAATTTCTGAATAGATAAAACTTGTCATTCTCATGGCTTTCCATGAGGTGAAAATAATGGGAGATAGGGAGAATGCTCACTGCAGTATATGCTTGCCTAATCTTTGTTCTTCTTAGGCATCTATTCACGTTTACTATTTGAGATAAGACATCAATGTGAAAAATATTGTGTAAACAAGTAAATCCTTTCCTTTTTTCTGTTAGAATTTTATTTATTTGTTTATTTATTTATTTATTTTTAATAAATGCATTGAAATCACACTGAATAAGAGCTATTGTCAGACAAGGGAATTGAGATTTGCAGATTCTTTAATTTTGGGACAAATATGCCAGTGAACAAACAGTAATAAAAAAGCCAGTGTATCTCATTTATAAAAATATCTTTGGGAGAGAGAATGTGAAAGTCCAAAATCACAAAACAAAATTCCAATAGACATAAAAATATTAGTTAGATTATCTCACATTCCAATCATTTCTTTATTTCTCCCATATGCTGATATTGGCTATGTTCAGTATATAACTGCTTTTAAATGTATTGTGTGCATCCAGTTAGAGTGCACAATCTACCTACATTTTCTCTTGTGCAACAAAAAAGGTGTATGTGGACTTGGCATTGAGAGTGTTGACATCTGGAGGACAAATCAGTGCAGAAGTTTCTGATAACTTTAGGAAAAGCCTTATTTCACAATTCATTATATTTTTTGCAATCTATTTGTTTAGTTTTTCCCCATTCTTTTTTTTCCGCTGTGACACAGATTTGAAAGATGTTTTGACCTCTACTGAGAGAACCAGGATACTTTGGCATAAAAGACCACCTAGACAGTGTCGTGTTAGAAAGTCACAGATTCAAGATCAATGATAAAATAAGTTATTTTCTCTTGTGAATTTCTGCCGTAATAACTAACTCAAGATCAGAATTTACTGTTTTTTGTTTGCTTTTTTTTGTTGTTGTTGTTTTGTTTTGTTTTGTTACTGTGTATTTTCAAAACACTGGTACTAAAAAAACACAGGATAGGGTTTTTTTAAGCGTAAGCTGTAAGTGAAGTCTTCAAATATCCAGATTACCGTTTATATTCTTACCAGTCACATTTGCATTCAGCATCATGCATGGGCAAAGTCTATTCTTCACACAGCGGGAGCTATACATAATAAAGTATGTACATATTTTTATGCTTACTTGTTTGCAAAAACAAAGATCCCCATTTGCATCCTTTTTTTTTTTTTTTTTTTTTGTATTTGATTCCAGAGCCATAAGTGCATTTCAGTTTCCTAAATTTCAGGCATCAACTTATTTTTAATTGCCAAGCATAGGAGAAAAAATAAAATAGCCAAAACTGTATAATGACAACAATTTCTTTAAGATCATATAATTTAAAAATGCACATACAATTTGCAGCCAACTCCTACCCCAAAGCAAACTTTCATAGACAAATGATGCTTCCCTAAAATACTAGGATTTTAGTGGCATCATTGAAATGTTTCTAAGCACTACTGTACAAACACTGACTAATTGCAATACAGTTTTGCTTACTTCAGCGTGAAATAAACGCTCTAGGAATGTCAAATTTGAAAATGCCAATTCAGATTACTATGAATCCAAATGCAGTTTTCAAATACTATTGAAAACTGCAAACTCCTCCTCTTAATTGTGATAATTCAAAACAAATTTGAGATTTTTTTTGTAAGATATAGTGTAGATACTAATCAAGTTCTTAAAGTGCTATCTCAAAAATGTAAATTTGCTGAGTACAGTTTTCTTTTATCTAACAAATTTGCTTGAGAATCTGAAAATGACAAGCTTAACATTACTGCATCAAATTCACTAAATGAGCAAGAGAATATATCTAATTTTCTGTATACTAAAAAGCAAATTACAATAAACAACACATAATGTGGCAATTAAGATACATATACACAACTCTGTATTCACAAAACTATAAGGAATTTAATGCTCTTAAGATTTTAAGAAAGATCAATACCATGCAATCCAAAACTATTCATCACTCAACTTCATAATGGAACACAATCATAGAATCATTAAGGTAGGAATAGACCACAAAGATTATCTAGTTCAACCAATAGCCTATTATCACACTGCAGACTAGACCTTGTCCCTAAGTGACACATCTACCCTTATCTTGAAAACCTCCAGGGATAATAGCCATTTCTCTGGGCAGCATATTCCAATACCTTATCATTCTTTCTGAGAAGTTTTTTTCTAATATCCAACCTGAACCTACTCTGGCACAACTCATTACATTTCATTCTACCAGTAGGCCCACCCCCATCTCACTGCAGTCTCTTTTCAGGGAGTTGTAGAGAACAATAAGGTATCCCTTGATTCTCCTCTACAGATCAAACAATCCCAGCTCTCTCAGCCTCTCTTCATAAGTTCTTCATGTTCTCCAGACCTCTCAACAGCTTTGTTGCCCTTCTCTGGGCATGCTCCTGGGCCTTGATGTCTTTCTTGTAGCCAGGGGCCCAAAACTGAGGACAGTACATGAGACCTCACCAAAGCTGAATATAGGAGGATAATCACTTTCCTAGTCCTGCTAGTTACGCTATTTCTGATACAAGTCAGTATGCCATTGGCCTTGTAGGTCATCTGGACACACTACTCACTCATGTTTGTCTGGCTGTCAACTAATACCCCTATATCTAAGATTTTATGATTTTCCTGTTGCATTTATTAGTGGCATGAGATAGACTCACTGTTATTAGTTCTGTTGTTGTATATGTCATGAAAACAAAGAAAGCAATTCAATTCAAAGTTAAAATACTGTAGGATAATACATTCTTTTCTGGAATACCTTAAAGCTCAAAAGAAAATTTAAGGCTGAAAAATGGTAGAACTAAAGAGGACAGAAGATGAAAAACATATCCATGTACTGCATTTTTTTGTGTGTTGATATATTTTAGGGGAAGAGTTGAGGAAAGAAGAGAGAACTGGTTTGCTTAGTCCTCACAGCTTATGGCTCATTATATGTTTTGGGGAGTGTTCAGAACATCTGAACAAATGCGTCAGCCAGTGAGATTCAACAGAAAAGGCAACAAAATTCAGTTTATAAATGTAATGTTAGAAGCAATACTTCTACTACCATTTATATCACACTGCTGTAATAAAAATAACTAAATTATTTGCATAACTTCAGAAGGTTTTTTCTTTCTGGTTTATGCCAGAAAATGCAGTACCTAAGCATTTTCATTTTCTGTGAAATAAAATAGTTTAAAACAAATTTTACCCAATAAAAACTTCACCTAACTTGAACATTGTCTTTTTGTAAGTGTGACACTCCAAGCATTAGTTTTTATACTGACTGGTCGAAATATCAATTGAGACACCTTCATTACATGCCTATTTTACTTCTTAAAAACCTATTGATTAGGTCATTGACACCAAGCACAAAAATACTAACAGAAAAAACATGTAGATTAAAATAAATAAATAAATAAATAAATAAATAAATAAATAAATAAAAGATAGAGATAGATAAGAGAGAACATATAGCTTGTAGAATTTTTGACACTTTATACTATAAGAGTACTTGCCTTCCTGAAGAGTCTGGAACTACTATTTCACTGAGTAACTGTAGGATGGAAATTGTATCCTGATAGTGAAAATTTTATTTTCTTTTTGGTTTGAAAATTACTAAGAGAACAGGCATAGGTGAATTTTTAGAATCAAAGGAACAGTCTTACAGACTCACTAACATTCATAAGCTCTTGTACTGCAGAAGAGAAGGAGAAAAATAGAGTATAATCAGTGCAAGTCAATACGTTTCTAGGAGAATTTCTGCAACATAATCCATGACAAATTCTTTAGCTGTTCTTAATTCATACTTAATCCTTTTAGAGTTTCATATTATTTTTAACCAAATAATCCTAAATTAAGAAACAAAGGTAGAGCTAACTAATAACATACTTAAGTGTCTTTAAACATAATTAAATTGAGATTTTTATGTCAAAATTCAACTATCAATTTGGAAACCTTTTTTTTTTTTTTTTTTTTTTTTTCTTTTTTCCCCTTCCTTGAGTATAATTAATGTTAAACATTAGATAATGTCAATGTTAAAGTTAGCTTAGGAACATCCAAACATCCACACATTGGGGAAAAAAAAAAAAAAAGGGGAGAACAATTATTTGCTTCCAGTGCCTCTGATCAGAATTAGTTGGTTTGGTGGCAGAAAATAGGAGATGGAGAAGGAAAGATACATCCTGCGGTATGAATTAAAATGAGTAAGAAAGAATGAAAACTAAAGGTATCAAAAGTGAAAGGAACAGCATATAATGAGAAAGAGGGGAGTAATAGACAGGAATACTCAGTACAGCAAAGCTGTAAAAGGTTAAAAAAAAGACAAAGGCAAGATACTGTTTTTATACTATTATTTCTACTATTGCTGAATTAGATAACTACATATACTACATGGTATATGTTATACGGAGATACAGATTTATATCCATAACTTCTCTGCACATAAAAAAAAAAAAAGAAAAGAAAAAAAAAAAAAAAAAAAAAAAAAAAAAAGATGAATCTAACTAGGGTTTGAATACAAGGTGTCTGAAGCATGTCCAAGCCTGTTATTAGAATAGCTGACCTTTGTTCTTATTCATCTTATGAATTACCTAAGTCTTAAGGAAAGCTTGTGGTGAATGCACACCTAATGAAGTTTCCTTTTCTCCTGTTGTCACATCTTGATACTACCAAATTTCTGTATTTTTTTCTCGATTCATCTTGACTTTTACTTCATTTCACTCTTGAGGGAAATTACTTAAACATGCTTTGAGTCAACGGCTAAAAGGGCAGATAACTGAGTAGTTTAATTCCTCTTACCTACAACAAGCAAATTCGTACAAAAACTAACTAAATAAATAGATAATATGTTTTTTTTTTTGGTTGTTGTTTTTGTGTGTGTGTGTGTTTTTGTGTTTTTGTGGTTTTTTTATTATTTTTTTGTCTGTTGGTTGGTTGGTTGGTTGGTTTGTTTCTGTCAGATTCCATCAGGCAGCATCTTTATTGGGTAAAATACATTTTTAACTTTTCTTGTTCCTCTATGCTCTAATACCAGTGTGGATTGTTTTTGTAAGATTCTGTAACAGAATCTAAAGAAAAGTATTTAGATGAAGACAGTATGACTGACTGCTTCTTTCATCTGTTCTAAACTGATCTCCCAAAAATTTTATTGAACACTAGCTAGCTCTTGGAGGCATTTGTTGAACAGTCACATCTTGCACAATGGATGAATATTGTTGTCAATCATAGATCACATCCAATGAGTGAGGAAAATCTTCTGACTCAGTTTTTAAAGGAAGGAGACTAGTGGAAGTGTCAATAAGTTTCAGTACTTATCAGAATACTTCAAAACAGTATGTAAACTAATTATCAGCATATAAACATATTATCAGCAGCTACAGGTTCCAAGACATTAACTCTTTTTAAGGTAGAGTACTCAGATACATAAATAAGTAAAAATGCCTTCAAGTAAAATTTTATCAGATTTTGCATATCATTATAGGGAATTTTTCTGTTGCTTCTGGGTTCATTTTACAGTTCCTTGTTTCTGTTAGGTCGGAAACTCGAGGATTGTTTCCTTCTCTCTGCTGTCCAGTGCTTTTGGTTATTCTTTTTAAACACAAAGGTGCAATGTAGGAGGAGTTTCTCCCATTCATTCAGAAGTTTATTGTACACATCGTAGAAAAAATATCACTCACATTTCTGCCTACGTTTGTGTTTTGTTTGTTTGTTGTTTTCAGAAGTTTCCCTATCTACTTCATCACTTAATTATGCTCAAGCTAAATAAACAATAACTGGTTACAGCAAGAGTTCCTTTGTATGTGGCCAAAGAGTCTGAGTACTTCTTATACTAACTGAATAGTGACTACAATTGATTATATGTAATTTAAAATATGGTGCAAATATTTATCTAAAAAATGACTCAATTATTTTATAAATCTCAAACACAAGCCTTCTCTTGATACAGTTCTGCCTTTTGAGTAATTTTTAATAGCATACCTCTTTCATTCTTACAATTTATTTCCTTCTTCTCAGTACATTTCTTATCTCCCTGTGGCTTTTTAGAATGGCAGATAGAACTGTACACACTACCCAAGATATGGGCAAACAGAAGTTTGAAATAAAACCAAATTTTGCTGCTTTATTTTGACAGCTGCTGTCCATTAAACTAAACATTTTAATGAACATGATGTTCATTAAAAGTGATGTTCTTCTGTTCTTCTGGAGAATGGCATTCAGCTAAACTGAAGAGATAAGTGTCATGAACTAACTTGAGAATAATATTTTTCACACACTTATTCTTCCTTTTTTGATTACTGATGCTTCAGTAATCATTTATCAATCATTTATCAATGTCTGGAGAACCTTACTGCTGAATCTTCCCTATATTCAGTTTCCTAGTGTTTAACTAACTTCCTGGCTTATAAAAAAGGTTTTCTTTCAGTTCTCTGGTGAAAACTTTGTTATATAGTCTTGCAGTGACTTTTTAAAAGCTGGTGTAATATGAATGAAAGAAAAAGAATTTATTTATTTATTTATATATATATATATATATTTTTTTTTTTGTGAGCAACATAAAAATAGAGGATCTGTACAGGATCATAAAGGAGAGGGCTACAAGTATATCTTTTTTTTCTTTTTCTTTTTCCCCCACAGTGTCCTTTTCAGACCTGCAAAGTGTATGCTGACAGATAGCCTAAACAACTATACTAAAGCTTCTGCTGGTAAAATTTGTCTCTAAAGCAATTTCTTTTGAAATAAATGGAAATATTTGAAATGTATAGAAATATTTTACAATCTACTTATTTAAACATACATATATATACATATTTACAAATACATGTAAATAATATATGTATTTGTTAAGTTTCATTCATCACATATATATGGAGTGATGTACATTTTATTATAATTTTATTATTATCATTTATTTCAATTGCAGAAAAAAATCAAAATCAAAGACAAACAAACAAAAACAACAGTTGCTGAAATCAAGTACTAATTGCCTCTTTTCACCTATGGAATATCTATGGAGATGTAGTCCTCTGCACATAAAGTAATGATACAGTTACATTCCTATATTTTTGCACTTCTGACTTCATAATTCCCCATTAAGTAACTGAGACATCCTTCTTCCTGCTGAATTGAGTGTAATGAATTCCCATTTTTTTGTGACTAAGAACCTCCTGTCCTTTTACGAAGAAAGAATGTTGATGACTTCCTTTTTTTCAGTGCTCCAACAAAATCACAAATTGATAATCTCTTATTTTATCTGGATGTTACACCAGGTCTTAAAATACTGTGATGGCTAATTGTCATTCACACTCCTTTAAATATCTGCTCTTTATTTTCTAATAGTATTTGGAAATTGGAAAGACTGAGTTACTTGACATACATTTGAGACAAAATAGATATCAAGAAAGGGGTGAAGAATATGAACTGCTTCCTGATTGTGAAATAATGAAATTCTCTTTGGTAAGAAGACCCATAGAAAAATACAGCTTCTAGGTTGATTTATTGTATTGTTTTATTGTATTAGTTATTTAAATTTATGTTTGAGCAGTTTCCATTATCTTATCATTAATTTCCATACATTCTTTACTCCTCGATTTCCATAAGAACTAGCTTGTAAAGATTGTCTGTCATTCTATTACGTTGCTCTATCTTCTGCCATCCAATGTTTGTATCAGCTTTATTTCTTACAAACCACACATGACAGAGTAAGCTGTCATGAAAAGAATGAGCCCAACACAGTTAATTTTTAGAATAAAATATTTGAGAGTTGGCAAAAAAGATGTTTTTGACATAGATACATAACCTGCAATGTATTTGACTTATTGATAGTCACTCTTTTAATTAGTATTCTTATTAACAATATCATAAAAAACATCTTGTGCTGAATACCACTGAAATAGCAGAACATCTCTCAGTTTTTGTTTGTTTGCTTGCTTGTTTGTTTGTTTCATATTTTTGTCCCTAGGAGTAATGAGTCTGGGTCAAATGGCAAAACTGGAATTTCTGCTGACTCTGTATTTAAAATTAAGAAATTATTGGCCAGTAATGTAACTATAATGCTTACCTATAGTGCTCAAACAGTGATTTTGTGAATGCTAACTCCAGCAAAAAGGGTTTTCTTTTCTTTCTTTTTAGTACATAAAAATGGATTAAATCCAGCTTCTATTGAAAGCCGTCAGACATGAAGTACAAATTTTCAAGACTTGATATTGAGACAAAATATCTCATCACTTTGTCACTGACATTACTCGTGTGAGAGAAAAATATCACAGCTAAATGGAAAACAGAAGTAGGTTTACCGGCATCAGAAAACATGCAGCAAATTGTAACAATGTGCTGGTACTGAAGTAATTTCAAAGTTATATATTCCTCACTGTGAATGTGCTGTTTATATAGTTTTAAGAAAGCTTTGATTTGCACTATAGTTTAAAACTGAAATAAATTATTATTTTTCATAGAAAATATGATAAAGCTCGTGAGTATTCACTTATTTCAAAAAGGGGCATGAATGGGGTATAAAGTGTTCAGCACAAATGTATGCATTTAATTACAGCTATCCATTTTTTGTAAGATGAATCACACATTTCTTATCTTCATTTGTCTTTTGATTAAATGTCCTGGGAATGTCAGGCAAATACAAATAAGATTTGCACCAGACACACTCAAGTTGCTTTTAATTTTTTTTAGCACTGTTATACAGAACAGAACTTGCATAGATCTGTGTGCTGGTAGACCAGTTGACCTGCTCCCCCTACAAATCAAAAAGTCAGGTGAACTGGTCAAGTTAACTTCAGTTGTCTAGTACCATTTTCTATGGAAAACTATAGAAAAGCTGATGTGTGGTTTATTTAATAAAGAATTATAGAATATTAGCAGAAATTACAATTGACTTCATTTTGCAGAAAAATATTTTTAAACTGATCATATTTTCTGTTGAAATTACAAATTTAGTTTTCAAATTCATCTGTCTAAAATGAATTAAAAAAAAAAAAGCAGTTAAAATATTTAATGCATGAGTTTAATAACTATGCCACATGGTGATTTGAAATATTAGAAATGTCAATAGGAAATTATCAACAAATTATGATAGTTTGGCTTCATGAAAATGCTGGAAAAAAAACAAACAACAACAACAAACAGCACAGAATTTACCTTCTTGCTTAATTGTACTTGAAATAGTTGGATTAATTTACTGAGTACAGTACATCTGAAATTTAAGCCACATCTATAGCAAGAGAAGGAAGATCATGGTAATCTAAGATATTTTTGCACCCATCTTCTCCTGTAGTTAACAGGTTGTTTTGTGGAGGCTGAAAAAAGATAAGGCAGATATCTTAATTTCAGATGACCTGTCTCACAGCTGAGATGTGAATACAAGGAACCAGTGGAAACTGTTCTGTGAGACCTTGCAATAGGGTGCTGAGCTGTAGGAAGACTTTTGCAATACTTTTCAAGCTTCCTAGGTTAGGTTGTGCTGCCTTTTCATTAATAGCTGCTCTACTATGTCAGCGATGAGCTTTGTCATCCTACAACTACAGAAGGATTTAGCAACTGAAAAATAGTCAGTTGCCAAGCAGCTGCCCTTGATTCATGTACTACTTGTTTCGTAACTTACTGCTTTTCCTCCCTGTCCATGCCAAGAATACCATGAAAACTGAATCAGAATTCATAGTTTCTGCATTTCCCTGAAAAATATTGTTATTGCTAAGTCTGTTCTGTCAGTTAGTATATAGATAGATGATGAAGATGGAGAGAATAAAAAAATGAATTTGTAATCTTTTTTTGGCATTCATGACTCATTAGTAAACAGCACAATATTCACTCAAGGAAAATAAATTCCAGTTTTCACTCCAGCACAGAATGAAAGTGCAAAAGGTTTTGTATTATTAACTTAGAGATTTTGAAAGCTCAAGCTTGTCTAAGATTACACAAAAGGTTGTTCTGATGACTCAGCAAGCCTGTATCGTTATCCTCCTACTACTTAAATAAGACACTTTTATAGTAGCTCTGTTAGTATTTACAGCTCTTAGCTTCTTTGAAATCTTTGTTTTCATGCTTGCCATAAAGTAACTATGGTGCTGGCTTTCAGTACCTTTCTCCCTTCTACTCATTCTGTCAGTGTGCTTTCCCACACCCAGCTTTCTCATTCAGCCAGGCCGATACACAAAACCTTGCTCAGACACGCAATGAGCACAGTACTGATGACTCTGAAGGTCTTGCTAAAACAGATAGTGACCACAAACCTGTCTAAAACTAGGTGCAGGAAGAACAGATGGCAGACACTAGGTTCAACAGCCAAAATATGACTATGAGTCAATTATTTTACTTCATAAATAATGAGCAGCCTAAGAGTCCCCTGAGCTCTCCTGCATAGCAGCTGGCTGCATGACAGGATCTCTCTTCAAGTAGGGATGCCTCTCAATGTTACATCTATTGCAGAGATTGCCTTGCCAAAACTGATCCTCAGTAAGTGACTGTTTAACCTTTGATAGTTTTGCTAAAGTTTTATCTTTTAGATTGATTGTGCACACATTATCCCTTAAACATAAACCACTGACCAAGTCTGGGACCTGGAGTGGATACAGCCAAAGCTAGGCTCATTACCGCTGTTTCAGGGAGTTCAGAAAGCAAGGGTGTCCACTTAGAACCTCACAACTCAACAGAAGGATATCCTGGATGAATGTATTTAATCCTACTCTCCGTACAGAAAATCCAATAATCTCAAATCTTGTTAAACTGTTGTTTTATTCACAATTAAGCTTTGCTAAATCACTGTATTGTTTCAAATGTATTGTTGCTCTCTTACAAACATAGTTTCCATCTGTGACATCCATGCAATGAGCACCAACCTACACAACAGGTTGTAATGTGTATCAGTTAATGGGGATGTAGCTATACTGGGAATATAGATAAGCCCTAGCTTAATTCAAATACTTATTTTGGTATTTAATATTAATTATACAATAATAACTAAAAATAATATAACACCACAACAGTAATAATTAAAACAATACTAATGAATAACATACTACTTGAAGAACAATAATAAATAGAGTAATACAACACTTGAGGCTTCACTTGCTTCCTTGTGTGAAGCAAGGCTTCCTACATAGTCAGGATACTGGCCCCTGTTCCTGCAGACCCTTTGGAGAATCTCTCTCCAGTATTACACACATCTTACCTTCTGTCTCTCTTTCACACACATCAACTTTGCTTTACCATGCCAGTTTTATATCACCAGTCTCTTTGTCTGAGAGGTACATGGGTTGTGCAATTAAATATTACTTTAAATTATTTATTCAGTTGCCGAGAGAGGTCTGTATAAACTTCTCTGCAAAGTTAATGTATCTATAGCAAAATCAGTTTGAGTGGTTTACTTTTGGACACTGCACATTTGTCCAAGTACCTACTTTGATGTAATTTGTCGAGCAGATTATAGTCTCCAACAAGTCAACAAGTCTCTGTTTCTATCTGAATAGAAATATAAGCTTTGTATGTCAGGAAAACTGAATAACAACTTAAAGGAAAACATCGTGTAGAGGACTATGATAGTTCAGTTACAGTGTCACCATATACCAAGAATCAGTCTCTCCCTTTAGTTCCATAGAGAGCCTAAGACTGTGCCTTTGTTGATCATGCTTGCAATTACTCGTAAGGAGAAATGTATTTTAAAAATGTATTTAATTTTTTAAATTTTTTTAATATTTAAATATTTGACACTATTTACTTGGATAAGGATTAGACCTTTCTAATGGCAAGCATTTTCTACAGATGATGTACAAAATCCTTGTCTAGTGAATTGAGAGAGAAAATAAATAAATAAATAAATAAATAAATAAATAAAAAAGCACTATTTTATTATTATTATTATAAAACACATCTTGTAAAAGAACAAAATATTGAGATATATAATATATCCTTTAGTGAGAAGTGTAATACAAAAATAGTTTCTGCTGAAGCTGGAGTATGTTATCTAGTATTTTTATTTTGGAGATATTGGTTTTCATTCCATAAATATATTATTTTTTAAAGGAATAAGTGAAATTAATCTCAGTAATATATATATATATATATATATTTCGGTTTTGTCAGCTTTCTACAGCTTATATAAAAATGTTATTATAAGGTAGGAAGTAGTTGAAATACCGACTACCATAAACTAAAATAATAGTGATCTGTACTTCAGTAAGTCTTGACTGATTTCATTTATTTCTTGGATTGCTCCCAAAATTAATGAATAGTAAAAGCACTAGAGACTTGACCTATGATGTGTCTTCCTGAATGCATGCTTTCTCCATGAGAAACATATATCACTACTGTCAACTGAAATTGCAGCAGTAATAGTAAGGAGTCCAGGAATAACAAACTGACCAAAGGCAGAAACCACACCTACAAAGTGTATTTTAAAATGTGATCTAAATTTGTCACCAGAGATCAGGGTAGACTCTTTTGAAGACAAAATTATTAAGCCACTCAGGTACTAGCTGATGATGCTTCAGATTGTGCAAGCTTCACATTTCACAATACCAAATGTAATTATCAGTTGTCTGGTATGGAAGTATGCTGCTATTCAGTAGATGAATTGTGTATAAAATAAAAACCAAACTCTCTTTTCTAAAGGAACAAAAAATCTGCTAGCTCCATTTCAGTTAAATTCAAAATCAAAGAATGGCAAATATAACTAGTTATATCATGTTATTACAAAATCCGGCACAGGTACATAGTTGTCCTCAGCTGAACAATATTTTTCAAACCAATAGAAATAAACATTTCAAGCATATTTACCTGCCTTGTGATCACATCTAACCCCAATGACTTCTTCTCATCTATATACTACCTGGGGCATCCTGTAGCTCATCCATCTGGCATCGCCAATGGTATGTTAACCTCTGAATGTTTGTCTATATGAACTTTAAAATATTCTAGTTAGTATGCTTGGGTGGCTAGGGATAGGCTCTGGGAATGGAAGATGCTGCTGCTCAGGAGGTTAATCTTGGGGCCTTGGGATGCTTCTAATTTAAAGTATATAGACACAATCTGTGATTCTGTTCTCTTTTATTATATATTTGTGCACATTAGTCTACTTCTTTTTTCACTGCACTACAATTTTTTACAAAATTTTTTAAAGGTTACTCCCTTTTGCTCTCTCCACTTGTTCACTTGAGCAAGTTTTATCACACTTGAGCTCATTTTGTTTCAGATATGTCCCTATTTTTGTGTACAAATTATTTTTCCACCTTGAAGAGTGACATAGTAACATCTTTAAACTTCTGTATTTCAGGGCAGATTTTTTTTTTTCTTCTTCTTCTTTAAGCTTTGCAACTTGTATTTCACTGAAGCACTGAGGGAGCTGTTCCTTTTTCCAGAATTTGAAGGTTTATCTTGCAGACAGGTAAAAGAAAGCAGCCTTTCTTTGTGAACACTTGCACTTTTCCACTCTGACACATATTATATTTTATCAGTTACTGCTTTCACAATTTAAAATAACTGGCAGCAAAAGTGATCATTCTGGTCCTAAACAACTTTTTCAAGTATCATTCTGAATGCCTCCAATGGGAATTTAGTCTCAAAGAGAATCTTAACTCAGATTGTTATGCAATGTGGTATTATCATCAATCTCTAGTAAATCTAATATTTCTGAAATATCTTATGTGCAAAAAATGCCTTCCTTTTAATCTTGGAATGGAAAAAAGATAGTTTATAAATATATTGAAGTGGTTTATTTGTTCTTAGAACAAATTAGATGTAGAAATAAATTTGGTTAGGATTTGAAAGCTTACATAACATAACATTCAGAAGTTAGGTCATTTTTTCCAAATTGGATAGTACATTTCAGAAGTAAATTTTTATAAATGGATGCGTAGGTGAGATTTCTGGTAGGCTCTTTGTAAACTTCTTTTAAACATAACTGTCTTTTCTTGAATATTTCATTTGTTTTCAGTATCAATCACCTCAAAAAGTATACATTCTTAAATTTCTGATAAATTTAGGCAGAAAAAAAAAGTATTTATTTTTTTTCTTTGTATCACAGAATCACAGAATTGTAGGGGTTGGAAGGGACCTCTAGAGATCATTGAGACCAACCCCCCTGCCAAAGCAGGTTCCCTACACCAGGTCGCACAGGTAGGCGTCCAGGCGAGACTTGAATATCTCCAGAGAAGGAGACTCCACAACCTCCCTGGGCAGCCTGTTCCAGTGCTCTGTCACCCTCACCGTGAAGAAGTTCTTACGCACATTCGTGAGAAACTTCCTGTGCTGCAGCTTATGTCCGTTTCCCCCTGTCCTGTCTCCACATACCACTGAAAAGAGACTGGCCTCACCACTATGGCCGCCACACCTCAGATATTTTTAGACCTGGATCAGGTCCCCTCTCAGTCTTCTTTTCTCAAGGCTAAACAGACCCAGTTCACTTAGCCTTTCTTCACAGGGGAGATGCTCCAGGCCCTTCACCATCTTTGTGGCCCTCTGCTGGACTCTTTCCAAGAGATCCCTGTCTTTTTGGAACTGGGGAGCCCAGAACTGGACACAGTACTCCAGATGAGGCCTTACCAGGGCAGAGTAGAGAGGGAGGATCACCTCCCTCGACCTGCTGGACACGCTCTTCTTAATGCACCCCAGAATGCCATTGGCCTTTTTGGCCACGAGGGCACACTGCTGGCTCATGGCCAACCTGTCGTCCACCAGGATGCCCAGGTCCCTCTCTGCAGAGCTCCTCTGCAGCAGCTCATCCCCCAGCCTGTATTGGTGCATGCAATTATTCCTCCCTAGGTATAAGACTCTACACTTGCTTTTGCTGAACCTCATCCGGTTTCTTACTGCCCAGCTCTCCAGCCTGTCCAGGTCTCGCTGAATGGCAGCACAGCCTTCAGGCGTGTCAGCCAATCCTCCCAACTTCGTATCATCAGCAAACTTGCTGAGGGTGGCCACTATCCCCTCATCAAGGTCATTGATGAAGATGTTGAACAAGACTGGACCCAGCACAGACCCCTGGGGGACACCACTGCTTACAGGTCTCCAGCCAGACTCTGTACCACCAACGACTACCCTCTGTGCTCTGCCAGTCAGCCAGTTCTCAACCCACCTCACTGTCCACTCGTCTATCCCACACTTCCTCAGCTTTGTTATAAGGATGTCGTGGGAGACAGTATCAAATGCCTTTCTAAAATCAAGGTAGACTACATCTACCACTCTTCCCCCATCCACCCAGCATGTGACAGCATCATAGAAGGCCACCAGGTTGGTCGAGCACGACCTCCCCTTGGTAAACCCATGCTGACTACTCCTGATAACCTCCTTTTCTCCCAGTTGTCTGGAGATGGTATCCAGCACAAGCTGTTCCATCACCTTTCCAGGGACAGAGGTGAGGCTGACAGGCCTATAATTACCCAGATCTTCCTTCTTGCCCTTTTTGAAGACCGGAGTGACATTGGCTATCCTCCAGTCTTCAGGGACCTCCCCTGTTATCCAAGACTTCTCAAAAATGATGGAGAGCAGTTCGGCAATGACCTCCGCCAGCTCCCTGAGTACACGTGGATGCACCCCATCAGGTCCCATGGACTTGTGGACCTTAGTACTGCCTAGGCGCTCACGCATGTCCTCTTTCCTGACTAAAGGGAAGTCTCCCATTCCCCAGACCCTCTCCCTAACCTCCAGGGTGTGGGATTCCTGCGAGAGAGCCTTTTCACTGAAGACGGAAGTAAAGAAGGCATTCAGTATCTCCGCCTTCTCAGCATCCCCCGTTAATAGAACCCCCCCTCACTTAGTAAGGGGCCCACATTCTCTCTAGTTTTCCTTTTGCTGTTAACATACTTGAAGAAGCCTTTTTATTATCCTTTATCACTTTAGCCAGATTCAATTCCAGGTGGGCTTTAGCCTTCCTCGTTGCATCCCTGCAGGCCTTGACTACATTCCTATATTCTTCCCAAGTGGTCAGACCCTTTTTCCACATTTCATGGACCTTCTTCTTCCCTTTGAGCTTGCGCATGAGCTCCTTGCTCATCCACACAGGTCTCCTGCCACCTTTTCCTGATTTCTTGCTCACAGGGATGCACCGGTCCTGAGCTTGGAAGAAGAGCTGTTTAAATGCTGACCAGCTCTCACAGGCCCCCTTACCTTCTAACACCCGAGCCCACGGGATAGCTCCAAGTAGGTCCCGGAAGAGATCGAAGTTGGCTCTCCTAAAGTCCAGGGTAGCAATCCTACTTCTAGCTTTGCTTCTTCCACTCAGGATCTTGAACTCCACCATCTCATGATCACTACAACCCAAGCTGCCCCCAACCTTTACTTCCTTAACAAGTCCATCCCTGTTGGTGAGAATAAGGTCCAGTAACACCCCTCCCCACGTCGGTTCCTCCACCACCTGCATCAGAAAGTTGTCTTCAGCACAGTGCAAGAACCATCTGGACCGTGCGTGCCTGGCCATGTTGGTCGTCCAGCAAATATCTGGATAATTGAAGTCCCCCATAAGCACCAGCGCCTGGGAACGTGACGCTACATCCAGTTGCTTATGGAAGGCCTCATCAGCCTCCTCATCCTGATCAGGGGGCCTGTAGTACACCCCCACAACAGTGTCACCCTTACCAGCCTGCCCCTTGATTCTCACCCATAAGCTCTCCACTGCTACATCACTCTCCCCCAAGTGAAGTTCAATACATTCTAGCTGCTCTCTCACATAAAGAGCAACTCCACCACCCCGCCTAGCCAGCCGATCTTTCCTAAAAAGCACATAGCCCTCCATGACAACATTCCAGTCATGCGAGCTGTCCCACCACGTCTCCGTGATCGCAATGAGATCATGACCTTGCGGCCGCACGCAGAACTCCAGCTCTTCCTGTTTATTCCCCATGCTACGCGCATTAGTATACAGGCACTTAAGAGAAGCAGCATCCCCCCACCCCTCTCCAAGCCTTTGAACTCCACTGTCTCCACCCATCAAGTTCTGTTTGGTGCCTCGAACTGCCCCCTCAGTCCCAGCGGTCCTCATTTTGTCCCCTTCCCCCTTCATACCTAGTTTAAACACCTGTCAATAAGGCCCACCAGTTCCTCAGCTAGAACCCTCTTTCCCCATGGAGACAGGCTGCTTCCATTTGCAGCCATCATGCCAGGTGCCGAGTAAATTGCCCCATGATCAAAAAAAAACCAAAACTCCTACGTTTGCACCAACTCCTAAGCCATTTGTTCAAGAGATGGGTTTTTAGGCTCATCCCAGTATAGTTTCCTGCCACTGAAGGTACAGATGTAATAACCACCTGCACACCTGTTCCTTCAACTACCCGCCCCAGTTCCCTGAAGTCATCTTTGATAGCCTTCAGGCTTTTCTCACCAACTTCTTCACTGCCAGCCTGTACTATCAATAGTGGATAGTAGTCAGAAGGGCAGATTTGTCTGGGAAGTCTCCTAGCAATGTCTCTGATCCGTGCCCCACGGAGGCAGCACACCTCTCTGCGGGTAGGGTCGGGCCAGCATATATTGTAAATAGCTAATAGATATTCTGTAGTTTTCCTTTAGAAAAATGGCATTGTCACATTATTAATGTTAAACAGTGGTAAAAGAAAAAAAAAAAGTGAACAATTGCAAATACAGAATAAATGAGTTTAAGATCAGGCACACTGCACCTTTAATAAAAACAAATCTCAATAAAAATTCATTACTGAAATATCTTTGTGACCTGAAGTAACACACATGACACTTCTGATGTTTTAAATGGCACCACAGAGAACCTCAAAAGCTTTGCGTGCTTATTGCATGTGTATTATGTTCCAGTCTGTAGAAAACAACTACCACCATTCTGTTTCAGTCCTAAAAACTGCACAGTCTGCACAAAAACAAAATAAACTTCAAAACCCAAAAGGAGCCAGAAGAGGGAGGAAAATATTATCCCTACAGAATGTTGTATTGATAATAATAATCAGTTATATATAAACTGATGAATTGAACTAATATATATATATATATATTATTTTACTGCATGCATATTTCTGGAAACAAAGCCTGAGAAACTATGTATATGGGTTTTTTTTTTACTTTTTTTACTTTTTTTACTTTTTTTTTAATATAGTTTTCAAGTTTGAAAACAGTAGTGATAAGAATTGTGGTTGAAACTTATAATTTCCAAAATTAAGTAATATTCCCTATTTTTCCGTTTCTTTATAGCTATGTTGGGAAATTAAGAATGCCATCTGATTTACAGGTTCCCTGATTCACTCTTCAACAGAAATACATAGTCTCAGCATCCGTATATACATGGTAAAAGTTTAAAGTCTAAACTTATATTACTGAATCAATCTAAACATTGGAATGTAAATTTTATTTCATCTTTACTGCATCAGCATCTCCAGAATAATAAAGATTTCTAATGATGTATAATGTCAGAGCAATAACGAAATAAAATGTATCAGACTAATAGAAAATAATGCTAGTAGCTCAAAAATGCTAAGGTGAGCAAAAGGAGAAAGTAGTTTCACTCTAATGCTGCCTTCTATGCACGCAATTGATAATATACTCCCAATTTTCTGGGAATGCTATCCAAAGCAATGGTTGTCATCAGTGAACTAGCCCTACAGCACTAACTCTTGACTAAAAATACAGAAAAAAAACACCTTTTCTTTTTTTTAGGACAGCGATCTTTCCTCACAGGCACTCAAGAATCTCCTATAGATGCACAAGCACATCAGAGCAAGTACTAGGAGTTAGTACTAGTCTTTGTAAAATTCACAGTGTAAAATTCACACAAAATTAAAATAAAGTGATTTTCTACTTCTCTCATTTTCAGGTTTTATTTCCAGTTTTTCATATTGCACATATTAAAAAAGAAACATTAGGGTCTATATATCAGAAAACCTTCTCTATCCATTCTTAGACTGAGTATAAATAAAATATACAGAATAAAAATAGGAAAGTATACTGTCCTTTTGTGGACAAATATATTATCAGTTTGTGGTATGACAAGGATAAATGGTTTCAAACTAAAAGAGGGGATATTTAGAATGGATATAAGGAAAACTGTTTTTTTTTTTGTTTTTTTTTTTTGTTTTTTTTTGTTTTTTTTTTTGTTTGTTTTTGTTTTTGATTTTTTTGTTGTTTTTTTTTTGCCAGAAGGATAGTGAAACACTGGAATAGGTTGCCTAGAAAGGTATTAGGTGCCCCATTCCTGGAGACATTCAAGGTCAGGCTGAATGGGGCCCTGAGCAAGCTCTTGATGTCCTTGTCTTTGCAGGGGAGTTGGACTAGATTACCTTTAAAGGTGTCTTCCAACTCAAACGATTCTATGATTCCATTTTTCGATGATTCTATAGAAGCAGTGTTAAGGCACATGCAAAACATGCAAATGATCCTAGAAAACTAATATGCTTCACCGAGGGCAGATCATGCCTGATCAATCTGGTGGCCTTCTGTGGTGGAGTGACTGCATTAGTTGTTAAGGGAAGACTGACTAATGCCATCTACATGGAATGCTGTAAGGCAAGCATGTCCAACCTGTGTTCTGTGGGCTGCATGTGGACCAGGACAGTTACTAACAGCCCTGCCTTCTGCCATCATGCCATAATGGCTGTAACTCTTCCCCAGTGAATTGCCTGGACCAACCCCAGGTGCGCACTTATTATTCAGCAGCAACCAAAACATTTACCCAGGAGAATTCATCTTCACTCAGTGTGACCCTAACAATCCAAAAGGCTGGGTACCCATACAAGGCCTTCGACATAGTCTTTCACCATTTTTTATCTCTAAATTAGAAAAATATGGAGGGTGGATAAGGAATTGATTGGATGGCCACAAATGTTTACAGGGCATGTGTATTCTTCTGTCATATGAGACTTCAGACATGAGCTGCACTGGGTTGTGTACTGAGATTGATTTTAGCATGATTCACTTTTGTAGTGAATCAAAGACAGATTAAATGGATTATCAGAAGTGGATGTACGTCTGGAAATCAGAAACATTAAAATTGAAGAAGAGATTTAAAAATTCAGGACAAAACAACTCCTTGGAGATTTTTTTTCTATGACACAAGGACATTTCCTGCATTCCTCAATTACCCCAGTTACTCTGAGCAAACCAGTTTAACTGAGATATCACTTGTATTCCCCAGTTACTCAGACTATATATATATATATATATGCACACGTATACATATATATAAAATTTGTAATTTGCCTCTAGTACATATATCTACAAAAATAAAATAAAATCTACACTGAAAACATAGCTGACAATGAAATTTACTAGATTACAAAAAACAGCAAAAGTATCTATTAGACTCAAATTTAAATGGTTAAGGGGTTAAATTCAATTTTTTATGTGAAACTAGATAAGATGCTGTCTGGAACATACTTTGTGAAAGACTAACATCCTAGCTCTGTGAAGGCTAGGAAAATTTGTGTACTTACTCCTCATTTTTTTCTACCCAATTTTCAGGTGTTGCCTCAATTTTACATCATTGTCCCCTGCGTACCTGTAATAAATTCTTCAAGGTAACTGGTTTTCAGGTGAGTATACCAGGGCTCAGCTCATCTCAACTTAAAATAGATAGCTAAAATAGGCCAATTTAAATGGAAGGCTAAGCTGCCAGCTCAGATGGGGATTTTTATACTGGAGGACAGTAGAGTTCAGTGAGGTGAATCCCACCTCTGGTGTACTATTTTGGGTTGTACCACAGCTTATAGAAATATAAATTTTCCAGTCTGAATGTGTATGTGCATGTGCACAGGAGAACCCATCAGTTCCTTTGCCATTACTCTGTTGATTTTTAGTACAAAAAGAGAAAAATATAGGATATTTTTAGAAAGATATGAGGGAAAATGGTCATGTATATAATTGGTATAACCAGATTGCAAAATCTTGATAGATTGAAATAAAATTTTAAAGAGTAAGACACTCAGGTGCTATTTATAAACCAGATACTTCAGAGATTTTTTAACTACCTCTGTATCTTATCTTGAGTCTGATAGAAAACTCGCGATTATGAGGAAAGCTTTTAGACTGTTTATCTGGTTTTTATGTTTGCCTTTTTTTTTTTAATAATGTATGTTTTGTTTTAGTATAACTTTCAAAAGAGATAAAGGATTAAAAACTATTGAACATAGCTCAAGAAAAAAATGCATCTGAACAACAATAAAAAACCCAATCTATTCATATTTTTTATACTAATTTATACAATGAAACCAAATTAAAAATATGTTTTCTTATGTTCAGTTTAGCAAGCAATTGGCTGGAAATGTTTGAATTCCAGTTTATCATATACAGAAATCAAACCACAGCTTTTCTTTAATAGGAGAGCTAGCTCAGCAGTCAAATCTCTACTACTGAATATGCTGCAAAGAAAGCAACTCTAATCAGTGAGGTGGCTGCATTTTTAGACTAGGTTGCTATGTGAGTAAGCTTGATAATATCTTGTATGAATGTTTCTGGAAGACAAAGAATGTAAATGTATAAATACAGACATTTCTTAAAAAACATCTATCATGAAAATGATTTCTACTGTATCTGGGCAGATTAACTGCAGAGATCTTGATTTTTCTTTTAGACCATTTTTTGATGATCTAATTCATCATCAATAAGTTAATATTTTATAAAGAAGTAATTAGTAACTACGTAATTTCTCCATCATGTGCAACTTTTTTTTTTTTTCTTTTTTCTTTTTTTTTTTTCCTATGAAGAGGAACACAGAAAGGTAAATTACAGAATCACAGAATCACAGAATGGCCAGGATTGGAAGGGACCTCAAGGATGATGAATCTCCAATCCTCCTGCCACTTGCAGGGCCACCAACCTCAAAAAAAAAAAAAAAAAAAAAAAAAAAAAAAAAAAAAAGTAGCTTTTTTCTTTTTATTATTATAAGTTTTATTTTATATAATTTAACATTTTAGCACAAACATATACCACAGTTTGAGGACCTATGTTAACTACCATTTAAAGATTCATGTCAATTTTTGCATATTTTACTGGTTCCTCAGGATGACTCATTAGTCTGTGTTATTAAGACAGTCTGATATAAAGTAATTTTTACATAAGCAATCTTTTAATTCACATTTTAGGATTAAAATGACAAACCTAAGTAGTAGTTCTTTCATCTTGAAAGGATTTTTGTGGTGAAGCATCCAATGCAATCACTGAAATGCCTAGAGGTCAACTAACCCAAATTCCAAAGGCATAGGACTAACCTAAATGATTCATGCTTCAGACAACTCAGAAAGCATGTCTGTTCAGATGTCTGTAGTCTTGTCAGACTTACATTACAATCTGAAAAAAAGACTGATGATTTGCCAGGATTTTACCTGGGGAGAGAGGGGAAAAAAAAACAAAAAACAAAAAACACTTTGACCTGTGCTTTAAGAGGTAGACAGCATTAAATTGAAACAAACAAACAAACAAACAAGCAAACAAACAAAAAAGCCAGAAAAAATACCCCTCATTATTATACCTTGAAAAATACTAGTGATTATATTTCTCTCAGACATCTATACAAGTGGATCTTCCATTGATTTAACTTTGTCTTGATTTATTCATGAACAAATCTTAAAAGAGTTAGAATTTGTTGGATAATGAAAAGTCATATTAATGAAAAAATAATTTGCTGAATGCAAAAAAAAAAAAAAAAAAGATGAATTGTTTGTTTAACTAGCTATGCAGCTGCTTTAACAATGAATTAAATAAAAACTGAGAAAATTCATTACTCATGCTAAAACTTTCTTTCAGTTCTCTCCAAAAGAGGAGGAATGAATGGGATCATTTGCACTTTTGAAACTCTCATACAGAATCATAAACTATGCTGAGTTGAAATGGACTCACAAGGCTCATTGTCATACTCCTGGCTCCACCACATGGGACCAACCAAGCTTCAAACCATATATCTGTGTTCTTCAAACACTTTTTGAACTCTGCCAGGCTTAATGCCATGACCACTGTCCTGGGGAGCTTGTTCCTGTGTCTGGTCACACACTCAGTGAACAACCCTTTCCTAATATCCAAATTTATCCTCTCCTATGGAATTCCAAGTTACCAGTGCTTTTAATCTGTATGTGTGTGAATCTCTATATATACACATATATGTTTTAATGGATCATTATTTTTCAACAATGACTATTCATTGCCCTAGGACAAAGATGCATGTCTGACTAGGTTACAGCAATACTGTGTTGATTTTATTATCTGGGGAAAACAACAGGAAGGCTGAAAAAAACTGGGACACTGATGACTGGTTCCTATAAGACTGCAAGCTCAATGAGATAGCAAAAAACCCTGGAAATGCACACAGAGAATGTAACAGTCTCTAAGTTTATAAGCACTAGTCACAAGTACTATTTTAATTTATATATAACGCTGAAAATGAAAAAAAAAACTAGCTATCCTTAGTAGATTTTCATCATAATAGCTTGTCTGTAAAACTGCTTTTAACCAGTTTACACAGTAGCATTTACTAGTGACAAGTAACTGATCATTTGTGATTTCTTTATAAAAACAAAAATAAATATGATCCTAAGCAGAATTGTCATAAGGAGAAAGAACTTATCAACATTGTAATCAGACTTTTCATAAACAGTAAGAAGAAACTGACATCTGAGGTGTATTCCTCCCTACAAAATATCACAGACACTCACTGTACTTCTCCTCAGGAGAAGAAATGGTCTGCATAAAAATCTGGAGTGATATGGTAAGGTTCCATATTACCAAGGATGAAGACAGTAGGAAGTATATGGAGAACATTTAAAATTGTGTTACTGAGTCTTTTTCTGTAGTCTCAAGTCAAAATTCCCTTCCTTTTCTATGATTAAATCTGAGATAACTTTATTTATTTATACCATTAAGATGTCAGTTAGACTAGTCATAGGTTTTTTCTTTCACGTATAACAAATATTTCTGTAGCCTTTCTGTGTTGCATTGTATGATGGTTCTTAAAACTGACTGCAATTAGAAACAACTCAAGAGAAAAAATATCTATTTGATGAGAAATAAGCAGTGTATTTCTTTAATGGAAGTACTGTAAGTGGTTTTATGTAACAGAAGGGAGACATTGAAGGGAGGCCAGTACAAAAAGTCATGACATTGGATAACTGTTGTTGTTGTTGTTTTGTTTTGTTTTTGTTTTTGTTTTGTTTTTAATCCTGAAAATATTATTTATCATATTTAGTGTCAATTATAAAAGAGTATCTACCATATTTAAGTGTCCGTTGTCAAACTGCCACTTTTAATTCTCTGAATTGACAATTAGCTCACAAAAGTCAATTTTTTTTTTTTTTTTTTAATAAGTGTATCCTATTTGAAGAATTTTCTAGTATTCTGTATTCTGTTTATTGCTTCTTACACTTCTGAAAATGGATAAAGTGAGTCTGGGTAATGGTAAAAAGATGACTCCTATAGTCAAATAAAAAAAAGAAGTACAGGTTTTTTGAATGGAATGATGAGAGAGAAAGTAAGACCTCTGAGTAGAACTTTATCTTTGAGGAGGAATTCAAGTTTCTGAGGTAAAGGGAGGGGCTGAGGAGCCAAATAAAAGCAAAATGTTTAGTAGGAAATTGAGGTCATAGGAAAAAAATTCAGTTGCTAAAAATAACAGATAGTTGAAAGACGAATTAAATTGTATCTAAACGAGAAAGTTAACAAAATTTTATAATTCAAGTGCAATTCATTGATGTTAGGACACAGAATGTTACTATCTCTCCCATTGCCAAGTTCCTTCACAATTACCTTTATTAGATAATTTCTGGTTCTCTGCTGAGGATGCTAGGATTGCAGATGTTTGAGAGATTATTAAGTGTTCTTCACCTAAGGAAAAAGAGGAGAAAATATTTATTTTGTGAATTGTTATATTATTTTTCAGTGTTTCTAAGAATTTGATACTTAACTTCTGTTGCAACTACGTATGTCCCAAAATAAGTTCAGTATTATTAAGTGATTGCTGTTTCTGAAAGATCAGGAAACAGCTTTAGATGTGGGTTCTGGGGAATTTTTTTCTATTGATTTTCTTCTTGAATTTTGATCAGTAATACAATGTTTTGTGTTAAACCCATAGAATAAAAAATCTAATATTTTTGTTTTAGAGCATGGGGAAGGAAGGTAGCAGAGAATAGTCTTTCATTAATTAAATTTCGAAGGTATTGATTGGAGGAATAATTACTTATATTAAAACACTGGCTAAAGTTGTTTAAAATATAGACATTTTCATTTTAAGTGCCATGGCAATTATTCTCTATGTCATGGTCAAAAAGACAGTAGACATAGAAACATCTGTGAGTAAGCCTGAACTTTTCCCATTAAAGTGATAGTTATCATTTCAGTAAATCACATAATTTCAGAGTGTGGGTAAGAACTGTAATCCAAAGGGAGAAGAACTTCATGGTCTGCACTCTTCCATTTCTTACATATCTGCTGTGTGATGTACCTGCATGCTAAACTATCCTCAGAGATCACTTCCCTGAGCACTGTAAGACATGAATTATTTTGCTTGCTGTTACTAAAATTTCACAATTTATGTAAATTATATTTGCTTTATCAAACTATATTTCTTTTCAACACTCACTCACCCTTTTCCTTCAGAGTAAGGAGCACATATACTTGCTTGTTTATTTTATGATAAAAAATAATGTATGTGTTGTTTTTTGTAAGCACCAGCAGTTTCAAAATGATAATTTCTCTTCAATTATTACATCATTGTTAAGTAAAGGAAAGAACATATATCATTTTTCATTGGTATACAATCCATTAATGTAACTCTAGTTTCTTAAAGGTTTTGTTTTTCATTTTTCTACTGTCACCATAGCCAGAAGATTATTGCTCAGAATTTTTCATATGAGCATTACAGTCTGTCTTTTAGTTTATGTTATCATTCTCTTAAAAAATACCTTAGGCATTCATACTGCAGTATTTTATGTGAATCATTTTAGGATTAATTTTCTCATCCTTTTTTAGTAATGCCATATCCTCTTTCTTCAGAATGATAATAAAGACATTTCTACTTTTTGATTATAGATGTTCCACTGCAGAATCAGTTGAGTTTTTTGATGCTGCATAATGGTATTTGTCTGTCAACATGAAATCATTCATGTTTGTCCAGTATTTATATTTTGAATTTTCTCCCTTTTCGTGTCTAAGCAAGTACATTTCTCTTTCTCTTAAAGAGAATTTCACTGTTTTGAAAAACTCTACAAAATGTGTAGGTCTGCATGATAACATAAAAGTAGTCCAACTATTATACACAAAAAGTGGAAGATAAGATATACAAGTTCAAATTAATTCTGTCCACAAAAGATTCAGTAGTTCAACTGTAACTGGTTATTGAGAGTCCAATACTGTCCTTATTGAAACTCTACATTTACCCTTTTGATTGAATTAGCCTTCCTAATAACCAGATCTCAACAGAAGCATATGTGTATATTCATGCACATCATGCAGACTCTTGTTCATAGCTGGAAAAATGCATAGCTAATGATTGTGACTATGATGAAAAACAGTGTTATGTAGTTGAGATTTTTTTTCTACCCAAAAGAAATATTGTGACCTTTGTATCCATTGTTATTTCTGTGGAAATAAATAGGAGCCATTACTTTTGGAAAACAAAACAAAACAAAACAACAACAAAAAAACCCTACACAAGTGTTTCTTTCAAAATATTTTCAACTCTTACTTTGAAAGCTACTTCTGAATAATCTTTCACAAATTCTTTTAACTATTTCAAGAGAACAACTTGAAAAATAACATACTGTGTTCTTACTAATTCTGAACAACAGACAAACCACTGTATTGATTGTATTGACCATATTTTTTCTTCTCTGTTCACTTATTTGACTACATTTTGCAACTCTTTGTAGTGCTCTCTGGTGGCTTTTCTAATCTCAATCTGGAAATTTGATCATTCCTTTTCTTTTTTACTTCCCTCTTTTTTTCCCTTATTTAAAATGATATTATCGTGATCAAAGTAAACTAGAAATATCTGTGCTTCCATGGATTTGAATTTTGCCATTGTTTGTTGGATCTACTCTCTTATTAACATTTTATTGACTATGTTATTCTTATTTATGGAAACAGAATTTCTGCTGGTTTGTCCCTTAATTTGATTTCAGACTTTAAAAGCCTCAAGTTGCTTAGGGCAGTATCAAAGAAGATAGCGTATATGCTCAGAAGCTTCCTTTGAAGAACTGAAGAGAATCAAAATATGAAGTTACCAACAGTGTATCAGGGAAATACTGCAACATGGGCTACTGGAATCACATCCAAGCAGATTTTGAATATCTCTAGAGAAGGAGACTCCACAAACTCTCTGAGCAACCTCTTCCAGCGCTTAGACACACTCACAACAAAGTTTTCTTCTCATGTGCAGATGGAACTTCCTGTGTTTCTGTTTGACCTCACTACCTCTTCTGATTCAAGAGGAAATGCTGCTGAATGAGCCAAGGGAACTGATGACAAGAAATTGAAAATGCTGAGGTATTCAATGCCTTCTTTGTCTTTGTCTTCACTAGAAAGATTCACTTTTGCTGTAGGAATGTCTGGAGAAATGAAAACAATCTCACTGATGAATCAATGTAGTGTACATTTCAACATAGTGGATGTGCACTGGTCCTTGAGACCTGCTGGAGTGAACCTAGAGATACTGAAGCTGCTGACCAGTGGCACTGTAAAGCCATGCACTGGAAGAATGTGTGGAAAGTCTGCTTCACTGAGATTAACAATAAACAAAAACATGCAGAGACATAAAGCTAAAAGACAAGGGAAAATTGAGACAATGACAAAAATGGAATCCTCCAGGTACTAATTGATGGGTCATTAAGAAACCTGCAGGCAAAGGTTTAGAGAAGGCAAAGGTTTATTTGAAAATAGCAAGCTAAACAAATGTTAAAGGCAGTGAAAGAATATCCCTGATGCAGCAAAAGTAGAAGTCAAAGGAAATCTTAATGAAGATTTAAAAGGAATTTAAAATAGTTTTACAATTTTGTTTTTCCAAAGGATTATTTTATCACAGGTGGTTGACATGTCTTAGATGTCTTTTTAATGTAACTGCAAATACAATGAACTGCTTCTCATCACAATGTGATAAGCCTATATATATATTTTTTTTCTGATTTATTTTGCTACTATTAAATAATTCCAGGCTTATAGTCAAGATGTTCAGGTTTCAGATGAGTCTGAATTAAAAAACAATTTATTTTTATAACAAATTTTGAAATGTGCATAAAAATAACTGTTAAAAAAAATAAAAACATAACATTTTGATCTAAAGATGAGACATCCATTGTAACATCAGTGACTTTTAATTTTGGCCAAATGCCATATTCATTTCTTAATGATTTATGCATCTCACCATGTTACAGAAAGCTCTGTGTTTCTCCTTAGCTTGACATTTAAATAAATCAGAGGTTTTGTCAAGTAAGATTTGAAAATTTTACATGATGTAATTATTTATATAGATTTATTTCAGGAAAAATAAATAAGAGAAAATCCTTATAGGAATGTGGTTAAAAGAGGTTCTGATTTGGGAAAGAAGGACTAGTCTTTACCTAAGAACACTGAATAGAGGTAGTCCAAAAAGTTATCCTGACCTCTGCCTCCTGTAATTTATCTCAGTTGTGAATGCACCTTAGAATGTGCTGACATTTGAGTGACTCTGCACTGATTCTTCAATAACAAAATTTGCTGTGGATATTCTTGGAAGGTCATAATTTCAATATTTCATAGTGCTGAACATTAGTAGGAGTGCAGGGCTAATTCTTCCACAGGTGTAATGTGAGACAATGACAACCTTTTATGTAACTACATCCTCTATATACTGCTACCTACGGGAATCCTCAAAGCCAGGTTGGTGCCTTAAGAAAAGGATCCCAAAACACGTGACAAGGGAAGAGAAACAAATCAAAGATGAAGGAAATACAGAATAAATCAGGAGAGGTAAAATAAGAAAAAGTGTAGGCTACCATGCTTAAAACAACGATTATTTGGCTAGAAATAGGACTTTACTTAGCCATGACAAAGAGTGTACTGCAGAGACAGCAGCAAAACTTCTGCCCATATTCCAAAAGAAATCTATATGAAATAGCTATTCTTGGCCACCACGCTAAATTTTTCAGAAAGGATCATCCAGATTAAGCATTGTTATGTTGAGATCTTTTCTGAGACATGGATTTTCTTTCTTGCTTGTTTGTTTGTTTTCAGTTCAAAGAGTTTAAAATTCAATGAGAATCATATCAGACTAGTGATGTTGCAGTGTAATGCCAAAGCTAAGTGTTGCATGCTACAGTGCTTGACACTAAAATGTGTCAGTGATGCTCAGTGGTCCAAATTCTGCTAGAGCAGTGTTGAAAGGCTATGAAAGCCAAAGCCAGTCAGGCCTGATACATGAAATGTACGGAATAGTTGGAGGAGCAAGTAATGCCCAAGCTGCATGAAAATTCGTAATTGAAGGAAGCCAATTACTTTACCCAAAGAAAGGATCTGGAATGAATTAATAGAAATAACTTTTTGGAATGGAATTTCACTTCAAATTTTAATTTTCTTCTTTTCAAAACATATTCATTTTCAGTGTCAGAATGAATTTTTTCTTTCTTTTTTTTTTTTTTTCTTTTTAACTTTTATTTGAGGAATATTTATCTGCCTAGTTATATCCATGCTTTGCATCAACATTCAATGTTTTGGTACCACTGTTATTTTGTACTTATTCTAAAACTCTCCCAAACCGTTTAAAACTAATGGGAATCAGTAACTTAATTATAAGAAAAACACACAGAATCAATCATTTTTTTAGTATGGAATGTGAGATAAAGGAAAATAACAATGAATAACAAAAAAAAAAAAAATCATAGAATCCAACTTTGAATTTTTTGCTATGTTTAGCTAAGGTTGGCCAAAAAAAAAAAAAAAAAAAAAAAAGAGAGAGAGAGAGAGAGAGAGAGAAAAGGAGAAATACAAATATGTCTTTAGATTGTAATATAATACATTGTAAGCCATATTGTAATATATAGATTGTATTCTACATTGCTATCTATAGAGTATAATCTTTATTGTAAATATGCTACCACTCGACTTACATGTAAATGTACATAAGTATGTTACTTATGTAACATACAATGTAATAAGTATGTTACATTTGTTTTGTAAAATGTAAAAAATGGAAGTTGCTGGAATCATATTATATTGACATGAATTACAGCATTCCCGTTTGAGAATTCATCAATTCATCAATTCTCTTTCTGTTAATTCTCTTTATTTCCTTTTGAAATGTAGTTTATGGTATGTAATGAGTCTACACAGATTTGTCTGTGAAAAGGGATCTCATATAAAATAAGTTCTTCAGGGAAATTTATCTGTGAATCACTTTGAATAATTCAACAGTACACCTAACTTACATAAAGGCATGACTTAATCCTACATATTTCTCCCTATTCAATATTTCATCCTTTGATGAAAGTAAACAAAACAATTCAAGGCAAAACAAAAACAAACAACAAAAAAATCAAGCAAACTAAAGCAAAAAATAAAAAAAATCAGTATCCTGGTTGTCTTTCAATCAGAAATCAGAAATATTTGTCTGGGTTTTTTTGTTCGTTTTTATGTTTTAACAAAAGAATAGTCTCTACAAAATTAAACTCTCTCAAACACAACTCTCCATGTCAGGGGAACTTAAACATCTTAATAATTGTGTCCATTAAATGTTCATTAGTGTGGTCTTTAAATACAGATGGAATACCTATTTAAAAAGAGAGATTTCATACTAGAGTTGCTGGCAACTTTATGGTAATTATCTGTAACTGAGGGAAGATAAACTCTTGAATCCTTGGAATTGCCATATGTGAGGATTGTGGAAGAAATTTTCTTTTTTGCTAAATACAAGGTAGAAAGATGAAGATTTTACAAAAGTTTCAAAAGAAAAAAAAGTGACATCTTTTTATAAATTTATATATATATATATATGTTTAGTAGAGCTGAAATGATAGAAGACTAATCACTCCTCTCCTACACACATCCGCAGTGTCCTGAAGAAACCCATGTTACCATCACTTGTGTTCATGGTACTGATGGCTCTGAATAAGCTATGATGGGCTTGAATGAAAGCAGAACAGCAATGATATTCAGCTTTCAGTCTGTTTCCAAACATTAATCACTACACTCAGCCAGGCCTACAGAGGTGAAAAGCAGTTGGCTCCCAAGTCAATATCAGAATGGTGTTAACTAGAAAAAAATTCTACTTCAGTGACTTGGACAAAATAAGATTTGTGGACTATTCACAACAACAAGGTACTTGAATTTTCATTACCCTCACTAAGCATATGATGAAGTAGTTTAAATTCCCAATCTGACTCAAAGACTAGGTGTCAGAAGGTCATTTTTTTTGTTCAAATTTTTCACTTTGATTTCCATTCAATAAATTTCTCAAGCTCCATTTATATCTTAGACCAACCACAAACAGAGAAGATCACAGTAGTTGTATTTCTTCAGGAGGATCACTTACTGAAGCATTAAAGTTTTTGGCAAGACATACTGACTCCCAGGGTCTTACTATGAAACAAACTTTCAGTGACCTCTAGATGAATTCATAGTGTTCTTCAACACAAGTATTCACAAGTCTATCTACCAAAAATTCATATTCCAGGAAAAAATCTGAGTTTGTAACAAAAATATATGCTTCGTGTAGCTTAAACCTTCAATTTTTTTTTTAATTTTGTTTGTTTTATATGACTATTATGAGATAGTATGATAAAAACTAAATAACCTAAAACAGTAGACTACTAATACAAGATATAAACCTGCACTGAAATAATTCACAAGACTACAAAAGTGAAAAATAAACAAAAAAACTAGACAAACCAACAAACAAACCCCAAGAAAAGCAAAACAAACAAAATATCCCACTTGCTTCCTTGTTTGATTACTCTTTTCGCATCTTTACAAAGCAACAAAGTATTTATCAAAGTAAACATCAAGAGATGCCTTTTTTTCTTGTGTGTGTGAAGATGTAGCTAATGCTACCAAACATATCTATATTTAATGTTACATTATTTTTGGACTCTAGAAGATGACTTTTATTTACATGCATAAACTTGACATGTGATGTAATCTTCTAAATAAATACAGGTATAATTAAAATGAATGACTGTATCCATTCTCATGTTTTTGAATGAAGATGATGGACATGATTTTTTTTCTAGAATCATAATGCAGTATTAAGTTGTCTGGATGAGAAGCTGTGAGATATGGTTTAGTAACTTGTGGTAGCAGTGGTAATAAGAAGACGATTGGACTAGATGATCTTATAGGTCATTTCCAACCTTGTGATTCTATGATTCTATGATTCTAATTCGGGGGAGGTGTTTGAAATCTCAGGAAACAAAGAGTTTTAGATGAAAAAAAAAAAAAAAATTAATTGCTAATGCATGCTGCACATGATTTAGTAATGGGTTTCAGCAGGTCATGTTGATTTCTAATCTAGATTATTCTGCCTTTTTTTTTTTTTTTTTTTTTTTTCAGTTTATGCAGCCAAAATTGTTTTAACAAGGCTTATCAACTGAATGTTGTATGTTCTTGAAAAACTGCAATGTGTACTATGTGTACACTATACTTACTATTACATCTATTCAGGCTATCATCCCATTTCTACTAATTTAAAGTTTTGCTTCCCTATTGTTTCTCTAAATGAATAATGCTCTAAAAATGAATAACATTGTCCAATTTATATATTTCTTTTTAACCTTTTTAGAAAAAAAAAAGAACTGAAATAAGGTGATAGTCCCTTTTTTGTTTGTTTTTTTTGGGGGGGAAATTGTTTTTGTTGTTGTTGTTGTACATTTGTTTGGGAGTAATTATATTTTTTTGATTGTTTGCTGTTTTGCTGCTGTTTTGTGTTTGGAGGGTGTAAATAATTAGAACTTGGGGTTCTATTTGAAAAATTATTGGGGCAAAACAACTGTCTGAAAAGAAGATGAGCTCACTTCTTTTCGTATTACTTCTGGGAAATATGGATGCAGTCACAGATGAAAGTTTAATTACATAACAATAACTATATATATATAAATTCATTTGGGGAACACAGCTGAATAAAGGAATGCACAGAATAGCAGTTCAGGCCTGGTATTCTCTCTGCAATTCTCAAATACTGTCCTCTAAATAACAGTACACAATTTAGTATCTCAAGTTTCAACAGATGCCTGTGTTTAAATTCTATCTCAAATGCTAATATTAGATTGGAATGAATTGTTTTGTAGGCTCTGGTGACAATGCTGATTAGATCTAGATTGATTATAATGACTGGTTTGAAGCTACTTCACATATAAGCCTCTGATTGTACCCACCTAAATTCAGGTATTACAATTTGAGACTGAATCACTTTGTTTCTAAGCCAGTACATATTTATGATTCAGTTCAGTTGCTCAAATGTAGACATCTAGCACCATCTGAGATTAGATGTACGCAAATTATCCTCCTAATGTTATATGGTTCTAGCAGGACTCAGATTCCAACAGGTCTCTGCTGTTTCTGTCTGTCAATCTCTGGTATTTTCTGTTTTACCCTACAGCGTCCTATCCTATGTGATTGCATCTATATAGGTAAAATTAACTTAGTTGTAAAATAGCATGTGGTGCCCCCTGAGAAGTTTCTTGGGAAGTTGTCCTAGCTATTTAAGCTGGCTTCCAATTTCTGCTTCAGAAAATTAAAGGCATCTTACAGACCCTGTGCTGTACTTGACAGCTCTGTCTCTGTGTCCCAGGTTTATTTATTTTTTCTCATGATCACACAATACTGGGGATTTTGACATAAGCATGTATTGATTCTAAGAACAATACAATTGACAGCTTCATTAGATCTGATGTTAAGTTGTTGCCTCAGATACACTGTTGCACTGCTTTCAGATTCAGATCAATAATCAAGCTTGGCCTGTGCAGCACAGTTTTGACTCATTCCCTCCTTGGGTGAGGACATCGTTTGTATTTCAGATGTTCTTTCTGAGAAGAAATTCTTCCCAAACTGAAACTACCTTCGCACAATTTAAGGCCATTCCCTCTTCTCCTATTGCCAGTAACTTGGGAGAAGAGGTTTACCCCTACCTTACTACAACTTCCTTTCAGGTGGTTGTAGAGAGTGATAAGGTCTCCCTGAGCCTCCTCCTCTCCAGACTAAACAATTTCAGTTCCCTCATCCAGTACTCATAAGATTTGTGTTCCAAGCCCCTCATAATCTTCGTTGCCCTTCTCTGGATACTCTCCAGGGTTTTGATGTCTTTCTTGTAGTGAAACGACCAAAACTGAACACAGTAATTGAGGTGCAGCCTCACCAGAGCTGAGTACAGGGAGATAATTACTTCCCTGGTCCTACACAATTTCTGATACAAGACAGGATATCATTGGCCATCTTGGCCATCTAGGTACACTGCTGGCTCATGTTCAGCTAACTACCAGCTAACACCACCAGATCATTTTCCTCCATTCAGCTTTTTAGCCACTCTTCCCTTTGTCATGGTTCTATGATTTTTGGTTATCAGTATTCCATATCATAACATCATGTAATGCACTGGGGGTTTGACTGCTGATGCTCAAGTTCCGGTTGCCTGTCTGGAGGAGAAGAAGAACTACATTTCCCCAGAGGGCTTTGCAGTCAGCGAGGAGATATAACTCCTGGCAAGGTCACCTGATGCTCTCTTCTTTGCTTGCGCTTCTTCGTCTGCGCTTCTCCACCTGCGCTTCTCCGTCTGCGCTTTTTCATCGGCTCAACTGGACTGCACTTCTCATCTCAGCATTGTGGTGAGGCCGATCCACCTTCCAGACACACACTCTCTCTCATTATATTCTTCTGATACTATATTTAGTAAATTAGTTTGTTTCACCTCAGATTGTTGCCGCTGTTTTCAATTATTTTGGGGTCCCCTATTTTCCTTTTCTGGGGGTGCGGATCCGTGGATCTCTCCACCCTTCTAGTCACGGAACCGGACCAAACCAGCCCATAAACCACTGACACCCTTTGCCTGCAGAAATGAATGGGGTTGTTGTGACCAAAGTGCAGGTCCAGACAGTTGGTCTTGTTGAACTTCATCCCATTGACTTCAGCCAATTGATCTAGTCTGTCTAGTCCCTTCTGTAAGACTTTCCACTCTCATGCAGATGAGCACTTTCCCCAGCTTGGTGTAGTCTGCAAGCTTACTGAGGTGCACTCAATTTCTTAATCTAAATCATCAATAACGATATTAAATAGGATGGTCCCCAATACCAGCCCCTGGGGGACACAACACACGATCAGTTGCCAGCTGGATATAATGTGAAGAGACGTAAGAATGGGGCTGTTCTGGCCTAGGAGCACTTCTTCCTGGCCGCTGAAACCCAGCTCTGTGCCTAGGAACCTGGAGTCTCTGCCCAGGCTGAGTGTTGCAGCTGCTTTCTCTGTTGCAGGCTCAGCCATTAGTGGCTTTGAGTACACATCCTGGAGACAGACAGCCAAGACAGACATACAAACACAAACACACACATGTACACATACACACGAGAGAGACAGAGTGTCCAAAAACCAAAGGCTTTACTCTAAAGCTGAAAGTGAGATGAGCAGAAGGGCAAAAGAGAGAGGAATGTCTTGTGATCTGTGAAGAGCTTTATCCATCCCTCTGAACAGAAAACAGAAACAGAACTATGCAAAGTCAAGTAGTTTTGTGTAGCTTCAAATAAACACTCAAAATCTCGAAGAATTAATTAATCTCTCCATTGAGCTGTATTTTGTTTATTAGGAAATAAGCCTCCTATAATGTTGAAAAAATATGGAGAGAATGATGTTCAAGAATTCACACAATGTCGTAATTTGTAATGGAAAAATACAAAAGTTTGAAACAAGCTGCATGTATGTGATTTGTCATTTGAATTATTCCTCCACAATGAATGCAGATATGTAGAAACTTTATGCCTTTATTAATGTATTGGAGTTGGCTTTAAATGTACAAAACATAAATTACAAGCTAAAAAAATTAAAAAAAAGGCATTTAAAAGACACTAAGTCTCCTAATTTTATACTATTGATACAAAATATTATATTATGGATATGAAAGTGGAATTATTTGTCTCCCTCTTCTTTTCCTTTCTCTATTCTACTCTACTTCAGTTATGATACACTGTTTAAATTTATACAAAATACAAATGTGCTAACTTCACCCTAAAATCTCTAGTCCTCATCACATTCTTTGAGGAGTTACTGTCAGTTAGGAGAAATAACATGCAAAAATAAAGATTTATCATCACTGTAAGTTATGAATCCTATTTAAGTGCTGTATTTATTTCACCAGTGGCAATAAAAAGTGTAAGAAAACTGGTCTCTTGTCCATAGTCATTTTTCACTAGCATCTGCAATTTACTAGTAACGAGAATCAGCTACTAAACACATATTTTCTTCAATAAGGCTGAAGAGAACCATGATACGAAATGTTGATGGAATGTGAATCAGAAGATATGCCTTGTTTTTTAGGAACATTTAAATGTATTGAAAGTTTTCATTAACACGAAATAGTAACAATAGAAAATATTTACATTTTTGAAACCATTAAAACCAAATCATAGAATTTATTTTATTGAACTTTTTATTAATAAGCTTTCTTACTAGAACTAATTTTCTTCCAAAATCATTTTGTAATGATTCAAATGTATAGCATAATTATTCCCCTAAAAATAAAATAAAATAAAATAAATAGAATTAATTGTTTCGTACTACAATATTTTTCAGTACATTCAATCAGTAGAATATTATCTAATATCTAGAATTCCGCTGTTCATTCTAATCACATTAGTGCCTGCGTTAGCCAGCACATGTTCTAAAACACAAGCAAGTGGGATTCCCTTTATTTGTGTAGTACATTTAGGACTAAATCCATGTTAATTTATGTCTCTTATTTCCTTTCTCATTTTTCAATTCCCTTTATTTTAATTCTTGCTACCAAAAGAAAAACACACTAAACAGTCATTAACATATTTAAATAATAAATGCACTAAATACAAGGTGATATGCACCAAGTTTTAGATCTTTTTCCTTTTTGAAATGTTTAGTTTGCAATAACCTTAGACACAACAAACTAGCATCTCAGTCCCAAAGAAAGCATGTAAATACACTCAAAGTATGAATATTTGCAGTTATACAATCTCAATCATAATAATGGAGTAAATGCACTCATATACCTGAAGAACATATGCAGTAAGAGAGGGGGATTCATATCTACCAATATTTAAATTCGTGCCCTGATCTTCATTAATCTACTTATATACAGCAATGAAAAAGAAAGACTGTAAGGTAAACTATTTCAATAAGAACCATTTAAGACTTCTAATTTGGAGTTCACAAAATTTTTAAATATTGGCTTCTAAATTTTAATATAATTTTTTTGTAATGAATATTATCAAGTTCCAGGGGGACCTTGCAGTGGCCTTCGAGTACCTGAAGGGGACCTGCAGAAAAGCAGGGGAGAGACTTTTTATAAGGGCACAAACTGACAGAACAAGTGGAAATGGCTTTAAACTGGAAGAGGCTAGATTTATGCTAGATATCAGGAAGAAATTATTTAGTGTGAGGCTGGTGAGACACTGGAACAAGTTGCCCAACAAGGCTGTAAAATGCCCCGTCCCTGGAAGTGTTCAAGGCTGGGCTGGATGGAGCTTTGAGCAACCTGGTTGAGTGGGAGGTGTCCTCACCTAGTAGAGGGATTGTTACTAGAAGATCTTAATGGTTATGTTTCTATGAGCCTGAGATTTTGACTTGCCCACATTCTATCCTTTTATAATCTTTCCTAGTCCTCTTAGATAGTGTTACAATGGTTTTTAAAATATTTTATAATAATTCTAATAATATGATTTCTAAAAACAAGATATGACTAGTGTTTTTTAAGACATCTTTCCATCTGTTGTCATGCTATGTACCACTGATATTCAAATTGTATGAATTATCCTGGGAATACTATGCCATTTAAGATATAATTATGAGAATAATGTATCTATTATTTTAGCTTTAAAATGAGATAAATTCATTTTATCATAGAGCTTCTTAAAAGCTTTAGATTTATATTTGGCTCTATTTTCTCTTGGATTCTTGTAGGTGGTGTTCTTAGTCAAAGGTAATGTGAATTACCTGACAGTGAAAACACCTGTACAGTCATACTTTCTTCTCAAGATATATAAAAAATATCACGTGCTTCCAGTGTTGATTTTTCACAGAGTTCTTAACAGTGCTGGTAAGCATCCTTGACAATCTGACTCCAGACATTATTTTTACATTAAAAGGAAAAAAAAAGAAAAAAAAAAAAGAACTTAGACAATGATCTTCAGTGATCGAGAGAGTCTTTAGGTCATTGCATTTATAGTTGACTGAAAGACTTACATATTGGCTTTTTATTCAACATTTAAAATGTGCCTGCAGGATTGAAAGATTTTTAGAGTCAGTGTGAATGAGAGGAGGAAGACAAGGGCAACTGTACAAAAAATGTTGCTGTCAGAAGGTGTTCTACAACATTAAGGAGTTCAGTGCATAAAAGGGACTTGTCTGCTGAGCTGAAAAATGTAGTAAGAGCTTCAGATTTCTAACAGAGCTTTAGAAAAGTACAACTAAGAGCAGGTAACTTTACTATAAATACGAACTTCAAAAGATACCTTTTAGTCCATAAGTGCCAAAGAAAATCTGAAAAGACCAATTTCAGCAATTTTTCTGCATTAAAAAACTTAAAATAATACTGGAAAGAGAGTGGGTTATGACAAAACCAGAGTTACTGGTATATACAAAGTAGTGGGTTTCTAAAGAGAACTTCTTTGAATCACTCTTTTGTAAGACACACTATCCACCCAGTATGAGTTAAATAGTGTTATAGGCTAACAGAAATTAGGTTAAAAGACTGTTCATATTTGTTAGGAAGTCAATAACTTGCAAAAATTAGAAAACCCACAATAAAGTTCTATCTGTGAAATTAATTTGGTTCTTCTGTGTATGTATGGTCTTTAATTGACTTTTCTCATGGCTTTTCCAGAGGCACCACTGAGTACATAGAACAGGTTGTGTAAACTTGGCAAGTAACTACTTGGCAATTTCCCTTCCCTTCCCTTTTAAAAATATGCCTTATTTAAGACACAATATTCAAATTCATAGAATATAGGAATAATTAGTACTAGAATTTCTTGGGAAATTCTTCACTTGGGAAGAATATAGAAATGTTGTCAGGGCCTGCAGGGATGCGATGAGGAAGGCTAACGCCTGCCTGGAATTGAATTTGGCAAAGGTGATAAAGGATAATAAAAAAGGCTTTTAAAGTATGTTAACAGTAAAAGGAAGACTTAGGGAGAATGTGGCTCCCCTACTAACTGAGGAGGGTGTTCTGGTAATGGGGGATGCTGAGAAGGCAGAGATACTGAATGCCTTCTTTGCTTCTGTCTCCAGTGAAAAAGCTCTCCCTCAGGAATCTCAGACCCTAGAGGTTAGTTGGAGGGTCTGGGGAATGGAAGACTTCCTTTTAGTCAGGGAAGAGGCAATCCGAGAGCACCTAGGCAACACCAAAGTTCATAAATCAATGGGACCTGATGGGATGCATCCATGGGTGCTGAGGGAGCTAGCGGAGGTGATTGCTGAACTGCTCTCTGTCATCTTTGAGAGGTCTCAGAGAATGGGGGAGGTCCCTGAAGACTGGAGGATAGCCAATGTCACTCCGGTCTTCAAAAAGGGCAAGAAGGAAGATCCGAGTAATTACAGGCCAGTTAGCCTCATCTCTGTCCCTGGAAAGGTGATGGAACAGCTTGTGCTGGATGCCATCTCCAGACAACTGGGAGAAAAGGAGGTTATCAGGAGTAGTCAGCATGGGTTCACCAGGGGGAGGTGATGCTAGACCAACCTGGTGGCCTTCTATGATGCTGTCACACGCTGGGTGGATGGGGGAAGAGCGGTAGATGTAGTCTACCTTGATTTTAGAAAGGCATTTGATACTGTCTCCCACGACATCCTTGTAACAGAGCTGAGGAAGTGTGGGATAGATGAGTGGACAGTGAGGTGGGTTGAGAACTGGCTGACTGGCAGAACACAGAGGGTCATCATTGCCGGTGCAGAGTCCGGTTGGAGACCTGTAATCAGCAGTGTCCCCCAGGGGTCTGTGCTGAGCCCAGTCTTGTTCAACATCTTCATCAGTGACCTTGATGAGGGGATAGTGGCCACCCTCAGCAAGTTTGCTGATGATACAAAGTTGGGAGGATTGGCTGACACACCTGAAGGCTGTGCTGCCATTCAGCAAGACCTGGACAGGCTGGAGAGCTGGGCAGTAAGAAACCGGATGAGGTTCAACAAAAACAAGTGTAGGGTCTTACACCTAGGGAGGAATAATTGCATGCACAATGCAGGCTGGGGGATGAGCTGCTGGAGAGGAGCTCTGCAGAGAGGGACCTGGGCATCCTGGTGGACGACAGGTTGGCCATGAGCCAGCAGTGTGCCCTTGTGGCCAAAAAGGCCAATGGCATTCTGGGGTGCATTAAGAAGAGCGTGTCCAGCAGGTCGAGGGAGGTGATCCTCCCTCTCTACTCTGCCCTGGTAAGGCCTCATCTGGAGTACTGTGTCCAGTTCTGGGCTCCCCAGTACAAAAAAGACAGGGATCTCTTGGAAAGAGTCCAGCGGAGGGCCACAAAGATGGTGAAGGGCCTGGAGCATCTCCCCTATGAAGAAAGGCTAAGTGACCTGGATCTGTTTAGCCTTGAGAAAAGAAGACTGAGAGGGGACCTGATCCAGGTCTAAAAATATCTAAGGTGTGGGGGGCAGAGTGGCGAGGCCAGACTGATTTCAGCAGTGTGTGGAGACAGGACAAGGGGAAACAGCCAGAAACTGCAGCATAGGAAGTTCCACACAAATGTGCGTAAGAACTTTACGGTGAGGGTGACGAAGCACTGGAACAGGCTGCCCAGGGAGGTTGTGGAGTCTCCTTCTCTGAAGATATTCAAGACCCGCCTGGACGCCTACTTGTGCGACCTGGTATAGGGAACCTGCTTTGGCAAGGGGTTTGGATTCAATGATCTCTAGAGGTCCCTTCCAACCCGTACGATTCTGTGATTCTGTGATACTTCTTGGCCCCCTTTATTATAATGTGCAACATTATATTAAGCACTGGTGAATGCACAAGTGATACACTTATGCATGCATAATTCTTTCCACTGTACATATAAAGAAAAAAAGCACAGTGATTTTTCTCTATCATTTATTCCCAAATTTCAGACATATAGTCTGCTTTTTTGTATTAAAATTATTGTTAATAATAATGATGAATTTGAATTATTTGAAGTACAGAAGAAATTGATTGCACTAACAGCTCTGATTGTACATTTTGGCAAAGAGATTAATAAAAAATGACTAGTATCAGAATCTGGGGTAGTCTATTTAATAGCAGATAATCTGATCTGTCATTAAAGATGGGGTTCTGACCCTCTATCTGGACTTTATTTTAAACGTCCAATTTTAGACTCATAATAGTTTGAGTTCCTACCTTTATCATCGGAGTTCTGGGGACTTCTAAATATAGACTTTGACTGACATTTGAAATTTCTTAAGCATATGAGATTTCAGTTCTTGTCTGGCATATTTGGTTTATATTCATGGAAGTCTGAGGCGGCATTTAGAACCAAGGTCAGATTCGCTAAGATATCCATGTAAATGTCATCAGACACTTATGCGTGCACAAAACTGAATCTCACCCTTACTCACTGTACTTGAGGGAGTCTGAAGAGCTGTTAATTCATCGTAAAAATTAAATACAAAGTATCTTCAGCTGTATTCAGCTGATTGAAAATGTTGATGTCAGGTGCTGGATGACTGACTGTGAGATATCCTGTTCAGTCTGCAGTTGATGTTCCAAGAAGACATATGTCCCCTATAGTTCCTTTGACTATATCTACAAGACACATGGTATTGTCAAACATTCTTCAGATTTCAGACTGCACAGATACCTATATTTGGTATCTGAGTTGTGTCCCTTAAAGTATGGTTGATCTCATCTTGAGACAGGCATCAAACATTAGCTGTTTGGTTTTATATTGGAAATATTTTAGTGGACATTGAAACCTAGAGGATACATTTTGCATAGCAAGCCAGGAAAGAATATTCGGTATTGAAGTAGCATCCTGTTTATTTATTTATTTAATTTCCTAGGCTGACCATTGAGCTTTCTTTAGTACATACTTTTTTCCAAAATTGGAATCCTTTTCTCTCAGTCAAATTTCCTTCCCATTTCATCCCCCTGCTTTTCTTTCATTCTCTACACATACTGGTGCATTTATCAGTATTCTTATCCTTCTGCACATTCCAACAAATTGCACTTGACCCCTCACTGACCTACTTCACAGCATATACTTTGATATTGTCTATCTAATTCTCGTTTCACTCAGCTATTCTGCCTTTTTACATCAACTTTTTTCCTCAAGATATTCGCTGTTTTCCTCTCTGACACTGATTCATCATCAGATTGCCTATGTTATTTTCCCTTCCTTTCTATTTTCTACCGTATTTTCTTGAAATTTGAGTCACATAGTTTCTTTCTCTAGCATTTATTCCTTTAGCGTCATGCTATATCTTCTTCCCCACTATGTGAAAAACTATTAAAAATGTTAATTAAATAACTAAAAGTTGCTAACTAATATATACAGCTAAAGCTGTTTTTCTTCAGTGTCAGAAAGAGCAAAATCAACCATGAATAAAAAAGCTCTTTTTTCCCTGTCATCATAGCTTCCTGCAAGCTGATATTTTCCAAGGATAGATCTCTGCCTCTGGAATAATGGGTAGAATTTGCCAATTTTATACATCTCATAAGTTATATTCAAGTAAAATGTTAATTATTTGATAAATGTGCCAACAGCATCACAAAAACTGCTAGAATATCTGAAAAATATCTTGACAAATACACTTCAAAATGCTTGCATGTATGCATGCATAAAAAATGTTTGCTTTTTTTTCTGACATAAAATTAATAAGGAAAAAATGAAATACTTATCTTAGATAAAATTGGTTCTTTTTTGTTGTTGTCACTGTTTTGTCATCTGCATCTATCTTTATTTTTGATCTTCTGTTTTTACTCCCTTACACAATACAGAATGAGGAGCTGATGACTATGCACTCACAGCTTTAAGACTCTCGCCTTATAAGCCTATTTATCTTGGATGAAATACTTTCAAACTGTTCAAAACAGATCCAAGTGATAAGTTAGCACTTACGCAATCTGATCAGAGCTGAGATTTTGAACTTATTCTCTGTCCTTCATTCATCTGTCATTTAATTTAATTGAATTTGAGTTACCATGTCTAAATTTTAGTAGCTGAATTGAACCAATGACTCTAAAGTTTTGTTTCCCAATTATAGATACCTCAAAGTGGCTAAATGTCACAATTTGTGAGCTAGGTATTTGAATGATCATCGCTGTTAATGGAGATCTAATCAATACTGTTCAACAATGAGAAGTTCATTGCACTGTGCAATAAACTTACACTCTTACTAAATTTATTAATATTAACAATATTAACAATCCAGCTTTAAGGCACTGTGGATCATACACATATATTGAAGTTCAGTTAAAAAAAAAAAAAGATACAAAGGAAAATTACTAGAAATATTGATCTGAGTTTTACAAAAGAACTATAAAACAATGCATTAGTACATTCCGCGCAACCAGCAAATGATCAAGGAGGGTGAAGTTAACAACACATATCTTAGGGATACACCATAATGCACAAAACAAATTGTATCTGTTGTTATGCAAAGACAAATTCAAAGCATACGGATTTATTCTTTCCCATTTGACATTCACAGTTGTTCCTTGAATGGCTGTGCATTGAAGACATCTCTCTTCAGAGAGGGTGGTACATGTCCCTTGATCTTTCCATATGTTTGCATAACAGGAAATTACAATTTTCATGAAGAAAATTTTCAAGCTACGGCAGGGGAGATTCAAGCTGGACATTAGGAAGTATTACTTTTCAGAAAGGGTGGTCAGGCACTGGAATGGACTGCCCAGGGAGATGGTGGAGTCACCGACCCTGCGGGTGTTCAAGGAAAGACTGGATGTTGTGTTGAGGGACATGGTTTAGTGGGAGCTATTGGTAATAGGTGAACGGTTGGACTGGATGATCTTTTAGGTCTTTTCCAACCTCGGTGATTCTATGATTCTATGATTCTATGATTCTATGATTCTATGAATTCAGAATGCATTCACCAAAATTTTAACAAGAAACTTCTTGAAGCCAAATCATCTATATTCTCATTTAAGATAATATAATATTTGTGGGCAAAATTGATTATATAGCAGGTGATAAAGATATTACATTATCTTTGAAAAATAATGAAAAAAATAGTAATATTATTCCCAGTGTGATTGTGGATACCCCCTCCCTGGAAGCATTTAAAGCCAGGCTTGATGGGACTATGAGCAGCCTGGTCTAGTGGGAAGTGACGCTGCCTATAGCAGGAGAGTAAGAACTAGATGATCTTAAAGGTCCCTTCCAACCCAACCCAAGCCATTTTATGATTCTATGAAAAATACATTATGAAAAAAAACTACAAAGATGACTATCAGACATATTTTAAAATTAGAAGTATTGTCACTTATTTGCACTGTTATTTCTTGAATATTCGTAAAATTATATTGAGAAGAAGGGTTAAGGGAGGAAGAATATCTGTTACTCAAAAGCATAAAGAGATATTTCATCATACTGAGGGACATCAGGTACATATTATATTGCACAGTATTAAAGTGTATTGCCTGCATGACATCTCTTAACAAAGTAAAGACACTTTTAAAATACAAAACAGTTAATATCTATCAATTACTTTTGAAATTATTGTTTACATCATTGTTCTCTGTCACTAAGACAAACTCCATGCTTTCATCGAGCCCATTTACTATAAGCTTACTCTGCAACAAAAGACATCCAACAGATTTATCTGTCTCTTATAATTCCTTTGTTTCTTATGTACCAGATGAGAAATTATTTCTCTTTTAAAATCAGCTTATTTCAGATTCTCTATCTTCTTCCTGCTGAAACATGTGGAATGAACCACTTTAGCTGTTCACTGGTAATATAAAATGAACTTTTATGCATCCAAATTATTTTTTACAAAATTCAGTCTGAAGAGGTTAATTATCTATTTTACAGAATCACAGAATCACAGAATTGTAGGGGTTGGAAGGGACCTCTAGACATCATCGAGACCAACCCCCCTGCCAAAGCAGGTTCCCTACACCAGGTCGCACAGGTAGGTGTCCAGGCGAGACTTGAATATCTCCAGAGAAGGAGACTCCACAACCTCCCTGGGCAGCCTGTTCCAGTGCTCCGTCACCCTCACCGTGAAGAAGTTCTTACACACACTCGTGCAAAACTTCCTATGCTGTAGCTTACGTGCATTTCCCCTCGTCCTGTCTCCACTGTCACGGAGTTAACGAGATCAATCTACACCCGTGACAGGGGGGCGGTAGACCCCTGCCCTCCCCTTCCCAGCCCACAAAATGGGAAGGAAGGGAGGAAAACAAAAAAACAGCGGCAACAATCTATGGAGGAAAACTTATTTTACTAATTATGATATCGGAATGCAAGATAACACAATATAATACAATCTGATTGAAATTGAGACTAATAAATCAAACAAAACAGGAGAGAGAGAGAGAGTTCCCGATACCGATTCAAACCTGAAAAGCTTGGAACGGCCAGGAAAGCACCCTCCAGCACCCACTGCCAGGCAGTAAGAGACCGCCCCACCCGGAAGGGTCAGATCCCATGACTTCTGTAACGTATAGGGATAGGTGCCTGGAATTGGAGCATTAACACTTTAACTCCCAGTATACTACATGATGTATTGATGCGGAATACTGAGAACCAAACGAAAACAAAAAAAAAATATAAAACCATGACATTCCACCCCTTATTCTACATCACTACATCATGCTTAATTTATATACATATATAAGCGAAAAAGATGATTAAAATGCATTACACACACACACATATACATAGAATTATCGACTGCACTCCCCCAGCATCAAGTTTCCTTGTGGTACACATTGAACATCCCCGTTTTTTTGCATTACCCACCAAGTGGTCCCAGGTCCCTGGGCAAAAACAGTACCACGGAGTGGGTTGCCCTTTCCAGAAGCTGGAAGAACCCAAACTGCTTTTCCCAACATGTTCTTTACATGTACAACAGGGACTTTATCTCCGTCTACAGTAAGTAGGGAGCTGGATTGGGTAGGACCATCACGATTGATAGATCCTCTGGTATTGACTAACCAGGTGGCTTCTGCCAAATGCTTCTCCCAGTGTTTAAATGTACCGCCTCCCATTGCTTTCAGCATAGTTTTTAACAACCCATTGTATCGTTCAATTTTACCAGAGGCTGGTGCATGGTAGGGAATATGGTAAATCCACTCAATGCCATGATCTTTGGCCCAAGTATTTACAAGAGAATTTTTAAAATGAGTCCCATTATCTGACTCAATTCTTTCTGGGGTACCATGTCGCCACAGGACTTGTTTCTCAAGACCTAATATGGTATTTCGGGCGGTAGCATGGGGTACTGCATAGGTTTCAAGCCACCCAGTTGTTGCCTCCACCATAGTAAGCACATAACATTTACCACTGCGAGATCGTGGCAAGGTGATATAATCAACCTGCCATGCCTCTCCGTATTTATACTTTAGCCATCGCCCTTCCCCCCAGAGAGGTTTCATCCTTTTGGCTTGTTTGATTATGGCACATATTTCACAATCATGAATAACCTGTGCAATAGCGTCCATAGTTAAGTCCACCCCTCGGTCTCTAGCCCATTTATGTGTCGCATCTCTCCCTTGGTGACCCGAGGTCTCATGGGCCCATCGAGCTAAAAATAATTCACCCTTGTTCTGCCAGTCCAGGTCTATTTGGGCCACCTCAATTTTGGCAGCTTGGTCTACCTGATGGTTATTTTGCTGTTCTTCTGTAGCCCAACTCTTGGGCACATGAGCATCTACATGACACATCTTTACAACCATATTCTTTGTTCGGGCGGCAATATCTTTCCACAATTCAGCAGCCCAAATAGGTTTACTCTTTCTTTGCCAGTTACTTTGCTCCCACTGCTGTAACCATCCCCATAGAGCATTTGCCACCATCCACGAGTCAGTGTAAAGATAAAGCATTGGCCACCTCTCCCGTTCAGCAACATCCAAGGCCAGCTGGACAGCCTTTACCTCTGCAAATTGGCTCGATTCTCCTTTTCCTTCAGTGGCCTCTGCAACTTGTCGTGTGGGGCTCCACACAGCGGCTTTCCATCTGCGATGCTTTCCCACAATACGACATGATCCATCTGTGAACAGGGCATATTTCTTTTCATTTTCTGGTAGTTCATTGTATGGTGGGGCCTCTTTTGCACGTGCTACTTCTTCTCCTGGTGATGTTCCAAACTTTTTGCCTTCAGGCCAGTCCATGATCACCTCTAGGATTCCTGGACGGTTGAGATTCCCCATCCGCGCTCGCTGCGTAATCAGCGCAATCCACTTACTCCAAGTGGCATCGGTAGCATGATGGGTGGAGGAACCCTTTCCCTTAAACATCCAGTTCAGCACTGGCAGCCGAGGTGCCAGAAGAAGCTGCGTTTCAGTACCGATTACTTCAGAAGCAGCCCGAACCCCCTCATACGCGGCTAAGATCTCCTTTTCAGTTGGAGTGTAGCCCTCTTCTGACCCCCTGTAAGCTCGACTCCAGAATCCCAGGGGTCGGCCTCGGGTCTCTCCTGAGGCTCTCTGCCACAAACTCCAAGTGGGACCTTTCTCTCCAGCAGCAGTGTAGAGGATGTTCTTTATACCCTGTCCCATTCGTACTGGCCCTAGGGCCACGGCACGGGCTATTTCCTGTTTAATCTGTTCAAAAGCCTGCTGCTGCTCTGGGCCCCATGTAAACTCATTCTTCATTCGCGTCACATGATAAAGGGGACTTACAATGAGGCTGTAGTTTGGAACATGCATTCTCCAAAAACCCACTACGCCCAGGAACGATTGTGTCTCTTTCTTATTAGTGGGTGGAGACATGGCACTGATTTTGTCAATCACATCTGTTGGGATGTGACGACGGCCATCTTGCCACTTTATACCTAGGAACTGAATCTCCTGAGCAGGTCCTTTCACTTTGCTCCGCTTAATAGCAAAACCAGCACACAGAAGAATTTGGATTATTCGCTCTCCTTTCGTGAAGACTTCTTCTGCTGTGTCGCCCCACACAACGATATCATCAATGTACTGCAGGTGCTCAGGAGCACTGCCTTGTTCCAATACAGTTTGGATCAACCCATGGCAAATGGTTGGGCTGTGTTTCCACCCCTGGGGCAAACGGTTCCAAGTATACTGAACGCCCCTCCATGTGAAAGCAAACTGTGGCCTACATTCTTTGGCCAAAGGAATGGAAAAGAAGGCATTAGCAATGTCAATGGTGGCATACCATTTGGCTGCCTTTGACTCTAGTTCATATTGGAGCTCTAACATGTCCGGCACAGCAGCACTCAGTGGGGGTGTGACTTCATTCAGGCCACGGTAGTCCACCATCAGTCTCCATTCTCCACTGGCTTTACGTACTGGCCATATGGGGCTGTTAAAGGGTGAGTGAGTTTTGCTGATCACTCCCTGATCCTCTAGTTGACGAATCAACTTATGAATGGGGAGCAAGGAATCCCTATTGGTGCGGTACTGCCGTCTGTGCACCGTTTTTGTGGCAATCGGTACCTGTTGCTCTTTTACTTGCAGCAACCCCACAGCAGACGGATCTTCTGATAGGCCAGGCAAAACAGACAGCTGCTTAATGTTGTCTGTGTCCACAGCAGCTATCCCAAAGGCCCACCGATACCCCTTAGGATCCTTGAAATGCCCCCTTCTGAGGTAATCGATACCTAGTATACATGGAGCCCCTGGGCCAGTTACAATAGGATGTTTTTGCCAGTCCTTACCAGTGAGGCTTATCTCAGCCTCCAACACAGTCAATTCTTGAGAGCCTCCAGTCACCCCGGAAATATGGATTGATTCTGTCCCTTCATGACTCGAGGGCATCAGAGTGCACTGTGCACCAGTATCCACCAGTGCCTTATATTTCAGTGGTTCTGACGTGCCAGGCCATCGAATCCACACAGTCCAATATACTCGATTATCCCTTTCCCCCCCCTGGCTGAAGGCAGGGCCTCTCTATTCATTACCTGTGATAAGTGGAGCAACTGCACTGGTGATTGATCTGCTTTGTAATTCTTTCACCCGTGCTCGTAGTACAGGAGTAGCTTGGTCGTGCCATTTTCTCATGTCTTCTCCATGGTCACGTAGGTAACGCCACAAGGCAATTCGCGATGTATTGTTCCTCACTGGAGCCGGAAAGCGTTTGCTTTTAATAGCTGAGATTTTTGATGGTGCCCATGAGTAGGGAGGTTCATCGTCGTTAGTTAGGATTCGCATTAGTTTGATCAGCTCCTTCAGTAGACTCTTTTGATTATCCTGATCTTCACTGGGCACTTCTGATACTGGCACAGGTTTGTCACGATTAATCAGTTGAGATATTTGCTCCTGCATTTCATTCAGTTGGTTCGTTACTTGTGAGATGGCAGCAATGGAAGCGTGAGTTGGGGGTAGCTGTTGTTCGTAGTTTTGGAGCGTAAGAATCAATTCAAAAACTAAGGGTATTCTCTCTTGTTCCCGGTATCTGTCATTAGCTGACAGTAGTGTACCGGCATATCTGTCTGGTGCTGTTGTTATGAGTCTCTGCCATATCTCAGGCGTCGTCCTCACTCTCTCAGGATCGCGTTCTTGTCGTGGGTGGTTAGGAACAAAGTTAGGGTCGAACAGCATTTCCACCACAGCCATTTCCCTCAAGTACTGGATACCCTTTTCAACTGTATCCCATCTTTTCATCACAGGCTTCAAGCCGTCTTTGAAGCGATACCTTTCTTTCACGGCTATTAGCACTCGTTCCCAAAGGGAGGCAGACTCATCCAAACATCGACCAATTCCTCGATCAATAGCTGGGTCTCTGGCAATGGCTCCTAGTTGGCGAGCTTCATTACCATCTAGAAACAAGCTATTGGCCCCGCGGTCCCAACAACGAACCAACCAGGAAACAATAGTTTCATTCGGGCCCCGTGTGAACTCCTTTCTTGAACCTTGGATTTCAGTCATCTTCAGGGGCCGACGAGTAGTAATAAGGATGTCCTCATCATCAGTCTCTTCTGCATGTCTCTTAGTTTTTCCTTTTGCTTTTCGCGATGGTGGTGGTTCTGAGGAGGGCCCCTCGCCTGGATCTTCCTCCTCCTCCGCCTCCGCTTCTTCTTTTTTCCGTTCTAGACGCGTGGACACTCGTTTCCATTTCTTGCCTTCCACAGGAGCAACTGATATTGTTACTGGTGTCTCTTGTAACTGATCAGATTTGACTTGGAGATTCTCCACTTTGGCCTGAACCTCAGCTCGGAAACTCTCTCTCTCCAGAATAGTATTATATAGGGCGCGGTAAGCACAAGCCAAACCCCAAATAAGTTGTACCTCCTTAGAGTTATGTAAGCCGCGCTGTCCCTGACTCAAATACTGACTTAGTTTCTCAGGATCCCACAGATGTTCAAGTGTGAAATCCCATGACACTGCGGGTCCCCTTGCTTTTAAGATCTTTCCTAAACCTCTCCATATTCCCTGCCAGTCAGCACTCTCTGGTTCTGGAGGAGACTCCTTCCCTTTGTAAAGGAATATAATCACAATCCAGGAAAACAATAGCGCGCCCATGAGTATTAATTCAGAATTCGAAAACCGTCAGACAAACCGATAAGGAAGCCTGGAGACTGGTCTGAACGTTGTGCTGTTTGTAAAATTAGCCATTCCATCTGGGATGTGAATGTCAAAATTCAGACCATACCACATTGCATACAGGTACCATGCAGGTGTCTCCGTCAATGCCCTTAAGTAGTTATATATGAACATAATTCCACAACAAGTAATTATGGCCTTGACAATTTGCCAATAGGTTGAGAGTAACATGACGGTTTGTAAGCCTTTACTCAACACCCCCACAATGAAAAGTGGGTTCATTGCTGGTGTCTATTAAAACAGGGTTAATGAATTGAAACTGACAAGAAGAAGGAGGAAAAAGGGAAAAAAAAAAAAGAAAAAGGCACTACCCAGACTGAGCAGTGCTCAAAGTTTACAAATATCCCAGAACACTGGCAGCACGCCTAGTCTTTCAAGGTCAAGTTTTCCAGCACAGAAACCTAAACTACTGATAATGCTCCCTAACGAAGCTCTCTAAGAGCAGAGAGAGAGATTCGTTCTAAAAGCTAAGAAATAGAACTATGCCCGCATTCTCCACCAAAATCTGTCACGGAGTTAACGAGATCAATCTACACCCGTGACAGGGGGGCGGTAGACCCCTGCCCTCCCCTTCCCAGCCCACAAAATGGGAAGGAAGGGAGGAAAACAAAAAAACAGCGGCAACAATCTATGGAGGAAAACTTATTTTACTAATTATGATATCGGAATGCAAGATAACACAATATAATACAATCTGATTGAAATTGAGACTAATAAATCAAACAAAACAGGAGAGAGAGAGAGAGTTCCCGATACCGATTCAAACCTGAAAAGCTTGGAACGGCCAGGAAAGCACCCTCCAGCACCCACTGCCAGGCAGTAAGAGACCGCCCCACCCGGAAGGGTCAGATCCCATGACTTCTGTAACGTATAGGGATAGGTGCCTGGAATTGGAGCATTAACACTTTAACTCCCAGTATACTACATGATGTATTGATGCGGAATACTGAGAACCAAACGAAAACAAAAAAAAAATATAAAACCATGACATCCACGTACCACTGAAAAGAGACTGGCCTCGCCACTATGGCCGCCACTCCTCAGATATTTATAAACCTGGATCAGGTTCCCTCTCAGTCTTCTTTTCTCAAGGCTAAACAGACCCAGTTCACTTAGCCTTTCTTCATAGGGGAGATGCTCCAGGCCCTTCACCATCTTTGTGGCCCTCCGCTGGACTCTTTCCAAGAGATCCCTGTCTTTTTTGTACTGGGGAGCCCAGAACTGGACACAGTACTCCAGATGAGGCCTTACCAGGGCAGAGTAGAGAGGGAGGATCACCTCCCTCGACCTGCTGGACACGCTCTTCTTAATGCACCCCAGAATGCCATTGGCCTTTTTGGCCACGAGGGCACACTGCTGGCTCATGGCCAACCTGTCGTCCACCAGGATGCCCAGGTCCCTCTCTGCAGAGCTCCTCTCCAGCAGCTCATCCCCCAGCCTGCATTGTGCATGCAATTATTCCTCCCTAGGTGTAAGACCCTACACTTGCTCTTGTTGAACCTCATCCGGTTTCTTACTGCCCAGCTCTCCAGCCTGTCCAGGTCTTGCTGAATGGCAGCACAGCCTTCAGGCGTGTCAGCCAATCCTCCCAACTTCGTATCATCAGCAAACTTGCTGAGGGTGGCCACTATCCCCTCATCAAGGTCATTGATGAAGATGTTGAACAAGACTGGGCTCAGCACAGACCCCTGGGGGACACTGCTGATTACAGGTCTCCAACCGGACTCTGCACCGGCAATGATGACCCTCTGTGTTCTGCCAGTCAGCCAGTTCTCAACCCACCTCACTGTCCACTCATCTATCCCACACTTCCTCAGCTCTGTTACAAGGATGTCGTGGGAGACAGTATCAAATGCCTTTCTAAAATCAAGGTAGACTACATCTACCGCTCTTCCCCCATCCACCCAGCGTGTGACAGCATCATAGAAGGCCACCAGGTTGGTCTAGCATCACCTCCCCCTGGTGAACCCATGCTGACTACTCCTGATAACCTCCTTTTCTCCCAGTTGTCTGGAGATGGTATCCAGCACAAGCTGTTCCATCACCTTTCCAGGGACGGAGGTGAGGCTGACAGGCCTATAATTACCCGGATCTTCCTTCTTGCCCTTTTTGAAGACCGGAGTGACATTGGCTATCCTCCAGTCTTCAGGGACCTCCCCTGTTATCCAAGACCTCTCAAAAATGATGGAGAGCGGTTCGGCAATGACCTCCGCCAGCTCCCTCAGCACACGTGGATGCACCCCATCAGGTCCCATGGACTTGTGGACCTTAGTACTGCCTAGGCGCTCACGCACGTCCTCTTTCCTGACTAAAGGGAAGTCTCCCATTCCCCAGACCCTCTCCCTAACCTCCAGGGTGTGGGATTCCTGCGGGAGAGCCTTTTCACTGAAGACGGAAGTAAAGAAGGCATTCAGTATCTCCGCCTTCTCAGCATCCCCCGTTAATAGAACCCCCCCTCACTTAGTAAGGGGCCCACATTCTCTCTAGTTTTCCTTTTGCTGTTAACATACTTGAAGAAGCCTTTTTATTATCCTTTATCACTTTAGCCAGATTCAATTCCAGGTGGGCTTTAGCCTTCCTCGTTGCATCCCTGCAGGCCCTGACTACATTCCTATATTCTTCCCAAGTGGTCAGACCCTTTTTCCACATTTCATGGACCTTCTTCTTCCCTTTGAGCTTGCGCATGAGCTCCTTGCTCATCCACACAGGTCTCCTGCCACCTTTTCCCAATTTCTTGCTCACAGGGATGCACCGGTCCTGAGCTTGGAAGAAGAGCTGTTTAAATGCTGACCAGCTCTCACAGGCCCCCTTACCTTCTAACACCCGAGCCCACGGGATAGCTCCAAGTAGGTCCCGGAAGAGATCGAAGTTGGCTCTCCTAAAGTCCAGGGTAGCAATCCTACTTCTAGCTTTGCTTCTTCCACTCAGGATCTTGAACTCCACCATCTCATGATCACTACAACCCACTTTTAACCCACTTTATCTAAATTTTTGCTTCTTCAGATCATTCTTCATCTACTTAATAGAATGAAAATAGCTTCACCACACACACTACAGTAAAGAGTTTTCATTCTTTAAATGCAACAGCCAAATTATCTAGTTGTTATTAAACATAAATAAAAAATGTACATACTTATGCAACTGATCTTTTACAGGGAAAAAAGAAAAATCTGTCTATGTTAATGCTGTGCTTAAATAAAGCCATTACATTTCTTTGTAAGAAGATAAAGACAATTTAATCCGTCACCCAGAAACTTGCAAACAATTAACTTTAAATTAATGGACATTGTTTATTCATACTGGCAAAAAATAATCTGTGAAATTCCTTATGAGCTAAGTGTTGATTTGCAAAATACACCTATATGCAATCAATTATGTAATCTAAAAATATTATTCCAAGCAATCAACCTGTCAGACAAATACAAAAGACAAGGCAAACAAGCAAAACTAGATTTCCAAATCTATTCAGGATATTTACATGTTAAAACATCCTTAGGATTGTCCAGCTCAATGTGACCCTTTCACACGGAAAGATTCATCAAAATTACAGTAGTTTATGATTCATATCCTTTTTCACTGAAAGGAATTGACATGGGAGAGACCACTGTTATTTGCTTTACTACAAATTGAACATATTTCAAGTATGAACTGCTAATATTTTTTTATAATGTAATATATTGTCATCTCTTTGCATAGCAAGATCCTTGCAGGATAAAAGAATAAATTATCTGAAGAGCAAATTGTCATATCTTCCCTTTAGGCTGAGGAAACGTAATTAGTCATAAGAAGAACTCTGAATATCAGTACAGTCCACATACCTTGATGAGAAGATGAAACATGTTTGTGAATATATGTGCCACGAAATATGATCTTTAAAGACTATGTTTGAGAACAGTCACAGAATTCTAGATAGCTTCAATTCCTAAGAGATTAATGCCGATTATTTTGCTGAACAAAGAAAGACCTCTTGTGAAACCCCACTTGCAGTATTGTGTTCAGCTCCAAGGCCCTCAGCATATGAAGGTCATTAAACTGTTGGAAAGAGTGCAGAGGAGAACCATGAGGATAATCAGAGAGTTAGATTACCTCTCCCATGAAGACAGGCTGAGATAGTTGGAGTTATAACCTAAAGTCGAGCAGACTTCAAAAAGATCTTTTAGAAGTCTTTCAGTACATAAAGAAGACCTACAGAACAGCTGGAGAGTGAATACAGTGATAGGACAAGAAATAAGTTTTAAACTGAAAGAGAGTAAGTTTAGATTAGATATTAGGAAGAAATTATTTACTGTAAGGGTAGTAAGGCACTGGAACATGTTGCCCACAAAAGCTGTGGATGCGTCACCCCTGGAAGAGTTCAAGGTCAGGTTAGATGGCCCTGGGCAACTTAACCTAGGGGAAGATGTCTCTACCGATGTCACAGGTGTTGGAACTAGATGGTCTTTATAATTCCTTCCAACTCAAACCAGTCTTTGTTTCTATGATTCCATGATTCTGTGATTCTATGATTCTGATTCTATTTTATTCTTTTCACATTAGTTTGTCAATAGTTTACAGGCTGTTTCGACCTGGTTCCGTGATTAGCGGGGCGGAGGAATTTCACGAATCTGCACCTCCAGAAAAGGAAAACAGGGGACCCCAAAATAATTGAAAAACCAGCGGCAACAGTCTGAGGAGAAACAAACTAATTTACTAAATATGGTATCAGAATGCAAGATAACACACTATAATACAATATAATTAGATTTGAAGCTAATAAATCAAATATAATGAGACTGTCTGAAAGGTGGATAAGCCTCACCATAATGCTGAGGCGAGATGTGCAGTCTGGTTGAGCAGCAGGGAGGAGAGCCTGACAAAGAAGAGCCCATCGGGGGACCTTTCCAGGGGCTATATCTCCTCTCTGACCTCAAAGTCTCCTGCAGTATGTAGGTCTTTTTCTCTTCCAGACAGGTGCACGGAACTGGAGCATTAACAGTTCAATGCCCAGTGCACTACATGATGCTATGATGTGGAATATCAATAACAAAAAATCATAAAACCACAACATAGTCTGTTGTAGTAGGCGTTAACGAGGAATTGGGATGCGACGCGATAGGACCTCCTCTGCTCTGCTATGTAAGTCATGATGTGTGATTGAGGGGCATAGACAAAGCACATAGGATATATAAGTCGCTGTTTAGTCACAACAAACGCCATTTGCAGCATCCTCATATTGGTGTCCGTGTCGCAGTGGTCCTAGTGAGGGGAGATCGCTAGCCCCCAGCGGACTGGATCAAGAACGGGGACTACAAGTGGTGCCCCGTGTGAGGCGCATCGGCCCATCGCCCCCCTGATGTCCCCCGAGGTCTGGTGTGTGACCTGAGGTCTGAAGTGTGGCTTGATCCTGCGCAGGATGGAATCGGTTGTTAAGGTATTGTTGCAGTTGGGTAAGGACTACGGCAACAGGAATACGCCTTCTAAGAAGGAATTGGCTGCTGTAGTGTCCTGCTTGGAGCAGGAGGGGGTGTGTGAGGACCCCAGGGATATTTTGAATCCCTAGAAGTGGGATGAGATTACTTTGCTGCTTGTGCAGCACACGATGAATGCCCAATTGGGTGCAGAGCTTAAAACATGGGGTTTGGTGCTAGGGATATTAAAAACAACAAAGGAGGAGACGGGAGCTGCTCGGCAGCTTCTTGGGCTTGCCCTGTTGGCGGGGGGAGCAGGAGGCGTGGCTATAGCAGCTGGTGGAGATAGGAGGAGTCGGGGTGAGAGTGCTAATGCTCTCCGGAATAAAGGGGAGGATGTAGGGAGTGATATACCTTTTAGGTGTCCGTGCGGTGCCATACCTGGTGAAGGGAGACAAGATGGCGACTGCGCTCAACTGCTGCCAACTGCCCTGCCTGTGCCTGATGGAGGGGGACAAGATGCTGACCACCCACTGCCATACCTACACCCATCCATTCGACTACAGTGGCCACAATATCCTTTTAAGGAAATGAGAGAATGCACGGCCAATCAGGAGTCTCCTTGGCAGATAACTTCTTATCAGTCAAGGACTGAGCCGAAGGGGGCAGGGAGGGGAGGTGAAGCGCGGATGCTTTATCAGCCTGACACGGAGCTGAGGGAAGAGAACAGTGGGGGGGAGGCTGAAGCAACTTCATTCTGGGAAACTAAGAGAGGCACACTAACAGACTGGGGAAAGATCAGGTCTAGTCTGATAGATGAGGGAAGGTCGCTGGAAGTTTTCCTGGTTGCTGTAAACAATGGAGGAAACCCTGAGTGGGTACCTCTTGATTCAAAGGGCATTACCCTCCTGCTAGACTGCGTGGAGAAGTGAGGCTTGAACTCACCCCTCACCCTGAACGCCTTAGAGGCCGTGACATCTGTAGGTCTCCTTCTCCCTCACGACATAACGAATTTGATGCGTCTCCAGTACAGTATACATTATGGTCCTCAGAGTGGATGACAGGATTACGAGCGGCTATAGGGGCTGCGGAATCATGTCCCGACCACCCACTACATGGGTCCTCGTTAATGCGCTTGGTGGGAATGGTTAGGGGAATGGAGACCCCCCAGGGACAAGCAGCCAGGCTCAGGCCAGGGGAGCTTATAGCGGCTACAGACGTGATGATTCAAGCGTTTAAGAGAGTAGCCAAGGGTGTGGAGCCTGTGGACCCTTGGATCAAAGTGATCCAGGGGCCAACGGAATCATTCTCTGCTTTTGTGGACAAGCTCCTGAAGGCCATACAGGGGTCAGAACTCCTGAAATCAGCCCAAGGTCCAGTTATTATGGACTATCTCCAGCAGCAAGGCCAGCTAGAAGTCAGGGAACTTCTCCGTACTGCCCCACAACTTAGTACGCCTGGGGAGATGATCAAATATATTCTGGATAAACAAAAGACAGAATCTCTGACCAATGAAGGGTTGGCAGCGGCTATTGTCGCTGCAGTTGGGACACAACAGCCCCAGGGGCCATGTTATGGGTGCGGCCAAGAGGGTCACATTAAGGCAAATTGTCCGATTGTGCATGGTGCGCGGGAATTGCAGGGCCTGGCCAGGGGGCCAATAGAGCCAATATGTTGGAATTGCGGAGGCCGTGGCCATACCACCTGCCAGTGCCCAAGTAAGAGCATGCTGAGGAGAGATGGACACCAGCAGGGAAACGGAGGTGGGAGGGTCCCCCTCCCCCATTCCTATGACTGGGCCAACCCCAGGTCCTCCCCTTGAATTCATCATGCACCCACAGTGGCGCTGACACTGGATTGTCAGGATCGGCCCCTTGTTAACATCGTGGCCTCGTATGCTGGGGAGTTACCCCCCCGACTACGCAGGCCCACGATCTATATTTATTATTGCACTCGTGGATTCTGGGGCAGATGTCATAGTTATATCGGATCAGGAATGGCCAAGTGACTGGCTATTGATTCCATCTTGTGTGGTGGTGGGTGTGGGAGGTTCTCTCCCAGCAAAGAGAGCAAGGGATGAAGTCAAAATCATGTCAATAAATAGGGACGGAACCGCTGAAAGAACTGTCCTGATAACTCCCTTTGTAGCCCAGGTGCCGGATACGTTATTAGGGAGGGACTTCTTGAGGGGGCTTGTTGCACGCATTACAAATTTATGATTAAGGACACTGTCTACCAATTGTCTGCCACTCATGCCATTCCATTACGCTGGAGATGGGATGTCCGCCCTGTTTGGGTAGATCAGTGGCCCCTTTCACGTGATAAGTTTGCGGTCCTTAAATATTTGCTTTCTCAGGAGCTTCGCCTTGGGCATCTTGAACCCTCACTTAGTCCGTGGAATACCCCTGTGTTCGTCATTAAGAAACAGTCAGGGGCCTATCGCCTGCTACATGACTTACGTGCGGTTAATGCTCAATTGGTCCCCTTTGGAGCCGTGCAACAGAGTGGCCCTTTTATTAGCCATCCCCAGAGGATGGCCGTTAGTAGTAATTGATCTTAAGGACTGCTTCTTTTCCATTCCTCTGGCAGAGGAAGACCAGGAAGCGTTTGCCTTTACTGTTCCAACCAAGAATAATGCCAGGCCTGCCCAAAGTTATCAATGGCGGGTCCTGCCTCAAGGAATGGCATGCTCTCCAACCATATGTCAGCTTGTGGTGGGGAGGGTACTGGAGCCAGTGAGGGAGGCATTCCCACAGTGTGTCCTCTGTCATTACATGGATGATCTCTTGCAATGGGCAATGCAGTAGCTAATAAGGCTGCAGGTACAGCAGTCTTTACGGTCAGAGCCACGCATGACCTTCATGCGACCCTTCACATAGGCGCTCGGGCTTTGGCACAAACCTGTTCTATTCCCTTGTCAGCGGTTCATAATGTAGTCCAGGCGTGCCCGCACTGCAATTCTGCTCCAACTATTGGTGTGGGAGTCAACCCACACGGTCTAGGGCCATTGCAGATCTGGCAGACAGATTTCACATGGGAACCTCAGATAGCCCCTTGCCTGTGGCTCGCTGTTACTGTGGACTTGGCTTCCACCATGATCATAGCTACTCAGCATGCAAAGGCCAATTCGTCTGCAGCACAGAGCCATTGGGCTGCTGCGATAGCCATTATGGGGTTATGCAGCCAGATAAAGACAGACAATGGGTCTTGCTTCATTTCAAAATTGACCCAGGAATGGCTGACAGCTTGGAGAATATCCCACTCCACAGGGATTCCCGGTAACTCCCAGGGGCAGACAATTGTGGAACGTGCCAATCGCCTCCTCAAGGAAAAGATACGCGTCCTTGTGGAAGCGGAAGGCTACCGGGAGAGAATCCCAGTCAAGAGACAAGCAGAAATCCTAGCTAAGGCTATTTACGTGTTGAATCACTTTGAACGGGAAGAAAGTAATTGGACTCCAGTACAGAAACTCTGGCAGCCCAAAATCCTGACGGAAGGACCTCCGATAAAGATAAGAACGGAGAGTGGAAAATGGGAAAGGGGATGGTCAATATTGGTTTGGGGCAGGGGTTTCGCTGCCGTTAGGCATCAGGAAACAGAGAAAGTTATTTGAGTCCCATCAAGAAAGATACGGCCAGATACTAGCAAAAACTAATTGGATCATGAGCTCTCCCATTTGCAGGTTTGACTCCTCGGGAGGCCCAGAATACAGACAGGATCAATGAAAGAACATGAGAAGGAATCACTTCTGAAGACCTCACTCGCTGAAGGAAAGGTGTCCTTGATAGCACCGGTTAAAAATGTAATGCTTTCGCTGCGTTCACAGATGATATTGCTGTAGGTACCAGTAAAAACTCAAATCTCTGTGTCTGCAACTTTGCTAGTATTGTAGGATGTGACTTTAATTAGCCCAGCTTGAATTACCTAAGAATGTAATGTATCAGCCTCTGTATGATCTGCGTTAGAGTAATTAGGCGTTAAGCAAATAAAGCACTGTAACAGGGCAAGGCTTTACCGAGCATGGGGAGGGGGAGATGTTGTAGTAGGCATTAACGTGGAATCGGGATGCGATGCGATAGGACCTCCCCTGCTCTGCTATGTAAGTCATGATGCGTGCTTGAGGGGCATAGACGAAGCAGGTAGGATATATAAGTCGCTGTTTAGTCACAACAAACGCCATTTGCAGCATCCTCCTATTGGCGTCCGTGTCGCAGTGGTCCTAGCGAGGGGAGATTGCTAGCCCCCGGCAGATCGGACCTTGAGAACGGGGACTACATAGTCTGAGGAGATTTTTGCATTGATAATTTTTTTTTTTTTTTCCACAACCTTCAAGTAGGTCGCTATCATTTTCTTTCTTTTCTTTTTCTTTCCTTTTCTCTTTCCTTTCCTTTTCTTTTCTCTTTCCTTTTCTTTTCTTTCTTTCTTTCTTTCTTTTCTTTTCTTTTCTTTTCTTTTCTTTTCTTTTCTTTTCTTTTCTTTTCTTTTCTTTTCTTTTCTTTTCTTTTCTTTTCTTTTCTTTTCTTTTCTTTTCTTTTCTTTTCTTTCTGAAGAACTAAAGAAATGTAGATTTATTATGTTAAAATCTGAGAAATTAGATTTACAAAATACAGAATTCTAAATTATTTCTTTAAAATAATTGATGTAACAATAAAAGCATGCATGAAGAAGGGGGAAATTGAATCTGAGCCTGTAAAGAAGTATGAATGACAAAAATGCTGAAATTAAACATAGTAATAGATTACTAATTCTCCACTAAACATGATGTCTTGTACAATATTAATTGAGAACTGTGGGAGTCTGTCTATAAACATATGTGGAGCTGTTGGTGAAAAAAGAAACAAATATGCAATGACAGTTCATAAGACAATGATGGAATATGCACAGACATTTAAAACAAACAAACAAACAAACAAATCACACAAATATCAGATTATAAACAATTTGATGACAATGTGCTGGGTGAGTAGTATATGTATATATATGTAAAAAGTAGCATAATGGCGGACAAAACCTTGCACTTTGCACTTTCTCTCTCTTTTTTTTTTTCCCCCCTTCCTTTTTGCCAGATGATTCTTAACTAAAAATGCAGATAGCCCTGCATTAGGGACATATTATTAACTTCTTTCCTGTTATTTTTCCTTCATATTGCATGGCTCTTCCATTTTACTCCTCACAATAATTCACACTTCAGAGAGAAGAGTGTGAATAACCCAACATCCATTTTGTTATTATTATTATTATTTTTTTGTCTATAAAATGTCCATCAATGTTAGACATGTAAATATAACCTCTTCAGAAAGAGAAAGTACTTAAATCACTCAGTGGATGTGCAAGTTAAGAATGTGAAAGCTTTCAATATTTTTCAGCTGAACCCTATGCAGACCCAATGAGTTGAGAAGAGGTTAGCAAGAGTAACAGATTAATCTTTGACAGAAACTGAGATCACTCAGTATTTCTCTGAATTTCAGTCAAGCTTGAGAGTAATGCAGAATTTATCCTACAAACTAGTAGGTTTCTTGGCATACAAGGGAAGAATTTTGCCAAATGGAAGTGTCAGCTGATTTTAGGAAATGACAGGATGACTGAGTAGAATGCCTGAATTACTGTATTACTACTAATTACTATGGCACCTGTGACCTCTCTGGGTTGGCAGAAATGAGTACAGTGAGTGAAGCTTATATAAAGGGTGCATATAGCTATACAGAATCCATGAACCAAATTTTCCAGTACCTTTATATCAGGCGTGTTTCACACAACTCATTGTAATAAATGTTAGGTAATCATTAGTTTAAATGTTTCATTATGCAGAAAATGAAGTATCATTAAAAGAACATGATCAAATCTTAGGAACTAGAATACCGTTTTTCATCATTACTTATTACAAATATTCCTTATATTTGTAGCTCAAATTGCTCAAGTCTATAATTCAAATTTACATGCAATTATAATTTTTAACTGGCATTATGTTATCAGTAAAAACTGTACATAAATTTTCACAAAAACTACGCTCAGCATTGTAATTCACATGTGACATGGCTGCTTACATTCTCCTAATGTGAATTTGCAATTTATGGAGCTCATAAGGCACAGTATCATAGCACTGCTTACTGTACTGTACTTCAACTAGAAGTAGAATAAAAAAAATATTAAAAAAAAAAAAATGAATCCTCCATCAAAAATAATTGTATTTCATTCTGAGAACTCAGGTATAAAACTCATGTCCATAATCCCTAACTTTTAGGTGCCTGGTTATTATGATAGATTCTGGATATTTTTTACACAACAATATATGCTATGCAGTAGATGGGAGAAGGAAGAAAAACCAGATTGGTCCTTGATCAAAGAAAACACCAAGGAAGGCAATTCCTATATGTTCATCTACTACAGCTGCCAACACAGAATGTTAACCACTGTATTACAGCTCTCAATCTTTTTAAATCTATGCTTTTGTAAAAATATCCAAATATATAAATGCATATTAAAATGTGTATATGTATATATGTGTATTTACATATATGAATTTTACATTCTTTGTGAGTAATGCTGTAGATATGCTGCATGAAGTTGCCAGAAAAAAAAAACAAAACTCTTTTAAAGGCATTGTTACTTCAACAAAGAGTACAGCAACTGGAAATACAGTTCTGTACAGTGGATGACGCCAAACTGAGTCTTACCAACACCATTAAGAGTGACTGAGCAGTCACTAAACACATGAATTTTAACAAGAGTCATATTCTGCACCTGGGAGGGGACAACACTGTATATATGAACAGATTAGTCCATGAAAGACTAGAGAGCAGCATCATGGAAAGGGAACTGGAGGATTTTAATTCATGGCAGGTTTTTATTAGTCAGCGCTATGCTCTGGCAGTCTAAAGGGCCAGCTGTACTCCGGGGTGCATAAAGGATAGTATTGCTAGCCAGTTGAGGGTAAGGATCATGCCCTGCTCTGCACTGGTGTGGGCCCACCTTGAGGACTGTGTGCAGTTTTAGGCAGCACTATATGAGAAATAAAACTAGTAGAGACTAGCCAAAGGAGAGCTGTGAGGAAGATGAAGAGTGTAATGGGCAAGATATATGAGGGACGGCTGAGATCCCTTGCTTTGATTCAGCCTAGAGAAGAGGAGACTGAGTGGAGAGCTCATGGTGATCTACAGCTTACACACAAAAGGGAAATGGAAGGAGGGACACTGATCTCTACTCTCTTGGGGACCAACAGTAAGATTCTGATCTTACTGAAGGGAATAGAATAGAAAAGTTCTTCATTGACAGGATAATTAGGCACTGAAACAAGCTCCCCAGGGCAGTGGTCACTGCATTAAGTCTGCGTACGTTCATGTAGTGTTAGGACCATGCTCTCTGGAGATATGGAATTTTTGGTAGCCCTGTGTGGAGCCAGACATTGGACTCAATGAACCTTGTGGATCCCTTCCAGCTTGGGGTGTTCTATGATTCTATGGTTCAGTGACAGTCAATATTGTGTCCAGTTCAAAATATTTATTGATTATCTGAAAAATGGTGCAGAATGCACCTTCAGCAAGTCTGCTGATTATACAAAATTTTGAGGAGTGATTGATAAGCCAGTTTATCATGCTGCTATCCACAGGGACTTCTGATGATTAGACAGAAATATGATCTTTTCAGTGGTGTTCTGTGGTAGGACTAGAGGCAATGAGTGCAAGAGAAAACACAGAAGTTTTTGTCTGAATATCAGGAAACACTTTTTTACTCAGTTGTTGATTGAGTCCTGGAACAGGTTGCCTACAGAGGTGGTAGTGTTTCTATTTTAGAGATATTTGAAAATCATCTGGACATAGTCTTGGGCACCCTACTGTAGACAACACTAGGCCAGCATCCACTTAGACTTGTGCAAGGCTTTTGACATGATCTTGCACCACATCCTCGTTTCTAAATTGGAAAAAAATTGAAGGCTGAACTATCAGGTACATATAGAATTAGCTAGCTGGTTATAGGCAGAGGTTTGTTGTCAATGGCTCTATTCGAGGTGGAGGCTGCTCATTAGTGGTCTCCCCCAGGGGTCCATCTTGGGGCCAATGCTCATAAACATCTTTGTCAGTGACAGACAGTGGGATTGAGTGTACTCTCAGCAAGTGTGTTGATGACACCAAACTGAGTGGTGCATTTGATAAAATAGAAGAAAGGGATATCATCTAGAAGAATCTGGACAGTCTTGAAAAGTGGACACATAAATCTAATGAGGTTTAACAAGACCAAGTTCAAGGTGTAGTACTTGACTCAAGGCAATCCCAGATATGTGTACAAATGGAGAGAAGAACTTCTTGAGAGAGCCCTATGGAGAAGGACTTGGAGGTCCTGGTGGACAAAAAGCTGGAAATGTAGTGTACTTTTGCAGCTTGGAAAGACTACAGCATCCTGTCAAGAGATGCCGAGTCAAGAGAGGAAGGTGATTGCCTGTCTCACTCCAATTTATCAGAGTGAGAGGAGGTTCTTTGATATATGTATACTGGATGTGAGATTAAGAAACAACAGTTAAAATGTTGGTCTGACCAGTTTATTACAAATTTTAATCAGGGAGATGGGCAAGGGGGGGCTGGCAACTATTAAGAATTAGGGTGATGGGGAAGGGAAAGCGGGCTATAGAAAAGATAGGAAAGAAGCAAGAATTACGTAAAGTGGGGATAGTCACCACCAACATCCAGCAGCATCCAGTTGCACGCTGTTATGATTGTCCGAGGCAAAAGCACAGGGGGAGATCAGCAGCAGCATGGCTGGCCTTAGACAGCAAGCAGGTACAGTGACATGGCAAGTCCAGCAGGAAGCGGCAGGTCTCAGGTAGCAGGCCCAGGAAAGTTTGTCAGCAGACAAGCATCTCATTGTGAGGAATCAGATGTCAGAGACCTTCTTCTTCTGTTTCAACATGTGAAGAATCTGTTGTCAGAAATCTATCCTCGTGATTGTTGGTCCCTTTTTTATCCTTTCATCCTTCTTCTGCCAACATGCCATTCCTGGGCACTTAGGTAAGAATCATGTGCAGTAATCCCTGAGAGGGCTATCTCCCTCCAGATAAGCCCACACAAAAGACTGCTTCCCAACCATTAAACTGCATCTTATCCCTCTCTCATTGCCCCTGGCCTGCAAGTCTTCAGGCAAAAGATTTTACCATCTTTGACCAGGACTTGTCTAGACTTGTCCATCTGTGTCCTCAGCAAGCTTTGAGACAATGGTGCAGAAGAATTATCTCTTACATTGTCCTCCCCTACTCAGCCCTTGTGAGGTCCTATCTAAAGTATTACATCCACGGCCTCCATCACAAGAAAGAAATGGAGATATTGGAACACCTCTTCTACAAAGAAGGGGGGTGGTGCATCAACAACCTCCTTGGGCAACCTGTTCCAACACGACACCACCTTTTGAGTAAAAAAAAGTTCCACTATTTTTTTAGGATATTTGATTTAAATGAAACATAATATCACCAAAAGACAAACCCATGTGAGGACACTGTCGGATTACAAGTATCTGAACATGAGCCTGCAGTGTGCCCAGGTGACCAAGAAGGCCAATGGCATCCTGGCTTGCATCAGAAACAGTGTTGCCAGGAGGAACAGGGAAGTGATTGTCCCCCTGTACTCAGCTCTGGTGAGGCTGCACCTCAAGTACTGTGTCCAGTTTTGGGCCCCTCTGCAAGAAAGACATTGAGGCCCTGGAACAGGTTCAAAGAAGGGCAACAAAGCTGGTGAGGGGTCTGGAGCACAGACCTTATGAGGAGTGGCTGAAGGAGTTGGGATTGTTCAGTCTAGAGAAGAAGAGGCTCAGGGGAGATATTATTGCTCTCTATAACTATCTGAAGGGAGGTTTTAGTGAGCTGGGGATTGGCCTCTTCTCTCTTGTAAGTGGTGATAGGACTAGAGGGAATGGCTTCAAGCTGTGCCAGGGGAGATTTAGGCTGGACATTAGGAAATACCACTTTTCTGAAAGAGTGGTCAGGCACTGGAATGGTCTGCCCAGGGAGGTGGTGGAGTCACCGGCCCTGGAAGTGTTAAAGGAATGTTTAGATTTTGTGTTGAGGGATATGGTTTAGTGAGAACTATTGGTGATAGGTGGATGGTTGGACTGGATGATCTTCTAGGTCTTTTCCAACCCTGGTGTTTCTTTGATTCTATATCTATAATTTATTTTAATATCCTAATGAGATTTTCTCCCTTTAAGTAAATGGAAAATAAAGTATTGTTGAGAAAATGTGAGCAAAAGAAAAAGAAGCAAATAAACTTCTGTAACAAATCTATTTATTACACACAGTCTAAAAATAATTTTCCAATTTCTTTATTCTTGAACTATTATTTTTTCAAATGTATAGGAAGTTTTAATTAGCGTGCCTTCCTTGCTTCACTATATTCCTATAAAAAAAAATTCCAATTTTTTTTTTTTTTTAAGAAAAGAAGAAATTGTTTTGCTCATTTCTTTTTTAGTAATGGAAAAATGAAGAGACTGTAGGTGCCTTTAATAGTTTTGTTTCAGTAAAGGTGTAAAAATGCATCACTACACAAGTTTCCAAAAGTATTTACAAGTTTCTCTTACGGAATTTTATCTCTATGTCTCTGATTTCTTTTTTATGTTTTCTTTGATTGGCCAATTACATCTTTTTTTTTTTTTCTTTTCTTTCTTTTTTTTTTTTTTTTCCCCTCGCCACAAATGATTTCCATTAAGATTTTATGGGTGTTCTTGAAGTACTTGTTCTTAGCTGTTTAAAAAGTTAATATGAATTGAACTATAATGCTTAATTCTATGCATATTTCATGTAGTTTGCTAAAGGCAAGTTACTGATTAATGTTTTAGTCTTCATAAAACTAAAACTCTACTACTTTAAATGTGGTAATAATTAAAAAAAATCAAAATAGTATTACTTTCAATGTCAATGCTTTCTTCAAATGATTTGCATTTTCCTGTAACAAAGAACCATAACACTGAAATAACACTATAGGATGAATTTTGTTCTTGGATTCTAGTACAATGCAGTATCTCTGCTTGGGTTAACAAGCTGTGAGACAGTGTAAAAGATTGTTCCTGCAATTTTTCTTTTCCCTGGAATTTTTGTTAATATTAGGTCTACAAATCGTAGCATAATTATTTGTATTAGACCTCTAGTCTCCTGTGAACTGTGCATATTTTGCACACATCCTTGGAATCAAAATTATATGACTTAAAATGTATCCTGCAGCATACTAGCACAAAATTGCTAAGGTGCTTCATTTTGTACTGTCTCTTACTTTTTCCTCTTCCTCATTAAAAGTAAAATTAGATTCAGAATGAAATCCAATTGCTGTATACAGAAGCAAACATGAAGTGATGAAGTAGTGAGGAACAGGAGTGTGTATGGTAGTCTGTTACACTGTCCATATCTAAAATTCCATCTAGATTTTCTTCTTTGGCAATGTTAAAGAGAAGACATCTTTTCATTTGTAAGAAAATGTGCAATTTCTGTAAAATATCCTGCATGAGTAAGTCTATATAGCCATATATATACCTATAAGTGAAAGTCTATAGGTATATAGATGGTCTTTTATTTTTAAACTTGTGAAAAAATTTGCTTCTTAAACTAAAGAAAACAGATTTTGTAGATCAGAGGGAGATCTTTAAGAAAATGAAAAGACATTACATTACTTTTTTGTTCATTATAGTAAGGTTATAGTAACTTATTAAATACTATTAAGTACTGGAATAATTATTACATAGATTCTGTTGCTACATAAATTTGTAGCACTCAAATGATCCAGTTAGAGTATCGTTTTTACCTCGTTTGAATTCCATCAAATCTAGTCTCAATGTAGAACTATTATACAGTTCATTTCTTATTATAAACTTAATAAAATTTTCTCAACAAAATATTGTTTAATTCTGTCTCAGCACAGCATGAGTCTTTGTAAATAATGGAGAAATAACTGTCTCAAGCAGAAAAAAAATAACCATGAGAATGTTTAATTAAAATTTTATCTACGCATTTAAAGGTAGAGTTTTTTTCTGGCGTCTATTTCAGTACTAAGAAGAGTAATCATTATCTGTAATGGGCTGCTGTATTTTTGAGTCTGTCTCAGACCATGAACTGTAACCAGATATTAAGTATCAAGAAATTATTTTTCCCATCATGCATTACATAATCATCAGTTATTAATCATTGTTATTAAAACATTTATCTTGTATCTAAGCATTGTTTTTTTCAGAAGCTGAATACAACTCATCTCAAAAAAATTAGCATTCAGGCATTATTTTCAGCTGCCTTCCTTTCTATGATCTATAATGAATCAATCACTCTGATTAGTTTTTCCAAAATGAGATATTAAAAAATAATGAACACAATGACCTGTTTGAAACAAATTGACCTCTCTGGTACAAATTTACAGATTAAATAATGTGAGATAATTCCATTATCATACCATTAGTGAGGCTGTATCCCTAGGAATAAATAAATAAATAAGTCTTTGAAATTAAGTTCTGCTCAGATTTTAAAGAAATTTCTGAACAAATCACTGTTCTGTTCAGTGTAGTGTTCCTTTTCTGTTGAAAGTAAAATGCCTTCTTATGAGTTACAGATCTTTCATTTGTTAGCAATGCTTATTAAATGAAGTGTTTAGATCTGAAATAATAGCACTCCATGAAAATGCCTACAACCAAACTACCAAAAGTTTTGCTATGGCTTTGCAAACAGTTAATTAGCTATAATCATCCAGTAACTTTAGGAACAAAAGAGACCATTCGCTGAATCGCAAAAATACTAAAGAGTTTGCATAAGGATGAGAAAATGTTCTTTAACTTACGGACACAATCACCTCCCTGGGGAGCCTATTCCAGTGTTTAACAATCCTTTCTGTAAAGAAGTGTTTCCTGATATCCAACCTAAACTTACCCTGGCACAACTTAAGGCCATTTTCCCTTGTGCTGTCACCTGTCACCAGTGAGAACAAACCAACCCCACTCCCACTGTAAGCACCTTTCGCATATTGGAAGAGAGCAAGAAGGTCTCCCCTCAGCCTCCTTTTCCCCAGACTAAACAGCCCCAGTTCCTTCAGTAGCTCCTCAATAAGGCATATTCTCCAAGCCCTTCACAAACCTTGCTGTCCTTCTTTGGACCTGCTCCAGCCCCTCAACGTCCTTTCTGAATTGAGATGCCCAAAACTGAACACAGTACTTGAGGTGGGGCCTCACCAGTGCCCAGTTCAGGGGCAGGATGACTTCCCTAGTCCTGATCACCACACCATTTCTGATACAAGCCAGGATGCCATTGGTCTTCTTGGCCACCTGGGCACACTGCTGGTTCATATTCAGCTGCTTGTCCATCAGTACACCAAAGTCCGTCCCTTTCCATCAGACAGCTTTCCAGCCACTCGATCCCAAGCCTGTAGGGTTACCTGGGGTTGTTGTGACCAAAATGCAGGACCCAACACTTGTCCCTATTGAAACTCATACAGTTTACCTTGGCCCATTGATCCAGTCTATCCAGGTCCCTCTGTAGTGCCCTTCTCCCCTCAGGCAGATCAACACTCCCTCCCAGCTTGGTGTTGTCTGCAGACTTACTGAGGGTGCACTCAATCCCCTCGTCAAGATCATTAATAAAGATGTTAAATAGAAGTGGCCCCAGTACTGAGCCCTGGGGGACGTCGCTCATGAGCAGCCCCTAGATGGATTTAACTCCACTGACCACAACTCTTCGGGCCCTATCATCCAGCCAGTGTTTCACCCAGCGGAGCGTATGCCCATCCAAACCACAGGCAGCCAGCTTCTCCACGAGAATGTTGTGGGGGATAGTGTCAAAGGCTTTACTGAAGTCCAGGTAGATCACATTGACAGCCTTACCTTCATCCACTAAGTGGGTCACCTTGTCATAGAATGAAATCAGGTTTGTCAAACAGGATCTACCAACTGTAAACCCATGCTGACTGGGTCTGATCCCCTGATTGACCTTTAACTGGTCCATGATGACTCCTGAGGTTATCCCTTCCATAACCTTCCCCAGCACTGAGGTGAGACTGGTAGGTCTGCAGCTGCCAGGATTATCTTTCTGGCCCTTTTTGAAAATGGGTGTCGCATTTGCCAGTCTCCAGTCCACCTGGACATCCCCCATCAGCTAGGACTGTCGAAGAATGAAGAGTGTGGCTTGGCAACCACGTCTGTCAACTCCCTCAGCACCCTAGGGTGCAATCCATCCGGCCCCATGGACTTGTGAGCATTCAGCTTTTGGAGCAGGTCCAAAACTATCCCATCATGGTTCATGCAGGGTCTCTTCTGCTCCCCATCCCTACCTACCAGTGCAGGGGGCTGTGTTTCCAGGGAGGAACAAGTCTTCCTATAAAAGACTGAAGAAAAGAAGGCATTAAGCATCTCAGCCTTATCCTGATCCTTGGTCACAAATTTGCCCTCGGCGACCAACAAGGGGTGAAGATTATCCCTAACCCTCTTCTTACTGCTGATGTATTTAAAGAAATATTTATTGTTTTCCTTTACCTTAGTGGCCAAGTTCAGTTCTAGCTGGGCTTGGGCTTTCCTAACTTTCTCCCTGCACAGCTTCACTACATACCTCTAATCATCATTAGTAGTTTGCCCACTCTTCTAGAAACTATAAGCCTTCCTTTTGTTCCTGAGTTCCAGCCAAAGGTCTGTGTTCAGACAGTTGGGCCTCCTTGCCCATCGGCTCATCTTCTGTGATTTGGGGATGGTCAACTCCTGCACCTTTAAAATAACTTCCTTAAAGTATTCCCAGCTTTCCTGGGCTCCCATGCTCTCCAAAACTACCTCTCAAGGGAACCTCTCAACCATGGTCCTAAAGATGTTGAAATCTGCCCTCTGGAAGTTCAAGGTAGCAGTTCTACTGATTCCCCTCCATGGTTCAACAGGGAATGAGAAATCTCGTGACCATTATGGCTCAGATGGCCTCCAACCTTTACATCCCCCACAGGATCTCTGTTAACAAACAGCAGGTCCAGGATTTTGCTTCCCCTCATCGGCTCGTTCAGTGTCAGGAAGTTATCTCCCACACACTCTAGGAACTTCCAAGACTGTTCCCTATCTGCTGTATTATAAATCCAGCAGATGTCTGGGAAGTTGACGTCTCCCACAAGAACAAGGGGGAGAGATCTTGAGACCTCACCCAACTGTCTGTAAAATGCCTTGTCCACCTCTGCATCCTGGTTGGGTGGCCTGTAGCAGACTCCCACGACAATATCAGTCTTATTGACCTTCACTTTTATTCTGACCCATAAGATCTCAACCCTATCATCACCACTGTTAATTTCCATACATTCATATTATTTCTTAACATAGAGGGTTACGCTACTGCCTTTCCTGCCTTGCCTATCTCTTTTGAAAAGTCGGTAGCCATCCATCACAGCACTCCAGCTGCGTGAGTCACCCCACCATGTTTAGATGATAGTGACTATACCATAGCTTTCTGACTGCACAATGTCCTCCAGCTCCTCCTATTTATTACCCATGCTGCACGGAATTAGTGTAAAGGCACCTGAGCTAGGCCTCCTTTTGAGTGGCAGTAGTCCTAATACCCTCATGACCATACTCAGGTGTTTCCACTGCCACCAACCTCACATCAGCCCTCGTGTTCTTCCTACAAAAGGCTGAGTTGTCCTCCTCCCTCACGAAGACACAAGACTGTGGGATCTTACTAGCACACTGCTCTCCTACAAGCACTGGGATGTTACATACAGGCTCCATTTTAGTGACCCCAGTTACAGCCCCACCCCTTCTGTACCTAGTTTAAAGCTATATCAATGAACCTTCCCAACTCCCATCTTAAGACCTCTTTCCACTGATGGGAGAAGCTACTCCTATTGGTTGCCAGCAGACCTGATCTCATACAAACAAAGCAGAGGTCAGAAACCGAAACCCCTGCCGGACACACCAGGCTTGGAGCCAGGCATTAATCCATTGACCCACCATATTTAGTCCCTCATCATTCCCTATAACTGGAGGGATAGAGGAGAACACAATTTGTGCTCCCAAACTGTTTACCTGTTGCCCCAAGGCTCTGAAGTCCTTTTTCATAGTATTTAGGGAAGTTCTTCCTGTATCATCACTGCCTACCTGAAACAACAATAGGAGATAGTAATCTGAGGGCCAAACTAGGGAAGGAAGTTTCCTCCTTACATCTTTAACCTGGGCTCCCAGGAGGCAGCAGACCTCCCTGTGTAGAGGGCATTGGCTCTTCTGCTCCCTTTAGCAGAGTCACCAATGACAATGACCTGCTGGTTTTTCTTTGCCGATAAGATTTGAATGCTAAGTGAGGTCTGGATAGACTTTGGTAACACCATCAACTGGGGAGAACCATAATCACCACCATTGTCCAGTTGTCCCTGCAGAGCACTGTACCAGCTCCGCAGGGGCAGCTGGGAAGGCAAGGGAATCTCTGGGAGGGTGTGCCTGCATCGCCAAGAAGGTGCCTTTTGCCACTGTCCCATACCCCCTCAATTCTTCACTGTTGTTGCTGGGGGGGGAGAGGACAGGGGATTCACTGCAGCAGGAACACCGTCTGCCTGTTGGTTCCTCTCTGTCACCTGTTTGCAAGGCGACAGAGGGTGACATGCTCCACAGAATCATAAAATCACAAGGTTGGAAAAAACCTAAAGAACATCTAGTCCAACCGTCCACCTATTACCATTACTACCAAAAGCCACTAAACCATATCTTGTTGCTCCTCATCCAGATGCCTCTTGAACACTGCCAGGGGCAGCAATTCCACCACCTCCCTGGGAATGCCTGAGCATTCTCTGAGGGAAAAAGTTTTTCCTTATGTCCAATCTAAACCTCCTCTGGTACAACTTGCAGCCATTTCCTCAGGTCCTGTTTCAATCCCAGCTCCCTCAGCTGTTACTCATAAGATTTATGCTCCAGATCCCTCACCAGCTTTGTTGCCCTTCTCTGGATATGCTCCAGGGCCTCAGTGTCTTTCATGTAGTAAGGGGCTGAAAACTGAACACAGTACTCAAGGTGCAGCCTCACCAGTGCTGAGTACAGAGGGATGATTACCTCTCCGCTCTTGCTGGTCACACTATTTCTAATGCAGGCCAGAATGCCCTTGGCCCTCTTGGCCACCTGGGCACACTGTCATGTTCAGCCGAGCATCAACCAACACCCCCAGGTCCCTTTCCTCTTCACAGTCATCCAGCCACTCATCCCCAAATCTATAACACTGCATGGGGTTGTTGTGGCCAAAGTTCAGGACCCGGCACTTGGCCTTATTGAACCTCATCCCATTCACCCCAGCCCAGCAATCCAGCTAATCTAGATCCCTCTGAACGGCCTCCCTACCGTCAGGCAGATAGTGTCTATCTCCACACTTGGTGTCATCTGCAAACTTAATGAGGGTACACTCAATTCCCTCATCTAGGTCACAGAATCACAGAATGGCCAGGGTTGGAGGGGACCTCAAGGATCATGAAGCTCCAGCCACTCTGCCACAGGAAGGGACACCAACCTCCCCATTTAATACTAGACCAGGCTACCCAGGGCCCCATCCAATCTGGCCTTGAACACCTCCAGGGATGGGGCATCCACAACCTCTCTGATCAGCCTGTTCCTGCACCTCACCACTCTCTTGGTAAAGAACTTCAGTCTAATATCCAACCTAAATCTTCCCTCCCTCAACTTCAAACTATTTCCATGAGTCCTGCTGTTATCTACCCTTTGAAAGAATTGATTCCCCTCCTGTTTATAGGCTCCCTTTAGGTACTGAAAGGCTGCAATGAGGTCAGCCCACAGCCTTCTTTTCTCCAAGCTGAACAAGCCCAGCTCCCTCAGCCTGTCTTCTTAGGGCAGGTGCTCCAGTCTCCTGACCATTTTCGTGGCTCTCCTCTGGATCCTCTCCAACAGCTCTCTGTCTTTATTGTACTGGGGCTCCAGACCTGGACACAGTACTCTAGATGGGGCCTCACAAAAGTAGAGTAGAGAGGGACAATCACCTCCCTGTCCCTGCTGGCCACCCCTCTTTTGATGGAGCCCAGGATACCATTTGCTTTGCAAGCTGCAAGGGCACAATGCTGGCTCATGTTAAGCTTTTCATCTATCAAGACCCCCAAGTCCTTCTCTTGAGAGAGCAGGGCTGCTCTCAAGGACAGCTCCTTCCAGTCAGTATAGATGCCTGGGATTCCTCCGGCCCAAGTGCAAAACTCTGCACTTTGCTATGTGAATAATGAGGCTCACTCGGGCCCACCTTTCCAGCCTATTGAGATCCCTCTGAATGGCATCCCTTCCTTCTACCATGTCAACCGCACCACCCAGATTTGTGTCTAGGAATGTCTTCCTATTGTTTTTCGCATCCCTCACCAAGTTCAGTTCTGCCTGCATCTTGGCTTTCCTGATCCCACGTCTGCAAGTCTGGACAGCATCCCTGTATTCTTCCCAGGTGATACACCCTTGTTTCCAGAGCTTGTACGCACCTTTCTTTGCCCTCAGTGTGCCCAGGATGTCCTTGCCGAGCCATGCCCATTTCCTACCTCCTCTGCCCGCTTTCTTATTCAGAGGGACAGAGAGCTCTTGTGCTCTCAGGAAGGCATCCTTGAAGAGTAGTCAGCTCTCCTCAACATCTTGTTTTTAAAGACAGCATCTCAGGAGATCTTGGCCAACAGCCCACTGAACAACTTAAAGTTCGCTCTTCCAAAGTCCTGGGTCCTGACGCCACTCTTTGTCAGGCCCACATCCCTCGAGAACACAAACTCGACAAGGGTGTAGTCACTGCAGCCCAGGCTGCCTCCAACCTTAATGCCTTTAGTGATCTCCTCCGCATTGGTGAGCAGCAGGTCCAGCAACGCTTCACCTCTGGTCAGTCTGTCCAATACCTGGACCAGAAAGTTACCATTCCAGGAGCCTTCCAGACCTCTTGCAACTCGCCGTGTGGTCCTTCCAAGAGATATCCGGATGGTTGAAGTCCCCCATCAGGATGAGAGCCTGTGAGCACAATGCCTCCTGCAGCTGAAGCAAGAAAGCTCGTCAACATTCTCCCCTTGATCAGGTGGTCTGTAGTATACGCCTATCACCAGCTGGCCTTTGTTAGCCCCATCCCTAGTTCTAGCCCACAGGCTCTCAACCTGTTCCTGACTGTTTCTCAGAGGGAGCTCCTCACAGTCTATCCATTCTTTGACATAGGGGGCAACTCCCCCACCCTTCCTATCTCACCTATCCCTTCTAAAGAGCCGATATCCCTCAGTGGTGGTATTCCAGTTATGGGAGTCATCCCACCATGTTTCTGTGATAGCAACAAGGTCCTAACTTTCTAAGCGCATCACAGTTTCCAACTCATCCTGCTTATTTCCCAGGCTGTGTGCATTAGTATAAAGGCACTTCAGCTGGACTTTCCATCTCACCACCTTTATAGAGAATCTAGGTACCCTAGAACAGCAGCATCCCCAGCATTCCCCTGCTCTAGTCTATCCCTTAGTACTCCACCGTCTTCGTCCATCAAGTTTGGTACGAGCCCTCGAACAACCCGCTCAACCCCAGCAGCCCTCGTTTTGTCCCCTTCCCCCTTCATACCTGGTTTAAAGACCTTTCAATGAGTCCCACCCATTCCTTGGTTAAGATCCTCTTATCCCTCGGAGACAGGCTACTTCCATCTGTAACCATCATGCCAGGTGCCGAGTAAATTGCCCCGTGGTCCAAAAAAAAAACCCAAAATTCCTGTTTTTGCACCAACCTTATTTATGAGGTGAGTTTTTGGATCTTCTCAGTATCCTGCCCTACCACTGAAGGGATAGAAGAATAAACCACCTGCACACCCATTCCATCAACTACCTGCTCCAGTCCCTTGAAGTCTTTCTTGATAGTCCTTAGGCTTTTCTCAGCAACTTCATCACTGCCAGTCTGAACTATCAATAAGGCCTAATAATCAGAAGGGCAAATCAGTCCAGGAAGTTTCCTAGAAATGTCCCTGACCTGTGCTCCAGGGAGGCAGCACAGCTCCCTATAGGTAGGGTCAGGCCAACAAATAGGGCCTTCCATTCCTCTCAGCAGGGAGTCGCCTATGACAAACACCCTTCTGTCCTTCCAAGTGGAGGCAGTCTTGAGGCATGGGGTCAACCACTTCACCCGAGGCAACCTCATGGGTAGACCTCCCTCCACACCCCCACTCACCTCTCCCTCGAGTTCCAGGGCCTCAAACCTATTGCACAAAGGCACCTGGGGAGCCAAGGATGGTCAGGATGGGGGATGCCCACTTTGACCAGCCAGCATCCATTTCCACTCCCCCTCCTTTCTCAAATTGTTGCTATAGGGGGAGAGGAGGACAGGGTGCTCACTGCAGCACTGTCTACCTGCCAGTTCCCCTCTCCCACCTGTTTGCAAGGCAGCAGGGGGTGACGTGCTCCATGTGGAACCTCAGCTGTGTGCCAAGATAATCTCAGGGCCAATAGGGACTGGCACCACCAATCAATCTCCCTCTCACACTCCTTTATGGTCCTCAGCCTCTCCTCCTCCTCCTTCAAGTCGACCACAAGGCTGAGTAAGTCGTTTAGGTGGTCACATCTTATACAAGTGCTGCCTCCATCGCCTGGCACTGCAAAGGCCAGTTTCTGGCACTCATGACAGCCAGTGACCTACATACTAGTATCTTATGTTGGCGCCTCAGTCTGCGTTCCCACACTTTTCTTAGCATCAGCTATCCTTTCATGCATGCAAAGGACCTCAGTTGGGGTATCCACGTTCTTTTTTGCTGCAGTCTTTCCTTCTGCGTGAGCATGGGACTTCTATGTCTCCACAATTTCTGCACCTTCCGCCGGGTGCAGCCACGGCAAACCAGCAGGCATACTAACACTACTGGATAGCCTTAATGGGGTGTGACTAATCAGCCCCACCCTGCTGCCAGTAGTGCTGGCTCTGCCCTTGCCCCATTGCTGGGTCGTTAACAGGAGTCCCCAGACTTATCACTCACTTGACAGTGATAACAACCCTCCTTGCTGTGTAGTCCCATGTATGGGTGGCTTACAGTTTCTCCTCGTTATAACAGCCCAGTGATTCTCACACCCCGACTCCTCCTCTCCGTCTCCATTGGGAAGTGACGAGTCGTGCCCTCCCAGAGGCTTTTTCTAGGTGAGGGGGTGGATGAAGACCCATTGCCAGCTGGACTTAGCTCCATGGGGAGCCTCAGCTGGCTGCCAAGATCCCGGGGCACCGGGATAGGGTTTGGCACCACCAATGGTGCTCCTCATCCTCTTCCCCTCCTCCTTCAGGTCAACCACAAGGCTGAGTAAATCATCTAGCTGATCGCATCTTACACAAGTGCTGTCTCCCTCAGCTAGCACTGCAAAGGCTCTGGCACTCACTACAGCCAGAGACCTGTGCACTGGTATGTTGTTTCAGGACCTCAGTCTGAGTCTCCACATTCTTCTTGGCCACAGCTTTCCTTTTATTTGTACGTGGGACCTCTGTCTGGGTCTCCACATTTTTCCTGGCTGTGGCCTTCTGCTAGGGTGCAGCCATGGCAAACCTGCAGACTCACTAGCACTATTCAGGTAGCCTTAATGGGGTGTGGCTGATTAGCCCTGCCCTGCTGCCAGTAGTGCTGGCTCTACCCTCTCCCCCTTACCAGGCTGTTAATAGATGCCCCCACACTTATCACTCTCTTTACAGTGATAACAATCCTCCTTGCTGTGTAGTCCCATGAATGGGTGGCTTATGGTTTATCCACGTTTAAATGGCCCATATGATTCACACACCACAACTCCTCCTTTCTGTCCCACAGGCCTTTTTTAGGCAAGGGGGAATGGATGCAGAGCCTTTGCCCAGGCAATGCCCCCATGCCATGTCAGCCACGTTAGCTGCTCTCGTGAGAGCTGCTGGATTATGCTGTTATCTTCTGTTATCTCGGGGTTCCCTGGATTAAGGAACTGACTGAAATCCCCCTGTACCTCATGATCAGTCGCTGCTGCTCTGTCTGGGACAGCTCTGAAGCAGCAAAGCTCAGTGATTTCCATTTCTAATAAACTGTAACACCACATTCTATTTGTACATCATTCTCTATTGTGGTATTTTTAATTTATTTTTCAATAAACTTCTATGTTCCTGATATTTTTTCTTCAGAATTTCTTCATTTTTACACATTAGTCAGTCTACTATATCTTTTAAGTCTGAACATAGAAGGAAATAACCACTTTACTGAACTAGATAAATGGGGGAAGATGCTAGTAGCTGATTAGTTTCTTTCTGTTAAAAAGTAATCAAATTTTAAGTCTATTTTCTTAGTTTTGATCTGAAGTTCTTAATTTATACTCTACTCACTACTTGATGTTTATAATAAATGAAAATATTTTTGTAAGCATAAAATATGCAGATCATTTTTAAAGACCATTAAGTCAGGAACATTGCCTCAGAAAAAAATAGCTATTTATATCAGTTCAAAACAGAATTATCTTGTCATCATTCTGATTTTCATTAAACTGCAAATGGCACTAAATCTAGGTTTAAGCATAACTTGTGTATCAGTGGGATTTGATATTTCCTGAAAGGTTGCCTGACATTTTCTGCTATAAGTCCTTTTTAAAATTGGTCAGGATTATATGGCTTTATTTTTACTGCTTGTTTTTCTTACTGTTTTTATATATATTATTAAGTTACTTCCATTAAGTTCTTGCTAGGTAAAATCTTATAAGAAAAATTTCAAAAAACTATAATAAATGAAGAATAGATTTGATACATGAAAGCAGGCTGACGTGTGGAAAGATGCCTTTTTAATATTTCCCTGAGGAATAGCTTTGAACAGTTCAAAATTTGAAACTTGTTACTTTTTTTTTTTTTTTTAAGTGTGTTTCTCATATCTTCCTATCAAACAATAAAAGTACACCTATGCTTTTTTCTTTTTCTTTTTCTTTTTCTTCTTCTTTTTCTTTTTCTTTTTCTTTTTCTTTTTCTTTTTCTTTTTCTTTTTCTTTTTCTTTTTCTTTTTCTTTTTCTTTTTCTTTTTCTTTTTCTTTTTCTTTTTCTTTTTCTTTTTTTTTTTTTTCCTATAATCTTTTTTTTCCTAATATCTTGGGGCCTGGATGATTAATCTTGATCCCAATCTTTCATTCAATTTTCATTCATTCCCAGTATGGTTCTTGATAGGTTGTTGTTTACACCAATCAGAGACCTATGAAGATCTCTGAGAAGATTCCTAGGCATAGCCCAGCGGGACAGAAAGCATTGAAGACCATTCTCATTAGGAAACATAGATGAGATTATGCACTTAGTTGGTTACACTATGCTCAGTTTTGTAACATTTCAAAAACTTGCATATCCACTAGTCCATTCAGATCATGCCCCTGGTAGCTCGGACTTACTCTTCATAAATACAGTTTTGATAGATTGTAACACAAACCACACAATTTCTCAATACTTTGAACTGGAAATAATTGAGGCTGTGCAAAGGCCACTTGGGTACCAGATGGGGCTTAAAGTGCTATCCACAGCCACCTGCTGTGTACTGTTAATGTATCCAGTCTGTATACTGACCCAGAATGCCAGATTGCAGTGTCTAGCACTCTGTTATTTCTCTATTGATATATATGGATTGGCATAGACTGGGCAACGTTCAAGGAGAGCAGTGAGACTTCACTGCTGACATTTCTCTAGTAAAAAAATCATTTTGATAACATGCTCACAATCTTTTCACACTAACCAAGCTGCAAAGAGTGAGTTGAAAGGAGAAAGGGACAAGCTGAAATGCAAGGAGTCAAGAAGGAAGGAAGTGCTGGTCATGTTAAGTTAGCAGTAAAAGGAGTAGAAGGGCGGAAGGAGATCAGAAAATCTGAATTGCAAGAGGAGGTCTTTTTGAACAAATAAGTTGTTCAAACTGTAGGCATATCAAGTGGTACTATCCAGATAATGAACACTTAAATATTCTGATATTAAGCTCCTTGTCTATCAGAGGTGTATAATAGTATTATCCTTCCTCAAAGTGATGTTGCATGAGCAATATATTTGTTAGCCACTCAGATGTCATGTTGATATATATCTCAAAAATGCCCCAGAGAAAGTTAATTGTGAATTCAATGTACAGTTGAAATGGTGTCCTGTAAACAAAAAGGACATTATTTGCAGGATGATGAAGTTAAAATCTAATTGTATATCTAGCTACTTATTTATTTAATGTACGTATGCTATTCTTTGTCTATAATGCCAGAAGTGTTTCGAGGTTAAAAAAAAAAAAAAAATTAAAAAAAAATAGATGTTTTCATAATTATAGTCTGCATCATAGCACACATGAAAGATCAAGATGAAATTGAACAGGAAATTCCAATTTAATATATATATATATATTTAATTTCACTTTGTTAGAGTCTGCTTTCAGTTTCTTTTTCTCATGGAGGATATTGTTTCTGTACATCTCATCATCTTGAGATGTGGTAGGATATATCTGACATTAGTTGATCACATTACTGTAGAATATCCACCTCAATGGAGCAAAAGGGATGAGCCTTTTTAAATTCACCTCACAAACCACATGTTTGGGAACTGAAGAGAAGCTCTTTCTACTTTCAACAGACCTAAGGAGGAAAAGCATAGGTTTATGTCGGATTAAGTAGGCTTATACAGCCTGAATAATTATGAGACTGCAGATTTTGCAGTATGAGAAAAAATTACTTGTGTTATCTGGGAAAGAAACATAATTTGGATTAGCTTGCAGTGAGAAAAATGTGTAGTATACAGAATGCATGCTTGCATAAGTAGTTTTTTCTGTATGGATGCATAAGTGTAAAAATCACAGCTCAGTGCAAACAACATAAAGAAACACAAATTCATTTATATGTCTTTGAGAGCAAAGTCTGTATTTTTATGTTCACTCAGTATCAAAATATATACAGTCACAGCCTCTGTTGTGCTCTAAGGGAAAACTTCATTATCATTGCTATAAAGCTGTTGTCAGTTGATTATGGTCTCAGTTTTTATTGCAGTTCCTGTTCAAATTAAAAAAAAATGACCAGAGCTTAAAAAAAAAAAAAAAAAAAAAAAAAAAAAAGATTATTCAGTTTCATCTGTTTTCCAAACTCAGCTGTATCACAGTTTTTTAAATTCTCTTTACTTCCATGGGACAGTGAATTGCACCACTTCAATACTCTGAGATTTCTGCATGAGTTTTGAGGCTTTAAAACTTTCCACTGTCTTTATATTCAATTTACTGTTCAGGGAAATGGTGAGGTACCAGTCAAACTTTTATCTGACACTTATGAAAATAATCTTAAAGGTTCGGGTGCTTCACACTGCAGACAGACAACAGGTTATAATGAAAGAAGCTGGCAATGGTTTCTCAGTATCGATCATGACATAGCACTGTGTAGAAGAGTCAGTGAAAATGATGTGTTAGGGGATTTTCAGCTAGGAAAGTGGGGGAGGGAGTAACAGACTGTTTCTCCATGAAAGAAGTGCTTTGTCCAGCATGCTAAAAATGAGCTACTTGTTGGTGTGCAGAACTGGCATTGGTCCACAGTCTTCAGACTTCAGATTTTCTTTGCTTTTTTTCTTCTCTCATACACTGAACAGTATTTTTAATTAGTGCAAAGATATCTGACTTTTTGTGCATCAAAAAGAATAATAATGAAAATAATATTAAGTGAGAACAGCATTTTGTAACTTATTTACATAGAGCAGAAGGAATCTCTTCATCCTACTTGATTAGAGATGCTAAATAAGAATCAGCACACTGATTTTACAGGGTGGTCTTATATTTAAGACTTATCTTCTTAAAATGGCTGTTTTTCTTCTTTAGATGTTCAAAATACTTACACTACTTTGAAAAAGTATCTGCCTTTGTGCTTTTTTAAAATTCTGTGTTGACTTTTTTTTTTTCTTCAGTGTTTCTGAAGCACTTCAAATATCAATAATTTTCTGAAGATTTCGTTAAAAAAAAAAAAATTCTTGAAAAAGAGTTCTCATAAGGCTATTCATGATTACAAACTGAAGAACAGTGTTTTTATCCAAATGAGGTGGTGAAGGAAAAAACAAGCAAATAAACAACAAAACAAAGAAAGTAGAGCCCACAGTGTTAGTGTCTCAATAAAATAAGAAAACGAAAAATTGTGAGAAGTCAAAATTGACTTTTTAAAATTAAAACATTATAGATATGTTACTGCTACATCCTATTTATCTATTTATTTATCAATATGAAACATCATTCAAAGCTAACATTTCTCCATTAAAAATCTTTGGTTTTGATGGAAAAGTATTTTCTTTGTATCATTATTCTATTTTATCATCACATACTCCTCCTGTTTTTTGTTTGTTTGTTTGTTTGTTTTGCTTTTTCCTTTTTTTTTTTGTTTTGTTTTGTTTTTCATTTCCAGAATATTTTTTTCAAGTAATATTAAATTTGAACATGCAAAACACAAATCTTGGAACTTCACCAACCAGGTATGTGCTCCGGATACTGGTGGATGGCAAGATGGACATGAGACAGCAATGTGCCCTTGCAGCCCAGGGGACCAACCACATACTGGGTTGTACTGTGGCCAACAGGATGAGGGTGGTGATCCTGCCCCTCTACTCTGCACTGGTGAGATGTCAACTGGAATACTGCATCCAGATGTGGAGTCCTCAGTACAGGAGAGACATAGACTTTTAAGGAATGTGTCTAGAGGAGCGCCACAAAAATGATCTGAGTATGAAATTCCTCCTCTACATGAACAGGCTGAGAACATGGGGACTGTTCAGCCTGGAGATGAGAAGGGTGGCCTGATCCTGATACTGGACTTTCAATAACTAAAATGGAGCTACAAGAGAAAAAGCGAGATTCTTAAGCAGGATCTGTGGTGATAGAAAAGGTTTCAAGCTCAAAGAGGATATATTCAAGTTGTCTACAAAGAAAAAGTCTTTTACAGTGAGGGAGATGATGCACTGGAACAGCTTGAACAGAGATGTGGTTGATGCCCCGTCCCTGGAGACACACAAGATGAGACTGGACCAGACTCTGAGAAGCCTGATCTATCTGTGGATGTCCCTGTTCATTGCAGAGGAGTTGGAGTAGATAACCATTAAAGGTCCCTTTCAACTCCAAGCATTCTAGGATTCTATGATTTATACTGAAAAGAGTTTTAGTAAATTGACTTTAATTCTGACATATCTTGGTAAATTTTTGGAGATTCCAACAGAATGGGAAAAAGAAAACAAAACCCAAAAACAAACAAATGGTGTTCTGAATTTGCAAAATAAGAATGAAGAGCAGATAACAAAGCCTTAGTTAAACCATATAAAGTAACTCTGGAAATATGTTAAATAGCAAAACTTCTCTAAAAATCCAGTTTCCCCACAGCTGCTTCCATCACTGAAAATAAACTCAATATATTGATGGCTCTATTTCTAATTGTTAATTCTGGCTTCATGCCTTTGTGGTATGAATGACAGGAGGTTTCATAAATAGATTAGTAAATAGTTCTCAGAACAATCACTATGTAATTGAGATTACTAAAAACAGTTAGATGTGCTTGGAATTTTCTTAAATATACTAAGCAATCAGTTTTACATAACATAATACGTATTGCAATTTTGGGAGTATAAAACCTTAATTTATACTGAAAATATCCAAAATTAATATTTTCTAATCTGTCCAAGACTTCTTGAAATTCAGACTATTGTATCCGAAAACACCAAATGATATACTATTAAGTATAAAAATGTTACAGAATATAATCTTAGTCACTGAAGCATGAATTCAAAAAAAGTCTCTTTAAGCAAATCATAATTTTGAATGTCATTACATTGTGGCAGACATTGTATAGTTGAACACCCAGAATAAACTTTTCTATGTTAGTTCAAATGTTGAAGTATGTATAATTTTATTTGATTATCTGAAGAGTCAGAATATATTGCACTTCAAGTATGATTCTCTAGTAAAATCAAAGAAAAAATTTGGTTTAATGTCTTTATATGAATATTAAATAATACCAAGGAAAACTAAAAAAAAAAAAAAAAAGAAAAGAAAGAAAGAAAGTCCATCCAGAATTAAACAACAAACTCCTTTCTCACACTATGAGAATCTTATTAGTTTGTTTCTTACTGGTGAATTGGAAGTTAATATACTACCAAAGAAACAGGCTTTTTTCTTCCTTTTTTTTTTTTTTTTTCCTTCAGATTTTTATTCCAAAATACCCATAAAAAGGAAATTAAAGATTGGAATGAGGCCAAGACCAGCCTAATATTACCAGAGGATTCACATATGTAGCAAGTTAATCTTTACTAAAGCCTTTTTTTTTTTCTTTTTTTTTTTTTTTTCAAAATTATAGGAGCCAAAGTTTTATCTATTGCTCTCCTCTGTAATTTCTCATGATCCTTATTAGCATCAAGAACATGAAATTTATAGCATCATATGACCTTTTTGTGTTCAACTTTCAACAAATACACTTTCCAATTTCATTAGAGATTCATTAGAGAAGTCTTTTCATTGTTTTGTTTTTACACTAAATAAAAATATGTTGAGATCACTCCTTGATAACACGTTAAAGTGTTTACAGTTCGAAAATATTAGTTCATTTTTGTGCTGTGTAAAAAGTAATCTGAAATTGCTGATTTGACATAGTTATTAACTAAAGGGTTGATATAAATGCATACATAGCAATGTTTAACTACACATAATAACTGCTATAACAAAACAATAATAAATAATTCCTTTGGAACCAATACCTTTCATTAGCATACCAATGAACCATAATACAAACATAAAGGACATAGCTAGTTTTCATAGCTCTACTGCTCGCTAAATAAAAATGAAGCAGCATGACATAAACACTGCTCAGAACAAGACTCCACATTTTACCTTTTCAAAACAGCAAACCAAGTGCAAGTGACAAGAGAGTAGACAGAAATAATCTTAAATATATATATATATTCAAATGTATGTTAAAAAAAGTGTTGAATTTTATGTTGTTAAAACTAATTTGCTGATGCTTCAGAAGGCTGATTTGAAGCTACTATTCCCCATTTTTTTTCTGTTTTCTATTTGGCTTACCAAAATTTTGGGAGTTAATATGATTCTAAGAATCTATATTCTTGTTCATTTCACAGTAATATTTTTGAAAACTATTAAAATATTGAAACACATTAATATTTTTTAAGAAGCACTGTCTGTATTAAAAATAGTACAGTTCATATTGAAAGCCCAAACACACACTGGGCAAAACCTAAACCTAACTCCTCATAGTCCATTCCCTTTGCATTAATTTTGGTAACCAATGGTTCCAAGTACAGATCTATATTGTAGGGTGAACTAAGTATTAGTTTGTATTGGTTTGTTTTTATCAGCAATACAATACAAGATAGATTATCAATCCAAAAGAATATATAATTGCCAAGAAGGCTGCAGTGTTACATTTGGCTGTTAGTGTGCACCACATATTATCAGATCATTTAATGAATAAATGCTGCAGTCCTTGTAAATTCTTTTGGCATAACATCTCATTATGTTATTGCTTTCAAAACTATGGGGAAAAAAAAAAACAACCAAAAACCAATAATTGGAACACTACTTATTTAATTAATTAATTAGCTACTTACTTATTTAATTTTGAGTAATTAAAAAAAAATAGAAAAAATTCTTTGGTGTGCTATAATGCTACATCTCAAAGATGAGAATTTCTTAATCCAAACCAAAACCAATCAAAATAAAACAAAACACAGAAGAGCCTCCTCCTCCCACCCCTCCCTCCAAAAAAAAACCCCCACGAAAACCAAAACAACAACCACAGCAACAATTGCTATTTAAGAAAAGTATTTTTTTGATTGTTTTCCATTGTAATTACTGAGCTAGAACTGTATGCAGTTCAGCTATTTGCTGAAAACCATCTAGGTCTAAGGAGTTGTGAACTTTCCTACTTTTGTACTTCTCTAAATGTATCAGAAAAATCCTGACTTCTTAAGAAGGAGGTGGAAGCAGAGTTTCTAAACCATCAGGTATTTGCAAGCTAATTAAACATCTAGCTGGTTATGAATAAAAGAGAAATCTGCAGAGGATAGAGTTTATGGTGTGCATAATTTCCTTGTTCATATTTAAATTGTTACAGTCATCGTTCAGCAAACAACAGCAAGAGATAAACTAGGAAAAAATAGCTATTAATCTGTGATTTAAAGTTTTATTTTTCTGAGAGAAGAGTTGGTCAGAAGAAAAAATAGAAAGAAAGGAGAATTTTAAATATTAATAATTATTACTATTGAATATTATATTGAATCAAAGACTACTTTGATATTCCAACATGAAATTAAAAAAAAAAAGTCATATATAAGTCAAATTATAAAATTGTCTATTTTCAGCACACCTGCATTTTCCTACACCCAAAGGGAGTGGGTGTCTGGAGAAATAGAAGTGCCATCACATTTTTGCAGGCAACACTTTCCAAGGTGCTTAAAACATCTCTGTGGTTTCTCATTGATCAGTTATAACAGATAGTATGAATTCTTGAATAAACTCTGTCCGCTAATATTTGTCATAACAGTGGTAGTCTGCAAGAGCAAAAAAGAAAAATGGAAGAAGTCATCATATCAGATAGACAATGGGATGTTTCTGTTGTTATTATCAATAACTTGAACTAAGTATGCTGCACTGTCACATGTATATTTTACACAGCAATAGGGTTTTTCTATATTCATAAGAAAAATCTAGAACATGTTTCTCAATCAGAATGGAAAAAATAATAGTGGCACAGTCATTAATTAAAAAAAAAAAAAATTTTTTTTTTTTTTTTTTTTTTTTTTTTCCACTTGTTGATACCTGAAGTGTCCAGGCTGATTCCCGAGTAAAATGGTGGATATACTTGCATAATTACTCATCTGTTATCTACTTAAAACTGATAAAGAAGGGAAATAGCTGCAAAGTGAGCAACCTAAAAAATGGCCCAAGAGTAGCTGCCTTGTGAAATTTAGCTTTCAGAGTGCAGTCTTTTTATAGCCCATTCATTGACATGATTATTAACTTGTATATTTAAAAGTTACAGATGATATTTAGGATTCAAGACTAGATCAGATGGGATCCTGGGCAACCTTACTAAATGGCTGGCAAACCTGCCTTCATCAGGGAGGGTTGGATCTCAATCTCTAAGATCCTTTCCAACCTAAGCCATTCTATGAATCTATGCTTCTGCTGAGTATCTTTCTAGCTTAAAAATTACCTAGATTACCTTTACTTTCTAGTAAAGTAAGTAAGACAGACCATTCACTGCACTGACAATGAAAACCCCAATTGAATTAATTACAATTTTATCATAATGACAAATTTTACTGATGTAGTCTGATCAAAATATCATATTTGATTTCAACTCTGTAATCCAAATCTTTAAGTAACCATTGTATTTTTTTTTTATGTCTGTAACACAGAAAAATGGAAAAGCACATTTGGAGACAAGAGAGGATATAACTAATATGAACAGAAATACCTTGTTTGAGACAAGTCTATTTTTTTTCTCAATCACCATTCAAATAAATCTTGTGTTATTTACACAACATTTGTATTAGTTCAGTATCTCAGTACTCAAGCTCTCATCTACTTTACTCATTCTGTTCTCTTTCCCTCTGCACTGCAACTTTTGAGTAGTTTTGACAAAGGGATCAAAATTTAATAGTCAGATTTATATTAGTCCTTAATAAGAAGGAACACTCTTAAAAACTTGGACATTTAAATTAGGGTGGTAATCAAAAGCTACAGAGTGCTCTTTGAAATGCTGGATCACTTGTTCTAGAGCTTACCTTCTCGGGCTGAAATTGTTGTGTTTGAAAACTGTGTACAATTCACCTATATTTGCTTTCTTTCTGCTTGGATGCAGCAGATGAAGTGTTGAAAGTATGGTATTGAACTTAATGTTTAATATTCATGCTGTGAACAAAGAGGCATATTACATCAGAACAAAGACTTCTCCAAATTCTGTAACTTGTAATACACAATAGATTACTTTCTAGTTAGACTGCAAGGATTGACTGTACATAATACTTTACATAGAAAAAAAAAAAAAAAAAGAATGGAATAATTCCAAAGACATGTATAAAAATATTTTAAGATATACATAATTATACATATACATTTTGAAAATCTTTAAAATTAAATAGCCAGAATTTTAATAATTAAATCTTTCACTAACTATTCATAATTCAGTATGGGCCATGTAAAGAAAAAAATGCATATTCAGATACATGTTTCAAAGTTGTAATTTACATAGGTCATACGAGTAATCTTGCCTGTAACATTGTTGAAATTCAAAGACAGAAAGCAATGTTATAGTCAGGGAAGAAAATCATAGTTTAATGAAATATGGCACCATATGATGTGTGGGCATGCCTACAAAGCTGACTAAGAGATACAGAGTAGAAAAAAAAAAGTAATTTATCCTCTATAAATGAGAAAAAAAAAAAATCATCATAGTCTAATTTTTTTCTCAGTAAATAATTTATTGGCTTAAAAGCATTCAATTTAAGTATAAATAGACTTGTTTCTTATAACTTTCTACAGCTTCTGAAACCACGGAGACCACATTTTTCTAGTTTTCTGCTTTAGTTTAGATAATTCACCGTATTATTTTTCAAGGCAGTTTCCTACTTTAGCTTCTGTCAAAGAATTTCAACAGCCTTGCATCTCTAAGCAGATACATCAAGATATGTAAAAATGATAAAATCCTACTACATTCTACTATAATAGATTGACTATTATCCCTTACCCAATTTTCTGGGCATTAAAAACCTCCTAAACTAAAAAGAAAATATTCCATGTCTTTGAATTAGACCATAAGAAAAAATAAGAATAGTAGAAAAAATCTTTCCTGATAAGAAAGCTTGTGTGTAATCCAGTTAGCGGAAAAATAAAATAAAATAAAATAAAATAAAATAAAATAAAATAAAATAAAATAATAAAAAAAAAAAACAGAAATGTACAGAATGTAAACATTTCTGTTTAATTTACACAAGGTACCTCTATTCTTCTGGAAGAAGTCCACAGCTCAGACTTAGTAATAAGAATGCAATTGTCATCATTTTACATTAAAAAGTGAATACTTAGCTTCATATTTTAAGATACAAGCTCTGCCTCAGGACAATCTATACTTACTGTTCTAATACTGCCATTCTTGGAGCCTGAGGAAAAGAAATCCTTCATTTTTCTTTCATTACATATGAAGATTTTGAATCCAAGAAAAGTGCAAAGACCTCTTCTTTCGTAGTTTTATGATGGAAATAAATTTCAATATTGAACAGAAGAAATTATTGGCACAGATGTGAATTAAATAGCATAAATAATTTATTACACTGAGATTTCTTTGGAGCAATCTATTGTATTTATTTGTCTTTGATTTTCATACAAATAAAATGCAACATCTTGTTTAGAAGCTCATCTCAATAATTTTTAGAATTTATGTGTTCCACTGGAATAATCTGGAATTTTAAAACTGTATAAAACTTTCCCTTATATCAAAGAGATCCAATATCCTTCATGCTTTTAATATTCTTTCTTTCCATTCATTTTAGTTCTTCCACAGTTATTCTTCTCTGTCATAGAAGGATGCTACTAAAGATATCCTAAAATTACTTCTGGTCACCTGTGAGTATAGAAAATAAAATAGTCCAAATGAAGGACATAAGTTTCAAATACAAGAAGAAAAAAAAAAAAAATCCAACCTTAGAAAAGATTATTTTAAGTCATCTTCTGGCAAAATTTATTTTATCTAGCTTTTTATATTTAGATCTTAAATGTTCTTGCTCAGATGAATCCCATCATTATTGCTACTATCTCTTTAATTCATGTTATATAAAATAATACTGAATTGACTCAATTTTCCTGCAGTTCTCCTTTCCTGGTAACATTACAGTCAAGTTTCCCACTTCCAGTGAAAGTCCATATCCTAAGCAGAGCATACATGTGGCATCAAACAAACATTTTATTGTGAACTCATTTTTTTGGACAAGTGGATCATATAAAAAAGGTTACTGATTATGCATAGTTTAAACACACATTATTATTCTACACAAAGCTGCAAACACAGAACACACGTATATGGTCAGAAGAGAGATTTATTTTAAATGTAGTTAAATCTCACAGTCTGTATTTTTATAGTGTCTTAATATCTCCCTTTGCTTCAAAAAAAATCAATCTTTGCCAGTTTCTTCCTTGTTTTTATTTTTATTTTTATTTTTTATTTTTTGTTTGTTTGTTTGTTTTACTGGTCTTATTTTATGCTAGCATATATTTTTCTCTACCTGGGTAGATTATTCTTTGCAGGAGTTTCTTCTTTTTCATTGTTCCATTTACTTTTTTGTTGTTTGTTCAGTCTTAATAGTTTGATACTACTTTTACTACTTTGATACCAAAAACTCCTTATTCTGAATGCCATTATTTAGGTCATGTAAATAGGACAAATCCATTATTTTCACTACTGTAGAAGTTATAGCCTTATATTATTTTTTGTCCAGAACAATAACATTCTTGTAAAAAGGTGAATGAATGGAATTAAGGATAGTATTCTAATGAAGTCTTAAGTAGATCCAACACTTCATACTTAAGTAATGATTCTTTCAATCTGGGTTACATTCTTTTGCTTATTTTTTCCTATGATCTTGTTTACCTTTTCAACTATATCTATAAACTAGAGTAATGGTTTCAATATTTTTGCAATAACTTCTGAATGTGTTTTTGGGCCTGGTGTGCTGCATGACTGTTTGATCTAATACATATAATTTTTTTCTCCTGTCTCTAGACTTTATTTTTCTATATTATACTGCAGCATTTATTGGTAAAGTTTCTTCAAGTTCCCAGAGTCCAAACACTGCTGTTGTCCTGGTTCTTATTCTTCTTCCTGTAATATATATATATATATATATATATATATATATATATATTTCTAATTCTCCAGCCTTTTGCATTTATCTTTCCAAAACTAGATGGTCTGTCTAAATAAATGAGTGAATCTGAATGTTTATTTGATTGAAAAAAAAAAGAAGAATGATTTTCTGAATAACAGCTCAGGGTCTCTGATAAAAATAATTTTGTCAAATAAATTTGGAAAAACAGAAGCATAAAGAAAAACAATCAAGATAATTTAAATCTTTCTTGGCAAACAAAATATACATAACTTGCGTATTAAAAGTAAATGCACATGCATGTTCATTCATGCAGTTAAAAAAAAAAAGCATTATGGAATAAATTAGTAAAAGATTATATTAATTAATAATTTTTCCAGGTTGCAAATACTTTTTTGCAAATACTTTCCTGGGCAAAAGCATTTTTTAAACTGCATCATATTTTAACATTTCACTAACCAAAGATAATGATGTTTCAATGTTTTCTTATCTGTGGTGGAGAGAGTCATACAATGAAGGAAAAGAAGAAAGAAAAATAATATCTTACCTACTTAACTAAATTTTAGTTTTTTTAACATTTGGAAATGATTTTGAGAATCAGAGTTTCTGATATTAAGAAAATCATTATGTGCATATGTACATGAGTTGATATGTGATCAGTGTCTGATTTTCCTGTCTTCCTTTCTTGCCACAAAGTCCCTTCATAAACCATAAATCAATAAATTTCTTCCACCTAACTCTGTATACTAGTCAGTCATTCATTATAGAGAACTTTTTTCAGTATGTTCATTTCACTACCTGTTTTTCCTACTCTTTACTTTAAAAGTCGTGACAAAAGTCACTAGATTCTGGCTGCTCCATAGTTTAGCATAGCAAAAACAGAAAGGAGATAGCAAATGATGGTATGAACTTTGTCTTAAATCCAGATAATTCAGGAACAAGGAGATGTAGGAATAAGGTGAAAGGAATAAGACATGAAGTCAGTCTGTTACAAGAGGTGAAAGATCCTATTGTATGTAGAGCAAGTAAATTCTACATTTTTTGTAGGGTTTAAAAACAACAAGAAACAACTATATTCTGACAGCTGAAAAGATGTTGTTGTTCAATTTTATATTTATTAAAGAAAAATAATAATTAGGAGAAATAAAAAGATTTTGCTTTGAAACAATAGCTTCCTCTTCCCTACCTGCCACTTAAAGGCTTTTTCGTTGAATTATTCCAGCAAGTATTCTTTCACATTAAAATTCTAACCTTCTTATTACGTTTGCATAGCTGTAAAAACATTTGCCAATTTACTTCCTCTAACAGCCTGGAGCTCTCTAGCACTATCCAGAAATTACCTGATTTCTTTTTATTATTCTCAGCCTCTCTCTACAACAGCTTTGCTGTGTCAGCCAAGATATTTTTAACATCTTTTCCTTCATCTTCAATTGTATCCTCAACAGTGTTGTCACCCAGTTCTTTTGCTTAACTTCTCCATTTGTTTCATAAAAACTCTTTTTTTTTCAACCCCCCCTAAAGAACTAGTCATTTTTCAGGCTCATCTTTCCATTTCAGGGTGCTTCTGGAGTATCAGAAATATTCAGAAGTTTGCCAGTCTGTGCCGATTACTTTGTAGTGGATTTGGGGGTTTGGGTTTTTTTATCACCTTTTGTACCATAGGTGTTTAACCATTTCTAATATAACTCAAGTTTGCTTTGTTTTCATTGGTGTCAATATCCTGTAAATACGGTATGTGTCCACAGGACATTTAATATTAAAGAAACAAATGAGCCAAGCTTTATACATGCAGTTAATCTGATCAGAGTTACAAACCTTTTTATCAGAAAATGTATGACAAACGTGTTTTGAGTGAGATCCTAAAAAGACACATTTTCTTTACATATGTATCAAGCTTCTAGATGAGAAAATAGCCACCCTAATTTAGTAACCACAGATTGTGGTATAATATAGTGACTTTTCTTCCTAAGAAAAGTAACTAATGTTAAATCAGGAAATAAAATGTGTGTTTTAATCAATCAATTAATTAATTAATTAAAAAGGTGAAAAGTGTAGGGGAAGATAAGTTCATAATGAAGTATTTCCAAAAGTGCAGATTTTGACAGGTTTTGTCAATGTGTATGAGGATCAAAAGCAAACAAAAAAAAAAACAACCGACAATCTTGTTGCCCGGTGCACAGATTGGCCAACCACGTTTGATTCTGTTGACAGGAAGTTCAATTACATTTTGTATATCCCATGTAAGATTCATGTAAATTATGTAAATAACTTTTATTTCAAATTCTGTTCTATAATACTGGCATAGCGTTTAATGATTACCAATATACTGTGCATGTTTTATCAATTTCACATTGTGGGAGACTGTGTCTGTATATTAATGTGTGACAGAGAAAAATGTGTAAAGAACAGGTTTTTTTTAATTACTTTGTAAAAAAATAAATCTATGAGTTCATCCTTTTTGTACTAACATTTATCTACATCTTGAGTTGCTAGAACAATAGACTGCAGCTGCAAAAGGACCTGATTTAATGTTAACTGTAAATGCATTTTTAATTCCCTGTCTTCCTCCCAGTGAGCTGCTGTAGCGCTTAAAATCTGAGAGAATCATGGAGAGACAGACAAAGATCTGCAGCTCCTAGACTTCCATTCAGTGATTTTGAGATAAGGATTTCTGCTTGATATCTACCAAAAGTTGCATCTCGTTATGTATAGAAAAGAATAGAAAAAGAATCACTTTCTATATATTCTATACTAACAAAAAATGCATAGTTTAACTTATATTACAACAATTTGTACTCTGTGCAATAGTATAGCTAAGTATATTTAAGGCACCTCTATTGAATGATCTAATAGTAGTTTAATATACTGGCCCACAGCTAATCAATTTTTTGAAGAGAACAATTAGTCCACGTTATCAGACTCTGTTTTCTATCATTTTGTTAACAAAATAAAAAAAATATATAAAAAGTATTTCAAGTCTGAATAAGACATCTTTATTCTTCTGTTTAAAAATAATTTGCCTACACACATCACAGAACATTATCCCTTGTATTAGTCTCTTTTACGTAATATAATATAATATAATATAATATAATATAATATAATATAATATAATAATAATATAGATTATGGAAAAAATGCATTGATATGCTGGCAACAGATTTAAATATTTCTATTGTTTCGGCAGAAAAATAAATTTCTGGTGAAGTAATGACATATATGTGATCAGAGGATATTTTAAAAAAGAATAAGTTAGTGATCCCTTCCTTATATTTACAATTTAACTGAAATAAATTTTCACTGATAATTTTGAAATGAACTATTATTTTGAAATTAACTATTTTCCATTCAAACAAATTCCTTTACTTTTCTCTCATAATCTTACCAATTAAGGAAAGATATTTAAATTCCATATTCAAGAAGTCCCATGATCCTAAAGCATTCAGTACTGTTTTCTTAAACATGTCTATTATACCTATGAAGAACAAACTCAAAATACTAATTGCTGAAGAGTGCTCAGTGCAGTGTTTTGCACTTTACTTATTTTGCATTCAAAATTAGGATGCAGAAGAGTATGTTTCTATTTTAGGAATTTAATTTCATTGAGGTTTGTCCCTTCAGCACATAAGATCTTCCTTGAATGATGGATCTTTACAGGGTAGGTACTATCAAATCTGGCCATGGCTGAATACACTTCAGTAATATATTTCCTATGTTATTTGTACTAATGTAATGAGCTACATCACAGTTGACATGCAAGATGTATAATCTGTCTCCTTATCAACAGAAAACATATCTGTATTGGAAAAGTAAACCTTTTCTAAAGATAAATGTGTGTTTGTAAATCAGAGATTAGAATTGTGCTTTAACAGTACAGAGTATGGAAACTACAAATACATAATAAAAATAGTACCTGGAGTGCCTTTGTTGAATATCAATTATTCAGAATAAACAAGCATTGCAATTTAATTTCTGTGAGTTAAAATTTCTAAAAAAAAATAATACTGCTTTGATCTTTTAATTTATTGCTTAAAGAAACAGAGAGATATTTGTACTAAATTGTTTATTATTATATCAATTCTGTATTACAACATCAAACTATAAATAGAACAATGATATGATCTCAGGGAGATATCTAGGAAGATTAATAATTTTCATTCCCATCCTCCATCTTTTACAAAGCTGAATGATTAAATCTTAAATTTAGCCAGTGAATTTTCTTTGTCACATTCACCTTCAGAAGAGTAGTACAATTATCAGAAAACAAAGCCTAGGAACTTATACTATCTCAAATTATGCAGACATTAATTACTTAGAAAATGCACACTCTATTTATTGAAAGGATACTGTGTTTTTTTACAAGTTCATGTCTATAGCTAGGAAAAATGTGGGGGCACAACAACTCGGAGACTCTTAAGTCCTGCCTTTCTTGTGTGAATATTGTCAAATGATAAAAAATCCCAAAGGTACTCAGGAAAATGAAGTCCTCTGTATGTCCAGCCAGCTTTCTGAAACGAGTGTACAACCCAGCAGCAGGTGTATCACAGCACATCAGCTGTATTTTGGGAACCACTTAAGGAAGAAAACTCTAGGAATACCTTAGAATTAATGGTAGGAATTAAAAGCAACTGAATATTTTGCAAGGAAACTTGGAAACAGTTATTCACATCCTAACAATAATTAATTATGTAATGGAAGATTGATAAAGATGCTTGAGAGAACCAGGCATCTGAAATGAATTAATGAACTCAGTAGCTTCATTGCACGCTGTGTGGATGAACTTGCTTCTTAGAAGGAACAGTAAGGCACCCAGTTTTTCACCTGCTGGGTCAACAGTTGAAGGAACTGATGGATAAATGTGATTGAACTGATGAATTAGCAAACCATCATGTGTTCAGATACGTGATTTAAGATGCTTTCATTTTAAATTCCTTTTCAGGTTCACAGAGAGTGCACAAATATTTTTCGTTGTGACAAAGCCTTTGTTGTCCAACATGCATTTTAGACCATTCTTAATGAATGTAAAATCTTAACATGAATTGCCTTAGTAAAAACCCACTGTGTTTTGTTTTGTTTTGTTTTGTTTTACTAAAACTACTAGGAATTCACAGACATTTATGGTCATATTCTAATACTTGATTGCAGAAAATAGATTCTTCGGATGATAGCGAGTCGTAGTGACTGAAATTAGTCATTTTTCTTCATATACATTCCCGGACACATACCAAATGCTGACAAGAGTATATTTTTTCACTAGAAGCTAGTTCCAATGATTTTAGATGGATAACTGAATATCTCAGCGAAGAACAGAATTCACATAAATATATTTTTATATATGAGATTCCTGTTAAATATCAGATGAAATATAAGTGAAGCATGAGAATTATCTTTTCTTTCCAAGCATAGCTATATACATAAAGCAATAATATCAATGCTTGAATGAGTAGCCTCACTCTGCTTCATCTACTTGTAAAAAAAAAAATCAAAAAATTTGCTTCTGAAACTAGTAAAAATTATGTGAGATATCTTATATTCTTATAAGTACTTCTTTACAAAGATAATTTCTGAATCAGAAAATCTCAGTTTCAGAATCCTTGGTGTGTTACTTTATTGAAGCGCAGCAAAGTAAAGCTCTAAAATGAACATTTGCAAAGCTGTTGTTCCCTGTTCTCAACATTTACTTTGCTTGCTAAATGAAGTTTTTGAGCCAATGACATTTACTTCAGAGATGGATCAGGTCTTTAAATTTCAACTTACTAAAATTGATTTGGGTTCCATTTATATAATTGAGAATGGGATTTTTGCCAGCAAAATTAAACTCAATCATTTGAATAACAAAGTTGTGTACTGTCATCTATATATTTTATTAGTACTGTGGTAGAACTGTCTCAGCATGAATGGCTCTCTTCTTCTCTACTAAATCAATTACATTATGATTCAGGACAACAAGAAAATGCAGACCTACAGGTCTCATATAATTCACATTTATAGGTGTTAAAAGACATAGCTAAAATCTGAAAGTAAATTTGTAAAGGTTGCATATGTATATTTCAAGTTCTCAGATGTACAAAGCTTTGATTATCAATATATCCAGAAGAAAATCTCCAGTCCTGACAGTAATGAACATTTCTAAATACAGAATATATGTCTCCAGCAACTGGAGGTACTGAAGTTTAACACATTAGATCTCCTCAAATGCTCTGTCTTAGCTAACTATTTGTGTGCCCTCCATGCAGACCCAGCTTGGAGACTGCTTCCATTTGGCTCATTGTCTTTCCCTGGAGAAGCCAGAAACTGGTTGTTCAAGCAGGAAATAAAAGTTCAGCAGCCAAATACTGCTTAAGTTCTGCCAGCCACAGAACAGCAGGGAGGTCCCACCAACTGATTTCCTGCTATCCCATGGCCACTTGTTCTTTGCAGTGGGAGAGACCAGATGCCATACACCTCAGCCAGACTTAACTGAGAAAAAGCAGCCAAGTGCTTTGGGCTGATATATGACAGAAAAGACAATGCTTTGTGGTCTCTACTAGGGCACTGAAAGTCTCATCTTTGGATGAAGTTCAAATGCTGCTGATAACGCTGTTGATGCTTTTTGTAAAATCTAAATTTCCTAACCCGGATATTACTTCAGATAGATACAGTACAATTATGCTTCTGGTAATCAAGAACTTTAGGAGCCTAATTGCAAGGAATAACTCAATTAAATATGGGATGCTTCCTTTGTGCTGTTAACCTAATCAAGATTATCACTCAAAATTATTCATAGATTTTGTGGATTTAGTCAAAAAGGATGGGATTTATAATTATTTTTCCTCTGTCCTTTGGTTAAAATAAATTTTCCAATGTCAAAAAGTAAGGAACAGACTGATAAATACCCAAGAGTGGATTGTAATATATTCCTCAGAAATGAAATCCTGCCTACCTCACCCATTACTCCCTTACAAATATAAATTTGAATGTTTTTTATTCTTCATTTGGGAAAGAAGGGGAGAAGGGAGAGGAGAGCAGAGGGGAGGAAAGGGGAGAGGGAAGGCTTTTGCTAACTAAAACTTTGGTATGTGGGCTTTACTTGCCACATGCTTCTGTTTTTGTCAATAGAGAGAAACAGAAGTCATCCTATGATTCTTTGATTCCTATTCTCATCCTATCCTGAATCTATTCAGCATGCAAGACAGATAAGGAAGTTCTTAACTGCTTAATTGTGCTTAGAAAAGAAAACTTGGTTGGAGACAGTTCAATTATTAACATCCAAATGGGAAGAGAACAGCCAGTAGGGAAGGAGAACAGAGATGAAAAAACACAACAACAACAACAAAAAAAACAGTAAATGAAATGTATAAAGATTTATAAAGTGACCTTTTATAAGGCCACTTTTCAAGACAATAGTGGAAATTTCTCACTAACAGATAGTAAAAAGAAGCAAGAAATTAAGTAAAGAATGAGCTATACAGCACATATTATTTCAGAAAGGAAAAATAAATTGTATTTGCAAAGGAATAAAATATTTTTAATTGTGTATGTTCCATCGGTTTATATGGAAATGTTTGCATGTGGAATATCTCAAGTGTGCAATATAAACAGAAATATTTTGGTAGCACAAGTAATGAAAATGAAACAAGAGACAAAGATAATTATACTTAGATAAGTATATTATTAAATGCAAAATAATGATGGTTTCTATAACAACAGATAGGACACCAGTTATGTTTGGATCCAAGAATTCACAGCTCATCATCATCAACAAGAACTCAGAGGAAAAGGGATAAATTTGACACATATTAAGGGAGTAGTGATTAAATGAAAAAACATTTATTTTAATCTGGTCAGAGACTCTGAACATTATTGATTATGTGATCTCACAGAATCCTAGAACTGCAGGGGCTGGAAAGGACCTCTGGTGATCATCTAGTTCAACTTGTTGCAAAAGCAGGTTCCTTAGAGAAGGTTATACAGGAAAGCAAGCAGGCAGAAGTCTCCACAAACTCTCTGGGCAGCTTTCTCCAGTGCTTTGTCACTCTGAAAGTAACACTTCTTTTCTTATGTCCCCATGCAACTTTCTGTGTTCCAGTTAATGCCTATCACCCCTTGTTCTGTCTCTGTGAACTGTTGAAAAGAGCCTGGTTCCATTGACGTAACTTCCATGTTTAGGTATTTCTAAACTTTTATAAGGTCCTCTCAGTCTTCTCCAGGCTGAGCAGTACAGAGTTTCTCAGCCATTCCTCACAGGGGAGATGCTCCAGGTCCCTAATTATCTATAGGCATTCTCCAAAGGATTTTTTTTTTTTTTTAATGGAGATTTCTGAATGAAATTAATATTCTAAGAAAGTAAATTGACTTTTTTTTTTTTTTTTTTTCCCCACAGACTGAAATATCCTTAAATTCTACGAACAAAGAAGATAATGGAACTTACCATGTTTCACTTATCAAATTCATAGTTGAGTCAAAAATGAAAAAGATTATTACACATATTACAAATAAAAGCATTTTCAAGTATATTTCAAGTGAAGGCATGTCAACTGAAGTTTGGAATGTGAACACATTAAAGGAAAAAGTAAATTTCAGAAGACCTCAGTATTCTGGCCTCAAAGTGCTTCTGGCTACATGAACAGAATGTTCAAGAAATAAGAAAAATCTTATAAAAATCAAGTTCTAAAAGATAGGACTGCAAATCTGAAAACTAATTAGCTGTCTAAATTAAAGGATATTTAGAGTGGCTGGCAGGATTTGTATCATTTTGTTCAAGACAGTAGCAACACATATAATTGAATGAACTGCTACATTTGGACATCAATATATTAAAAAGGGATGTCTGCTTGAAAGATTGGAGCAAGAAAGATAAAGTACGAGCGCTCAAGATCAGTTTGGATATGGGTTTAGGCAGCCTGATCTAATGAAGATTTCCCTGCTCATGGCAGGGAAATTTGGACTAGATGAATTATAAAGGCCCTTTCCAACCCAAATCACTCTAAGACATTATAATTTTATGATAGGGCATGTTATCAATAGTGTTTCAACAAATTTTCAACAACAACAGAAAACAAGTAACATCAAATAACCCAGTGTTCATTTAGTTGTCAGTGCAACACACATTGAGTTAGATCTATATACTCACCTAAGATAATTTGCTGCTGAATAAGACTTCAAATCTTATGCCAGTTAGTTCACAAGTGTCAGCAAAATGATCACATTTAAACCAGACAACTGGGAATCAGAACACCTGTTTATTATCAAGGCTTTACAGCAGGTTACTTGGTTTGAGAAAATAATCAGCACTATTTTTAAAAGCTGTGCTTATAATTAAATGTTTTTCCTCCAACACTTTCTCTGCAACTCTAGTACTAAAATAAGGAGTCACAGATTTTGTTGGAAATCTCTTTCTCCACAGAAGTCAGAAGAGTTGGGGTAGTTCACCTACTGAAACAGAATCTCACTTAAGAATTTCTTTTTCAAAATATCTTTATACTGTCTTTAAGCAACCTAAGCATGTCGTTTTTCTTACACTGTTGCTTTAGCATCTGGAATTATCTGTGAGTTCACCTTTTGAGTTTACAAGGATTTCAGAATGACTCCAGTAAAAGGTGCATAAGCTAGGGGAGATGGAAATCTCTGGATTTTCTGGATGGACAAACCCTGAGGAAATGAAGAAAAAATGTGCCAGTATATGTTTATTTAAACTGAATTCCTTCCTTTTTCTGTTTGTTTGTTTTTCCATCTACTCCCATACTGCTTATGAATTGCATAAACGTTTATGTATTTCCTTAATATATTAACCCTCATCTTCTTTAGTTTACTCTAGTTCATGAAGGGCGGGTGGTGCTTGACCAACTTCTTTTCCTTTTATGACTGGGTGACCAGTCTGGTAGGTGAGGGAAGGGCTGCTAACGTAGTCTACCTAGACTTCAGCAAAGTCTTTGACACGGTCTCTCACAGGCTTCTGCTGGCTGCCTGTGGTCTGGACAGATATACACTTCTTTGGATAAGGAACTGGCTAGAGGGCCATGCCCAATGGGTAGCGGTTAATGGAGTTTAATCCAGCTGGTGACCCGTTACGAGTGGTGTCCCCCAGGGTCAGTACTGGGGCCCATCTTGTTTAACATATTTATTGACAACCTAGATGAGGGGATTGAGTATACCCTCAGTAAGTTTGCAGATGACACCAAGTTGGGAGGTGATGTGGATCTGCCTGAGGGGAGGGAGGCCCTACAGAGGGACCTAGATAAGCTGGATTGCTGGGCTGAGATGAATGGGATGAGGTTTAACAAGGCCAAGGGTCGGGTCCTGCACTTTGGCTGCAACAACCCCATGCAGCATTATAGGCTTGAGGCTGAGTGGCTGGATGATTGTGAAGAAGGAGAAGACCTGGGGGTGCTGGTTGATGCTCAGCTGAACATGAGCCAACAGTGTGCCCAGGTGGTCAAGAGGGCCAACAGCATCCTGGCCTGCATTAGAAATAGTGTGGCCAGCAGGAGCAGGGAGATGATCATCCCTCTCTACTCAGCACTGGTGAGGCCACACCTCAAGTATTGTGTTCAGTTTTGGGCCCCTCACTACAGGAAAGATGTTGAGGCCCTGAAGTGTCCAGAGAAGGGCAACTAAACTGGTGAGGGGTCTGGAGCACAAGTCTTATGAGGAGCAGCTGAGGGAGCTGGGATTGTTTAGTCTGGAGAAGAGGAGGCTCAGGGGAGACCTCATTGCACTCTACAACTTCCTGAAGGGAGGTTGTGGTGAAGAGGGGTTTGGCCTCTTCTCCCAGGCAATGGACAGAACCCAGGGAAATAGCTGCAAGTTGTACCGGAGGAGGTTTAGGTTAGACACGAGGAAAAACTTTTTCTCTCGGAAAGTGGTCAGACACTGGAATGGCCTGCCCAGAGAGGTGGTGGAGTCACCGTTCCTGGCAGTGTTCAAGAGGTGTCTGGATGAGGAGCTGCGAAATATGGTTTAGTAGCTTGTGGTAGCAGTGGTAGTGAGAAGACAGTTGGACTAGATGACCTCATAGGTCTTTTCAATCCTTGTGATTCTGTGATTCTATGAAGATATAGGCAGAGGATTCTGAAACCTAAACTGAAGCCATAGGTTGTTCTTTACATAGTCAGACAAATATAGGAAATGCATGACTAGATTTTTGTCATCCAACATTCAGACCATATACAATATATATCTCCAGACTTCCAGCTGGTGTGCCTGGGTTTCTACACTGAGAAACAGGAATATGAGTGTAGCAGAAGTTCAGGGTATAAGCTTCACTGTGACATGAAGATAAAATGCTGCCAGATTCTATGTTTGGACTCAATATAATGTAAGCTTTTCAAAATACTACTAACACATCTTATTAAACACATCTCAGTGTCCAAACTACTAGTTACCTTCCACCTTTGAGGTTAATCATCATATTAATTACTACAAAAGAGATGATGGCATGATGATGATTATTATATATTATTATGCCCTTTGAAATAGATTGTCTGTTTGTGACATGACAGTCTTTAAGAAAAAGGCAAATAATTATTTTGAGCAATGTTTTGAGACATTCCATTTCTTTTCCATGCACACTTTATATGCTTATACATATTTATGTATTTATATTATAAAGCAAAGCAGCCTTTTCCCTTACTTTTCTCACTTTTTTCTCCTTCCCCCTAAGTTGTGATGTGTAAATTTACTGTACACTTGACAAAGTAGATGAACTTTTTTCTCTCAGCACACTACCACGAAGACTGAGCTTGTTTTCAAGCTCAACAAGCTTGTCCCTAGTGCAGTGTTCTAGTAGCATTACTTACAGAATCATAGACTCGCTCAGGTAGGAATAGACCTTCAAGATCATCAAGTCCAACTGCAACCTAACCATACTACCCTAACTCTAACAGCTCAATTCAGCAATGACCTTATTGTGAAATCTTGGTGGTAGAAGAAAAAAATTCACTGTGGCTGCTTCACTCTCATGGAAGCTACTTAATACTTGTAGATTTTCACAAAGTAATCAAGTTCATATTCAGTGAACAGCAAAACTGGGAGTCTATTGCTCAGAGAAAATTTGAAACTGATTTCAATAGAAGGTGCAATTGTATTCAAAAGAAATTTTTTGAATATTTTTTAATTTGCCTGCCTGAATCCAAAATGTTTTTCTCTTTTAAATATGGTATGGATTTATATGTAGCTCTTTGTCTAAGTTATTTTCTCAAGTAGGAAATACTTCTACCACCTCTGATGATGTAAATAATGTACGTTAAATATACAATAGAATAAGAAAAAAAAAAATCAAGCTCTTATTTAAATTACTCTCATTTTTATTGTTTACATCTGTGGGATGGTGTCTTGCTTTCCTATACTATACAACTAAGGTTTGACTCGAGGCTGTTTGACAGACACTTCTAAGGAAGGTAAGGACAAAAACATTTCCTGGCATTCAGTACAATTGTGACTCTCCTAGAATATCCCCAGCAGTTACTACAATCTGTTTCCCAGAAATCAGTGACCTGTACAGTGTTATTAGTCATAGCACTTAAACCCTCTCTTGAAGATCCACTCTTTTAAAAACTCTCCCTTGTGATGTTCTGATGCACTACCTGCATCTCATACATGTTTCTTAAAATTGCTACTCATGCTCATAACAGATGCCCATCTTATGTTTCACACACTAGAAACTCAGGATTTAAAAGTTATATATGAGAGCTGATCAAAAAAGCAATGTCTCCTGTTTTATTATGTTACTCACAACATTGGAGGCAGATATTGGTGGTATGGCAGTAGAAGTTGAATCTTCCTGACAATACTGTTAAATTTTGTTGCCATGTGACACAGGAAGGCAGAAGGGCAGTATGATAAGATGACATCTGACATGGAAGTGCATATGAAGCAGAGATGAACTCCACGTGGAAAAAAATTAGTTATTGGACATTCATTGACTTTTGCTGAACATTTATGAATAGCAAACACTGGATGTGAGCACAGCAGTGTTGTGGGTGGTGCATTTCAGTGTGGCAACAGCAACGTAAAAGAAAAGTTCTCCACAACATTGTAATCTTGAATAATAAAGCACAGGAAAAAAAAAGTTTCAAGTCTATGGAATTGCCAAGAAAGGCATCTTTCTCCTGTACAGTCCTCAGTACTGAGAAAAATCTGCATGTTGCATATATGAGGATATATGTAGTCATTTGACCTGGGAACCCACCAACATAAAAGGAGTTTTAGGGAGTGTTGACTGGTAAGATCATCTTCAACCTCTTAAATAAATAAACCAAATTTACTGCCCTTCAAGACATATTTCATATTTCCAAGTCTAATTGGAAACTACACTGGAGATCAGATTGATGAATAACAGTTATCTTTATGAGAAGAGACAAAACTTTGTCTCTATAATATGAATATTTTAGCTGTTTGTAATAACCATGTGCAAATTCACACAGCGTTTTTTTGTTTTCATGTCTTCATTAGAATTGCTTTTCTTTTTTCTTTTATTTTCCCCCTTTTCTGTTGGTATACACTAAAATAATCCATCTGCTAGCATATATAAGCAAAACTGAAGATGCAAGTAAGATTTTCCTGAAAACATCTCACGTGGGATTTGAGCCAAGAAAGGTAAGCCTGAAGATTGCTGCTTTGTGTACATGAAGTAAAATACAAAGATGTTAGCACTATCATGTCTTCTCACCACGTTTAGTAATACATTTTGTAGAATTCTGCTTTCTGATGCTTTTTCAGTGAAACAGAAGGTTATATGTATTTCCTTTGAGTCTGACATATCATAAAATTCAGATAAAATATTTCTTTGGGATTAAAAGATATGCAGAACTCAAAAGGACAAGAATAATTAGGAAGTACTTACATATGCATATTTTCTATTTATTAGCTTCCCAACAGAATCAAATAGCAGGTTGAGGACATACTGCTTTCAGTTCCCATTGCCTAGGTAAAGCCATTTTCATTCCTAACCTAGTAGTTTTAGTAGCATTAGCAGAATCAAAACAAACATACTTGTCACACTCTTAAAAATAGACAGGAACTTTCATTTAAAGCTAACTCGTTTACAAATGCATTTTAATTTCATTCAAAATATGTGGAGTCTTACACTATGAGAAGTGTAAACCAAATTAATTCCAAATATTTGCATTTTGTATCAGCTGATTACTTAAAATTCAGAATTTATTCACTTCTCATTTAAAAAAAAAGTGAAATCAAATGATGTTCATCTCTAAAACTGATTACTTTATTCTAGTTGTTTCTCTATACGTTGACATAATAAATCATGACAGCATAGACATTTGAAGTAGATAAATTTTAAACTGATATTGAGATTTCTAAGTCTAAAGCCAATATTTTAAATGTTTTAACACTGGAAATGTGCAATAAATGGGAATAGTTGCTAGTAATCTTAATGTCTATTTTTAAAATCTAGTTTAGAGATAGTTCTGTTTCTTCTAATATTAAAAGCATAAACTACAGATATTCTATAGAAGACATTTCTTATGTAAATGCTGCCTTTCAGTATTCAAGGTTAAAAGTTACATTATGAAGGAGACACAGTCTAGACAAGAATAAGTACAGCTGTCGCTATTACTATGTGGATTTGGGGTTTTTTCAGTGCTATTAAACAACATAATATGCTATATGGATCAGCTTATGCAATTCCAAGTAGTTAAATTGAATAATATCCTTCCAGACATATAAAAAATGGTTCAGAAATAATTTCCACTGTGCTGGCACTGGATAAGTTTAAGCTGTTCTGTTTAAAGTCTGTTTTAATGAAAGTGCATTATGTTGAATTGATCAGTCTAAATATTACTTTCTGTACTCAGCCTCTTAGCAGTGCTGGTAGCCTGAGCACAAATTGTGTGCAAGTGTTGAACCCAAGCCAGTTCTGGTTGCAGTCTCATTAGCATATTCATAAGCCACAGCTTCATGCAGGTGCCAGAAAGCTGCAAAATGTTTTGTGACTATTCACTACCACAACAGTAGAAATACTGAACAAGCCTCCCAAAGATATTATATGCGTTAAAATATACTACTTAATAGTGTGGAGAAGATTCAAAGACTCTTGGACAATCACACCATGAAGAAATGATTTTTTTTCCTCCATATTTTCCCATCTTTTTTTTCCCCTCCTTCTCCATTCTCTACCCCATCCCCCATCAATTCCCTTCCCTTTCCCCCTTCTCCCTCACCCCTTTGCCCGGGAGTGAATAATTCAGATCAGGCGGTTTAAATAAAATGTTTCTTGCCTCATCCCCCTTTGAAATTCTGTTCTAGTTTTCATAATAGAGGCCAAGGAAGATGGCATGATAATTACCAGATTAGACATCTACATATCCTGCTGCATGAGTGATAAACCAGAATAAGGGAACTAAGCTTCTTCTGAATGAATCTCAGCAACAAGATGCTCGCTAACTTGAATCCAAAATAAAAGCACACTCTTGACACACTGCTGCTAATAGTGTCAGCATGATAAAAGGATTATCTGGATCAATGTATCTCTTCACTACAGGTCGCTTTTGCCCCTTTTGTCAGAAAAAAAATGTTTTTCTGTATTGCAAAAATAATTGCTTCTTCTGAAATTAAAATTCAAAACATTGCTAAAGCAAAGTATTTTAAAGGTTTTTCCTACACTGTCAAATCCAGAAAACAAGGCCAGTTTGATTACCATATGGGTGTATCAAGCAGTCTGTACAGCAGTTCTCAACAGTTTGATACAGTTTTCTTCATAAAAATAAAATTGCTCAAACAGTAAGAATAATAAAAAATAATGTAGATAATTTTACCGCTGATCTTTCAGAGAATGTTTAATCATTTCAACCTCTATATCAGTTTAGGATACATACTTAATATCACCTTAATAGATTCTGTTAAATCATGCTTTAGACACAGATTAGCAGGTTCTCAATGATTTATGAATTAACAAAACTTAATATGCAGTCATCTACAATCAAAGCATTCATTCAGAACTTGATATAGGCAAAGAAGCTGCCCTAACTACACCACTGCGCTTAAAAAAAAACGCCTTATTCAATTTTTTGGAATACATATTATCCTATTGTTGAGGGACAGATTTAGAATTGTGATATATCCATCTCCTTTTGCCACATTCTACATGCCCTTTACAAAGATGCAAACTTCAAGTTTTGATTTGTAGAATATGTTTGTGAAAGTAGAAAAAAATTCACCTATATTAAAGTTGTTAAAAGCCAAGGCAGATGCAGAAGCTGTATGTTGATACTAGAGCCTGCAGTCATAATGATATCCTATATAAAGTAATTGAGCTTTTCATTCTGTGTGAGGAGTATTTGACATTGACTACCCTAGGTATTTCTAGTATTTCATCTAAAAAAACTTTAGAAGCCTAGGGAGTCAGGCTCATTTCCCAACATGAAACTGGAATTTGCCTGTCAAGTGATAACAAATGTCTCCTGTTTAGCCCTGGACTGCGTATCAGGGAGGGAAAACAGAACATAAGGAGCTTCAGTACTGAAAGAAATAATTCAGCATGCTCCCCTCCTTGATGAGATTTTGTTTATTTATTTATTTATTCCTTCTTCCCAAGTTCTTAATTCTGGCTACAATATTAAGAGGAGGAATTGTCTCTGATTTAGATAAGGTGAAGGCCACACCAGATTCTGAATTCTTTTGGATGAGTTTGAATTGTTCACTCCTCCTAAGAGTGATTTCCTCACATGTTTACAATAATTCGTCTTTGTAAGAATGCAAATACAAAATAATGCTTATTCTAAATAATTTTTTTTTGTTTATTTATAGCTTTGGGAAACTGACTGACTTATGAGGAAAAAAAGGATCAGAACAGAACTTATTTGATACTGTATCTAGGGCATTTTATCTAGGTAGCATTACAGACTTAAAGTATCACCAGCATTATCACTGCAAACATTACTCTTCTGGAAATTATTTGAGTTGTGGTGGCATCCACCTCCTACCTTGTATGTACAATGAGAAGTTTGTTGCCATGTTGCAGCTATTCATAACAATTTTGCTGAAATGATCATGAAGTTTCCATTTTCATAAACTGCCTATAATCAAATGCTTTCTGAGCTTTCATAGAGAAGTGTCCTTTGAAGTTTTTTTTTTTTTTTAACAAAACAGATAAAAAAAAAGCAAAACAAGTGCAAATACAAGATGCTTCAGCTAAAACAATTGCTGTAGAAACCTAGTGACTTACATACTACTCACAAGAAAGTACTCACAAGAAAGTATTTCTTGTTTGTATAATCAATGAATATTAAGATGCTATAATTTCAAAATAAACAAAAGAGTTAGGCAGAACAGATGATAACAAAAAGAGAATAGATAGAAAGCTTACCCATATCCTGGGCTCACTTACAAAACTACAGCAAAGTAGATCTCCAGAAGAGATCCTTCCCTAGTGGTAGCCAGCTCTTAAATAGGTCTAGGAGAGGTAGAGCCAGGCTCCATCCCTTCTGGAAGCACAGGTGAATTGCCTTCACCTGTGCTCCTGTGGCTGACTTATTGCTCACCTCAGGTGATCAATCAGAGGTTCAGGCCATGACTCAGCAGTTCCCATACGCCTGTTAGAGAAAGTTTTGCTGTTGGTGGCTATGTATTAGTTTTCTTCATTTCTTATTTTGTTTGTTTTTAAAGAAAAAATAAAGAAAAATAAAACTATTTCTGTTCTTCCTTATTTTAAAGACCACATTCCACTTGCTCACCTATGCTGACAGTGTTTTTGAATTGTCACCTCTGAATCCTGCAGAGTAGAAGCTGTGTAGAATATAGAAAATAATTGCAATAGAGTAGTAAGACATATATTTTGGAAAAAAAAGTATTTTCATGGTAATTGTTGAAAATTAAACTATCAGTGGAAAGATTATCTCCTGAAATTTAAAAATTCTTAAGTCCTAAATCTAAAGACCCTGTTCTCCAATGCTAGCATTAAACTATTCTCTTTTTTTTTCTGTTTTTATGCTTGCATGTAAACAGACATGCACACACACGTATGGATAGAATGCCTTCCTATTTATTTATCTTCCTATTTATGTTTCTATCTATCTATCTATGCTTATCTACCTACACACTTGTACAGATAAGTGTATACCTGTTATCTGTCTGTACATACATTTATACATATTGTTGATTCTGATTCAGAAAATGAAATTACAGATCATTTAAATGTGAAAATGGCAAAGATAATCTAATTTACACATCTGAATTTCTCATCATCAGTAGAAATTTTTTGTTTTACTACTATTGTTTTGTAGGATATAAAGGATCATTCTAGGCTAAAAAAAGAAAATTCACACAAGCACTTTGTAGCGATTTCTGAGATCCATGAAAATGGGCACAGTATTGTGGCATCTGGCTGCATAAGGTAAAACTGCAGATAATATTTGCTAATGTGTGTAGAACATATGCAGGAAGATGCAAAGTCCTATGGACCCTAGCAATACTACAGAATTAACAGAATGAATAGCTTCTGAAAAATATCTTCAGTGTATTAAATGGAATTGTACTTCAGTTTCAGCCATGCATGACTTTTTGCTCCTGTGCTATCTTCACTCAGCATAGTTTCCATTTGTCTGTGGTAATTCTAGAAAGCGGAAACTTTTAAAATAATATCCTAGGGAGCTTCTTAGAAAATGTGAAATTGGACCAGAGAGTTTTCGAGTTTGTGAGTAAAAATTTCCATGAACATTTCCAATTTAGAAATGTGTGCACATTAGGAAAAAATATCTTGCAGAATTTTTTGGCTGGCAGTCTTCATAACATATATGACAGGTGGCATCTGCAAGGAGGAATAATGATATAGTCTTACAAATTTGTCTGGAACAGCTTTGGAAGGTGTCACTAGTCTCCTCCTCTGGAAGTTACTATTTTGACAGCTATGAACCCAGAAAATTACGTGGTCGCTTCAAATACATTTCAGCACAGTCACAGGGTTAGTTTAATTACTGCTTAGTGTAACTTCATATGATCAGTTTTTGTTTTAAATATTAAGTCTCACCTGACAAAATGTAGAATTACCTTCATAGCATATACATATTGAAGAACTTAAAAGGTTTTGTTGATTTTATTTAACGGAAGTATTACAGTGAAGACTCATCTGCAAGTGTCCTCTGTAAACTTGATAGGTTTCCTTTTCAACTACAGGGAGAGACAGACACATCCTGGATTTATAATGATTTATGCCTATAAAAGCATTTACCATTTATGATTATTTAAAAAACTAAAAGCTTAATGCTTCAAAATTTTGATCACACTTTAAATTTTGTTAATTAATGAGAGTAAAATGTTTTCTTAAGAGCTACAGAACTTTTTTTCAACCATGCTTTAAGTTTATATCATATATGAGTAAATCAGATTGTAATTTGTGAAAATACACTATTTTTAATGCTTTTAATTTCTGATGCTATACTAAAATTTCTGGTCTAAACATTCATTAGTGCTATATGTAAATCAAAGTGTGAAGTTCTTAATTATGCAATGTAAGTCATGTTAGATATTCATAAAATTGTTCTGGCTTTAAAGATCTATAAATTATGCCTGACCATTTTGAAAATTTGTGAGACTGACTAAACAGACCAATATTCTGCTATATATGTTCCTGGTGTCATGTTTCTATCAAAATTATGCATACATTAGCAATAGGTTCATGCATGTTACCCCTGATAGCAGATGATGACCTGTAGAGCTCTCTGCCACATGTGATGATTATTAAACCAAAATTTCTTTTAACTGCTGTCATGGATGCAGAAAAAGAAAACAACAACAACAAAATCAACGTTATATAATTCTTGAAGTCTATATCTTAGGGCAGAGAATGTTTTCTAACCTATATGCTTAAGTATTTCTGTGGGTGTACATGTATGAGTGTGCAGTATGTCTGACTGACAAGGTAGCTGTTTTGTTTGTTTGTTTGTTTGTTGTTTTTTAATGTTTTCAATAATTAAGTCAATATTAATAGGGAAAACATACATAAATCAGAAACAACATGACAGAGCCCTTTCATATCTTTTAGGCATTGCTGTGGGTGTGTTAAGTGGTTATAAGCTTTCACATTAAAACAGTACTTCATTGGGGTCATTTGAAATAAATATGATACACCATGTTTTCACATAATTAAAGTTTATATGGTGCCATGAGCTCCTTGGGCCCTCAAGAGGTGCTTAAAAATCTGTCAACACTTCCACTGACTCATCTGCTCATTTCTTAACATGAATTTTGAATAACTTTGTTCTGTAGTGAAGCAGAACTAGTACATGTACAAACTGTTTAGGCATCCTGCTTTTGAAACTACTGAACTGACATGAGAAAAGGCAGGTGGTCAGAGAGGGGATGTGCAAGTTGCAGAATGAAAAAAATTAATAATTCATGAATGTGAAAGAAGGAAAGAAGAAGTTGAAAGAAAAGTAAGAAGGTGGATAACTTCAACTTTCAGACATTTTGGCATTTTAAAGTTACTCTATCTCCAAACTAAACAAGAAAGGAATTATTTTGAAATAATTGGGTTTGATTTTAAAAGTTATAAGATAAATTTAATACATAAATAATTCTGTGTCATGACAATAAATAAAAAGCATAGAAAAGACTTGCATTGCTGAGAGAGATGTGTTTCCAGTCTTCATTAATATCACCATCACAGAAAATCAGGCTGTTTTCTTTAATACCTAAATCCGGTTTGAAGGGGCCTGTTCTTAGGCAACTATGTTTAAAAAAATATTCTGGGAGAGATAAGATGTATTCTGGCAGACTGGAGAGTGAGAAAAGATAAGCATTCTGAGGGAAAACATTTTTTAAAATTACAATAATTAAAACCAAAATGTAAATTGAATTAATCTGAATTAATATCTATGTGATACAAATTTAAGCTGTACAGCTGTACAGATGTCACAATCAAATAGGAATCACATATTTCTATACAAGAAGTTCAAATAGTACTGTGGGTGAATGCATGTCATATTTTACTCATCTGAGTGGGATGCTTTAATGTCAGGAAAACTGAAGGATGTCTGGGAATCTCACAGTTGCTCCTCCAAGGTATGAGTAGAATAATAAAAGTTCCTGATATCAGTGACATCCTACTGTTAGTTATATCAACACTCAAGAAAAACTGAGGAGAACTGCGAAATTTTTATATAAAACTGTACTGGTTTTATCAATATTCCATATCACAACATCATGCAACAGGCTATAGCCTAGTGAGTTAATTTCAAGCAACTATTGTCAAACAATCAGACATCTTTCAGAAACTATCAGGCATGTTATCCTGGTATTTTATACATACAAATGCACAAGTACATATGTATAAAATTTAATGTCATTAAATGTGCACTGTGGATAAAAATAAAATTAAATAATTTTTAAAATTATGTATGCAATTTGGAAACAGGAAATTGTTATATCTCTTGCAATACATCAAGTCAACAGAAAAAAATCTTAACTCTATACTACAGAGAATAAGAGAAACAAAAGAAGAAATAAGTAAAAGAAATGTAGACATCAAGAAATAGAAACAAATAGAAAATAAAGAGCAATTAATTAACAGGAAGTTGTGAAACATCATTTTCACTGTATTCAGAAAAAAAAAAAGAAATCACAGAGATGCAGGTTATTATAATTTCATGCATTAGCAAACAAAACTCGGATATGAGTTTAATCTTTTTAAATAAAAAGATGCATAATTAAATAATATTTATCTATATACATCAAGGCTTACAGTAGTACCCATGTTTTGAAAAAAATAACTTAAATATAGGTCTTGGTAAATAATGAGGGTCTTTTCTTCCTTAACTCTATATGTGTGTCTCAGAGTGACATCAGTGAAAAATGCTTTTAGGATATCTATAAGATTAGAATAAAAAAAGTATTTTTAAACAAATGTGTGCTTTGCTTTCAAAATGTGTCTTCACAAAGTCATTTTAGCAGTGAAGAATTAAAATTTTAAGTTTTCATTGCAACAGAAAGTACTTTCAGTGACTTCATTCTGAATAGCATGGAAAGATTTTATTTCACATTTCATGTGTTATAATGACATATTAAATGGGAAAATAGAGTCACAGACCCAGTTATCTTGTTTTCTGAAGTCATGTGTGTAGATGAATGCATCTGGCATTTTAAAATATCACTGAAATCTAGGAGGAGGCTTTTTATTTATATCACTTTTTATTTTATCTTTCAGAGAAAACCACTGAATTTGTTTGCATAATGTGTTGCAAAGCAGATCTTATAGCTATAATCAGAACTATAATCCACAAAGACGAACTGAACTTGCCTACATTCGATCCTGCTGGATATGGATAAATTTAGGTGTTTAGGTTCAAACAAATAGTCCGTGAAGTTCTCATTTTGCTAGCTTCTCAGTCTGAAAAGCACTTACTTTTCACAGTGCGTTCTATTTATTTAGACTGATAAATCAACATGCTTCAATATTCTACTTAGGATATTGAATTTTAAACTGGCCCATATCAGAAGCCTCATTTGTTAACTATAGAATAGAAACTGAAACTAAGGAAAAACATGTGTTGTTTTCATCAAAACACAGAGATGATGATGTTTGGCAAGTAGAAGTCTTCATGGCTAATTCCTCTTTTCTCTGTAGTTTTTAATCCCGTGACTAGAGGGATTAGTGACTAGAAGCCTATTTTATTTTTTTTTCTCCCACACTATTGTATACACCAGACTCATGTTCCCTCTTAATTAATCACCATGTGACTCAGATTTTCATTCTCATAAACAGTGATCCACAAATTGATAGAGAAATGGACAACTATACTATTCAAGCTGCAAAATATGAGCTTAAATTCCTGCAAATTGTAATCAATAACAATTCCAAGTTTCCAATTTCTGAAGAAAAATATCTAAACAAACAAACAAGCAAAAAAATTGTAAGCACAGTACTTACAAGGCCTGCTCCAAAAGAAACACCTTCTGTTTTTTATGTTGTTCCATGACATCAGAGGCAAACTATTGGTGCTATGACAGTAGAGGTTGAACCTCTGTTTCTTTACATTTTGTTGCTGAGTAATAGATGATGGCGAAAGGACACTTTGACAAAATGACATCAGACATGGAAGTGCATATGAAGCAAAAGTGTGTCACTGATTTCCTCCATGTAGAAAAAATCACACCCATTTGCATTCATCAAGGCTTCCTGAATGTTTATGGAGACCAAACAGTGAATGTTAGTACGGCGATGCAGTGAGTGCTGTGTTCCAGCAAGGGCACTGTCATATAAGCTATGAAACAGAGGGTCATTTCCACTGGCACAGAATTTTATGAGCATGGCATACAGGCTCTTTTTTATTGCTGGCAAAAGTGCATAGCTAATGATGGTGGCTATGTTGAAAAATAACTTTTTGTAGCGGAGAACCTACTCTATTAACTATGTTACTATGTACTTTGCACCTGCTGTAGTTTCCATGGAAATAATAGGAAGCATTACTTTCAGGACATTTTAGATATCTTCATATGCATCTCTTACTATAGTCTGAAGAGCGATCCTACTCAGACAAATGTCTATCCAGAGGAAAGCATCCCCTAGTGGACGAAGTCATTAACTGTTATATTCAATAAACTATAAAATTTCAGAGTTCAGACTTCAGGTTTATGTTAGCAGCTCACATGCTAACTCCAGTCCTTCTCAGAATCTTATAAAGCCTAGATAAACAGATTCAGTGTAGAAAATGATTTGATAGGTATCTTACATTTCTGCAGTACTAGAAATACTCCAGTGCATAATGACATCTAGATGCGTTTTCTAAATTAAAGAAAATATTGTCAACTAGAGTCTTCTATTTCTTCACAGAATAGTAGGAGCCAGATATTCAAACATGCATTTTATATATTTGCATTTGAAATATATATAAATATATGAAAAATTAAATATATTTAATGTCCTCAAATCAATAAACATGATATTTAAATTATGTGGAATCTTTACTGCCTATATTAGCAGTAAATTTTAAAATATTTTTGTATTCTGAATGCTGAAGTAAGCTCTCAATTAAGTAACTGCATCAAGTTAAATAACCATATAGTTGCTTAACTGCTATGTTCACAAAGAAGAAAATATTTCACAAATATATTTGAATTTAAATATAGTGAAAAAGATTAAAAGTCAGAGATTCCACTTATATACAATCAAATATGATAGAAAAGCTTGTTAGAAAAGCAGGCTATGCTCCTGACAATTTTGTGAATTATTATTATTATTTTTTCAATGATAACATAAAGCACATTCAATTTTATCTGAAATTCTTTACATGTTATTTTTCAGAATTTATATATTATATAAAAGATGATTATTTTAAATTAATTTCAGATAGATCCAAGCTAATAGCTGTAATCATACTAGACATATGATATGACTAGCGTCATATACATACTAGATATACACCATGTAATCCATCTTATTCTAATAGTGTATGTTATATTGCTGGCTGTCTTTTTACTTCTGTCAGATAGCACTCACATTCAGCTGCTTTTATATGGGATCAATAACAAATTTTAACATTTTTATTTTACACCTCATTTGTCCTCATATTTCATGGGGTAGAACAAATACACACTAAATTGTGGGTTATACTGCTATTTTTCAACATGATTATTATGCAATTCAAATTAATTTCTTCATCTTCCCGAACTCCAGATTCAACAATGCTTTTATACTGTTTTTTCCTTCCTTTAGCAGTGATGTGCAACATTCACTTAGTGGCAACTCATTATATTATCCAAGGATAGTTAATTGTATTTATTGAATATATATATAAATATTGTATATGCTAACAGTAAGGAAGTGAATGCTAAAGTACAAATTTAATAGAATACAGATACTGTAAATTCTATTTGTCCTAAAGTTGCAAAAATAGTTTCAAAAATTTTCTCTTATCTAATCATTTCTGTTCAGATATTTGTATCATTTGTATCATTGTGAGCTTGATTTTGATTTTCCTGGTAAACATCGCCAAAAAACTTTCATTTGTACGTTAATCAATTCATATTTATTCATGGATTTTTTTTAAGCACATAATTGTATCTGGCAATCATTTTATTTTTCTAATGCATACACTGACAGAATTCAAATGAGTAGAATGAGTGCTTGTCTAGGGCAATAATAATAATAATAATAATAATAATAATAATAATAATAATTCTGTCAGCAAAATGTTTCTTCATTAGTAAGCACTACAAAATTAAATGAATCTATTGCTACTCATTATGTGTAAATAATAAACATCTGTAAAATCCATAGGTTATGTAGTATATACATGCATTTAACATCATTTTAATGAGACTAGTATAAAGTGTAGATAAAATACATTGAAAACAGACAAAAAACATACTCTATACTGCCCAAGTGATTCAAAATGTAATTTATTGACCAATAATATTAAGTAGACTGAGCATCTATTTCAGTAGTGTGCAGGATAGTTTGCACATATAAAATTAATTTACGGTTTTGCTAGTCACTATTTTCTTCTCTGATGTTTTAACCCTCTATCTCTCTCATTTAAGATTCTGATTCACTTTTCAATAAAGTGGAATCCTCAGAATCAATGCAATTTATTCTACAATTGTTCAATAAGTGTAAAGACAAGTTTTGTTTGGGTGCTAAGTACTGTACATAATGTACAAATCATCTGTACATATGTATAATAGACGTGATCATGCACCTTCTGTAAACATTGGAAAGACTGCTGTAAACTTCAACGGCCTTTGATAATTGTTATCTATATAGCATCAGAAAGCATACTAATTTTAGATGTCCAAAATTCTGATATTTCTCATACCTGAAAAGTCCTTTGCAAACACCCTAATGCACCACACTGCATGGTGGATCAGCCTCATATTGCACTTTTTACTCTTTTTTCTACATGCAGTTAATAAGATGTGTGGATTTGAGCAGGTTAACAGTGAAACAGTGTGTTACTTTCACAGCAGAAAGAGGTACGCTCTTCATTGTCAACAGCAAAACCGACTTTCATCTCAACAAGACACATCAGCCTAGTTGTACAGGGTAAATGATGTGAACATAGCCTGTCAGGAGACATTTGTACATGAAGTCATAAAAACACAGTTTTTTTCCTGCTTATATAGCATCACCTATACAATATGTTGAAGAGAAGAGATTATACATGGCAAAACCTGATGAACAAACAAAGTTTAAGCTCATCTATTGGGCCTCTTTCTCTTCTTGAAAGTGTCATGTTGAACTGATAACTCTCATATCTCAAAGTGAAACAAAAATTTGTTTTCTGGCATAAAAGAAAATATTTTAGCTAAGCCTTCATAAACCTCTTTAAAAAATCAGTGTGGTATTGATATTGATAAATTCAGTGTTTTTTAGTCAAACATCCTTTCTAATACTGATATTTATTTGTGTATCACATTTTACTTAGGAAAAGAAAAAAACATCTTTGAAGTCATTATGGAAAAGCCTTAGTCCCCGAGAAAGTAGGAATTAAATGTTACTTAAACATAGGATCATGTTGAAGTGAGACACCAGACTGTCGCTAGACTTCATCTGCAGTCTTTGGAGAACGACAAAAATGTTCCTCAGTCCTGGCTTTGCAGTAGGATGACCAAAGTAGTTGGGAAAGCTATCTGCATTGAGAGTCAATTAAGAGTAAAATAGTTCCTGCAGTGTTAATTTGCAATGAGATGACTTGAACATGTGCTCCTTTTTCTCCTACAAGCAACTGAGGCAAAATCACATGAGGTTTGGTGAGATCTGCTCTCTCTTCCACACTTATTTTAAATACAAAAGTTATGGTTCTGCACAGACACAGAAAGACAGGTGTCCTCAGCAGACCATTTTGTTCTTCCTCAAATTCATAATGGTATAAGAGCCTGAGGCACTTTATGGCTATCTATACTTTGTTCTCATTTTAACCGCAGGAAAAAAAAAAAGAAAAAAAAAAAAAGGGCATGCACATACAGACGTTTAAATATATCTCACTGAACTTACCAGAGAACTATATAATTTAACAGTAAATCATTTGTATTGAACTCTGGGAAACAACTCTTAATGTTTTTAAAATACTGTATGCATATTTTGGATAAATCCTCCTTTTTCCTTCTTTTCTACTCAACCTTCAGTATGTTGTTCTAAAATCTTCAGTGTAACTAGGCTGCATTATGAATAGTATTTGTTTCCTGTGTATGAAGCAATCACTCAAAGTATTAAAAATATTTCTCATTACATTGTTCATATGCATTCACTGCTATCTTCCTCATCATAAAATTTTGTGATGTTATATTTGAATAGATATTTCAAGATGTTATATTTGCTCATTAATTCCCTATATCTGATCTTGTCTTAACACAAAATATGCAGTATGTGCCTTCTTTAGTGGCATCCTTTAATATAATTTCACTTATTTTCTTGTGAAGAAGAGATTCTGGAGAAAGACATGCAGTGGAGGATTGCCTTCATTTTTTCTGCATGCAACTGAAAACACATCCATGTGTTCTCAATGTAAGAATCTAGATCAGGCATGTCCAACCCGTAGCCCTGCACTGGACATCTGGGTGTGCCTCAGCTGCAGAGAAGCAGGCATACCATACATATAGAAGTGCTTGAAGCACCAGATTTGTCACAGGATTTTTCAGACATACCTAGTTGTTCACAATTGAACTGTCCTCGCTCTATCAAGAGAGAGATGTTCTTTCCATATCATGAAGTCAGTCCTTAGACACATTTTGAAAATAAAACATTTGTTTTTCTTTCTTAACAGATTAGAAAATCACAACAAAGTATTTCCACTTTAATCTTGCTAAGATAATCAGGTTATGGAATTGAAAGAAACTTACGTGAAATAAGGGGAAAAAAAAATAAGGAAAATCTAAGAGAACACAAGGAGCAGAATGTCTTAAAGGTGAAATAGGAAGTAAAGCTTCAAGTCAAATTTATATAATTTCAATGAATGTCTTGGCAAATTTATTTTAAATGGAGAGTTATTTTTGCTTATCTCTCAGGTCAATGAGAGGTAATTGCTGACCACCTGCTTAAAAACCTAAATATATATTAACAAGGTTTTTTTGTGCATATGTGCGTTATTGTTGTTGTTTTTGTTTTTAATGGAAATTATTAAATCCCCTCATTCTGGTCTCTTTATAATGCTTAGTTTTACCAGTGTTTTCCTCAACATTTGACTATTCTAAGGAATGCTGAAGCGGTATTGCCCTTCCTGTCCATTCCTGCAGAAGAAATAGGACACTGTTTCAAAGGACAGTACTTCAGATTGTTTCTTCCATTTTATCTTCCTTTCACAGTTTTACATGTCTCCTCACCAAATTTAAATTATATTTTGCACAAACCTCGGAGTATTAATAAAAATCCATATATTAAGTTTTTACTCCTCATTTGTCTTATCTCACTTTTTGATACATCTCTTCCAGTTTTCCAACTGAATGAATATATCTCAGACATAGACACACACACATACACACAAAACAAGAAATTTCACATGCTATCCCTTCTAGATGTCTCTCACACAATGTTTCTATTTATTTCTGTGTTGGAAATTTGGAATATGAAAGTGTTATAAATACACTTAAATTTGAAAAAAGCAGACTATCATAACTTCAGAAAGGATAATACGAATAGACATCTGCAGATAAAAAACAGAAGTTTCATTTTGATGGCTTATCTTAAATATGGATTAAAATATTTGTAAGAAAATATGAAGTTAAGACCCAGAAAAAAATCAATTATATGTACCATGAACTCAGCAAATTGCAGAATTAATCTGAAAGGGAATACACTACAGGTGAGAAGAAAACTCACTATTTCCAATGGAGTAAAAAAATAATATTTTAAGGGAAAAAGATATGCTTAGTCAATTGATTTCCATTCCTGGAACTTTTCATAAATTGGAATGGAGACAAATATACAAGTTTCAGTTAGCTGGAAAAAGACTGTGTTATCAGCAGTTACTAATTATTTATTTGATATAGTTCAAATTTCTCTTCTGAACAAAATAAGTTAATTACATTTGCAAATACTATGGACAGTCCAAAAATAAATGGTGGCATCTGAAAAGATTAATTTTAAGTGGCAGATGATGTACTTACTGCAAGTATATAAAATTTGCATATAAGTTGTGCCAGATCAGACCTATTCTTGCTGAAATATTAGCAGATAGTATGTTGAGCATATTAAAAGAGTTTCAGCTTACATAAATACATGAAAAATATATCTGTAAGTAACCTGATAATGTGATAGCACTGACCATTTTTGATTATGCAAATATCCAGACAACAGCAATACCAGAGCAATTGTTCCAAGTTAAGTGTTCTTGAGTACACTGAATATAAAATGGAATAAAATTTCTTGTATTATCTGTAAGAAACAGTATGTAGGTACTTTACCCCAAACATGAAAATGTCCTGACAACAGGAAAAGTATCTGCAGGCTTTTTCACTCTATTGTTTTGATTATTTGAAGCTCTATATTCAATAATGAGAGCAGTGAATGCTAACTTTTTGCTGCTTACAGAAAAAGCAGCAAAACCATACAGAGTTAAAAAAAAAAAATCTAATTTCTTTCATGGTAGCTCATTAAAAGATCTGGAAATAGGTCTACTTGTTTAAATATGTGCAGCTGAAATATATTCTCATTACTAGAAATGGGGGGGAGGGGGTGGGAAGCTTAAAAAAAAGCTTAAAAAAAAAAAGCTTTATTTTTGATCCATAAATAAATACTACAGATTTAAGAACAACATGTAGAGCATTCTTCTCATGTTGTAGGAAAATTGAAAATGAACCTCTACTTGAGTGTCCTCCCAGCAGAGGTATTTAAAAAAAAAAAAAAAAAAAAGAGAGAGATTCAATTACTTGATGCAAATGTAAATATAAATGAAGATATTAAAAATATTACAATGTGTTGCAATTTTCAGAAAGAGATCTGATTAGAATGAGAAAAGTTTTGCATGGATTTTCCTGGAAATCAACATACTTACTGATATATTCAGTATTCATATTCAGCTATAAAGTTTCCACAGCTTTATCATGAAGTTTACTAAAGAGAGGCATTAAGTAGCCAGAAAGACACAGATATTATTTGATTTTTAAAGTAATAATTCTATAACAATTTTATCTTTCTTATTACTATGTTAATTTCAATTTTGACACCTGTAATAAAATATCAGTTCAAGCACAAATATAGATAACTTATTTAAAAGGTAATAATGATAACTATAAAACAACTTAAGACTAAATATTAGCTAAATAATTGCATTATTCATTTTGCTGAGTTTTCAGTTTTGCAGTAACCAGGAATGAGAAAGAAACAGAAAATGTGAAGGAAGAATGAGAAAGATAGGAATATTTTTTTCCTACCTAAATGGCTCAACTCCTAATTAAAACATCTAGAAACTCATGTTTCTTCTTGACAATCTTTTCTGTCTAAAAAACGAACAAACAAACAAACAAACAAACATCCACCTGTATTAAGTGCTCTTGGCTGTGCTTTTTTCCTTTTTGTATTTTCTTTATTTTCTCTGTGGTAAATACAGTCAAATAAAGTACTTGTCTTTAAAATAACTCCTGATTGACATAAGTTTTCAGTTGCATAGGGGGATTAAAAGTTATGTTCTGCCTGCATGATATTTATTGCAAGATCAAGGTATTAACTGGTGGATATAGGAGAATATACATGATCATACTGAGCCTCTGTTCCAAAATCTCTTGCAGTGCTTTTTCACTGAGGATGTAAGACATATCTTGCTTTTTATTAAGATAATAAAAAGCATTAAACCACATTGCAGATTAATCAGCAGTATAATTTATAATCTGATTAGAAAATGAAACTCTTTGGTTAACTGAATTCAGAAATTTTTCTGAAAGCATACTTTTCTCTTATGTTTGCAGATTTGTTAAACTAAAAATAAATACCTCTCTGTGTTAAAACTTTTGCTTAGCAGTGAGACATATGCTTAGTTTTAGCCTAGGGAAAAGTTTTCCAGGACAAAATCTGGCTATTAGAGAAGAACAATGACTATTACCTTGCGGAAACTTTAAAAACAATATTAAATGTTAGATATCTATATAAACTAGATTATCCAAACTCTAGAATTATCACTTTTATTTAGAAGCACCCTATTGTTTCAGATACTCTCACTACAAAGTGAAGTACAAGTGTCCAATAAAAGTGAAATCCTACTTTTGCTAATAACGTCTTTGCTTTATTTATTCATGACTGGAGTGGTGCCTTGAGAGAACTGCTTTATTTATTTATAAGAATCAACATGGCTGCATTTTTTGACGTAACACCCGTTCACATGAAGAAGTTCTAACATCTCTTTGAATAGCTGACTTGTGATTTCATAGTATTTCAGACCATTGTATCAAGCAATTCATAGTAAGAGAATTACTTGCTCATTGTATTTAGAGATGTCTAAAGAGCAGCAATAGATACATAGGATACAACAATAGATATATAGGATAGGTAGATAGTGAGAGCTGTCTTGTAAATTCTCAGTTTTTGTGGTTAAGTTTGCAACACTGTAGAAGTTTCACACCGCATACTCATCGCATACTCATGGTGAATTAATAAAAATCATTCTCTTGCTTCTACACCCTTTCCTTTTCCCCTCTTCCCAGTTTCCTGTGCTACAAATCCTACTCATTTGATAAAAACCTTCCAAAATTCTATAACCTTGTTACTCATTCTCAAATTCAACAATATAAGAAAATACTTGAAATATTTATCTTTGTATAAATGGCTAAAAATTCCTTTTTAATAATCCTTTTTTTTTTTTTTTGGTTGATTTATACATCGATAGAAAAGTGTAGATGATTTGAATAGGCGACTATAACTGCTTGTCTTCTGATCCCTAATTTCTGTGATATAATAAGGCATGTCACAGACTGAATGTATTCATCATTTCTAACTGGAAAATTCATGATATGACAAAAAATATTGATGAGACCTTGCTTTTCAGTAAGGTAAAATAACTATTTCAACATTTACTTGCATAAATTTAGGAACTGATTCTGAATACATGGAATTAAATAACATCCACTCTGTTGGATTCACTATATTTCATGAAGATGGTGAATGAGTGAGATTCATTCCACTTTGTATTTCAGTATTTTCTTATAAGGAGAATTTTCATTTGTCTCTTTAGGAATACTCAAGTTCACACTAAACAGTTTGAAATCTCACACAGTATACGCAGTTGAAAGGATTCAGAATAAACATAGAAGCTGGCTTTCAAAGTCACATTTTTTTTCAGGAGTTTTACTGATATTTGATTTTTACTTTTTTTTTCAGTCTGAAATAGTTCCTGTTGGAAACAAATTTTATAAGGTTTTACCTCTGTTGGTAATGACTTTCTTATACATATCTCTAAAAATATCTCTAGACAGATAAAGCAGTGTATAAAAATATTAAGTACCATTATATCACACTACAAGCGCACAGAAAAATATGTAAGACATAACAGTGCACTGAAATATGGCAAATCTAGCTTATAAATGGGTAGAATCTGAAAAAGGAAGCATAAAGTAATTCAACAGAATATTCAATATACCTCATCTTGAAAAATTATTTAGTATAACCAAAAATTCACTAGGAATATTAGATAATATTTTAATAGAAGGCAAAAAAAAAAATAAAAAAATCCTGCAGTCAGAAAAAAAAAAAAACATTATAAATAGTATATAGGTAACACTGTAAACAAAAAGCCATTTTTTTCAAACTTGACTGCTTAATGTTACACTTTTCAGTGTCTATTTGTGACTGGAACTTAATATTCAAAAGCATTTAATCTCTCGAGATGAAGACAGTTTCAGTGAAAGTAAAATAAGCGGACTTTTTTTTTTTTTTAAACAAGGTTATTTTCATGCATGCAATTTAATTTAACACAAAATTCTAGCCTTTCTTTTAAATGTTTAGTCATTGATTGATTCAACATAGTGTTAGACACTTACGTTTTTTTAAGATCTCACACATACTAACAGTCTTTGTTAATACTTCTCTCACTTTATACTGACCACAGAAATAATTCTAAATGTTTCTATTTTTAGTTTAGATGCATTTGATATCTGCCATAATTTATTAGACATTAGGACTCAGCCCAAGGTTTTATAAAATTGGCTGGAGTCTTTCACTTACTTTAATACCTCATGGTGAATTTTAAAACTACATACACTTCTAAGATTTCTTTTTTCTCTAGCTGGCTTGTATATTTCTTCAAAGAAAAAAAAACATATATTTTTGAGATGTCATTCTTTTATTTTGGTTAGAGAAACATAAGTATTTGCTTTAAATAATGTTATTCATTGTTATTGTTTTAAATAATAATGTTATTTGTAGAGGAAATGGACCTGGGGGTATTGGTTGATGCTCAGCTAAACATGAGCCAGCAGTGTGCCCCAGTGATCAAGAAGGCCAGTGGCATCTTGGCTTGCATCAGGAATGGTGTTGCCAGCAGGAACAGGGAAGTGATTGTCCCCCTGTACTCAGCTCTGGTGAGGCTGCACCTCGAGTACTGTGTCCAGTTTTGAGCAGCTGAAGGAGCTGGGATTGTTCAGTCTAGAGAAGAAGAGGCTCAGGGGAGATATTATTGCTCTCTATAACTATCTGAAGGGAGGTTTTAGTGAGCTGGGGACTGGCCTCTTCTCTCTTGTAACTGGTGATAGGACTAGAGGGAATGGCTTCAAGCTGTGCCTGGAGAGATTCAGGCTCGACATTAGGAAATACCACTTTTCTGAAAGAGTGGTCAGGCACTGGAATGGGCTGCCCAGGGAGGTGGTGGAGTCACCGGCCCTGGAAGTGTTTAAGGAATGTTTAGATTTTGTGTTGAGGGATATGGTTTAGTGAGAACTATTGGTGATAGGTGGATGGTTGGGCTGGATAATCTTGTCAGTCTTTTCCAACCTTGGTGATTCTGTGACTCTGTGATTCTGTGATTCTATTCACTCTTGTTTTCTTTTTTACTGTATGTGTGTGTCTATATGTGTAAGAACGTGCCTTGGTGAACTAATATGGAAAGTGTTACTGATACTTTTCAGCAGCTTTCAAAGTAAAGCCTATGTTCTACAGATTGAAAGACTCAAAAGAAGAAGATAATTGAAATTCTTATGTAATTTGGACTGCCTGAGTAGGAATGAAAAGTCCTGTATGCAGTTTAGCTAAAAGCAAAAACATAATTCACTAAAAAGAAGACGAAAATAAGAAGCAGTGTAACTTTCTAACTGATTAAGTTAAGTTCTGTGTAGGAATCTGGAGTAAACTGGTATTAGTGTCATTGATCAACTTTGTCTTTCTCATTCATTTGCCTTAATAGAGATGTCAGCAACATTTTACGAGTCTTAGAACATGGTATTTGGTCTACAGCTGTCTCCCTAGAAGGTTCTTAAATGTCCTGTGTCACATTTACTATCTCCATACAGTTTTCTCAGATATCTTACGGTATCTTAAATGATACTAGATATATATATTACACAATTATTACAATGTTTGCACTAAATACATGGAATTTTTGATTTACAAGACATAGAGGAACACAGTTTTTATATGACCAAGACAATTTTTGATTTTTACATTAATATAAAAGACCATACATAGTCAAACATCAACTTGACTTTTAGAGAATCTCATAATCTTTGATTTGAACATCAGTTTGCATAAATATATTTTGAAGTAAAATCAGGTTATGATAATTTATATGAGGGTGTGTGAGTGATATAAAAGGTAAATTAACAAGACACTTATGTAGTGATCAGTAGAAAGAAAGTGGTTACAAAAGGAGAAAAATCTTCCACATGTCTGGCAATTTATGAAGGTTTTGTGTGTGTGTGTGTGTGTGTGTGTGGTTTTATTTATTTACTTATTTATTTATTTGTAATACTAGCTATAATACTACATATTTACCTTTTTCTTATTAAGATGTAAGATCACTTTTATTTTAGTCTTGGCTATGCATGCAGTCTGAAAGTTTAGAAACAGCACAACTTTGGAGCACAAAACAAGTATTTCTATTTTGTAAGGCAGCTACAGGTTTTACACCATGACTAATGCATTTATAAATGCATCATTATCATCATTTCTGTTGAACTGAAAAGGCAAAATTATTCCTTCATATTTTGAAGACTTATCTACATATTGTAATTGATTTTCCATGTGATGATTTTAAAATACTGGAAAATTATTAAAATACTGCAGTCAATTCAAGCAGTTTTTCCAAGACCTATTTGATCATTTAGCAATAGTTTAGTATATTAAATATATGACAAAATTCAAACTTGTTAGATAGTTAAAAAAAAAGAAAAAAAAGTTAATGGATGTTTTCCACCATTCTGTAGGGCAATTCCGTGCAATTTAGTAACACATTGAACCTGATGAGCAAGAGGTTGTGGTGTTGAACATGATAGTCATGTACAATATCTAGTCTGAAGTATTATATTATTACAGAAATGATTAAAACTTGCTTATTGAATTGTGTTCATATGTATAATTTATAAGGAATCAGAGTCAGTTAGGAATGAAAACTTGATCTGTTTTTGTTTGTCACACACTGGCTGCCTAATGTAGTGAAAAATAAAGCATGAAATTTCTCATTCTACTTCACTCTCCTCAGACTTCTCTTCAAATGAGAATTCTCTTCCACTACAGACTTTGGGGAAGTTTTTGTTTTGTTTTGTTTTGTTTTTCCCCCTAAATAATTTTCTATGAACTATGCATGGATTTTATGTAGTACAGCTTTTTTCAAGAGAGACAGAAGCCAGATGACAATGTTTATTAGATTTAAAATCATTACTGGTGGTTCTGAAACTAAGTAATTTAGGTCTATTCTTTCTCACTTTGATGTTGTTTTCGGTAATCTTTTAAATCAGAGTGAAGATAACAGGCCATATAGTTAATTACTATAAATCCAAAAATAATTCTATTGACTTTAAGTTGAAAATGAATTTTACACTTTGGTTCTGAATCATGCCAAGGAACTTCCTAATTAGTTTGACTCCTCAGCAGCAAACCTTCTCATAGATTCAAAATTATGTTCAGGAGGAAAGCAAATATTTTGCCTTGGAATTATATGTGGCAGTATGTAACTTTGTAAAATAAATGCAATATTAATGCATTAAAGGAAGAAAACATTTCTTTGTAATTGGCATGGTGTTTCTGCAAATAGGAGTTATTCCTGAGATAGGAAACTATTACACATGCTTTCATACTATCATTTACATTCTTAATGTCCACAAGAGATTAAGAGCTAAAACTTCCATATTTTAGCAACATAACTCAAAAAAAAAAAAAAATATATATATATATATATATACATATGTCTGTATTCAATAGGAACCTGTGTTTACAGAATCAGACTCACAGATGTGATGCAGGATGCCTCTGGGTCCTGGGAGCTCAGTGTGGGGCCAATGTTTTCTCGATGTGCTGACAGTTGGGAAAGCATAGGAGGCAGAAACAAGACATTAAATCCTCTGTTCTGCAAGATTAATGAAACTATGCCATTTTACAGCAAAGGAGTTTGAAAAACTAAAAGTGTGGAATTAATTTGAGAAAATGCACCTGTCTATATTTACAGATATATTTAGACAAGGTGCCCTAAATTCTTGCTAGAGTCAATGGCAAGAACTAAAACTTTTAAAACATGTTTATTTCTTTCTAAATATGGACAGAGTTTATTTTAAGATTAAGATTTCCAAAAATAGTTGTCCCAAGGTGAATAAAGTATCTAAGTTCCAGATATATTCAATGAAGAACATGATCTTTGCAAACATGTAAATGACCATTGGAGATGCCTTGGAGTATCTCATACATCCAGGACACCAATTGGGCTCAGAACTTACTAAAGATTTTCAGGCCTTCTAGAGTGTCAAATAGAGGTCAGATGCGATATGTCTGGAAACCAAAATTACGTTTTAAAAATGAATTTCGTGTTAAATATCTATTTAAATTGATTTGAACCTTTTCCTACTCTCCATTGAGTGTAATCATTAGCCCTTCACTGACTTTGATGAGTGTTTAAAGAACCAATTCACATCAATATCTAGTCAATATTTAGTCACATAAATTTGGTGTCTTAATCTGCAGTTGAACTGTTCTTAGCATTCTAAAATGCTGCATCGAAACTTCAAGGTTCACATGAAGATCTCCACTGATTATGCAGAAAGCCAAATGTGCCTAGCTCGGTAGGAGGAAAATGTGAAAAAGCAGCAGAATGACTCTCCTAAAACTCATCTTCAGAATTTAATGACAAACAAACAAACAAACAAAAAACCTTAATAGACACATCTACCAATTTGACGTCACAGATATAATCTACAGTCTAAGAAAACCTCGTCACAACTGATTTCTGGAAACTGATTTCTGAAAACTTAGATCTTTTGTCGAAATCTATGTATCACAGAAAAAGAAAACAAACAAACAACAACAAAAAAAACATATATGGTCAATCTGACTTGTTAGATTATGTCAGTTGTGGTTATATTGATATCTGCACATTATAGATTTTACCTAAAATAGACTCATTCTACAAATTTAGAGACTGAAGAAGTCCATGATTGATAATTTTCAGTTACTACTAACTTCTCAGCCAAGTATTCTAAGAAGGAAGGAGTTGGGGAGTAGCTACTTCAACTTTCACCTTCTTTCACTGATTCATATATTTTGTTTATTTAGACTTAATTTAATAAAATAAGCAAGATTTTCCCCTATTAATTTAGGGCAATATTACATAAAATATTACATAAATTATTACATTATTATTATAATTTATTACATAAATTATTTGTTAATTATTCTCCTAAAGACAAAAAGAAGACAGTCTTGCAGAAATAACAATAAAATAAAAGTCTTTTAAGAAAGCCTCATTTTATTGTTCTTGCTGTCATTTTCTTTTACAAACAAATATATATCTGTATCTTCAGGCTGCAATAAAGATAACCAAAGATCATCAATAGCATGTATCCGCAATATTTCATTTTACTCATAGTAAATTGTGATTTGGCAAGGAAAAAAAAAAAAATAAATAAAAATAAAAAAATTGAAGAACAGTCCTTGGCTACCTTATTTTATGCATATATTCTTATTTTTAATTAAAAGTTACATCCTGAGTATGTTATTCATTAGTGTGTGATTCATCATGCTTAACTTTAGTAATATAAAAATTAAATAGCTTATCTGTGATTTAGCTTACTCAACTTTAGGAGCTGCAGTTTGGTTACTGACTGAGATGTTTAAATTCTTGTGCTCACAATACAGCTGTTACAATTCAGCCAGGGAACACTTAAGATGCCTTAGTATAATCATCTACAGCATTTAATATGTTATAAAGTACCTTGCCTGGAATCCAGTTGTCATTTCAGAAAAGAAAATATTTTAAGCCTGTACAGATACCTAAGGTATCCTAGGATTCCTTTAAGACTATAAAGTATCTAAACATGCACAATTCAAATGATTTAAGATCTAAAATCTCGTCCCAAGTTCAAAACAACTGTACATTATAACACTGGGCATAGTTACAGCAACTTGAATTAATCCTGCTAAACTATTCTAGCAATTTTAATATAAAATAATAGGCCACATGACAAACTAAATTAATTCCTGTTGTTTTTTGTTTGTTTGTTTGTTTTTGCATTTGAGATTTTAATTAAACAAACATTTTGTCAATATATTCTTATCCTCTTGTCTTAACAGTCAGTGAATGTCAGGAAAAGCCAAAATCAGGGCCATCAGAGGCAGTTCAAAATATCCCACAGTACATATGAAAAGGAAATATGCATTCAAATCCCAGCAAGCCTGAAGTAAAAATGAAGGAAACAAACAAAACCCATAAAAACATGCAAAAAACCTCCCCAACTTTTAGGAACATTAGTGAATATCTGGGCCAAATTCTGAACCCACAATAGATGCACTAGGTGCATACACCTTGGAGGATGTAATGAGATTGTCTGGGCAAACTCAGTGCACATAAATGCATTAGCCCTGAAGGGATGCACCCATGAGTGCTGAGGAAGTGGCAGAAGTGTTTGTTGCACAATCCTCTTTCACCTATGAAAGTTCATGGAAAATAGGAGTTTCCTGAAGACTGGAGGACAAAGTCACTTCAGTCTTCAAAAAGGGCAAGAAGGAGGACTCCAGAAACTACAGGTCAGGCTGTCTTATCTATGTCACTGGGAAGTTGATGCAACAACTTATTTTGGATGTCATCTCCAAGAAAGTAGAAGAAAAGGATATGAGGAGTAGTCAGCATGGATTCACCAAGGGGAAATTGTGCTTGGCCAATCTGGTAGCCTTCCAGGCTGTCATGAATAGCTGAGTAGATGAGGGGAAAGGAGTGAATGTTGTGTACTCTGACTTCACCTACACTTTTGACACTGTCAAACAACCTCCTAGGTAAGTTTAGGAAGTGAGAGGTAGAGGACTGGACAGTGACATGGATTGAGAACTGGCTGAGCAGCAGAGCTCAGAAGGTTGTGATCAGTGATGCAGAGTCTTGTTGGTGCTCCCAAGAGGTTGTTATTGGATCCAATCTTTTTCAACATCTTCATCAACGACCTTGATGAAGGGATTTATCATGCAAGTCTGCTGATACAAAGCAGGGAGGAGTGGCTGACATACCAGAAAAATATGCCTTCTTTCAACCTGGACAGGCTGGAGAGTATGGTGGAGAGGAAGCTTATGAGGTCCTACAAGAGCAAGTGTAGCATTCTACACCTGGGGATGAATAAATGCACATGTCAGCACAGGTTAAGAGCAGATCTGCTGGAAAAGAGCTCTGCAGAGAATGATCTAGATGTCGTGGTGAAAAACAGGTTGACCATGAGCCAGCAGTGTGCCCTTGTGATCAAAAAGGCCAATGTTTTCCTGGAGTGCAATAAAAAGACCATAGGCAGCAGGTCATGAGATGTCCTCCTCCCCCTCTACTCTGCCCTGGTGAAGCCATATCTGGAGTACTGTGTCCAGTACTTTGGGTTCCCAGATCAAGAGAAGAGACAGAGCTACTGGAGAGAATCCAGCAGAGGGCTACAGAGATTATTAGGGGCCCGGACCGTCTCCCTTATATGGAAAGGCTGAGAGATTTGTGACTGTTCAGCCTGAACAAGAGACTGAGGGATCATCTTATCAATGCATTTAAAAAAAATTACAGGATAGGAGTCAAGAGAATGGGACCAGGATCTTTTTGGTGCTGCACAGCAATAGGAAAAGAGGCAACAGGCAAAACTACAATACAGGAAGTTCCACCTGAACAAGAGAAAGAATTTTTTTTATTTTGTAGGTGACAGAACACTGTAACAGGCTGTCCAGAAAGCTGTGGAGTCTCCTCTGGTGATATTCAAAACCTGTCAGGATGCTCTCTCGTGTAACCCACTTGAGGAAACCTACCTTAGCAGAGGAGGTGGACTAGGTGATCTATAGAAGTCCTTTCAAACTCTCAAATTCTCTGAGACTGTAAATTGTAGGCTCAAAGTCCAAGTACAAACTGGCTTGTGTCCAGATTGCTGAAGGCTAGTTTGCTCTGCAGTAATTTTGCCTTGGACAGCACAAGTGAAGAGCTCTAAAAAAGAGCAGAGATAATCCATTATGGATTATCTATTATGGATTGTATCTCCAGTGCTTGTGTTCACTTAAGTAGTTGTCCATTAATTTAGCAGGATGGAGTATCTCATTAAAACCAAAGAGGAATAGGATACTCAGTCCAACACAAAAGAATTTACATGACAATTATATTTTCTAAGTTTTCTTTCCTCCGCTACTGTTTGACAATTTGGACCTGCATGGAAAATTGAGAATGATTCCATGTCAATCAAGGCAGAGCAGAGATTTGCAACTGGTATTATTCTCTCTGCAGGAAAAGTTTATTTAAAATTTCTTTGTAAACTCCATCATTTCAAAGAAAATCTGCTAATTGGGTGAGAACTTTAGGTACATATTTGTAGATGTCATTTAGTCAAGAAAATGTATGTTTTGATTAAACATATATGTTGATAATTTCCATTTCCTTCTGCATCATGCTGGTCATGATCAAAGCTCCATTAATATTAGTACTATTGGCACTTTGAGAATAATTTTCTTAAATTTTGCAGTCTGTGCTAAATGCTTTTACATTTACAATGCTTGTTGTTTTATAATCAGAAATGTAATGCTTTCACATAACATCTGTCAACTTGCAGCATCACCTGACCACTGTTGATAATGTAACACTAGTATCTGAAACTTATCCTTTAAGGTATGAATCCTATTTTGAAATCTTATCAGCAAGTTTTTTTTTCCCCAATTATTTCATTCTCAATTTTCATTTGTATAACACAATGGACACCTCTGTATTTATTATTGAAATTGGAAATATACAGTCAGAAATGGGTCTTATTTAATATATATGCCTGTAATTGATATAATATATTTGGACACGCCACTTATTTATGAACATGCAGTAAAAAAAAACTTTCTTCACAGCTTAATTTTAATATTGCCTTGTTATGAGACTCAAGCCAACAGTCTAAACATTATCCTAAATATAATTTATTTAGTTCCCGAGGACTATTCTCTTATACTAAATTAGTTAAGATTATTTTTGATTAATAACAGCATACTCATAGATAGACCTTCCAAAAACGTGTCTCCTGTTCTCCAGAGCATCTTTAGTCAATGCCAGCAGCTCCTTTCAATGTGCTGTTCTTCCTGAGTAATTTCAGAAAATCTACAGATCTATCACCTGTTTAGTGAATTTTTCTCGTTCTTTCTTATTTTTGCAATCTTTTCTCTGTGAATCATGTTCTTAGTTTGTTACTGACACATTGCAGCGTATATATATTAATTACAGCATGAAATGTCAAAAGCAAAAAAAAAAGAAGAAGAAAAAGAAGAAGGAAAATACATTTAAATGCTGTTATTTTTCTTTTTCTAGTAGGATAGATGCACCTTAAGCTATTGTAAAAAAAAAAAAAAAAAAAAAAAATCTTTTAACCTGAAAGATATCATTATTATTTTTACTCTTATACTCTTATTAATATTAATATTCACTAGCATTCAGGGTGCCATAAGGAAGAGCTTAACTCCTGATAGGGATCTAAGATTAAGAAACAGTCAAAATGAACTCCCCCACAAAATTAGAAAATTCTCAGTATTTCAGTTGTCTAGAGGTGTCCCCCAGCCAAGCATTATGGATATCATTGCTAACACTAGCCCACACTTCCCATGCTTATCTACAAGGATGCTATGGGAGGTAAAAATAAAAAAATCTTTTTACTTGCATTTATTTTTCAACTACCGTGATCTTTCCTACCTTAACAGAGAATTGGTGAAATATTTGTATTTTGAGTAGATAACACCAATAAAGACACAAAGACACATGATAAAACAATGTTTATAACCACTGTAACTAGTTTTGAAACATTCAGTTCCCAAGCTGTAATTATGGGGGGAAAAAAAAAAGAAAAAAAGAAAAAAAGAAAAAAAAAAAAAAACAACCAAAAAACCCACCTGTTTCATGGTTTCATTCTCATCATTTCTACCCAATCTGTTTCAACTCTTTTTCCTGAAAGTTCATATTATTTGCAGAGTACCTGTTACACAATACTGACAATTTATCCTGGGCAATTGATACATCCACTTACAATATGACTAATGGACTCTAGGGTCTAGACACATCTTCTAGTTCCTGCCCTTAAATCTTTCCTACCATCTGTATTCTCTTTAGGATATCTCATGTGAATAGTTTGTTACAGTGTGTCCATAATTAAATTATATTTTTCTCATTACAAACCTCCTGTGAAAAACCACTTGCAGTTTGGCACTTTCTTTTCAGAATTTCTTTTCTAAAACACTTAATGCTATATTTTCTCCTCTACTGCAAGCATTTATCTCTTGCTGTAATCTTCTTAATGACTTCAGTAATGACTATAACCCCAGAGTATTGTATTCCTTATTTATATTTCAAACTTGACCCAAGAACAAGTTATTTACTATTAGAGGAACAGTAATAACTCTAAGATTTTGTTGCTGTTCCTGTTTTTGTTTTATATTTGTTTCCTGAGCCTTCGATTACTTTATGATGTTTCTATTGCAGCTATTATGTAATATAACAATTTCTGAAGGCACGAGCAGGAATAGGAGTCTGTCCCATCCAAAAGTAACCATTAGGATACAGTATCCAAGACAAAGAGCTAGTAATTTTAAAAGACAAAAATAAAATCCAAGATAATCATAGAATCATAGAATGACTTGGGTTGGAAGTAACTTCAAGGATCATCAAGCTCCTATCCCCCTGCAGCAGGCAGGGCCACCAACCTCCCCATTTAATACTAGACCAGGCTGCCCTGCACCCCATCCCATCTGGCCTTGAACACCTCCAGGGATGAGTCATCCACAGTGTCTCTGGGCAGCCTGTTCCAGCACCCCATCACTCTCTTGGTAAAGAATTTCCCCTGATATCCAATCTAAATCTTCCCTCCTGCATCTTAAAACCATTTCCCCTTGTCCTGACATTATCTACCCTTTCAAAGAGTTGACTCCCCTCCTGTTTATAGGCTCTCTTTAGGTACTGAAAGGCTGCAATGAGGTCACTCTGCACCCTTCTTTTCTCCAGGCTGAATATGCCCAGCTCCTTTTGCCTGTCTTCATAGCGGGGGTGCTCCAATCCCTTGATCCTGATCATCTTTGTGGCCCTCTTCAGGACCCTCTCTAACAGCTCCCTGTCTTTCTTGTACTGGGGACTCCAGACCTGGACACAGTACTCCAGATGGGCCCTCATGAGGGCAGAGTAGAAAGGGGCAATCACTTTCCTGTTTCTGCTGGCCACTCCTCTTCTGATGGAGCCCAGGAAACCATTCACTTTCCAAGCTGCAAGATCACACTGCTGGCTCATGTTAAGTTTTTCATCCACCAGGAACCCCAGGTGTTTCTCTGCAGAGCTATTCTCAAGGAAAATAAGAAAATAGATGTGGAGTACAATTGATCCAATTGATAATCTATAAATTTAAGTGATAACGTTAAAAAAAAATATATATATATATATATTAACCATCTCTGATATCATTAATTTTGTATTGATTTTGTCATATGTATTTTGTAATTTTGTATTTTGTTTAGTTCAAACATGCATTTAATCATCTTCAGTGCAGATGAGTATAACTGAATTACATTTAGAATGTAACTGTTTTGACCATTCATAGGGCTTTTGATGATTAATTTCTTAAATTGACTTAAATTGACTTAAATTGACTTAAATTGACAATTTCTTAAATTGTCTTTTGTGGTCAACAGTTGACTGTCTTCTACAAACCTTGAGTCTTTTCTTTCAGCAACATGTGGAAAGATCAACTACTGAAGTATTTCAAATGACTTACGTGAGCCAAATGAACCAAGTCATGAGCCTCTGAGTATACCTCCACAGCTCAACTCAGCTCATTTCTTCCCACAAGTGGCTACTTCTATTTTATGTGCTCCAATGTACCCCACCCAGGATCCAGTTGCAACTCAAGAAATATATGAATTAGCCCAAGGCCTTATGTTGTATCTACCAGCCTCATGCACACATCTAAGGTACTCCATGACACCTCTGAGGGAAACTACTGATTTATACGTAGGCAACTCAATGAAGCATATCAGACTAGGTGAGATAAATACCACCTACACTATAAGTCATAAAGCAATCTAGAAAACAAATCACATTACCTATTTTTTTCTTCCAGACTATATTGCTTCTCAATTTCCGTGTAACTCATCTGCACTTCCTTTCCCACAGTTTTGCATAGATTTCACTATGACTTCCCAGCCAGACTTTGCAACCTAAGCTCTCATTTAAAGGAAAACATAGATACGTTCCCATTTTTTTTTTTTTTTGTTTTTCCCCAAGTAATACCTTAACAAATTTTGTTTGCTAAACTGATTCAGGAATGAAACTATAACATAAACCAAGCATGATAAGATATGCTTAGACATATCTGCTTTGAGACCTAAGCTTGAGCAGTCTGTTTGAGCAGTCATGACTTCAACGAAACACATTAACAGCTAAATTTTTTTTTTTTTTTAAATGCTGACTCAGTTGGAAACTTTCTGAGGAGAATCAATATTACTATATAATGGGAAAGGAGAAAGTTGGAGAAAAACTTCTGGCACCACCAATGTTTTGTTTTTTTTTTAATTCAAATGGTAAAACACTTTATCCTAAACACTAATAATGCTGAAACAATGGCACTTAAAGCACTTGTTCTCTTAGAGGCAAATCACTGTTTCTGAAATGAGTTATTTCTCTCTGTTCTTCCATTTATTGTGAACTTACAGTCTTCGCTTTCAAGTGATCCATATAGGAAAATGCTGTTTCTTCGGGTGAATTTCTACTGATTTTGCTCCTCTTTCACAAAACTGAAGGATGTATTTAAGCAGTATAAACAGAAACTAATTCAGAAACTATTGAATAAATGAAACCACTCAGCAGATATCAATTGACGCAATAATTAATCTTGGAAAAGTAATACTGATTAATCTCATTTATATTTCTCCAAACATGAGATAATAAGACAACTTTTTCTGAAAGTATCAGACAATTATGTCAAATATCATATGTTACAAGTTTTCGCATTAAACTACCACTGATAGACATAATCATAATAAATAGACTGTAATAAAACAGAGTACTTGCAGAATTTTTAGTCTACATTTTCTCTGATGCAAATATTCCTATGTCTGGGAAAAAGTGAGGATAACAAAGAAGATTCCTGTACTTTTCATCAGTCATCTCCATACTGATAATACAGGTCAGAACATTTTAAACATTATATAAATATCTGGGTAATTTAGGGCAATGGTAATTTACGAATACAAACCATGAATTCTTCATGTTCTGATTTGTTCCCAAATCCCAAGAAAAGTATTCATGTATCACCCAGCTCAGAAATCCTGCCCATAGCGCTGAAATTATTGTGCCACAAATCACACAATCCTGTAAATCTGAACTACACAAACACATGAAATAAGTTGCAGTCAAATAAATTGTCTAAACTTTTCTAAAAAAAAAAAAAATGCTGATGTTCATAATCATCAAAGACTGCTTCCTCTGTCCAACTATTGAATAAAAAATATAGTGAAAGCTATTTTGACTGATTAAAATACAACAAACAACTACACTGAATTATTGAACAAAATCCTGCTTAGGTTTTCTTTGCAACTGGCAAGACACTGGGGAAAACAAACAAACAAACAAACAAACAAACAAACAAACAAAACAGGAAAAGAGTTTGCCTCTTTACTAAGAGCTAATTGTCACTGGGAATAAACTTTTATATTCGTGAGACCCAGAAAACATTCCATAGGTAATGGAGGCTAGAGACTATGTTTTCTTCCTGCCCTAATGTTCCCCTAGTGACTTTTGCCACCAGCTTAAGAAATTGTGAAATGTTCACCTTTTGAACTTAATGACTTCTCTACCCGAATAAAGGCTACACAGAGCCTTTTCTTCTCTATCAGATAAAGTCTGATCTCTCAAAAATACTTCTTTAGCAAAAAAGTTTGCATCATCTTAGTTTACAAGCATGTAAACGTTCAGTGCAACTGCAACAAAGTTAAAAAATATCATGATACAATCAATAATTTTAATAAAGCAAGATATTATGTCCCCCTGTGCAAATCCATCAGCAGGCTTTTCTCAAAACAATATGTATCACCTATTGGTATTGATTTAAAATTTTATCTGTTTGTGACTAAAGTTCCATTTAGTCTTCTTGCAATGGCATGCAAGGGGCTACCATGCATACAGGAATATATTTCTATGGCAACAGTTTAAAGTCTAGGCTATTCTTAGATTGTTTTCAGGAAAAAAAAAAAAAAACAAAAAAACAAAAAAAACAAAACAAAACAAAAAAACAAGGTATCTTGTTATGTTGTTTTTAACTAACTAAATGAAATATTCTATTTGATTTTTTTTTGTTTCGATTTTTTGTTTGTTATCACAAATGCCCTTTTATAAGCCAAATAATAATAATAATAATAATTCTCTTTACTGCTACAAAAGAAAGAAGAGATAAGAAGTGACTTAATGTGGTATGTGTTATGACTTAATTTATGATTCTTAAGTTTATTTTTCTGTTTAGTTGGGTGCTTTGTTTTGATAAAATGACCTTGAAATGTCAATCAGATAAGTAAGATAAATATCATAACTCAAACCTGATCACGATACAGTATCAGAGATTTAGATGATTTATTTATCTTACGGGCAAGTGTTTGAGAGATGGAAGAATGAATCATCTTAGTGTTAAAATCAGAGTGTGTCACAGAAATAAAAGGGGTTATTTTGTTGTTTCTTCCAACCCTCAACCTAGAAGCATGCATAAATGAATACCTTCAATTCCCTGTCTGACTTGACATTTCTATGTACTTGTGCCAATGAAATAGTGCTTTAAAGAAGTAGGAGACAAGTCACAAGCTTATGCTACGTCCCAGTGACGGAAAAACCATAATCACATGTATTTAGTATTATAGTCTCTTCAGTGTGTGTATGACTTGCCTCAGCCAGTGATTTGGCATCTTTAATTTACTATCTCTTTTATCTTAACTTCCATAGCAGTGAACCTAACATAACAACGATTTTTAGCATGAGGTGTATTCTGACTGCTCTGTTCTTCAATTTTCTCACTGCAGTGGCATGGGGAAGGCAGCAAGACATACATGGTAGTCTAGTGGTGTACTGTCATGTTCTTAAATATATTTGGACTATGCTTAAGTTAAAATGGATGGCCTCGTAATGATAGAAATACTGACTCTTGAGTGAACACATTTTCCTTTTCTTCTCAAGCAGGTAGGAGGGAAGCACAATGGCAAACTAGTGACTCTACTGCCATCACTTTGTCTTACATAGAATGTCCTGGCAGAAAATCAGTGCAGAAAAGAAGCAGGGGGAAATAAAGAAGGGTCCTTGAAATTGGAATGGTTTATATAATTAAACAGGACAGTATGTTTTCAGAGCTGCATAATCAAACACAAAGGTATTTTCTAGCAGACTGCAGAATTTTCCATAATAATAAAGGATTCTGGAAGAATGATCTTCTCACGTTTAATACTTCATGAACACCTGGGATCAGGCTTCTGCCTCATTTTCAAGAGTGTATCAATTGCAATGTCTCTGTATATATGTCTTTTTTCTCATTGCATATCCCAAAGGTGGGCATTTTCTATAAAGCAAACCGAATTAGTATTTGAAGTTTAGCAAGTCCCTTATGGTGTTTTACTCTTTAAAGGGATTCTCTGCCTGGAGAAAGCCAGAAGCAACGTGACTGAAATTCTCCATATCTCCACTGGGACTTGAGCTCTGAGTTAAAAATGATTTGCAAGGGCTTTCTCCTTTACAGATATTACTGGGTTTCGGGGCATTTTCCCATATCAGAATAGGATCAAGTGCAAGCTGCCTGAAGTCTAACTGCAGTCCTATGCTTTGTTTATTTCAGCATCTAATATTAAAGGTTCAGAAATCCAGAGCAGGGATGGGAAAGTCCTTTCGTTAATTAGCTTTCCCACCTCTAGCAGCAGCTGGAGTCCAGCCGCCCACAGCAGCCTCACCTTGCCGGCAGTCCGGCAAGCTGTGTGAGGGCCTGAAGTGCTGACCAGTGAAATCCAGCTCTGGCTTAATGAGACCGAGGTAGGCAGAGTCAATTAAATCAAATTCCCACTAACATCCCTAATACATCTGCAGTGTGCAGCAGAGGCAGTGGCAGCAGCAGCAGCAGCAGTGAGAGATTCACAGTATTAATAAAGGGATTCACTGCCGCATTACGAGAGAGAGAGGAAAGAGGGGTAGAGTGGGAGGGAGTAAGGGAGGCAAGAAACCTGTGTGTGTTATTTACATTGGGGAAGACTGTGACACTGCACATGAATGAATGAGAAAGTGGAAGAGAGGGAGACAGGAAAGCAGAGGGGCTGGAAATGGAGAGATGGAGGAAGAAACACACATCACTGAAAGGAAGCTCTAACCCCTAAACCCAGATAACCCACTTGCAAGAACTGATGCTGGAAAAATGGTAAGGACCCAGAGTTGAAAACATTTTCACTTTAATACTGAAAAAATATGCCGTTATAAAACCTCAAGTAGAATTAGTAAGTTTCACTTGCTTCCTCAGTTCTAATTTCCTCAAGTTATAGTAAGATTTACAACAGCACAGATTTTTCTACCATTAAACTCTGCAGCCTAAGCACTAGAGTGACATTAATTGGTCATGCTTAACTGCCTTGGATTTTTTTGATTTTTTTTTTTTTTTGAATGTTTACACTATTACCATAATAGAAATCAAGGGTACTAATTTTTACATTCAAATGGAAAGGCAATACTGAATATGTATACTGAAAAGGAAGAGAGAGAAAACAAAGCCAAAGCCTCCCATCCCCCCGTACTCCTTCCGCAAAAAGAACTAAAACTCACCATTAAGAAAGAAAACATCTCCCAAAAAAAGCCATTCCCATGTCAAAAAAAAAAAAAAAAAAAAAAATCAAATGAGAATATTCATGCAACTATGTCTTAAATAAAACCTTTACTTTTTTTTTGTCCCCTCCCCTCCCCCCAGTAAAAGTACGATCTCTACTGCCTATTGATCACACACCAAAAAAAAAAAAAAGGCGAAATGGCACTTTTATTATTATACTGTATTTCTTATATAGAAGGTTTGATACGAAGGGACTTATCAGGTAAGAGGGATGATGGTGTGAACTAGACGCTGCTTCCAGTCGCAGGCTGGAGCGTCCCTGGGGTGCGTTGTATCCATGCGAGCCATGCAGCAGTTGTTTTTTTTTTTTTTTTTTTTTTTTTAAATTTTCTTTTTTTTTTTTTTTTTTCTCATTTGTCTGTTTCGGAGTCAGTCATTTATTTACATTACATTCATGCCTTCGTGCAACTTTCTACTCCTGCTTTGTCAGGAGGAGGCTGACAGCAGCCTTTCCTCCATCCCCCTCATCTTCCTGGCCTCTCAAGGGAGGGGTCCATCCAAAAGGGAAGAGGATAAAAAAGCAAAACAATCCTCAACACAACAGAACAAAGGCCCAACAAAACCGAGAGCTATGGTTCGCCCTGCTGTAGCCAAAGGAAGCAGGTCCTTGCTCGTCTGTTGCCGTCCCGGCAGAGCTCAGTAGGGAGACATGCCCCTCCGCTGGGCTCCCCCCACATGTACCGAGCACGGCTCTTGCTCTGGGGGCCACAGGGGAGTGCACAAGTGTTTTTCATTTCTCACAAAAGGTAGCTGGGGTGCAGAGCCGTCCCTGCTAGCATTTGCCTCTCCATCACTGGGAGAGCTCAGGGTCGGCCTGGGCAGCAGCCATCTCCGCCCCACCCACCTCCTCAGTCCGACAGGGAGTGGGAACCACAGTCATAAACCCTGTGGGCCCCGTCGGTGCTGTAGGGCCCGTTGTGCCAGTAGGATGAGTCGCAAACAGTCTGCAAGGAGTTGATCTCAGATGCAGATGAGTTGGCATCCCTCCTCTTGGACCGTTTTCTGTTTCTCAGGATGAAGACCAGCATGCCAACCACTGTGAAAGCAGAGGTCACAAAAACCAGCAGCAGCCCTGGCACTAGCACCGAAATGGAGACCCGGCTGGTCTCCAAGTAGGAGTTGGAGTGAGTACCTGTCTCTGCGACCCCAGTGCTGTTTTTGTTGGTAGAACTTAAAGTCGGCGATATTTTTAGCTGAGGGCAAATCACGTCGTTGGAGAGGGACTCAAAATCCTCCTTGAAGAAATCTTCTGGAGATTCGCACCTCAGGTCACTCATTATCACCTTGGGGCGCAGCATTTCCGCCCACTGTTTGAAAGGCACGATAGGGCAAGTACAGTCCCATGGGTTGCCGTGCAAGTCGATCTGGGTGATGGAGGTGAGCTGGTCCAGTACCCCTGCCACTGGGAGGTACATGAAATAATTGTTGTGTATGCTGAGTTTGGAAAGTGAGACCCCGGCGAACACATCAACTGGGAGAGACCTCAATAAGTTGTTGTTGAGGATGAGGACTCTGAGTTTGGGCATTGCATTGAAGGTGCCAGGCATGATCAGCTGGATCCCATTAAACTCCACATTCAGATACTCCAGGTTTTGGAGCCCAATGAATTTCTCCCGGGATAGGGTGTCTAAGTAGTTGCTATCCATATACAGCCATCGGAGATCAAAGAGGTTCTTGAAGGTGTTGTTCTCAACAGTGGCTATGTTGTTGTTTCCCAGATCAAGTAAATTAAGTTTTCGGTAATCCAGAAAGTGAGATTTCCTGATGGTGTGTATTTTGTTGTCTCTCAGAAACAGCTCTTGCACATTGGATGGCTTAGGCTTCAAATCCACCAGGCTGCTTACATTCCTGTCATTGCAATTAACCTTTAAACCTGAGCCAGGGATCTGATCACAGCTGCAGATCTGAGGGCAGGACAAGATAGCCGGTTGCTTGCTCTTCATACTAACAGTTGACATGGCAGCAGTGGGTCTAGTTTTGATTTGCCAGTTGACAGGAATCTTTGTACCTCCGTTTGGACCAGATCCTGGTGTGGCAGAGTCCTCTTTGCCATGTATTTTAAAGGGGGTTGGAATGGGACCAGGATCACAGGTTTCTTCTTCAGCAGGGGGAGCAGCTAGACTAGAATCCACTCTGTTCTTTTTGCACAGCTCTTGCTCTGTGGTCTCATTTAAATCTTTGCCCTGCAACCTAGTGGGAGCTTCACAAATCACTCTGCCGATCAAAGCATTTTTGGGTATGTTTTCCAGCCATTCCTTCAATGACAGCAGATCACAAGTACAGTCCCAGGGGTTATCCTCTAGCAGGATTTCAGCGATGCCTGGGATCTGCTCCAGAACCTCCTCATAAGGCAAGGTTTTAAGACGGTTTCCCCGGAGGTCGAGGTGGGTGATCGGCACATACTGAAACACGTTGGGGGGCAAGGTACTGATGAGATTGTCATTTAAAATCAGCACCTCTAGTTTGTTTAAGTCCCTAAACGCTCCTGGGTCAATATCCCGCAATAGATTAAAATCTGCCTGGAGGTATTCCAGATCGTCCAGCCCCAGGAAAGTCTGCTTCCTGAATGATTTGATCTTGTTGTTGTTTATGTGCAAGCGTTTCACCAGCTGCAGCCCCAGGAAAGCCCCAGGAACAATCTCATGCAAACCATTGTTTTCCATGTGCAAACTGACTGCATTGTAAAAGTTAGCAAACTCATTAGGGAAAAGTCGAGTTAGGGAATTTCCATGCAGGAATAAATGGTAAAACTGGGAAGTTGGGGCGGTGAAATGTTGCAGGCTGGTAAATCCCTTTTTCTCACAGTCTACGTGCAAATCCCCTTCTATCTCGTTGCAGGCACAGATCTTCTCTTTGCAAACGTCCCCTGTAACGTTTCCAGCAGCAAAACAAAGAGACGTCTCCAGCAACAGAATCCAAAGCAGCATTTTTAAACCAAGAAATTCATTCCCGATCTCATCACAAAGTAACAGCAACCATCCTTCTCACACGAAAAGCAATTCTAGTTCATTCAATACAAAATGTCCAAACCAACACCAAAGGGGGAAAAAATGTGGGGAGAGGGAGCAGGGAGGGTCGGTGGAGGGGGGGGGACTCTTTCTTTTCTCCTCTCTCCCCCCCCCACATACATCTGCAGCAGCCCAGATTCCAGTCAATAATTATATCCACAAACTCTCCAGGCACGTACTGCAAGGCACGCAAAAAAAAAAAAAAAAAAAAAAAAAAAAAAAAAGGTGGAAGGAAAAAAATTCCTCCTCCTCGATCCCTCTCCCTGACGCTTCCCGGGCAGCTAAGCGGAGGTCTGCGGGCCGGGCTGTCTCACCGGCAAGGGAGCGGTGCTAGCCGCCAGCCACCGCTGCATGGTCGAGAGGAGCAGGCGGAGCGCGCAGCGGTGCCCGCGGAGGCTGCCGCTGTGCGCGGCTCCGCGCCGGACTGACCTTGCCGCGGAGCCGCGCTCCTCGCCCTCCGCCCTCCGGGCGCTGTCCAGCGCCCCGGTGCTGAAAACGCGCCCCAGTCTAGGCGCTGGCCGCAGAGCCCCCGGCGTTCCGCGGCGCCTGCCCCCGCTGCGAAGCGCTGTTGCCCATGATGCCGGCGGCGGGAGCTGCCGCGGGGCCGCCCGCCCGCACGCCCGCCCGCTCGCCCGCGCCTCGCCTCGCCCCGCCGGCCGCGCTGCCTCCCCTCCTCGCTCGCTCCCTCGCTCGCTCGTTCTTCTTTCCTTTTTCTTCCGCTGCTGCCGAGTCGCACGCTCGCACACACTCACATGCACGCAGAGGGAGAGTTGCTAAGAGGCTCTGCTCGTTTCAACCTGGTGCACTCTGAAAGATCTGACACCCTCTGCTGAGCTGCAGTGGCAAAAATCCATCTGCTGAGGGAATGCTGGATTAAAAAAAAAAAAAAAATCAATCCACGTACATGGCAAGCGTTACAAATGTTGGCATTAAAAGCTGCCGATCTATTTAGATGCTCTTTCTTAAACAGATTATTTACTTTATTTATTTCCTTTTAAGATGGGAAGTTTAGCGTTTCCCCACACTCCCGACCAGTTCCCTGTTGGCCCCATCCACACGGACATACCTGCACAAGCAGGCGAGGAAGGTGTGTTTGCATTACTGTATTTCCCAGTGACTTGAGCAGAATTAGTGTCAGGGTGTCAAGCGAGTAGCAATTTGAGGTAATTATTCTGCACGCCATTTTTATTGTTGCTTTAAATGCATTTCTTCCTCCCCTGCAATCTACAGTATTTTATGCTGGGTTTAGTCTCTTATTGGCGTTCTCTATATAATGAAGAAGTGTGGATTATTGCATTATATATACATACATATATATATATATATAATTCAGATGATCAGAGAAGAAAAAGGGATAGAGAGGAGGGGATTGCTGCACTGTTAGCAATTCACGGCACCTACGGAGCACAGCGTCTCCCTTAAGGAGAGGAGGAGAGGGGTGAAACTGACAGCTGTGCATTTTGACATTCTCATCTACACACAAATAATTCTAGGTAAGCACGTATATGCATGCATGGCTATTTCCCTAGGGATGCTCTCAATACCCGCTCCGTGGAAGCACAACGGCTGCTCCCCACCCCCACTGCCACCCCACCCCCCGCCGCCCTTCCCTCCCACTCTTCTGACAAAAGAGATTACACAGCGGAAAAATCGGTGCCTGGCCTTACAGACAGGAGCCAAGCACACAAAAGTTTCTGCATCATTTGGACGGGTTTCAGTTGCCTGCGAGCGAAGGACCAGTTGCACCTCTGGTGGTGCGAGTGAAATGCGGAACTCCCCCCATCCTTGACAAACCACATCGAGGCGGAGGAGGAGGAGGAGGATGAGGAGGCGGGAGTGGGTGAGGCGGCCAGGCCGATGCACCCCGCAGCCCGGGGCCTCACCGCTCTCGGCCGGCGTGCCGGTGAACTTTGCGGAAGGCAGAAAGGGGGGAGAAATCAGCGCAGGGGGAGGTGGGGAAAGGAGGGTTATTTATAGGGGAAGCCAGGTGCAGCCCGCACCCCTGGTCCCTTCAGCATGTTAATTTGGTCATTTTTTTTCCCTGTCTGCTGCTTCCAAGTGAATTAGACATCCTGCCGACGATGATCTTATCAAATTAATATAATTAAACTGCAGACAAGTTACAACGTGCCTGTTTCGGGTCCCTAAGATGAAGGTTTGGCCTTTCTGGTGGATGCGGTAGGCTAGGACTGTGGAGGGCGGGAGGAAGTTAGGGGTAGGGAGCAGGGAGTGGAAAGGGACAGGAGAAGGAACAGGAGAGGGAAAACAGATTAAAAAAAAAAAAAAAAAAAAAAAAAAAAGCAGAGAAATTCTGGTCCTGAAAACGTCCGCCCAAAAAATTACAAACGGTCCAGAAGAGATAAAATTCCGCAGAGAGAAAAAGCATGACAATAAATATATTAGTGGTTTCATTAGGAGAAGAAAGAGGGGAAGGGAACTTGGCGCCACGTTGAGGCACATTAATTCATTTCTCCTGTCGCTGTCTCTGACTTTGCCTCTCGGTGCATGCCGGGGGTGGGAGGACTCAGGTCTGCCTGCAAATCTTCCGTGTATCAAGAGTCTCTGCATCCAAGTGTAGGGGCAGCCGGAGGCAGGACAGCCCCCATGTGAGTTCTCGGACGGAGGTGGGAGAGTCAGGGAAAAGGAGCAGGGGTAGGAACAGGTTTGGAATAGGGGACCCACTCGTTTTGTCAGCAGCATGACCCGATCTCCGTGAGTAAAGACACGGGAGAGGTAGCGCCGATACACGGGAGCCTGGTGAATGCTTACTGGGATGTGTGGCAGGAGGACTAAAGATCTGCTCAAGAATAAAGCTTCTTAGCGTCTTTACCCTCATGTTATTAAAATTGCTCAGGCACCATAAAAACGATTAAAATTCAACCATAAAAGCTGAAAGTTAATGAGATATTAAATAAATAAGTATGAATTAAAAAAAAAAAAAAAAAGAAAAAAAAAAGAGGAGGGAGACAACGACTTGCTGTCAAAGCATGAAGGACAAATAACCTGCTTCTTCCAAGGCATCTGCTGAAAGGTGGGAACTAGTGGGAGCCAAACAAATGGAATTTCAAGGAGGAAAAAGAAGGAAAAAATAATAATAATAATAATAAAAATTTCTAGGAGACCTAACAGTCTTTACAGGCAATACATAATTTCCAACACAAAGTATTTGGATATGGAACCTGTTGTATACTTTGGACCTGTAAGGAAACCTATATATCTTATGTATTGTTTGGAGTACACCTGCCATGTAAAAATTTAACATCTAGAAGACAAGTCAGAGGGGAAGAGAAAGGGCATAATCCATTTCATATTTGATATCTGAAGCTTTGGTTCTGTAAGTCAAGTTCATGGGAAAGGTGTGTCAGGGCTATGAAATCAATCTGTCATTACTCAGTGCCATAATCCTAAATTTCCAGATTTCTTCATCTTCTTATATTAAGTATGGAAACATGTATCTGGGGAGAAAAGCCATGCCTCTAAGTATTTTAAGGAAATGTCTGTTCCTGCATCAGGGCCTCTCAAGCTAAGGCACTTTACTCTTCTATTTAGATAGCGTTGTAAAGTGAGAGATCCTACAGCACTGAAGGACCAATGAATATGGGTCTTTAAAATTCAGTATAAGCATCCCATTTTAAAAAACACAGACAGGTTGAACAATCAGAGATCACATTATCCGCTCCAAATTATCCAGTGTATTAGAAGGTGGAAAGAGCACACAAGGACAGTTCTGTCTTCCTTGACTCCTTTCCTTATCTGATGCCTTTCACCTCCCGCTTTCCTTTGCAGCTTCTAGAAATGTACAGTAGTAAGCTTCCCACTTACACATTTCTTCAGGAATTAAAATTCTGTACTTAACCAAACACAAACAAATTGACTCCAGCATCACTGCTGCCTTCAGAATAGGAATGTTTTAACTCCTAATATGGAAAATATCTTCAAATGAGCGAATGTACTGGGATACATTTACATTTTTCCCAGCTAGCAGTCTTTCATCTCCCTGTTGTTATGACTATGCAGTAGTAACATTGTAAAATTGGTTAAGGGCTTATTTATGCTATATGGATCCATGTTAAAAAAAACTAGTTGTCTCATCTAACATTGCAGATTTTGCAAAGAAGGACTCAGAGCATCTGTAAAGTATCTACAGAACAAAAATTACTACTGTGGATAACCTGCTTGCAGTACTTTAATTCGGTGATCACCAAATTGTAGGAGTAAGAAGGGACCTCTGGAGATGATTTAATCCAGCCTTCCTTCAAAAGCAGGTTCCCAGAGTAAGTTGCACAGGAAAGCATCCTGGTGGGTTTGGAATATCTTCAGACAAGGAGACTCCACAACATCTCTGGGTAGTTTGTTCTAATAGTGTTCCATGTACTTGTTCCATGGGAGATATAAATATGTGTGTATATATATATACATGCACACACACACATATGTATATATATGTATAAATGCACCTACTACATTTTGTAATGGATGCAGAAAGTAGAAAAGTCATAGGATCATTAATTCATTTGATATTATAGCTCATATTCAGACTTTGGCTATGCTGGGAGGTAAAATTAACACAGGTGCATACCTACGTTGATGCAGCCCCACCAGAAACAGTTCCCCTGGTGGCTTTAGACATGTTCAGGTCATCTAGTTTTTACTAAGGGTAGTGAAACATTCACCAGATGAAGCTTTGTGAAATAATGAAGTAGTAGATTATTTATTTATTTATTTATTTATTTATTTATTTATTTATTTATTTATTTATTTTAAGGGAGAAAGAGAAGAAAGTTGAAGAAGTAGTGTGCCTGCTTCCATCTAGTGGGTAGGAGACTGGCTCAGCATTAGAAAATCAAAATTCTCTATCGTCTGCACTGTATGAGAATTCCAGCCCACATGTTCCTCTTTTTTGGCTCATACCCTCAACCATCAGGCTACCAGCCCTCTTGCTGCAGCTGTTCTACTTCTCAAGAAACATTTTAAGATTTCCTTGAACCAGAGAAAGGCAGTGGGGGAGCTTGAGCTTACAGCCTACTGCTTATAGCATGTAGCAGATTGTGCAGAGCCCTGGGAAGATATGCTTGCTTTGTGCTTTCCTATGAGACTGAGCTTGACCGAATTGACTTCCCATCAGATGTTTAGACTGTGGAGCCTGTAGTAAAATCCATAGACTTCCATTCTCCACTACACATATTTGTCAGACATTGCAGTAATTCTATGTTGGAAATGTTGGCTTGAATAGGTCACAGAGTTACTCTTAAAAGCTTCAAACATTAGGGGTTGGATAAATGAATAGGTGCCAAAAAATGTTGACAGGTTTTATATCCAGCCTGAGCAGGGTCTGCCGTAAAAGCCATGTAGTCATATCATTTTGAAATTCTGATGATGTGAAAGCAAGAGGTGCATTTAGTGAGCGGGCCTGGCAGGGTCCTGACCAGTATTTCTTATTTAAACTATATATATTGATCTACGCTTCTGGCCCAGTTTCCACTGTGATTGCTTGCATTAACATATCTGAGCAATTCTTAGGAGAAGATAGTGCCCTAGAACTAGTGCCCTTAATGTCAAGAGTATATAGAACAGTTGTTTAGCAAAGCACTGAATTCACATATATGCATTTATACTTTATCTTTCTTCTCCTTTTACTTTTTTTTTTTAATTATTTTTATTTTTTATTTCTCTGCAGTCTGTAACATAGTCTGCTGGAATGATATGCTTTCAAAGGAAAATAGTATTGTAGGGAAGTCAAGGGACAAGCTTGGTTCTCTTCCAGCTTAGCAGTGAATTGACCCTGAGCTTCCACTGGGAAAGTATGTTCTGCTCACTGTGCTGTTGGTTGGAAGGAGAGAGGAGCTGACTCACCCACTTCCTTTTATTCTTCTCTTTCCAAAACACAAATATACATAAACATAAATGCAGACACATAAAAAGTTGATTCAACAGAAAGATGTTATCTGTTTTAAAGAGTGAATTTCAGATTGTAGAGCCTGGACGGGGGGAAATGGTTTTGCTGCAGCCCTGACCCCAGAATGTCAGAGATTCCACTGCAGCATTTCCCTTAAACGACCTCCAAGCAGCATCTTCATTGTTCCTGATCTTGATGTGGAGGCCTGATTCCCTGCCTTTCCCAGTGCAGTGTGTGAGGTGGTTTGTTGCCTGACTCAGGAATTGGGATTCCACTCCATGCCTCTTCCTAATTTTGGCATTGCAGATTTTAGCACTGCAGCACTGAAGCACAGAGATTTATTTATTTTTCCCTTTGTGATAAAGCACATGTGTTCAGGCTGGGTAAAAATATTGCAGTGCAATTAACTGAAGCTTTGAGAAACATTCTTTTGGTCAGACATAGCAGGGAAAGTATTAGTATAATGTTATAGCTCTTAAGAAGTGATAACATCTGCACCATATACTAACCTCAGCACTGATTCCAGTGGTATCATTTAAGCACTTGTAATGACAATTCTCAACAACCTGCAAGATGAGACTCCCATGCAGTGTGATCAATATATTGTACTTCTACTAATGTGACCTTTTTGTAATTTGCTTGTTTGCTTATTGTGTTCTTTCCTGAAACATTAGAGGTTGCAAACAGCAAAACGTTGAAATAACTGGTCACTCTGCAATATGCTTAACTGGCTGAGGTAGTTATGTGAATCCATAGTTAGAAATGACTTTCAGCCTCATATGAGAACTCATAGTTTGAAATAGGAAGAGAAGGAGTTAACTTGCATACACATCACAATGTAATTTACATCTGCACTAAGCAGCATAAAGTATCTCTTTATATATAAGAGTAAAAAATAAATATATATAAATATATATATATATTTATATATATATATAACTAAAACAAAACAAAACAAAACAAAAACAACAAACAAGTTATCTAAACTTTCAATCTATTGCTTACACAAGTAATCCCACTGAATCACATCAGCTTGAATAATAGATCTATAATGTGTTTTCAATAATTAATTCTTTTATATCTGTTTTCATGGCTTAGCCTTGGAGCAACAGAAGGATCATTTAAATGGACAAAAGTAGATAAGAGTTTATGCCTGTGTTCTCTATAACTATAATTTTAAACCACTGTTTAATAATGGAGAAGGAATTGCTTCTAAAAGCGCAGAACATGACCCTGAGACAAAAATTGCTCTATTTCTATCTCAACCAATAGTTTGGTGACATGACTATGGGCAACTCATTTCTTTTTCCTGTGCCTCAGTTTCTCAGCCTTCAGAAGTGGATGGAATTATAGAGCCCAAAGGTACTAGGAGTCTGTGATGAATAAATGTGGTGACTGAGGTAATTATCATCATTACTCAGTCATGCAATGTGAAAAGTCAAATCTTATGTAAGAGTAATACCCACTTTTTATCAACCTATCTTAAAGGCTTTCACAATGGAATGGAGTTTAATTTTATTTGCTCAACAGATTGGAAAGCAGAAGCATTGGCCTTGGGAAGGTCACCTGTCAAGTCACTGATAGAGCTAGAAATAGACCAAATTCTCAGAATGTCAGGAATTTACAGAAATAAGTCTGCTCCAAAAGAAAAGAGGCCAACTGCCTCTTTATCCTCATTTCTCAGACCTGACTTCATGCATCAGGGGTTACATATGCCAATCATTTTCTTTATGAAAGTCTAATGTAGTTATGTGGCATGGCAGCGATACCATGGCTTGGTTTTCTTATCAATTCACACGTTAATGTACCATAATTTAATCATTTTAACTGGACAAAATTGTATATTTTCTTTCCTCTATCTTCTCTCAACTCAGACTTCAAAAAGCACACAGATTTCAGGGACAAATAATAAACCATTTGAAATACAAAGTAGCTTGGAATTAAGAAACATTACAAGAAAACAACAACAACAACAAAACAACAAGTAAACATATATAAAGATGATGCTTCAAAATATCATAAGAATTTTCTGTTTAAATATGAGAACTGTGAAGAGGTGGTTTGTGTTCTGGAAATTCATCAGTTCATTATTTATTTATTTATTTTTCTGTTACAAAACAAAATAAAAACTAAAGCAAGCAACAAAGTAAAGATGCAAACCAAATTAATAATTTCTATTGTCATTCAAAACAAAAACACGAAGTATGTTTTGTTCTTTTATTATGTATTTCTTTTCTAGTATATGTAAAGAAGCACATTTTGAAATAAAAAAAATCAGTCTGGAATTCAAGGAAATCAGAATGTGGTATCTTTCATGATCCAAAGGATTGTGGCCAACAATTGTATGTCTAGATGGAGGCCAGCAATGAGTGACATACCCCAGTTGTTTATTTTTGGACTGGTGCTCTTCAACATTAACACAGACAGTGAAATTGATTGTACCCTCAGCAAGTTTGCTGATGATGCCAAGCTGAGTGATGCAACTGACACAACAGAAGGGAAAGATGCCATTCCGAAGTATCTGTACAGGTTCAGAAAGTAGACACATGATAATCTAATGAGGCTTAACAAAGCTAAGTGCAAGGCGTTGCACTTGAGTTGAGGCAGTAGCAGATATGAGTACGTGCTGGGAGAACTCGAGAGCAGCTCTGCAGAGTAAGATTTGCAGGTCCTGATAAACAAAATGCTGGACATGAACCAACATTGCCCTTGCAGCCTGGAAGGCTAATGGTAACCTGGGCTGCATCAAAAGAAGGGTGTCTAGCAGTGTGAGATGATTTTTCCCCTCTATTCTGCCCTTGTGAGGCCTAATCTGGAGTATTGCGTACAAGCCTAGAGTCTCCAGTAGGGGAAGGATGTAAAGATGTTGGAGTGGGTGCAGAGGAGAGGAGGAGAGTTTTGAAGATGATCAAACTGAAGATAATCAGTTCTGAAGAACTTCTATCGTGAAGGGAGGTTGAGAGAGCTGGGCTTGTGTAGCCTGGATAAGAGAAGCCTCCAGGAAGACCTATTTGTGCCCTTTCAGTATTTAAAGGGAGTTAATAAATAGGAACACTGACTTTTTACATGGTTTGATAGCGATAAGGGTGAATGGCTTAAAACTAAAAGAGGGAAGATTTAGATTAGATATTAGAAAGGAATTGAAATTCTAATTCTCTGAGAGGGGTGAGGCACTGAAACAGGCTGCCTAGAGATGCATGCCTGATGATGTTCAAGGCCAGATTGCATGGGTCCCTCAACAGCTTGATCTGGGCAGGGGAGCTGATGATCTTTAAGGCCCCTTCCGACTCAAACCATTCAATGATCTTATAATCCTATGATTCTATGGCCTTTCCTTGTTTTGTTTTTCCAAAATTTCATTTTGTCCAAAATATTTTTTTTCTTTGATTAATGGCAATTTCAGCTGTAATTATCTGACAGAAAATTTCTAAACAGCTTTCTGAAACTATGAGAGTTTCATGTGGTGTGTGAACATTAAAGAATAATTCTTAGACATCAGCAAACAGTGACAATGCTGAATAGATGAAACATTTTTAACAATAAAATAGTATCTTTAGCCTATTTATGCAGTGCTAGAAACCATATTATGGGACCAATCCCACATGGCATTTTAGTTTTAATTAAATAACATTTCATAGACGTAAGGGAAAAGAGGTTGGTGACCTGATTAATCATTGTAGCACTTGAGTTTGCATCACAGCATCCCAAATGATTTCAAATGTATTATTCTGATGTAAAGCTAGGGCATTGCAGTGGTCACTCAGGATGTAGTTTTTTATTTTCATCATTGGCAAAAAGAGCTAAGAAATCCCTTGCTGCTTCTACAAGTCTCCAACCAGTAACTAGGTTTTGAGGCTTTTTATTTAGCCAAGATTATTTTATTGATTCAGTTCATATTACAGTCCACAAACAATTCTGTCCTTCCTGAGCTGATGACAGGATGAAATCAGCTTTGTTGGTGAAGTAGCTAAGGCAGCATCCCTACAACTTATTATAATGGATACATATTGAAGTCCTGTACTCAAACCCCACAGAACCTTAGATGGAGTGAATCTGGGCCTAATTATCTTTAAATTATTATGCAGAGCATAAAGCACAACCTCACATAAGACTCTGCAGATATGTGTAAATATGCAGATTTTGTGTATATATATCAGGGATTTTGATGCCACTAAAAGACTGTGCTTAAACAGTGCCTTATTATACTGCTATTCATTATCAGTATGCATTTGCAATGGTAATTTTTTACATGATTATATTGTAGTAAATTCAAATTGTCCTTAATAATCATTGTCTACATTAGCTAGGTATAGTCTATACCACATAGCTGATGCCACAGCAGTTAACTGTAAAGAGTGTGGTCAGGTTTGAGAATCAAATTTGGCTCGCTTTGATGAGGGAAGCTAGAGCCAAAGTCAGGAGTTATTTTTTCTCTTCTTTTTTCTTTTTTATTCCCCCCCTCCCTCTCCCCCCCAGTGTTTCCATGGTATTTTTACTTTCCTTACAACCTACCCAAGAAAAGGGGTGGTGCTTCCAACATAGAATATCTCAGGAGCAAAGCTTATTTGTTCACTTTCTGTCTGTTCTACATTCACCTTTCCTACCTTGCAGTTTGTCATGAAAGTAGGTTGCTCTGAAAGTAATGCCTTCTTTTTCATAAGATAATAGAACAATTTCCATGGAAACTATAACAGAAATAAGGAGCACCATAGCACTATTTGGTAGAGAAAATTCTCAGCTACAAAACAATATTTTTTAGTCACCACTATTAGCTTTGCATTTTTGCCAGAGATGAACAAGAGCCTGCATGCTGCACTTGTAAAAATTGAAAATGAATGTCAATGGGAGCAGGTTTTTCCACATGAAGTAATTCAGTGACACATCTTTGTTTGATACACACATCCACGGCACATACCATTTTGTCAGATTGTCCCTCTGCTGTTATCTGTTACATGGCAACAAAATGTTATGGAATATTGTTGGGAGGGTTCAACCTCTTCTTCCACACCATCGTTTTTACTGCACTCTATTTGAGCAACTACATCACACGACCCTTCTTGCTGCCTGCTGATATATATTGCCTTCATATTTACGTGTATCTTTGACAGAGTGCTCAGGCACTCTTGCTGGTTATGCCATTAGCAGCATTATAAAATGTGCAGTCACACAAATAATTATACAGTATAGCTATTTAGGCACTTCAGTGCTGTTACGACTAGGCTCCAGGCAAGCTTCTTGCTTACTTACACATAAAAGGCTTCTCTGTCAGGTTCTCATCTGGAATAACTGAGGAAAATTAGGATAGTGATTGTCTGAGCTCATCATGTGTCTTAAACAAACCAACTTTTTTTTTTTTTTTCTTTTTTTTCTTTTTTTAACCTTCTCTGGAACTAATATCTGTTTATGTTCTAGAGTTTCAATATTTGTTACTAGAAAAAAATATATATTTATAAACCATAAACCAACTCAGAAGTACATGGTTCTGTAGGATGCATGTGAGATGTGATCTGAGGTGAATGTGATTGTTTCTTGTTTGCGCATAATACAATAAAACAAATATATTATTCTGTCAATAGAAATGCCACTCTTTTTTTTTTTTTTTCTTTTCTTTTCTTTGCATCTGGTTATGAGTAGAAACACTGAAATGTGGTAACTGCCAACCAACATTTGAGCCATTGTTTCTTAATCTCATGCCAGGTATATAGATATCAAAGAACCTCTTCTCCCTCCTATGAATTGGAGTGAGACACAGTTGAAGGTCAACCAAAGTTAAAGCAAATGCAAAACCAACCAAAGAAAGAGATTATCTGCAAATATAGGGCTTTTTCTCTGAGGATTCAGAGTAACAGTTCCCTTTTTGTTGGATTTCTCAAAATCCAAAATGATTAAAGGACAGTAATGTATTTCTCAGAACAATTTTTTGTTGTTGTTGTTGTTATTGTTTCTGTTTTCTTTGTTTTAGGTCATTGCAGAAATAATTTGAAAACACAGTGACTTCAGAGTTTAGAGCATTTTAGAGCATTTTTTCCCTTTTTCTTAATTAATGAATGTCTTTTTATTTATTTAGTTAGTTAGTTAGTTAAGAAAGGAAGTAAGATTTCAAAATAATTTGACTTTAATTAAATATTTAAATCATTTAAATAAAATATTTTACTGCTTTTTAACTTAGCTTTTAAAGGGGAAACTGAAGCATATCTATGATAGAAAACTTCAGCAGTCTGATGGTACTTTTAGCTGTTAGCATCTAGTCTTAGGTACCTAACCAAGCATCCTCACAGTCACTGGAGAGAAATTAGCAAGTCAGTTATGTACAATATGTACAAATAAAGCAGAATTAATTGTGTTAGTTAAGCATTATTTGCTATGCTTTGTAATAAAGGCCTTGGAATTTACATTACCTTACACTAAAGCTAACTGACTTTCAGATTACAACTTTGACATGTGATTAATCCCATCCAAAATGATAAGTACTTTTAAGAATTAATACTTTATTGAAAAGATATGGACACAATTTTATTATTATTATTATTATTATTATTTGGAAGTCTGTTTATTTCACTCAGTTTTGAATGAAATGAAACGTGAAATAGTTTAATGTATTTTTATATTTCAAGACTAACCAAACACAAAGCTGTCATCTAAGTATAGTCAGACATTCAACATAAAACAAGAAATCATTTTTTCAAACCAGAATGAGCTGAAAACAAAAAAGCATTAAGTTATGTCTTCAAAATTTCTTTTAAACAGAATAAGTATACAAGATGCATGCTATGGTACTATTTGTTACCTTTAGGTGCTACAGAGGACTGTTCTTTTATTTCGTCTTTTACATCTCTACTAAAAAAATCTGAGAGAAATGAGGGGTGAAAACAAAGAATGCTATTGGGATGTCTGAGTGTTCCCTGAACTCAAGGATCTCAACCTTATATAAAAGTAGCATTTAAATTCACAAACACTGTAAAGAGTCAAGGATATATGAAATAATAATAATATATATATTTTAAAGTTACATCTTAATGGCATTTTAGTTGCTAGGAGATGCTAGAGCAGGTTTATGAGATAAATGTATTCTTCATTTCTCTCTCTTTTAAAGTTTTTATTTATTTACTTTATTTTTTTAATGATTGATGAATAAACATGAAAACAAACAACAACAACAACAAAATCCACATCAGTCTTGTAACTAAATTGTGTAGAAGCTACCAATATATAATCTGATTTAAAAATAAAAATAAAAATATTCCAAGTAGTTGTTCACAGAAAAGAGATAGGAGACAAAAAGCAGAGCACAAATTAACCTTCCTGGTACAACAAACAGCCATTTTACATCATACTGGACACCAAGAGAAATGAGATATGGTTAGATGGACAATTTGTCCGCTATGGTACAAATATTATTATGGTCTTTTGTTCAGCCTGTGTGCAACTCAAAATTATAATTAAAGATTCAGTGATAAAAAAATTTAAGTTTCATGTGTTCAACCTGGTAAATGTGTAAACAAGTAACAAAACCACACTGGATTGTTAGAGCTATAATAACCTTCATCTCTAATGTGAATCTTAAAAATAGCCAAGAAAAATCAATAATTCTTACAAAATAAAGCAATTGTTAATATCATGCATTTGCTGGAAGCTCCACCACTTGATGATCTCTGTGCAGTCATTAAGCAGAAAAAAAAACAAAGAACAAAAAAAGTGTAACTATTCCCACAAATTACTGCTCACTAGAGAAAGAGCTGTAAAATTTTACCATTTACTCATACGTGTTCACAATCCAGATGGTAAATGGGAGAAATTATGTGATCTTTATTTTAGTGACATTTTTAAATTGTTTTGTGATCTTCAGACGAAGATTATAGTACTTAGTTTGGGGCAATAATATCATATTTTATTCCTAAAGCATTTTGTTAGCCTTAGGTTTATCTGAACAAGTTGTTTTGATTATACCAACAATAATACAGCAGCATTGCTGCTGAAAGTTTAAACCTGTAATATTATCTATCCATTGTGCTTCTAAAAACACAATTTATATGCCATAGATCCTTTTACAAATGCAGGCTCTGTAACGGATAGAAAAACCCAAACAACAACAACAAAATGATGTTTCTCATAACTGTTTAACAATTTTATGGTTTTTATCTGTTTGTTTGCTTTTTACCTCTTTTCCCCCTCATATTATAGGATTAGTGATATAGAAGCTGATCCCAAAAGATATTCACAGCTCCCATTGAATTCTTGATAAAATGCACATTTGGTATTTTGCAGAATCAGACCAATATAGAACTATTCATGTGTTGGTATTTTTTCTAGATTTTTTTTTCACAATGTGAACAATGTGAAAAAAACCTGTAAGATTTTTTTTTTGAGTTTGTGATACCATCTCCACTTCAGACAGAGTTTGAAAATTAAAGTCAGAGCAATTGCAATTTTCTGACAAAAATACATAATATGTTTTGACCTTTATGAGTTTGTTTCATAAATTGTTAATTTGATATTTGTTTTCTGAACATCTGGTACTGTATTTAAGAACCTGCTGTAGGTCTATACACTTAGATCTTTATCTACAAAATACATTCTGTTTATAAAAAATAACACATTCTTATATTGTTTAGACATGTGCCTGCTCCTATAATGCAGATATGCAATCTTTGAATCAAAGATGTAAAATACTGCAAAATAACTCTTTATTCACTTTTTCCTTGTGTATTTAGCATAAATGAATTCTTAATATCAACTGTATGAAAGATAAAATTAAAGCACAGGATTTAGAATTTGGTAGGTGTACCTGTCTACTGAGGAGAAAAAGCAAGTAGGTGAGAGACAAAAGACATAGAAAAAGAGATAATAAGAAGGGAAGGAGGAAATGGAGGGAGAAAGGGAGAAAGAAGACAAAAAAGGGAGGAAGGGAGGATGGAAGGAAGGGAGAATCCTGAACTTCAGGACAGCAAACTTCCAACTGTTTAAGGAATTATCGGATGAGATCCCCTCATCCAAACTGTCCTTGGAGAGAAAGGAACAGAGCTGAGCTGGAAGCACTTTAAGGATGCTTTTCTGAGAGCACAAGAGCTCTTCATCCTCTAGAATAAGAAATCAGGCAGATGAGGCAGGAAACCAGCGTAGCTGAGCAAGGACCTGATCAATCTGAGGAAAAAAAAGGATAAGTATAAGCAGTGGAAGTGGTGGGTGGCCAAGGAAGAATATAGGGATGCTGTCCAGATGTGCAGGGTGGAGTCAGGGAAGACAAGGCACAGATGGAATTGAATTTGGTAAGGAATATGAAAAACAATAATAAGAGATTCTTTAGATACAACCAAAGGAGAATGCACTCCCCATAAAAAATAGGGAGATCTGGCCTTCATAGACATTGAGAAGGTTGTGGTACTTAACAAATTCACTGTCTTGGTCTTCAAGGCAGTCAGGCTTCTCATGTCTCTTGTGTCTCTCAACTTCTAAGCAGGGCTAAGGAGAGCAAAATATCTCCCTGTGTAAGAGCAAAGCAAATGCAGTACCACCTCTTGAGGCTAAAAGTGTATAAATCTATGGGGCTAGATGACTTGCATCTCAGAGTTCTGAAGGAATTGGCTAATGTGGTTACCAAGATCCTCTCCAGCATATTTCAAAAGTCATGTCTTCAGGCAAACTTCCTTGTGACTGAAAAAAAGGGAAACATCCCTCACATTTATAAGAAAGGGAGAAGCAAATAGCTGGGGAACTACAGACTAGTGAGCCTCACCTCTATGCCTGGGAAGACCATGGAACAGATCCTCCTGGAAGGCATGTTAAGGCATGTGTGAGATCTGGAGGTGATCTGACACAGCAGTCATCGTGCATTCAGCAAATGCAGATTGTGCCTGACCAGCCTATTGGCTTTCTATGGTGGGGTGGCAGCATTGGTGGGCAAAGAAAGGGCAATTGATCAAATTTCACTTAAACCAGTCTGGATCAGCAAAATCTTTTAATAAAATTCTCTGTTAAATAAGGGACCTTCCTTGCATAAACCGTAATGAAATCAGTCATAAGAAGCCAGAGGATGCTTTGGCATCCTTTATGTGTATTGTTAAAGAAAAAAGTGTGACTCACTGGTGCTTTCAGGCTACTAAAGATTAAAGATCTTATTGCAAAAGTATCTGAGCCTTACAAGGAGATTGTTGACTCGAACAACTGGACAGCCTTACAGAATGGAACCTTCACGACTGTACAAGGAACTTGTCCAATGAAAGAATGGAGCTTAATGATTCAAGTTGGAAGCTGTAAGATCTATGCACCTTCACTCAAGAAGCAGAGTGGATGGACTATTTATCTTCACTTCCTCTCATAGCTCCTCATGGCTGATAAACATCAGAATAGGGAGGAGGTGATGCAGGACTACCAAATACCCTCATTAAAAACTCCTGAATCTTCTAGATGCAAGTGGGTGCCACCCTAAGGGACATCTCGGACCAACAGACAACGCAATGATGAACATGCACGTTCACCACTCACAGATCAAGATCCCAGACTCAAGACAGTGCTATATCCAGGAGTCGTAAAATACACCTACCTCTAATTCTCTCTTACTCTTTCATCTCTCTTCTCTCAAACTTCTGATCTTCATTTAGTCACTTTTCTTTCGTAGCCTTTGCCAAAATTTACCTTGAAGTAGTTGATAAGGAACTAATACCTATGCTGAATACCACTCTGCTTACTAGTACAAAATTACTGGATTTTGCCTCAAAGTGGTTGATTAGTTGGTGTTAGAAAGCTCAGTAAATCGTCTTGTATTGTTCCTCGAGTCATTGCCTGACTTCATTGCTCCAGCATCCCCTGGATGGCAGGCAGTGCCCTGTTCAGTGGGATCCCAAAGATTCATCTTACTTGCAACACACCAAGTAAGCTGAGACAAAAAAGTATTCACTAACTTTGATACATCAAATATAGGATATGTTTTGAAGATATTTGGGAGCTGTTCAAAGTGTGAGAATTCAAAATGATTTTATCCACCCACAGAGGCTGGGTTTCCTTTTTTTTTATTGGTCTAAGCCTCTGTATGACTTCCAGTACCATTTTCTGTGCATCCAGCTGTATTCTACATGTAAATAAATATTCATTAGACAATGAAGGAAGGAGTAAGAACTTGGCACAGCAGAACAAATGAAACTCTGCTATTTAGAGAAGAAGGCAACTGGAGGATATTTTTTAGTACCAGATTCTCTTTTGCATAAATGCACACATACTGCATATACATCCATTCAAACAGCTTATACATACAAAATCATGAGAATTAAAATTGTGATACAAATATAATTAAGCTAAAATAAAATAAATAAAATAAAATAACAGCCATTAAACTCTACCTTAGGCTAAATCCTAACTGACAAAAAATCACATTTTCTTTAGGGAGATACTAATGGGCATTAACAATATAACCATACAATTTTACTGGGAAGAAGTCTCTGTTGCCTTATTAAAAGTAAAGACATAAGGTTAATTTCTAACATATATGTAGGGTTTTAAGTTTGTCTCATCCTTCTATTTGGAAGTTAGATTCAGCTGCAAAAATATAAAAGCCAGTATACATATAATGTGTGTGATTATCTAACAGCTAAACAAATCCAATGCAAACTTTTTTTCAAGAATTTTGTAACACTTAACTATCCTCAGTACTGGTAAATTGAAAAACAAACAGCAATATTTAATCTGTACTAATGAAAAAAACTGGGCATACAGTGGACATGTTTGATGTTTTATCTTTATGACAACACATAATCAACACTGAAGATCATACAGCAGACAAGTTTAAGTCTTCATCTACAAAATACATTCTGTTTGAGTACAAGACATCTTAACTAAAATACCGTATATCTGCTAATCATATATCGCAGCCAAACCAGAGACAGTCAGGGTTAGATAAGTTTAATGATCATGAAATCACAGAATTGTTTGGATTAGAAGGGACCTCTCAATGTTGTATGGTTCAATATCCCTCAAGCAGAAACACTTAGAGCTGCTTGCCCAGGACCACCGAACCTTCTCTTCCCCACACTGAACACTCTCAGCTCTTTCTACATCTTCTCATAGAAGAGGCCCTCATCTTCATGCTTCAGTCCCTCATCTTTGCAGTCCTTCATTATGTGTTCTTCAGTATATTAATGTCTCTCTGGTGAGATCTGTATTGGACTCAGTACTTAAGCTGTGGCCTTGCCAAAGCTGAGGGAAAGCGTTATCTGCGTTGATCTGCTGATGCTACTTTGCCTAATGTAGCCCTGGATGCCATTAGCCTTCTTTACAGCAAAGAAGGTTCACTGCTGGTTCATATTCCAGTTAACGTCCACCAGCACCTGCAATTCCTTTTCTGCAAAGCTGCTTTCCAGTTGGGTACCTCCAGCATGTACTGATGCCTGGAGTTATTTCTCCCTGGGCAAAGGACTGATGCTTTTCTTTGTTGAACTTCATTAAGTTCCTCTCAGATCATTTCTTCAAGGGACCTGTCAAGGTCCCTTCATGAGGCAGCACAAATCTCTGATGCACCACGCACTTCTCTGTTTTGTGTACTCTTGCTAAGAGTAGACTCTGCCTCATCATCCAGACAGTTAGTGAAGATGTTAAATAGAACCAGACTCAATACTGAATCCTGGATACACCATTAGTGACTGATGTTAAGTTAAATTAGTTAATATTTGTACTATACATTCCCAAGCAAGGGAAACTAGATAGAAAACAATTTCTTTGCCTTCAGATCCTACCATTTTCAGGACAAACCAGAACAGAGTACTGTGTTCAGGCTTTTAAATCATGAGAGAAAGGCGAATGCCTCCATATATCTCTATTTTAATAGCATTCAAGTACTATCTCTGTGTTTTGGTAACACTCCAGCACAAATAAAGGTATTTCAAGTAATGGACTTGATTCAAAAATGGAGTGCTGTACTTTTAGGTGCCTCAAAGTAACATAGCTGGATTGATTTTAGTTTACTTCAGTGGTTAGTTGAGGTCAATATTGGTAAGAATAATTGTAAGATGGCAGTATCTAAAAAAGATTTTCTTCTGGCCAGGAGTGAACAGAGGCTCACCTTCTTATAACTTCTCCCAGTAACTTGCATAGAAAATGTTGATTTTTTATTTTTATTTTTATTTTTTTTTCAGGACTATGTAAAATGTTTCTCAGTTAAAAAGTACCATTAATAAATTCATTTATTTATTTAATCTTATTTAAAACATGTAAACAACAATTCACTAGCATATTGGAAAAAATTGAGTGTGTCTTGGAACTGAGGATATCATCTGAGTCAGCTTCTCCAAAATAGTCACAGTCTATTATTTTTCTTAATTTCACAATTCCTGAGAATTATATGAAATTTTCAATTATATTTGAGTCCACTCAACACAGCAGTCTCTTTGCAAAATAATTGCAAAAGAAAATAATCTGTCAAAAGATTCTATCCTTTTAATGCACTAGAATTTACACAAGCATTTAGCTGAAAGAATTGAAAATGTATCAAAACAACTGATAAAAATTTAGGCTCTTTTGGGGATACAAATGCACATTGTCACTGCCTTTTATTGCATGTTCTCTAATAGCCCCTATGGATTTTTTAAGTTCATTTGTTCTGGGATCTTTTCCTTTCTACTTCCTATATTATAGGAATTTTTATTGCTTGTGCTAAGCTGCTTCTTACAGTTCCTTATGAGGTGCAGATTCATAGCATTAGTAGCGTTTTACAAAAGGCTTTTTTTTTTTTTTTCAGCTGTAATCCAGAATGCTAAAGTAGAAGGAGTTAATAAAACAATTTCATGAATAGTAATAATAATTGAAAGATTAATGTTGCTTCAAAGATAGCAAAGGTAGAAAAAAAAAAAAACAAACACCGACAATCAACAACTGCTTTGCAATACACATAATAATGTGTCAAATCTTGCATACCATGGAGCTGTTTAATTTTTTATATTAATTTTAAAAATGGTAGGGGTTTGATTCTCCCGGGCTGCTAAATGCCACTGAAGGAAGGAAGAACAAAGGCACTAGTGCTTGGACTTATTTTTTCACTGACAAACAAGTGTGCTGTAGGCATTGGTGAAGCTGCAGAGATCTAGGCAAAGGCAAAGGCAAAGTCTCGTTGCTACTGTTTCTAAAGACTTCCTGAACTGAAATCTTACTTGTTAGAAAGCTATACAAGTGCTGCTACATCAATGTCTGATTCTGGAAAGTACACAGGACCTTCACATCACTGCAGTAGCTATTCATGAAATTTGCTGTGTGATCTCATTCTTCTTAATTTGAAGTGAGTCAAGGGCATTCAGTATCTGGCAGGATTAGCTTCCTTGTTTTCTGCATTGATGAGGAAGGTAAGATGTGATACGAAAGGAAGAAAGGGAATAGCAAGGGCTTTAACATTAAAAAGTAAGTCAGTGAAGGTGAGTGATGCATATAACAGTCACTTCTTGGTATTTTCAATCATTTTTTTCTTCATCTTTTGTCATTAGGGTTTGCATTAAGAAGAAAGCAGTAGTGGTTGAAGTTGAATAACATTGCTTCCAGAAATCCCCTGGAAATGGTTTGCCACAGCTAGATGCTCAGTGTCCCATGAGTAGACCCAGTTGGGAAATAAAAAATCTAAGAGGCTTCCATGGGAAAATACCAATACAACAGCAAAGACAATCGATTAAAAAAAAAAAAAAAATGTTTCAGGCAATAAATAAGAGAAAATTAAAAAGTGTAAAAAGGAGGAGACCTCTGAAACTTAAAATTGTAGTTTGCTGTTTCCCAAGAAAAAGGTTGTTTCATTTCAAAGTAATTTTGTCTGAACTATAGGTAGAAATACATATATGAATTAAAAGAACATTGAAGATTACAAATGAAGAAGGGCATAATGATTTATTTTGAAAATGAAATATTAAAATAAAGTATTTTTAACCTGAACTGTGTTTACTTACAGAGGTACATAAGTATACTTCATGGACTAGGTAGCCATTTCTGACTATCACTTGGGCTACTTCAATGTTTTTGCTGGTCCTAAGCACGTTTATTTTTGTCTTCATGTTCTGTATTATCTATCAGTGTCCCAGACATGCTCTGATTTTCTATATTGGTTCCTATAAAGTTTTTGACACTGAGTTGTGTTTCCCTTTCCCAGAATTGAGCAGTGAATAATTCCCCAAGTAGTCCATGAATGAGATCAGTGCTTTCTGGAAAACGTGGATCTAATGATATACCTTGAGCTTCAGATTAGTTTTGCTGCACTTCTTGTACACAAGGCCACAAAATACACGATTGCTCACTGCAGTGCTTTCAGAGGCTTACAAGATTCTGTAGTAGACCGCTGCAAACCTTATATTTTAACTCTTGTACTGATTAAAACTGACTAAGAACCCAAAAGGGAGATATAAATCTGCATGCTGTTCTACATGATATCTGTGGGACAGACAGGTAGCTCTTCGGATTATTTTGTTCAAACATAGAAATAAAACCAAAGTCCTAAGAAGACTCACGTGGATGGCAGATCATCCACACCAACAAACATACAAAGTCATCGAGATTATTGCTAATGGCAGACTCCACAGTCCTGATCCTTTGCCCATGGAGTGTTATTCGTTATTCAGTTTATAAAAGATCAGAGAGTTTTCAAGCTTCTCTGAAAACCTGCAAACACACATCAGCATCTTTGGGAAATCCAACATAATGGAGAGATCTATCGTCTTTCTCAGCATAAAAACAACCTGACATACAGAAAGAAGCCACAGACACAGGCACATGTGCATGTATAAATCAGGAATTTCCTGTAACTGCACACTAAACTTACCCTAATCACAGAATCACAGAATCACAGAATTGCAGAATTGCAGGGGCTGAAAAGGATCCCAGGAGAACATAGAGTCCTCTCCTGCTAAAGCAGATACTCTTCACTAGGTCGCATAGGTAGGTGTTCAGCCAAGTTTGAATACCTCCATAGAAGGAGACTCCACAACATCTCTGGGAAACTTGTTCCAGTGCTTGTCACTTTACCATAAAGTTGTTCCACATGTTAGTATGGAACTTCCTATGCTCAAGTTTTAGGCTATTGCTCCTCATCCTATTGCTACATACCACCGAGAAGAGCCATTTGCCTCCCACTTGTCTTTAGGTACTCACAAACATTTATCAGATCCTCTCTCAGTCTTCTTAAGCTAACAGAAAGGTTTCATTTGTAAAAGTTTGAGATGATAACTTTTTTCTACTCTCTTTCCTACTACTTAATAATTGATCTTCAACAAGAAATAAAATTTTACAGAGTAAGAACTATTAGCTAAAATAATAGATGTATGTGTCTATGAAGGCAAAAATGTAGGCATATTTGCCATCTTTGCCTAACTGTAGGCAAAGATTACTCTCCTACAACTTTCCTGATCTTTTTATGTGAAAAGTTAAAGGTGCTAAACATTTAGGTACAATAACTGCTCTTCTTACAAGTGTACTCTCTACGAATACACATTGTATACAAATCTGAGTAAATGTCAGTATTTTTCCATGGTGTAACACCAGTACAACAGTTGGAGCTGTAAGCTGCAAAATAAGTTTTACTTTGGCTTTTCTTTTCTTGTAATTTGTAAAGCACTTAACATTTTTCTGACTTTTGTGATAGTCTAACTAATAACAGGGACTGGTACTTGCCATGTGCAGAAGAATAAACTTTTCATAGTATTTATCCAGAACTACATATACAAACACACATTTTCAATTTATTTTTAGCCCTGCTGAACTAGAGATTAAGGATTCGTTACATCTAATGTGTGTAATTTCTCCCCCTTCTACAGTAGCAAGATTGTATAAATGGAGTAAATAAAAGATCAGGTCCTATGTTGCTAGGAAACATAGCATCTATGCATACATCTATTTCTTATGGGTTTACGATCTAGCCCTCCTCTCCCTTCTGATTTTGTAAAAATATTTATCCTACACATTTTGGATGCTTTACAGGTGACTTACAGTGGCAGTATTTATATCGTTAAATCCAGACACAATCTGTATAGAACTCAGCTTTAAGTGTTTAATTACCCTGTCTTTATACTACTTACCTGCTAGGATGTGGATGTACACACTTCTTCTTAAACATATTGCAATACATTGTTGTACAGCAAAATAAAGAAAAAATTAAGAACATGCAAAGAGATGAGTATTCACACATTTGAAATTAAAAATCCTTATCTTTCTGTAGACCTATAGAACTATCATTCATAAACTCAAACATAGGAGAGTCAGCGGAGACAAAATCATTCCTTATTATTAGCCAGTTACTGAAGTGCAAAGTATGCAATCCCAGAAAAATTAAGCCAGGGTTTTTTATTAAAAATAGATTGAGAAGGTAGGTAAAAAACAGGTAGAGTTTAATCAAATGAGCCGGAGAAATATTTACTTTCTCAAGGATGCAAATGAAAACCTAAATATGGATATCATTCTACCCAGTGAAGTAAAAAAAATAAAATAAAATAACATGTAGGTTATTCTAATAAAATGGTTTGGCTATCTAGTGCATCTCTGTTTTCATTTTCCTATGGTGATGACAGCTTCACCATGTGGTAGATTTCAAGAAGAGCATGTGCTACTGTGTTAGCCAAGGTAGTTACCAGAACACAGGCCACAGAATGGTGACACTCTGTCCCCTAGCTTCTTTTCTAAATAGACAATCATACTCAGCTTAACTTTGGCAAGAGGCATTAGAAGATAAAGTAAAGCACCAATATGAATTACAAGGTTAGGGCTTCTGACTACTCTCACTGTATGTATTATCCACAAATCCTAGCCTGAGCTACTTTCAGAAGTTTAGAAAACAAACAAACAAACAAACAAAGAAGTTTGCATTCTGAAGGAAGAAATAGGATTGCAATACCTGTAGTTCTCACAGTAGTAAATATATCTCTCAAGTTTTTACTAGAATATATATGTATCAATATGATATCAGCTTGATCTTCCCTAAATTTCATTTGAAATTATTGATAAAAAATAAATGATACATCCAAGGGAGGAAGTAAGGAATATTTCCTTTGAAAATGTTAGAGATATTTCTTTCTTTATTTATTTAGCCTATTTATACTTTTCACTCCCCCATTAGGTTGTATGGGAATAATAAATTTATTTGTTCTCTTCGATTCCACAGTGGCTGATTTATTTAACTTTCTCTCTTCTATTTAATCTCCTTCAAAAATACAGAAAGCTAGATTTCTGTATTGACCATTACCTTAATGGGGAAAAAGAGAATAGAAAACATGGGAAAGTAAAAGGAAATTTATTCCTTCTTCCAAATAGAATTATTGCTTTTATTTGCAGAATTCCCCATTTTTTCTGTTTCTCTTTATCTTTCCTTATTTCCTCACACTGTTCTCCATGGCCTGATGACCATGACTATAAAAATCAAAGAGAAGATCAGCCAAGGCTATCCCCTTTTAACAGATCTTTACCCCTTCATCTTTCTGAAAACCTCCCATGAAGACCACATGGCAACAGCACTGCGAAAAATTCTCATTTGAGTATTCATCTTCCTTTCCAGGGAGAAATTCAAATTCACTTGTTTATTTGCTCATCAGTTCATATGTATTAAGTAATATATAAACTCATCATAATCTGCACAAGAAGATTAATAAGACTTTGGAAGTACTTGTCAAAATTAAAATTAAATTTCCAAAATAGGTAAAAATCATATTTTCATACTTTTTCATCTTCCCCTCTCTCACCGCCCCCCCCTTCCTCCCCCCCCCCCCCCCAAGAAAAATGCACATTCAGAGATTTCAGGTAGATTACTAATACATTAAAAAAAAAAAAAAAAAAAAAAAAAAAGACAGAAAAATTCACATTATTTTTAATATATGAAAAACACTTAATTTGTAGCAGGTTGCCTGGCACATATTTAAAAAGAATAGCAGATTGGGATGAACAAACAACAATGCCAAAATTTCATCTTGTATGTATCAGTCTATTTACTTATTAATTTTTATATAGGTAATGCTAATATATTGATTCTTCTGACAACATAAATGCTCTTCTTTAGGAAGCATGTTGTGTGGTTCTGTATAAGTTAATGTGAGAGTACCTAGGGTTTATCGAAGTTTATTTTACATCTGTACACAGTTTGGTTTATTAAGCTCCACATCTTCCTAAAACAGCTTTGGGAGACTTATGTAATAACACTTAATTTTTCAGTGTTAGATAAAACAACAACAGCAAGAAAAAAGGAAAGATAAATAAGGTTTCAATAGATATTTAAAAAAAAACACTACCCAGTGAAATTTTAAGAATAATCGTGTATCATTTAAAATGACTTCTTACTTTGTGTAATTTGTGAAAGTAGAGCTTCACAGTAGTCTTCAAAAACAATGCTTTTAAAATCTGAACTACTTTCCTTTCCTTCTAAATAGAACTCACATCATAAAGAATGAAAACTTTTACATCATACTGAGCAACAGATGGATTTGAAATACAAGGTGCAATTTTATATTCAAGGTTAGTCTGAGACTGAATGTTTGAAATAATTTCAAGCATAAACCTAACAAATATGCTTAACAATAATTGCAGCCCATGTTTCCTCTAAAATGCTCTTTGCTTATTTCTCATCATGAAGCATAACAATATTTTCCATTTAACAAAAGCATATCAAGTAAACCATTTTCCCATCACATATATTTCACTTTCTCATATCAATAAGGGAAAATAGAAGCAACATATGGGCAAAATGAATAGATATTCCCAAAGTCCAAGATACACTGGTCTTAAATATGTATTTTCTCACTAAAAGGGGAATAAAGAAAAAAAAAAAAAAAAAAAAAAAAAAGAGCAACCATTTATTTTGGTGTTGCAGAACACCAAACAATGTCAATTTGGTGGTAGTCTTCCTCTTTGGATAGTTGTTTCCACAGCAAGTAGAGAGTCATGAATAAAGGTTATTGGAAAGGTCACCAAAAAGAAGGATTTTGATTCCTAAAGGAAGACATATGAGTAAATATGTCTATATGTTTTTCCAGCTTTTGAGATTTTTTTATACTGTTCCTCATTTTTTGGCAATTTCAGATTTATTTATTTATTTATTTATTGCCCAAATCATCAAAATATCCTGTGGTTTTGTAAGACAGAAAGCCCTCGCTCCTGTATTATATTTTACATCATATAAAAAGTCATATGAAGAGAAAAAAACAGGTTACTTTTTGCTGTCCTTCCACGTTACTACAGTAATGGCTTTCAGTTTAAACATCTGTGCTCATCTGCAGATCAATTCTATTCTGGTATATTAATTTGAATAAGCAGTACTAAGAACAAAAGTTTTTGTTAAATATTAGAAAATTCTATCAGACAGTGATTGATAAAATGGGGAAAAAAATACAGCTTCTGAGCCACATTATCCTGAGCCAAACAAAATATATTTTCTCAGAAATTTGGAATTTCTGAATTGGTTTGCATGAAACAGCAAATGGCTTATTAAAACCATGTATGTTGAGTGTTTTGCTGCCCTCAGCAGGACACCATATAATTCTGCATTGCAGTTGGCAGACTCTTAGTTCGGTGAACTGAAAGTCATACTCCCTGCAATACATCAGCTATAATGAACAGTTTGGTGATGAATGTCACATGATATATGTATAGTCACTATCAGTTCAAATTGTTTTTAGAAAAATACAGGAAACTAGGCGAGGTCTAGTTGATCAAAGAGAAATAAAAAGGCAGTTGAAAAACAAACAAACAAAATTCCCACTTCCAGAAAACATCTAATGAAGATATTTTAAAATCTATTGATGTAAAATATGAAAAAAAAAACACCTTTCATTGACTCAAATAATAAACTTATTATCAAACTTCTCTTGTGCACATACTTGTCTGAAGAAGAATTGTAATGCAGAACTCGCTGTTTTATCCCTAATATTTACATACCTGATCATTTTCTAAAAAGAAGAAAAAATCAACTTGTTAATAAAACAATGTTCAGTTGGTGGCTGAAGCATATTTCTAATCAAAGAAGAGGAAAAAGTTCAATGTCATTAAGACAAAATTTAAAATAATTTATAACTATAGTACCATAACTTCCCTGTGGCAATGAATTATATAGACATTAGCACACAAAACATGTTTTCTAGTTGTTTGTTACCTGGAGACTTTTTTCAAGTTCACATATCTTACAGGTATTTGAGAATCTAACACTTCTGTTTTCATCTGACTGGGGAACTAGCATAATATTCTTTGTCTTCTGAATTGCTTCATATTTAACATGAAAGAAAAATTATCATTAAGGTAAAACAGAAATTATTATTAGTTACAGATCTAATTAAAAGATACAAACAAAGATACAAATGTTCACTGAAATTCTTTATCTAATGAATACTGAATAAATGATCTGGTCTTCCTAAATAATTTGTTTGTAACTTACAAAGGCAATAACTTTTAGAAAATTGTTATAGGAATCTTTCTTTTTAAAGAAATATTCTGGTGGAAATCCAAAGAAAGAAGAAGCAAATATTTTTCTCTAGGCAGGTTATTGATCATTAACACATAGCATAAAGTTCAACAATGAACAACAAATATTCTATCTTCTTGCCTTTGTGTCCACCAAAATAAAACCCTTGCATGAAAATCAACAGATTATCAAACAAATTCCATAGTCTCAGGAACTGAGGATGAGCCTTCAAGGTACGACAAAGATCATATTTGCCCCATAGTAGACAGAACCTAAAATAAGCATTTTAATATCAGATAGATCAGCCTTACTGACACTACTATGCATTAAAAAATAACAATGATGATAATAGTAATAGTAGGTTTAAATGCTTAGATATCACTGAACAGCTAACTGTTTCAAGATAATGATAAAAAATAATTTCCACACAAATCTATCTCCAGTAGGTTTATATAGTTAAAATCCTAACTATGGTATAGATCCTTCCAAACATCATATGAACTAGGATAACAAAGGAATTACTGGGCTTCAAAAGCAGTGCAAAGAACCGCAGGATGTGTCAATCTGTGGGCCTAGTTCTGACTATTTTAAAAGTCACAGAAGTCGTATATGGGAACTTTAAGCATGCTGCCTGAACAGCAGAAGGCTAATAAAAGTTACCTTGTACCAGCAGCTCTAAATCAACATAAATGGTTCCTTCATTTCATCTTTCAACCTTGTGTAAAAGGAGATCTAGAGGAAGGAGGAAGACCTGATGTAAAAGAAATATTGCTTAATCCCTGAAAAGAGAGGTTAACATTCCTTTCTTCTTCATCCTTCCTATTAAGATTGGAAAGAAAAAACAACAACAACAACAAAAATGAGGAAGGATGTCTTGACTGCTTATTTTTTTCTCTCTCTTAGTCTGCCTTCAAGAGACTTTGTGTGGAAGAAAAAAACTTTCAGTCAGTGGTTTTCAGTCTCACAAGTAAAAAATTGCAAGAACAACCTGAACAGCTTTTTGTTCCACCCAGGGTAGCTTGCCAGAATTCTCATCCCAGAATGGATGCTTTTGCAAATCCAGTGTATTTCGTGAAAGATATATAGAGAAATCCAGTTTTCTCCTTCCTCATCTCATTTCCAAACAGCAGGGTAGGATGAAATATTTTGCTTAAAGATTACAAAGAATTCATCATTCTCAAGGAATGTACTCAAATTAGAAATATTTATTTTTTTGTTTAACAGGCTTGATTTAAGAGGCCACAGACTAGAAATTCATTGTCATATATATTTAAAACAAGCACAAACACATATTATGGTTTTGGTTTTGTTTGTGTGCATATCTTGTTTTTTCTTCCTTTGTTTTGTTTTCCTTTGTTTTCATATGCTTATTTTCACCTTGTATATTTCTTTTCACTTAGCATCATAGGCTTTGTGCTTCTGCCTCTACAGGTAATTCTTCTAGTAATAGCATCTGTCCTCATGATGAGCTCCATAGGCTTTCATCTGTTCCCTCTGGCTCTGTTGTCCACTGTCTAAACTGCTTCTTGTTTCCCATCTTCAGTTTTTCTTCCAAGTTTTAAGTTGAATATAATGACAAGTCTACATCCTAGCAAAAAATATAGTATGACTTGCTGGTAAAGAAGATGTATTTCTAGTATTGGTATTTGTAGCACGAGTTTGATAGTGTTTTTGTGTGTTTGTTTCTTTCTTTGTTTCCCCTATTTCCTATTCCTTAATGTCTGCAACATCACATTCCTATTTCACTTCTAAAAGCTATCAGGTTACCAAATAAGGTTATCTACTAGCCTGCTTTGATTAACATAACATTTTGTAGTGTGAACTTCCTTTCACTGTGTTTTTTCTCCAGCCTTCAGGAACAACTTTGAAAGGTGACTATGTGTACTTAACCACAGAATCACAGAATCCTTAAAGTTGAAAGGGACACTTAAAGTGTCTTTGGCATCTTGCTGACAGTGAAACTAAAGTAAGACAGTCACTGCTAATGTCCAGTAAACTTGAAAGGGTAACAAGAACTGAAACTTGACATATACGATTGGATGGAGGGATATCAGGTCAAACAGACACATCACGAGTATAATATGCTTACTATCACTGACCTTGACTTTTCTCTTACTGATCATGTAGATATGAATATATATATATCTCTCTCTTTCTTAGCTACCTTTGATAAATATATCTAAAGAATACTTCTTTTGCACCATGTGATTCATGATTAAACTGTTGAGCTTTCGCAATCCTGTTATGTAACATAATGAAGGAGTTTCTGAGTACATAACAGCATAGCAAGCATATTTGATTATAAAATTCTAAAAGATAAATACACATCCCAAGACAATTTTCCCCCATATAATTACCAGAGCATTATGTAGGAGTAGCAATTTGGTACTTTATCAACAACATGTTTGTGTTTCTCTTTGCCTTGCCCTTTTTTACTTTAAATAAAGAAAACAAACAAACAAAACATTAAGTGGACTAAATCAGACCAAAATGTTTTATCAAGGCTTAAAAAAAAAAAAAAAAAAAAAAAAGCTAGCATCTTGTATATTCATAGGATATATTAATTGTATTACTTAGATTAGTCAGCAGATTCATCACTGAGAGAGTGGTCGGGCACTGGAATAGGCTACCAGGGAAGTAGTCAGGGCAGCAAACAACCAGAGTTCAAGAAGTGTCTGGACAATGCTCTCATCTATACGGTGTGATTTTTGGGTGATCCTACATGGAGCTGGGAGTTGAACTCAATGATCCTTATGGGTTCCTTCCTTCCAACTCAAGTTATTCTATGATTGTGATTCTATGACCTAAGAGTACATCTGGAAAGTCTACTAGCATTCCAAAGAAGAGATGTGCTTCTGAATAAAGTACATTTCTTATCTGTTCAGTAGAAAGAGCCATAGACTAAATAAAATCTAAGTATCAAAATTGAGCTGCTACAACTTCCAATGGTTAAATACCTAGCCTCCAAAGTTAAAGCCAGAGCTGTGAACTCTTTTCAATATATACTGAGAGTTACTTTGTCTTTCAGAATGGGATTTAATAAATTTATTTGCTATAAATATAATAAATGCAGTGAGTGAAAATATTCCTGAAATGAAGTCACTTGGTCTAACACTGTAGAACAACTCACTAGTAGAGGGTTTTTGAAGATTTCCTTCATTCATTCAGATTTCTCTTAAAGGGACTTGATTTTTTAAAGATAGATTAATTCCTTATTTCTATCTATCTAACTCTTCACTGGATGAGATCTTTTAGTAAGGAGTAGAAAATAATATGGGCTTGGTCTTTTTAGATAGCTCTTAGGACACTGAAGCAAGCAGTTTGTGACCCAGTGGTCTGTTCCACACTGCAGAAAAAAATGCAAACCAGCATGTATCTACCACCTTGGAAAGTTCACAGGCATAGAGTCAGCACATATTATAAACTGCACAATACAAAATCAGTGTTCTTTTCTCTGCTCCCACAGTGGTTTGGTATTTTTTTGTGTGTGTGTGTGAAATAGAGATGGGATTAAAAACATGAAAGCTTCTTTGACACAGTGACTGAGTGTCAGGGCTTCTACACTACTGAACCATGCTCAACTATCTGTACTCTGCTCATCCTAAAGACTATACAAAAGTTAGGTAAGCATAAAATTATTCAGTACGTGCGTCTCTCAGATTGCAGTTTTGAACTTAGATGCTCAATGCTTCTGAAATTTGTGTTCTTGTTTAAGATATTTTCTGCATGTTTATTTAGTTTAAACATTCTGTTGTCTTCTTTTTTGATAATAAAGCACTGCCTCTAGAAGAAACTTTGTCATACAATTCAACATTTTATTATTAAACTCTTTCTACTTTATTATTAATCTCTTTCCTTCTATTTTCTCTGAAGGTGGTAAATTATCATTTGGGAGTGAATATTAGAAGAGGAAAGAAAGAAAATAAAGGATAAAGAGAAAGAATAGAATATGTAGTAAAAGACAATAAAATGTAAATGAAAGCTTTAACTTGTGTAAGAGCCTGTACAGATGATCAAGGGACACATTATCCCATCAGCCTGCTTTCAGCCCTAGACACGAAGCTGGTTATGGTTCTCCCACTTCAGCATGTTAATCAGCATCTGTATTACCAGCTGCTAACATTTTGTGCCTTTTTGTGCCTAAATAAGTGTCAGGATTTAATTTCCCACTCAGGTGCCATTTCAGATGCTTTACTTTTGAGCATGAGTGGCGGTTATGGCTCAAACTCCATGGAGGCTTGAAAACATTGGGCAGCAAGAAGTCCTGCAAGAAATTGTATCACTTGTATGGGCCACAGTTATCACTAGCTGTCTCATACAGAACACATCATCAAAGTTACCATACATAGGAAAAAACTATCTTGGGATCTCTAGCTGTTTTCAGTTACCTTTACCTCTTAATATCAATTGACATTCTGGTGTGTAGGCCCATAAGGCACTGAATTTTATTTATTTATTTATTTTCCTTAATTAAACAAGAATGCTACAATGATAAAAGCCTAGATGTTGATGTAAAGTACAAGTGTAAATACCTAATAAATAAGAGCTACATACAGTGAATACAGGCCCATATCCCAAACTGTAACTTGGGCAAAAGATTCTATTCTATGTTCTTAGCCATGGAAATAGCAACAGAAATTTTGGTAATGAATTGAATTAGAATTGAATTGGTTTAGCTGACAACAAACAATAATGCTTTTTATAATAGTGGTACATTAACCTGTCAGAACTTATGAAGTACATAAAATTGATCTGTGAAAGAAAAGTGAGAAAAATAATCTCAAAAGCTTATCATCATTAGGTTTAGCTTTTAAATAAGAGGTCCAGTCAATATGTTGTAGAGGTCTGTAGTCTGAAGAAGGCTGAAAGCCACTGTAGAGGAACACAGAACATAGAAGTTACAATTGTCAACATCAGTTAGATGAAATTGACACAGAGGGAAAACAGGAAATAGATATGTTTTTAACCAATATGGAATTTTTTTTTTTGTCTTTAGAGTCAAACTCAATTCCTATAAACTATGATTCTTCGTTATTCTTCCTATTAGAGGAGTTACATGTCTTATTTTGTATTTTCATGCACCTGAACTGACAATGCTCTATTTTATTTCAGAATTACTTGCAGTTATTAATAACTTAATCAAAAGTTATGATGCTATGCTAACAGATATTTACATTTTATAGTTTATTTACCCCTTTAAAACTTCTTAAATCATCTTGATACTTATTACCAGCGCTAATTATTTCCACTGGGTTGAAATCATATCAGTTTGCACTTAAAATGCTGAAATCACAAATAATATTGTTACATATTCTTGTCCACCAAAATAAAAGCTCAGTCCTTCAAAAGCAAGACATCAATAACTTCTTCCATGTGCTTCACAAAACTTAGAGAAAAATTGAGTCAAAGATTCAGAAATTTTCATTTTATTAAAAATAATGAGAACCAGATGCCTAAAATTCATGGTAGATCTGGACTTTAAACCTTGGAGATTCACAGAAATGCATTATTTTAATGAGGTTAAAAAAAAAAAAAAAAGTCCTCGCTAAAGCACAACAAATAAATTAATCCAGAACAACAAAGTGTTAAGTTAACAAAGACCAGAATATCAATTTTCAATTATTTTGAAACTCAATTTTAAAGGAAGCCTGTAGTAATAGGTTCTCTATCAAATTCTGAAGACTGCTAAAGATAAGTTTTCTAATCTATTTCAGAACTGAGGTTTTCTCACAGAGTACACACTATTGGCAGTTCACTCCCTTTTAAATTAAGGCTCTACTGAGCTACATGTGAGAAAACCTGCTGTGACTCAGAATGCATAGGAGGATATATTCTCAGTATCTCTGCCAGCCAAAGCTTTGAGAGTATTCCAGGAGGAAAAACAACCACTTTGGTAGAAGTTCATGATCATAGTAAGTGTTTTGAATATAATTTCTGGAAAAGTGATCTCAAATGCACAGCCAGTGAATAAATAAGAGCTGAAAAAGAAATATTTCCCACACTATGGACAGAGCAAACAAACTACACATTTAAATTATGTTCTAAAACCACACATGTCCTGGAGCAGTAGTGACAAAGGCTACTACTACTGTGATATACCAGATAATAAATACAATATGATTTCTGAGCTGCAGAAAGTTTTGGTAGAAATGGCTCCATAGTGTCAAGAAAGGTAAAGTTGATGCAGCAACGAAACAGATGCTTGGGAAAGAAATAATTAAAAATCTTTAGGAAGGTATGGTGTGCTTTAAATGAATGAAATATTCGATTTTTCAGTTGGTAGACAGGAATTATGTGAATTCCTTGAAAAGGATAGAGTGGATACAAAAAAATTACATGTTCATAAAAATGCAAGACTGGACCAATGGAAAAAAAAAAAAGAAACACTGAGGGGATGAAATATGCAAAACAAAATCCAGATAAAAAAATTCTTTTAGCTGAAAATAACAGGAAAATGGAATACTAGCCGTGGAAATCAGATCTGATGTTTCTGTTTGCACTTTGCCCTAACAGTCTGACCCACATACTGATGACCTTTGGTTTGATTCTCTACCCTGTTCTTACAGCTTATGTGGCAACATGATCAATGACAAATAACAAAAATTTAAACACAGTATTCTCAGAAAGATTCAACTTACAAGTTATTATGTCTATAACCTCCCTTGAAGGAGTTCCCCCCCTCATTTTTCTGAATATATCTGCTAACAGAATCATCAGACTCGTACATGAATTGTCTTGTAGACAGAAATACCTTAGCTGAACTGTCACAAAGCAGAAGAATATCTTTATCCTTAAAATTTAAAGATTTATTCTGTTTTTAAATGGAAACATACTGTTTTTTAGCACAAAATGACAAAGAAAAAGTATTCACTCTTGTGCTGCAGTTGCCTGCCATTTTGAAGTCATTTCTTATTTGTTCTGTGCAATAAAAGTATGTAGTTCTCTTGATGGTGTCAGTGTAACATTAAAAGAGTAGCTATCAAAATTGTAAAGATTGTAAAGGTTCTACTTACAAATATCTGTTGTTTTAAGAGGCAGGAAATGACTGAGGAAGAAAGAAAACAATAAACAAAAAAGAATGAAACCTCTGAAATTTTGATGTGATTATTAACATTGATATACTAACTTGAAGGATTTCAAAATTTTAGAAATAAAGTAAAGGTTAATATAGAGGAAAGATACTACTATTAACAGTACTTTAATACTAAAGGCATTTTACTATTAAGTGTGTCTTTCAAAATAGTCTCTTTCATCATTTTACCAGTTCAAAAAGGGATTATTAATTAATTAATTAATTAATTTAGAGAAAATGATAAAAAGAAAGTGATTCTAGAGACAGGCATTCCTAAAATTTGGAGTTAAGAAGATAAGGAGATAACTAGGAGAAGTTGATTGCTAGTAAGAAAATAGAATCTTCAGAAGAAGACACTGTGATTTTAAAATAAATTTATGGATTATGTTATTGTGGAAAAATTATTGTAAAAGCTTGACGGATCACTGAATCAAAAGAAAGTTAACAAATTCAGTGTGTAAAATTAGTATATTGTGTCCTTAACTTAAAAAGAAATGAACTACAGAGTTTAAAACTCTGTTGTATCCAGATTATCAGAAAAGCTCAGCAGATACCATGATCTGTATTTTATTGCCCAGTGATTCTAAAGTACTCCTTGTGTTGCCATCACACTAATTGAAAGTTACAGATAATTATGCCATTTTTATTGATAAATTGTTTTAAAAAAGAAATTGGAAGGAGACAGAATGGAGATCTACCTCTGTTCAGGGTATATACTCTCCTAGGAGATTACCTTTTTTGTTGCAACTATAAGGAGAACTTAGAGAACCACACTTAAATATTAGGCAGATCAGTTACATAGAAACCATAGAAAGCTGTTGTCATTATAATGGTTTCAAGAAAAGCTAAGAGGTGTGCTGTCTCAGTTGCAGCAGATGTATTTTCCAGGACCTGAGGGCAGGATGCATAGCACAGAAGCATAAGTAAACTTAAACTGACATTGCTAATATTGCAAAAATAGATTTCAAAAGTGAGAATACTCAGCTATAGATATATACGTACATACATATGCATAAACTGTCAACAGTTTACAGGTTGGTTCGGCCCAGGTTCCATGACTAGCGGGGCAGAGGGATTTCGCAAAATCCATGCCTCCAGAAGAGGGAAACAGGGGACCCCAAAATAATTAAAAACAGTGGCAACAATCTGAGGAGAAAAAAAATAATTTACACGCTATAATACAGTATGATTAGAATTGAAGCTAATAAATCAAATATAAATGAGAGAGAGTGTCCGAAAGGTGGATAGGCCTCACCATAACACTGAGGTGAGATGTGTGTGCAGTCTGGTTGAGCAGTAAGGATGAGAGCCTGATGAAGAAGAACCCATCAGGTGACCTTGCAAGGGGTTATATCTCCTCTCTGAACGCAAAGTCCCCTGGAGTATGTAGTTCTTCTTCTCTTCTTCACAAAGGATGTGATAATTGTTTACGGTGCTTTGATCAACTTGAGACAATGAATATTTCAAAATCATATCAGCAATCTACAAAGTTCCTAAAGAATTTATGGGCCTTTTCTTTTACATAAACTTAGGCCCTTTTGTCCTTCTTGAAAGTGTCAAAAGATTTCATTGTTTCTAAAGTAATATCTATCTTGTGTTCACATTCCTCTGAGTACTTTGTAGTCATCTGCATGACTGTTTTCTACTGAAGTCCATGAGGGCTGTTATTTATTTTATATTACCCATGGGTTTGATTAGTGTGTTGTGGAAACATTAACACTGTACCAAAAAATTTATGCTTTAAATAAATTCAAATGTAGTAGGACAAAAGAGGACTGGGGAGGAATGTGAAAGGAGGAGGGGAATGTAATAACAATTCTTCATGTAAATTTGAGTTAGAGTGTTTGTTTGCTTTTTTATTTTCTCTTTTTCTTCACACACACTTTAATATCACTCACATTTCTGCACACATACAGAAACATGCTTACATGGACACAGTTTTAAATTCTCTGTCTTTCCCTTTCTAACTTAAATCTAAAATGTTTCTGTCGATCTACATGATATTAGGTTATTCTGAGAGTTTGTACATATATATGCATATATACACATATACATATGTGTATGTGCATTAATACATATGCATGTGCATTAATATATGAGCATGTACATCAAATGATACTCAATTTCAGTGCCATTTCAGGTGCTCTAGACTATTGTTCCATTCCAAAGGGTATGGTTTGCTCTTTAATGCCTGTGTCAATGAAATGCGATATAAGTCAAAAAGTGGAATAAATTAGAATGTCTAAAATGGAACTAAATATTTAAGGATGATTCCTCCCCTTATGCTGCTAGAAGAATGGGAGCTCAAGCAACACATGAAGATATCTGCATTGTAGACTCCTAAACTCAGAGCAAGCTGAGTCCCACCCAGGCATTTCATCAATATGTCTAATAATAGATGTCTAATGTCATTTTACATGCTCAAAGTTATTCCATCTTTGTCCAGTTGTCATTTCAGAAGTGGATGCACCTCCTCTGGGTAGTGTGTCCTATCTACAAATGCTAAACAGATATCCTGGATATGCAATAATATCTCAAGCAGTATAGGTGTCATGGTTTTCTGATTTTTGGTTATTGGTATTCCACATCGTAACATCATGTAGTGCACTGGAAGATTAACTGTTAATGCTCAAGTTCCGGGTACCTGTCCGGAAGAGAAGAACTACATTCCCCAGGGGGTTTGCGGTCAGAAAGGAGATATAACTCCTGGCAAGGTCACCTGATGTGCTCTTTTTCATCCACTCTTCTTCATCTCCCTGCTGCTCAACTGGACTTTGCATCTCACCTCAGCATTGTGGTGAGGCCTATCCAATTTTCGGACATTCTCTCTCTCATTATATTTGATTTATTAGCTTCAATTCTAATTATATTGTATTATGGTGTGTTATCTTGTATTCTGATACCATATTTAGTAAATTAGTTTGTTTCTCCTAGATCGTTGCCGCTGTTTTTAATTATTTTGGGGTCCCCTGTTCCTTTTTTCCAGAGGTGGGGATTTTGCGAAATCCCTCCACCCCGCTAGTCATGGAACTGGGCCGAACCAGCCCGTACACCACTGACAATAGGATATGGATAGTTTTAACTTGATTCCCATCCCTAAAGTCTCTTATGCAACTAGCAAAGATTATGTAATTTGGAAAGGGACGAGATAAACAGGTATCACTGTTTTATAAAGTTGTTTCTCACACTCTTAAAATTCCTTAGCCTTCAGATAGCAGAACAGCTGTTAAAAAACAAACAAACAAACAAAATGCTAAAAAAAAAAAAAAAAAAGAATCATTTTCCTAGATTCATTCCACCGGCTTAAGCACCTAAGAATTAGATGTCTGCATTTTAGTTAGGCATTTGTGATTCGTCATAGGCAATGAAGAGAGCAGGTATCTTCTGGGAGTGACTTTTTAAATCTGTCACAGCTAGGTACGATGAGATGAGCTGCATTCTGAAGGTGTCTGTTTGCTTTGACTATATAGAGAGCTTAAGATAACCATCTTGGATTATGGCAGCTAATATAATATTTCTAAATTATGACAGATTGATTTTATTCTTTATTACTTTTTCTATTCCCAGAGAAAAGTTTCCTGCATGGCTGGAGAACCATCAAGGCTACCAAAGCTATGTTCACTGGTGAATAGGAGCTGACAGATTTAAAGGTGTAAAAGATATTGAGGAATGATTTAAATTATCCAGAATTTACAAAATATCTTTCTCATATTGTTTCTGCAAAGGAAAATTCAAGCTAAAATATATACTTTTTTTTTTTACTTTTTTTTTTTTTTTTTAAAGAAAAAGTTGTAATTTTAATACATACGCTGGAATTGGAATACCTGTAAATTACTTCTTCAATCACACACAAATTCCCAAAATGTTGGAACATGAGGCTTGCTTTTAAAGGAATGCTACAAAATTTTCTGTTTTCTTATTTTGCATTCATTTTAATTCTATTTTTAATAAAGAAGTAAGTACAAACATTTTATACCCAGAAATTAGTAAAACTATAAATCTCATAAAAAAATACAACTTTCATTGCTTTTCTTCATGAATAGAATGTTAATCTGTTCATATCTTCTGCTTCTCTGATATGTCAAATATTGGTGCGGTGATAATTAAAAAAAAGGAAAAAGGAAATTATTTTGCTACAGGCAGAATAAAACTACTGCCACAGAAATCATCTTTAAAATCCTATGAACCAACATCAAATTCAGCAACAGACAGCTGCTTGTTCATATGCAAAGAAAATAAGATAATGCTAGAGAAGATTTAGAAGAATTTGTCTTGTGTAAATTATCTCCAGTAGGATATGAAGGAATAAAAAATCCTGACAGATTGGCAAGAAGACAGTGATAGACACAAACAGAATCATATGTTGTATGAGATAATTTTAAGGTTTTACCTTACTGCATACACAGATTAGCCATGAAAAACAAGATGAATGATTAATACGTATCTCAATGAAAAATTGTATAAGTTCTCTGTTTAAAATACATTTTCCAGGGCCCTTCCTCATCATGCTGAGAAAACAAAATAATGTAGTAGTTTCCTAAATCTTTTTTTTTTTTCTTTTTTATAGATGGAAACTTTTTCTGTATGAGCAACAGCAACATCTGACATACTGATAAAATAGATATCCAGTTGAGGATTACTTGAAAAATTGTAATTGGCTCAAAAATATAAATTAAAAATGTCAATCTGATGGAAAGAATGAACAGAATCATCAAACTAAGACAGGAAAGGTCTGTCTGTTCAATGGAATAGACCAGAAGAACTGCAATCTATTATTCCTTGTATCAATTGAGTGTTCCTCATTATAACAAATGTATCACATATCTTCCAAAGGAATAATGTTAGGAAAATGAGAATGGCAGGATATTTGATGTGGGAAAAAAACTAATTTGTGTTCTTGACTGTGTAATAATGTCTTTTTCAAGAAGAGATTGCAGGAATATATGTAAAAAGAATACTGGTTTGAAACAAAAGCATTAAAAGTAAAAAGGCTACAATAAAATATCCTTTGTTAAGAATGTTAGAAAATAATTAATATAGAAAGGTGAAGTGATGCATTGGTTGTGAGTAGAATATAAGCTACTCCTAGAAGGGTTTAGTTTTAACCATAAACTAAAGTAGCTTATTTTAATTAAAATAAGGAGGAAAAAAAAAACAAAAACAAAAACAAACAAAAAAACCCACCTTTTCCCTTTTTTACCTACACCAAGTTTATATCTGTGTATGTATATATATAATCTAAGTAAAAAAATAATAATTGTTGTGTAATCCAATGTAAGCAGCCTAAATTTAAAATTATGTGGGTATACTTACAGTTATGAGAGATGCTAATGCAGTACAGCATGTAACCAGTATAGCTATATTATCTATATTGATTTTTTTATTTTATTTTTCAGTGAATATTGTAAATATTATTTATCTGTTTAAAATAGAGTCAAGCATGCAAGAAAAGACATATTTGATATTTAGTCAAAGGTAATTATGGTTAGGTAATTAATATCTGAAATGAAAGTTGCATTTAAATTCACAATTAAGAATTGGTAATGAAAATTCTCTTACATTTATCAGCAGAAATACAACATACATTTAACAATTGCATCTATTGTTTGAGTGGTGGTTTCACACAGGCCAGTCTAAATTCCACCACTGCTCTCTCATTCCTTCTCAAAGGAACTGCAGGAGAAAATGCAATTAAGAGGTCACAGGCAAAACATATGCAGCATAGGGAGATTAATATAATATATATATTTAGTATGACGTTAGCCTGTCACTATTACTAGAGTAGCGAGAAATGAAAAGCAAACCGAATTCACCTTCCCTTCATCCATCCTCTTCTACGTCCTCCCCGAGAGTAGTGAATGGAAATGAATGTTGAATCCATAAAGCTCAGTTTCTGCCACTGCTCCATGGTCACTCTCTCCCTGCTCCACATGGGTCACTGCAGGCAGCAGTCCCTCCAGACCTGCCTCACCACGGGCTGCTCCTGCAGATGTATCCATGGTCTGTGTGTCTTCAGGCCTCATCCTCTGTCGTCCCATGGGCTCCTCCATGGCTGTGTGTGGAAATCTACTCCATATGGTGCCTATGGAGTGCAGAGAGACAGCTTGCTCCTCTATCAGCCTTTCCTGGGCTGTAGGGAACTTCTGCCCTGTGCCTGGAGCACCTCCTGCCCTCATTCTGCAGGGCTGTTTCTCTCACACTTTTTCAGTCTTCTCACCAAGCTGCTGTTGCACAGCAGTGCTTCTCTTTCTCAAATCTGCTTTCCCAGAGGCACACCCAGTGCTGCTCATGGGTAGGCTCTGCCCAGTAGTAGGTCTCTTTTGGAACAAATGGAACTGCCTCTGATCTGACAAGGGGCAGCTGCTGGGTTCTTCGCTCTGAGGCTAACCTTCAGCTTCCCCCTGCTACCAAAACCTAGCCACGTAAGTCTGAAATGAAAAACTATACATACATACATATATATATATGTAACCAGAATAAAGACAAAATAAAATTGCTTTGTCAGTTGAGATTCCATTTTTCTTACTAGGTTATTTCTCTTTCTTAGCCTTCTCTTTTAATCAACTGTAAAAATAATGAATAAAAATAATAATAATAATAAAAAAAAGATGTAGATTCTATCAGGCCTTTGATTACTGTAAATACTTGTGAGACAATGTAAAATGAGGACTTGACTAACACTGTAAGCAATGGCACCTTTTCTGGGACCTGCAACATTTTCCAGAACCTTTTTGACCTTTTCTAGAACCTACCTGGAGGTATCTCATGAGCTAGAGTGCTTGAAGATAAGGGAGCCCATGAGTATTGGGCAGCATTTAAACAGCACTTCTTCTAAGCTCAAGATCGTGCACCCCTAAGAGCAGAAAACTGGGGAAGGGAGGCAGGAGACCTGCATGGATGAGCAAGGAGTTCATGGATAAGTTCAAAGGTAAGAAGAAGGTTTATGAAGTGTGGAAAAAGGGCCTGTCCTCTTGGGAGGAGTATAGGAGTGTTGTCAGAGCCTGCAGAGAAGTGACGAGGAAGGCTAAAACTCACCTGGAGCTGAAACTGGTGAAGGAGATTAAGGATAATAAGAAGGTTTCCTTTTTAAGTATGTTAGCAGTAAAAGGAAGACTATGGATAATGTGGGTAGATGGGAAGAGACCAGTGGATGTTGTCTACCTCAACTTCAGCAAGGCTTTTTATACTGTATCCCAAAACATCCTGAAAACAAAGCTGAGAAAGTGTGGGATAGATGAGTGGATGGGGAAGTGAATTGAGAACTGGCTGACTGGCTGAGCTCAGAGGGTTGTGATCAGTGGTGCAGAGTCTGGTTGGAGACCTGTGATGAGCAATGTTCTCCAGGGGTTGGTGCTGGGTCCAGTCTTGTTCAACATCTTCATCAGCGTCGTTGATGAGGGGATAGCGTGCACCCTCAGTAAGCACACTGATGATACAAAACTGGGAGGAGTGGCTGACACTCATACTGGAAGGCTGGGCTACCATTCAGCAAAACCTGGACAGGCTGGAGAGCTGGGCAGTAAGAAACCAGATGAGGTTTAACAAAAGCAAGTGTAGAGTCTTGCACTCAGGAAGGAATAACCATGAGTATCAGTACAGGTTGGGGCATAACTTATTGGAGAGGAGTTCTGCAGAGAGGGACCTAGGGGTCCTAGTGGATGACAGGTTGGCCATGAGCCAGCAGTGTGTGCCCTTGTGGCCAAGAAGGCCAATGGGATACTGAGGTGCATTAAAAGGAACGTGGCCAGCAGGTCAAGGGAGGTGATCATCCTCCTCTACTCTGCCCTGGTCAGGCCACACCTGGAATACTGTATACAGTTCTGGGCTCCCTGATACAAAAAAAGACAGGGATTTCCTGAAGAGAGTCCAGCGGTGGGCCACGAAGATGATAACGGGCCTGGAGCACCTCTCTTATGCGTAATGGCTGGGTGACCTGGACCTGTTCAGCCTTGAGAAAAGAAAACTCAGGGGATCTGATTTATATATATAAATAAGATCTCCACTATGGGAGTCAAAGGGACATGGCCAACCTCTTCTCAGCAGTCTGTGGGGACAGGACAAGGGAAAACGGCCATAAGCGGAAGGATAGGAAGTACTGCACCAATGTACGAAGGAATTTCTTCATGGTAAGGGTGATGGAGCACTGGAAGGGGGGGTTGTATATTCTCCTTCTCTGGAGATATTCAAGACCTGCCTTGATGCCTACCTGTGTAGCCTGCTATAGGGGCTGCTTTGCAGGGGGTTTGGACTTCATCTCTAGAGGTCTCTTCCAGCCCCTACAGTTCTGTGATTCTGTGAAAAGACACTAGAAATTCAGAATTTAGTCAGGAAAGTAATAATTAAGTGAAGAGTTTTACTTGTATTCATTCATGTGAAAGGCATTTACATGTAGTCAATAGAAGACAACTATTATAATTTAGAAGCCAAAACTAGAAAATCTGAGCACAGACAAATAGGATCTGAACACTATGCAAATTGTGGGAGTTCTGAAGACTGGAGATCTGTTTTATGACTCACCAGATTCCCCTGAGGTTATAAACAAGTAGCTACTCAAATCATATCTATCTGATATTGCTTTGTTACTCTGTATCATTTATTCTGTAAAGGAGTCCATATCACTCTCATGATTAAATTACATTGGTTCTTGCTTATCTTTACTACATTTTTTCTTATTTTTAATAGTTGAGATTGTTTACAGCCTTTATTCTTTGACTCGAGATTCGTATCATTTAAGCCAGACATTGTTATTCCTACAAGAAAAATAAGTAAAATTCATGTCAGTTAATTTTAGATAGCTAGAAAGGGAAACAGATTTTACAAATCCTTTATCTTTTTAGTTATTCTGGATTCTGATTTTTAGGAAAAAAAAATAAACACTTATTTGGATAATAGAATATTATGCACCTTATAAGAATAACTATCCTAGACCTAGCATACGATCACAGGAGATTCATAACACCTTTTGAATTGCATGCACATGGACTCCCTTGATATTCAATTAAGTTAGATTAATACAAAGCATAGGCAAAAAGTGCATGTGTTTTATCAAGCATTGCCTAGAGCAAGCTGAAGTAAATGCTTAATATTGATGAATGTCCTTCAGTAGGCACTGAACTGAATATAACCATTTATAGCCTGTATTTTAGCCATCATTTATTTTACAGAAAGCTGCTAAGATGTTGTTTTCAGAAATGTGAAACCTGGGTTCCAATTTCCTCTAGAATCTAGTGAAGATTCAGCTCCTCTGAACTCCAGGAGATTTAATGTGCTACCTTTAAATGGTCTGCCCAATTAGAATGTCTTATACAACAAAACACAGACGTTTTCTTGAAAGTTAAGTCCAAATAGAAGGCCGTGAAAAAAGTAGAAATAGTTTGGAAGAGAATATAAACAGGCTTGCATAATGATAACTACATGAATCATGAAGTGAGTCATTACGCTGGGTGCTCCACATTAAGAACAGGTTGATATTTTTCATCTCCCTATTTTTAAACAGCCACTACAGTGCATTTGCTCTCATTTGTATTTCTACATATTTTAATCAAGATAATTATCCAGCAATGGGAAATTACCCTCCTTCACATATATAGAAGTCAAACAATAAAAATGTAGATTTTTCTTTCATAAAGTAAGGGAGCACTCAAGGCACTATTTCATTTTTTTATTTTTTTAAACTCCAATTGCATCTTAACTGTGGATCTTAACTGTGGATCATGAATGTTCTACTAACATCCTAGTGCTTGACTCTCTAGATGTTAGTACATCAGAGTTCTCAACTGAGTGAAGTTTTGATTTTCCTCTATTTGAATCTAAGGAGGGCATAAAATAATGAAAGGCCTCTATCAGATCTCCCCAGAGCCTTCCGTTGTCCTAGCTGAGAACAGCTCTTTCAGTCAGTCCTCATTGAGAGGTGTTCCATCCCTTGGATCATTATTTCTGTGGCCCCCCTCTGGATGCAGAGACGAATGTTTCTCCTGTTTTGAGGTCTCCACATCTAGATGCAGCACTCCAGATGAAGCCTCAACAGTGCAGAGTAGCCTCAACAGTGCAACAGTGCAGAGTAGAGGAGCAGGATCACCTCCCTTGACCTGTGTCATGGTTTTGTGATTTTTGGTTTTTGGTATTCCACATCATAACATCATGTAGTGCACTGGGAGTTAAAGTGTTAATGCTCCAATTCTGGATACCTGTCCCTGTATGTTGCGGAAGTCATGGGATCTGGCCCTTCCTGGTTGGGCAGTCTCTTACTGCCTTGCAGTGGGTATTGGAGGGTGGTTTTCTAGCCGTACCAAGCTTTTCAGGTTTGACTCAGACTCAGGAACTCTCTCTCTCTCTCCTATTTTATTTGATTTATTAGTCTCAATTTCTATTAGATTGAATTATATTGTGTTATCTTGCATTCCGATATCATAGTTTTCCTCCATAGATTGTTGCTGCTGCATTTTTTCCTTCCTTGAGCCAAGCTCCCATCTCCCTATCCCTTTTCCCTTTCCTTTCCCACTTTGTGGGGTCGGGGGGCCCAGGGTCCTACTGCCCCCCTGTCACAGGCATAGTCACAGATCTAGTTAACTCCATAACAATCTGCTAGCCATGCTTCTTTAGGTGCAGCCCAGTATATGATTGGCTTTCTGGCCTGTGAGGGCACATTGCTGGCTCATGTCCAGCCTCCCATCCACCAGTACCCACAGCTCCTTTTCAGCAGGGCTGTGCTCTGTCCTTTTGTCCTCCAGCTTGTATTGATAGTGGAGTCAGACATTCCACAGATGAAGTGCAAGATTTTGCATTTGGATTTCTTGAACTTCTTGAGGTTCTCAAGGGCTCACTGCTTGAGGCTGTCTAGGTCTTTTTTGATGGAATCCCATCCCTCAGACATGCTGACCACACCACATAGCTTGATGTAATCTAGACTTGTTGAAGGTGCATTTGATCTAACTGTTAATGTAATCGATAATATATTAAAGAACATCGGCCCTAGTACTGACCCCTGAGGGACTCAACTTGTCACTAATCTCCATCTGGACAATGAGCCATTGACCACTGCTCTCCGGGTAGGATCTGTCAACCATTTCCTCGTCCATCAAACAGACCACCCATCAAATCCATATCTTTCCAACTTAAAAAGGATGTTGTGGAGGACCGTGTCAAAGGCCATACTGAAGTCCAGTGTCATGGTTTTATTTTTTTTGTTTTTGTTTTCAGTATTCCGCATCAAAAAACATCATGTAGTGTACTGGGAGTTAAAGTCTTAATACTCCAATTCCAGGCACCTATCCCTATACATTACGGAAGTCATGGGATCTGGCCCTTCCAGGTGGGGCGGTCACTTACTGCCTGGCAGTGGGTGCTGGAGGGCGCTTTCCTAGCTGTTCCAAGCTTTTCAGGTTTGACTCGGTCTTGGGAACTCTCTCTCTCCTATCTATGGTCAAGTGCAGGGTGCTGCACTTGGGTCAGGGCAATCCCAGGTACTTATACAAACTAAGGGGAGATGTCTTTCAGAGCAGTCCTGTGGAGAAAGACTTGGGGCTCCTGGTGGACGAGAAGCTAGACATGAGCCAGCAGTGTATGCTTGTAGCCTGGAAGGCCAACTGTGTTCTGGGCTGCATTAAAAAAGGGGTGGCCAGCAGGGAGAGGGAGGTGATTGTCACCTGTACTCTGCTCTTGTGAGGCCCCATCTGGAATACTGCATCCAGGCCTGGGGACCCTCCTACAGGAAGGATGTGGAGCTCTTGGAATGGGTTCAGAGGAGGACCACTAAGATGATCAGAGGGCTGGAGCACTTCTCCTATGAAGAAAGTTTGAGGGAACTGGGTTTGTTCAGCAGGAGAAGAGAAGGCTCCAGGGAGACCTCATTGTGGCCTTCCAATATTTGAAAGGAGTGTGTAAACAGGAGGGGGTACATGTGGATAGTGATAGGACAAGAGGGAACAGTTTTAAACAGACAGGGGAGATTTAAGTTAGATATTAGGAGGAAGTTTTTCACATAGAGGGTGGTGGCACATTGGAACAGGTTGCCCAAGGAGATTGTGGATGCCCCATCCCTGGAGACATTCAAGGCCATGGATATGGCTCTGGGCAGCCTGGTCTAGTGGTTGGTGACCTTGCACATAGAAGGGTTTTGAAACTTGATCACTGTAATGCTTTTCAACCTAGTGCATTCTATGATTTTATGATTCCATGATTTGACACCCAGAATATATTATAAAATATCTTCACTGTGGAAATATATCTGTGGTAAAAGACACAGAAATACATTCAAAACCTGTGTATTTCCTTATCACCTTCTTCCATTTTCTTAAGCAATTTGGAAGTTTTTGCAATAAGAGGCAATTTCTTGAGATTTGGGGGGAAAAGTTCATATTCTATCTCATTCTACTTTTGTTTCTTCCTGAGTACACAAAAGAGATACGTCTAGGACATAAATATAATTCTTTAGAATGGACTTTGAGGAGTGAAAGAAGTTATATCATAGTAAGTAACTGTCCATACTCTTGGAGACAGAGATAATACATAGCTGATAGAAGTTAAAATATTTTAGCAATCCCAAATGAGCTTCCAGAAATTATATTCTATCTTGCTAGTGTTCTGATAAAAGCAGGAAAGATATTTCATTTCCTACTCCTTTATCATAGAAGTAATTTATGATGCTTTCTGGCTTGTATTTTGTCACTTATATTCTGCACTCCTGTTTTCTTCTTTCCTCTGCCTTTCTGTCTGGGAATACTTCTGACATAAATCATTGTCACAGGCTTCATAAGGAATAGCACTACTAATCTTAATTAGCTTATCCATTTTATACTTTATTAATCCAAAAATCCAGAAATTAAAGTGTTTATTATTATTATTATTAGAAATTATGTTACTCTCTATTGATATTTTCACTGACTTTCCTGTTTTATTTTTATGTAATTAAAAAATGATAATACCTCAGCTTTTTAACCATTATTACCTTTTCTTCATGTAATATATTTTTAAACAGAAGTGAAATTCCATTTGACAGGAGAAACAGTTTTTTTTTCTATAGATTTTCACCAGAACTAGAATATGTATCTTCTGGTATGACTGGACAGGATGATGAGTAGAGCTGTACGAAGTGCTAATGAACAGCAAGCATAAAAAGGAAATTGGCAGTCAGTGTAAATGACAAAAAGCCTATTTGTAAAATGCAGCAGTAGTGATGTTCTATGACTTTTGGAATCTACCTGAATTCTATGGCTCAGTCTACACTGTTATTCCCATTTCTTCCTCTTCAGTCACATTTTGCATCTAAAATGGAGTGCAGTGTTTCTACACAGTGCATCCTTTCCACCTGTCACAGAAAATAAATGGTGACTAGATGAAATGCATACTTTGCTCAGACTGATCACAGACAAATGGACCAGGACACTGGAGTTTGTGTCCCAAAGCATCCCATGAGGATAAGACACTAAACCCATCGGATCTGCTTCATGAATAACAAAATTAGTAGCAGAATGAGACTACAAATGAAAGTAAACTTCAACATCAAAACAATCAAACAAATAAAAACCAACAAACAAAATCAAACCAACAAACAAACAAGCTTCAGGAAAATAAAAGAAAAAGTAGTTGAAGACTTTTATGAGTAACTTAAGGCCCAGACTGATATATGCATATAGGTATATGTATATTCATATATGCAAGACAAAATCCAATTTAACGTAGTAATAAAACGATATATGGAAATGCAAATTTAGCTGTAATACAAGAGCTCATTAGCAGTAGCAAGTTTAGAATCATCATATTTTCCACAGGATGTGGTATAGCACTGACTCTTGAGGAGAAGATGAGTCAAGGCAATTGAGTCAGAATACAAAGTCAGTGGACTGGTAAAAATAGGACTGATGCAGCACTTCTATACTATTGTGTTCTTCTACTATTTGTTTTATTTTGCATTGTTTTTAGTTTGTTCTTAGGATAATTTACATCAGTTTAAAGAAACCCTTGTGAATAAATCCAGTTACCTTACAGAAGTTACGAGATTGCTCAGACATATATGTACTTCTCAGTGATGACTACAGAAACTGGCCTTAGTATGTTTATATGAATCTACCTCTATCATACCTCTAGCAGAGCTGTGTTGCAATTACAAGAAGTTAATGGTGAAAGTATAATAATAAAAAAATAAACAGATAAGTGACCCAATACAAAAAGACTTCCATTTTGTAGGGGATTACATAGTTTACAGGGAACCTTCTATTTACTGATAAACACAGTCATACATTGTCTTTTTAGAATGCACAGTAAAGCTAACCGTAAACAAACAAACAAACAAAACAAACAAACAAAAAATACCCCCCCCAAAAAAAATAATATATATATTAATATATATATATATATATATATACATACAAGCACTTTATTGAATGTATTCAAGGAATACATGATGTATTAATTCACTGTCAGAGAATCACACCACTTCAGGAGGAAAATCAGATTCCTTCTTGGAAATAATAATAATAATAATATTAATAATAATAAAGCAATTCAAATAGGTGTTAGTTTAAGAAGGCACTAGCATATAATTGTAATTTACAATGTATAATTTTAAAGAAAGTTTGTATTTTATACATATTATCAACTTTGTTCAAGGATTACAATATTCTGCTACAGGAGTCAAAGCAATTTTACAGTATCATCAACATGCTCTGTGTACTAATGAATCTATTCATCAATTTCTGTATATGAACAAATACAGAGTTTATGATTTCTAAGAGTGTTCAGTAGTCCAAATGAAACCGTTCTATGCACATAAGGGGTTAAATTGTTTAAAAAAATCAAGAAAAAAAAACAAGCAAACAAAGAAAAAAGAGTAGTTTTTCACTAAAAATATTTTGTTTTAAAAAACTATTTTCAATAGCACATAGGGTATCAAAATCAAGGTCTGTTTCCTTCCCTTTATTTATAATATAGAGGTAAATAAGAACTAGAGGAAACTATTTTTTCCTCTAGCAGACTTCACGATTAAAAATACCTGCTTAGACTTGTATATTACAAGAAGTCAAAACTGTCTTTTGGTCCAAATATAACACTTCAAAAAGTGGTAGAGATTCCATCTGTAGCTTTGATTTCTCTCTTCCAGAAAAAAATCTGTTATCACTTCAATTAAGCACATTGCCTGTTCTTACTCAAAATATTCACATAAAACAGTTCTGAGAGTTCCCATCCACTAGGTCAGGCTGCCCAGGGCACCATCCAACCTTGTCATGAACAGCTCTAAAGATGGGGCATCCACAGCTTATCTGGGTAGTCTGTTCCAGTGCCTCACCACCCTCTGAGTAAAGAATTTTGTCTTAGCATCTAATCTAAATCTCTCCTCTTTTAACCTAAAACCATTTTATGTTTCCTTTCCTTGACTTTCATAGAATCATACAGTGATTTGGGTTCAAAGGGACCTCAAATGTCATCTAGATCTATATCCCCAGGCAAGGGAAAAAGGCATCTTCACTACATCAGGTTGCTCAAACTCCCAACCAAGCTGGCCTTGAATGCCTCCAGAAATGGGGTATCCATAACTTGTAAGGGCAATCAGTTGCAGTGCCTTTCATGACCAATGCATTAACTTTTCATTCAATATTCAGCAATGACAAGGTTAGAAAAAGGTTAGAAATAAAGTTGGGATTTTTTTTTTCTTTTCATGTGCTTTCAAGCTGAACTGTTTTTACTGAGGCTTCCAATGACAAGAAGATCAAAATCTCTGAAGTATGTAAGATGCAAAAGTGTTCCAAGAACATATTTTTGAGAAAATAACAAATATCAAATATTTGATGTTAGAATGGTATTGAAAATGTGAAATGTGACCTGTGTCATCGATATTGTGAGTTCTAAATATTTTTTATATCAGTTTATATTCATTTGCTATTTTTTTTTCTGTAAAATGCATATTTCAGATAACACCAGGACAAATTGTACTTGTAGTACAATGTGTAAAATTAGTTACTCCTATCCAATATAGGAAGAAAAAAATCAATATATATATATTTTTTACTAAATTATGCATACATCTATATCTTTGCACTTGTGATTTTGGACAAAATTTAGGGACAAATCAGTTGCAGAAGTGTACGGGAGCTTATACTTTGGTTTGAGAAACTTCTATTACTGGCTTTATTTTGCAAAATATAAACCAAACAGAACTGTTTCAATTTGTGTGACAAGTCGTTTGGTTGAATTTGCAAGAATATCAGTTAGAAATAGAGGTAAAAACATAATTTTGCCTCAGTCAATATGTCACTGTTCAATCACATTACTATAATAAAAGATTTTATCTACTGTCTTTTATTTCATTTTTGAAGATGGGAAAAGGATGAACTGAAAGGATTAGGGTATAAGAATTAATAAGACACAATAAATGGCCTGACAATTTTTTCACCTTTCTTAGAATAGTTTCCAACTTAAATGTTGATTTACTACATTTCTAGGCATACTAAACTGCCTGGAAAACCAAGTAGGCATTTGGTTGAACTGACAAGCTTTCACAACAAGAATAGTTTATCCTGACTGCATCCACAGCAGAGATTTTTTTATGTATAGCCTGCTCAGGTGTTTCTGAAGAAGCCTTTTCTCCATGTCTGTCCTATATTTGGGCCTTTCTGCCTTTGCTGGTTTACATTAGTGTATCCTCCAGAGATAATGCAAGAGTAAACTCAAGGATAACTTGGAAGCTGGAACATTTAAACCTTATTTGTTGGTGCACCTGGAATTCAGGATAGTTAGTATTCTTGGTTAAGGCATCAAAAAGACAGATTACTTAGGAGCATTAACATCACAACACATATGAAGATCATGGTCCTTATCATGGGCTTCAGTACCTAAATCATAGTTCTGCTACTAAGTAGTAGCATTTCAACCATCCTATACAATGGTTTTATAAGAAGGCAATAATTCAGAATTTGATTGACTTGTTATATCTACTATAGACCGAATCATTCAAATTCTTATTTCCAGACTTTAGATACCAATGTAAATTATCTAAATATGAAAAATAAAGTGCAGAATAAATTTTTAATACTGAAATAGTCACATGATAAGGAATGAAAAAGCTAATAATGTGAGAAGTTTTTTTAAGCTTTGTGTTTCCAACAGAGAATGTTAACTAGAAGAATGGAGTTACTTTTACATGATAGTTACCAAGAACTGGAAACAAACAAACATAATGGAATTGAAAAAAGAGAATGAAATTAACTAACTTTATTGATAAAGTACAGATTAAAAAAAAAAAATCTCTTTTTAGGGTGAAGGAACCAAGATGACAGAACACCAATAGAAGTAAATGAAGTGTTCACTCCAATTTCCTCCACAGGAAGGAACCTTCTGGAGCAGGCCCAAGAAGAGAACAGTCCCAGAAGGAGAGCAGGCCACCTCTTTCATGTATAAAGGTTGGATGTGGCTCTGGATAGCCTGGTCTAGTGGTCAGTGGCCCTGCCTGTTGCAGGGGGGGTGAAACTAGATGGTATTTGTGGTCTTTTTTTAACTCAGGCCATTCTGTGATTCTATGATAAATTCTTAGTATCTCTAATAATATAAAACATATTATACTAGATAGTCTTTATTTTTTCATACAGGCTAAAATAGAACTAATAGATATCAAATTACAAATTAAAACCAGACAAAACAATGTATTTAGGACAGGACAAAAGAAACAATGTAGAAAAGGGAAAAGGTTTTAAATTGAGGGAGGGAAGATTTAGGTTAGAGGTCAGGAGAAAGTTCTTTACTATGAGAATGGTGAGGTGCTGGAACAGGTTGTGGATGCTTCATCACTGGAGGTGTTCAAGGCCAGATTGAATGGGGACCGGGGCAACCTGATCTAGTATTAAATAGGCAGGTTGGTGGCCCTGCATGTGGCGGGGGGGCTGGAGATTCGTGATCCTTCAGATCCCTTCCAACACAGGCCATTCTGTGATATTTAACATAACACTTAACTCAGTAGCAGAATGTATACATAGATGATCGTGATACACCAGATATTTGTATTTACACTAGCCAAAATGTAAGTGTTGGAATAGATAATGTAATCTAAATCTGAGATAGTCATCTCAGTTTCTGTGATTTCTTTAATCTGCCCAGCAGAGTGTCTGTTTCCCTCCATAGACTACCAAGGAACATTAGCTGAGATGTAGATCTGCACATCTAGATTGCAGGCATTTAAAATTGGTTGATATGTATTATACTAAGACACTACTTCTTTACTAAAAATTCAAAGTCACTGATCTCTGGAAGCAGATGGTGGATATAAGGAAAATAAAAACTTACATATTTACTTTTGTTTAGGCTAATATATTTTTTGTTTACAGAGATAGTGTAATGTTCTAGGTGAATCTTAAATTCATCTGAGCAAATCTCTTATTCTTAGAACAGTTGTTGAAATTTCTAGTCCACAATAAAAGCAGATTTGGTTGTTGGCAGCAATAGATTAGGAACAATAAAACGCAATATTCAAACACTGCAACATCAGTGTTTGAAGATTCTAATTTGCACACATTCTTTTTAAGGCATCCTACGGATAGTTGCATTTGGTTGCAGCTATGTCTCTATTTCAATGTGTGATAGCAAATCTGAGAGTAATATACTTTACCATAGCTAGTTATGTCTGCACAACCTGCAAGACAAAGGTGAACCTGGAAAATCTTTCTGTATATATTCAATTTACTGTTGACAGCAGACAATACGTCTTAAGCATAATTCTTGAAGGCATCAAAGGGCATTCAAGAATGATGCTGTACATATACTTTCAGAAAACACATTGTTAGGAATAGATGGACACGTTTCCTAATTATAATACCTTTGTTTGAGATTTGAGTCTAATCACTAATATCCTACACAGATACGGACAAAACTGTTTATCTCCTGGAGTCCTGAATGGCTGTTGTCTATCAGCAGTTTAATATCATAGCACAAATTCAATAAATTCAGTGTACTGATGCACTGCAGATGAATCTTTGAGTTTGGTTTGTTCAGTTACAGTAACTTGAATGTTCTTTCAATACATTACATGACCTGCAGAACTGACTTGCAGTTATCCAGAATGTTTTACAGTTTTACCATATCTTCTGTTTCAGCCTCACTCTTCGGTAAGTTGCATGGCACATACATGAATGGCATGTGCACATACTTTTCATAGAGTTTTCTAGATAGAAATATCAAAGCCCCAAGTATTCATCCTAGTGAACCACTTGCAATCACCCATAAATCTAATCTATTCTGTGGTTTATAGTTCCTTCTGAGCTTGATTTGACCTCAATCGCTGAGGTTTGCTGCTTCGGAGCTGTCCAAGCCAGAACCGCAGCGACTGACCACGAGGTACAGGTGGGTTTTGGTCAGTTCCCTCATTCAGGGATCCCCAAGAAAACAGAGCAGTCTGGCAGCTCTCGCGAGAGCAGGTGACGTGGCAGCGGCATCACCAGGGGAACAGCTCTGAATCCACACCCCCTTACCTAGAAAAAGCCTCCGGTATGGAGAGGAGGAGTAGGGGTGTGTGAATCAGGTGGGCTGTTTTAACGAGAAGAAACTAAGCCACCCATTCACGGGACTACACAGCAAGAAGGGCTGTTATCACTGTGAAGTGAGTGATAGGGGGGCACCTGTTAATGACCTGGTAACAGGGCAAGGGCAGAGCCAGCACTACAGACAGCAGGGCGGGGTTGATCAGTCACACCCCATTAAAGCTATCTAATAGTGTTAGTGGTTTGCCATAGCTGTACCCAAGCAGAAGGCTACTGCCAGGAAAAAATGTGGAGACCCAGACAGAGGTCCCATGCACATGTAAAAGGAAGACTGCAGCCAAGAAGAATGTGGAGACCCAGACGGAGGTCGTGTGCTGCATGAAAGGAAGACTGCTGCTAAGAAAAATGTGGAGACTCAAACTGAGATCCCAAAACAACATGCTAGTGCACAGGTCACTGGCTGCCATGAGTGCCAGAGCCTGGTCTTTGCAGTGCCAGGCGATGGAAGCACTTGTATAAGATGTGACCAGCTAAATGACTTACTCAGCCTTATGGTCAACCTGAAGGAGAAGATAGAGAGGCTGAGAATCATAAAGGAATGTGAGAGGGAGATTGATTGGCGGTCCCAATCAGCTCTGCAATCTTGGCAGACAGCTCAGGCTCCACACAGAGCACATCAACTCCTGCTGCCTTGCAAACAGGTGCTAGAGGGAAACCAGCAAGCAGATGGTGTTTCTACTGCAGTGAGCCCCCTGTCCTCTCCCTAACAACAATAGTGAAGAACAATAGTGGGGCAGTAGCAAAAGCAGGGTAACTCTCTCCCAGAAAGGCACCAGGGTGATATTCACAAGACAGTGGTGGACTCCCCTGCCCTGCCATTGCCGAGCAGAGAAGGGCAATTTGAGAGAGGAGAGGTGGTGTACAATCAATGAATAAACAGATGATATAGTTATACAATTGTACAATCAATGAATATACAGATAATACAGTACGTCCAGGAATTTGGCTGATGTAATTATTATACTAGAGTAGGAAAAAAAGGACACTCACCCTATCCTGGGCATACATGAGATGCACCAGGGGAGATCTCCAGAAAAAATCCTTCCCCACTGACAGTCAGCTCTTAAATGGTCTAGAAGAGGTGGAGCCAGGTTCCACCCCTTCCTGCAGCACAGGTGAATTGCCTTCACCTGTGCTGCAGTGGCTGACTCATTGCTCACCTCAGGTGATTAATCAGAGGTTCAGGCTGTGATTCAGCAGCCCCATACACTCCACCCCTTCACGGCGTGAACCAATGATTAGGTTGACTAAAGGGTGAGCTTTTCCTAATACAGAGAGCCAATATAAAGTGACGCTTATACAATTTCATCACGACACATGTTGGTAAATTTCAAGATGAGTGACGATCGGTGAACATTGATATTCTTTTATGGGCCAGTGCGCGATGATGTTACTGGAGGCATGCGGTCGTGAGGTGCCGGTCCATCCTATGTTCCATCAGTCCCATGTAGACCATCACCGGGTGTTACACATGATCTAACAGTAACACTGGAACGCTTTTGATGACATTTTGCTCCTTCTGGTGATCCTGAAGGCTCAAAGACTCACGGGGAGAAATATAAATGTTTCAGAGGTACCAAAAGGGGAAGGTCTGCCCTCCAGGGCAAAATACAGGCTGTATTTCTATCCTGGGTCAACACTTCCGCTTGTACAGGGGCACGTCCTGGCTACCTGTACCACACTGTCTGTCCAGATGTCTGCGGCTGCATAATAATATCAGGCACCAAAGGAGGTGTCCTGATCTGCCATAGAGACATGATGGGAGTCCCTTTAGCAATGAAAATTGGAGTGTTGACCACAATATCGGTAGGCCATGTACCTATTACTGGAGGGACTACTGAGCCTCCCACCTCCAACAATCTCCCCCGAGGTGCAAGTAGGCCACACCACTTGGGTCCTACCTGCACCTTCCATGGCCATTTTATTCTGTGGGTGCCAGGATCTAAATTCTCAGGGGCAGGGAGCATTTTCATTACCAATCAGAGGTCTTACCTGATGATCAGTGCCCGTAATTTGGATCCTAAGCAGGGTGGCCCATGTAGCCTGCAACATTCTTAGGGCACTGGGTCTGCTGTCTCGGGGTCTTTCATTCAGGTCCCACAAGGTTTCATATAGTCTTTTTGTCTACCCCTGCAGGAACTGGGAGTCTGTCTTCAGGGCAGCCTTAAGAATACCATGATAACATTCGATGAGGCCTGCCCCTGTTGGATTATATGGCAGGTGGAATCACCATTCGATGTTATTTTCTTCTGCCCAGCGTTGTGTCGTTGCACCAGTGAAATGAGTTCCTTGGTTGTTCTCAATGACTTGAGGTGTCCAGGAGGCAGACATCAGTTTTGTGAGTGCCTTGATGGTATATGCCTGGTTTGCTTTTGGTACTGGATAGGCCTGCAGTAGCCCACTTGCAGTGTCAACACAAGTCAGGGCATATCTCGCCCCCTCAGACCGAGGAAGGGGCCCAATGTAATCGACCTGCCATCGCTGGAGAGGATTGTGTCCTCTAGCAAGATGGGCTGTTGTTTTGGGCAACGATCTCGGTCTCATCTTAGAGCAAGCATCACAATCCCAGCATGCCTGGAAGATGTCAGGTGAGCTGTATGGGCAGTCCCCATGCTTTAGCAGCTGCCCACATTGTCTTTTGTCCCACGTGCCGTAGCTTCTGATGTAAGCAACGGGCGATGTTCTCAGATGGTGAATTCTCAATCCATCGAACGCGGGCCAGCGTGTCGGTTTCATCGTTTCCCGGTGACTGTAGGGGCTGATGACCAAAAACATCGAAGACAAGTACCGTCCTGTGTTTGACTGTATTCCATATGTCCAACCACATATCCTTGCCCCAGATCGGCTGGGCATGGATAGTCCATTCCTGGGTGGCCCACTGTGCAATCCACAGGGTGAGCCCTCGGTACACAGCCCAAATATCTGTACAGATATTCAGGATACAATCACTGGATTCCTTAGTTATAACCATCCACACAGCTTGCAGTTCTGCCCATTGGCTGCTCTGACCATCCCCCTCATCAAACCAGGTTGTCTCAATAGAAGGATGGTATGCTATTGCTCTCCACTTGCTCGGGTTGCCCTTGCTGGACCCATCTGTGTACCAGGCATCTTCAGGGATAGGGTATTTTCCCTCCTGAACAGAACTCTTCTGCGGTGGAGTGACCAGTATTCCTTTTGGTGCATCACTGTGATACGCTACTGGGCCTAGGATCTTCTGGAGTTCTTCTTTCAAAGGGAGATGAAGACAGACTATTCCTTTGGCTGAGATAGGTGACCCATCATGCCACTGTTTGTGCTTGGGCCACCCCTGTCTTAGGAAGGTGAGTCAGATCTTTTACCCACCCCTGAATCGGTAGAGTGGTCTTGACTATAACTTCAGCAACTATAACTTCAGCTGTTTGAGTTATTGGCTCTACTGCCTGCAGTGCTGAATAGGCAGCCAATAACTGTTTTTCAATCATACTGTATCTTTATTCTGCTCTGTGCCAGACCTGAGACCAGAAACCAATGGGGGTCCGAACAGATCTCTGGCGTTGCCACAGGCCCCAACCAAAGCTGTCTTGAGTGATGTGAACATCCAACTTGGCTGGGAGGGTAGGATCAAATATATCCAATGCCTGGGCTTGTTTAACTGCCAGTTTCGCCTCTTGGAAAGCGTCCTGTTCTGTTTTCCCCCAGTCCCATAGCTGCCCCTTTTTTGTGAGTCTATACAGTGGCCTTAGCCACTGCTGCGCTAGATGAGGTATAAAAGAACGCCAATAACCCAATATACCTAGAAACTCTTGCAGCTGCTTCGATGTTGTAGGGACTGGGAACGCCTGAACCTTATCTATGACAGCACTGGGTAGTACTTTGGTCTTTCCTGACCTGGAGTTAACTAGATCAATTTACGCCCGTGACAGTGGGGCAGTAGGACCCTGCCGTCCCTCTCCCCCCTCCCCCCGCCCCACAAAATGGGAAGGAAGAGAGGGAGGAAAAAAAACAGTGGCAACAATCTATGGAGGAAAACTTATTTTACTAACTATGGTACTGGAATGCAAGATAACACAATATAATACAATCTAATTGAAATTGAGACTAATAAACCAAATAAGATAGGAGAGAGAGAGTTCCCGAGACCGAGTCAAACCTGAAAAGCTTGGAACGGCTAGGAAAGCACCCTCCAGCACCCATTGCCAGGCAGTAAGAGACCGCCCCACCTGGAAGGGCCAGATCCCATGACTTCCATAATGTATAGGGATAGGTGCCTGGAATTGGAGTATTAAGACTTTAACTCCCAGTACACTACATGATGGTTTTTGATGCGGAATACTGAAAACCAAAAAAAAAAAAACCATAAACCCATGACAGTATACTTTGGTCTTTCCTGACCAAACTACCCCAATGAATTTTACAGACAGGCCCGGACATTGCACCTTTTGGGAATTTATAGCCCATCCCCTCTGTTGTAAATAGGCAGTTAATGAATCTGCTGCCTGTCCTACTGCCTCCAGTGAGTCGGATGTCAACAGGAGACCATCAATATAATGATACAGGTTAACATTATCAGTTTTTTTTCCAATCAGCCAGGTTACGCGCCACTAGATTATGACAATACATTGGTGAATGCATGTACCCTTGTGGCAGGACCTGAAAGGTCCACTGCCTGCCTCCCCATGTGAATGCAAATTGATCTTGCAATTCTTCAGTAATTGGGATACTGAAGCACGCATTTGATAAATCTAGGACACAATGATAGATTTTTATCTCCCTACTCAATGTGTCCATTAGGGAGGAAATATTGGGTACGGCTGCATGAATAGGCAGCATGACCTTATTTAATTCTCTGTAATCTACTGTCATTCTCCATGTGCCATCTGACTTTCGCACTGGCCATATGGGGGAATTATATGGGCTATGAGCAGGTCTTATAATGCCCACTTTTTCTAATTCCTGCACTGTTTTTGATATTTCGTCCTGCCCACTCGGGAGTCTATACTGTCTTACGTTAGTAATCCGGCATGGTTTCGGCAGGCAAATAGGTCCATGTTTCGTATGGCCTCTTAATATTACCTGCACTGCCTGGATACTAATACATCTCTGTTGAAGTCTGAACTCTCCCACAGTTGTCTGGAGAGCCAGACCACATAGAATATCTATGCCCAAGATGAATTCTTGAACTGTGGCAATAGATACCTTATACTCCCGGGGTGGGAGATGCCTAACCCCCAGTTTTAACCATGTTTGGGTGACAGGAATAGTTTGTCCTCCAAAACCACCAATCATCACTCTGTCTCCATGTAATTTGTTCGGATCTCCGTAAATGATTGATGTTTCTGCTCCAGTATCAACAAGTGCCATAATTCTCTGGAAATTTTTCCGGGACCATTATATTGTTAACTCTACGTAGGGCCTCCAGTCCCGTCTGGAAGCCCTAGGGGTACTGACATCCCTCGTCACACCATGAACTGGGCCAAAGTCAAATCTGTTGTTTCAGATGGTTCAGGCATTGTAGCCTGAGACACCTGAGGGAACTTTTTTTTTTCTATTGGGAATAATGAGATTCTCTAAATTCCACATCGTCATTGGTACTGTTCCTATAACTCTTACCCTTGGTTTCTTAGGGTAGTTCTGGATGGAGGAGCTGAAGGAGGATGTGATTGGGCTGGCGATTGATCATCGCAAATTGGACACCAGCCCGAATTAGGTCATTAAACATTTGTTTACATGAGACCCTTACGGCCCCGACTGAGAGTTCTGCACAGGTGGCCTCTTGGTTTTAACTACTGGGAGCACCTCTGCTTCTTCTGCCACCAGGATATTGCGCCTAGTGCACAGACGCACCATCTCCCCCAGATCTGCTACTAACTGGGCAACTTCTTGAACCACAGCTTCCGAGGCCACCAGAGGGTTTAATATAGAAACTAAGGTCCCGTATATGTGGGAAGGGGCCTGTTGTAAGATTAAATCTTGCATACACGCCAAGAACTTTATCATATCTGGGCTATCAAACGAGTCTTCATATATCGCTTCTCTCATACCTAATTCACGAATATAATTTTGAAGGTCCTCCATGGAGGACCATAGTCCTGTGTTTAATGGAATGTCTGATTTGTTTGGCCAGACCATACAGCATGCTGCCATTAACCAGTCTATTATTGAATGGTTTTCATTGCTATACTGGACAGCAGCGTACAGTCTCTGCCTGACAGCAGGATGTACCGTTATGGTGGCCAGCTTTGCTACTTCTGTCCCATTAACCATGGCACTTTCCGCCCCTGAATCCCATAATCTAAGCAACCATGCAGGTACACTGTCTCTTGGCCTCTGCTGAAATCGCTATGCCATATCCATTAATTCGGTTGGAGTATATGGCCTAGCTGTTACATGTAAATGCGTTTCGGTAGGGAGCCATTGGTCAGGGGGCACCCCTGCTGGTCTATCTTTTACTTTCTTTGTTTTTTGAGTTATAACAGGACGGAGTTCCAGGGAGTCCGCCATAAGTGGAGCCTCTAGATCTGACTTAGCGTTTCTGCTTTCCTGTTCAACCAGGTCCACTGCTTCAGAAGTATGGCAGACCTGACCTAGAGACTGTAAAATTGTTTTTTTTTTCCTGTTAATACATTAAGCTCCTGTTCCAGTGTGTCAATACAAGCTTTTAATAACTGATTTTCACTTTCTAAAGTGTCTGATCTTATCTCAGCTTGATTTAAGGCATTTAACGGTGGCCATGCCACTGTGGATGCAGCTAACTGCCTTTCTTTTGTGGTTAGAATATCTCTGTCTGGTCCTTGAAAATATTCTGTCATGTGTACTGGGGAAATATTTCCCATAGTACACAGGGGACCCCATTTCTCAATTATGGTCACTAAATGGTAATAAGGAGATCCCAGAAACCCTGGGATCTGCCCAAGAATCATTTTATCTAGGTGAATGGTGTTCTCCCCATTGACCCATTTATAGAAATTCCACAAAAAAAGCCATGACATAAAGTATATTTAGCCTGCCTGGCTCACCAATTGTACAATCAATGAATATACAGATGATATACTATATCCAGGAGCTTGGCTGATATAATTATTATACTAGAGTAGGAAAAAAGGACACTCAACCTATCCTGGATTTTGTGCTAAGGGATATGGTTTAGTGAGAACTATTGGTGATAGGTGGATGGTTGGACTGGATGATCTTGAAGGTCTTTTCCAATCTTTGTGATTCTGTGATTCTGTGAGATAAAATGAGCACTCACAACATGTTACAACTTCTAAATGACCCTGAAGAATATTTTAAAAGGCATATTACCTCAGATTACCTTTCCTACATGTCTTGTCCCACTCAGTGGTTTTTAAGGGAGATGAATAATTTTCTGTCTCTTGAGTTGCACCTCCCCTAGTCAGAAGGGGTCACTTCCAATATGGAGTCATCCAAGACTCAGAGGAATAATACACATCAATTTATGGACAGCTTTTTTGCAATAACTAATAATCTATTTGGAGGTAAAATTGGCTAATTGGCTAATTATGATTAATGAGCCTTACATGTAAGACAATATTAGGTAATGGCTACTACACAGAGTAGAAGAATAAAAGAGAATAAAGAGAAAAGATTAAAAGTGTGGAAGGAGAGATAGACAGGCAGCTGTACAAACATAGCAAAACAAAATAATTTACTGCTCCTCAGTCCAGCGGTGTCTTGGTGTCAGGTGCTGGTCTCCAGTAGTGTTGGGTCATATGAGGTTGTGTTGCTCAGGTGATGACTAAGACGGCTTACAGAACTCTTATTTATAGACCAAAGTGGTCGAGCCTGAACTTTTTGAATGACAGCTTCCGGCTTCGGGATCTCAGCAGGAAATCTTTTTTCCCACCTTTCAGGCCTTGCCAATTTAAATCAGCAGATAAAAGGAAAAAGGGAGATGCCACATTTTATCTTGCCTTCACAGGATACAGTGCTACCATCTCCCAGTTTCCTGTATCAAGCTGGAATCATTAATCCCAAGGCCAGGTCTTCAAACAACAAACTTTCCTGGGCCATCCCTTTTGAAGGCAAACAGCTCCAAATAAATGCATTCAAATGTAAAACTGTCCACAAAGTGATGTTGATTGCCTCATGTTTATTTGAGACCTTTCTTACCAGTCTCAGACACAACAGTAAAGAAATTACAAAAAATAGATTCCTTCAAACAACAGCATTATTAAAAAATAAATACATCAAAGAACTATGCTGACATTTTTGACATGCTGAGTAACAAAATTGTCTATTAGGCTACAGGTACATAATCATTTACATGCCTTTAAAAAAAAAAAAAAAGTCAAGCCATTACCTAAAAAACCTGACATAATAACTGGTATGTATTAATATCCAGTCTTAATCCCAGTCTCTGAGCATGGATATATCTCTTTTATTTCAGAGACATTTTACAATTAAACAATAAGCAAACACGTTTCCTTGCAAAAGACTACATTAATATAGTTTATTAAATCAATATAACTTGTTATCAGGTGGCAGTATGATAGTTTGTTCTGGTTTGTTTACCTCCTGAGGTTTAGCTAACATAGCTGGCTTGGCTACTGCCTTGAAAAAAATTGCCAATAAATCAGTCTTCAACAGATAACTTCTAACTCTGTGCTATTTTTGGAGAAGTTGTTCTTTCTCTGAAAGACTCTCTGAATTATTTTGTGTGTGTTCTAATCAAAATCTGACTGGGATTTAAAATTAAATCCTCATATGACAATATTTGTATTAGTCAGATTGTTTTTGCTTTCAGTTATGCTTTCAACTATTTATTTATTTATTTATTTATTTATTTATTTATGTCTCTTTACTCCAAGTTCCATTTTAAGAATGCTCAGCATACTTACATGGACAAAAATTACAATGGGAAATTCATGGAGAGTTATGATTGCTCAGAGTTAACAGAAAATTTGTGAAACATCTCAATGATCAGTTTTAAGTAGAGCAGCTACTTCTGCTTTTCTTTTTAACTGATGCTTCTGGATTTGGGGTGAACTTCTCTTTGAGTCTTCTTTATCTAGATTTATAAGTTTAATCCAGAATGAAGAGGTTCATTCATACTTGATATTTTCTCAGTGTCCAGCAGAGTTGCTCAAAGCCAAAGAAATCTGACAAGAAAATATTCCTTTCACTTATTCAAGATTTAGATCCAGATCCAGCTTTGTGGGAATACTAGGTTCTTGTTCTCTGGTTAGCGTAAAGATTAATATGAGCTAATAAATTTTTAACTTAAAAAAAAAAAAAAAAAATTTGTCTGCCAACCAGTCTGTTTGAGCAGTACTATGCAGTTGGAAACCTCCATATCATTACTACTACCTTTAACTAACCACTTCTCAAAAGTTATTTTGTAAAATCTGTCCCCTACTTCACTGACAAAACTCTCACTCCCCTGAAATTGTACAATTAAAACACTGACATGTATTTTCACCTAGCTTAATAGACTTTTTATATTTTTTTTTTTGTAATTTTTTTTGTGACATTTTTTTTAGCTTTTATATTGTTCTAACTTTTTAACTTAGTATACTTGCTAAGTTAAAGAAAACTTGTTTGCTAAGTTCTGCAAGCAAAAAACAAATAAGCCTCATGCCTATAGATGAAGATGAATCATGTTTCCTATCTTTTCTAGCTAAAGAATGGAGCAAATAAAAAGAAAAATCAACACAAAAACAACTCTTTATTCATAAATCATCCTTTATTTCCATTCATTTTTCATACCAACACATTTATTTTCTTTAAAGCACATTTATTTTCCAAAACAACTGCCTGGTACTTCTAACTTAGGAGAAGTTAATGCCAAAAATGCATTGTTTATTAATTCTGTAATATTTATAGCACAACTTTTTGTGAATTAATTATTAACCTAAAGACACTTAAAGTGAGTTCCACTTATACTGTTTTACTCTTTAAACAGTAATGCTTTCCTAAGTCATACTCTATTATTCAGATAGCAGAAGAGGCATCTTTTGCCATTTCTCCCACCAAACCATTGTTCTTCTATAAGTGTTTTTTAAGCATACGTAGAATATTGGGTGCAATTCAAGTTTTATGTTGTATGGAAAATTGGGGGATTTTTGTACTTCTGTCATCGCTATGAAACCATTAGCAAAACCAAAATAGCAGGTGTAATTGTTGATTTGTAATTCAATGAACATCATCAACTATAAAATCAAGTTTCAGTATGAACAGAAGCAAAAGATATTGATTTTTAAAACAGATATAAGTTCAGCTTTTGTCATTTTAGATAAATTGCAAAATTTTTCTCTACAATAAAAATTCAAAACTGAATAATTTTTTGAACCTTTTGTTTTCTTCAGTTAACTATGTAAACTGGTAACAGCAAATTGCTTATGCTTTCTTATTCCTAGCAGTTTGAAATAAACTCTTAAAAGAAGAACAGACCATTCTAGTTTGTTGTTTTATCATTTTCACTTCTATTCAAAGTATTTTTCTGAAAACGTTGAATGCTTCAACATCATGGCAGAATCCATACACATTTTAAGGAGCCTTTCTTAACTCTTTTGAGTGATGACTCACTTATTCTTGTAGTTGTTGAAGGCTTGTATTGCCTTTTGATGAAGTACTTAAATATACATAAAAAGAAAACAGGTATTTTGGATTCTTTTTTCCTCATTCTGTGTAAGAATTACAAGTTTTCTGTTAAAATCAATCAAAATTTCTTAAGCATTTCTTCTACTTAATATCAATTAATATGAAGGTTTGATTCAGGCACTTTCATGTTATGTAACAAAATGCACTCACTTTCTATATAATTCTACACATTCATTTAGCGTTCCCAATGTAAGCATTAGATTTGATTATAATTTTAGTAATAGATTGAGATCAAAGCAAATTTCAGAAAACAGAAAAAAAGGAGAGGAATTTCAAGACAGGATTCCAGTTATCTCCTAGCTAAGTCTTTCACTGTATGGAATGAGTATCATGTATTCATTTACCTAACAAATTCATTTGCTTATGAGATTTGCCAGGATTTTTTGACTCAAATACTTATCACTATCAGAAAGCAGATACTATGTTGTACCAGTAGCGTTAAGTTGGATATTACAGCAAATATGTGGGCAAAGTAAAACATAACTTCACCCTCAAATTTGTCTTCCAGAGAATGAGGAGCAGCAGTACATTCTGATTCTCTGAAGAATAATAATTAGGAAATATCAGATCCCTCCTTTGTAGTAACTTTTATTGATGTATTATAAAAGCAACAAGGAATTTATTCTTATGAACATATCTTGAACCATGACCAATTAATTTCTTACATTCGGGGTAAAATGGATAGACTGAATTACATTTGCTTCTTACTAGACAGACTGTTTTCTAAGCCTCATATTACTCATAGCTATAAATCTTTTTCACTAACCATTTTTTTTTCAGTGGTGTTTGTGGTGAGTGCTCTGTTTCTGTCCTTTCAGAATGCTTACTATTCATCTTGTTAAGTATGAAATAGAACTATTTGACAACAAAATAAATGCATTATCTGTATGTCTATTGTATCTGCATCATCTGCCTTTCTTATCTCTTATCTAGCATTTTTTATCAACATTACTATCTCATTTCCCCTGAGAATACAAAAACAGAGATTTTCTGTGGTGGTCCTTATTTATAATATAAATTATGTTAAATTAAAGCACAGCTTTAAACTAAAGCTGCCAGGGGAGGGAGGACATGTACTGCTGAGTGACAGAAAGAACCAGAGAAAACTGTCACTTTAGGAAATAGCAGGGAAAAAAACTCAGATTTTTCCCAGAGGTTTGTGTTAGGACTCCTCTAGGAGGTAATGTGTTCAAAAGTGCAGCTGAAGTGCTTCTATACCAATGCATGCATGTGGGAAATAAGCAGGAAGAGTTGGAAATGGTGATGGATTTAGAAAGCTATCATCTTATTCCTATCATGGACATATGGTAGGATGACTCACATAACAAGAATAGCACCACCATTGAGGACTATAAGCTTTTTAGAACAGATAGGCAAGGTAGGAGAGGTGAGGGAGTTGCTCTCTATGTCAAAAAGTGGATAGACTGTGAGGAGCTCCCTCTGAACAGGTTGAGAGCCAGTGGGTTAAAACTACAGACAAGATAAATAAAGGACAGCTGGTGGTCAGGGTGGCCTGCTGATGAGGCCTTCTTGCTTCAGCTGCAAGAATTGTCCTGCTTGCAGACTCTCTTCCTGATGGGAGATTTCAAACATCTGTATATCTGCTGGGAAGAAAATATGATGAGCTGCAAGTGATTCAGGAGACTCCCAAAGTCCATTAACATCAACTTTCTGGTTTAGGTGTGGGACAGACTTGCTAGATGTGAACTGTTGCTGAAACTAATGCTCATCAGTGAGTGATTATTGAAGAAATTAAGATTGGAGGCAGCCTGGGCTGCAGGAATCATGCCCTGGTTGAGTTTGTGATCTTAAGGAATGTGGGCCTGGCAAACAATTGAGTCAGGACCCTGAAATTTGTGAGATCGAACTTCAGGCTGTTTAAGTAGTTGTTGGACAAGATCTCCTGGGAAGCTGTCCTTGGATACAAAGAAGTGGAGCAAAGCTGACTACTCCTTAGGACGCCTTTCCGAGAGCACAAGAGCTCTCTGTCTCCCAGTACTGGTTTAAGCAGCTGAACCCTGAAACTAGCACTCAGTCGAGGTCTGCTGCTTTGGAGCCAGATCTGTGACAATGAATCTTGAGGTTCTGGGGCAGTTTTCCTTTCCCTGGAGAAACCTGGGAGAGAAGAGTGACTTGGCAGAGGCCACCAGCTCTCATGAGAGAGGCTGACATGGTGTGGGTGCCATAAGCCACCCATGCATGTGGCACAGTAAGGAGGCATTGGCCTGGTAAGTCTGCAGCAGCGGGCTAGGCTGGGTCTGTCCTACACTAGCAGGGGTGTGTGTTTAAGCATTTTTAAGTATTATTTAAGCATGGAGCAACCGTTTGGCTCCCATACATGTGACTGTACAACAAGGAGGCTTGTTGTCTCACTGTGCATTGGCACAGGTTGCCAGAGAGGTGGTGGAAACCCTGCCCTGGAGGCATTCAAGGTCAGGCTGGACTAGGCTCTGAGCAACCTGATTTAGTTGGAGGTGTCCCTGTTCATTGCAGGGGAGTTGGAGTAGATGACCTTTAATGGTCTTGTCCAACTCTAAGTATTCTGTGATTCTATGACTTCAGAGTCTTGGGGTGACAAGGGTTTGGGAGCACAAGTCATATGCTCTTCCATCACGCCAGTTACCGGGAATGATGAGGGACTGAACATGATGGGCCAATGTATTAATACTTTGCTCCGAGCCTGATGTGCCTGGCAGTGTCTGGGGTTTTTGATCTCAGCCCTATTTACTTGAGATCAGGCCAGCTGGCAACCAATACAAATAGCTTTTCCCACCTTTGGAAAGGGGTTTTACAATAGGAATTGGGAAGGTTCATTGATGGAGCTTTAAACTAGGTATGAAGGGAGGAGGGGGTGTAACTGGGCTCACTAGAAAGAAGCCTGTATGTAACATGCCAGTGCTTGTGGGAGGGGGATGTGCTAGTGAGATCCCACAGTCCTGTGCCCTGGTGAAGGAGGAGGATGATTCACCCTTTTGTGGGAAGAACACAGGGGTTGGTGTGAGGTTGGTGGCTATGGAAACACCTGAGTATGGTCAAGAGGGTATTGGAGCTTATCACACCCAAAAAGTGGCCCCGCTCAGGTGCTTTTACACTAATACACACAGCATGGGTAACAAACAGGAGGAGCTGGAGGCCATTGTACAGGCAGAAAGCTATGGTATAGTCACCATCATGGAAATGTGGTGGGATGACTCACACAGATGGAGTGCTGTGATGGATGTCTATTGACTTTTCAAAAGAGATAGGCAAGGCAGGAAAGGCAGTGGCATAGCCCTCTATGTTAAGAAAGAATGTGAATATGTGGAAATTAATGATGGTGATGATAGGGTTGAGAGATTATGGATCAGAATAAAAGTGAAAGTTGACATTATCATGGGAGTCTGCTACAGGCCACCCAACCAGGATGAAGAGGTGGATAAGGTATTTTATAGACAGTTGGGTGAGGTCTCAAGGTCTCTACTCCTTGTTCTCATGGGGGACTTCAACTTCCCAGACATCTTCTGGAATTACAATATGGTAGAAAGGGGACAGTCCTGGAGGTTCATAGAGTGTGAGGGAGATAACTTCCTGACACAGCTGGTGAAGGAGCTGATGAGGAGAAGCAAAATCCTGGACTTGCAGTTCGTTAACAGAGAAAGTCTTGTGGGGGATGTAAAGGTTGGAGGGCGTCTGGAGCATAGTGATCATGAGATGCTAGATTTCTGAATCCTTGTTGAACCATGGAGAGGAGTCAGCAGAACTGCCAGCTTGGACTTCCAGAGGGCAGACTTTGGTCTCTTTCAGACCATGGTTGAGAGAGTCCATTGGAAAGTAGTTCTGGAGGGCGTGGGAGCCCAGGAAGGCTGGGAGTACTTCAAGGAAGTTATTTTAAAGATGCAAATCATGGCAGACAAGCTGATGGTGGAGACCAGACTGGCTGAACAGAGACCTTTGGCTGGAACTCGGGAACAAAAGGAAAGTTTATGGTCTTTGGAAGAGGGGGCAAGCAACTTACGAGGTATACAACTACGTAGTGAAGCTGTTCAGGGAGAAAATTAGAAAAGCTGAAGTCCAGCTAGAACTGAACTTGGCTACTTAGGTGAAAGACAACAATAAATATGTCTATAAATACATCAACAGTAAAAGCAGGGCTATGGAGAGTCTCCATCCCTTGTACGCAGAGGGCAACATGGTGATCAAGGATCAAGATAAGGCTGAGGTTCTTAATGTCTTCTTTGTCTCAGTCTTTAATAGTAAGACTAGTTGCTCCTTGGGCACACAACCCCTTGCACTGGAAGATAGGGATGGCGAACAGAATAGGCCCTGCATAATCCATGAGGAAATGTTTTTGCTCCGAAAACTGGACACTCACAAGTCCATGGGGCCAGATGGATTGCATCCTAGAGTGCTGAGGGAGTTGGCAGATGTTGTTGCCAAACTGCTCTCCATCATCCTTCAACAGTCCTGGCTAACCAGGGATGTCCCGGTGGACTGGAGACTGGCAAATATGATGTCCATTATCAAAAAAGGCCGTAAAGATGAACCTGGTAGCTACAGACCTATCAGTCTCACCTTGGTGCCTAGGAAGTTCATGGAATGGATAATCTTGGTAGTTATCATGGATCAATTAAAGATCAACCAGGTCATCAGGCCCAATCAGCATGGGTTTACGAATGGCAGATCCTGTTTGACAAACCTAATTTCATAGAATCATGGAATCATGATCATAGAATCACAAGGTTGGAAATGACCTATAAGATCATCTAGTCCAACCGTCTTCTCACTACCACTGCTACCACAAGCTACTAAACCATATTTCGCAGCTCCTCATCCGGACACCTCTTGAACACTGCCAGGAACGGTGACTCCACCACCTCTCTGGGCAGGCCATTCCAGTGCCTGACCACTTTCCGAGAGAAAAAGTTTTTCCTCGTGTCTAACCTAAACCTCCTCTGGTACAACTTGCAGCTATTTCCCTGGGTCCTGTCCATTGCCTGGGAGAAGAGGCCAAACCCCTCTTCACCACAACCTCCCTTCAGGAAGTTGTAGAGTGCAATGAGGTCTCCCCTGAGCCTCCTCTTCTCCAGATTAAACAATCCCAGCTCCCTCAGCTGCTCCTCATAAGACTTGTGCTCCAGACCCCTCACCAGTTTAGTTGCCCTTCTCTGGACACGCTCCCGGGCCTCAACATCTTTCCTGTAGTGTGGGGCCCAAAACTGAACACAATACTTGAGGTGTGGCCTCACCAGTGCTGAGTAGAGGGGGATGATCACCTCCCTGCTCCTGCTGGCCACACTATTTCTAATGCAGGCCAGGATGCTGTTGGCCCTCTTGACCACTTGGGCACACTGTTGGCTCATGTTCAGCCGAGCATCAATCAACACCTCCAGGTCTCCTTCTTCTTCACAATCATCCAGCCACTCATCCCCAAACCTATAACGCTGCTTGGGGTTATTGTGGCCAAAGTGCAGGACCCGACACTTGGCCTTGTTGACCTCAACCCGTTCATCTCAGCCCAGCGATCTAACTTGTCTAGGTCCCTCTGTAGGGCCTCCATACCCTCAGGCAGACCCACACCAACTCCCAGCTTGGTGTCATCTGCAAACTTACTGAGGGTGCACTTAATCCCCTCATCTAGGTTGTCAATAAATATGTTAAACGAGATGGGTCCCAGTACCGACCCCTGAGGGATACCACTCGTAACGGGTCACCAGCTGGACTTAACTCCATTAACCAGTACCCGTTGGGCACGGCCCTCTAGCCAGTTCCTTATCCAAAGAAGTGTATACCTGTCCAGACCATGGGCAGCCACTTTCCCCGGAAAGATTTCATTCTATGACAAGGTGACCTGCTTAGTGCTGGAGGGTAAGGATGTCGATATGGTCTATCTGGACTTCAGTAAAGCCTTTGACACTGTCCCCCACAACATTCTCGTAGAGAAGCTAGCTGTGCATGGTCTGGATGGGCATACACTCTGCTGGGTGAAACACTGGCTGAATTGCTGGGCCCAAAGTGTTGTGATCAATGAAGTTAAATCCAGCCAGTCACAAGCGGTGTCCCCCAGGGCTCAGTACTGGGTCCAGTTTAACATCTGTACTGAGGTGTGTGAGGGCACTCTCAGTAAGTTTGCAGATGACACCAAGTTGGGAGGGTGTGTTGATCTGCTGGAGGGTAGAAAGACACTACAGAGGGACTTGGATAGACTGGATCAATGGGCCAAGGTAAAGCCAGGGTAGAAAGACACTACAGAGGGACTTGGATAGACTGGATCAATAAGACCAAGTGCTGGGTCCTGCATTTTGATCACAACAACCCCAGGCAACCCTACAGGCTTGTGAAGGAGTATCTGAAAAGCTGACTGATGGAATGAGACCTTGGTGTACTGATGGACAGTTGGCTGAATATGAGCCAGCAGTGCAGCTGGGTGGCAAGAAGACCAATGGCATCCTGGTTTGTATCAAGAATGGTGTGGTGATCAGGACTAGGGAAGTAATCCTGCCCCTGTACTCGGCACTGGTGAGTCCCCACCTCGAGTACTGTGTTCAGTTTTGGATATCTCAATTCAGAAAGGACATTGAAGGTGCTGGAGCAGGTCCAAAGAAGGGCAGCAAGGCTTGTGAAGGGCTTGGAGAATATCTATTGAGGAGCTACTGAAGGAACTGGGGCTGTTTAGTCTGGGGAAGAGGAGTCTGAAGGAAGACCTTATTGCTCCCTTCCAATACCTGAAAGGTGATTGCAGTGGCAGTGGTGTTGGTCTCTTCTCCTTGGTGACAGGATGAAGGGAAATGGCCTCAAGTTGCACCATGGGAAGTCTAGGTTGGATATCAGAAAACACTTCTTTACAGAAAGGGTTGTTAAGCACTGGAATAGGCTCCCCAGGGAGGTGATTGAGTCACCATCCCTGGGTGTGTTTAAAAACTGTTTGGATGTGGTGCTCAGGGACATGATTTAGTGGAGTGTTATTAGAGTTAGGGTAGTATGGTCAGTTGTGGTTAGACTTGATGGTCTTGATGGTCTTTTCCAACCTGTGCAATTCTATGATTCTACAAGAAAACAGGCAGAGGTGGCAGGAAATTGGCATGGCTCAGCAAGGACCTGCTGGTCAAATTGAGGGAAAAGAAGGGCATCTACAGGCAGTGGTAGAAAGAACAAGCGTGTGTCACCTGGGAAGAATACAGGGATGCTGTCCAGACATGCAAAGATGGAATTAGGAAAGTCAGGGCACAGATAGAACTGAGCCTTGTTAAGAAGGGATTCTATAGTTACGTTGGTCAGAAGAGACAGACAAAGAGAGTGTACCTGCTCTGATAAATGAGAATGGGTAATTGGCTACAACAGATATGGAGAAATCTGAGGTACTCAGTGAGTTATTTGCTCCAGTTTTGACTGGTAGCCAGGGTTCTCCTATTTCTCATATCCCTGAGCCTCACATTCCTGAACCTCTTGGTAGGAACTGGGGAAGCAAACTGCCCCCCACTGTAAAGACAGAGCAAGTTCAAGACTGCCTTATGAGACTGAACATGTACAGATCTAGGTGGCTGATGACATGCATCCCACAATTCTAAGGAAGCTAGCTGATGTGGTATATGAGCCACTCTCCACCATATTTGAAAAGTTATGTCTGACAGGTGAAGTACCCAGTGACTGGGAAAAGGGAAACATCACTCCCATTTATGAGAAAGAGAGAAAAAAGGACCCAGGGAACAACAAGATGGTGTGCATGGGAAAATCATGTAACAGATACTCATGGAAGACATGTTAAGGCACATGAGGAATGAGTGGGTGATCTGAGACAGCCAGCACGGCTGCATGAAGGGCAGATTGTGTCTGACCCATTTAGTGGCTGCCTATGATGAAGTGTCAGCATTAATGGACGAAGGGAAGGCAACTAATGTAATCTACTTGGATTTGTGCAAGGCCTTTGACAAGATTCCCCATCACATCCTTATCTATAAATTGGAGAAATATGAGTTTGAAGGGTGAGCTTTTGGTGGATGAGGAATTGGTTGTGGTTAATGGCTTTACATCCCAGCAGAGGCCAGGACAAGCGGTGTCCCTCATGGATCTGTCTTAGGACCACTACTCTTTAACATCTTTATCAATTATATAGATGATGGGATCAAACGCACCCTCAGCAAGTTTTCTGATGACACCAAGCAAAGCAATGAAGTTAATAAGACAGAAGGAAGGGATGCCAACCAAAGGGTTCTTCATAAACTTAAAAGGTTGGCCCACGTGAACCTAATGAGGTTCAACAAAACAAAGTGAAAGGTTTTGCATTTGACTCAGGGTAATCCCAGTTATGTTTACAGACTGGGAGAAGAACTCCTTGAGAGTAGCCTTGCTGAGAAGGACTTAGGGGTCCTGGTTGATGAAAAACTGAACATGAACCAGCAATGTCCACTTGCACCCCAGAAGGCTAATTGTATCCTGGGCTTCGTCAGAAGAGGGGTAGCAGCAGGGAGAGGAAGGTGATTGTTTCCCTCTACTCTGGGGCTCATTAAGGCCCCATATGGAATACTGTGTCCAGGTCTGGGGCCCCCAACACAGGAAAGAAGTTGAGGTTTTGGAGGAGAGACACAAAGATGATTCAAGGGCTAGAACATCTCTTCTATGAAGACAGACTGAAGGAGCTGGTCTTCTTCAGTCTGGAGAAGAGAAGGCTGTGGGGAGACCTCATTACAGCCTTCCAGTATTTAAAGAGAGATTATAAATAGGAAGGACATCAACTTTTTACATGAGTAGATAGGGAAAGGAGAAGAGGAAATGGTTTTAAACTAAAGGAGGGGAGATTTATGTTAGATGCTGGGGGAGGTTTTTCATTGAGAGGGTGGTGAGGTGCTGTGATGGGCTCTCCAGAGAGACTGTGGATGCCCCATCCCTGGAGGTGTTTAAGGCCAGGTTGAATGGGGCCCTGGGCACTGTGATCTAGTACTTGATCTAGCAATTGGCAATCCTGCATGCAAGAGGGGAGTTGGAGATTGATGATTGTTAAGGTCCTTTCCTACCCAAGCCATTTTATGATTCTGATTTGTTATGCAAGAATTTAGCTAACAATTATCTTTTTTTTACAAGAAGATAATAATGGGAAAAAGAAGCGGCAGAAACCAAATAAAAGTAATCTTTCAAGCTAGAACATCACATCAAAAAAATATATAACATTCTGAAGTGAAGGTTTAAGGAAAAATTATTTAGGAAAATATATAAAAGTGAGAGACAAGGGAAGATTAAGGCCACTATGAAAAGCTATGTTTTCTCAAATCTGGAAAGTGTTTTATGATTGTTCAAATGCTACTTCTTATCATCTTTATCCAGATTAACAAACTAGAAATTCTGGCAATACATGAAATGTAAGTTTAGAGTTTTACAGCTCTTTTGCTGATAAGTGTCTGATGTCCTGGTTTTCCTTTTAATTTGATGTAAATGTGATCTAATATCTCAGCAGGAGAGGCTATAGCAGTTAAGCAGCAGAACCATCCCAGTCTATCTAACTCCTCTGACAAATGCATTACAGAAGTAAAATGGTAAGTCCATGTAATTCTTTGAAACAACTGGTCCGCCCACTTAGTTTTACAAGATGGGTCTGGACAGTCAGTGTTTAGCCAAAGCCTCTGAACGTGGCTGCACTGACACCTTGTCTGAAACAATTTGTGAATAGTAACTGGAAACGTCTCCACTTACTCTCTCTCCCTGTTTCTCACACTGTGAGGAGCTCAGACAGAATGAGGTTGCTTTCTTTTTTAAAATTTGTAACTCAGCTAAAGATTTAATGAACACTAATACACTGTATAAAGGAAACAATACTTTTTAACACCATTGTACAAGTTAACTGTACCATATATCATTCAAGGTTTATGTTGCTGCTGTGTCCTCATTTTTTTTCAGTCTACCCTGTGTTCAGACAGTAGTAATCATTAATGAAAAATAAACTTGCCAATGGGAGAGAAATTCTTAAGAATTCCAATAAAAAAAAAATCAGAAAAGTAAAATTTTATAGATAATTTTTGGTGTATTGATACACAAATAGATATGCAATCACAAGCTGTTTTAGGTAAAAGCTGATCAACCCTTACAAAAAAGTCAAGGATCACCTTTAGTCCAATTAAAAACCCAACAATTTAAACAAAATAGTTCTAAGTAGCCACAACAGCAACACCAACATACATAATCAGTAACCACTCAGAAAAGCTCATCAGCACTACCTTCAAAAGTGTTGCACAATGAAATTGACTAATGACAGTCCTTCTTTTTTGGTGCTCCTTTCTGAAACTGGCCTTCCTCGGGGGTACATTTCCTTTCCTCCCCTGCTGGCTGCCTTTTGGAGTCTCAGCAACAAAGAGTGCAGGTGCCTGTCTGCCCCATGACAAAAGGGACTGTTGTCTCCCTTCTCTTCTGTGGTCTGTCAGGCTGTTCCCCCCAGCCAACCATTATTCCTCCTCATGCAAAAAGCTACTCCTGCCAGCAAAGAGACTTATCACATGATAGTGTGGAGAAGGATAGAGTAAAAGGGTAAAACCTGCTCCAAGAACTTCCAGCTGGATCCAGCTGAAGAAGAAGACCCAGATCCTCTGAGAGTGACCAGCCCTGACCCTGCCACTGTTACATCTCTGCCTGTACCCTATCTGGGACCACCTGAGGTAGGATGCAGTATAAAGTAAGCATATTATGTATCTATATATTTATGCTGTATGTTTCAAGGTAGAAGAAGAAAGAATATAGATGACTTCTATGCCTCAGTAACTTAATCATTAGCTATGCGAAGACCCAACAGTAGAGGCTTGAGATTAGTGTTAGGGCTTGTCAGTTTAAAATTTTTAAGCACGTCTAGCAGAAAGACGGTAATACTGTTATTTTGGAGAGCATTACATAAAGCATGTTGTAATACCACCTTAGACGTACTAAAAACTAGTCACTTTTTCTATTAATAAATTCCAGTTTAGCATCTTCCCTTTCCACAGTGTTCTGGAAGACACTGAAGGTGATTATATCCCCGTAGTCAAAGCAGACTTTATTTTTTTTTCAAGTATGAGGAACAGTGCAAAGTCAAATGGCTTAATTTCTACCTAATTTTCTGGAGCAAAGAGGAATAGATTTGGAACCATTTGGATTGGAAGTGAGAATAACATTCTATTTTTGAAATACTCGTCATAAGTTTCTTAATAAGGGGATGAGTTCCTGTTTTATCAGTTTTTGAGAAAACTGTGGAGTTACTTTACATTAGTTCTGCTGAGAAAATTACAAAAATTGTGCATATACAGGATTGTATACTGAAACAGAATTTTCAGAAAACAACAGTAATTGTAGCAAATGACATTTAGTCTACATTCATCAACATAATATTTGACAATCAAATGATTACGTGTTTATTGATTGATTATGTACTTGTACATTTATATGATTATGTTATGTAAAGATTAGATTATAAGAAATAGTATTGACATAATTACGTATAAACATTGGAGAAAGAAGTATTTTAGAAAATCTACAAAAAATTTTTTCAAAAGGTCATGTTATAGCAACATCAGAAAATGAGCTTTGAATGTAGCATCTGAGGCTACAGTGCTGCAATTTGCATTAATACTAATAGCTATATTGCTAGATAAAAAGCAACTAACATTAATTATTCAAAAATGCTACAGAAATTTAAGTCTTTTGCCAACTGTGTCTTAAATGTTTAGTTTGTGTGTCTTAAACTATTCAGCGTATTTCTTTATTTCTCTTTTATTTTTTGTTTCATTTTATCTTCTTTGTGTGGGAATGAATTAAAATAATTTACAATAAGTCAATTTTCTCTGAGCTGAGTCTGTTTTTCCTGTTACAGTAATTGGTAAGCAATGTCTTTGTCTTTATCTCTGCCCACAAACTTTTTAATTCTGTCTTGGTGATGGAGAGAAGGGTAGTAGATCAGTGTTTGGCTGCTGGCCAAAGCCAACCTACCAAACCTATAAAAAAATAATTTATTTCAGTAATCTTACTAGACAGGCTTAATTTTTTCTAGAATCAAATACTACTGAAATCACCTGTTCCACTAAAATGTGTGAGTATCTAACAAAGAATTCCTAAGAATAAAACATTTTATTTTTTACTTTGTGATGATTCTATATTTGATATATAGGCCCAGTTCTGGAAACATCTGAACTAAAATTATTGGCAACAAATTAGAATCAGCGACTGGCTTATTTCCAAATAATGCATTACTGGTTGAGTGATTTTACCATTACCTTTCGATAGATATTACAACCTTTTTTTTTTTCTTTTTTTTTTTTTTTTTTTGTATTCTCAGCTTAAGAGCCATCACTGCCTTCTTCACAAACAGAAACACATTGTAGCCTCCATCTCTATCTTATCATATCAGGGTATTCTCCTGGTTTCAGCTTGGACAGAGGTGATTTTCTTCGTAGTGTCTGATATGATGCTATATTTTGGCTCTAGCATTAAAAAACGATGTTGTTAACACACTAATGTTTTAGTTGTTGCTGATCAGTAGTGCACAGAACCAGGTGCATTTCAATTGTTCAGCTTCTTGAACTGTGCTTCCAATGATGGACACTCTGGTGGCAGGGGGAGCACAAGAGTACAGGACAAGGACAGTTGACCTACTCTGGACAAAAGGATGTTCCATACAATATGCCATTAAATGTGAAAAAACTATAAAGCTGAGGAGAACTGGATGAAAAATGGATGCATACCTGGGGCAGGGCCAGACTGCTTGGTGGGGAAGAATCACTGCCATGATGGCACAGGGCCCAAGGCAGGCTAATAGATAGGCTGTTCCATGCCACTTTCAGCCTGTGGTCTGCAGGTTGGATTTGTCTGTACCTAATATTCAAGTTTCATTCTGCAGTGACTTGCTATTCAGAGTCCTCAGCACTCTTTCACAAAAGAAGTAGGAGAAGCTGCAGTACTTAAAACTTCTAGGATTGTGAGAATAGCTTTAATTCACATCATGCAAACACCAGATGGATGTTTGATTTGTCACTGGTTAAATATTTACTTTTACTACAGTTCTATTAATGATTTTGCTGTGAAAGCAGTCATATTTCGGAAAAACATTTTACACATATCAATTTTTCATTTCTATAGTATCGTACTACATCAACTTAATTAAATTCATTTTTAGTTTTTCTTGATTTAAAAGACTGTCATACTAGGCCAAAAGGCAAATTATATATTGAACTGCTTAGGAATATGCCCTTATTTGTGATTAAATTAGAAAGTTACTGCAATATTAGCTTTTACAGTTTGAATAAGCTACAGAGGTGGTGAACACTGCTATTCTTTAAGTCCTACTGACACAGAGTTATTCACATATACAACTATAATATTTTCAGTACTGATGGCTTATGCTAGCATTTTTTTTTTAGAACTGAGCCATCGCCAGGGAAAACTCAAGTAAAAAGATAAAATGAGAGGTAACTGATAAAAAATACCTTATACATAAATATTTTCCTGAAAATGTCAGAATGCTTATACAGTCATCACAATGCTTTAAAAGGGATAAACTAATCTCTTTTGAAGCTCAAATGCAGGCAGCTTTATTCATGAAAACTCTGTGAGAGGAGTAATGAGGAAAAAGCATCTGAGGATAATAAAGAACTGTAGTTGAAACTCAAAGTGTCGAGTTTAAGTGGTTATAAATTCACATTTGCACAACAGATATGAAGAACCAGGTCTTTATACTGTTAATCAACCAGAAGTTTCCTTGTGGACTTTCAGCTGTTATCATACATAGCAGCATTTTTTGAGATCTCATGGGAATTTACAGTATGGAGACTATTTGTTGTTGTTTTTGGCTGATTTTGTTTTTTGTTTTTTTGTTTGTATTTTTTAAGAAGGCACTTTTCTATTTTCACTTTCACAACGCTTCACAGGGGTGTCCAAGTAAGACTGTATATTAAAAATAATCATGCTTGTTATGATGATCAAGAAGATGTGTCTTATCTCTGTATATCTACAGAACTATCAGAAACAATGGTATACAAAGCATGGCTTTCTATTTGGCACAACTGATACAGTGTATGGAGGAAGCTGAAAATGAGAAAAACGGAGGCCGTTAAAAATGACACGTTCCTCATATCAAGTGAAATAATAATTTTACAATAGAGATGATAATCTTTGCTTTACATTCCCCCATTTCCTCTCTACCTTGTTTAAAGTGTGGAAAAAAAGAGCAATGCCAATTTATAATTGTCATGGTTTTCTGATTTTTGGTTATTGGTATTCCACATCATAACATCATGTAGTGCACTGGAAGATTAACTGTTAATGCTCAAGTTTCAGGTACCTGTCTGGAAGAGAAGAACTACATTCCCCAGGGGGTTTGCGGTCAGAAAGGAGATATAACTCCTGGCAAGGTCACCTGATGTGCTCTTTTTCATCCACTCTTCTTCATCTCCCTGCTGCTCAACTGGACTGTGTATCTCACCTCAGCATTGTGGTGAGGCCTATCCAATTTTCAGACATTCTCTCTCTCATTATATTTGATTTATTAGCTTCAATTCTAATTATATTGTATTATGGTGTGTTATCTTGTATTCTGATACCATATTTAGTAAATTAGTTTGTTTCTCCTAGATCGTTGCCGCTGTTTTTAATTATTTTGGGGTCCCCTGTTCCTTTTTTCCAGAGGTGGGGATTTTGCGAAATCCCTCCACCCCGCTAGTCATGGAACTGGGCCGAACCAGCCCGTACACCATTGACAATAATAAAAGGTTGGGTTTCTTGTGTTTTGATTTGATATTTAAAAATAAATATAGATATTAGGCAAGAAAGGTGTAATGGATGAAAATAAAAATAGAAAAACAGATTGGAAGTTTAATTTCTTGCTCTCTTTTAATTTCTTTTGTGAAATGAAGTTGGGAGTACTTTGAAAATAGAAAACATATGAGCACATCTGCTAAACATTTTCATGCATTTTGTTCTTTCGTTTTTCTGACATGATTCTAGGGCAACAGGTCTTCCAGTCTTTCATTCATCCAAACCTGGACCCAAAACTAAAAATAGAAGAAAATGACAGCCATGTTTAAAAAAAAAAAAAAAAAAAAAAAGATTGAGGCTCTAGGGGATCAAGTTACTTTCAAGGACAGGATTCTTCATGTAGTTTGTGATTCTAATAATTCTTTTCCCTTCCATTAAGGAGTTAATGTAGAATAAAGAGAGTGAGGAGAGATGGACAGGCAGATAAGTAAATAATATTCACTGAAATTGTCTTATAGATGCTGGGTACATTTCAGCTCTAGAAAAATAAGAGATGGTCCCCTGTTGGGCCTAAGAATGGAAAATACTGTGAAATTTCCCCCCCAAAAAAAGTGATCATTTCCTTAATAAAAAGGTGATCAAACACTGAACTATTTTGCCCAGAGAGGTGTCATGTCCATGTGTGGAAATACTCAAAACCTGACTGCACACAGCCCTAAACAATCTCCTTTAACTGGATCTGCTCTGCACAGGAGGAGGTGCTAGGTATGTCTAAAGGTCACCTCTGTATTGCATGATTCTGTGATTCTAACAAAGGAAACCTCTCAGTATCTCCTTATGACAGCACAAAAATGGCCAGAAGCTAAGTGTTTCCTGGATTGTTCTGGTTTTAGGTCTTGTTGTTCTATAGATTTTCAAAACTTGTAGCTCAGTCCTGATTTTGGCCCATCTTAATAACTGTTTTGGTTGTTTCTATTGCCTAGCCAAAAATCTGTATTCTGATTCACATGACAATTCATATGATGAGCCACCGAGAAATGAAGGCATCTTCTCCAAAACATATCCTTTGAAAAACATACCCATATGGTATTCAGCCATTCAAACTATTCATATCTCTGAAACATCTGCTTGTAAGGTTTTCTTAGCATCATGTCAACATGTGGCTTGTTTTTAGTTCACATGGATAGATGTAATATTCTGTTTACTGTGATTTACTTACTTCTTCTATCAAAATCAACAATATTTTCTCCTTAAAATTATAATAGATAACAGGTATGTAATTGTAGACTGCTTTCAAAACACGACCTGTTTTTGTCTACAAAAGATTGGCATGAAGAAGCAAAAGTCTATTTTAACCATCTGAACATAAATTTCCTACCTAAGAAATTGACTGAGAAATAGCAGCAATGGCACTTGAGTGCCTTTCTTTCAGTAAAAGTTAATTAGAAATCATCCATGAAGCTCAGGGCAGATAAAAAGCAAATTGGGTTGTATATATTAAAATGCAGGTGTCTGTTCATACTTTGTAAGTTGATATACTCAAATAAAAATCTGTGATAATAAAATTTGTATGTAGTACATTTAAAAAAAATCAGTTAAATAAATAAGGCATTTAATTAACCATTTGAAAAACTATTTTTCTTCTTTTCTATTTGAATTCCAATTTACACAGCCAGTAAGCCCTGCACAAGTAAATAAACAGCATATTGCATAATAGTTATTCCTGTTTTTTAATCAAATGTTACAAATGCAAATACAGTGACTGTATTTTTAAAAATGCTCTAGTTCTCAACAGGTATATTAAGTAACTTTAATACTAGCCTAAAGAAGTAGCAAATTTACTGTAAAAACTATTTAGTTGAATGCCCTGAGGGTTACCAATTAATGAAAAAGAAATGGAAAAGAACTAAAAAGAACAAGAAGATTAAGTCTCATCACTTAACTCATGGTTAAAGCAGATTATTTAAATCTCTTTAAGGGATTTGTATCCTTAAAAATCTTGTTCTGAGATTTTTTTAGAGGAAAAAAAGTGAATGTTTATGACTCCAAAAGTTCCTTGATACTCCACATAATATATTTCAGAGCAGAAATTTTCTAAAGTATTTCTAAACACAGTTTAAGACCATTGATGCAAATGACAGTTGAAGAGATGAGGACTTTGTTCATTTCTCTAAATGTGAACAAATGAAATGAGCCTAAGGGATGGGATTCGGCTCAGAAGTAACTATATTTAACTGTCTATACCCAGTTATCTGTATGTCAGCTGTCTGAGCTTAGAGTATAGCAAATGGAAATCTAATCAGTGTAGCCAGTGTAGCCCAGAATTCTTTTCATCCCAAATTAGGTACTAGGGGATTGATTGTATTGTCTGTACGTGATTATGTATGACTGTTTGAGATACAGAATATTCTGCCTTCTGGCAGCCTTTATAGGTCTTCTGTAGGTCCTGTGTCATTTCACACAGCCTTGCTCCCAAGTGGGGGGTTCTAAGCAGGTGTTAGGCCAACATGATATAATGCACATGACCATATTTAAGGTTCTGTATCAAAGCTTTCAGCATTTCAAATTAAGCCTGCTATTACAGCGAGCAGACACATAGCTACATTTTGATCATATTGATGTGTGAAAAGCAATAATGAATTTGTACAATGATGTTGAATAAATACGGATAAATGTGAAAAGAGAATATTTTATTCTACAAAATCCTAGGGCTTTTCCAAAATGCTAAAGAATTTGGAAACTTTTAAAGTTGACTAGTTACTTAAAAAAATATGATTTCATAGTCTTTGCATGCATCTTGTCCCTTTTCTGATGTCAGCTTGTAATTATAGTAGGGGTTTCCACAGCCCAAGTGTGGGACTTTACACTTGGATTTGTTGAACCTCATGAGATTCTCCTGGGCCCTCTGCACAAGGCTGTCATGGCTTCTCTGTAGACATATGTGTGTGTGTGTGTATACATATATGTGTATACATGTGTATGTGCATACGTGTGTGTATATATATCAGCACAATTAAGGAAAAAGCTTTAGAAACAATGTTAGGAATTTGTGTTATTTTTGATGGCTTGTAAAGATAAGGAGAAGCTAGGGGGATATTCTGTTAACACATTAGTCTTCTAAAACTTCTGTGTGAACATGGGATAAGGACATTCTGATGAAATGGTGAATCCTGATTGTCTTTTACTTGTTCACGACAGACTCTGGTATGCACCAGAGATGATCATAAATTCTTTCTTAATATTTTCAAAAGTCATAAATAAAATTTTGGAACTCAAATGCAAATCATACTGGAGTTTTTATGTGTGGTTGGAGGCATAATAATTTCTCAGAGCTCAGAAGTAGATTAAAAATGACTATATATGCAGCTACTACAGTTCTGACTGAGTGTGCTTGTTCTATTTGCTAACAGTTTCCATTACCTATTTAAGAAAGAGATTTTCATACATTTGTATCTGAATCCTTATGGATATGTTAATTCAAATTTCTTTGGGCAAATGTATAATAAATTCTATGGGAGTCCTTTGGCTTTCTGATGCAAGCTACTTTGCAGGTGAATTGTGATGATCTTAGAGCATCACAGATTTCATTTCGTTGAATTGTATAGGCAATCGTTTCAACATGATTCAAAGGAATGATATAACTAGAAGGTTTTTTTAATTTGGTTTTTGTTGTTGTTGTTGTTGTTTGTTTGTTTTAATGCTTTTGTTCAGATTTTTATTACCTAAAAGTATTACTGTTTTTTAGGCATCTTTACATGTTTCAAAATTACTTGTAGGTGTTTTTGTTTGTTTGTTTGTTTGTTTTTTATTTTTTGTTTTTTCAAATGGCTAATACATCTGAGACATTTACTCTAAACTGAAATCTATGTCAAAGGGTGCCACTAAAATGAAACTAGCTATCTGTGTTAAGGCATCTGAATCACATTTCTTGAGATGTTTGTCTTAAAAAGGCAACAGTTACACTTTACTAAGTCTTCTGCTCTTCTGCTTGTAAAAATTCAAATTTTGCTTTTGCCACCTACACTGCATGTTGTTCATCCAGTCATTTTCTCAAGTCTTTATACATGATTTTTCATCATTATGTGGGTTTGAAGAATTTTGTTATTATCGTTGTTGTTTTCACCAAAATATGTCCCTGGAATTCTTACCTTTCCTCAGTTTAAATAATAATTCCAGCTAGAGATTTATTTATTTATTTATTTATTTCACACTGCCATAGATCAGTTAACCTTTATTATCTTCTTACTGTAATCTTTACTTTTCTCCATAATATATCTGTATTTATTTCCAGGTCAAATTATTTTTTCTTTCAGCCTTAGTCTCTCTCCCATTCCATTTCATTGTTTTGATTGATTTCACCCTCAGTATTTGTTCACAAGTTCATGCTGACCTAGAGGCAAGCTGAATCACAGAATAGTAGAATTGTAGAATCAGTCATGGAATGGTTTGGTTTGGGAGGGACCTGGGGATCCTGGTTCAATCCTCCTGCTATGAGCAAGTACATCTTTCACTAGATTAGGTTGCTAAGAGCCTCATCCAGCCTGGCCTTGAACACTTCCATGGATGAGGCATTGTCTTAGTTTTAGCTGGGATAGAGGTAATAATGTTCCCAACCCTGTGTTTTGGAATTTTTATGAAAATAATGATGATAACTTGCCAATATTTTAGTTTTTGCTGAGCAGTGTTTACACTAAGTCAAGGACTTTTCTGCTTCTCATGTTGCCTTGCTTTCCTATCAATAAAAAGATAGGAAGGTACACAGATGGGAGACTTGACACAAAGGGATATTCCCTACCACGTGACATCCTGCTTAGCAATAAAAGCTGTAAGAAAACAAGAAGAAAGAGAGAAATATTCGGAGTCATGATAGTTACCTTCTCAAGTAAGTGTTATGTGCGAAAAAGCCATGCTTTTCTGGCAATGGCTGAGCATCTGCTTGCCAGTAGGAAGCAGTGAATGTTTTCCTTGTTTGGTTTTGCTTTATTTGCATGAGAGCTTTTGCAATATCAAGTAAATTGTCTTTACCTCAACCCATTAGTTTTCTCACTTTTACCTTTCCAGTTCTCTCCTCCATCCCACTGTGAGGAAAGTAAATAAATGGCTGTGTAGTAATTAGTTGCCCACCAGGGTTAAACCACAACAGGAATCCACAGCTTACAATCACAGAATGATTTGATTTGAAAGGGACCTTAAAGATCATCTAATTGCAGCTCTCCTGGCAAAGGAGCTTCTTTGGGCAATCTGTTCCAGCATCTCTATCACTCTCCAGGTAAAAAGAATAAAATAAAATAAAAAATCCTCTTCCTTATGTCTAATTAAAATCTTCTCTTTTAGTTTTAAATCATTGCCCCTTATTCTGTCACTTCAGCATAGTAGTGGTAAAAGTTCTTTTTCCGTCTTCCTTATAAGCCCATTTTTTATACTAAAAAGTTGCTGCAAAGCAGGCATGTCCAAAACACAGCACAGCACAGCTTGCAGTGCAGCTGCCCCAACCCCACACCATCATGGCAGCAGCTCTTCCAGCCAAGTGGACAGGCCTGATCCTTCAGTACCAATGGAACATCAGGCCACTATTAACCCTATTTGGGCTGAAACTAGAGCATGGGGTGTAGTGCAGTGACAGCTCAAGTTCCGGCAAGTAAGTTTATGGATGTTGATAAACACAGTCCTGTGAACACTAGAGAATACTCATCTATGCTCTCTGTTTTAATAAAGAAATTTGAGAATATGCTTCAAGATTATTGAAATAATCATAAAATTTTTAATGATATCTTTACCAGACTTCTATAAGATCTCTCTTACCTGATAGAAATATCCCACTCTTCACAACCACGTTTTATTTGTATGTACTTTTGTGAACAACTATTCTGAAGCATGATGTACAGGAAGAGTAAAATTTCATGAGAAACCTCTGCTGAACACCTTGAGAACTCATTAGGAGTTGCAAGCACTGCCATCAAACCAGGCTGATGTGTTAGGTGCACAGAAACAAGGTCACATATCCCACTAGTTGTATGTTTGTGTTACTCTCTATAGTATATATTTTAATTAAAAACATTAAAAATTAAAATTTTGTTAGTTTATATACATCAACTATATTATATGTTCAATGAGGTCTGCTCCGAAAGTAATGCCTCCTATTTTATGATGTCAGAGCTGAATATTGGAGGCATGACAGTAGAGGTGGAGCCTTCCTACCAATCTTACATTACCTTTTACTGCTGTGTGACATGGTAGCAGAGGGGCACTCTGACAGAAAGGCATCTGACTTGGAAGTGTGCATAAATCAAAACTGTGTCACTGAATTCCTCCACAAGCAAAAAAATGGCACCTATTGACATTCATTAACACTGATTTTTGGTAGTGACCAAACAGTGGATGCCAGCACAGTGAGGCAATGGGTGGCATGTTTCAATAGTGAAAACAGTGACAGTGGCATTGGTACAGATTTTAAGAAGTGCAGTATGCAGGCTCTTGTACATTGTTGGCAAAAATGCATAAAAAGCTAATAGTGGTTACTATGTGGAAAAAATAGTGTTTTGTAGCTGAAAATTTGCTCAATCCAACAGTGTTATTTGTATTTGTTGTCCTTTCTATGGAAATAAATGAGAGGCATTACTTTTGGAGTCACCTACATATATGTGGCCCAAGACAATTTTTCTTCATTCAGTGCAGCCCAGGCAAGCCAAAGGGTTGGGCACCCATGCAATAAGGTATTCCTAAAACCTTCTCTTCTCCAGACTAACAATCTCAACACTCATCCTTTCTTAGCAGAAGAGGTACGTCAGCCCTCTGGTCATATTCATGGCCCTCCTCTGGTCTGCTCTAATGGTCCGTGTCTGTCTTGTCCTATGGAACCCACATGTGGATTCAGGATTTCAGGTGGGGCCTCACAGGAGTGCAGGAGATGAAGAAAATCATCTCCTTTGGCTATCTTCAGTCCAGGATACTATTGGCTTTCTGGGCTGCACGTGCACACTGCGAGCGCATATCCAGTTTTTCATCCAGCAGCATCACCAAGTCCTTCTCTATGAGGTTGATCTCTACCAATTCAGCACCCAGTCTATATTGATTTGGGAATTGCTCCAATCCATGAAGTCCCTGACATTGCATTTATCCTTGCTGAATTTTTCAAGCCTGTCAAGGTCCCCTTGAACATCATCCCTTCCTTCTTACCACTCACCTTGGTTCATTTATGAACTTGTTGAGGGATTTCAAGGGATTGCACCCTTATCTGTGCCATTAACTGGTCATTATTTGTTTCCATTTGGACATTGAATAATTGACTTACAACTCCTTGAATCTCACTATCCATCCAATTCCTTATCCATCTAATAGGGATCTACCATGGGATTACATTATGGGGTGATTCTATGGAACAGTGCAATGGGAAAATGCTAAGTGGTGACGTTAGGAGGTAGCGCTGTGGGGTGATGTTATGGGGCAGTGCTATGGGGTGATGTTACAGGTGTATAATATGGGGCAATGCTCTGGGGCAGTGCTAAGGGGTGATGCTGTGGGACGAAATTATGGGATGACACTCTGGGGAAGCATTGTGGGGTTATGCTACAGTGCAGAGCTATGGGGTGAAGCTATGGAACAGTGCTATGGAGGATTTTTTGCGGTTAACCAATGGGACAGCACTTTGAAGTGATGCTATGGAGTAACACTATGGGGCAGTGATGCGGAGTGATACTGTAATGCTGAGCCCTCAGGCAGTGCTATGGAGTGACACTATGGGGCAGTCTCTTGAATACCACCCAAGTCCTGAGTCCTGAACTGAAGGAGGGGATAGCCAAGTTGCTCTCCATCATCTATCAGTGTTCCTGGTCAGCTGGAGAGGTCCCACAGGACTAAAGACTTACCAGTGTGACACCCATCTACAAGTAGGGTCGTAAGGAGGATCCAGGGATCTACAGGCCTGTCAGCCTGACCTCACTGCCAGGAAAGGCTATGAAGCAGGTCGTCATGTGGGAGATGACATGGCATTTGTGGGACAGCTGCGGAACTGTACCTAGCCAGCATGGATTCATGAAGGACAAGTCTTGCTTGACCAACCTAATCTCCTTCTATGATTTAGTGACCCATCTGATAGATGAGGGAAAGGCTGTTCATGTGTTCTACCCTGACTTCAGCAAAGCCTTCAACACTGTCTCCCACAGTATTCTGCTAGAGAAGCTGGCAGCCTGTGGCTTGGACAGCTACTCTCTTTGCTGGGTAAGGAACTGGTTGGAAGGCTGGGCCCCAGAGAGAGGGAAGTGATCGTCCATCTGTGCTTAGCTCTGGTGAGGAATGTGTGCCTGGCAAAGAGTGGGGTCAGACCCTGAACTTTGAAAGGATGAACTTTAGGCTGTTCAAGGAATTGTTTTCTGAGATCTTCTGGGGTGCTGTCCTTAGAGACAAAGATGTTGAGGAAGGCTGGCTGCTTTCCCCCCACACACACACTGTAAGGGCAGAGGAAGTCTGAGACCACCTCATGAGACTGAATGCATACAAGTCATACGAATGAGCGTGTGATCCAAGACAGCCAGCACGGTTTTACCAGGGGAAGGTCATGCCTAACCAATCTGGTGGCCTTCTGTGGTATGGGGATGGCATTGATGAACAAAGGGAAGGTGACTGATGTCATTAACCTGGACTTGTGCAAGGCCTTTGACATGGTCCCCCAACACATCCTTATCTCCAAATTGGAGAGATGTGGATTTGATGGGTGAACCATTCAGTGGATAAGAAATTTGTTGAAAGGCTGCAAAGAATGGTGATTAATGGTTCTATGTCCAGGTGGAGGCCAATAATGAGGGGAAATGGTTTTAAGTTGCAGGAGGGAAGATTTAGATTGGATATCAAAGGAAGTTCTTTACCACGAGAGTGGTAAGGTGCTGGAAGAGGCTGCCTAGAGACGTTGTGGATACCCCCTCCCTGGAGGTGTTCAAGGCCAGGTTGGATGGGACCCTGAACAGCCTGATCTACTATTAAATGTGGAGGTTGGTGGCCCTGTCTGCGGCAGGGATGTTGTAGCTTCATGGTCCTTGCAGTCCCTTTCAACCTGGGCCATTCTATGATTCTATGATTTGTCTACGAGAACTATTGGTGATAGATGGACAGTTGAACTGGATGATATTTAAGTCTTTTCTAACCTTGGTGATTCTATAATTCTATGATTCTATGAAATGCCTGAAAGCTGTCCTATTACTTTCCATTACTTTTTCATAATAAAATTCCCAGTTGGACACATTAAAATTACGCTGTGCAAAAATCCTACATATTCCCTTGAATCTGAGAAAACTTCTGATGTTTGAAGATTATTCTTTCAAAGGTAACTATTCATAGATCCTTATTAGGGCAAGATGAAATTCTTAAGTTAAGCAGTTCTCGGATAAAAAAGGAAAATGTTATATTTTTAGAAACATTTCCGTTTACTCTGAGACAGATATTAGAATAGGCATTTTGTAAAGCACTGACAAGCTCTGAGTGAAGGAACTTGACAGGCTGTGGAAGAAGTAGCTTGGCAGGAAAAGGCTGAAAGATTTGGATGAGATCTAAAGGAAATTCTCTGTCTAGAGTCGATGTGTAAGTAAGAGCTGTGCATCAAGTACATCAGTGGCGTTTCTCACTGTTTATGGGCTGGTTCAGTTCAGTGTCCTGACTAGTGGGGTGGAGGGACCCACAGGCCCACACCCTGGGAAAGGGGAAAGTGGAAAAATGGGAAGGGTAGGGAGTAGGGCCTAAAAACAGAACAGCAGCAATGATCTGAGGAGAAAAGCTAATTTACTAAATATGAAATTGGAATGCAAGATAACATAATATAATACAATGTAATTGGAATTGAGGCTGATAAATCAAATAAAATGAGAGAGAGAGTGTCTGAAACTAAAGGCCTTACTCTAATGCTGAAGGTGAGACATCTAGTCAGGGCAAGAAGAAAGGGAAAAGAGATGGGATGTCTCGTGATCTGTGAACAGAAAACAGAAACAGAACAATGCAAAGTCCTGTGGGGTGTGTACTATGCAGTTCTTTTCTGAGAACCAGGTACTGGAGCTATCTATGATCCACAGAACTGGAGCATTACCTTTTTAACCCCCAGTGCTTTACATGATGTGGAATACTGATAACAAAAGTCATAAAACCGTAACACTCAAAAAGTAAATTTTTGTGTTTATGGTCATACCTGTTCGAAGTAAATAAGCATATATGCAACTAAAAACTAAATGCATTTGTTAATCCACAGTCTTCACAGAACTGGATGCTATGTTCCACTTCTTGACAAAAATTGGTAGGCTAAAATCTGTGAGTCACTGAGAGCAAAGAAAATGGTATTTATCTTCTCAGATGTCCTGAGGACATTGTAGTTTCAGTTTCAGTTTTAATAAACAAAAGCTAATAACAAGGAGAGTTTTTCTGTTAAAGTTGAGCTTTAACAGAAAAGAACACATTTTAAAAAAAACACCATACAATGTATTCTGTAAAAAAAATTCTAACGTATTTTGCTGAATACGAATGAGATAAAACCGCTTGTTTACAAGATTGAAAATGTCTAGGAAAGAAAGGTCATCATAGCAAAAAGATAAGGGAATGGTTTTTTTTTTTGTTTGTTTGTTTGTTTTCGTTTTTTTTTTGTTTGTTTGTTTGTTTTTGGTTTCTTTTTTTTTTAATTGCTTTGTTATTTGTTATTTGTTACTTATTTGGAATGATTTTTTTTCCCCCCCCTGAAAAAGAACCAACTGACCAAGCAATCAAAAAAACAGCCAAAGTCTTAAGTGTTCTTTATTTGATTGTTTTTACTATCAACCTTAGTTTCCTTTGATTATTTATTAGGAATATCACATGGTACTTTTATAAGTTAGCTTTCCTATGTAGTTAGCAATTTTGAAAACACATAATGTGTTTAATATTTGACTTAATATTTGGCATTAAACATTTTACACCTCTTCAGTGACAGTAGCAAACCATGCTGTAAGATTCACGGAATGAAGATTGTTAAAGAATGTATACTCTGCAAAGATTAATTCTTGCAACACGTAAGACACTAAGCCTAATTATAGTGTGCTAGAGCAAGAGCCCATTAAAAATGGCAGTTTGAGAAGATTGCATTTTCAAGGAAAACTGTACTGAACTAGATCGATTATCTATGGCAGTCATTCATAAAAACAGGTGCAGATTAAATGTGACTGTTGTTTGAAATATTTCAAGGACGTGTTGGTTTTAATTTCAATGAACTGAGCAGAAGTGATAGAAGGAAGGGTTTGACTGCACCTTATGAAGAAGGAAAACAAATTAACCAGCAAATCTCCATAGTGTGCAGTGAGAATCCAGAAAAAAGATAGCATTTGAGATACAACACCAGAATGTTATACACTGCAAAAAATCTAACCTGTTAAATAAACTGTTAATAGAAAAAAAAAACATAATAAACCTAAGAAAATTCAGGTTAATGTATAAGATAACCCTTGGGGTTTTTTTTAATTTTATTTTTTCATAAAGAGATAGAGAGATGAGAGTATTGTGTGAATTAATTCTACATCTCTTTTGTCTATAACATTTTAAATAGAGGAACATTATTTTAGTTATTTATTGATTTCAATAGCTGTTTTTACAGTAATTTTTTACAACTTGAAATGACGTTCTTAGTTACTGTATAATGAAATTATTGTAGTGTGGGAAGAAGTAAGATAAATAATGAATACCAAATTTGCGAAACAGAAATCTGTCATTAATACTTCAGTAAAACTTATGAAGTGCACGTACAAATGTATAACTTACATTCTGATACATAAAAGAATCCATAGGTTGTTTTTGTTTTTGTTTTTTTCCCCATAAATTATGTAGCATATAGAAATATTCTGCTGGAAATAAAACTATGTGTTGATGCATAATGGAGACTACAGCTGTTGTCTGCGCTCGTGAATTACAGATACTTCAATACAGCAAGGAAGCACTTAATATGAAAATAGAACAGAAGTAAGATATGATTATAATTTATATGTCAATTACAAAGTATGTTTGTTGAAAGCCAAAAAATTTTATCTTCCACTTATTTAAAGTCTTCTGTATTGTTTCACTGTTTAATGCATTCATTCACAAAAGTAAAAACCACAACGAGCCACAAAATCAAAACCATACATTTCATAATGCCATAAAATTTGTGTGAATTCCATTTTGAATTAGTTGTATGATTTCAGGTCTGCTGTATGATCTAAGGGATATTGTCAGCAGGAAGGAGACTGACTTTTTACGTATTCTAATAGTACAGCACAAAAGGTTTTAAATAAATAAATAAATAAGTTTTAAATGAAAGGAGAGGAGATTTAGGTTAGATATTAGGAAGAAATTCTTTACTCAGAGGGCAGTGATGCATTGGCACAAGTTGCCCAGAGAGGCTGTTGGTGTCCCATTGTTAGAGGTGCTCAAAGTCAGACTGGATGGGGCACAAGCTAACCTAGTCTAGTGTTTGCCAACCCTGCACATGGCAGAGGGGTTGAGACTAAATGATCTTTAAGATTTCTTTCAAGCCAAACACTTCTATGATTATTACAATATCATTTTGAGAGCCTGAGTGCTTCTCCTATGAAGAAAGGCTGAGGGGTCCGGACTTGTTGAACTTGGAAAAGAGAAGGCTCTGGGGAGACCTCATTGCAGCTTTCCAGTACTTAAAGGGGCTTATAGACAGGAGAGAGACCAACTTTTTACATGGTCTGATAGTGATAGTACAAGGGGGAATGGTGAGGTTTTGATTAAATGTTAGAGGGAAATTTTTCTTTTAGAGGGTGGTGAGTCATTGGAGCATGTTGCCCAGAGAGGCTGTGGGTGTCCCATCCCTGGAGCTGTTCAAGGCCAGGCTGGATGGGGCCCTGGGCAGCCTGGTCTAGTTGTTAGCAATGCTTCCAACAGCAGAGGGACTGGAAGTAAACAATATTTAAGGTCTCTTCCAATTCAAGTTTTTTTATGATTCTATGATTTTATGACTTGCTATACTTGTGTTTGAAGACAAGCTCAATTTACTGCTAGAAGAAATATTTTAAAAGTCCTGTTTATATAATAAATATTAAAGAACTGCTAATATTATAAATAAATGCAATAAATGTTGCGATGTATTTTTACTATGTCTCAAAAGAATATCTTCGTTGTTTGCAAAATGCATCATATGCGCCACAAATATAAGATCATCAAATGAATCCATCAAAAATATTGATTACATTCCAATATATTTGATTTTTTTATTTTTATAACAAATTGTCTTGATCTGAATGAATACTTAATGTATTAATATATATATATTATACTATATTTACATATATATATATATAAAATTAAATTTTAATTGAATATATAAGAAGTCTCAGATTCTAAAACCTTGATTTTTTAGATTTCAGATTTGAAATCCAACCCCCCAAAATCTGTAGAACGTCCCTTTCCCAATCAGACTCACTTTGTGGGTATGTGATCATAAAAATATTTCCTTCCTAACCACCAAATGTCAAAAAATAAGCAAGCTGTTCCAGAACTACTGCAACCAAAGTTCATTTCATTCAGAAAGCGTAAAAGAGTGATATCTTCGAGTGAGTTGTGTCAGGACTATGCTGATAAACTACCACCACCGTAAACAAACAAACAAACAAACAAAAACAAACAAACAAACAAACAAAAAAAAAAACAACAAAAAAACCACACTATCTACAGCAAATGGTATCTTCATCCAGTCTCTTCTTTTACAGTTTCTGCCAGTCTCTGTTTCAAAATCCATCAAGTATTTAAGGTTATGAAAAGTCAAATGTTATTCACAAGGAAATTATGAATGTTTGTTACAGTTGAACATGATTTTAGGTGCCAAATACCTATACGAACTCCTAAGATTCCTATTCAGTGTCCATTTCTTTGTATTGTTTCTATTCTCACAGTCATTCAGAAACTTAACGTTTGGCTTTTATGCCAGTTCAGAAACATTGCAGCCTTGGCAAAGACAAGAAGTTAGATGCCTATGTCATACATAAGCATGAGGTATATCCAGAAACTAGATACGCTTCTGGCTGAGGGGTTTGTTGCAAATGTTATTCCTGGAGCACAATTCTTGATTGAACTCTGCACGGAAAAGCTGCAGGCTTTTACAAAAATACAGGCAGAGGCAATAGTGATTGCAGCTCTTTACCCCACATACTCCACTCAAATAATTACTTTGCAAGACACTCAGGTGACTTGCAAGTAACTTAGATTTACCTCAGCATGAAATGAATAAAACCTCTGAATCTGGTTTATGTGATGAGATTTTGGTAGCTTGAGGGCTGCAGGGTGTCCTTTGTCCCAGCCCAACAGCTGCCCCATGTCAGCTCAAAGCCAGTTACAACTGCCTGCAAAAGGGATCTGCCACTCACCAGAGCTTAGTCAGTGAACATTTCCTATGCTCTGTGATATCATAGTTATGGGAATAGCTGCTGTGCAAGAGCACAGTAAGAGCAAGCTGGGATACAGGAGTGAGAAAATATGAGAGAAACCCTGCAGCCACCGAAGTCAGGAGTGCAGGATGTGATACAGGAATGGAGCAGAAGTTTCCCTCAGCCCCTGGAGAGGCCCATATTAGAGAAGATGTCTCCTTGCAGCCCATGGGGAGCCATGCACATAAGTACATGCTCATGCAGATCTCTACATGCAAGCCCATGATGAAATGGTGGCTGTGGCCTGCAGGAGGTCACATCCCACAGAGAGATCTCAATGGGAGTGGTCCCTGGCCAGAGCTGTGGCCCATGGTATAGACCCATGTTGGAATAATTCTTGACGTAGAACTCACTGAGAAGAGGTAGAAGAGGGTGGATGGAGGGGAAGATGGATTTAGTTTGCTTTCAATTCTCAGTATTTTATTTGTTATCAATAAGAAATACATTACACTTATCTCTCTTATGCTAGTTTACATCTCACAGTAACTGGTGAGTGATCTCACTGTCCTTATTACAGTCCACAAGCTTTTTTTCATCATATTTTATCCCACTGTCCTTCTGAGGAGAAGGAATGGAAAAGGGATTTAGTGGTGTTTAGATGCCTATTGGTATTAAACTACCATAATCCCTAGTCAGTTTGATCTTATCACCAATAAACCATTGCAGAACTGGAAGAACTGGAAGAACTTGTGAAGCTATTATAAAATGAATAAATAATGCTTTCAGTCTGTCTACCTATGCATGGTTGATATATATATCAAAAGATTATGATTTATGCTACTTTATTGTTTTTCTTAAGAAGTAGAAACTATATTTAATAATGTTTTACTCTGAGAAATTTTTCTAATTTATCCTCTCAAAGCATTTACGGGAAAACTATAAAGAGAAAGGCTGATGTAGCAGTTAAATAAAAGCATGGCACAGTGTATTTACATATTATACATAGAAGATATTACTTGACTCTAGCAAGAATCACAGAATCATCACATCACCAAGGTTGGAAAAGAGAACCAACATCAGCAAGCCAATTCCCACCTATCATCAATATTTCCTACTAAACCATGTCCCTCAGTACACCATCTAAATGATTCTTGATCACCTCCAGGGTCCGTGATTCCACCACATCCCTGGGCAGCCCATTCCAGCACCTGATCACTTTCTTGGAGAAGTATTACCTAATGTTCAACCTGAATCTCCCCTGACACAACTTGAGGCCATTCCCTCTAGTCCTGTTGTCCCATATAGTTATATGGGAGGTCAACTCCCACCTCACCCCAATGTCCCTTTGGGTAGCTGTAGAAAGCTATAATGTCTCCCCTGTGCCTCCTCTTCTCCAGACTGAACAATCCAAGCTCCCTCAGCCACTCCATATGAGACTTGTGCTCTAGATCCCTCACAGCTTTTTGCCGTTCTCTGGACACGCTCCATGCTTTAGTCTCTTGTAGTGAGGAGACCAAAATTGAACACAGTACTTGAGGTGCGGCCTCACCAGTGCTGAGTACAGGGGATGATCACTTCCCTGCTCCTGCTGGCAACACTATTTCTGACAATCCAGGATGTCATTGGCCTTCTTGCTCATCTGGGCACACTGCTGTGTGTAAAGGTTTCTTTGAACAAGAAACCAATGCAATTTGGTGCTTTGCCACAGAGTTAACTTGTAAAGTCATGTTTAGCCGAGCATCGGCAAACACCACCGGTCCATTGCCTCCACACAGTCTTCCAGACATTCTGCCCCAAGCCTGTAGCATTGCCTGGGGTTGTTGTGGCCAAAGTGCAGGATATGGCACATGGTCTTGTTAAACTTCATCCTTCTGGCATCAGACCAGCTATCCAGCCTGTCCAGATCCCTCTGTAGGAACTTCCTATCCCCAGACTGATCAACACTTCATGCCAACTTGGCATCATCTGCAAACTTACTGAAAAAAGTGCACTCAATGCTCTCATCCAGGTCATCAATAAAGATATTGAAGAGGACAGGCTGCAGCACCAACTCCTGGGGAACACCACTCATTACCAGTCACCAGCTGGATTTGACTCCACTCACCACCACTCTCTGGGTCTGGTCCTCCAGCCACTTCCTTACCCAGCAAAGAGTGTAGCTGTCCAAGCCATGAACTGCCAGCTTCTCCAGGAGAATACTGTGGGAGACAGTGTTGAAGGCTTTGCTGAAGTCTAGGTAGACCATATGAACAGCATTTCCCTCATCTACTAGGTGGGTCACTAAATCATAGAAGGAGATTAAGTTGGTCAAGCAGGACCTGCCCCTCACGAATCCATGCTGGACAACCAAGCCCTTGGTTGTCTTGCACATGCTGTATGATCTCCCTCAAAATGATCTTCTCTTACACTGAAGTCAGGCTGGCAGGCCTGTAGATCCCTGGATCCTCCTTATGACTCTTCTTGTAGATGGGAGTCACACTGGCAAGTCTTCAGTCCCCTGGGACCTTGAACACTGATAAATGATGGAGAGCAACTTGGCTACCACCTTCGCCAGCTCCGTTAGTACCCTCGGGTGGATCCAAGAGTGGGTGGGCCTCAGGGAGATAGCCTGCTGTTGCACCTTTAAGACTTCCTTCTTGTGGAGATGCCAACCTTCCTGGACCACTTTACCCTTCAGGACTGAATCCCGAGGAACTCAGTCCATGGAGAGAGAACAAGATTATAAAAATTTCTTTGGCAGTGTTTGGTTGTTCCACTGAACTATCACATAATGCAGAGAAATATACCCTAATGTGCAAAAATTGAACAGATAAAGAGAAAATCTGAAGTGGTTGCATAGCTCCATGTTACTTCAAAGTAACACCCAGTTTTATGCTCAAGGGCATTCAGTTAAAGAGTTCTTTGAACAAGAAGCTAATGCAATTTGGTGCTTTGCCACAGAGTTACTTGTAAAAGCCATTTCCAATGGCTATAAATAGTGTCAGACATTAATCATTTTAGGACTGATAACTGAAACTGTGTTTCAGCTGAATATTTCTTTCCTTTCACATAAAGTATTTTAAGTGTGCTTATGCTAACAGAAGAAGACGAAAGATGGTTTGTTTGTTTGTTTGTTTGTTTGTTTGTTTTTATAATCTGGGTCTGGGAGGCAAGAACAGATCAAAATCTATAAAATGTTTTGTCCGGACATTATCCCTTGTTTCACAACCAAGACTATGCAAGTATTTTCTTTCCACTATCTTTTCAGTGATAGAAGTCTTCTAGAAAATACAAGTTAGTTACCTACAAAGAGTGACTTTTCTTTTTCAGAGACAAATATAAATACTATATATTAAAAACTGTTCATAATACAGTTCTTTAAAAACAATTTGTAAAATAAAACAAAACTATTGTTTCACACACGTTCTAGAGGGTAAAAACAGGGTAAAATTTTAATGTAAGCATTCAGTACACGAGGAAAATGGCTAGTGACTTCCTCTACTAAATGAGGTGGTGCCTTGTTAACAGGGGATGCTGAGATGATAGAGATTCTGAATGCCTTCTTTGCTTCAGTCTTTCATGCTAAGACTAGTAAGACTAGCCCTCAGGAATCCCAAACTCTGGAAGTAAGTGAGAGACTGGGTAAAGGAAGACTTTCTGTTGGTTGAGGTGGATCTGGTCAGAGAGTGTCTAGCCAAAATCAGCATACACAAATCCATGGGCCTGATGGGATGTGTCCATGTGTGCTGACGGAGCTGGCAGAGGTAATTGCTGAACCACTTTGTCATCTTTGACAGGTCTTGGAGAACAGGAGAGGTGCCTGAAGACTGGAGGATAGCCAATGTCACTCCAGTCTTCAATAAGGAGGCCAGTCAGTCTCGCTTCCATGCCTGGAAAAGTGATGGAACAGCTTGTTCTGGATGCCACCTCCAAGCAGTTGGAAGAGAAGGTTATCAGGAGTAGTCAGCATGGGTTCACCGGGGAGGTCATGTTCGGCCAATGTGGTAGCCTTCTGTGATGTCATCACTGGTTGGTCGGGTGGGGAAAGAGACGTGGATGTTGTGTACCTTACCTTCAGCATGGCTTTTGACACCATCTCCCATAAAATCCTTGTTATGAAACTTAGAAAATGTGGGATAGATGAGTGAATGGTGAGAGAGATTGACAACTGGCTGACTGGCAAAATTCAAAGGGTTGTCTTCAGCGGTGCAGAGTCTGGTTGGAGGCCCGTAACTAGTGGTGTTCCCCAGAGGTCAGCACTGGGTTTGGTCTTGCTCAGCATCTTCATCAATGACCCTAATGAGGGGATAGAATCCACCCTCAGCAAGTTTGCTGATCATATAAAGCTGGGAGGAATGGCTGACACACCTGAAGGCTGTGCTACTATTCAACATGATCTGGACAGACTGGAGAGTTGGATGGGGAGGAACCTGATGAGGTTTAATAAGTGCAAGTGTAGAGTTTTGCAGCTGGGGAGGAGTAACCACATGCACCAGTACAGGCTAGGAGATGACCTGCTGGACATGAGTTCTTGTGGGTCACAGCAGGTTGGCCATTAGCTAGCAGTGTGTCCCTGTGCCCAAGAAGGCCAATAGAATTCTGGAGTGCATTAAAAAGAGCATGACCAGCAGGTCCAGGGAAGTTATCCCCTCCCACTACTCTGCCCTGGTGAGGCCACATTTAGAATACTGTGTTCAGTTTGGGGTTCCCCGGTTCAAAAAAGACAGGGAGTACAGCGGAAGGCCACAAACATAATTAAGGGCCTGGAGCATGTCCTCTATGAGGAAAGACTGAGTAACTTGTGTCTGTTCGGCCTGAGAGAGGATCTGATATATGTTTATAAATATCTAAAGGCAGGTGGGAGGCAAATGCATGAGGCCAATCTCTTGGTGATTTATAGCAATAAGACAAGGAGGACTGGCCTAAAACTTGAACAAAGGAAGTTCCATAAAAACATTTGAAAGAATATCTTTACGGTAAGGGTGATGGAGCACTGGAACTGGTTGCCCAGTGAGATTATGGAGTCTCCTTCTATGGAGATATTCAAGACCTATCTGGACACCTGTCTGTGTGACTTATTGTAGGGTACCTGCTTTCGCATGGAAGTTGGACTCAATGATCTCTTGAGGTTCTTTCTAACCCCTGTGATTTTGTGATTTTGTGATTCTATGATTCTGTGATTCTGTGATAGTGACAGATTTTCAGACATTTTCCATGAAGGCTTTTACAGATAATATTAGGAAATTAGTTCAAATGGAAGATAGGCAGAAAGAAGCAAGTAGTCAAGTACTTCAAAGGTTTGTGTTATAGCTCGATTGTAGATATGCATGCATACAATTATTAAAATTAATATTAAAGAGAGGGAACAAAATTAAATGAAGCAATAAAATAGGGAATTTTACTAAAGGCATATTTTTCAGTGTTTAATACGAAACAGTTCAAAACTGTCTCATGGGAAAAACTGATTTTTCCAAATTCAAAGTAAAACCAGATAATAATGTTAGAAGTAGTCTCAAATTGAAATGTCCATTTTTACAATTTTTACTACGTACGTATTTTCAGCATGCCTTCAGAATACTTAGAATACTTTGTCTATTTGTTGTTGTTGTTGTAGTTGTTACTGTTGTCATTGGTGGTGGTTTTTTTTAATATTATCTTTCTTTTAATGTTGATTAAAAGGCACGAAGAAATTTTACCTTAGTTTATTCTAGAGGAACCTGTAGATTTGCAGATTACAAGGATAGAGCAAGAAGCAATATCCAACTCAAAAATTTTTTATTTAAATTAAAAAAATTGGTGACCCCAACAGTTGAACAAAACACTAAGTCAGAGAGCCAGCACTAGCTGATATGAGTCAGTATCCACAGAAGAGGGATCACTGGAAATTTTTATCTAAGTTGCATTATAAGTTCACTCATTCACAAAACACATAAAATATAAAAATAAAATAAAATATGTTATCAAATATTCTTTGATATCAGAGGCAATCCTAATTCTGGCATACATGATCACTAGTACGAATGATCTCTTATTCTCTGTCTTAGTTTTCTTTAGTCTTGAGAAGAGGTAGATCAGAGGAACAACATGCGACAGAACTCTTATTAATGCGTGTTCACAGTCATTTTAGACATACAATAGTCTAAACTCAGTGTTGCAAAGAACTGTCAAAAAAAAAAAAAAAGTATAACTAATGCTTTGTGCTCAGAAGCATAGCTGTTAGTTTACATATTTTTTATTTTTTACAGAATGTGTTAAAAATTCTCCCAGATCCAGAAATTTCAAAGCAAAGATTGGGAACAAAGAAAAAAATGATGTTTCTAAATGCAAAGAATTTGCTAACAGAAACATTTTTACTAATGATATTTTAAAAGCATGCTAGGTAATTATTGCTTTACATATTATGTAATTTCTGAATTGTGTATATTCTTTTCTCTATTATAACTTTTATGTTGATTGCTGCAATAAGTGCTACCTTTTCAGAAACAGCATAATAGCTGTCTAATAGTTGTTCACTGAAAAGCAAGAGATCAGGTCCTGAGGTCTTAGTATTTAGTCTCTGAGAATAGATAATGGAGAGAGAGGTTCTTTCAAAAGGCATTTTTCTTCTTACTAAGATAGTCCTGCAGTGGAAAAAGAAACATCTTCTCAAATTTCCTGATCTTTCATTCTTCTGTGTAAAAGAAGGTCTCTAGATGTCCAGCATCCCATCCTCTGCTGAAGAAAAGTTGTCTATCTCTGAATGTTTCTATAGCTACTTGACTAGGAGTCTAGACAACTAGTTTAGGATAAATGTTTTTTATTTATATGAAAAAGTATAATCATAAGAGATCAAAGTAATTACTACATAACTTGAATAGCTGCATAATTTAAGGTTTTGTCTTAGGTACCCTGTTTGCTATTTTTAGGATTCTTTGATCTTCCTTATTTTTTGTTCCTTGGCCTATCCTTAAAATAGAAATAAAAGTTTTGCTGATAATATATATATTGCTTTTTCTCTCCTTGGTAACAAATTTAGCTGCATTAAGCACACGGAAAAACTGTCCTACTCTTCTACGATACTGGCAGGACTTGACTGTTTTCACTCGGAAATCGGCTAACCCCGTAAGAACTAAAGAATCATGAAGATTATGATGTATTGGACCACAATTTCTAGAATTCAAAAGTTTTTGTATAATAATTTAATATCTTTCTATTTAACTAAAATATTTTAATTTACTGCATGCATCAAAACATGCACTACACTTATTAATACATTAGATATGTCAAGATCATGAACTTATGCCTTCCCAAGCATACTAGACTTACTAGACTAATTTCATTAGATTCCTAATTGGACTTACCTTAATGAAGGAATGATAGAACAACGGAAAAGTCTTTATTATTTGTTTAAAGGCAAGATGAAGCTGCAAATGATCTACAGACACACTTTTAATATATTATAAAGTTTCTTTCAAGAATACATATATGACTTTCTAGAAGGAGCCTTCTTATGTCCACAGACTTTTCCTGATTATAACATTCCCTATGACTTAGGGACTAAGGAATTACTTAGTTTCTCAGGGTCAATGCATTATCTTCCAGTCTAATTATAGCCTCAGTCATAGGTAGTCCTACTGTAAGTACATGATATTTTTTGTGGACCTGTTAGAAACTGAATGTGAAGGCTTCTCTTTGATTTGAGACATACAGCTTTTAATTTTTTTTAAATAATTCATTTGGTTTCACTTTATTTGTGTATTGATTATCATAAAACTGAAAAGTATACATTTTCTCTTCAGATCTGATGTAAAGAAAGTTTCCATTTCTCCTCTGATGGAATAGAGATGATTGGTAAATACAGATGTCTATTTTTGTGAGTTCTCCCCTGACTTCCTAAGCAAGCCAAGAAGATCATTTTGAGTTGCCATTGGATTTAGTAAGAAGAGTCATGAAAAAGAGCTGGGCAGGGGTTGTGAAAAAGACTAGTATATGTGCTGGTGAGCTCTATCTAATAGAAAATTCTTTGTTCTCATTTGTGGTCATGCCTCGTGGAAAATATTGCTTATACTCTTCTGCCTTACCTTGCTATAGCTCACATTTGGAATTCATCCAGGGATTTTACACACAATGGAAAATGCAAAGGTAACTAAATTGTCATATTTTTCTAATTTTTTTCAAATCTGTGAAGTAAAGAAACATAATGGCCATATCATCACAACAGTGGTATCTGACACATTGGAGAAGTGGGCAGTGGTTTCATAAGAGAATCACCCTACAGTTCATACACATTTAAAATAAAACTGTCTGCAGCTTGTGGATTTCGAAGGTCATTTCACATGTCTTCTGGTATACGAGAAAGATGCATAAATAATATGATAAAAGATACAGCACAAAATATTTGAAAGAACAATAGTTTCTTTCATACAAACAGCTGGAATTCAATAGAGATGCCATTGTATATAAAAAATGTCTCCTGATGTCTGCACCGAGCAAACTGAGTTATGCCTCTAGAATATGGTTGAATAGTTCTCTGAGCTCCACTGACTGTATTTTTTAAGTCACTATTCATTAAAACCAACTAAAAAAAAAAAAAAATCAGCACTATAACAAGAAAAGAAACAATAAAAATACAACTTTTAAATTACTAAACTACATGTGGTAGCCTAACTTCCAGTATTTTCTCTCGAAGTGATTCTCACTCCCAGAACGTAATTCATTTGTATGAACACAAAAATCAGAATTATTTTATATGCCTCGGGCGTAAGGAACGCTTCAGTGTACACACAGACTTTGGTGAAGATCTTCATGTTTCCTTACAAGAATTCTTTAAGGAGGTCAGTTTTAATCCTAACATGCAAGCTTTATTTCACAAGAAGTACTCCAAAGGCCAGGAACCAAGTAGATTGCTTCAGACATTTCCTCTGCACTGGCTGTGGAACTGATGCCCTCTATATTTGTTTGACCCACAAGACTTCCCTTTGGCATACCACTTCCTCTTTATCTATTAATCAGAAAGAAAGCCTAAAGTGACTTGATCCAACAAGTCATTTACGATATACATATATATCTGCATCTAGTCAACATTTTTTTCATTTTTCAGTTCTCTTTAGAGTCTATAGTATTGTTAGGAATTATTTGTTTCTTCCATGAATTGTTCAACAGAATTTTTTTTTGTTTTTGTTTACAAGGAAGGGCATCCAGACAAATAGCTCAAATGTAGACGATCCCTTCAACACAGACTTTTCTAATCAGGTGAGATGAACACACTCATTGTTCTTGTCTTTAATAAATCCGTCATAATACAAACAATGCTAAAGGTTTTGAGTTTGGAGCTTGCTACATTGATATCACTGTATAGACATCTATAAGAACAATGAAATTAAATAAAGAAAGGAACCTGAGGATTCTGAAAAAAAAACAAGAACAGTTTGGTCTACTTAGTAAAATCTAAAAAATGAAAGCATTTTCTTACAATTTTCAAAAGTTATTTTACACTGAAGATAACTAAATGCTAAAGACTCGTAAAAGAGTCATTTGCAGGTTTCATCTGGCAGCCAACCATGTCAGCAAAAGTAGTATTCAAAGGAGAAATAGAGTCCCTGAATTTATACATTTTCCATACATGCTATAGGATTTTTATCTGAGCAGTTAATAATTTAAAATATAATTTCAGCATTGTCACCTAAGGATAACAAATGTCCTAGGGAAGATAAGTTAAAGCATTTATAACTAAACACAAGGAAGCTACTTACAGCTAAGATTTTTTTCAACTTTCAACCCAAAATAAGGTTCCTAAAAGATCATTTTAACAGTCTTTAACCTGTCAGCTCCTATTACATTCAATCTGTATTTTCTTTTATAGATTGAAATTTTATTTAAAAGCTTAAGTATTCTTGGATAGTAGTGTGCAGATGGCATAAACAGTCATGGACCTATGGCCATCAATGCCAGCTTATAAAGTTATAAAACAAAAACTTATATTTTGGAGGGAAAATTTAAATGCCTTTTATTTCATTCAGAGAAGTATTTTAAGGAGGTATTTAAATGAGGCTAGCTGATGGATGAACAAAATGTTGAAAAGTGGTGTAAAAAACAGTGCAAAGCAGAAACATCTACTGGGAATATAGTAAGGAAGCCTCTCACACATCCCCACAAAATAACCTGGAGTCCCCCACAAAGGTTTATACAAATGCATACAAATTGAGAAACATGCTACAGTTCTGAATGGATGTAGGTCTCTTGAGAAGATATTTCTTGAAAGAAGGTTATAGTGAGGTGGGAATCAGATTATTTTCCTGCATAACTAGCATTAGGACTAGAGGGAATAGCCTCAAGTTGCATCAGGGAAGATTCAGGTTCGGTATTAGGAAAAATTTCTTCTCTGAAAGAATGATCAAGCGCTGAAACAAGCTGCCCAGATGTGGTTGAATCACCATCTCCAGAGGTGTTAAAAAAATATGTAGGTATACTAAGAGACATGATTTGCGGGGAAATATTGATGGTAGGTGGATGGATGAACTAGATGATCACTGAGGTCTTTTCCAACCTTGGTGATTCTATGATTCACTAATTCACTAATGCACTGAATGGGTGATGGCTATGTTGGAATTTATAAGCCAGGATCAGAGAGGAATGGAGAAAAAAAAGACATGCCAGACATCTGCTAACAGTAAGATTAAGAACAATAAGTCAGCAAAATCTTCCTTCAATAATGTGAAGATTAAAAATCATAAGCTTTGGTTCTTAAGAATCATAGAATCATAGAATCATAGAATCACCAAGGTTGGAAAAGACCTAAAAGATCAGCCAGTCCAACCGTTCACCTATTACCAATAGCTCCCACTAAACCATGTCCCTCAACACAGCATCCAGTCTTTCCTTGAACACCCGCAGGGTCGGCGACTCCACCACCTCCCTGGGCAGTCCATTCCAGTGCCTGACCATCCTTTCTGAAAAGTAATACTTCCTAATGTTAAAAGTAAAGAGTTACTTTAACCACCTTAGTATCTATTAGAATAGAAATATATCATGGCGGAAGTGATTCAGATTGCATTTGGAGTAGTATGCCCAGTTTTGAACTTTCCTTTACAAGCAAGATACTGATAATCTGCAGCAAGTTTGTCTGCAAGAGAACCACTAAAGTAATGGGAGGACAGGAGAATGATCTATGAGAAAGTAGTTCAGATTTGCCAAGATTTTTTTGTAGGCACACAGTTGATAGGACAAGAGTACACAGTCTGAAGTAAGGGAAATTCTAATTAGATATAAGAAAGATATACACTCACTCTTCATAATGAGCAAAACTAAGCATTAGAACAAGTTGCTTGGATAGGCCCTATAATCTGCACTCTTGGAAATGTTCAGGACTCAACTGAACAATCCTATACCTTTGAATTTATTTGTAGTTCTGAAGTGAGTAATGGTTTGAGCAGATATTTCCTTCTCGTGACATCCAGAGCTCCTACCTATTTCAATTTTATAAAGATGAGGTATCTCAATTTTGTGAATGAACTATCATATGAGTGTTAGTATATAGTAGGTTTCCCCATAACAATAATATTGTTAAGTCTTCTTCTACATGATCTTGTGTTCACTTCCAGAAAAAGACAACACATTCATAAGTTAAAGCACAAAATGATAGATACTATCCAGAAAATCAGGAGAATGCTTCAGTAGTTTGGATAATTTTGCCGCATAAGAGCTAATTTCTGAGGAAAGACTCTGCACTTCATCCTTACTGTAAAAGTCTGAGCTATTGACTATATTTGCTAGACAATATAATCATATGGGACAAATAAGAAGTGTAAGAGTGAATACAGTGAGAGTGTAACCTGTACTGGCTATCTTGGTTACAAGAATAAGGGAGGGAGAAAAAGGAAATTCCCAAACATAATAATACATTCACTTATTTTTTTTTCCTAATTAATTTTTAAATCAAGAAATCAATAAGCTTTTTTTTTTAAAAAAAAAAAAAAAAAAAACTTATGTGTCCTAATAATTTGTTAATTAATATTTGGATAGTTGTATCTATTATCTTCCAGACTGGGAGATGAGTGGGTAGAAAGTGGCTCAGCAGAGAGGAACGTGGGGCTCTTGTTAGACAACAGGATAATCAGGAGTCAATAGGGTACAGCTAAGAAGGCAAACAGAATTTTTTGGGTGTATTAGGCAAAGCATAGCTAGCCAGTCAGAAGGGGTGATTCTCCTGCTATACCTAGCTTTATCGTGGTCTTATCTTGAGTATTGTGTGCAGTTCTGGGCTCTGAAAGATAAAAGGGATGTGAAAGTACTTGACTAGGGAGGCATGTCCTAAGGGGAGAGCCTGAGTACACTTTATTTGTGTAGTGTAGAGGAAAGAAAGCTAAAAAGTGACCTTGTTGCTCTCTACAACTTCCTGAGGAAGTGGTGAGGGAAATGCTGGTCTCTTCTCCTTGGTAACCAATGATTGGATACAGGAATGGCACAAAGCTGTTCTGGAGGAAACTCATACTGGACATTAGGAAAAATTTCTTTACTGTGAGAGTGGCCAAACAGTGGAAAAGACTCCCTAGCAAAAGATTGATGCCACGTGCCTCTCAATGTTCAAGAGTTGTTTGGATCAAATGTCTAAATTTTCTGTTACTCCTGAAGTGGTCAGGCTGTAGGACTCAATGGATAATCCTTGTAGGCTGTTTCCAACTGTTCTGTTCTGTTCATGAGAATGAAGAGGTATTAATGTAAAGAAGTAATCAAAGACAAAAGTCAGAACTGACAAGTGGTTGCATATAGTGTCTATTTTTTTCTTCTCAATATTCCATGTGAATTTTCCAGTCATAAATATAATTTGTGAATAATGTTTTCATTCATTTATGATCCTATACTTCATCTATCTAATACAGGCAAAATATAATAATTAAAACAATTATTTCCTATTCATCAAAGCTAATGTTTATATGCAAGTGAAAAAGAAAGATCAATCTTCTGTATGCTTTTACCTAAGAAACATAATTAGTCTGCTCCACTGCCATAAATAATTAAGAAGGGCATTTTAAAGAAAACAGTATATTATGGGCTAATAAAGTTTTGCAACTTATATGACAAGCTATATTTTTAGTGTTACAGTAAAATGTAGAGAGTCAGGGTCACAATTTTCTGAAGGCCTCATTATTTGTAATTCATATAGTCTACAATGCTTCTTTTTTAAGCGACATTTTTGACAATTTTGAATGTTCTGTATTTCTTAGTAAAAATGCAGATTTTTTTCTACTTGCATTTTAACATTTTTATGCCACATTTGTGCATTACAAGATAACTTCTTGTGAGATATAAAAATCTAAAGCTCAATTAACTTTGAAGCAGACATGAATGAGAAAACCTCATTTCCAAAGAATATTGCCAATGGAAATTATATATTGTCAATTTTCTTTCATATTGTAACATCTGTGGATAACACAAATGAAAGCAATTTTTTTACATACAAATTATTCACATCCATTTGGTATAATTTTTATAGTTTATGCATGAATAATGATGTACACAAAATCTGTGCAAATATTGCCTTTCTTCTGTTTCCTTCACACTATGTGGAGTAGTACAGCTTTTAGACTTTTATAAGACATAGCTAACCAGAAAAAAAATATCCGTCACTTCACAATTACACCTTATTTATGTCATCACTTTTTGGTAATACATACATTTTTGAAGAACTATTTTCAAGGTGAAGTACACAAAGAGTAAAATTTCATCAAAAATCTGTGACAAATACCTTGAGAACCTGATAAGAATTTCAGCCACTTCCATCGAACAAGACTGATGCACTAGTTTCACAAAAACAAGGTGAAATATCCCAACAGTTTTTTTTTTTTTAATGTTCTAATAAAAACATTTAAAAAGTAAACTTTGATATTTATATATACTAACTACATTATATATTTTAAATGCAGCCAAAGATGATGATTCATCACTCAGTGTGGCCCAAGCAAGCCAGAAAGTTCAACATCCATGGGTTGTTATGAAATAGTGTATAGTTATAAAATCCAAGAAGAAAACATTTTGTTTTTCTAGAACAAAACTGCATTTTGAAAATCTGCTATTGTGAACAAACAAACAAACAAACAAACAAATAAATAATCTAGTGATAGGAAATGATCAGTGTGCTATCTCTGTATGAGACAAGGCTAATTGTAGACATTTAAAATGTGACTTTTGGCAACAGAGCAAATAACTTTTGAAACTATTACAATCTTTTAAAGCCTTATTCATTATTACTCTCTACTGAGAAATTTCTTAACATATTTTAAGACTAAGTCATTTATATAAAAGTGAGTATTTAAGGATTGTTTTCATGAGAACTATCACTAGAGTAAATTCAGAGTCTATATCCATATATTTTAATAAACATAGGGAGATCTTAGTACCAGTCTTAGTGTCACTGATGAAAGAGACATGCAGGACAAAGGCATGAACAATTGAAGCAAACTCAGACAAATGAAATATTCTGAGGGACATTCTGAATTCTCCTTTTGAAGGAGAATTAGCATCTGACAGCTTTCCCAGCTGTGAGAGATAAGGATGTAGTAAAATCATATTTGTCTGCCAGATGAGCTTTCTGTATTTTAGGTTTCTGGAGACAAAGAGTGAGTATTTCTTTTAGGAAGAGCCCAAGAGTGCTTCAGATGAGTATATGTTTTTTTCTGAATGAAATGGTAAACCATATAACAATTCCTGTGAAACCAGATGCTTTACTTAAAAGCAGAATAATTAGAAAAATGTCAAATTTATGGTGCTGAGAAAACAAAAGCCATCCACTGACAGTTTTCATTAGCATCGACTAAAACTTAGAATAAAGCATAAGAAAACAACCAACAAAAAATGAACAAGCAAACAAAAAGATCTATGATTATGTCCTTGTAGTTCTTCTGGTCAACTTCCATGTAGACCATTTAATGTAGAAAAAGAAACTGCTAAGTGTCTTGGACTGTTCTTTTACCACTTTTTCATTACACAGAGGTCTGCTCTCACTTTTTCATCTCTCCTTCATAATGTTAAGCACGCATGCATGTTTACAAAGAAAGTTGTCATGCCTTTATGACTTTTGTTATTGGTATTGCACATCATAGAATCATGTAGTACACTGGGAGTTAAAGAGTTAATACTCCAGTTCCGTGGATCATTGCAGATATCTGGTTCTCAGAAGAGAAGAACTACATACTATATACCCCAGAGGACTTTGCGTTGTTCTGTTTCTATTTTCTGTTCAGAGGGAAAGATAAAACTGTTCGCAGATCACAAGACGCTGCTCTCTTTTTCCTTCATGCTCATCCTAGCTAGATGCCTTGCCTCAGCCCTGTAATAAGGCTTTTCAGTTTTTTGGACACTCTCTCTCTCATTTTATTTGATTTATTTTGTATTATATTGTGTTATCTTGCATCCCAATATCTTATTTAGTAAATTAGCTTTCCTTCTCATACTATTGCTGCTGTCCTGTTTTTAGGCCCATCTTCCACCTGCCTACCCTTTTCCCTTCCCTCTTTCTCAAGGTGGGGGTCCATGGGTCCCCCACCCCATTAGTCAAGAAACCACGACAAACCAGTTTGTAAATCACTGACAGAAGCATTTGATGAATTAAATCAGATTTATAATTGTGTCTTTCAGCTACTTTTCCACTGGCACAGAATGCTTTATTCCTGATGTGACTGTGCTGTCATTTCACTCCATAACTGGTGAAGCAAAGAGAACTCTATCATTCTAATGAGTTAATGTAGACTAGGAGTCCTGCAGGTGTATAAGTTTTGTTTTAATGCCAAAATAATCAGCATATTTATGCAATATCTTTAGGAAAGAGATGAAAATTCATCCTTTGCATTACAGGATCAAATCAAGTTTCTAAAAAGCATTCCCACAAGACTACTCTAGTTTTCCCAGAGTTATTTGATCCCTTTGCCTGAAATCCCATTCTTAGATGGCTATACCAGGTTTTCAGTCATACAAAGACACCTTCCTTAGCTGTCTGAGTTCCTCATCTTTCATTCTAAAGGCAGAAAGACAAGAACACTAATGTGCTTTGACTATATACTGGAAATTGCTGTTTCTGTGCAATTTTTTTCTGAAATTGTAACTTCTAGAGAATTTCTTTTTCTCTGTTTTCTTGTTAGTTCTTACTGTCTTTTATCTCCTCAGCCTAGCTGTTATTTTCTTTCTTTTTCATTCTGTTATCTTTTTACACCATGTTTTAGAGATAGGGACTATCTAATGTTTTGAATTTCAAGTATGCAGTCTTACAATAATCAGTAAAAGTAATGTTTAAGTTTGGGGATTTTATGAACATTTGTGTTTCAGGATGAATACCAAATCAAGCATAGACTGCATTTTGTCAATATTTGAAATATGCATACTCAAATTGAGCTGTTATTTGAAATTCAAGGTCAGTCATAGAATCACCAAGGTTGGAGAAGACCTACAAGACCATCCAGGTTGGAAAAGACCTACAAGACCATCCAGTCCAACCATAGAATCACAGAATGGCTTGGGTTGGACAGAACCTCAAGGATCCTTTGAATATCTTGCTGGCCCTCCTCTGAACTCTTCACATCTCTTTTGATCATTAGGCAGTACTTTGCCTAATGCAGCCAGAAATACTAATAACCTTCTAATAACTATTAACTTGTACCATGTCTGGGATTATTTCTCCCCTGGTACAGGACTTTGCAGTTCTCCTTGTTGAATTTAATAAGATTTTTGTCAACCCAACCTTCCAGCCTGTCACGGTCCTTCTGGATGGAAGTAGAGCCCTCTGATGAACCAGCAGCTGCCCACAGTGTTGTGCCTCTGTAAATTTACTGAAGATGCACTGTACCCAATCATTCAGGTCATTAATGACCAGAATCAGTATTGAACCCTGGGGTACTCTGCGCATTATGGGCCTCCAACTAGACTTTGCTCTGCTGATCACTACCCTCTGGATCTAGCTATTCCATCATGTTTCCAGGGATTGAGGTGAAGCTAATTGTCCTGTAGATCCCTGAGTCCTCCCTCCTACCCTTCCTGAAGATTTAAGTGACATTTTCATTCCTTTGCTCTTCAGACACTTCTCCCAGTTGCCACAACTTAGCAAAGATTGTAGAGAATGGCCTTGCAAACATGTCTTCCAGCTCCCTCAGCACTCCACTCTGTGCTGTATTAGATAGGCAGTTCTGATTTCTACTGACTAAAATTTGGAAAACTAAAATTTATGGAAGATGATGAGGATGGCTTCAAAGCAGAACAGTATGTTGGGCCACTGGGCTGTAGGAAACATTCTCATCACATGTTGGTCCAGAGTTCAAGTTTCTCCTTGCAGATGAAGCCCTGAAAAATACCTATAAATGTTTTTACTTCAGCTGTCAGCGCAAACAATTATCCTATCTGCTTTTTGTTTGTTTGCTTATTTTCATCCCTGGGACTTCAATTTATTTTTCCACAGTTTTTTAATTTATTCGGGACTGAGAGTTTCTAATGTATTACATGTATTATTAACTTCCTGATAAAGCCTGATGAAGTTCCTTCTTCATCCTTAATTTGAGCTTCTTTCATTCTTTCATTTCCTTTATCTCTCCCTTCCTCACATATTTAGCTAACACTACCCTGCTATTTTAACAGATTTTTTCCTTTTTGGACATTTCTGTATGAGTTCTTGTGTTTATCACAGTTACTGATATTGTTATTATTATTATTATTATTATTATTTATTTGTTTTTCTTTCCTCCTCTCTAAGGGGAGGAGAATTGCCCTAAGGAGGAGAAAGGAGAAATGCCCTAAGGAGAGGGCATTTGATCTGAACAAAAGATTCAGAGAAAAAAGGAAGTTCAGATAGTCATATGTATGCAAATAATAAAATCTAATTCATTTGGAATCAGTTAAAGGATGGCTACGTTTTGTTAGGAAATTCATATTCCTTGGCATGCTTTTCTATACTATTTGCTGTTTTAATAGAGAATCTTTTGCTTTATTTGCTTATGCTGCAGGCTATTGTTTTTTGCTCAGAAGAGTGTCTTGACTTCTTTAGTGTCTATTAGATACCATGAGCATCACTGAAAAGGAAAAAAAAAAAAAAATGAAAAGGTATTTGAAATATTTATTAGATAAGGTATCTTCCTGACATAAAAAGAAGAAAAAGGGAAAATGGCAACCATAACAAAAATTGCAGTAGCAATTACCATCATCCTGAATCCATTCAAACTGCATAAGTCAGAAGTACGTAGTAAATATTGCTACAAAGCCTTCTCTAACATGGCTGGCACATTAAATCATCACTTTACTTTTAGGCAAAGGTAACTGCCTTTAAATTAACTACAGCATGTTCATCTCCTTAAAACTTCAGCAGAGGCAAGACAGAATATAGAATCTGTCAAACTTGCTATGTTTTCTATCAAAATGCATCTGTTCTGGTAAAATAAACTGTTGATTGTGCAATCTTTGAAGTACCTTCCTAAACTTTAGAAATCAGTCTGTTGGAAACACTATAAAAATGATCTCGGTTACAACCCTTCCCCTTATAATATACTTCCAACTCAGTAATATCTTTTTTTTTTAAATCGCTGCCATGTTGCCCTATAGTAAAGTGCCATGATTCCACTCTTCATGTTTGGAAGCTCTATCACTTACCTCAATTCTCCACTCAGAGCAGTAGTTCAATTTGTTTTGTAGATAACTCCTTTTTCACTCTCTTATTAAACTTTAATGTTAATTCTTTACCAGTCATGTTCATTGATAACGTCTCTTTTAACAGACTGCTCACTTTGAGGAAGAAGGCTTAAAATTTCAGTTTCCTGAGGTAAGTCAAATATCTTCTCCAGTCTTGCTTATTTCCACTGCTCAGTCTCCTATAGGCAAAGAACTGGGAGTCATGATTTTTAAGATCTTTCCAGCCCTAGCAGACTTGTACTCTCTTCATTTCTATCCATGAAAAAGCTAAATCTATCTGTTAACATTATTACTGAACCTAAGAATCTTCTAAATGCCACTGCACACAAGGAACTTCTAAGGATGAAAGACTAGAAAATATCTAAATATAATAATATTGCATGAAAAACATAAAACTACGATTTTTTCCCCCCCCTATAATAGCTTTAAGGAACAGTGGAATCACAAGATTTATTTATAAATTAAAGACTTCAGATGAGTCAATTAATTAACTGTTAATAGAAAATGAAAAGCTTACTAGTTACATAACTCAAGTGCACGTGAAAATGAAAGGTAAACACTGGTCTGATTAGGAGCCTGGAAAACAGTAGGGCTTCTGGACATGAGAATAATCAGAAGAATAGCAGATAGCAAAAGAAAACAAAAGGAAAACAAATATATGCATATATCTATATAAAACTATATATATATATAATCAGCTACAGAAAATTAATTTAAAAATCTAAAGTTTATTATGCTAAGCTGCTTGTTCTACCACCACAGACCCTGCTAAAGAGTCTGACTCCTTCTTTCCTGTAGCTCCTCTTTAGGTATTGAAAGGCTGCTATCTGGTCACCTCACAGCCTTCATTCTCCAATCTGAACAGCCCCAGCTCTCAGCCTGTCCTCATAGGAGAGGTGTTCCATCCCTTGGACCATTTTTGTGGCTTTCCTCTGAACACGCTCCAACAGGTCCATGTCTCTCCTGTACCAAGGACTCCACATTTGAATGCAGTACTCCAAGTGAGGACTCTACAGCACAGAGTAGAGGGGCAGAATCACTTCTCTTGACCTGCTGTTCAGGCTTCTTCTGATGCAGCCCAGGATATGGTTGGCTTTCTGGGCTGTGAGCATATATTGCTAGCTTATGTCCAGCTTCCCATCCCCATATCCCAGTATTCCCAGGTCTTTTTCAGCAGGGCTGCACTCAATCCTTTTGTCCCCCGGCTTGTATTGGCAGTGATGGTTGCCTTGACCCAGGTGCAAGACCTTACACTGGATTTGTTGAACTTCATGAGGTTCACCTGGGCCCACTGCTCAAGCCTGTCTAAGTCTCTCTTGATGGCATCCTGCCTATTGGACACAGTTTTGTGTCACCAGCAAACTTGCTTTGGTGCACTTGACCCCACTGTCGATGTCATTAATGAAAATATTAAAGAATATCAGTCTGAACACTGAACCCTGGAGGGTCCCACTCATTACTAATCTCCATCCAAACATGGATCCACTGACGACCACACTCATTTGATCTTGATACTGGCTCAAAACCAGTATCACAGCTAGTAACTGCCATCACAGCTTAGATCTAAAGGAAATAATCACTGTCAGGGATATTGCACGTAACGTGCAAGGCCATGTTTACACTTCACGTATAGAAAACACAACAGTGTTATTCAAATAAAAACATTCCTATCATTCCCTAGATTTCAGTCACTAAGTCTTCAGTGACAGTAGCATGTAACTCTCTGAAGGTCAGCATGCCATTTATATTATTCTGCTCTTTATTTCCATGTGAATAAAGATTAAAAATAAATAAAGGCTTCATATTATACATAAAAGTTAATATACATGTCTTTCAGGTTTTGGAGTTCAGCTTTCATTTAATCATTTCAGCATATCATTAAATAAAGCATATTGAGTTTGTGACACTCTTAGAGACTGAAATTTTACTTGCCCAATATTCTTTGCGATAATACATGTTTTCTGCAGCTGCTAACACTTGAAATATTTTTTTTCTTTTTCCTCTTTTTTCCTCTGCTTTTAATAATGTTGCAGAGAAAGACCAATTTCTACACAATACAGAACCCAGAACACATTGTGACTACCAATGTGCTTTTTTTTTTTCCCCAAGAATATATTTTTCTACCCTGAATGGAACACTAAAAACTCTACTTATTCATCCATATATATATATATATATATTTTTTTTTAAGACACCTTCAAAAGACAAGAAGTTCATGTTTTCTCCTCCTTAGAAGAAGAAAGTCTCCTAATGACTTTTGATGGCTGTTATTATGAAATATTATATCATTAAGAATTCAGTATGAGAAAGAGAATATCTACTGACCTTGGAATTATTATTTTGAAATATTTCAACTACAATCACAGAAAAAAAGGCTATCATATTATTAATCTTCTACATAATGCAGACCAAGGTATTTGAGCCTATATTAAATTGAACTATTCCTGCTTGATTATGTCTTACATATATGTAAATCCACTGGATATATTTGTCTTGGCTGTAAATTTAACAACTTTAACGCTAAATTATGTAACATTCAGTGATAAGTACCATTGTCAAGAAGAAGAGTGTTTTACGTGTGGATACTTAGTGGTAGTTACATACAGCTGTGAATGCTTTGTAAAAGTAGATCATGCATCTACAGAAGTGTTTTTCAAGCAATTGCATTCTTTTAGAATGTTATGGCAAATTTATACTAGGTATACTAGTTTTACATTCTTAAAAGTCAATGCAAGAAAAAATAAATAACAATTCACTAAAAATTACTTTGATGAAATGCAACTGCGTATTCCAAGATACTCTTTAAGAGGAACAAAAGCTTTGTAACATCTTAAATCAGGAATTTCTAAATAGGTTTGTGAAAGACAATTAGAAACAAGATTTTCAGCTTTATGTTCTTTCCTTTGATTTATTGTAAACTCATAAAATCAGTTGAGTTGAAAAGGATTTTTAGAGGTTATCCAGTTCAGCTCCCCTCGAATGAATAGCGGCACCTACAGCTAGATCAGGTTGTCCAGAGCATGGTCCAGTTTGGCCTAGAATGTCTCCAAGGACAGGGCATCCACTGCCTCCCAGGACAACCTGTTCTAGTGACTCATTATCCTTACTGTAAAAAATCTCTTCCTTTTATCCAATCTAAACCTTTCCTCTTTTAGTTTGAAACCATTTCCCTTTCTCCAATCACAACAGACCCTCTAAATAGTCTGACACTTTTCTTCTTATAGACCTTTATTTGGATACTGAAAAACCACTCTCAAGTTTCCCCAGAGCCTTCTCTTCTTCAGGCTTGAAAGCCCCAGCTCTCTCAGCCTGTCTTCATAGGAGAGATGTTCCATCCCTTGGATCATTTTTGTAGCCCTGCTCTGAACAAGCTCCAACAGGTCTATGTCTCTCCTGTTCTGAGGACTCCACATCTGGATGCAGTACTTCAGGTGGGGTTTCACGAGCATAGAGTAAAGGGGCAGGTTCCCCTCCCTTGATCTGCTGACCATGCTTCTTTTGATGCAGCCCAGGATATGGTGGGCTTTCTGAGCTGCAAAGGCACACTGCTGGCTCATTTACAGCCATCTACCATCAGTACCCCCAAGTCCTTTTTGACAGGGCTGTGCTCCATCCTTATATTCCCCAGCCTGTACTGACAGCAGGCGTTGTCATGACCCAGGTAGTATTTATTGAGATGGATCCTAGAATAAGTACCTTTATTTATAAAAAAGAAAAAAGAAAAAAAAAAGAAAAAAAAAGACAAAGTTTTTCTAACAGTTTTAGATAAAACAACAACAAAATATATTTGTTAGAGTAGTTCAATTTGTTCTCATTTGCTCAGAAATATTAGAATTCAAACTAATGTAGGGAACTGCTCATTTAAGCGTGGAATGGAATGTAAAACACTGACAAAAACAGTATGTTATATTTGGAGACTTTAGGAAATAAAGCCCTAAGGATTCTTTTTTAAAACAATATTTTAAGAAAATATTATAAAAAAGGTTTTGTGAAAAAGGACTGTGGACTTTTGTTGTTGTTGTTGTTGCTACTGTTTTCAGAATTTTATTTTCTAAGAAATATCAAAAAGTGATCTCCTGTATTTTTGTTTTCTTCTTTGCTTTAAGTATTTTACCTTATATGGCAATGGAATTACACGGAATATGCAGAATTTCTTACAGAACAGAAGTGTGACACTCATTCAACTTTCATATTCACTATGTACTTAAAGAGTCTTTTATCTTTTTTCAGGGTACACTGTGATAATTTCTTAAAACTTTTATGACAAGCTGAATCACAGTATCATAGAATAATTTTGACTGAAAGAGCTTCAGAAGGTGATCTGATCCAACTTCACACTCAAAGAAGGCTAACTCCAAAGTCAGATCATGTTGTTCAGAGCTTATGTGGCTTAGGTATTTCCAGTGTGGCAATTCCACAGCCTTCCCAGGCTGCTTTTCCTAGTCATTTTTCCACACTATTAAATGGGATAGGATAGTGATGTTTAGAGCAATGACTTGTTACTATAACCTTCCTTGCTCAAAAGTACTATTAAGTATTCTATTCCTGTCTTTACAACCTCTTAATAACTTGTTTTGCTATCTCAAATTATTTGTCTTTAACTTTCATAACATTCCTAGTGTAACTTAATATTATATGGCTCCCTGAAATCATATGGTCACCCTGAAAGCCATTGTGATCCTAAGTTAATTTTTCTTCAGGCAGTTTCAGAGCTTTTTATATTCAGAAATCTCTCTCTAGAAAATTCTTATGTAACTATTTTATCATTCTTAGAATGATAATGCCCACTTTTGTCATTTCCCTTTTGAAGAAATTGCACCTGTGGCATAGTTAATAATAGTTTGTTTTTTTTTTTCACTGAACACACAACCACTTCATACATTCACATGCCAAAGGTGACCTACTATATTTCTTTACTACTGCCACTTCAATTCATTCTCAAGAGCAGGGTGAAGCCTACATGTAACACTAAGGTATTATCTTTGAACCATTTTAGATAACAGCAATAAGAAAATACAACAATTCTTATTTAATTAATTACTAGATTAAAAAAAGTAGCTGTTTACCTCACCTTCACCATGTGCTTGAAACTCAGATTGACAATGGAGTTGTGAAGAAGGTAATCAAGCAGCACTTCGTATAAAGCTAAAAGCTTTAGTAGCAGTTGCCAATAATCCCTCCTACTTCCAGTATGAGTGCAACTGGATGTGAACAGTTTAGAGTATTTGAATAATTTGATTTTGAATTGATGACTTTAACAGAAAACTTAGCATTGAAATGATTTTTTTTTCCCAAATCCCCCTATACAGAATGAAAACCCACAGATTTTGTTTGCTTTGAAACTCTCTTTTCAGAAACAAACAAACAAACAAACAAAAACAAAACAACAACAAAACAGAACCATAACTTCAGAATATTCTGAGAGAGAGATAAGCAGAGAGAGATGTCACTGGTCTGTGTTCCAGCTCAGGTCCAGCCAATGGACATGTCCCCAATCAGTGAGAATGCTTGTGCAGAAGTTTAAAAGTATAGAAGTCTCAAAGACCCTCCAAGCTTCATTCAGGCATCCTTTTATGTCCACTGGATTTATGAGTTCACCATCCCAGGTTCATCAATAAGTTCATCATTAAGTCCGCAACAAATGAATTTGTAATCAAGAAGTTTGCCATAAACAAGTTTTCCATCAAAACTTCTGCAGCAAACAGGAGATTATTAGATAGAGCAAGATGGTTCTCTGCAGGCCTACCTCCTCAAAACCATGTCTTCATCCTTCAGCCTGTTGTCATGGTGATGATCTTGCAAGTGCTTGAGAACAATTCTTCGCATACTACAGATAAAGTGTTTTCTTATGATCTGCAGCTTGGGAGCCTGTTCCGGTGCCTGACTACTCTCTCAGTGAAGAACCTTTTCCTAATACCCAACCTGACCCTTGCCAGACATAGCTTCATGCTGTTTGCTCAGGTCCTATCACAGGTCACCAGAGAGAAGAGATCAGTGTCTGCCTCTCTGTCATGTTTTTATGACTTTGGGCTATTGGTATTCTACATCATAACATCATTAAAGAGAAGGGAATTAAAGAGTTAATGCTCCAGTTCAGGGTACCTGTCCCGGAAAAGAACTACATACTCCAGAGGACTTTGTGTTCAGAGAGGAGACATAACCCCTGGCAAGGTCACCTGACATCTCTTTTGTCTTTTCAACCATCAGGTTCTCCTCCCTGCTGCTCGTCTCAACCGCATGCCTTGCCTCAGCATTAGTGTAAGGCCTTCATTTTTTGGACACATTTTAACTCATAGATTTGATTAATTAGCTCCAATTATAATTATATTGTATCATAGTCTTGCATTCCGATATCTAATTTAGTAAATTAATTTGTTTTTCTCTCAGATCGTTGCTGCTGTTTTGTTTTTGGGCCCTTTTTCCCTTATCCCTTTCTGGAGTGTGGATCTGAGAGTCCCTCCACCCCACTAGTCATGGAATGAGGCCGAGCCAGGCAACGAACCATTGACACTCTCCATTGCTGTTCATGAGGAAGTTGAATGATTCCTTGTGGCCTCCTCTCAGTTTTCTCTAAGCTAAGCAAACAAACAAACAAACAAACAAAACACGTGACTTCAGCCACTTCTCATACATCTTCCCCTCTAGATCCTTCACCATTTTTTGTAGCCCTCCTTTGAATGCTATCTACAAGTTTTATGTCTTCATAGTTTTAAACCCTTCTGGACCCCTTTATGGCCTCCAGAACTGTACTTGAGGTGAGGCCACACAATAGCAGAGCAGAGTGGGAAAGTTTCTTCCCTTGACAGACAAACAGTGTTATGTATCCCAGTGTATAGTTGGCTATTTTACCTGCCAGAGCACACTATTCACTTATATTCAACTTGCTATTGAACAGAATTGACCCCTTCCTGTAGGGATGTCCTCCAGACTCTTGTTCGATAGTCAGGGTTGCTTTGTCCCAGATGCAGAAACTGGTATTTGCTCTTGTTAAATGTCATCCAGTTGGTGATTGTCCAGCCTTCTAATTTGTCCAGATCTCTCTGCAACACCGCTCTACTCTGGACAGTGTAAACAGCTCCTCCTGATTTAATATTATCTACTGAGAGTTTTTAATTGTATTACATGTATTATTAACCTTCCTGATAAAGCCTGATGAAGTTCCTTCTTCATCCTTAATTTGAGTTTCTTCCATTCTTTCATTTCCTTTATCCCTCCCTTCCTCACATATTTAGCTAATGCTGCCGTGCTATTTTAACAGATTCTTTCCTTTCTGGACATTTCTGTATGAATTCTTGTGTTTATCACGGTTACTCATATTGTTGTTTGTTTGTTTGTTTATTTGTTTTTCTTTCCTTCTCTCTAATGCTCCCACCTAACTCCACTCCCATTTTTAGAAAGAAGCAGCAAAAGTAAATGACTTCCGTTTGGTGCTAACCTTGAAAATTTTAAAAATTTTCTCCCCTCATCAACACATGCTGATTTACATTTTCTATGGCAAGCATAGTTTTTGTCAGCCAGCTGTATTTATTTCTGCAGTAATTTTCCTTTTATTTTCAGTTACTTTTCCGGTTTTCTGTGCCTATCTCATCAGGTCTGAGGCTAAATAAAGTTTATATTGTCATTTGAAAATATGCAGAATTTATAATCCACATGATAATTTCGCATTACAATTCAGAGTTTCTTCAATTGCAAAAGGAATTTCTATCCTCATGTTCCTACTTAACCTATCACATTTGTGGTTCCTAAGTACTCCTTGAAGTACAATAGACTGTACTAACCTTGTATATAGAGCCCAGAAAATGGACTATGCATTATTATTGATATGTATGGGATTTTTGATATATAGCATACAATCCTTTTGATAATAATATTACCCATGGGAATTGCATCAGCCTTGTAACACAATGAATGTTATGCAGCAAATCGGAGTTACACATGATAGTGATATGATCAGTTACTACACTACTACTGTATAACTAAATGAGGAGAGATATAAAGTGCAAGGCATAATAAGAATTTGAATCTTGATTAATTTTAAGAAAGACTTAAATAATAATTTTAAAAAATAGTAACAAAAACCTTAGTTCACAGATCTTGGGTGACTATGGTAAGTGAGAAGTGACATGGGTTGACCACAAAGGTTGTGCATTTTTGATAACTGGTGATATTAAAAAGATGCTATGGTCCAAGCATTCACCTATAGATGGTCCTGCTTGTTTGAGAGGGTTGGATCAGATAACTTCAACCATTCTGTGATTATGTATTTCTGTGGTTTTTGTCCTGCACGAGGGAAAAAAAGACACAACTCTTTTTAGAGTCACAGACTGTGATGATCTGTAGAGAGCTTAGTTTTCACTAGGCAGAGGTCACAGAAAATGTGAGCACCCAGGGTATGGAGGAATAAAGTAAAAAATGGAAACTGAAGTCAAAGAGAATTATCTGCAACTAGATAATGAGATGGGAATAACCTAAACAGAGGAAGTAATTATTACTCACTGCATCCATTTATTTTATTCATCATAGCCACAGGATTTTCAAAGTTTTTAGTGATTATGCTCCAAAGACTCACTGCTGAAAGTTGATGAATAGCCATAATATAATCCAAATGCCCAAATAACTAATCAGAACACAGCTTTGAAGTGTCAGTCATGTCCTAAAGTAGATTATTGCAGCACAATTATGATTCATTAATATCAAATTTTAAAATGTATATGTGAATAGTTTTATAGGCTTTGTGCATACTTCCTTCTGCTGAGGAAGATAGGACAAGTTGAAGGGATAATGGAAAAAGTTTAAAATTGAATTTCTCCTCTATTTTGAATAAATCATTCTTTTCTACTAATTATTCTTTTGTGTCTTGGTACAATTCTCTTATGTTTAGAAATTTCATATGATCTTCATATATTCAATGAGTGATAAGAAAATTCAGTAGCTCTACACACTGCACAACTGACCTCTTTTTTCACTTTGTAGGCACTCAGAATTCTTCTTTTTCATCTATAAACCTTACTGTCCTCCTGAAGAAGAGATTACTTTGTGATAAATTATTACTTTTTCTGTCTTAGTTGAATTTCCTATTCAACAATAGAAATAAGCAGTGCCACTTTTAAAAAAGTGAACTTGCTATCCAAAACATCCATAAGCTGTTCCAGAAATGCTAACTTCATTCTTTTACTGGGAATAGATAATTTGGTGGTACATCTTCCACTTCTTTTGTCCATTCCTGTTGTCTTATGTTGATCCATATATTTACAGTTCTTTGTTCTCTTAAAAATGAAAACCTAAAAGTCCTTTTTCTTCTGCTGGTTTGAATACAGTCCACCAGCAAATAATGTGAACTAACCTAGCTCTAGAAAACCTCTGAAGAAGAGCTATCTTTATGACTAGCATTCTTTAGTTGGGGACTGTGCAATTGAAACCTGAAAACTTGTCGTGTCGAGGGAAGAGGAGCAAAACAACAGAACAAGGGCAGGACAGATTTTCCAGCTAATTCAATATGTAGTGTATTTAACCACACTGTTATGAACTAGGGCTGTGGGAAAATTAGGAGGTGTCCTAGCCCTCCAGGAGACACTTAGCTGTATTTGAAATGTTACTGAGCAATTTCCTGTGAAGCCATGTTTCCTAGAATGTAAACAGGCATTTCAGATGGAGAGCTGTCTGCTTAAGACCATGTTACATCATTGATGGCTTTCTGTAATACCATGTAGATACATGAAACCAAGATATAACAGGAGATGCATGTATTACAGTATCTATTCTCCTTTACACAGTTGATTTGTTAATTGAAGCCTCTTTTGTTCACTGGCTCATTCATTATTCTCTGTTTCAGAATAGCAATTCACACAGCATCTGATTTCAAGTCTGAAGAAATCAAAAGCAGGTACTGCTTACTGAAATGAAGTACACATTTGTAAAAAGGTAAAATAAGTTGCATGTAAGAATGAAATGTCTGTGTTCTCAGTAACGGAGACTGATATTTTTGAGACCATCTCTCACAACCAGAAAGAATCAAATGTTGAAATTATGTACTAAGATTAGAAAACAGAAAGAAATGTTATTTATGCAAAAGGATAGTAGTTCCCCAGGAAATTCTTATTGTGGAGTTCTTCACAGAAAATAGTGTTCTTCATATGCTCCTATTTATCTCACTCTTCCATTTCAATACTACAAAGAAATGGCCATTTTCATTAATGTAATACAAAGATAACAAGCGCAATTCAGTTTACATTAACAATACAATAAAACATTCTCAAGCAGTTGATTTTGTCCATTATTATGGTTGTTCAGGATTTCTGTAGATAAAATCTAGGTTTTTACATCTCACACAGAGAGACTCAGTTTAAATAGATAGTTTGGGTAAAACATTTGTGTCCATGCAACTTGGAGCTAACCTACAAAAGTTATGTCAAATTTTGTTCTTTTTCGTGCATTAACACTTGTTTTTTTTCCCCAAATATGTAGCATTTGAACTACATTCTGTGACTCTTATATTTAATATATTTATATTGAATATATTTAATATTCAGAAATATTTAAGTGAACATATTAAATCCAGAATATTTAAATGAAATAAATCGTTTTCCATGCTACTGTTATTAAAAAGAAGGAAAAAAAAAAAAAAGAAAACAACGTGTGTACTTTTTATTTTGAAATAATAAAATAGTGACATACAAAACTGATAGCCTAGAAAATGTTGCCTACTGTGAAATCACAAAACTCATAAGTAACAATCATTTGCTGTAAGTATGACAGTTAAATCACAGAAGAGGAACTGGAGTGGAATAATCTGTTGTTTTAACTAGTAAGTGAATTATGCTACTATTAATACAACAAAAAACTAGACATATCATATCCTGCCAAAAGCTAGACATTTTGTTATAAGCTGTAACGTGTATAAATTTTAAGACATCTGTGCTCTTGGAAGAGCAAGGTAAGAAGACAGGTCTGACAGCAATGATGCTGGTATGTATGATAAACTCTTTTCAACATCAGCCACATGTAAAAAACTTCTTGTTGGCTGATCACTGATGCAAACAAGTTTTAAAATAGAATAATTCTGCCATGGAAACAAACAAACAAACAAACAAACAAAACAAAAATAAAAAACCAGGCTAAACTGCAAGAGGAAGCTAAAAACCCTTTTACCAAAGCAGAACACTTTGTTGCTTGAACAATACTTAATCATCTTTCTTTAATTTCACATAATTTTTCTGTGGTAAAAAAAGTATCCTAAGAAACATGAATACTAACTTCAAAACATTTGCTGAATTTTATAGACTTAGAAACAAAGCAGATTTAGAATAGCAAGCTTGTTCATTTAAATCTTTCTATGGGAGCCCTTGCATACTGTCCATTATTTATTTATTAAACTATTTATTATTTATATTTTATACATCAAAGCTCTGTAGAAAAGATTTGGTAATAAAATGTACAAATCTTTTCATTATCAGCTAACTTTAGATAGAATAGTACTTTGTATAATAAATATATATTTTATAAATAAATAAATATATATAGTGTATAAATATATATATATTATTACAAATAATACTTTATAACAGAATAAAGCACAACATTTTGCACAATGTTTTCATAATGGAATAAAAAATGTACTGAAAAAGCCGTATCAGTTACACATATACAATCTATACAAACTCTTATTTAAGGAGATTGCTAAGTTTTTATTTAACCTGTGGTATTATGGAATGCATAGTTCACTGCTGCTAAAGCTAGCTCAAAGTTGATGAATCCCTAGTGCTATTGGAAAAGAACATGCTGTTAATGACTCTCTACTGCCTACATGTTATCAGACTGATATATCCCAACCAGTAATGATATTAGCAGTCAAGAGTGTATTGGTTTGTAGGGAATGCTTCCCCACTTGAACAACTCAGTTGCTCCTTATAGAAGTACCATACTGCTTTCTAGTGCTGAATGGAAATTAAGGGGTAGTGAGTTGACTCTTACAATAACAGAACTGTTAGCATGTTCGGCAGATCAGTGAATGGTACCTGCCAGTACTTTTACAGAATTATCACTACAAAGCAGGATGAGGAATCACTAAAAATTTCTTTTTATATGATAGTATACTTACAAAATAGTATACAGTCTACACCAATTTAGGAGGAAAGCAGTATGTCTAGGATATTGTATTTGTCACTAACATTAAACTGGAGAGGATGGCTTATGGGCAATTATCTCCATTATTATCATTTTTTAGGAAAGCTATGATACTTTGGGACAGAATCATCTGAATGCCAATCATCAGCACTGCATATCAAGTCTCAAAACATCTATGAATTTAACAATATGACTTTACATGATTATATCTGAGACACACTTGTACTTTGTGTGTGAGTCACTGAAGGTGCAGGTAGTAAAGGCTGCTTACATAATGTAGTAAAAAACAAGTCACCGAAAGTTAATGCCCCTACAAAAATTATTGACTTTCATTATTACAGCAGATCTGTAGAGAAGAAATTTCAATAATCCAACAGATGTTACAAAAAGTGGATTTTACCAGCTTCTACTGCAAGAGAGATGATACAAGCCCTTTTCTACGTGTTATTGAATTATATTTGGCTTGAAGAATTACCCATGCTATTCTGAACATTTTTGAATATATTTAGTATATGGTACTGTGGTTCTGTTGAAAGGAATGCATCAAATGGAATTCATCAAATCCAACTGAATTTCTGCTACCTGAGAAATTGAAATCTAAGCTAATCCCTTCAAAATTCATTGATGAGCAATGCGAAGGTGTCACAAATATCTCAAAATAGATTAAGAGTTATTGATTTCACAGTGTCGATTTGTCTTTATTGACCAAAGGATAAGTAGGAGGATTTACTATTTTACAAAGAGAAATCAAATGTGAATAAAGTTTGAATTTTTGATTAGGAAGTATGACTGTTTGAAATTGTTCATATTAATGAATGATTGACTTTTTCACTTCCATTTTTTGGGTTGATTTTTACAAGCATAAACTGAAATTTGAACATTAGTAACATTTAGAATTTCCTTTCTTTCATAATATATATATTTCTATAAATATCACTATGCAATAGGAAGAATACCTTAAATGCAACAATTTGAAAAAGTAGAATACGAGTGTGTGGAGTATGATGGCTGTCACCATCTGTGGATGACAAGGGATGGGAGTTCATAGATTCATAGAATGACAGATACTCGTCAGCTCAGCTCTACCATCAGTGATTCACCATTTGCTTCATCATCACTTCTTGGAATAGAGAGTCGGCAGCTGACCTTACCTTTAAATACAGAATATCCCAGGTTGGAAGGTACTCATTAGGATTATCAAGTTCAAATCCTGGCTGCACACAGGACCACCCAAAAATCAGATAATGTCAGAGTCTGTTGTCCAGATGCTGCTTGAACTCCATCAAGCTTGGTACTGTGACCATTTATCTGGGCAACCTGTTCCAGTGCCTGAACAGCCTCTTTGTGAAGAATCTTTTCCTGATATCCAACCTGAATTAATAAGACAGAATAAAAAGAGATCAAATTGTGAAGACTCTGAACTGTAAAATCATTTATACATAAGAAAAGGAATGAAAGCTAATGTAGTAGCTGAAAATATGGAAACTATTAAAAAGGACAATGTATACAGATGATGGTTGCAATTTTTTTTTTTTTTTTTTTGTCCCCCGTAGTTCACAGAAACTATGAAAATTCCAAGGTCAAGTGAGTTTTTACAGCAATCAAAGTGGGAAATGTGATATAGTCATTTGAATGACAACATAACATAGAAAAGGATTTCTATTCTGGGATGCATTTGGAAAGAAGTTGAGGAGTGTGCATTCGTTACCAATCTTATAGTCTAGGGTTAAAAATATATTGGATATTAAACATTGTTTGATTAAAGGAAACAGCCAAAGTATTTTTCAGGAACAATAACAATTCACCAGCAAAACTTGTTACACTCACTGAGCATTGTCATATTGCTGTCTGTAGGGGTTGCATTAGTGTGACAGTCTATGTTACCCACATCTACTAGTAAATAGTTTCTGTGATGCCCTCATCTAATTAAAATCTTCACAAGGGGCTGGTACAGAGAATAAAACTCATTTCACTTCAGCTTAAGCATCAAGAATTTAGATATCTTCACAATTAATCTAAACTTCCTCTACAGACTGAGAAAGAGTAGGATCTTAAGAGATGCCTTTATCATGTTTCTAATAGATAACTATTTAAAAATGAAATAACTCCCTGGAGGTCTCACTCCTTCTCTCTTTCTATGAAGTATAGACATCTAACCTGAACTGCCTGCTTCACCTTAAAACAGCTGGTGAGATTAAATCAATATCACTTATAATCTCTTGCCCTATAGTGAGATAGATTTCCAGTCTGCACTGTATTACTCCAGTTTTACTGTTTTATCTATATTCACAGCTACAGGAAAATACTGTTTTGAAAAATCCTTTATTGCTTTTGTTGTGAAAACAAAAGTGTGTTATTTCTTTATTCACAAATTTTTGAAAATATTTTGACCTTGAATATTCTTTGTTCTAAACATAAAAGCAGTAAAATCTAGATAGATTGATAAGAAGAAGCATATAAATACATTAACTGTTGCAACATTCCTTTATCCTAAGTTCCTGAGACAGGTGCATTTAGAAGGATCAGTAAATCCTTGTGATTTGTATATGCTGTTAGTATGAAATGAACATAACATCAAGAACAACAACAACAACAACAACAAAAAAAACCACAAAAACAGAACAAATAAAAACCCATTAAATTTCACAGATACACAAAACAAACACATAGATATGTTAACACATTTTTCTACTAATGTCTTCATAGATTCCATTCAATTGCAGAGGGATTAGAGAAAGATCATCATGTTTAGAATGATGCAGAACTTGACCTGTTGAAGGAATTGTTGATTAACTGTTTGTTTGTTTTTTCCAGCTAAGAGGAAAGAAGACTCAGGAGGGATCTAATCAGGGCTTCCCGCTACCTGTATAGTAGTTGTAGAGAAGTCATTCTTTTCACAAGGTTGCAATGTGAACAAGTAAGAGACAGCAGATCTGAGGTTTTTTTTTTGTTTGTTTGTTTTTTGTTTTTTCAGGAGAAATTCCATTTATATTTGAGTGGGGGAAAAAAAAAAAAAAAAAAAAAAAAAAGACTTGAGAAGAATTAAATAGGACATGCGGCTCAGACCCGTGATGGAATCTAGAAATATTCAGGACAGTCAAGACAGCTTGACATGGTGACTCACCTAGTCTCACCTAGTCTCACCTAGTCTAAAGCCCTGCTTTCCATAGAAGGCTCAAACAGAGTATCCAGAGATCCTTTCCAGCCTAAAACTTTCTATCATTCTATCATTCATTTTATCTTTAAACAAATAAATTGTATTTGATTCATGAAGGACCACCAGCAAAACTAATCTGACTTCACTGAAGAATTAGATTTAAAGTGGACTAGTTTTATTACATCACCTTCCTCTGTGGATGCTCTCATTAACTATTCCAGGAGTTTTAAGATGATTTACTGTAATGCAGAATTCACTTTTCCTTCATTTAATTAAAAATCCAGTATTTTCTCAAAAACATAAGCATGCTTCATGTTTTAATGTTTATACTTCAATATCGAATATGTGCTCTGAATGTTGGTTAATCACATTTAAATAAATAAATCCATGTTTAGAAAATTGCAACTCTCTCCAGTTAGAACATTAAGATACCTCTACTATTCATCATCAGTGGATAATGAAGGGTTCCGTCTGTACTGTACTTGTCTGGTCACTTGATGAAGACATCTCAATTGGTACCATCTCATTCAGCCATTTATGTTGTACTGGTAAAGCTGCCAGTTTATTTGACTAACTATCCATCTGCAACAGAAACATTATGATTTGGAAATACTGGTGGATTTGGAACCACACAGACTTTAATCATTACAGAAAAATGCACTTTGCCACCTTCAAGAGAATATCATCATAAGGTTAAAAGTGACTATCATCACCCATTAATCATGTCTGGGTCTTTTTAAAGTCAGACACAGCATGGATATTCGTATGCCTTCCTTTGTTAGAAAATTGTAAAACATGGACTTTTAAGAAAGAGACCCAAGGACACAGCATAAATGCTGATTTTCACTGATACATAACCATAAGGAGGGGAACAGTGGACAACCCATAAATCTGTTCTCTGCAGTAATTTTCAATCTCACAGAAATATCATGAGGTGGTCCACTTATCTATGCAGCAGAATATTTATCCTGCAGAGGCACAAAAAGTACCACGTCAGCTTCTTTCATCTTAATTGCTCTCACTCTTGCTACATGGGAATGAGTACTTTAATATGTAGTGATCTCTTGAACTGATCCATAGGCCTATATGGAACGTGCAGCTCACGTATCTTACATGATATGACAAAATGACCCTGAAAAGGGATGCAAGATAGTTTGTTTCTGTGCTATGAAGAAAACACAAAAAGAATGAGGGGGGGAAAAAAAAAAAAGGCTTTTGTACCATAAAGAAATAAGTAAGAAATAAGTGTGCTTTCAAAATCAGATAGTAATGATGCAAAAATTGCCTGCTTTGAAGCTTTGTTAAAACTCTTTGAAGCTTGGGGCTAATCTGGATATAGGTACTATAGAGATAGGTAGAGTTGATCAGACAAAAAAAAAAAAAAAGAACAAACAAACAAACAAAAAACAAAAATACCCTCCACACTTACAAAACATGAGTTTTCAAGTTCTTCTGATCATTCCTTTGTATTGCTGCATCTAATTAACATTTCTTAAGCAGCCTATAACCTGTGTCAGTCTCCAAGAACAATGACGCTTCTATAAGAGCTGACTCAGTGAATGAGGACTTGCAAGAATATCCATGCAGTAAGGTTGTGAATACAAAAAGCAAACGAGGGCCTGATGCAAACCCTCTGCCCTGAACAGCTCCATCGTGAAGCCATGATTTTTTTCAGATGTACACTCTTAACAAGCTATGTGTAAAAATAATCAAACACAAAACATAGAATGAAATGTTACAAATGTGTCTTTAGCCCTTCATTTCATGCACAATTGCTGCAATAATTTGCCTCAAAAGAAAATATAACCTCAGTCTATAGGAGTACTTGCAAATGAAAGGAAGACGTTTGCTCTTCATTATTCTTAGAATTGATTTCTACTTTAGGAGAAAGTGTAATGTTGGTGAAGAAATATCATTTATACTAGGGACTTGTCTTAACAGATCTTCTCTTGCCAGAGTTCCTTTTGATTAGACCACTGGCTCGTTTAGCACAGCCCACTTCATATACCTGGGGTTTATATTTCTAATGTCAGAACAATGAGCAGTCGCAGAGGATAATAATATCTGCTATGTTCTTCACAGAAACCTTCTTTTATAATCTCTACAATGCATAATGGCCTCACTTAGTAAACTACTAAGTGCTGAAAAGAGCACAAGACTTGGGAGATCCCAGAGGGTGCCTGAGTGTGTTTTGAGTTCTCACACCCTGTCTGTTCTCACTAGTAGATAAGTGTTTTCAGAGAGGGCTAGACGGGTGTTGGGCAGTACCAGCAGACCCTGTGGCCAGTTTAAACCACTGGAAGCTGCAAGAAACTCATCTATGACTGGCAGTGCTACAACCACAGGATAAACAGGTAAACAGGGCCCTAGTCAGAAAGGAACTGCACTGAGCCTGTGGTTGATCTACTCTGCTCACCAGAAGGTTTGGGCTACAGCCCTTTTGACCTCATCAACCAATGGCAATGCACTGATATATATTCTGTCAGGTGTACAACATAGAGGAGGTACAGACACGCTAACCACTTGGCAGAAAGCTGTGCCCTCTGCTTCTGTTCCACGGCCAGCCAGTAGGACTAATGAAGCTATTCAGCTGGAATTCTGGCTTTCAGCTTTCAGACTGTGCTATGTGCCTGGGGCTATTTCCTGAGATGTAGCAAGAATAGTATACCCACAGAAAATGTACTCAGGTAAATGAGCTGCTCTGCCTAGTATCCAAACTCCATGAAGAAGTGAGGAGAATGAGGAATCTGGGAGTTTGAGAAAGTGATAGTTCAATAGAATTGTGCTCTACCCTCTCTGGCATGCCCATACCAACCTAGCACAGCCAATACTAAGGCAGATGCAGAATCTAATCTACATCAAAGTAAGTGCAGCAACTTGAAGGTCAAGGAGTGGCACAAAGTTACTGCACATAGCCATAAGTGGAGCCCCTATCAGCCCACTCAGCTTCTATTATTCAGTAGAGGTTAGGCTCTGGGTATGGCAGATAAGGGAGGTGAAGTTAGAAGATGTACTTGCAGGTTCTCCAAGCAAGATCAGATTAATCTTGTAGCAAGGGCATGTTTAAGACCAGTGCCATGAAAATACAATAGCAAGTTGTAATCACAAATTCCTTCTGAAAGGTAAAGGAGAATACCACCTATAAACAAGATTGTCTTAGAAGAGATGTTAAATGGAATCATAGAATCACAGAATAATTGAAGTTGGAAAGAACCTTTAAAGGTCATCTAGTCCAACTCCTCTTCAATGAACAGGCATATGCACAGCCAGATCAGGTTGCCCAGGGCCTGATGCAGCCTCGCCCTGAAAGTCTCCAGGGATGGGGCATCGCCATCATCTCTGGGCAACCTGTTCCAGTGCCTCACCACCCTCACTGTAAGAGACTTTTTCTTTATATCCAATCTAAGTCTCCCTTTGAGCTTGAGGCCATTTCCCCTTGTTCTATCACCACAGACACTGCTAAAGAGTCTGACCTCCTCTTTCTTGTAGCTCCCCTTTAGATATTGAAAGGCTGCTATCTAGTCACCTCACAGCCTTCACTTCTCCAAGCTGAACAACCCAACTCTCTCAGCCTGTCTTCATAAGAGAGGTTCTGTTTCTTGGATCATTTTTGTGGTCCTCCTCTGGACACGCTCCAACAGGTCCATGTCTCTCCTGTTCTGAGGACTTCACATTTGAATGTAGTATTCCAAGTGAGGACTCTACAGCACAGAGTAGAAGGGCAGAATCACCCTCTCTTGACCTGCTGATCAGGCTTCTTCTGATATGGTTGGCTTTCTGGGCTGTGAGCATACATTGCTGGCTTATGTCCAGCCTCCCATCCACCAGTATCCCCAGGTCTTTTTCAGCAGGGCTGCACTCAATCCTTTTATCCCCCAGCTTGTATTGGCAGTGATGGTTGCCTCGACTCAGGTGTAAGATCTTGCACTTGGATATGTAGAACCTCATGAGGTTCACCTGGGCCTGTCTAGATCCCTCTGGATGGCATCCTGTCTCTCTGGTGTGTCAACTGCACATCACAGCTTGATGTCATCAGCAAACTTGCTGAGGATGCAGTTGATCCAACTGTCAGTGTCATTGATGAGTATATTAAAGAGTACCAGTCTCAGCACTGACACCTGGAGGACACCACTTTTCACTCATCTCCATCCAGACATGAAGCCATTGACCACCACTCTCAGGACTCAATCCTTCAGCCCACTCATCAAACCCATATCTTTCCAATTTGGAGAGAAGGATGTTGTGGGGTACCATATTAAAGGCTTTACTCAAGTCTGGGTAGATGACATCAGTGGCTCTTCCTTTGTCCATTGTTGGAGTGGCACCATCATAAAAGGCCACTAGGTTAGTTAAGCAGGATTTGCCAATGGTGATGCCATGCTGTTGCTCCCATATCACCTCCCTATCTTCCATGTGCCTTAGCATAGCTTCCAGGAGTATCTACTCCATGACCTTTCCAAGCAAAGAAGTGAGGCTGATAGGTCGCTAGTTCCCACAGTTGTCTTTTTTACCTTTCTTAAAAGTGAGTATGATTTCATCATTTTTTCAGTCACCAGGGATTTCACCACTTTACCTGATTGCCACGACTTTTCAAATATAGTTGAGAGTATCCTGCCTCCCTGAGAAGAAGATCAGGAATGTCAACTGTAATTCTATACGCTTAGTACAGCCTTTGGATTATTACCCACTACTGCTCTGTCTTGTGAATACCAACAATATCGCAACAAGAAGCTCGAGGACAATCAAAAGACATTTTGAGGCCCTGAGAAGATAGGTAAAGAACTCTGGGAGCACATCTAATGTTTTCTTCAATTCTCTAAGTAACATAGAGGGATACAGAAGGAAATAGCCCAAGAAATCAGTGCAGTATTTCTGTCAGAATTTTGGATGATGAAATGGCTGTATTGTTAGTGAATGGGCATACATCTGTCTGGTGGTCAGTCAGCAAGCAATGTTTTCAAGGGTTCGGTCCTAAGGTTGATGCTGTTCAATATTTTTGTCAGTGATCTGGATGCAGGATTTGATTGTATCCTTAGCAAATTCACTGACGATATTGAACTGGTAGATGCTGTTGTCTCTCTGGTGTGATGAAAGGCATTACAGAAGGATCTAGATAGATTGAACCATTGCATAATCAGAAATGGTATGAAATTCAGCAGAGGTATATACTGTGTGCTGCAGTTGTGGTGGAGTAATGCTGGACACAAGTTCAGACTGGGAGATGAGTGGCTGGAGAGAAGCCTTGGGGGTTCTGGTCAACAGCAAAATGGGTCAGCAATGTACCCTGGCAGCAAGAGGTCGAGTTACATTTTGGGTTACTTTAAATGCAGTAATATCAGCCTGCTGAAATGTGGAGGAAGATGTAACTGTGAGCGAGTCACCAAAGAGGTTATCAGACTCTTTGATAGACCTTATCACTGTGAAACCTTGGGAGACTGGAGTGTAAGACAGAGAGCAAACAGCACTTTTTTGCGCCTAAGTGTAAACAGGAGATTCTTTTGTATGCATTGTTAATCTTGTCAAAATTGAGAAACCTTTCATCCTTTATCACTATTGTTTAGGAGAAGATAGGGCCAATTAACTGATTAGAGGAACTGTTAGAGGAACAGGAACTTCTTGTTTGTAAGTGAATGGTATGTAAGATGTATGTTGAACTATTGTGATGCTACAAGAAACTGTGAGAGCTCTCTAACTCGACTAAGCCTGACAGTGAAAGAGGTAATTCTCACACTGTATTTGTGATACTGATCACTGATCTGACCTCATGTTGAGTATGATGCACCATTCTGGGCTCCTTGATACAGAAGTTGTATTAAGACACTTGAATGTGTTCAAATAAGAACAGAAACAAAGCTGATTATGGCAGTAGAAGGTATGTCCTGTGAGGAGAGTCTGAGGTTACTTGATTTGTCTATTTTGGAGAAAAAAGGGCTAAGAGGGAACATCAAGAGATAACCTCCAGAATGAGGAGGAGAAATAGAGATAGAAGTTCTGATTTCCTCTCCCTGGCAACCAATGATAGCACATGCAGAAATGACAGAAAGCTGCATGAGTAAATGTTCAGACTAGATATTGAGAAAAATTTCTTTACCAAGCGAGTGGTCAAACACAGGAACAGGCTTTCTAGCAAGATGGTGGATATCTCATATTAATCAGTATTCAAGAAGCATTTGGAGAATACCCTCATTAATATATTTTTACTTTTTTTTTTTTTTAACTCTGAAATGGTTAGTTATTTGGACTTCATTTTTTTAAGTCCCTTCCAATCAAACTATTCTTTTCTGTTCTAAACTTAAAACATAGTTATTTTCTGCTATGAACTGGAAAGAAATGTGAAAAAACTAAAAGCTCAAAAGAAATTTGGCCCAGAGGGGTTAAATATGCAGCATACTGTGTGCAGGTAGCAGAAGTGACAGCACTAAAAACATTAAACTAAGAATATAGGAATGGTGTGACCTGGCCCACACTCATGTATCTTTTTTTATTGGGTGTTGTCACTTCCCTGCAGCTATCAATTCTTGTCTGATAGAATCATATAAAATCTGCAACACATAATTGCATGCTATTATATTCATGTAAGAGAGTCCTTTCTACCTTCTCAAAAGTAGTGGAATATCTGTGCCCCAAATATTGGATTGTCTTTACACTTTTCTTCCACCAGACATATCTGCTAACCTTCTTTTAAGTATAATAAATTCAAAATAAAAATAATAGAAAGAGGAATGTACGTATTTCCTAGAATCCTTTTAGCATATTGGAAATGCTGTCAAAGCTGTGAGCAAAAACCTGCTACAATGACTGTGTGTGCGATTCATCTGACCAAATGTAAACTTTTACAATACAGGCTTCTACTATGAGTAAAACAGAAAAGCATGCTTCAGTAGATTATGATTGATCTTATTGTAAAAAGTATCTCAAACAGGTTGTTTAAGCCAATAGCAAAAATGTTTTTTTGATTGGTTTGTTTTGCTATATTTTTCTAATGATTTTGTTATATATTTCTACTGATTACAGAACACCTTTAAGATGACCAGCATTGACACTGGTATTTTCACCATATACATCTTAGCTTGGGTAGGATTAATTTCTTTTGAAATCTGTCCATGTCATGTAGTAATAGTTGTATTAATTATTTACTGGACACAAATAAATAGCATTGTAGATATACTGATAGCAGTTATTCTAAAATCTTATGTTTGTTTACTGATTAAGAAAAATAAAATAGAAATTATTTTTAGATTAGGATGACTATTAGGTTGCTTACTAGAACCGTACATGATTCTTGACTAAAAAGAATCTTGCTATTAGTAAGTATGGTATGCTAATCACATTTATAGTATAAACATAATAATTTAATAAATATTGATGCTAGTTTAATTTCTGAGAAATATAGTTTTTAAAAATATTTATTTTACTATGTTAGCTACTTTCTTTATGCAATGTTTTTGCAAAGTTGGTAAAATAAAGGATAGAAAAATGTTGAAAATATGTTTTTAGAAGCTTATGCTTCCCTACATAGTGTATTTTTAAAGCCAGACTATTCTGCTTTTACTATGCCGTTTCAACAAAGAATCATAGAAAGACAGAATCATAGAATGGCCCGGGTTGAAAAGAATCTCAAAGATCATATAGTTTCTATTCTCCTGCTATATGCAGGGTTGCCAACCACCAGACCAGGCTGCCCAGAGCCACATCCAGCCTGGCCTTGAATGCCTCCAGGGATCGGCATCCACAACCTCTTTGGGCAACCTGTTCCAGAGTATCACCAACCTTAAGAAATATAAATATTTATTTAAAATTTAACAAGAGGAAACATTAACATCTGTTTCCCAGTGCTTAAATCTACTGCTTTCTGAATTATTTTTTTATGTTTAGAAACTCATCTTGAAAATCAAGATATTTGTTTATACTCAGTATACAGAGGTGTGCTCTGGTCAAAGCCTTTCCTCACCCTATACACCAGCTCCATTCAGGACTATTATCCAGAAAAACACATTATTATCAGCATGTAAGCTACGTTTTTCCTAGTAATGAGTAACACCACTGTGGGTTAAAAGAGAATTTGGCACCCATGAAGCCTGATAGCATTCTAAAAGGAGTGCTATTCCACACTCCTTTGTAACTAGAAACTGTCCTCCATATTCCTCTGTCCCTCTTGCTACTAGTTTCTAATAAACACTACTAGATAAGGAAACAGAAAGAATACTACATGGTTTTCAAGAGCATATTAATTGACTATATGATGACTCAAAAGGAGATCTGAATAATCAAGCTGAAATTGTACCACATCAGAATCTCTGCTTTGGCAGTTTGATTGCAAATCATTTTCAAGTGCCTATTGTTGATATCTTCTGATCTAGTGGGCTATGATAGTCCCAGCTTCCTACCCAGGAATCAGTACTGAAGCACAATATCTTGAGGGAACAAACAGGCAACATAAAAAGAAAATGGGAAAAAAAAAATATTACTTTGTTGATTTCATGTTTGTATTAGTCAATAATAATGATATGAATATTCCTATAAGATCTACCCATTGCTTTATAGAATATTAAATAGGTAGATAAAGTGCAAATGGTATACACTTCCGAAAAATATTTGGAGTTCAAACAAAGTGTACTACCTAAAACTAATTCTGATCAGTTCACAAATTAGGTATCGGAACACATTTTTCAGCACTTATTTTCAGTGTGCAATGGCATATTTTCTTATGCCTGATACAAAAGTTTTAATAGAATTTCAGTTAAATGTAGTAAACATAAGAACCTGCTGTAAATTAATCTTGTTTCATTGAGGATGCCTAAGTAGTTCTATTTTTTTTTATGAATTTATAGATATTTTTACATGAATGCATATTAATTCATTGCAATTATCAATTTTAGGCTCTTTAAGGTATTGAGATTGATCCAGATAATGCAGCACAGAAAAATCTCCACCATTCTTGAACAGGTGAAAGGAAATACCTCTGTTGAATTTATTGTCTAAACAGGCTAGATGATTAGTACTCCTAAACAGCATTTTCTTACTCAGCATATGACACAAATTTCTTTTTTTTTTTTTTTTTCCATTAAATACTTTAAGATTAAATTAACATTCTGTTCACAGACACCTATAAAGAAAGGTCTAGACAAGTAAGGTAGATGGAATAATCTGCATTTGGTCACACTGATCTTCCATCTTCCTTTCATATAAATTGAGATGATTATAAAATTATAAATTATATAAATTATATTTATATTATAAAATTATAAATTATAAATTGAGATGATTCTGAGATTTCTGAACTACTGTTGATCAAACTAGTTTCAGAGCAGCTAAACCCTATCTGAATGGTTCTGTCTGAGTTAACCAGCCCCAGATTTTCAATTTTTTCCTTCCTTCCTTCCTTCCTTGCTTCCTTCCTTCCTTCCTTCCTTCCTTCCTTCCTTCCTTCCTTCCTTCCTTCCTTCCTTCCTCCCTTCCTTCCTTCCTTCCTTCCTTCCTTCCTTCCTTCCTTCCTTCTTTTTCTATAGAATATTTTAGAGTTACAGTGTTCAAATGAGTGCTTCAAGTACAGCTTTGGAAAAGTAGCTAGAATTTGGAACTTTTGCACAATTGCTGTTTTCTACTAAACTAATTATGCATGTATTTTTTCACTATTTTAACTGTTATTTATTTTGCATTTAGTTGCTCAGTTCCCTCGCAGTGGATTGGGAATTCAGATGTCATTAATTTAATTTTTAATAGTTAATTATGCTTACAAACCTAAGCCTCTGAAATAATTGCTGTATATCTAAGTCACACAATACAGAATGCCCTATTTTAAATTATCCCTGTATAATTATCCCTATTGTGTACTACAAGTATTTGTTTTTTGAATGTGATATTTGCTGAAACAGGAAGTCAGGTAGCTTTCAGATTTATGGAGTGCAGTATATATTTTATAGATAAGAAAATAAAAAATGTTATATATTTTTTTATTTTTTCTTGTCTTTCACTGGCTGAATCAGCTTTTATTCCTTTAAAAATTTTTCTTCGTATAAATACTCTTTACAGTAATAACTGTGTATAATCTAACATAACCCAAGAGGGTGAAAATTACAATAAGCCTAGGTTTTTAAGTCATGGAAAAATACAAAGCAGATATGAGATAACTTGAGATAATCACATGAGACAAAAGATTGACAGAGTTTGAGTGTCAGGCAATCCGATTAGAGAAGTATTAAAAAACTCATAAACATTTCAGTTATTACCTAACATAAATGGCATGCTAAAATTGCCTGATTCAGACAGACTGATTATAATTTCAAGAGATTTATAAATTCTTCCAGTATCTGTACCAGAATCTCTGTGAGAATCATTACTTTCTGAGAATAAGCACTATAGTTGACGCATGGCATTTTATAAATAAGACAGTTTAGTTTTCCAGTCCTGGTCCTAAGTGTTAAATGAGACATTTAAAAGATCTATAAACTAAAATTGATTTGAATAAAACAGAAATATCTGCTTTACAACTACTGCTTACAGATAAATCATTTGATTAAAAGAAATAAATCCTGAGTTACATGAAAGTTAAGGTCAAATTCAGGATACAAGTGTCTTGATTCACTTTCCAGCTCAGGAATGGGCACTGTGACTTTTACAATAGAAAAGAACTTCGTTTAGCAACAGTATTATGCCTATAAAAGGGAGTTATTATATCTAATTTTCTTTTCTATTTTTTATTTCTTTTCTATTTCTTAGGACAACAAATTGTTAACAGTTATGTATGAAATCCGCTTCATCAATTCTGCAGTAATTACAAATAGTTTTGCAATTAAGTAATCATTTCCAGGACTAAATTGTTAAGCCTTTGGGAATAATTGTTACTTTATTTGTGTTGGTGGACAGCCAAGTGCAATGGGGCCTTGACCTTCACTGAAATTTCAAGGCAATATTTAATATATATCAAAATCTGTATTATGCTGATATGTACATTAATCAGAAATTAACTTTCATTTTCAAATCCCTTTTTATTCTGAAATTATAAAAAAACTGGTCAAATACAAGTCATCTTTTCCTTGATGTTCCTTAATTCAAAGATTAGCTGTGAATTCCATTTGGATTTGCTAAGGATGTCTTTACAATCATTGCTAAATGAAGATATGAAGCTCAGTACATTTATGCAGCTTCATCCACTCAAAACCCGGTAGATATTATGAACTTAAATATTCTGGACCATTTGAGAGACTTAAGATAAAAGCATATTCACTGAAGATAATATAATTCCATGAAATCCAAAGTAATTTGTATCTATAGAAGCAATAAAATTCAGGAATATACACAGTGGGACAACTTGTGAAGACATAGACTACCAATAGTCTGAAGTAAGTAGTAAACAGAATCATTGAGTCCAACCATGACCTAACCAAACTACCCAAACAACCCTCCACTAAATCATGTCCCTGAGCATCACATCCAAATGTGTTTGTTTTTTTTTTAAACATAATGACTCAACCACCTCCTTGGGGAGCCTATTCCAGTGCTTAACAATCCTTTCTGTAAAGAAGTGTTTTCTGATATCCAACCTAGACTTCCCATGGTGCAACTTGAGGCCATTTCCGCTCATCCTGTCACCAAGGAGAAGAGACCAACACCACTGCCACTGCAATCACATTTCAGCAATAAGGTCTCCCTTCAGACTCCTCTTCCCCAGACTAAATAGCCCCAGTTCCTTCAGCAGCTCCTCAATAGGGCATATTCTCCAAGCCCTTCACAAGCCTTGCTGCCCTTCTTTGGACCTGCTCCAGCACCTTCAATGTCCTTTCTGAATTGAGATGCCCAAAACTGAACACAGTACTCGAGGTGGGGACTCACCGGTACCAAGTACAGGGACAGGATTACTTCCCTAGTCCTGATCATCACACCATTCTTGATACAGGCTAGGATGCCACTGGTCTTCTTGCCACCTAGCTGCACTGCTGGCTCATGTTCAGCCAACTGTCCATCAGTACACCAAGGTCTCATTCCATCAGTCAGCTTTTCAGATACTCCTTCACAAGCCTATAGGGTTGCCTGTGACTAAAATGCAGGACCCAGCACTTGGTCCTATTGAAACTCATACAGTTTACCTTGGCCCAGTATATCCAGGTCCCTCTGTAGTACCCTTCTCCCCTCAGGCAGATCAACACTCCCTTCCAACTTGGTGTTGTCTGCAAATTTACTGAGAGTGCACTCAATCCCCTCAGCAAGATCATTAACAAAGATATTAATTAGAAGTGACCCCAGTACAGAGCCCTGGGGGACACCACTCGGGACCAGCCACCAACTGAATTTAACTCCACTGACCACAACCCTTTGGGCCCCCTAGCCATCCAGCCAGTGCTTCACCCAGTGAAGTGTAAACCCATCCAAACCACAGGCAGCCAGCTTCTCCATGAGAATGTTGTGGGGGACGGTGTCAAAGGCTTTACTGACGTACAGGTAGACCACATTGACAGCCTTACCTTCATCGACTAAGTGGGTCACCTTGTCATAAAATGAAATCAAGTTTGTCAAACAGGATCTACCAACTGTAAACCCATGCTGACTGGGCATGATCCCCTGGTTAACCTTTAACTGGTCCATGATGGGTCCCAAGATTATCCGTTCCATAACTTTCCCCAGCACTGAGGTGAGACTGATAGGTCTGTAGCTACCAGCCTTTTTTGAAGATGGACGTCAGATTTGCCAGACTCCAATCTGCTGGGACATCCCCAGTTAGCCAGAACTATTGAAGGATGATCGAGAGTGGCTTGTCAAACACATCTGCAAACTCCCTCAGCCTCTAGGATGCAATCCATCTGGCCCCATGGACTTGTGAGTGTCCAGCTTTCAGAGCAGATCCAAAACCATCTCATCATGGATGATGCAGGGCCTATTTTCTTTCCCATCCATATCTACCAGCTCAGGGGGCTGTGTTCCCAGGGAGGAACAAGTTTTACTATTAAAGCCTGAGGCAAAGAAGGCATTAAGTACCTCAGCCTTATCCTGATCCTTGGTCACCAAGTTGCCCTCAGCATCCAACAAGGGATGGAGATTCTCTCTAGCCCTCCTCTTGCTGTTGATGTATTTATAGAAATATTTACTGTTATCCTTTACCTTAGTGGCCAAGTTCAGTTCTAGCTGGGTTTAATCTGATTTAATCTAGATAATCTGGTTTAATCTGATATGTATAAAAATAACTTTAGTTAGCTCTTCATTTTTTTTTTTTTTTTTCTCTTTAAGAAATAAGGAATTTTCAGGAAAGAAGGAACGTATGTTGTGCTATTTCTAGTATTTAAATTCTCCTTCACGTGCAATGGCATTTATGTTAAAACTTTACATATCTTCTTTTAATAAAATGTAATTCATCAAAAAAAGTGAGTGTGTATGTGAATGTTCATCTTCATCCTTATGTTCTATAGATGAATGTACGCACTGAAATTCACTTCTTCAAAATCCTTTTGATGATATAAGTCTGCTCTGGAAGGAAAACAACACTTCTCTCTATAAAGGCAGAAGAAACATTAAGTGGTCGGTTCCATTTCTGTTTCCTTGCTCTGAAAAATTTAAACATATCCAGGAGAATACAACTGAACCTCAAAATGGTCTCTTCTGGTATAACTCAGTCCACCTATGTCATTTTCTTATGTACAGTACACCTTCTTGGAGTCAGAATGGTTTTCCAATCTGGAAAAGATTTCCCTATAGGGCCTTTTGGAGGGTATTACTGCAGATATAGTCAACAAGAAAAACTGAAGGAAATGTTTGAAATTAAAATTATATTTCTGAAGTTCAGTCAGTTACTTGAACATCTAATCCTTGTAAACTCTTATTCTATTTTCTTGTTGTTATGATGTCATTCAATACATCAAGAACTACTTTCAAACCAACATTATTTAAAATGTTATCTCAGAGAAGGAAATTATTAAGAAAAATATATTGTTTTTATTAAGTCTACATTTCTTACAGATATCATATGCTTATGGAAATGGCTTTGTACCTGTAATCTTTGCATAAAAGGATTTTAAAACAAGAAGACGAGTACATTCCTGCAAAAATGAATTAATTAAAACCTGTCAGAAATTAGTATTAATAGAAGAAAATTATCTCTGTTATTAAAAAAGGAAAAAAGCAACTTTTATCAGTAATAAAAAATTAAGACATAATTTCATGTAACCTTAGGAATGTTGTGCTAATATATGCCCATGAAGTTATAACATGAGACCAGAAGCTCAGCTGCTGTTACTTCATTTTTCTGTTGAACTTCTGAGTCTGTAAGGTATAGTTACTGACAAAGTAAATCACAACTGTTCTCTTTTCTTTTCCTTTCCATAAATTAGTGTTTGTGGTTTTTTTTGTTTTGTTTTGTTTTGTTTTATTTTGTTTTGTGTGTGTGTGCATGTGTGTGTTTTGGGGATTTTTGTCTTGTTTTTCCTCCAGTGTTTGTATTTGGGCTTCATTAATAAAAGAAACACTTCTTTGTTTTAGTTTTGCTTTTCTGAGTCTTATTCATATTTTAGAGATAACTTTTGAAGACGCATAAGCCTACAAAATAACTGTATGATCCAGTCTAAACCTTGGCATTTCAGAGATGTGTAAATCAGCGATGTGTAAATCAACAGTTCAAATCTAGGTAGCCCATGTTGTGTTCAAACAGTACCCAGTTAGTACAAAAGATGATAACATAGTCTTTTTGCTACATGTCTTGCTGTTAAGGGTATTGTTTCCATTTAGAAATATTCTAATTTTTGTGTGTTAATATATTCAATATTTCAGTTATGAAATCGTAAATATATGATTGTTACTTCCAGTCTCCGTTTATGACAGCTCAGTTGCTTACTGAAACATAATTTTGTTTTTAGAAAATAAGTTTCATCCTCAAATCAAAACAGTTGATAAGATGTAATGTTTCAGATGTTGCAATACTTGCAGCAAATATGCTGAATGCACTTCTATTACCTAATTTCTGATAAAAAGGGGCATTCGGATTACTTGTGAGTAACTAAAATGTGCAAAACACATTTACATATAAATTATCATACAGAAATTATATGCCCTTAACAAAATAGATTTACACTAAAAATTTCTAAAAGAGTAAAAAAGATTGAAGTAAGAATAGAAAAGAATGAGAGGAAATCTAAGTAAACTACTGTTTCTTTTTATAACATGCATCATCTACTGGCAGTTTAAAATGTGTTTAGAAACCCATCAAATGCAATTAGAATCTTGTTGACTACATGCTCTTGTCAATAAGGGAATAATAAATGTAATAACAAAAGTAAATACAATCTTCATAAAACATGGCCGAAGTAAAAGGAAAGGCAAAAGGAAAGAGAGAAAGGAAAAAGGGAAAGGAAAAAGGGAAAGGAAAAAGGGAAAGGAAAAAGGAAAAGGAAAAGGGAAAGGGAAAGGGAAAGGGAAAGGGAAAGGAAAAGGATCCAGTCAAATTATGAAAAGTGAGAAAAAACAAAGAGAACACAATAAAAATTTCATACAAGAATATGTCAGACAAGAAGTACAGTGGCAGACAAAACAACAACAAAAACCTGCTGGAGTGATAAATAGAATGCGTCTAACCATGGCTAGAACATGAACAGCAAAGGATAGAATTGGTAGATATGCTCTGTCCATCCAGTAGTGAAATCAGTGTAGTTTCCCTTTGCTACTTCAGATATGAAAAGATAATGCCACCATCCACCTCTGTAAAGGCCACTTTAGAACTGATCTACAGTTGGTGGTCATGGTATTCCTCACGTATTAGCTGCCATTACATGGACTCTAGAATTTCCATTTTTATTTCTCCTGCACATGTGTGTTGCTCCAGTTCTCAGACCACTTTTGCTTCTTACTTTCCACGTGCCTTGCTTTTCACTTCCAATGAAATGTTTGCCAAAAGGAAAATAAATGGTGTGCTAATACTGGAAAGCCAGCTACAAAGAATAATACAGTGGATACTAGAAAGGAACTTTGACAAGTGAAAAAGAATGGCAGTGTTATAAATGGCATCTAATTTTCAGAAACATGAGTAAACAGAGCCTTCGGCTTGATTTCTGGAATGAACAGGAATAATTCATATTGACTTGATTCAGAAGGACTTCAGGGGCTTCATTACATAATACAGAGATATTCTGAAATCTCTAAGACCAAAAATGTCCCACTGAAGCATGACAAGTTCTTACAATGGAAAATACCAAAAATAGTCAAAGGGAACCTCAATAATGTATATTTGCTATTAAATTTCTAAGATTAAGATTTCTTGTTTTAATAGTCCCTAAGAGCAATGAAATTAATTTGCACGCAGTAGAATTAACTATGATTCTAAAAGATATCTGTTTATTGTCTTTTCTGTGGTTTGCATCTGTCTCCTCTGCAAAACAGATAAGCTTTTCTGAAATATCTGTAAAATTTATGCTAAATAAGTTTTTTGAGCAGGGATCCAATTTTCCTGATAGTTCGAAAGGATTATGACATAGACAAGATTGAATAAAGTGTAATTAATATTGATATTCTTCATTACAGGGCCCAAAAACTTGAGCTTGTGTTGCTCACAGAGAAGGGCATGCCCTTCAGAAGAAGGCACTTAGATTTCATAATGGTGGAAATGAACTGACGGTAGGGACACAGTAGCAAGGACTCACATACAGAGGCAAGAGAATGACAGGAGCAACCTCTAAACTGCTGTAACTATGGCAGTTTATGTCAGGCAAGACTTAAACTGATAGCTATAAGGCATATATTCCATTCTTGAAACTGAAAACAGTTAAGAAGAGTTGCATTTGAGTCAAAGGACAAAAAAAAAAAATAGCGACCACACAGCATCTGATGTTTACTGACAAGAGAGGCAAGTAGAAAGAATAATCAGTGGAAGAGATGCAGTTGTGCATATGTAAGTTTCCATCAGTTTCTACATCATTTCTAGGACAACTTACTGCCTGAAGCAGATGTATGTAGGGTTGTTAACTAGTTTCTTTAATTGGTCGCTTTGCATGTAGTGAGATAATATTTTTTAAGCAGCAGAATATTGCAACAAACTAAAGATTGCACTTGGAAAATAAGCTATGCTACTTTTTTGAGGCTGGTGAAACACAGATTGCTTTCAGTTATTTTTCTTGGCAGGACTTTTTTCTGTCCATAGCCTGTCAAGCTAGCATAGTACCCAGATGGTTATAAGGCTCTAGGGCACCTATATAATTAACTTTAGAGTTTAACAGAAATGTAGCAAGTAATACTTTATATTCACAGTTGAGATCCTCCTCCATTCAAAGAAAACACAACTGCTACATTTTCACCCTGATCATTACCCTGTGGTACTCCACTCAGACAGTGTCTCCACTGCCTGCCAGTTTGTAGTAATGTTGCTGCTCTTCTTACTAACCATTGTAGAAAGTCTCTGAACAAATACTTCGCCTGTAGTCCATACAAGAAGGCAGTCTACCATAGTCATTTTTGAGGTACTTTTTGCACCACTCAGATTTCCAGAAGAGTGTTATTTCTCTTCCGAACTGTATTCTCCCTGTCTTCCTGTTTGCTGTGTATGTCATCACCTACATTGCCCTATCAACAATGAATGAGAGAACAGCACTAAAAAAAATCAGAATTTCCTTATTGAAAATTGACGTTATTTGAAAGAATTGAGTGTTTCTTTTTTTTCGTTTGTTTATGTGAGCAATGGAGACCGAACATTTAAAAGTCATATGATAATAGTGTACATAACGAAAATAAAAATATTTTAGATTTTTGTGAGTATATATTTGCAGAAAACATTTCTCAATCACTTCTCAGGTAAAAAATGACATTTTAATAAATAAATTTACAGTTGGTTGTGAACAAAAGTCTTTGTTTCATCCATTCTGATCCTTAATCAGGCATGACAGAATACCTAATGTTCATCAAAATATTTAGATTATAGTTTATTATATTCAATAATGCTATTTATATTAGTCACATGATTTAAAGACAGAACAATATGCTAGAATATTTATAAAAGAATCTATGAGAACAACAACAACACAACGATGTTGTGTATTCCTTAAAACATACAGTAAACTGCTCTAACTCATTATAAATTGCTCAAAATTCAAAAAATTAATGCAACCATGCATGAAAATAATTAGTTTCAGATAAGCTGCATTTAACAAAACTTCTTGTCAGTATTCAGTTAAATGTTAAAGGTAATATTGATTTCCAAACCTGACAGAAATATGTTAATATTAGGAGTTCTTGTTGCTTGAAATATTTTGTTACAAAATGCTGCACTGCCATGAATTACTCTGATAAATTTTGTTCTTTGTTGAAATTAGACCTCATTTGGGAGGATGTTGTGGTCAACATAAAATGCAGAAATGGAATGCAGGATTTTCACATGTAACAACTGTTCTTTCAATATAACAGAATATATGCATTAATTACTCATGCATATTTTGTGATTTCTGTCCTATTGCATAGACTTACAGCTTGAATGAGTGTGAGAATTGTATTATGTGTTGGTCTACAGATTGTTTTTTAATAGACAAATTACATGAGATGGTTTTATGTGGGCTTTTTTTTTTTTCTGTTTTGCTTTGCTAGAAAGACAATATTTTTCTAGCAAGTATTTTAAAGACACATTTTTTTCCCCATGAAAACGTTGTAGTACCACAAAAGACTAATATTGTGAAATGCAATGACCTAAAGCACAGTGCTAATGCACCATTGGCTCTATAGATGTATTTTCAGAATTTTGCTTCATCTCTTATAACTTCTCATTGTGATGATACCTCTGGAATTTGGAGGTAAATCTTAGAACATTTATATTGTAGGAGTCAGCAATGTAGAGTATTTAAATAAATTATAATGATAAAATTTGGAGCAGTTCTCAGCTTTAGGATACAGTAAAATCTCTGTTTTCATACAGGTGCATGCACAAACTCTCTGTCCCATCCCCCAAAAAATTCACTAATATGGATGTCTCAAGACTTGAGAACAAGTCGAGAAAATAACTTTTATCAGGCAGTAGGTTGATTGCAGTGTTTATATGAATATACTAGAATCAGTCCAAGTCATAACTTTGACCATATCAATTATTTCTATACAGGATATGATAGTCTTATTCTTCAACTGTTCCTTAAATATTTACTGCTGGCAAAAGCAAAGATGTGCATTTGTGAGGTTTTTTCTTCCTTTTTTTTTTTTTCTGTTGAGTAAGTTAAATCACTAAATTTCATCAAGCTCCTAAACAATAAATGTTTGCTGCTCCTCAGCTGCCTCTGAGCATAAAAATGCTGAAAAGAGATTTTTCTCTCATAGAGAAGAAGTTCACATTTTATTAGACAGATATAGGTGGAAAAAATGGACCAGCTGTCAGCACAAAAGTTCCTTTCCAGATCTAAAAGAAAAGCAGAAAATCAAGCTGAATACAGTTGGGAAGCAAGTGTTTCAAGTTCAAATTATATCATAAATTTAGGCATTTAAACAACTGCATCCAGTCCTGAATGAAAATGATCTTAGCATGTAGAATAGAATTAAGTTATTATTCTCTGGGTTTGTGATGAAAATGAGAGGCAGAATAGCAACATATTCAACAAATGCAGATAAAAGAAGATAAAATAATGCTTTCAGTGATAGTACAGATCCACTTATAAGTATTTGGTGGTAAAACTGATTTCAGGAACAAGAGATTTTTTTTTTTTTTCTGCTGATAGCTTGTTTTTGGCCTTTTAATGCATCTTCCATCCTGAAACTTTATGCATGTGTGTGTTTCTGCAGAAATGTAGTTAACAGGAAGCTGTCAAAACTGTAGAAATCTGTTTTTTTGTTTGGTTGGTTGTTTTTTTTTTTTTTTTTTTTTTTTTTTTTTTTTTTTTTTTCTGCCTTTGTCTGCTTTAGTTCTCCAATTCAGTTCTGTAGTGGGTACAGAAACAGAACTGCTGGCTGATGTAGGGAATCAGATGACAGTAGAGAAGATGATGGTAAAACCAAACCCATAGCTGAAAAAAAATTCAGTGGAGACCCTGGCCTTAATGAAGACATTCATTCCTACTATTACATGATTATATTTTCCCTCTATTTGATTTGTAACTGCAACTTTGTTTATATTTTCCATCTCCAATATATCTCAAAATTTTAGTTTAGTAGCACTAATATGTTTTAATACAAATTATAAGACATAAAAGTTTATAAAAAAGATGACTAGTATTTCATGAATTCAGCTAATAATACAACTTCAGACTAAAAGAGGAAGAAATATCTGAGTTGAGAAAAAAGGTCATGGAAGAAAAATGCAAAATATTATCATCTACATCACTAGAAGGTTGAACTTGCTTTCTGTCAAAGAGTAAAAGAATCAGAAGTTGCTGAATTTTGAAGATTTTGAATCTTTTGCATTGTATAAAGAGAGAACAAATTGAACATAACTGAATCTTTTGACAAAATTCTAGTACATATAAATGAAGTTCCAAATGGGGTCATAATGAACTTAAATGGACAAAGAACTCTGCAGTCAAGAACAAAATGTCTTTTTTTTTTTTATCTCACTATGAAAATGTGTCTGCTGTTTTTCTGCAGAGAATTATTTTGATAATTATACTTAGTCATATTAGTGGCAGCAAACTGCAAATTTTATTTAACTTAATATCAGAAATGATCTAATCATAGTCATTTCAAAATGTATTCTGAAAAAATAACACTCCAGAAGAATCTTTTCATTTAGCTAATTATGTAATAAAATACAGCTTGTGAGTTCTTTGATAAGTTGCAAATTTTTTAAAATTATTGTCCATAGTCTTATGATCTATGTGTAATAAAGCCTAATATTGTCTAGCCTTTTAGGTAAATAAAAAGCAAACAAACAAAAATGCCTTAGAATTGCATGTCATCATCTAGCTTGAACTTTAAAAGTTAAAACGTTTTAGCATGAGACAACTCACCACACTGTTTACAGTACATCCTTGGGGAAATTTTGTATTACTTTTACTTTTAAGCTAATAATCAAGTTACATTTTTGCTAATAATTGGGTTCTTTAGCTAAGGTGTGATAGAAAAACTCTGGCATCTAAAATAGTCTGTTTGTTCCCTCATTTAAGATGTATTTGTTAATATGACATGAATCACAGTGAACAAATTCTACTTCATTTAAAAATCCTACAGCTATCTACTGCAATAAAAATAGTTCCCAAATACAGAACTAAAAAGACAAGATGGGACAGTTAACATTCAAGCTTAAACGTCCTTAATCAGATTCTAATAAAGAATAAACCAAAAAAGTGGATACAATATAAAATGAAACATCACTTCTGTCTTCTTCATTCTCTGTTTTTATCTTTCTCACAACACATTTTTTCTGTGTAACAAAAAAAGAAATTTTAAAGGAATTAGCTGATGGACTCTAAACTTAGATCTTCTAATACTGCAGTTAATAGAAAAGTAATAATTATACATTAAGTACATATGACAACTCCCTCATCACAGATATTTAGACAAAAATTAAGATTGGTTTTTAGTAATTAAAAAACAAATCTTGCTTTTACTGATAACAATTTTTAAATTTCAAAGCTGTAATTGCAGCTGTAGTCAGCTCCTCATCTTATGAAGCTAAGATCTCTTTCTTAATTATTTTTGCTATTCCTTCTAAAATGCATCAGAAAAATACTTCTTACAAGCAGTCACGTGCCATTGTTCTCACTTCACTAGAAGCTATTAGTTAATATGAAGAACAATGATGAAAAATACTAAACCCAAAATCATGAAAAAACTTTTTTTTTTTCCTGAGATGTGTCTGCATCTTGGCTACTGTGTTCAGTTTGGGGCCCCTCAGTACAAGAAAGATGGAAACTCTGGACCATTTCCAGAGAAGGGCAACAAAGCTGGTGAGGGATCTGGAGCACAAGTCTTATGAAGAGCAGATGAGAGAGTGGGAACTGCTTAGTCTGGAAAGAGAGGTCTCTGGGGAGTTCTCTACAACTACCTGAAAAGAGGCTGTAGAGAGGAGGAGGTCAGCTTCTTCTTCCACCTAACTTGCAATAAAACCAGAGGTAATGGCTTTAATTTGTACCAGGTGAGGATCAGGTTAGATATTAGGAAAAAAATTTTCTCAGAATGAGAGGGGAGATATTGAAACAGGCTGCCCAGTGGTTGAGGCAATACGCCTGGAAGTTTTCTAGATAGGGCACTGAGGTACGTGGGTCTCTCCAGAAGTCTTCTGTTCTCCAGGTTGAGCAGACCCAGAGCTCTAAGCTTTGGTCTGTTCTTCATCCCTTGGAGCATTTTTATGGTCCTTCTCTGGATACTATGCAACAGGTTCATATCTCTTCTGCACTGATGATCCACATTTGGATGCAGTACTCTAGGTGAGACCTCACCAGCACATAATAGAGGGGCAGGATAACCTGTGTTGACCAGCTGGCCACATTTCAATTTATGCAGCTCAGGATGCAGTTGGCTTTCTGGGCTGCCATGGCCCATCACTGGCTCATGTGTAGCCTCCAATCCACCAGTACACCCAGGTCTTTTTCAGCTCTATCTTTTTGTCCCCCATCTTGTACGGATAGTGAGGGTTGCTGTGACCTAGGTACAATATTTTGCTCTTGCTTTTGTTGGCTCTCACAAGGATGTCCTGGGCCCACTGCTTGAGCCTGTCTAGATCTCTTCGAATTGCATCTCATCCCTCAGATGTGCTGACTGTTCCACACAGCTTGGTGTCATCTGCAAACGTGCCGAGGGTGCACTCGATCACACTATCAGTGTAATTGATGAAGATAATAATGAACATCAGTCCCAGTACAGACCCCTGAGAGACATCACAAATCACTGATCTCGATTCAGGAATTGAGTGCAACATTGCCATGACTTTTCAAATGTCATTGAGAGTGTCTTGGTGACCGTATTAGCCAATACCCTCAGAAATTTAGGATACTTCTCGTGGAAACCATAGATTTATGGATATTTAGGGTCCTCAGATGGTCATGAACCTGATCTTCACTTGCACAGGAAGGGGCTTTGTAATCCAAATTCTCACCTTGTGATTCACCTGCTCAAGGATTGTGTGAAAGAGTAGTTACAAGGCAAGACAGAGACAAAAACGTTGTTATGTACCTCAGCCACCTTCTTGTTCAAGGTTAGCATCCTGTCTATGTTATTCACTAGAAATGGTGCCTCTCATACATGGAATTTAGCACAATCCATTTTTACTTAAATTAACTTAAAAATGATTCTACAGTGTTTCAAATGATGAATTTAACTTGAAGGATAACACAATTTGAAAATAAAGCATTATTGACATTCTATTATACATATATCAGTATCAGTCAATTACTTATCCATATTATATTAAAAAATAATGCATAGTAAAATTTATCTTTAAGGTCTAAGTAATTATTATCTGAAATTGAGTAGTATTATAAGTTTTACAAAAGAAAAATTAACTGCAATTACTCAATACAAGCAATGTGATTGACCCTATGTTAAACTGAGTATTTTATACCCAAGCAAATAGTTTAATCAATTAGCAAGTCATTCGGATAATATTGCTTCTTTCTATATATCATGTATTTTTGTATTCAGAAGAATAAATCCAGCTGGCATGGGAGTGATCTTAGACTTTGTAAGACATGTCCTTGTGATAAAGTCTCTCTCATCTGTCCTGATTCCAGAAAGAACAGTTATAGTATGTGCAGCAGCTTCATTAATTTAATTTATTTACATCTAGGAGAGACAAAACAATTACTGTGGTCAATTTCATAATATTAAAACCTCAAAATACTTGCAATTCTCTTTGCTTATTTCTTTTAACTATTTTTTTCCCCTCAGTCACAGCTGCTACAACGATTATATTTTAGAGAATTTTCAAGTTACAAAGCATTTGTTTTGTTTTAAAGTTGAATCGTCGAAATTCTGGCTGCACCTACAAAATCTACAGGAGATTCACAAAACGAAGCAACCGCGAAGCAACCGCGAAGCAACCGCGAAGCAACCGCGAAGCAACCGCGAAGCAACCGCGAAGCAACCGCGAAGCAACCGCGAAGCAACCGCGAAGCAACCGCGAAGCAACCGCGAAGCAACCGCGAAGCAACCGCGAAGCAACCGCGAAGCAACCAGTTGTAATTAGTTTTTTGTATGTTGTTTTCATCTTAACATTTTGGATATTCTCTCTGCAGGGCTTAGTGAATTTTTTTTTATTTCATCTATTAATGAATCAAATTCAATATTTAATTTGTGCTCTGACATGCACAGCAAAATAAATAGGTAGGAGATGTTCCTCATACTAAGTAAAAATTAATATAATACTGAAATAAACACAAAACAATAGTTTTGAAGAAATGCTGTGTATTCCAATCAGAAAAGATATTTATTTACATGGAAACTACAACAGATATAAAGAGCACAATAACACTGATAGAGCAAAACACTGTTTTTCAGCATAGTCACCACCATTAGTTATGCATCTTCTCCAGTGATGTACAAGAACCTGCTTGTAAAAAATCTGCACTGATTGGTTTGTCATTCATGTCATTGTCACCACAGCTGAAACACACTACTCACTACCTCACTGTGCTCTCATTCATTATTTGGTCTCCATAAATACTCATTAAGATTCAATGACTATCAATGGATTTAACTTTTTCCTACATAGAGGAATTGAGTGACGTGCTCTTGCTCTTTCTTCACACATACTTCCATGTCAGATGTCATTTTGTCAAACTGCCCCTCCACTGCCATCTATTGCACAACAGCAAAACGCATGAATCCTGGAGGGCAGATTTAGCCTCTACTCCCATACCACCAATATTCATTTCTGACACAGTGGGCCAACATAAGAAAATAGGAGGTTGTACTTTTGAAGCAATCCTTATAGACATTTTATTGAATTTTCTAGACATAGTTGTTCAGTGCAGTTTGAAATATCTTAAGACATCCAAGAAATATACAAAAGACTGGCAGATATTATGGTGATAGAACAGTAGGCTTTTGCACTTCTACAACACAAGTGAAAGCTTGACAGATATCTGGAGAGTTCAAATGAGGCTAGCTGGAGAATTATGTCAAATAACTGAATCATGTTTGAATTTTTACCTTGGAATGAACTGAATAGCATTCTCTGTACCATCACCTGTATTCAGTGATAATCTGTTTTGTTATAACAGAACTGAACCCTAGGTGTATTTGCTTTACTGTAGGAACTTAAACATGTATTGTGTGAAAACCTACATTTAAACAGTGCACTTCACAACATTGTGTGCATCCTCAAATAGAAAGGTGTTTGAAATATAGTGATAGTAAAGACTATTGTTCAGAATTCCTTTTACATATTTTCTTTCTCTTCTATTTCTTCTTTGAAAATATGTATACAAATAAAAATATAAGATTTTATTTGTTATAATATTCCAATTTCAAATTATTATTGTTTAACATATAAGACTACTTATTTTTCCCACATTTCTTTTAGACAGTGCAGTAAAATTAGACAATGTCATCTGAGTACCAAATAGTAACAGCAAGGTAATTACTAGATTATTCAGAGCCTGCAGTATCTCAAATATAATCTACTGACTACCTACAAAAGAATATTCCAAAGTTTTACGAGACAATGTGCTGTGCAATGATAATAAAAGCAACTAAACTGACTTCCAAGTTCTATTTCTTTATAGCATTTTATGGAATAACAGCAAGGGCAAGGCACTTCAATGAAAACATTTTTTATAAATTATATTATTTTTACATTGTTTTAGCAATAACAGTTATTGATATAAAAACTGATATTGGAAATTTACTTTAGAAAAAACAAACCTCTGGCAATCTAGCATTTAATTTACAAAAAGTTGAGCTTGTCTCTTTGTCACGTGTACAAATTACTGAATCCTTATAAAATAAGCTTCCTACTATTGGAAGTAATATTAAACTTCTGTACCAGAAACTGCATTTTAAAAAGTTCTCAAAAATCCATTTCAAAAGGGCAGCATATTCATAACATGAACCATAAATGTTCTCTTCTATCTCAAGATTATCTGTCTGGGAAATTGGAAGTTCACTGTTCAGAGACATCTTGTTTATTTTCCTGTAGGTTCATTTTAATGCCTTTTTTTTCCCCCCCTTCTTTCCTTAGCATTGGTAAAGGACAAGATGTAGGCTGTTGCTAGTCAGAAACATAAATAAAAGTAAAGAGAGGCCAAAGATAGCTTCCATAAGGCTAACTTGATTTATTCCATACAGACACTTTTTTCCATATGGCTTATTTTATGTTTGCTCTTTTCATGCACGCACTGGCTTTCCATATGGCAGTGCCTCTTTCCAAAGCTTGTTCCCATCTCTCATTAGCATCCTAGATTTTTGAAAAATGAATGAAAACGGGGGTCTACTATTAAGACATTTGTAATTTTGAAGTTGTGAATACTGGAACTGATGAAACTACTTCTATCACAGCCTGAATTATAATTTAAAATTAATTTAAATTTGTTCTCATTCTCTCTCATCAGATTACAGAATTCTTAATTCAAATGTTCAAATTCAGATGTAGACAAGATCAAAATGACATCTGAAGAAGGTTCATTTGTAGGAGTAAATGAGTGTATAATCAATGGATATACAGATGGTACGGTATATCCAGGAGCTTTGCTAATGTAATTGTTATACTGGAGAAAGGAAGTCACTCACCCTATCTTGGGCTCACAAGATAGACTCCAGCAGAGCAGACCTCCAGAGAGATCCTTCCATACTGGCAGTCAGCTCTTAAATGGGTCTAGATGTGGAGCCAGGCTCCACCTCTTCCTGCAGCACAAGTGACTTGCCTTCACCTGTGCTCCCGTGGCTGACTCATTGCTTGCCTCAGGTGATTAATGGGAGGTTCAAGCCATGATTCAGCAGCCCCATACAACGAGTCACAAAGATAGATAAGGTAAAGAAAACCATCTAGTTGTACACATTCATCACAGAATATGGCTAACGTATTTCAACAGTCCTTTATTTACCTTATTTTCTTTCTGAAATGTCTGTTAGATTTGCTACTGCAAAGTCTTTGTTTTGTATTTTTGGAACTTGGATTAATCTGCCATTCTGCTTGAAAGAATACAAAATCTCAGCATGACAACTTGTTATTTATTTCATACCAAATTTCTCAGACGCTTTATGTCATCACACACGTGCCTACCATGTTCTTGTTAAACTTTGTGATCACAGTGTTTATCATACTTTTCATTGTTCTAACTTTTTTTTCCCATTTCTTTTTACACTAAAACACGATTTTAAGTTGTCGTTGTCAGTGAGGACTACTCTGAAAGTAATGCCTCCTATTTTCTTATGTTGGCCTACTATGTCTGTGGTGGATATTGCTGGTATGACATTAGAGGCTGAATCTTCCCTCCAGGATTCTGTTGTTTTTTGTTTGTTGTTTTTTTTTCGTTTGTTTGTTTTTTTTTTTTTTTTTTTTTTTTCTGTGTGATGCATGGCAGCAGAGGAGCAGTCTTTACAAAATGGCATGTTATGTGGAAGATAGGAAGAATTGTAATTGAATTCTTCCATGCAGAGAAAATTACACCCATTGACATTCATTGGCACCTGCGGAAAACTTATGGAAACAAAACAGCAGATGTGAGCAGTGAGGTGATGGGTAGCATATTTCAGCACTGGTGGCAGCAGTGTGAAAGACCACCCACATTCCAGACAGCTATGCCAGCTCTCACACCACTCACACCATGAAATAAAGAACATCTTGATCAGCTTCTCTGTTAATGATGCTGACTGTTGAAGATACCTTTACGTAGCTGAGAATTTTCTTTATCCAGTAGTGTTATTGTATCTGTTGTAACTCTCTGTATCTTGTATGTTGTTGTTTCCATGGAAATAAATAGAAGACATTAGTTTCAAAGAGATCTACAAAATTTGGTTGAGGTACATGTATTTAGAAATTTCCATTTAAATTTCTTAGCATATGAACTGATTCCCACTCCAATGAACCTTGGAAGACAAAATCATTTTTGAGATCTATGGGCAAAGGAAAGCGAAAAACACAAAATGTGTTTTTATTTGATATGTAAATAAACTTTACCTATATTTAATAAGGGTAGAATTCACAGTAATGATTTACATATCTAATTCTCCAATACTGTAAATATGCATATGAAAAAGCACTGAAATTAAATGAAGCATATATATATGAAATTCTGACTGTAATGAAGACAGGTACCTCAGTACAGCCTGAAACAAGCATTTGAGGGTAGTCAGAAATCTATAGACTTCCTACATTTGTATGACCAAATTGTATCTATAGCCCAATCTTTTATTTTTAAAAAGGCAGTATTAAGTACGGACTGTGTAGTATAAAATGTTCAATACTCTGATTATGAGAAACCTTAAATCAAGGCATTTCCTGGTTAGAAGCTTTTTTAATCCAAATGTAAGAATTAGTTAACATAATTAATGCCCTTTATGTTGTTTTTTAGTCCTTTATTTTCACTTTATTTTGTCATCTTCCTGTGTGTGTTTTCAAATCAGCTTAATAATGGCAAAGCTGCACTTTGAACTGAACCTCAGTACTACTGTGATATGAATGTTCTGAAAATATCTATGAGCACCTCTGTGCTTCTCTATATATGGTAGAAATTTTCTTAAATAATTTTAGATTTTACCAACATGTGTAACTGCACATACTCTAAACTTTATACTCTTCTTGAGAGAGAAAATTTTAAGGAGAAAACTAGACTATTCTAGGGTAAACTTCAATGGATCTCATTTAGAGTTCCATTTTGGAATAAGATAAATCACTTACAGAAATGTTATTTTGTTTCTCTCCCACAGATTTTAGTAAAAGCCAAAGAAGCATTTAGGAAATAACTATATATATATATATATGTATATATATATATATACATATATATATATATATTATATATATAGTTATATATAACTATATAACTATAAGCATTTATTTTTGCTGTAGATGATCAAGAACACTAGCACACATTGTGGCTCAAATCATACACCCAATGCATCTTAATGCAGTAATTTATAGTTATCCAGTTCAGTTGAGGCAGCCAGGAGCATATGGGTTATATACCTAGTGTTTGTGACAAAGCAGATTCACTCTTTTAAAGAGAAGACTAAAGGCTAAACTAGGTACCCAAAAATAACATTTTCAAGTAGCACCATGTTTAAGAAACAGAATCTTGCTGTTCATGACAGATCATGTGAAGATATGGTATGTTTTTAGATTTCCAGTTGCCACTGAAGAGGAGAAGCATGCTGACATGCTCATTAGCTGTCATGGTTTTGTTTTTTTGTTTTTGGTTCTCAGTATTCTGCATCAAAACATCACGTAGTGTACTGGGAGTTAAAGTGTTAATGCTCCAATTCCAGGCACCTATCTTTATACATTACAGAAGTCATGGGATCTGGCCCTTCCGGGTGGGGCGGACACTTACTGCCTGGCAGTGGGTGCTGGAGGATGCTTTCCTGGCCATTCCAAGCTTTTCAGGTTTGACTTGGTCTCGGGAACTCTCTCTCTCCTATTTTATTTTATTTATTAGTCTCAATTTCAATCAGATTATATTATATTGTGTTATCTTGCATTCCGATATCATAGTAAAATAAGTTTTCCTCCATAGATTGTTGCCGCTGTTTTTGTTTTCCTCCCTTCCTTCCCATTTTGTGGGGTGGGGAGGGGAGGGCAGGGGCCTACAGCCCCCTGTCATGGGCATAAACTGATCTAGTTAACTCCATTAGCACATCAGCAATAGAAGTAAGTGGGGGAGGGAAACAAAAAAACAAATGTACAAACAAACAAAAAACTTATCATTTGTCAAGTAAATATTGTTGTATTTTATAATAAATATTTGGCTTGTTATGTTAATTGTGTATCTAATTTCTTTGTAATTAAGTAAGCAATTTAATATCTTAAATGAATTTATTCCATGTTTATAGAATTTTAGGTAGAATTAAGTTATTGTACAATAAGGAAGATTTTGTTACTGAATATCTAATGCATGCAATAAAAACAACTCTTTGGAACTAATTTTATATCATGTAGGTTGGATTCTGACTACCTATCTTTGCATATATTCTTTAATTGGTATGGATGGAGTTACATTCTAGACACAAAATGTATAATAAATTGGCAGTCTAAAAATATATATATATTTTTTTTTTTACTTGGTATTTCAGGAATGTGGTTAAAGAGGATAAATAAACATGTGAGACATAAAAGAAACACTTCCAGATATGTCCACTACCTACTAAAATGTATTCCTACAATAATAGGTTCTATTTTCGCAAAAGAAAGGGGGACATCACTAGTAAAAAAAAAACAGCTGGTTTTGCCCTTAACATTACAGCTATTCTGAATTTCCCTAGAGAAATGATAATTGATAGATATACAGACTAAAAAGAACTGCTGTGATAATCCGCTTCAGTCAGGCATAGAAACTGATCATGAAGCATTAAATAATTAAAGAATAAATTATTTTTCAGCTGAATTCTTCTACTTGTTAGCCAATCTTTCTCCATTCCCTGGGAATGATGTGATAGGAATATAATCCTAATTGTCCCAGTAATCTATCAAAATAATTTATTTGATTGAAATTTATTTCATTAAAAACATTGAGCATGATTTATTCAATGGGGAGCAAATTAAGTGACTTTAAAGAGGTTCAGAAGACTATCCTGTCTACTTTATCAGAATGCTTAAATTTATCTCGCTGGAATCTTTCTGCAAAGGCCTTTAATAGCACAACTTTTTTTTTCTTTCCCCCCCCCCCCCCCCCCCCCCCAACAGCTATGGAATATGAACACTTGATTTTTTTTATTTATTTCTTTTATTATTCTTACTCTTTTAGGGCATGTCACGTATATTAGCAAGATTGACAGGATCTTATTCTTAAAGTTCATTCCTTTTCTCTCTTCTACTATATCTTTCAGTATAGAATTTAGTTTCAGAGCTACATGAGTTTCCCAATGTTAACTTTTTAACTCCCTGATTTTCATCTTGAACAGTGTAACCAATTGAATTTAGCACAAAATTAGAAACTTTACTCCTTTCAATGAAGATAATAGTGTCAACCATAAAATAGTTTATAATTTAGAAATCCCAGCATTTAAAATTAGGACATAGCAGAGGAAATTGAAACCACAAGAGAAATTATATCTGTGAGGAAATGCACACGGTTCCTTCTTTTTAACATGGCATGGATTACACCAGCTAGTAAGATAGGAAGGTGAGTGAAAATTGTTGCATAAATAGGCTATCTGAAACTGGTTAGTCTGAGGTGATCCATGGCCCAAGCCTGATAACATAACAAAGAAAAGAAATAGCAATGTGAATATTCACTTACAAAGGCAATCAGACAAATTAAACAGCAATCAGAGGAATAATGAGAAAAGTCTGAGAAATTCAAGTAACAGTTTGAAGTATAAAGGAAGCAAGAACATTTGTGGCATTGGAAAGATAGAGAGGAGGCTGATAATACTATAGAATCTCCTTTAATCTACAAGTAACTGAAGAAAAATTGAGACAATTCAGGTCTCAAGAGAATTATATTTCATAGATTCTAATGAGGCAGCTATGGGTGCTTTAATAGTCATAGGAATGATTTCATAAGTTTGGATTTTCAGGATTTTATTTATATTTCTAGTAAATAAATAGATGTTGATAGTTCTAATAATATTTTTATGTGCATATAATACAACATACAACATGTGTTTTTACATGTTTCATATAACATCCAATGTAGAATTATGATAGCTTTCTATTAAGAGTTTAACATTGCCAGTTTCTCTATTTTTTTAAAGAAATATTTCCAACAATTATGAATTTTATGTTGGAATTTCTTTCAACTTTGAAGGAAATTCTGAAAATATTCCCAAACAAATGGGGAAAAAAAAAAAAAAAAAAAAGGATATTTTTATTTGTAAAGGTGAGAGAGTTTAGAGCAATTCATAAGACTTATCTTTATCAGGGATAAAGAATAAAAAAAAAATGAGATTTTAAGAGAAATTAGTACATCTAATCTCTGGATATTAAAACTAAATGGTTAATTATTCTTTTAAATTATTGGCAGACCTAATGCTGAGTATCTCATTTCCCGGGCTAACGGAACACAGAAAAGAGAAACTTGGCAGATGTCTTTCTGACTCTCTGTAGTGTATTATAAGACTTTTATACACATATCATTTAATTTCTAATAATAACTTTTCTCAGTATTTCCATTTTATAGCAGTTACATACCTTACTTTGCTATAGATGACAATGGTGTTTTTTCTCATGATCAGTCTATGACTTCAAATGATGTTCAGGAATCTTACATGACAAAAATTTAGTAACTCATTCATCTGCAAGAACATAGAAGGAAAGCCACATCAAATTGAAATAGGAAGTAATAATAGAAGAAAAAAAGAATATTCTGTCATTAATCCATTGTGATAACTAACAGTCTCTTTATGTTTACAAAGGTTAGTAAAGAACAAATCTGCAACAACAGACTGGTGAGTGTGTCATTTACACTTTAGACAAAAGCTCAAAATTTTGGTGAAATGATGTGAGCTGCAAGAATGACAGAGAGTGATGTGAGTCAACAATGTAAATCTCAGTCACACAACAGTGTTACAGATTTAGTTTTATTTTTATGTCAACCATCTCAAAATGCATGAGTTCTTTGAAAGTTCACACAGTTTCCATACATTCCATACATTCCATACAGTTTCCGTTAACAAGTTGAATGAGTTTTGTTCATTCACTAAACACTTGTTCTCCTTTCACTGTAAACACTTACCTCCCGCAGAAAGAAAACTACTAGATGTGGTAAGATAAACTAATAACAGAGTAAGGATTTGTGAAAACTTGCATGGAAAGCTAAGGGATAACCATGTAAGAAACAGACAAATCTCACTGACAGCTGAAAGGGGAACACTCTGTGAGAATCCTTCTTTGTTTTTTGGCTCAAAGCTTGCTTCCTGAGGTATTTCTTGTGATAAGTCTCCAAATGATTTATTGAGGAGGTAAGTGGTCGGTGCTACCATGTGACAATCAACATCACTTTGGGGACATTTGAAAGCCCCTTCGTCCAGACAAGCGGCCTCCGGAAGAGACTGCTCAGGAGTGTTTACTGGTGGAAGATCTGACCTGTGACTACATAGCTCCAGCTTGGTATGGAAAAACTGAGGAATTATACCATTGTGTTCTGTGAAAAACAGGATGCAGGTGGACATTCCTGCTCCCTCTTATCTGCTGGCAAGGCCCAGAAGATAGGAACAAAGGAGTTTCTGCTGAGATCCCAGATCCAGAAGCTGCCACTCCAAGGAGAGCTGACTCAACCACTTTGGACTTATAAATATGTTGGTACTACCATTGAAAAGTGGCCATCATCTCTGTGGTCACCGTTGTCCACAGAACAACAATGCTCAATGACCCAGCACTACTGAAGATCAATGCTTGAACTATGCACCACGCTGCATCCATGGTGGTGACTATCTCCCTCTTGCTTCCTACAAAGACTCCTTGATTCTTCTTTCCTATCTTTTCTATCACCCTCCTTCCCTTCCCCATTACCCTAATTCATAATAGTGTCCGTCCTCCCCTTCCCCATCTCCCTGATTAAGATTTGTAATAAACTGGTTGGACCAACATTTGAACTGTTAATCTCACGCTGGGTATACAGATATCAAAGAACCTCCTCTCCCTCCTATAAATTGGATCGAGACACACTGGGACTTCTGTGGGATCAGAGTACTGCAAGTCCAGCAGAGCCACTGTAACCCTATCCATGGTATTATGAGAGGCAGCGATGATCCAGGTAATAGCACAGAGATTATGAAGTCTTGGTACAGATACAGCTAATGTAAGACTAATGGGAAAAAACATAACCAGGGGCAGATAGCTGATTTGGACAAAGTTTGAGAGGTTAAAGGGTTGTACAAAGATGGCCAAACAACACCCTAAAGGGATAATAGGATATAAAAATTAGGTGACTAGAGTTGTCTATGTGATCCTGCTGGGCAGCTCTGTGCTTGAATACTGCAAGATACAGCCTAAAAAATGAAGCGCCAGAGCTCTGATTCCTTTTGTGCCCCAGGCATTAAACTGGCTTCCAGTGTCAGAAGGGGAGTTAATGGGGTATTTTGTGTGGATATAGGCGGGTGAATAAGTAAATAGTACTGGTATTGCGATGATAGTTTCTTCTTCCAGGTTTGACAGCATCAGTGGCTGCCCACTGCTTCCTAATAGAATTTGCCTATTGGACTAATTGGAAAAAAATGTTGTAAGCTTTGCTTGTTATCTGGAATGTTTTCTAATTTGCAGCTAACCAAACTATTAAGAACTATTCAGCACACTCCTCTTTTCAAGAGCAGAACAGAGAACAAAAGGCTATATCAAATGTTGATGCTGTGGTAAAAATGCTCTTGAAACAGGTGAATGATATATTTATTTTTTTTTGCGTAATTTTCAGCACTGCAACAAAAAATAAACCATGTTAGATAGTTTTGTATGACAAGACTAATTGTCACTATTTCACTAAGGCAAAAATGTATGGTACTTATTTGTAGAATAGATTGGAATTAAAGAAAGCTGGCAGCGTTTTGTTCCTTTTATTGTGTGTTCTACCAGTGAACAGTATATAACTAAGATACTAATGAAGAGAGTTATTTTTTCTTACCTCTGTTCAGTACTATCTAATAAGGATACTACCAATCTCAGGTTAATTTTACATTTGATATTAAATAATTAAGTAATATTTATTTACTTATTTTGTGATTCACTAGTTTTTATGTGCCTTAAAGTAACCTTGAGTGGGCAACAAATGATATTCACCATTTTAGAAGGTTAAAATTTCTATGCCACTATCTCTTTCAAAATCCACTCTTTCATTATGTCAAATCAGGTTCATTCTGTTATGCATTAAACCAGAAATAATAAGAAGAACCTCAACTGACATAACACCCCAATTAGATCATTTTCTAGCAAGGTTAATTATGTTTTCAGACAGCATACTGCTGCCTGACTTGTGCAATCTTTATTTTTATTTAGGCACATCAAAGTCTAGAAATCACTCATTAAGAATAATAATTTAAAAAGCTAGAGTACCATCAAGCACTCAATAATTTACTATGCATATAAGTTTGTTTTGGTATTCCATCTTTTGGATGGAACAACCACCATTTTCTTCAAGACTCAGGGTGTTTTTTTGTGTGTTTTTTTTTCCTTCTTATCTTGTCTCTGCCAGCTTCAAAGTGAGTGTCTATCTATATTAAAACTATCTGTTATGTATACGCTGGATGATCTTTCAAGAGTGCGTAACGCATTTGCTCGTTACACATAACCTACTGTCTTTAGAAAACCTAAACATTCAAATGAGATGATGCAACTGTTTTAATATTGACAGATATCCCATCACAACTTTCCAAGTTTCTCATGCTTCAGGATACCTTCAGAGGCAAATTTCTTCAGTAGATCAGGAGAAACTCTCTTAGGATTTACCAGGATTTAACTTACTCTTAGGAAGTTACCAACTTCCAGAAATAGTATCATTACAATTACTTTCCACAATGTTTGACCATGAGAATCAAGTTCTATTTTAGTATATATAAACTGAAATGAGTTGTAAGAACTTAGAGAAGTCCAAAAAGTTTTCAGATTTATTTAAATCCTCAATACACAACATGTCATATGAAGATAGCCTAACCACTGGCTTAGTCATCATGGCAAAGATGAAGTGATCTGAACAATCAACAGAAGGTTTCTGGGAGCTTTTTAATGGCAGCAAAGCTAATTTTGAGCCTTCACTGAGTCTGGAATTCAAAACATGGCAGCACAAAGAAAACTAAATTTCTTCAGAGGATGTAAGTATTAGAAACTATCACCTGCAATGCAACAAAATGAAGTATTCATTACATTTTTAAAGTGAGGTCATAGCAGCATTTAAAACAGCTTATATCTGATGTGATGGGACAGGAGCTACTGCTCAAATGCAGCGGAATGCACAGTAATAATGCATATTTAGATATTTATAAAATACCAGTTGCGGTTACCACAGACCTCAAATTGCCAGCTGAAGCTGAACCTTGTACTTGTCTCAAAATTTGCTCTATATTTAGACTGTAAAAACAAACAAACAAGCAAACAAACAAACAAACAAAAACAAAACAGAAAAACAAACAACCCTCTGGTTGTTATTTCATTTAACTCACAGTTGGAAACATTAGAAATAGACCCAATAAAGACAGCTTCCTGGAGTAACCTAACTGATCTGTAAGTATCAGCATCAGTTAAGGAATCTTTTTCCTTCTCTTAGAGTTTTTAATTACTTATGTTTTCTCAAGAGGACTTTTCCCCCATACTTTGTCATTGCCTACCCCTTTAGTTCACCTGCAATAGAAGCAGAACAAAATCCACTAATCCCACACATACATGTCCTTACCTCATAGTTAATTCAGTGTGCCAAATGGCTCCATGGAGTCTTTGATGTTGAAATAAAATCAAACCAAAGAGTAGAGGGGAATTTCAAACTACTACAAATAGTAGGGTTCTTTTTTTTTTTTTTTTTTTTTTTTTTTTTCCCTTTCAAAATCCTAATTCAGAGATGACATATTACAATATTATGGAGAGAAAAGCCTGTAAACCAAAAATTGTAGCTTGACATGGAACAAAAATGTGTGGACCAGTAAAGATAGCAGTTTGATAGAACACTAGTTTTGCTCAGACTTCATCCTCCTCTTCACTACTGAAAGTAGTAATTATCTGCCTTTCTTTTTCCTGTAGTAACTAGTAATCTCACCCACTTCTCTCTCAGCTTCACCAGTACTAGATGCCTTTTCATCAAATTGTCTAAATGATTAACATAATGAAATTAAACCCAGAGTAATTGTTCTTAGCCAATATTTAGCTTGAAGGCTGCTGTTTCTATTTTAAACCTGAAGAGGGGCTTGCATGCCTAAGAACTTGGATTTTTTCTTTCCAAGCTATGCTTAGTCTATTGGAAAAAAAAAAAAAAGAAAAAAAAAAAATTACTCTTCTCTAACAAGCTTTCCTTATTAGCTAATAGAAAATCTTTCAGTTCCATTTTAGCATTAACAACAAGTTAAACAACATTATGGAACCTTAAATGAATAACTAACCCTGTTGTTTAATATTTTTGCTTACAGACCTTCAGTTATAAAAACAGGCACTAGACATAAAAAACAAATAATAATAAAAAAAAAACAGTAACAAAAAAAATCACCTTATTTTAGTGTAACGTTGTCAACAGTTTACGGGCTGGTTCGGCCTGGTTCCATGACTACTGGGGCAGAGGGATCCGCAGATCCGTGCCTCTGGAAAAGGGAAATAGGGGACCCTAAAATAATTGAAAACAGAGGCAACAATCTGAGGTGAAACAAACTAATTTACTAAATATAGTATCAGCAGAATATAAGGAGAGAGAGAATATCTGAAAGGTGGATAGGCCTCACCACAACACTGAGGTGAGAAGTGCAGTCCAGTTGAGCCGATGGAGAAGCGCAGATGGAGAAGCGCAGATGAAGAAGCGCAGGCAAAGAAGAGAACATCAGGTGACCTTGCCAGGAGTTATATCTCCTCACCGACTGCAAAGCCCCCTGGGGAAATGTAGTTCTTCTTCTCCTCCGGACAGGCACACAGAACTTGAGCATCAGCAGTCAAACCCCCAGTGCATTACATGAAGTTATGTTGTGGAATACTGATAACCAGAAATCATAAAACCATGATGAACATGTATCTGAGAGTTTTCTGAGACTGTAGAACTTGAGCCACTGATGACATTTCAGTTCATTGTTACAAAACCACTGAGCATTCTGTGCTGTTTTGTTGTTCACACTTCACTATGGCAATTTAAAATTACAAGTATTCTTAAGACAGAAGTGCTACTAGAGGGTATGAGCTCAAGGTTACCTCTGCTACTTAATACTGTAAAACAAAAGTACCTGGCCTGAAGGACACATTAATTTCATTTATGACTTCATCACTTAATACAGTTATAAGTATTTCATAGTAAGAATGATAAATGCAGAATAGGACTGAACAAGAAAGTGACCAATATGATTTTTCACATATGCAGGTGCATGCTAATAGCTGTATTAAGGAAATGTCTACCACATTTCACTTTGAAATAGAAAAAGATGAAACATTTTTCTGTAACTTATAAAGTAATAGACAATCAGAAAGTAATAGAAACAAATGCCAAAAAGTGGAATCTTGAAAGTAAACTGAACAAGAAAAATAAGTGGAACATAAAACAGGAGGGATATAAGTGGGAATAGATTTGAAACTTAAACACTTCAAATTCACCAAAAAGTAAGTTGTTACAAATTGATTATCATAAATGGCAAGCCTTCTTCCATTTACAGTGTCCCAGGGCCATCTATAGCATTCAGCTGCCAATCCAAAAAGCAGAGGTCATTTACCAACTTGGAATCACATGGATAGTTTTGTGACTTTAGCAGCAAATATGACGTAATGTCAAAGTAAAACTTGTTCTCTAACAATATCTATAGGGCAAATTTGTTGTCCAAGCACATCTTCAGTTACTCCGGAGATCTATGTATTGGCTACTAAATTAAACCAACTGTGCTTACATAGGCGATTGACATCTAAAATGGTTATTGTCCATATGGTCAGTATGGATCCAAACGAGATTCAAGTGACCATGTCCTCTTCATATCCTAGAGGTGGATCTCTCATTGGTCATTACCAGCTGAACAGACAAGATTGCCAGAAACTAAACTGGGAAACTGAGTGCCTGCCTACTTCTAGATATCAGTATTTAGACACATGAAAAAAGGCATCACAACTCAAAACCTAATATTTCCCTGCCAGATTCACCTAGTAATACTTGAAAAGAAAGCTGATACTATCTCTGCTGTAGGCATTTGGGAAACTTCGGAATGTTATGGGACAGGACCTCCCCTGGCACATCAGTAGTAGATAAGAGTAGGTGACACCCAAGAGAGGCGATAACGAAGTAGAGACACTATAAGTAGAAGTGTAGGATGCAATAAAATCGCCATTTTTCAGCATGCCACATGGAGTCTGGTTGTGCTGTTATTGGCCCCTGAGCCGGGATAGGCCAGGTTCGCTGAGAAGAGCCACACTCATCGGTATCCGATGCAACACTCTGCTTTGTGAACTACTTAACACAATCCCATGGAGACTGCTAAATAATGTCTTGTCTCCCTCTGCTTGGAAGTGAAGCCTTGGAAATGTTTCAAGTTTCATCAGTTTGTGAAAATGTGTGGATTTTTTTTGTTTGTTTGTTTGTTTGCTTGGAAAAAAATCAGGTTTCAGAAGAAGTGTAAATGCAGTGAGTTGTATTATGAAGTTGTATTCTAATTATTATTCTAGCTAGAAGAAAACACTGCATTCTGTTATTTGCATGGTTCTAATTGTTGACATCAGATCAAAATTATAATAGTTCTACCTGCAAACCTGGATTTTGCTAGGACAGAATCATGCCAAATGATATGCAAAACAGCACCAGATGAAACAGCTATGAGTCCAACATTTTTTCTGGCTTAAAGAGGCCTGGGAACAGTTTTTATTAAAAATATAAAAATCTCATTTTAGAAAACATTTCCAACCATTACAAGCATGATCACTTAGCTGAAATAAAGTGCTATCATAATGGTGAAGTTCACTTTATGTTCATGTATTAGTTGTATCCTGAGGCATATTTATTAAGAATAAAGTAGGTTGGGATTGAACATGAATGAAATCTAGCCTGTATTACATAGATTGCTTCAAAAGTAACATCTCCTATTTATTTCCATGGAAATTGTGGATACAAAAAGCACAGTAACACTATTTGATAGACCAAATTCTCAGTTACAAAACACTATTTTTCAACATACCCACCACCATTAGCTATGCATTTTCACCAGTTAAAGAACAAGAGTCCTCAAGCTGCATTTTGACAAATCTGTATCAGCAGACATGTCCCATTGTTTCATAGCTGCCATGTCGGTGTCCTTCCTAGGAAAATGTCACCTACGCAGTTCATCTTTCATCATCAGCCCAAACAGATAGAATTCAGAAGGTGCCAAATCTGAACTATACACTTTGTATGGTAGGGCAATCTATCAAAGATTGATGATGTGTTTTATGGTTTGTAAACTGATATGGGGATATGATATCATGCTGCAAGAGAAAGATTATCCTCTTCTCTGACCTGACTCAGGAAATTAGAATCTTCAGTTTAGTCAACATTGTGATGTAACAGTCACAGTTGATGGTTTGTTTGAGTTCCAAAAAATGCAGAAGGACCACACCTTTCCTATCTCAAAAGACAGTACAGATCACTTTAACAACTAAGGACTGCATATTGAATTGTTTCACCTGTTGCCAGTCCATGGACTGTTGTTCTGACTCTAGCTTGTAGTGGTGATACCATGATACTGCATCATAAAGATTCTATTCAGAAAACAATTCAGCCTCTTACTGGTTCAGTAGGTCCTGACAAACTTGCATATAGTGTTCAGTCTATTCCTTATGTGAGCATCTGTGGAACTCATCTGGTGCAAACTTTTCAATATTCCAATGTTGTGACCATCATTTCCAACTTAATGAAGCCAGTATTCAATTATGTGCACAGTTCCCTGGTTGTAATCCACTGATTTCTATGGATGAGCTAATCGAGATGCTCTTTGTTTCATTTTGTGACATCTGCGTATAGCTGACCGGAACATGGCTCATCTCACATTTCTGTTGCTACAGCTGAAATACCGCACCCACTGCCTCATGGTACTCACATCCACTATTTGGTCTCCATGAACATTAAGCAAGAATGGATAACTGTCAATGAGTGCTATTTTTTTTTTTTTTTTTTTCTGTATAGAGGAATTAAATGACACCTTTGCTCCATACACAGTTCCATGTCAGGTGCCATTCTGTCAGACTGCCTCTCTGCTGCCATCTGTCACACAGCAACGGCATATAATAGAATACTGGTGAGAAAGTTCAACCTCTACTTCCATATCACCAACATCTGCCTCTGATGTCATGGACCAACATAATAAAATAGGAGGCATTACTTTCAGAACAGCCCTTTTAATAATGGTAGAGTGAGACATTTTTCTAGAAATAACTGCTAAACTCATTTCATTCTTAGGAGTACCTTTCCATAAGTGCTTCCTACTCCATTTTTTTCAGATGTTTTATCAAAACATCTGATTTAGTCTTTTTTATTCTTTGGTCTTTATGTCACCGACGGTTGCTGGTTTTTGTTGGTTTGTTTGTTTGTTTTAAAAAAGGGAATTTCTCATTCAATACATACATTTATACTTGCATCTTACATAATGCAATAAGGATTATATATGAAAAGGGGGAAATTGCAAAATGCCTTTTGGAACATTCAGATTTTTATATGTAACAAGAAGTGGTCAGAAAATATGCTTGTGAAGGAAAAAATCTGAATTAGATATTCATTTATGTGCTTTTTTAATTTTTTTAACTTTATTTTATTTTTTTTTTTTAATTTGTCTAATTCAATGAGGAGAAAAATCTGTGGTATTTTTTTTGTTTATTTTTTTTTTTTTACTTATATGAAAATCCTAATTTGCACTGTTTCTTACCCAGTGAACTCAAAACTCATAGTACAACACTATCAACATGGTTAAAAGTAAGTTTTCTGTACATGATTTAACAGCATACCCATTTAAGTGAATTAGCAGGCAGCCACCATTCTTTTCAAGTAGGATGTAACAAAATATGCAGACTAAAAATTTTAAGCAGAATATACGATATCAGACTGTTTTACTTTAAGCATACAATGTGTACTCATTCTGTTCTATAAAACAACTAAGGAATGCGTTCTGAATTCCAAATTGAAGCCACAGAATATCTGTTACAAGACACATGGAAACTTTATTTACAGGCTTAGAATTGAACAACTTATTTACTTAATTGTAATACAGCATTATTATGCACAGTTTTTGCAACTGCTATCCAGATTCACGGAGACATCTTTCAATATGTATTATATTTTTCTGAGGGTAGATGTAAGTTGTATATAATTTGAAAAGCGGCATACGAAATCATAGAATCACAAAATAACTCAAGTTGGAAGGGTCACCTCTTCCTCACACCCAGAACAAAGTAATCAGAGATTTGTCCAAATTGGAGATTTAATATCTCTGATTATGGAATTTCCACTGCTCCTCTGGGCAGTCCTTTTCTGGATTTGATTGTCTGCATAGCAAAGAAAGTTTTTCTTTTATGCTGACATATTTTTTGAGTGTTCCAGCCTGTGCCTTATCACTCTGAATCTTTGAGAGGAGTTCTGTTTTGTCTTCTTTACTGTCTCCTATTACTTAGCTGTAATAGCAATGAGTCCTCCCATTACCTTTCTTTTCTCCAGCCTTTTCTCCAACCTTTTTATCTTAGTTTCTTCTCATACAGCCCTAGACCATTCAGATAGCTTCTGTTTAATCACTCCAATGTGTTCATGTATTTAGTGTACTAGGAAACCCAGTACTGAACACAAGATACAGACTCAGAGCTAAACTGAGGGAAAGAGTCATTTTCTTGTCCTGCTGGCTATATTCTTGCTAATAAAGCCCAGGATGTTATTGATGTTCTTTACTGTAAGGAAACATTGCTTGTTTATGGTGAATGTGTTGTCCACTAGTACCTTCAGACAATTTTCTAGTGATCCACTTTACATCTGATCGAAATGCAGTATGTTATTCCTCTCTGGGTACGAGATGTGGCTCTTACCCAGGTTGAACATCAGCAGTTTCCTAAGTAAACTTGTTTCTCTGTCTTACAAAGATCCTCCTGAGTAGCAGCCCTAATTTTAACTTTTCAACTGGTCCCTGTAGTTTGGCATAATCCACAAAGTTGTTGAGTACATATTATCTCCTATTATAGGATATATTATATTTCAATCTTTGAGATTGAAACATGGCTTATGAGTCAGTGAATGTGGATATGATGCTTGTCTTTATTTTAATCATCAAGAGTCTCTTGTCAGCTTAGGGAGGAGGTAGAGAGATTAGGAACCATTAGAGAGTGTGAGAGGGAGATAGACTGGTGGCATGACTCTGTGAGAAAGGAGCAGAGATTGCAACCCCCAAACTGTAGTGGACCCTCTCCCTTGCCATGGTCAAACTGAGAGAGCCACCTTGAGAAGAGAGGAGGAATGGCCACAGCGATGATGGGCGACGCCCATCTCGACCTACCTCGGTTCCTCAGGTGCCTCTGTGTAATAGGTTTGAAGCCATGAAACTGGAGGGTGAGGTGGCTGAGAATGAGGTGAAGGGACAGCCTCCAAGCTTCTCTAAGGAGAGGCGGTCAGCTCCACGCTTGAAGGCTGCCTCCTCCAGTAAAGAAAGGAGGGTGATAATCATAGGTGACTCCCTTCCAAAAAGAACTGAGGGCCCAATATTTCGGCCTGACCCCACCTGTAGGGAAGTGTGCTGCGTCCCTAGGGCACGGATCAGGGACATCTCTAGAAAGCCTCCTGGTCTTATTCGCGCATCTGGTTACTATCCCTTATTTGTAGTTCAGGTTGGCAGTGATGATGCTGCTGAGAGAAGCCTAAGGCCAATCAAAAATGACTTCAAGGGACTGGGGAGGGTACTTGATGGAGCGGGTGCGCAGGCGGTTTTCTCTTCTATCCTTTCAGTGGCGGGGAAGGATACTGAGAGGATTAAAAAAAACCTTCCTCATAAATAAATGGCTCAGAGGTTGGTGCAGACACAAGAGTTTTTTTGACCATGGAGCAATTTACTCGGCACCTGGTATGATGGCTGCAGATGGAACTCACTTGTCTGCAAAGGGTAAAAGTATCCTAGCCCAGGAACTAGCGAGACTCATTGAAAGGTGTTTAAACTAGGTAAGAAGGGAGAAGGGAACAAAATTAGGGCCCCTGGGGTTCAGTGGGTAGTTCAAGGCTCAAAACAGAGCGATGAGTGATAAGGGTGGAGTTCAAAGGGATGGAGAGTGGCAAGGGGATGCTGCTTCCCTAAAGTGTCTGTACACTAATGCACACAGTATGGGAAATAAACAGGAGGAGTTGGAGATCCGCGTGTGGTCGCACGGCTACGATCTCATTGCAATCACGGAGATGTGATGGGATAGCCTGCATGACTGGAATGCTGTCATGGAGGGCTATGTGCCTTTTAGAAAAGACTGGAGTTGCTCTTTATGTGAGAGAACTGCTAGGATGTATTGAACTCCATCTGGGGAAAAGTGGTGTAGCCATGGAGAGTTTGTGAGTGAGAATCAAGGGGCAGGCTGATATGGGTGACACTGTTGTGGGTGTGTATTACAGGCCCCCTGATCAGGAGGAGGAGGCTGATGAGGCCTTCCATAAGCAAACTGGAAGTAGCGTCACAATCCCAGGCGCTGGTGCTTATGGGGAACTTCAATTATCCAGATATTTGCTGGATAAGCAACATGGCCAGGCATGCACGGTCCAGATGGTTCCTGCAGTGTGTTGAAGACAACTTTCTGATGCAGGTGGTGGAGGAACTGATAAGCAGAGGGGTGTTGCTGGACCTTATTCTCACTAATAAGGAAGGGCTTGTCAAGGAAGTAAAGGTCTGGGGCAGCTTGGGTTGTAGTGACCATGAGGTGGTAGAGTTCAAGATCTTTTGCGGAAAAAGCAAAGCAATAAGTAGGATTGCTACCCTGGACTTTAGGAGAGCCAACTTTGATCTCTTCTGGGACCTACTTGGACCTATCCCATGGGCTAGGGTGTTAGAGGGTAAGGGGGCCTCTGAGAGTCGGTCAGCATTTAAACAGCTCTTCTTCCAAGCTCAGGATCAGTGCGTTCCTGTGAGCAAGAAATCAGGAAAAGGTGGCAGGAGACCTTTGTGGATGAGAAAGGAGCTCATGCACAAACTCAAAGGGAAGAAGAAGGTCCATGAAATGTGGAAAAAGGGCCTGACCATTTGGGAAGAATATAGAAATATTGTCAGGGCCTGCAGGGATGCGATGAGGAAAGCTAAAGCCCGCCTGGAACTGAATCTGGCAAAGGTGATAAAGGATGATAAAAAAGGCTTCTTCAAGTATGTTAACAGCAAAAGGAAAACTAGAGAGAATGTGGGCCCCTTACTAAGTGAGGGGGGAGTTCTGGTAAGGGGGGATGCTGAGAGAGCAGAGATACTGAATGCCTTCTTTGCTTCTGTCTTCAGTGAAAAAAAACTCTCCCTCAGGAATCCCAGACCCTGGAGGTTAGTTGGAGGGTCTGGGGAATGGAAGACTTCCCTTTAGTCAGGGAAGAGGCAGTCCGAGAGCGCCTAGGGAACACCAATGTTATAAGTCCATGGGACCTGATAGGATGCATCCACATGTGCTGAGGGAGCTGGCAGAGGTGATTGCTGAATCGCTCTCCATCATCTTTGAGAGGTCTTGGAGAATGGGGGAGGTGCCTGAAGACTGGAGGATAGCCAATGTCACTCCGGTCTTCAAAAAGGGCAAGAAGGAAGATCCAGTAATTACAGCTTCACCTCTGTCCCTGGAAAGGTCATGAAACAGCTTGTGCTGGATGCCATCTCCAGACAACTGGGAGAAAAGGAGGTTATCAGGAGTAGTCAGCATGGGTTCACCGGGGAAGGTCATGCTTGACCAACCTGGAAGTCTTCTACGATGTTGTCACTGGCTGGGTGGATGGGGGGAGAGCAGTGGATATAGTACACCTTGATTTCAGCAAGGCGTTTGATAGTCTCCCACAACATCCTTATAACAAAGCTGAGGAAGTGTGGGATAGATGAGTGGACAGTGAGGTGGGTTGAAAACTGGCTGACTGGCAGAACACAGAGCGTCATCATTGGTGGTGCAGAGTCTGGCTGGAGACCTGTAACTAGCAGTGTTCCTCAGGGGTCTGTGCTGGGTCCGGTCTTGTCCAACATCTTCATCAATGATCTTGATGAGGGGATAGTGGCCACCCTCAGCAAGTTTGCTGATGATACGAAGTTGGGAGGATTGGCTGACATGCCTGAAGGCTGTGCTGCCATTCAGCGAGACCTGGACAGGCTGGAGAGCTGTCCAGTAAGAAACTGGATGAGGTTCAACAAGAGCAAGTGTAGGGTCTTATACCTAGGGAGGAATAATTGCATGCACCAATACAGGCTGGGGGATGAGCTGCTGCAGAGGAGCTCTGCAGAGAGGGACCTGGGCGTCCTGGTGGACGACAGGTTGGCCATGAGCCAGCAGTGTGCCCTCGTGGCCAAAAAGGCCAATGGGATTCTGGGGTACATTAAAAAGAGCGTGTCCAGCAGGTCGAGGGAGGTGATCCTCCACCTCTACTCTGCCCTGGTAAGGCCTCATCTGGAGTGCTGTGTCCAGTTCTGGGCTCCCCAGTACAAAAAAGACAGGGATCTCTTGGAAAGAGTCCAGCGGAGGGCCACAAAGATGGTGAAGGGCCTGGAGCATCTCCCCTGTGAAGAAAGGCTAAGTGAACTGGGTCTGTTTGAGAAAAACAGACTTGAGAAAAGAAGACTGAGAGGGGACCTGATCCAGGTTTATAAATATCTAAGGTGGAGGGCAGAGTCGCGAGGTCAGCAGTGTGTGGAGACAGGACAAGGGGAAACAGCCAGGAACTGCAGCATAGGAAGTTCCGCACAAATGTGCACAAGAAGTTCTTTACGGTGAGGGTGACAGAGCACTGGAACAGGCTGCCAAGGGAGGTTGTGGAGTCTCCTTCTCTGGAGATATTCAAGACCCGCCTGGATACCTACTTGTGCAACCTGGTGTAGGGAACCTTCTTTGGCAGGGAGGTTGGACTCGATGATCTCTGGAGGTCCCTTCCAACCCCTATGCTTCTGTGATTCTGTCATTGCCTAAAACTTCCAAAGAGACTAGAAGAACTTATTTTGATGACTTTGGACTTCTCCCTCAGTGATATTACATGCATCCTGTCTGATCATTTTGCATTTCTTAAGTCGAATTTACGTAAGTGCTCCCTAAATTGATATACTTACAGTGGGAGCAGTTTCACTTTCACAGGCTCTGCAAGTAAGCTAAGCAATGAGGAAGGCCTGAGAGCAGACCTTTTCAATGAAAACTAAGGTTAAAAAAATCATTGAGTAATTCTGCTTTTGCCATTGTCATAAGGTCACCTGTTTCACTAAGCAACAGGGTACCATGTCCTTCTCTCACATAGCAATATACTCAAGTTCTGTCTTTCTGCCCTGATGCCTGCTTAGATGAACTGCAAGAGCTAATAGTCTCGGGACTGGAAAAACCTCAACAATCTCTCAGCAGCGTTCCATATCTTAACACCCACAAAATAGCAAATCTTCTGAGACATCAAGTCAGGCTAGCACATGGTTGCTCCCATCCCATTCAGGACAAACTTTCCAGTCGTTATCATTTGTAACTGTGATTCATACACTTGCCTAAGCCTCAGCTGCCACTGATGCTTCCAGTCTCAGAACAAGACTTCACTGAGGCCTTTCAATACTTTAAAGAATCTCATAAACAAATGAAGAGGCCTCTCTTACATGATCTAATAGCTATAGAACAAGGGTGAGTCATTTAAAACTGAAGAAATTTAGTTTAGATACTAGGAGTAAATTCTTTACAAAACAGAGGTCGGTGAGGCAGTGGAGTAAGTTTCACAGAGAAACTGTGGATGCCCTATGTCTGGAACAATTCAAGGTCATGTTGGATGGGGCTTTTAGCAACCTGATCTAATGGGAGTTGTCCCTGCCTATGGCAAGGGTTGGAACTAGGTGACTTTATGGTCTTGTGAAGCCCAAGCTATTATTCTATGATATGATTCTCTATCTCTTCTGAAACTGCAGATATGTAGTCAAAATGGAATTCTCCAACTGCTGCCAGAAGGCACATACTTCTTGTCTTTCTTGTCATTCCCCTGTTGCTCCTTTCATCAAGGTCTCTGCCTCTGATTTATTCCTTGCAGCATGGAGCTCAGTCTTTATTCTATGCAGGGTGATTGTTTCAGCACGAATATTCTTGATCTACATTCTCAGTCAACATGTATTGTGAGCTAACTCATTTTACTGGATCTGGATGGAATGAAATTAACTTTACCCACAACAGCTCATATAGTGTTATGCATTTTATTCATAGATAGAAAAACATAGATAGCATACCAGTGTTTTGGTTATTGCTGAGCACTGCTTTCACAGCATCAAGGCTGTCTCTCTAGGCTCTGTCTCTTTTTGCAAAAGCCAGTAAGCTGTGGGTGATCAAGAGGTGGAGCAGGAGACATACCTAGGACAGCTGACCCAAAATGACCAAATGGATATTTTATACTTTGGGAATTCATGCTCAGAAATATAAGCTGGACGGGAAGAAAGAGAAGGGAAAATTCTTATTTATGAAAGCATATATGTTCCCGAGCAACCACTATGCATATTACACCCTACTTTGCAAGAGGTAACTGAATATTTCTTGCTGATGGGATGTAGTGAATATATATATATTTTTCCTTTTTATTCTGTTCAGACTTTTTTTTTTTCCTTCATTAAACAGCTCCTATCTCAGTTCTTTTCTCCATCTCATTTCCCACTCCTTGTCCCCTGAGAAGTGGGAGTAAGAAAGTGGCAATAAAGTACTTAACTGCCTATCCGTATTAAACCAAAATACTCCATTAGGGTATTAATCACCATATAGCTGCCCACTCACTCCCTTGCAGTAGGATGGGGAAGAGAATAAGAAACTAAATGAATCACAAAATCACAAAATGGTTGGGGTCAGAGTGGACCTCAGGAAGTCAACCAGTCCAGCCCTCATACTCGAGCAGCAACAGCTGGAGAAGCTTGCCCAGGAAGGACCATGTCCAGATGTCTTTTTAATATTTCCAAGGAGGGAGATTCCACTAGCTCTCTAGGCAACTTGTAGCAGGGTCCATCATCCAAGCAGTGAAGAAGTGATTCCTGATGTTTAGACAGAATATCCTGTGTTTCAGCTTATATACCTTGCCTCTTGTCCCGTCACTGAGTAACACTCAAAAGATCATGGCTTCATTCTCTTTGCACCCTCCCTTCAGGTGTCTATAGAGATTGACCAAAACAACGTGATTCTGTGAATCTGTCATCTCCTGCAAGGCCTACTCTGATATCTCATGTAACAGGAGTAAATGAAAATTATAAGTTGGAGATGAAACTGCTGACATTGTTGCTGTCATTCAGGTAGTAAAGAGTGAGAAAGAAGATAATACACACTCTAGAAGTCTGAACATTCCTGTTCTTAGAATAAACAGAGGTGATAGACAGGAAACCTTTTAATTTAAAAAGGCAGTAGAAATGACAGACAGTTAAGCATGATGTATCTAGGCCATAAATTATAAGAGTACCAATCCCAGAGGAAACAAAACGAGTGGACAGAAAAATCTCAACTGTGAAGAGCTCTCCCTATTTCAATAAAATTAAGAGCTTCTCTAATTAATAAAATTAGCAGGGGAAAGTATTTAGCAATATATAGTACTACTTAAGAAATATTAGGCACTTGCTTTTCCAGTCATGACCATCCTTCTGAGATATTTTGAAGGACAAATGGTCTCTTGGGGTAGAATACAAAGAATTTTTTCGTACAATAATTTATTTATGATTGTGAGAGAAACACAGAAAATCTTCCTGTGTAGGTGAATTTTCACTTGTAAGAGAAGTAAAGTTTCCACATGTCAAAACCGGTTTGAAGCATTTAGAAGACATTAGTACTGAAGGACATTAAAGTATGTCACAGGGATGCATAAATGACCAGAGGAGGAACACAAGCTGAATCTGAATCTGAAACTTCTCTTACATACCAACCAGCTTATAATGTTTTGTTTTGTTTTGTTATTCTTTAGAGTTCTATAATTCTTTCAGTTACACAGTTGTTACTTTAAGTTCTAACTACGCTGTTACTGAATGAGAAGCTCTAGCCATTTTAAAGAGCTTCAACTATGAAAGCAAGCTATTATCATATTGTACTACCTTCTGTCAGTGAAGTACTTAAAAAAACCTGTCTTTTCTATCTTGCGTAAGTGCACTAAGACCCTTACAGTGAATAATTTCTTATGCAGATAAATAGATAGGCATTCTGTCACCACAAAATTTTCACCATCTTCCTATCTTGCAGGTGAGCATCACCAATTCTAATTGTGTCACTATACTGCTTTACCCAAACCTACACTGTGATAAGTGGATTGCAAGCTATGCTTCCTTAGAGAAAGTTAACCAGCTCTGTATCAGAATATGAAATTTTGTTGACAATACATTCATACACATCTGCAAAAATACAATTTTATAACTCAACATCTCAGAATCTCACCTCGTCCTTAAGACAGAGAATATCATCATCAGCTGTCATCTCAATGTCTTTATTTTTCTTGTCTCTTTTTTTGTTGGTTTTAGCACTTTATACTGTCCTATTTTTTCATTTTTTATTATTTTTTTTTTTCCCAGTAAGAAAATCTAATATGGAAAAAGAGAATACAATCATATTTTTTTCCAAGGAGATGTTGACATTTCTGTGCTAAATACTGCAGTCTTGATATTTGTTATAATTGTATGTTATAGTCATTTTGATCCCAAAATAAGTTTCAGAAATATTTCCAAAATTGAGAAATATAGGAAAGAAAGAGATAAACCTGTAGTTCTCAGAAAATAATAATAAAATAAATAAAAAATAAAAAGCTGCATTAATTTGAAAGGCTTCTGATTGATGGCATATTTATCATAAGTATTGCTGAACTTCTGAAATTATTTTTTTTCTATAGTTCTTTTTTTTTCGGAAGCTTTTTATTACAGAAAAAAAAAAACATTGCAACATCCTAAATATCCTATCAAAATCATTACTTGATTTTGCTACTTTTACACTAAAAAGGCACATGTGTATGGTCAGCATACAATAGAATATCAGGGGGAAGGTAATTCATACAGTTCACAACAAAGAAGTAAAAAAGTATCAACTAAATCTCATTAATCATTTGTTTTGGACAAATTTATGTTAAATCAATTATCTTAATTTTATGGTGAGATTTTAAATTTGTATTCATCAGTGTAATCTTTAAGAATTTTAGAAAATTGTATAATTCCATGTAATCAGTAGACAGAATATTTAGTTTTTGAAGCATTTTTCTAGGACTGAAAATCTAATTGAAAAAGAATTTTTTAAAAATTATTCTTTATTTCTCTAATATTTTTCCCACTTACAATGTTTTCACTCAGATCAAACTGCCTGCAAAGACTACATATTATTATTTAACTTGAAAATCATGAAATTTCAAAGGATTAGGAACCTGCTACTTTTTATTCCAACAGCGGACCTGAACATTTTACCATAGTTACCATATATGTTAGTCAGTTTCACTAGGTATCCACCCGAAATATATCTTAATCATGCTTTTAGAGAATTCCAACAATAGATGATGTGACCTCAGAAAGCTCTCAAAGTGAAGTTTGGCTGTCAGACATACAAAAATTCAGAAATAAACATGACTGCAAAGGCCCAAAGCATTAAAAAGACAGACAGAAAGAAGAAAGTAATTACAAATTGAAATATCTCCAGCAGATGGAAAACACTGGACAAAAACCTGGCAACAGCCCAGAAATAATTTTTGTTTTGTATTTAACTTTTTTTTGGATGCATGCCACCAAAGCAAATCCAACACCTGCTTCTGCAGCTGCTGCACAAAGCAACAGTAATTCCTCAGGCTATAAATTGCACAACAACAGATATCAGAGTAACTCAATTGAGGAGTGATCAGTGAGGGACAGAAGATTTCCTAATTTCCACCCTTATGATCTGTGAATTCAAATTTCTGTAGAGACATGTTTTAAAAGAAATTCCATTATTGATATAAGCTAATTTTGCATTCTCAATTTTTTTTTCTCATTTTAATTCAAATACACATACATGTGTATGTGCAAAGATTCTCAAAAGAAAACATTCATTTCATATAAACCATCATGTCTCCCAAAAAATCCTTTTAAACTCTGAGTTCAGCACTTAGTTCAGTATCATAGAAATCATAGATCTGACTGCAGGATGACTAATATGATCGTCTCTACTGATCTGATAGGGATGATAAGTTGCTTTTTCATATAATCATTGAATTCTTTCAGTTGGAAGGGACTTTTAAAGGTAACCTACTCCAACTTGTTTGCAATGAACAGGGACATCTACAATTAGATCAATGTGCTCAGAGCTTGGCCCAGCCTGACCTTGAATGTCTCTAGGGATGGGCATCCACCACCTCTGTGGGTAAATCATAGAATCATAAATTGGTGTTGTTTGGAAGGAACATTAAATGTCATCTTGTTCCAATCCCCTTGGTATAAGCAGGGACAGATTCCCTCAGATCAGGTTGTCCAAAGCCCCATCCAACCTGGCCTGCAACAATTCCAGGGATGGGGCATCCAAAACTTATCTGGGCAAATAGTTCTAGTGCCTCACAACCATCATAGTAAATAATTCTTCCTAATATCTAATGTCAATCTAAATTCTTTAAGTTTAAAACCATTACCACTAGCCCTATCTCTACACTATCTGATAAAAAGTTTCTCTCCATCTTTCATATTGGACTCCTTTAGATATTGGAAAGCCACAATGAGATCTCTGAAGCCTTCTCTTCTACAGGCTAAACAATCATAGAATCACAGAATATCCCAAGTTGGAAAGGACCCAAGAGGATCATCAAGTTCAACACCTGGCTCCACATAAGATCAGCCAAAAATCAGACTATATGTCTGAGACTGTTATCCAGATACTTGAACTCCGGCAAGATAAGTGCCGTGGCTTCTTCTCTGGGCAGCCTGTTCCAGTGTCCAAACGTCTTCTTTGTGAAGAATGCTTTCCTGATATCCAACCTGATCCTCTCCTGTAACAACTTCAGGGTGTTCCTTCAAGCTCTATCACTGATCACCTGAGAGCAGAGATCAGCACCTATTCTTTCACTCCTCGTTGTGAGGAAACTATAGGCTGCAATGTGGTCTCTCCTCAGTCTCCTCTTCTCTGGGCTGAACAAACTAACAGATGTAGACTGCTCCGCATGTGTTTTTTAAGTCCTTTTTGTACTATGGTGTCCAAAACTGAACACAGTGAAGACACGCCATTCCAGTGCAGATCAGGACAATCTCTTCCCTCAACTTCCTCTTTTAGTAAACTGGTTCAAAAAAATCTTAAACTTACTATACCATAAAAAGGATCATTGTGAAGAATTAAATGAGGTATGATTCTTTTCACATAGATAGGACAATCTAGTGATGAATAGGATAAAAGAATTGATAGCATCTACATTAGAAATATTCTCATTCCTTCTTTGTTACACTTAAAATCTTGTTAAGAGTAAAAAAAAAATCTTTCTTATATATGGGACAGATATTATTTTATTGTTCTAATTAATATCTTAGCAGTCTAATTAAGATGGAGTGAAAAATTGTTATTTCAGTTAAACTGAAGATAGCACTTGCTATCAGTAATACAATTCAAATGTATTATAGTTTTTGGTACTAAGTCCTTTTCTCTCATGTTATATTTAAACTTTCAAGGATTCTCTTAATCCAAAGATCCACAGGAAGCTTTGGTCTTCCTGAAGAAAAATTGAGTCAATGGCAGTTTCTTCCTCTTCAGTCTTGGATCCACTTATATATATATACACATAAATATATTTATTAAAAATAAAATATATATGTGTTTACATGTCTGTTTCATATCATAATATGAAATGAAAGAGCTCCTTGAAAGGCTTGGGGATGTCACGCTTGTCATCCTTCTGTACTTCTTTTTATTTTACAGTAACTCAGCCAAAATCTGTGACTGAGAAATGCATTTTTCACCTTCAGTTATCCAACATGGAGTTATAAACATGTTCTTCATTAATACCACATTCATACTAAATTCAGCTTACATTTACATTTTAACTTCAGCAAATGGCAGATTAGGAAAAACCATCATTGCATTTTTTGAAGAAATGAACTCTATAATTACACCCATTGTTGACAAAATAAAGATTATTGTGTTTTAGAATAGTTTTGCATTTCAGTAAAAGTGAAAATACTGGAATGATTAAGTAACTTCTTTCTCTATTTCTAGATGTACACAAACAGTTGGTCTACTTTCCTAGATGAGCGACAACAAATTGGTCAAGTTGAAATGTGTTTGCTCCTTAATCATGCAAAAGAGAAAAAGTATGATAAAAAATATCTACATTCTGATGAGTTGCTAGGCCTCAAATGGGGTCTGAAATATGCCCTTTTTGAATTTTATTTGGATCAAAATGTCATTTTTTTTCCACTAATCTCTCTTAGATCAAGATTAAAAAAAAAAGTAGACTAAGTTGTTTTACAAAGAAGTTTGTTTTCTTCTTCCCTAGAAAGATAACAAAAATATTTCTCCCAAATTCTTGATTTCTCCCTGATACTTTTCAACTAAGCTTCATACTGTGGAGCTATATGTCATGTTTGATATTCAAAAATAAAAGCTTAAATTTAGGGCTTTAATTTAAAGCCTTGTATCTTCAGAGTATTGTCTATCAAAAAGCAATCCTGCTAAAGGTCTTGTGAAGCTATTTTTTTTTTTAATGTGTACATAAGTTCACATTTCATCAATTCCGTTTTAGTTATCATTTCCCAGTGAACTCAAATGAACTCCATTACACAGATCTTTTACTGATGACTGTTTAGACATCCTAGAAGTTCCATTTCATTCCACCTTTTCCCTCCAGAAACACATTTTTCTGGTTGCATAGTTATTAATTAAATTGTAGAGTATCTTTTCCTTTTAAAAGCATATAGAATGGAGATTGTAATTTTTCTACTATTTTCAGGTATTTTTTTTTTTTTTAACATATACACTCAGGGAAATTTATATAAAATCTCAATCAATATTTTCTGTATCGAAAGTTTCTGGTGATGTTCTTCAGTTACTGTTCTAACCTATACACAAGAAGGAAACATATTCCTGATAGCTTCACGAAGATGACAAAAGTGTTGAAATAGAAATAAGGGGCTTAACTGGCAATTTGATTATAAAGTCACTGTAGATTTTAGATAGATTCATGCTATTTTCTAAAAACAATGTAATTAAGCTTTATTTTAATATTATATTACTAGAAAAAAATATTTGTATTTCTCTTATTTCCTAGTTGGTGAAATAATGAGATACTCAATTTAGCATTAATCAGAAAATACTGTAGCTGAAATCATAGTAGAAATGTTATGAATGAATTTAAAAGACTAAGATAATTGAAATCAAATAAAAACTAAATTACAAGGTAGTGGAGATATTTCATCATGTTTTAATCAATTAGTTATTTATTAAATTTAATACTATTATATAAAACACAGTAGTTTGCAAATATAAGGAAAAATAGTGTAGGATTTGAAGTTGAAAAGAAGATTTTTATTTATTTTTTTAATCGTCTACTTTTTATCTGGATAAATAACAAAATATTGATGTTTTCTTACTGTGGTATACAATCAGCATTCTTCAGCTTGGTTGTAGGCATAAAGACCAGATGTTTGATTTAAAACAAGGATATAAAGTAATGCCATAGCAAAAATAGGGCAGCTTAAGAAAATGACAGCGCCACTGTTCTGTAGCTTACACTAGTAAGAGTTGGCAACTTAACAATGTATGTCATTATAACCTGTCATAGGAACACCAGCTTGCCAGACCCACTACATTTACTGAGGCACTTACTATCTAAGCTATCCATCTGCTTGCAAGAGTGAACAAAACAGTTACAAGACAGAAGTCTTCCAACAGCTATTAAAACTGAAGATTTTTTCCCTTTGATTTTCTGTTTCTTACACATTTATACATTCTGTACAGATTATACAGTACACAAGAACAATAAATTTTCTTGAATGAAATGGACAAAATGCATGTAAAATTTCATATAATAAAAAGTTAAATGAGAAAATACTAATACTAATAATAAAATATTGTAGTCCACCCAACAGAATATGAGGGACGAATAGATAGTTTTAATTAAGAAACAAAAACAAACAAAAACAACAAAAAACAGATATGCCAGAACACAAATCCACCTGAGCTAATTAAACTTGTTGCAACAGATTCCTGAGAAAAAGCTATTCTCTTTGCCTTAACTTTATGACATTCTCACTTGGTAACAATGTGGATCCATGTTCTAAATAAAGTCTTTACTGATTCCTGATTCATAGTTGTTTGTGTCAATTATTTGCACTAAGACATATGAAAAAATAACAGTAATTCTATGCTGTGGTTTTCCTGCTGCGGTCTTTTTAAGACTATAATGTATCACAACAGAAAGGAATCTGAGGTCTTAATGCTGTGCTTATTTTACTGGTAAATACGTATTAAGGTGTTCTTCCCAGTAGGAAAAATTAAGCTTGCTTACCTATTACTTTGAGCAAAAATGAATGAATGGATGAATGAAAGAGTGAATGAATGGATGAATAAATGAATCAATCAATGAAGGACACAGTGCTGAATAAACAAAACTAACTTCTTCCTTACTTATTTTTCTTTCTAACTGAAAAGTATTTGCATTGACAGCTAGGATTTATTACACTTTATGTATACCTGTGCCTCTGTGAAAGAGATTTCAAATAATATTTTCCTTTTGCCTATTGTAAACTGTGGAAAGATAACCAATCTTCTTACTATGATATGCATTGTATAATTCTCCGATGTGACTGTGGAAAAGAGAAGTCACAGAATCAAACATTCTCATTTGGATGGGACACACAAGGATCACTGAGTCCAACTCCTATGGCCACAGCATAGCATCTAGCTGTGAGCCAGAAGTACAGTCTTTCAACAGAAGAAAAAATAAGAAATTTGTCTGAACACTTTCCAATATTAAGTTTAAATGTCTTGTAATCTGGAAGTGATTGCTTTAGTTATTTATTTGATTGTATGGAGATTTTAGAGAACTCTCTCGTACAGAGTTCTCCAATTTTACGTTTTTCAAGTGATTAATTGTAGATACCTATGATCACTTTGTTGCATAATCAATGGATAGACAGATGGTATATATACATATATCCAGGAGCTTGGCAAATATAATTTATATTGGAGTAATGAGAGAAAGTCACTCACCCTATCCTAGGCTCATAAGATGAATTCCAGTGGAACAGATCTCCAGAGTAAGATCCTTCCCCACTGGCAGTCAGCTCTTAAATGGGTCTAGGAGAGGTGGAGCCAGGCTCCACCCCTTCCTGCAGCACAGGTGAATTGCCTTCACCTGTGCTGCCGTGGCTGACTCATTGCTCACCTCAGGTGATCAATCAGAGGTTCAGGCCGTGATTCAGAAGCCCCATAAACTTTGTATACCATAGAGTCCCTAAGAAATATGTATAAAACTGAATGATAAACACAAAAATTACTTGAGTCTCATATTGCCCTGAAGTGGCAACTTAAATATAAACCGAACATTTTAGGATGTCTTGTTGACATTAGAAACCTTGATTTGCATATTTAGGTAGCTGACAGATAAAGGATATAAACTTTGAAACTTTGCTGGCTACATTTCTGTCTGCAATAATGATAGTCTCTATATCTAAATAAGATGTGGTGTCCTACATTACAGATATTTAAAATGAGGTTTATAGTTATTATTTCATCTCATAAGAAATAAAATCCATATATGAAGTGAATAAGCATTGTCTTTTCTAAACTGAAAGTTAGTAAACTTCTATATAAATAAATAACTCATTAAGTGAATAAATCTGTTCTTGAGACTAGTTAAAAAGGTTAAGAAAACTGAACAGAAATATAAAAGAAAATAAGAAAGATACTTTAGAAACAGTTTTGCCTAGTATTTTATGTATGAAAGTTGAATGTTTATGTAAGTCATGTTTCTGACAAAGATTTAATGAGAGAATGAAGAAAGAAAACATTGAAGAGAAATTTATACACGTTGTTTAAGTTGATCTTCACTACTCAAGACCATACGCAAGTATTTACTTATTACAAATATTTAGTTATTAGATGTCCAGTGACGAACATACCCTCAAAAAAACACAGAAGTTGACAGGAAAGCATGTTCAATGCTCAAAAAGCTAAGAACAAGTGTTCTTACCATTAAGAATCTGTTACATTGAAACTATAAAAAACTTAGAAAGCTGTGTATAAAAATGTTAATAAAAAGTTCCTTAATCAAAAATTCCCTCAAGCCCCAAATTTCTCAGCATTTAAGTCCAATATCACATCTGTGAAGAAAAATGACAAGTGCAATCTACAAAAAAATATAATTCATGGTTTAAATAAAGCTACTACACTAGAAATTTGGTGAAGAATGGTGTTGTATATCTCTAATAAACTTAATAATTTTGACTTATTGAATGAAAGGCAGAAAAAAAGCTCTTATTAGTTGCATGTATGTAACATTGACAATGAATGATATATAATATTTATATCTTCTAATGTATACTTCCAGCCTTATCTCAATGAAAGAACAGTGCATGTACTTGAATTACATTAATAAATTGATGTTCTACATGTAAGCAATTGACACTAATATTGAAATTTTTCTATTAGTGAAATTAATCTTTAATTGAAGAAATATAGAAGTATAATATAAACAGAAATACAGTTTTTAAGTGAAACAGACCAAACTGTTTGATATCTGAAGAAATAGCAACAAGAAGCAGATTTGTTTAAGAATATAGAGAAACAGTAGGTTCAGATAGTGACATATCAGAAAAGGAAAAGTAAATGCAGCAAAGTTAGAGATGGACTCATATTGAAAAGACACACAGATATTCCTCTGCTAATAAGTGAGATAAACAATCCCGGCAACAATTAGTTTAGTTTTATTGCACCATACAAAGGCCAGTGGATTTTAGGGGGTTTATGTATTTTTCTTTTTTCAAGTGATTGCCCCTTTAACTCCTGTCTCTACAGAAAGATACAGGAATCATACTAACATCATACTAACAGGATAAGCTAACTGGCTTTCCTTCAGTGAAAAATAAATGAATCATCTGGTCTCCAAACAGAGTTTTCTTTAACTGATAGAAGACACCAACCACTTTTGAGACTTAAAAATGACTCATAAACATGTCTAGAGGATAGGACAGATGGAAAGGAATAATGGCTGCGGGCACTGCTCTTCTTCTAGTGCCCTATAGACTCAACAAAACGTATCTTGTCCTTCTGTAGTCTAAGGCATCTCTCTTAACTTCTCTCTCTGTTACAGAAAACAGTTTCATAGAAAAGCAAAGTTTAGATAAATAAAGGAACACACCTAAAAAACAGAAATTAACAACATAGTTCACTAATGAGACTAAGTACTGTATTTCTCAAAATGAAATACAGTGCAAAATTTTAAATTGTTTGGATAGAGGAAAACATTTCCTTGTTTTACTATTTGGGCTTGAAAGAGCTAAGCTCCCAGTGATTCCTCACCTACTCTAAAATCATAGCTTGTGAATGAGAAAAGTTATCAGTCTGGTGAATGCCAAGTGGCATCTGGAGGATAACTGGTAGTCTCTGAGTTTCAAAACCCTTGTTCGAAGATCAAACACTACTCAGTTAGCGTGAGACTGTTTCAGTTAAGATTTGCAAATTTTCTGTTGACTTCAGCATCTCAAAACTAACAAACTATTAGACACATTTGGTTTGGTTGAGGACTTCAATAACATAACACAATTATCTGTGTTATTTATTACTAAACTGTCAGCAATTTCAGTACTTTCATAGAATCATCATAGAATCATAAATAGCTTGGGTTGGAAGGGACCCCGAGGATCATCGAGCTCCAACCCCCTGCCACAGGCAGTGCCACCAACCTTCAGATCTGGTACTAGATCAGGTTTCCCAGAGCGGGGATGCCCTGGAGGTGGTATTGAACACCTCCAGGGAAGGAGTATCCACAACCTCTCTGGGCAGCCAGCACCTCACCAGTCTTTCTGTAAAGAACCTTCCCCTGACATCCAATATAAACATTTCCTCCTTTAGTTTAAAATCATTCTCCCTTGTGCTATCACTATCTACCCAAGTAAAAAGTTGGTTCCCCTTTCTGTTTATAATCTCCTTTTAAAAACTGAAAGGTTGCAATGAGGTCTCCTTGCAGCCTTCTTTTCTCCAGGCTCAACAAGCCTAGCTCCCTCAGCCTGTCAACTGTTGTCAGTTTATTGTCTTGTTTTCCTCATTTTCTAGCTAGACTATTAAATCTAAGATTTCCAGAGGTACGTTGTATTGGAGGATACCTACTACAGGCAAAAGAACTTCCTCAGTTTTGAACTATTGGCTATGTTTTGAGAGAGTTCTGAGGCCTTAGAAAATGGGCATCTTAGGTGGAAAGAAAAAAAAAAAAATCATTTTTTATAAAAAGAAGTAAATAAATATATTTTTTAAAGTAACTTCTATGTCAAGGTAAACATGGATCTTAAATTCCATTGTATTAGTGTAAATATATGTAGGTTGCTTGAAGGTAATACCTCCTAATTGTTTCCATGGTAACTGCAACTGATACAATGACCACAATAACACTATTTGATAGACAAAATTCTTGGTTACAAAACAAGATTTTTCTACAGAGACCACCATTAGCTGTACTTTTTCACCAGTGCTGAACAAGAGCCTGCATACTGCATGTGTAAAAATCTGCAAGGCCACCTAGAATGTGGCTTGTCTTTCACGTTGCTGTTGCCACTGTGGAAGTGAACCACTTACCACCTTACTGTGCTTGCATCCACTGTTTGATCTCTTCAACAAGTGACAATGAATGTCAGTGGCTGCAATATTTTCCGCATGAAGGAATTCAGCAACATACCTTTATTTCATACACACTTGCACGTGAAATGCCATTTTATCAGACTGCTTCTCTATTGCCATCTGTTACACGGCAACAAAATGTAATGGAATATCAATGAAAAGGCTCAACCTCTACTGCCATACCATCAACATTTACCTTTAACATTGTGGATCAATATGATAAAGTAGGAGGCATTGCTTTTGGAGCAGACTACGTGTAGCATATACAAATACAGGAAATACATATAATCATATAGAAAAAAAATGTGTATAAATTATGCATTTTCCTCATTTACAATAGATAAAGCCAAATTTATTTGTTTGTTTGTTTGTTTGTTTGTTTACAAAATCAAATAATTACTTAAGGAATTAAATACCAAAATATCTACTGCTTACAGAAGTCTAATCCCAAAAGATTATTTAAGGACCTGAAACAAAGACTTTGAGAATATATTCACACTTCTAATACAAACCTTATAAGCAAATAAGCATATGCGTAATTCTTCTGTACAACTTATTATCTTCACAACTGTTCAATGTAAATTTGATTGCTATAGCTAAAATATTTATCTAGTCCTGTGCCAAATATAGCACAGGCTATTTAGATTTTGCTAATTGCACTGATAACACAACAGACCAAATGCACAACTTTCAAAATCCAGTTGCCTTAATCAGAGCAGAATTAATGAACTGGAGGTCTTCACATATTATAAGAATGGATCATATCATTTCCCTTTTCCTACAGTTGACTGACAGTTAAAGCTCCCGTTGACAAATTGAACGTTAAGATTTGAGGAGTTTTAAGATCTAAAAGGCAAAAACCTTCCGTTTTGATTCCTACACAGTTCATTTATGTATGAGGGGGGAGAAAGAATCACTCCACCTTTAGACATTTCTGGTTAAGAACTACTTTTCAAGATTTTTTTTTGAAACTCAGTCGTGGTGGAAAATACAGGTAAGATTACAGAGAAGGATGGAGTACAATTGTGTACTGAAGCAGCCAGGGAATGTTAGAGCATAGATAAGCTCTTCTCATCCAACTGGGAAGGCAAGTAAGAGAATGACTTAGATGGCATTCAAACCACTGAATATAATATCTGCATACTTAACTTTTGCTTCGATTTATCTTACTAAAAGGAATAAAGTTTCATTGAGCTTTCTGTATTTATATGGCATCGATATAAACTATGAAACACAAATGGTATCCATATTAACTGTAAACAACTATGAAACTAGATAATATGTACAAGTTTGAAAGATTGGATGCAATTGCTTTAAGTAAATGCACTAGAATTTACTATGTAGTTATATCAGTGCTTAAGAGCTGAAACTGGAATAGTAGTCTCAACAGACAAATGAACAAAAAGCAAAAAAGTATTTTAATTGTTGTTTGCAACAGAATGGTCTAGATGCGAAACAATAAATAATATTCTTTTTTTTTTTTTTTTTAAGTTATATTTCTTACTACTTCTAACAGCTATTCTGGTACTGATAGTACACATTCAAAAATCCTCTTGCAATGCATTGTATTTGAAATAATTATTCTGTTTTATTATCCTACTGGAGTCCATAACAGGCTTTACAGCATCTTTTCCCTCAGAGAAAAATAAAAATCCAGCAACAACAAACAAAACCTACTTGCAAACAAACAACAAAACATAGTAAATTGAAGAGATTTTACACTCTTATCAACTTAATAAACTAGTAAGCTACTGTATTTTTAGGTGCATAAAATCTAGACCTGAAATCCTTTCACTTCATGCAGAATTATGATCCAAAATCCCCTGAGATCATGGGGAAACTAGATAGCTCAGATCCTTTTTATGAACATTACAGCAGTAATATTTTATTTTGTTCACAAAAGCTAATAAAAATAAGTTTTGAACACATTTTCCCAAATGTTGTATGAACTTGTCTTATGAATCAAGAAAAAAACAATGGTTAAATCAGCAGGAAAGAATCTTAATATACACTATTTAGCCCATACTATATCTGCTTATAAAATTAACTAGACATTTGGTCTGTGCAAATAACTGTAGAAAAATAAATTCAGTACAACTGAGTCAATTATAGCAGCTGAGGATCTAGCTCAGTAGTTTGCACTATTAATTGATTGCAAGAAGAGATAAGTAAATTTTCACTTAAAATCATTGTTAATGATGACTGAGCTTTGTTTTCGTATATAATTAATGGAAATTCATTTTTAGGAATTTTCTTGGTAGAGTAAGAAGTTACCGTGTGCAATAAATGTGTAATTGAACAGGACATTGATATGACAATTTGCTGATCTGTTTGCTACATTAACTTATTGGTACCTTGCAGCAATGAAAATGACAATGTTCTAGATAGTAGACATTTTCCATACTCAGATGTTTACAGGTGGAAACATGTTTAACAGTCAACATATTGACAATTATTTATTTTGCCTTATATTAATGTTTATAACAACCTAAAGAGAGGGGCTCACTTTCCCTGAAAAGTGTTCTTGTTTTGACCTCCATCAGAGTCACTCTATTCATCAGTTTTTTTCTGTCGTGAGATAAGAATCACTTTTGCGACTACCAGCAAGCTGCTCTCTCATGTGACATAAAGTCTGACATTTTCTTCCTTGGGCAGTCTTCATATCTTACAGAGCCTCTCATTTTAATTCAAACTGTCCTTTCAAGAGCTAAAAGTACTCATTGACACTTCTGTTTGCATCTTTATTTTTTGAATTCATGCACGCTACTTGATTTAATAATTTATATCTAAACTGGGTTTTATCAGGGAGTGTATCACATTTAGCGGCTAAAACAAATCTCCTACAATAATTTCTTTGAATTATCTGCAGATAGATCCTTTTTACTACTTTCAGCACTCCTTGGTGAAAATTGTTTTAAGGTCAGAGTGTAAGAGTCCCGGATTTACTGTGTGGAAAGAAAATAATATAGTAAACTTGCTGCAATAAGTGGATGAGCAAGAGCCTCCACAGTGAGATCCTTGCTAATTACTTCTGAAGAGCATGCAAAGTCTAGACAAGGAGCAATTGGACCTTTGTATGTGAGGTTCGCAAAAACACATTCTGTACAAAGAAAACACATCCAATCATTGTATTTAAATCTGTATTGCACCTAAAGCTCTCTTGCAACAGTCTGACAAACGCTGGCCATTGTTTTGTTGTTCCTAGGCTGATGCATAGGGACTTTCCTTGCTGGAGAGATTTATCACTGCTTCTTAAGGGAAGGCCGCTATTACACAGCCACACAAGAAAAGGAACTTCTCACATGTGGCTTTCTGACCGTATTCATGTACATTTTTCATAATTTATCTTTTTTTTTTTTTTTTGTGAACAAGCTGGCCTAATTTTTGTACCTCTTCTTACTTGCAAGTATTTAAATAACTCTGTAAGTAATATTTGTACTGTATATTGCTGTTGTTACTTGGCCTGTATACAGATCTAAATTTATCTCCTTTGCACTTTTCTGTAAGTACATGAAATCACATCACGCATCAACTTAAAGTGGTCATAAATTTCATAGTACTCCCCATTTAGACCAAAGTAGAGCCTGTCTACACAGGACACTAGGGCATGTCCTACTGGGGAGAAAGCCTTCTCTCACACAGGATTGCTGATTCTCCAGGTGTAGAATGAAACAATCCTCCAGATAGGAAAGGCAAAAGCTAATTAACACTGTGATCTAAAAGCATGTGAAAAAGATTCTCTTTTTGCACAAAGAACAAAAAGCCAGATTCCTTATAGATAAAACTGGTCAAGTAGTACTTGTGAGGCCAGCACTTGAATTATTTGTTTCTGTTGTTGTTATTTATTAGATTTCTTTATTTCCTTCAAAGGCATTTAAACTTTATGAGAAGAACAATACCATTGTTTGTTGCTCAAAAACAGTTCATTAATAGATTGTTTGGGCTATCTGTAGTGTTATTTGAACTATCTACAGATCACTGAAATTTCTGCTTCATAACATAAAGTAAGTCATGAACTGCAGGTTATGGAAAATCAAAACTTAAAACTAAAACAAATTAGTAAGTTCAGTATTTACTAGTGTAAAGCATCTGATAATCATCTGAATATTCATGATTTCTCTGATCCAACAAACATCTACTTGCATGCATATTGACACATTTGCTTATATCCAGAAGTCTTCAACTTTTATAGGTAGATTCTAACACTTTTTTTTTTGTTACTTCACATTTCTTCTCAAACTTTTTTTGCCACAAGAAAAACTGAACACAACAATATTTTTTTTTCTCATATATTTCCCTTCAACTTTCCTTTCCCAAATGACATAGGAGGCCCGCTCCAAAAGTAATGTCTCCTATTTTATTATGTTTTCTCACAATGTCAAAGGTGAATGTTGGTGGTATGGTAGTAGATATTTAATCTTCTTGTCAGTAAGAGAAATGTCAGCAGAAGGGCAGTCTGACAGAAGGACATCTAACATAGAAGTGCTTATGAAATGAAGGTGTGTGTCTGAATTTTGTCTTGTGGAAAAAATGACAACAATTGGCATCATTGATGCTTGCTGAATGTTTATGGAGACCAAACAGCGGATGTGAGGAGAGTGAGGTGGTAGGTGGTGCATTCCAGCAATGACCACATTAATATAAATTACAAACCAATTTGTGCAGATTTTTGTGGGCACGGCACTCATGTTCTTCTTCATTGTGGCAAAAATGCACAGATAATGGTGGTGATTAAGCTGAACCATAGTGTTTTGTAGTGGAGAAATTTCTCGATGAAGTTGTGTTATTGTACTCCTCCTATCCGTTGTAGTTTCCATGGAAATAAATAGCAGACATTTATTTCAGAGTGATAAACAAATAATATTTATTTATTTATGTGTTTATTACTGTACTATGAACTCTAAATCAGACAGAGGCTTTCCTTTCAGTTTTTGGCTTTCCAAATGCTTAGGCTTACATTGCCTTTTTTCAGACTAGCTTATGGTTCACCTAGCAATTTCCTCTTCAGAAAATTTATAATCTACCTGTTTTGTTTCATCAACCCAACCAAATTAAGTGTGAATGTACTTTTTTATTAAATAATCCGTTGTTGTTCAAAGATAAATTAAAAGTTAAGATATATCAAGTCAGATAAATAAAGTATATGAACATGTATATAGTACACTGTAACTTTAAAAACTGACAATAAAAAATAAAGCATAAACTTTATGAAATTATATGACTGTGACTTTCCATATGCAGACAGCAAGATGAAACTGAAGTCTGGTAGATACATCAAATCAAGACAAACAAAAAAACAAAACAAACAAAAAAAATCAAATATCCGGGCCTCCTTATATCTAAAAATATCCCAACAAAACATTCAGGGCTATTTGTTCCTTGGAATATTAAATATTTTTTCTTCAAAATAAGGCAAAATCAAAATATAAAAGTTACCCTTACCTGGTTTTTCTGCTCTTTGTGAAGACCCAACAAATACTTCAACAAGAGGAGTAAAACAGATCTCAATTCCTGATGGTAAATCAATTGGCTAAGTATCGTGGATTATATGCCTCAAAATGCAAAAGTTTGCTTAAAATGCAAGCAGTCATATAATGGATTCATACTGCCAAGGACACTGACAGACTGCTGAAACAGTGTCAATTTCACTTCCTGTCTTCATAATATAGCACATTATAGGAGGCTCTCCAAGGTGGGAATAGCAACTGGTTATCAGATGGATGGTCTTTCATTTTCCTGTTTTCATTTCTCAATAACTTTTATTTTTTTTTATTCTGTCCCACTGCAATAGTGGAAGAAGTTCGAGTCCTTCTCATCACATTGAAGTTCATGGGGCTGGACAATATCCATCCTAGGGTTCTGAAAGAGGCTGATGTGGTTGCCAAGCCACTTTCCATCATATTTGAAAAATCATGGCTGTCTGGTGAAGTTCCAGGTGACTGGAAAAAAGGAAACGTTACTCCCATTTTTAAGAGAGAGAAAGGAAGACCCGAGGAACTACAGGTCGATGAGTCTCACCTCTGTGCCTGTGAAGATCATGGAGCTGATCCTCCTAGAAGCTATGTTAAGGCACGTAAGAGATAAAGAGGTGATTCAAGACAGCCAGCATGGCTTCATCAACGGCAGATTGTGCCTGACCAATCTGGTGGCCTTCTATGATGGAGTGATGGCTTTGGTGGAAAGGGGATGAGCAATGGATGTCATCTACCTGGACTTCTGCAAAGCCTTTGACATGGTCCCTCACCACATCCTTCCTTCTAAATTGGAGAGGTGTGGATTTGAAGGAGGGACTGTTTGATGGATTAGGAATTGGCTGGCTGATCACAGCCAAAGGGTTGTGATGAAAGGTTCGGTGTCAGGGTGGAGGCCAGTCACAAGCAGTGTCCCTCAGGGATCGGTCCTGGGATTGGTGCTCTTCAACATCTTCATCAATGACATAGACGATGGCATCGAGTGCACCCTCAGCAAGTTTGCAGGTGACAGCAAGCTGGGCGGTGCAGTCAATAAATTGGAAGGAAGGGAAGCCATCCAGAGGGACCTGAACAGGCTGGAGAAATGGGTCCAGGAAAACCTAATGAGGTTCAGTAAGGCCAAGTGCAGGGTTGGAGCAATCCCGGGTATCTATACAAACTGGGGGAAGATCTCCTTCAGAGCAGCCCTGCAGAGAAGGACTTGGGGGTCCTGATGAGCCAGCAGCGTGCACTTGTAGTCCAGAAGTGCAACTGTATTCTGGGTTGCATTAAAAGAGGGGTAGCCAGCAGGGAGAGGGAAGGTGATTGTTCCCCTCTACTCTGCTCTTGTGAGGCCCCATCTGGAGTACTGTGTCCAGGCTTGGGGCCTCCAGTACAGGAAGGACATGGAGATCTTGGAGCAAGTCCAGAGAAGGGCCATTAAGATGATCAGAGGGCTGGAGCACCTCTCCTACTAGGAAAGGTTAAGGAAACTGGGCTTGTTTAACTTGGAGAAGAGAAGGCTCCGGGGAGACCTCATTGCAACCTTCCAGTACTTGAAGGGATCATAAAAACAGGAAGGGGAACGGCTGTTTATGAAGGTGGATAGTGATAGGACAAAGGGGAATGGTTTTAAACTGAGACAGAGGAAGTTTAAGTTAGAAATTAGGAGGAAGTTTTTTACTCAGAGGGTGGTGACACACTGGAACAAGTTGCCCAAGGAGGTTCTGGATGCCCCTGGAGGCATTCAAGGCCAGGCTGGATGTGGCTCTGGGCAGCCTGGTCAAGTGGTGGGCAACCCTGCACATGGCAGGGGGGGTTGAAACTTGATGGTCATTGTGGTCCTTTTCAACCCAGTGCATTCTATGATTCTATGATTTTTTGCTTTCTATGTGCTTATTGTTTGCTGTTCACTGTACTATGGAAGATACTCATTAAAAAGTGGTGCTGGGATATAACTCTGAAGGAATAACCTCATGGAAGGGCTGCAAATACAAGGTTGTAGAGTTTCTCATTAGGATGCAAATGTTTCACGTGTGTCTTACTAGCAAGAACTGACACCTTTGCTCTCCTTCTTTTTATATGGACATCAAAATCCCTCCTAATTTTGAGACAATTATATTTTACTCAGCTGTGTGAGTTATCTTATGAAGCATATCTAGATCTTGGAAGAAGAAGGCTAATTTTATGTTGATATGGGAGCTTTGCAGGATAACCTCATGACGTTTATTATCAGACTTCATGGTTCTTCCTTATCCTATTAATTAGTTACCTGAAAAAAGAATGAAAATCTCAACTGTGTGTTCCTCGCCCAACAATTCCTTGCATACATTGATGAAGACCCTAAGTTCTCTCTATCCCAAATGGAGTTTTTACTCAGAAGTTGCTGTGTTAGTTGCCCAAGGAATGAACTTAGCCCAACAAATAAAGTATTTTGTACTTATTTTGTGAGGAAATCATAGAATTGCAACAACATGAACAGAAAAAAGGGATCAAAGTGATGGTGCTTTTTTCCAAATGTAAGCACCAATATTTGATCTTGTGTGATTATGGCTACCATTTAGCATGCTAGATAAAGAGGGATAAAAAATATAAGATACTTGACTTTGCATGAACTTCTCCCTCTGTGACCAAAACTAAGAAGAAAATTCTTTTTCACAGAGAATGAACATTCATGATCCTGTCTTTTTAAAACATTTAGGCTTGAATTAGTAAGTGGTGCTCCAGAAACATTTGTGACAAAAATCTATTCGCAAGTACCAATTTTTATTTCACTGAATTGATTAAATTTTATGAGTGTCTATAATCTCCCACATTCTTCTGAATTAGTGGTTTGCTTTCAGAGTTCCACAGCAGATATAACTCTTGGCAAAGAAAAAAATGTCAACCAAAGTACAAGAAACAATGCTTAAATACTGCAGAAAAAGAGAGAAAATAATAATAATAATAAAAAAGGAAAGAAATCACATCTGCTAGGTAGAAATTTATTTTTTGTATAAAGAGATGCTCTAATTGCAGTAAATGATACTCAGTGATCCCAAGATCAAGATTCACTTAAGAGAACTATCAAGAAGCTACTTCAGGGTACTCTAGTGGGAATTCAAAAAAGAGTTAGGAAAATGGTGAGGATTTTGCATTCAGTCGTTCTGACTCAGAGGAACAGAACCAGATTTGCATGGAATGAGCAATATGCTGATTAACATAGTCAGTGGCTACACCATCAATGCTATTTACTTTTAAATAAGTGTTAAGAATTACCTTTTCCTTCACAGGGCAAACCCTCAGTATCTTGTTTCTAAATGTAGGGTATTATTGTCATTGAAAAATAATTGTTTCAATCATCTCAGCTGCAAAACACTTTTTAATCCGCTATGGTTTGAATTCATTTACAGAAAAAGATCAAGTGGTTGCTGAAGAAATTATGATTTCCCCATCACTCTTTTCTGTGAAGTGAAAAGCCTGCAGTTTATTTTTCAAAGGTCACTGAAGGAACTTTAATAGAGTCTTATCACAGCTATGTCAGCTATTTCTAGTTTCATTTCTCCCAGCCAGATAAGCCACCAAAAATGAAATGTCTTTGTTTTTAGTTTTTAATTCCCAGTTTATTTGCACAAACAGCTGTCCAACAAATCCCCCTAGACTTCTTCTCCAAGCTCAACAGTTCATCAAATTTTTAATGATGTTAGCTCAGTTTAATATTTTATTTTCTATTCATCACTCAATTTCAGTTTAAATTGTGCAGTTAAAAAAAAAAAAAAAAAGTTTTGTTGTCTCCTAGACTCTACCCTTTTCCATCCACAGAACTCTAACTTCTAGCCTTTAATGTTTTCCTAATTTTAAGAGTAGAGTGGGTGTCTCCAAAAGTCCAGAAATCCAGACCATAAATATTTGCCGCTTTCTGTTGAAAGTATTGCTCTAAGGAAATAAAAGCATCTAGACTACTATTCTGTGATTTCTATTTGTCTAATTAAAAACCTCCAAGTCTTCTTTTCTCAAGGCTAAACAGACCCAGTTCACTTAGCCTTTCTTCATAGGGGAGATGCTCCAGGCTCTTCACCAACTTTGTGGTCCCTTCGCTGGACTCTTTCCAAGAGGTCCCTGTCTTTTTTGTAGTGTGAGCCCAGAACTGGACACAGTCTCCTACAATAGGAATCTCCTACAATAGGTATCTCCTACAATAGGAAGTGCAACACATAAGACCAACTACAAAAAATTATATCTAAAAATAGTCAGGTACATGGAACTTGAAGATCCCCATCAAGTTCACAGTTTTGTCAAAATAAATCTCAATATTGGTAACTATCTATTACTATCTCTTATTTTACTGGGAGTAATGGAAGTGGTATTCTTATTATTTTTAAAAGGAAGAAATTAAGAACTTTCCAAATGTCACTTGTTTTTAATCCGAAATTAAAATATAATATTATTGAAGTACTAATCATTCTAAATGCAATATGTATCTTTATTTTTCATCAAAGCTCATAGCAAAGAATATGATGGTAGATGTGTACCACCATATTTATGGTAACAGCCATAATGATTTCATTTATCTTATTGCATCCTTCTGATTGCACACTACATATGCTGCAGCAGCAGGTGGTCCTATACTTCAGCTTAACCTCCCCAAGCTCTCTATTTTCTCACAGTACATAATGGGCTGAACAAAATAAATGCTGTGAAACTGCAGGTAGTTATGATTGTGCACCATGCTTTCCAATTTCCATGCATGCAAAATCATTATATACTCAGTTTTTGGTGTGGTATATACTGATAGAACACAATTTACCATGCAAAGGAGTATGATGCTGCAGCTTACTGAGGCTTGGATATTAGTATGCTTGAGCAGCCCTTGGAACAATGGGAAATCCTGTACAGTTAAGAATAGATCCTTGAATAGATGTTCTCTGGTATTATCCCAAGAGATTCCTGGAAATAACTGACCTCTAAGCTAAGTAAGTGTAGTCAGGCATAGTTATGTGATCAATGGTTTTTCCAAATTAACCATGAAGTTCAGTTTTATCTGAAAATTAGAATGATGTCCATACTACACAGACTTTTTCTATATTTAGTAATGCAAACTTATAGCTAGAAAAGAAGAAATTAAATCCTGTAAAATGGGTAAATGCAACTACATCTGCACCTGCAGAATTAGGACTGCTTCAGACTTCCTGGACCCAAGTTTTCATTCTGAGACCCAAGTGATACTACACAAGAGACAGAATGTAATCTGCATTGGCATTTTTCTCAATTTCATTTTTAGTTTGTAAACTTATAAACTAAACTTTACCTTAAACCTAACTTCTACAAGGTAGGACTGGCAAAAATTTAAGTGCTCAACTTGCTGATCTTTAACATAAAATATACACATTTCTAAAATACCTTTTATAGCTCCTAATAAAATATCCTGATTAATTAAATATTTGGTCTGACCTGGTCATCACTAAGATGCTGATGTTTTATATCCTTGTCAATGGTTTACGGGCTGGTTCGGTCCGGTTCCGTGACTAGAAGGGAGGAGGGATCCGCGCCCCTGGAAAAGGAAAATAGGGGACCCCAAAATAATTGAAAACAGCGGCAACAATCTGAGGTGAAACAAACTAATTTACTAAATATAGTATCAGCAGAATATAAGGAAAGAGAGAGAATGTGTGTCTGGAAGGTGGATCGGCCTCACCACAACGCTGAGATGAGAAGTGCAGTCCAGTTGAGCCGATGAAGAAGCGCAGGCGGAGAAGCGCAGACAGAGAAGCGCAGACGGAGAAGGGCAAGTGAAGCAGCGCAAGCGAAGCAGCGCAGGCAAAGAAGAGAACATCAGGTGACCTTGCCGGGAGTTATATCTCCTCGCTGACCGCAAAGACCCCTGGGGAAACGTAGCTGCTCTTCTCCTCCGGACAGGCACCCGGAACTTGAGCATCAGCAGTCAAATCCCCAGTGCATTACATGATGTTATGATGTGGAATACTGATAACGAAAAATCATGAAACCATGACATTCCACCCCTTATTCCACATCACTACATCATGCTTAATATATACAAACAAAATATAAATACGCGCACAAGGAATTACTGACCGCACTCCCTCAACATCAAGGTCCCTTGTGGTACACATTGAACATCCCCGTTTTCCTGCATCACCCACCAAGTGGACCCAGGTCCCTGGGCAAAAACAGTTCCACGAAGAGGTTTGTCCTTCTCAGAGGCTGGAATAACCCAAACTGCCTTTCCCAACGTGTTCTTTACATGTACAACAGGGACTTTATCTCCCTCCACGGTATGTAGGGAGCTGGACTGGGTTGGACCATCATGACTGATAGATCCTCTGGTATTGACTAACCAGGTGGCTTCTGCCAAATGCTACTCCCAGTGCTTAAATGTACCGCCTCCCATTGCTTTCAGCATAATTTTTAACAACCCACTGTATCGTTCAATCTTACCTGAGGCTGGTGCATGGTAGGGAATATGGTAAATCCACTCAATACCATGACCTTTAGCCCAAGTATTTACAAGAGAATTTTTGAAATGAGTTCCATTATCCGACTCAATTCTTTCTGGGGTACCATGTCGCCACAGGACTTGTTTCTCAAGACCTAATATGGTATTTTGAGCGGTAGCGTGGGGTACTGCATAGGTTTCAAGCCACCTAGTTGTTGCCTCCACCATGGTGAGCACATAACGCTTACCATTGCGAGATGGTGGCAAGGTGATATAATCAACCTGCTATGCCTCCCCATATTTGTACTTTTGCCATCACCCTTCCTCCCAGAGAGGTTTGATTCTCTTGGCTTGTTTAATTGTGGCACATGTGTCACAGTCATGAATGATTTGCGCAATAGCATCCATAGTTAAATCCACCCCTCGGTCTCTAGCCCACTTATATGTTGCATCTCTTCCTTGATGGCCTGAGGTCTCATGGGCCCATCGAGCTAGAAATAATTCACCCTTGTTCTGCCAGTCCAGGTCTATTTGAGCCACCTCAAACTTGGCAGCTCTGTCTACCTGATGGTTATTTTGCTGCTCTTCAGTAGCCCTATTCTTGGGCACATGGGCATCTACGTGACGCACCTTTATAACCATATTCTTTATTCAGGCAGCAATATCTTTCCACAGCTCAGCAGCCCAAATAGGTTTACCCTTTCTTTGCCAGTTGTTTTGCTCCCACTGCTGTAACCACCCCCATAGAGCATTTGCCACCATCCATGAGTCAGTGTAAGGATAAAGCATTGGCCACCTCTCCCATTCAGCAACATCCAAGGCCAGTTGGACAGCCTTTACCTCTGCAAATTGGCTCGATTCTCCTTTTCCTTCAGTGGCCTCTGCAACTTGTCGTGTGGGGCTCCACACGGCAGCTTTCCATCTGCAGTGTTTCCCCACAATACAACACGATCCATCTGTGAATAGGGCATATGTCTTCTCATTTTCGGGTAGTTCATTATATGGTGGGGCCTCTTTAGCACGTGATACCTCTTCTGCTGGCGGTGTTCCAAACTTTTTGCCTTCAGGCCAGTCCATGATCACCTCTAGGATTCCTGGATGGCTGAGATTCCCCATTCGCGCTTGCTGCGTAATCAGTGCAATCCACTTACTCCAAGTGGCATCAGTGACATGATGGGTGGAGGGACCCTTTCCCTTGAACATCCAGTTCAGCACTGGCAGTCGAGGTGCCAGAAGGAGCTGTGTTTCTGTACTGATTACTTCGGAAGCAGCCCGAACCCCCTCATACGCGGCTAAGATCTTCTTATCAGTTGGAGTGTAGCACTCTTCAGACCCTCTGTACACCCGACTCCAAAATCCCAGGGGTTGGCCTCGAGTCTCTCCTGAGGCTCTTTGCCACAAACTCCAAGAGGGACCTTTCTCTCTAGCAGCAGTGTAGAGGATGTTCTTCGCATCCTGTTCCATCCGTACTGGCCCCAGGGCCACGGCACGGGCTATCTCTTGTTTAATCTGCTCAAAAGCCTGCTGCTGCTCAGGACCCCACACAAAATCATTCTTCTTCTGTGTCACCTGATAAAGGGGGCTTACAATGAGGCTGTAGTTTGGAACATGCATTCTCCAAAAACCCACTACGCCCAGGAACGATTGTGTCTCTTTCTTATTAGTGGGTGGAGACATGGCACTGATTTTGTTGATCACATCTGTTGGGATGTGACGACGGCCATCTTGCCACTTGATGCGTAGGAACTGAATTTCCTGGGCAGGTCCTTTCACTTTGCTTCGCTTAATAGCGAAACCAGCACGCAGAAGGATCTGGATTATTTGCTCTCCTTTCTCAAAAACTTCCTTTGCAGTGTTGCCCCACACAGCAATGTCATCAATGTACTGTAAGTGATCAGGAGCACCTCCCTGTTCCAGTGCAGCTTGGATCAACCCATGGCAAATGGTCGGGCTATGTTTCCACCCCTGGGGCAAACAATTCCAGGTATACTGAATGCCCCTCCAGGTGAAAGCAAACTGTGGCCTAGATTCTTTGGCCAAAGGAATGGAGAAAAAAGCGTTAGAAATATCAATGGTGGCATACCATTTGGCTGCTTTTGACTCCAATTCATACTGGAGTTCTAACATATCTGGCACAGCATCACTCAATGGGGGTGTGACTTCATTCAGGCCACGGTAGTCCACCATCAGCCTCCATTCTCCACTGGCTTTACGCACCAGCCATATGGGGCTGTTAAAAGGTGAATGAGTCTTGCTAATCACTCCCTGATTCTCTAGTTGGCGAATCAGCTTCTGAATGGGGAGCAAGGAATCCCTGTTGGTGCGGTACTGCCGTCTGTGCACCGTTTTTGTAGCAATCGGTACCTGTTGCTCTTTCACTCATAGCAACCCCACGGCAGATGAATCTTCTGACAGGCCAGGCAAAATAGACAACTGCTTAACACCTTCTGTGTCTACAGCAGCTATTCCAAAGGCCCATCGATACCCTTTGGGATCCTTAAAATATCCCCTTCTGAGGCAGAGGAGCGCAGACGGAGAAGCGCAGACGGAGAAGCGCAAGCGAAGCAGCGCAAGTGAAGCAGCGCAGGCAAAGAAGAGAACATCAGGTGACCTTGCCGGGAGTTATATCTCCTCGCTGACCGCAAAGACCCCTGGGGAAATGTAGCTCTTCTTTTCCTCCGGACAGGCACCCGGAACTTGAACATCAGTAGTCAAATCCCCAGTGCATTACATGATGTTATGATGTGGAATACTGATAACCAAAAATCATAAAACCATGACAATCCTACTCTATATTACAATTCCAAGAATTAATTAGTTTAGTAAGGCTTACACAAGGGTTAAATAGGCTTCATAAATAGGAAATAGTTATATAGTAATATATATGTTAGTATAAATGATGTATGTAATATTTATTATAATTCATATATATAAATATTATAAATGTGTATTGGGAAGAGATGTAAAATGTACAAAAATATGTATAGTACTCCAGGATCACATTTTTAGGCAAGAGGCACCTGAGCATTCTCTTTAAGCCAATTGACGTGGTAAGTGTCTGTCTATGGTTTATGGACTCATTCAGCCCGGTTCTGTGACTAGTGGGCAGAGGGATTTCGCAAAATCCGCACCTCCACAAAAGGGAAACAGGGGTCCCCAAAATAATTAAAAACAGCGATAACGATCTGAGGAGAAACAAACTAATTTACTAAATATAGTATCAGAATGCAAGATAACACACTATAATACAATACAATTAGAATTGAAGCTAGTAAATCAAATATAATGAGAGAGTGACTGAAAGGTGGATAGGCCTCATTGTGGGGAAATCTCTTGACTCTCAGGATGCGCTAGAGACATAACAGCACACCAATGTGGTTAAAAGCTATTAGTCTACTTTATTGTTAAGCACTACACTATTTATACATGTTAGCAGGGCATTATGCAAAAACACTCTTCAATTGTTCACACAGAAGCTTATCCAATCAGAGCCATGAGATGTTCTTTGTTCTTCAAAAGGTGTCCTTGATTCTCATACTGCTTATCTTGCTCCGCAGCTGCTGCTCTGAGCAGCTCCCCCTGCTCCACAGCTGCTGCTCTGAACAGTTTTTTTTTTCCTTGCGTTCCCACACCTCATCATAACGCTGAGGTCAGATGTGCAGTCCAGTTGAGCAGTAGGGAGGAGAGCCTGATGAAGAAAGGCCGTCAGATGACCTACCAAGGCCTTATATCTGTTCCCCCTGAGCGGAAATGATAACAGCATAGTGAACAGTCTTCTGAGGAATGTAGTTCTTCTCTTCGGGGACAGGTACCCAAAACTGGAGCATTAACAATTTAACTCCCACCTGCATGATGTTATGATGTGGAATACCGATAACCAAAACTCATAAAACCATGATTGTGCCTTATACATGTATGCACATTCTGGTAATAGTGCTTTTGTTTTCTGATGTTTTCTGGCTAGTTAAATAGAAACTGGACATGAGCCTCCAGATCTCCTGTATAATTTCTGCTAGGTTGGAAACTTTGTAGTCTATTTTGTTCCCAGCAGCTATGGGAACCACTAACCCTTCTCCTGTGGCTGTTCTCCTCCCTCCTCACTGTGCTTATTACACAATGCATTTCTACTGACATGTAGTGAAAATAAATGAGTTTAATAACTATATTTAAAACACGTCTCCATTAAAAGAAGCCATAAAAAACTGTTTTCAAGCCTAAACAATTAATGTTATGTCTAATTCTGTAGCTTCACATTAGAATCCTGCACTCATTTTCCACCTAGCTATGTGCTAGATGTTCCTGTAATTGAAGTACAAGTAAAATAATAAGAAGAATAAAATTGAAACAAAACAACTAAACTAAAATTGTTGATGCTACTATAGGAGATAAAACTAGTATACAGCATTTTACTGCAAGTCCAAAACTTCTTTTGATTACTAATCTTTTCTGTAGTTTGCGTTCCATTCATGCTACATTTCAAAGCTGAGCATTTAAGTAGGTGTTTTTACAAGTAGTGCCTTTTTAAAAAAGCAGTTTTGAGAATGTTCTTATATAAGGTAGAAGATCAGAAGTTTGAGCCAAAAAGAATGCAATCTCCAGAGGTACTGTATGTTGAAATCATCACTTAGAGGAACTGTTAAAGAAAGGTGCAGCATTGCTCCCCCACATAGGCAAACTCCCTAGTAATGGTACTACTACTATATCTGTGGGTCAATGTATAAATTGATATCTTAAAGCTGATTAATGTTATTGGATGAATTGGAAGTTATTACGTAATCTCAGCACTGGACATCTCTTGAAATCAAACAAAACAAGAAGTCTTCAAAGCAATATATCTTGAAATCTGTAGCTGTCAAATAAACTATCCAAATTACTGCTACGGAAAAGTTCATAAATCTTTTTAAATTAAATATATTCTTTGTTTCTGCCTTGGATTTGCCTATGTACTTTTTATTTTTATTATGTTAGTAAAGGTAAGTTGATAAGTGAACAACCTTACTTCATTATTTTTAAAATACTTGGAATTGATAAGTGCATACATTTACATACACTTTTGCATGTATCTGTTTAACTCTCAGATAAGGATATGAAACATATGTTAATTAAGGGAACTGTTATAGACAAGGTAACTGAATAATCATAAAACATTCCTATAGAGTATCCCAAAGAGTATCTTGAGTACCTCAGATCATATTAAACCACAGTTCTGCTGTGTACGAAATTAAGAGAAAAGAGAATGGGGTTTTCTAGTTTTGGAAGACCTAAATTAAATAGCTACTAGAAATACAAACCTTCAGTCGTCACTGCAAGTAAACAAGAAGTTAATGTGTCAGAAGGCAAGAGCTAATTGAGGGGAGATGTTAAATATTAACAGATACATTAAATGCAAGAAACCATATTTCTTTGAAAATATTGGCGAATAAATATTTATCTGCATAATGTAACAGTTAATTTCAAGCCTTTCCTAAAGTACGTGTTCAAGAACACTAGATGACAGAAGAAAAAAATTCTGTGGAGACAGACTAAGGAAGCTGAGGGGAAAATGCTCTTAAATGCAACTTATCCTTCAAACACTTATCTTTGTATCAATCCTCTGGTTGTATTCTTCTCATCAGACAGAAGTAAGATGGAGAAGCAGTAGCATTCATTAAAGAAGCACCAAACCCTCCAGGCTGTTTCAATTTTCTCGGCTTCTCCTATTGCCTTGTCAGTAAGGGAGCCTGGAGAGGACAGAGGTGGGAGGTGACAGAACCAGGACAGCTGACCTAAACTGGCTGAAGGAATATTCCATGCCGTATGATATTACATGAAAAAACAAAGGGGAGATGGCCAGAGGAGGGGCCACTGTTCAGGACTGGTTGGACACTGGCCAGTGTGTAGTGAAACATTTCTTGTGCATCACATATAATCATTACTGATATTTCTCTCCTTTCCATTTCTGTCTTATTAATTTGTTGGGGTTTTGTTTGTTTGTTTGTTTGTTTGTTTTCTGACTCTATCCCTCCATCCCGCTGCAAAAAGGGACAGTGAGCGAAAGGCTGTGTGGTACTTAGCTGTCTGTCTGGTTAAACTGCAACAGTGAGCAGTTTGAACTGTACTCCAGCTTTGCTGTCAGCTCATTCCTTGGCTACATTTGGATAACTTCAAGTATTTTTCTCCAAAAGCATATAAAAAAAAGATGTATGCAATAAATGCCATCTTACTAAAGCATCTTAAAGAAATCAGATGTTAATTTTCAGGAGAATATTACTTGTTCTTCATAGAAACCTTATCCTTGAGAGAGTGCAACTCTGTGCTCTCATATATTCAGAATTTTTGTTAAAGCTATTGCCTTCATTTTTTTTTTTTTTCATTTATATATGTGTATATATATATTATTTTATTTTATGTTTATCTTAGCTCTTAACACAGTTTCTGGAATCAGAATACATGCTAATTTAAATATTAAGGGAGTTTGACAGTCATTATTTTTAACTGTCTTTAAATTGAAAACAATATTTTTAAGATATGCAACAGAAACATCACAATACCGCATGTCTGGATATTTAATTTAGCAATGATGATTCATATATAAATCATTACTAAACCAGTTTGTCTACATATAGTCAGGAAATGCTCTTAAGAGCAGAAAATGAGTTAAGTAGTCATACATCTCCTGAAAAAATTATTTCCCTCTTCTTGAGCAGATGGGATTCCCTGTGTTACAGGTAATGAATACAGTATTATCCCATAATTCTGTAAATTTTATTAAACTCTCAAAACAACATTCCTAAAATTCTAACGTATTAACAATAACTTAATTGGACATTCACTAATTTATAAATATCAGCAGAATTTTGTCACAACAATATAAAACATATTTTTTATTTAAATGTGTATCTTCTCTTTTTAACATGTTATTCACGTTATGTCATTTTTTTTTTTTATTATTTTTGTCTATGTTTCATATTTTATATAATTTGTACAAATAAGATGATATTTCACCCCATGTACCAATAAATGCTGGGGAGAAAACTACCTAGAAATTAGTTTGCTAGAAAAGGACATAGGGATCCATGGAGGTGTGACTATTCCCCCCATTCTCTTTTTTCCCAACTTCTTCCTTTGGTCTGGCCTTGCAGACAAGGTCTTACGGAGGAAAATAATGAGCTACAGTACTAATAATGACCACAAATCTGTCTCAGACTGGAGGGCTGAAAAAACAGACAGCAGACACTTGGTTCAAAAACCGAGGGTCAAGTTGAACACGCTTCTGAAAACAAAGTCATCTCATCCCATAAATAGCGAGCAGTGCAAGAGCTCCTGGAGTATTTCTGAAGGACAGCTAGCCACACAACAAGATCTTCCCTCTGGTAGGGACATCTCTCAAGGTTATGACTATACAGAGATCCCGTACACCTTGATGACAAAATGCCTTTCTGCATCCTTAGTAAATGACTAATTGTTTTAGGCTTTGTTAGCTTTGCTAAGATCCTATATTTGATTGCAAGTTTTGTTAGCTTCACTAAGATGATATCTTACACTGATTGTACATATAATCCATTAGACATAAAAAATTGACTAAGTCTGGAATAAAAAGTGGATTCAGCCACATCTAGCCTCTGTGATTCCAATTTTGAAGGCAAGTCACACTTTGAACTTCATGACTCAACAGGAGCATTTGTATGTGTGTTTAACCTTAGCCTCTATTCAGGAAATAATTGAGTGTATACAGCCATCTCAAATCTTGTTAAGTCACTACATTATATCTATATTATATCTATAAGTATATTCTTGTTTCTCCCTTATCAGTGAAGTGTATTGTGGAGTTGTTTCTGTCTGCGACAGATGGACATCAACTTCAACATGAGTCAGCAGTGTGCACTGCTGGCAAAGAAAGCTAATGATATCCTGGACTGCATTAAGCAAAGTATTGCAAGCAGGCCAAAGGTGGTGATTCTTTCCCCCCAGTTAAGCACTGATGACATCACGCTTGAAGTGCTGAGTCCATTTCTGAGCTCCCCAGTACAAGACAGATATGGACATACTGGATGCAATAGACAGCCACAATGATGATTAAGGATCTGGAGTACCTCTCCTATGCAGAACATTGAGAGACCTGGGATTACTTAGCCCAGAGAGGAGAAGTCTCAGGGGGGATCTTATCAGTGTTTACAAATTCCTGAAAGGAGGGCATAAAGAAGATGAAGCTAGCTTTTTCAGCAGATCAAGAGGCAGAGAGCAAAAACTGAAACACAGGAGATTTCATCTAAACATCAGGAAGAGCTTATTTACTTGCAGATGACTGAGCACTGGCATAGGTCGGCAAGAAAGATTTCGGAGTCTCTGTCCAGTTTACTCTGGACATGATCATCATAGAATTGTAGAATCGTAAAATGGTTTGTGTTGGAAGAAACCTTAAAGACCATTTAGTTTTAATTCCACTGCCATGAACAGGGACATCTTCCATTAGATCAGGGGCCAAAAGCCCCACCCAACCTGGCCTTGAATACTTCCAGGGTTGGGACATCCACAAGTTTTCTGTGCAGGCAGCTGTAAGTGGTCTCATCAGATGTACTAGATCTGATCAGATGTACTAGGCAGGATAACCTCCAGAGGTCCCTTCTTATCAGTCTGTGATTTTGTGATTATATCACTGATAATGGAAAGTACTAAGGTTCCTCAGCATTTGGAACCCTAATTAAAATCAAATGTGAATTAAATACTCTTTTCATATTTTTTTCAATAATGATATTAAAAAAAAAAAAAGGAAAAATAAATAAAAGAAAGAACAAACAGATGAGTATTTTTTGCATGACATTTTCTATCTTAGATGTATAAAATGTTTAATCTCTTCAGGAAAAAAAAAAAAAAAAAAGGAGAGTTTCAGGTTTTCAGAAGCATGTGAAATATCTACATAAGCAGAGGACAAGGAGGGATGCAGAAATTTTGACATGTCCCTTAGCTGATGTGAACCCTTGTCATCTTGAGGACTACAACACTGGCACAGTATACAACTGTCCAGTGCATGTATCATGCTTGCATGGGTGGGAAGCCTGGACTTGCTACCAGAATGGGTGAATTCTACAGTTAGAGCAAAAGAAAAAAGATTCAGAAAGATTCTACTGAGAATTTTAAAGCTTTAGTGGAAATGTGCTCCACTGTTTTCAGGCATAGCACTAAATGAATGGCTGAAGTGCTTTCTACAAGGGATAATTTACAAGTATTTCAGTAGGAAAAAAAAAAAAAAAAAGAAAGAAAAACTAGGAAAAATGCTGTCTCTCTCTGGAGGGAAACAGGAGACCAGATTATCGAGAATATGGAAAAGGCTGAGGTACTCCATGCCTTTTTTTGCCTTGATCTACACTGGCAAGTGTTCTAGCCATACTATCCAGTTGCAGAAGACAAAGGTAGGAACTGGAAGAAGGAAGAATCACCCACTGTATGAGAGGATCAGCTTCGAGACCATCTAATGAACCTGAATGTACACATCAATGGGATCTGATGAAATGCATCCAAAGTGAACTGGTTGATGCATTTGCTAAGCCACTATTCACTGTAAATAAGAAGTTGCAGCAACTCCATGAAGTTCTAATCTTCTGAATTATTAGAAGCAGCTTGACCTGTTATTTTCCCTGTAGATATCCACATGGTTGAAATCACCCATCAGTATGAAAGCCTGAGAGCATGATACTTCTGGTAGCTGAAGACCTTGTCAATAGTCTCCTCTTGATTGCATTGCCTGTATTAGATACCAACCACAATGTGTTCTTCTTTGGTCAGGTCCATAATTTTAACCCACAAGCTCCTGTTATGTTCACAACTGTTTCTCAGAGGCAGCTCTTCACAATCTACCCATGTCTTAACGTAAATGTCAATTTCCCTGTCCCTCTAGCCCTGCCTATCGCTTCTAAAAATCTTACAGTCTTCAATTATGGTACTCCAGTTTTATGATTCATGTTTCTGTTACAGTAATCAACTCATAGGTTTCTAATTGTACCACAGTTTCTATCTCCTCCTGCTTGTTTCCCATGATGCATGCATTAGAGTAGAGGCCCTTCATCTAGGCTATCAGCCACATTATCCTCTTGGAGGAGCTCTCTCAGATTCCATTGGGACAAATCCTAGGTTTTCCCCTAATGCTTCCTAAAGTAACGTTTCCTGGTTCTTCTTTGTCACCCAGCATTTCATCCCCTTCCCCATCAAATTTAGTCACTTGGCCCATATAAATTTGTGGATAAATCGAAGGGAAACCCAAATAGGTCGTGAGATGCTGTGCTCTCACTTCAGTAAAGCACCTAAGGACTTTTAAAAGTAATGGCAAAATATCTTATTGACTGATAAAAGTTTTTATCAGATTTGTAAGAGCAAGCTACACAGAAGACAAAACAAGAAGAGTCAGTGTGATGAGCAAGACGAAGTTCTCAAGGTAAAACATTATTTCAAGTGATTTTGTTTCACACTGAACCAAAAAAAATGTACAACCTTTTCTGTACTCTACCACTTCAGCTGTTTTAAATATTTATTTATATTCATGTATGTCTACATGTATGGGTTCAATATTTCATGTTACAGAAGCACTTAATTATGTCATATTTATTCTTCTCAAATATTAGAAAAAAATATTTGTGCATGTAAAATATTTATTTCTTTGTTAGAAGTGATACATTCTTATTCTTTTTAGAACTAATTAAAAGCAAGTAATTTGGTGTATAGTCTAAAAAATCCATATACAATTGCTGACATAGAAAACCCATTTAATGTTTTCTCATCATCGTCATAGAACAACAGTAATTTCAGATACCAGGCATGGAGCATCAGATTGTTCAGATTACTTTACACTTCGTATTCACAAAAATTTAAACAATTATTCATTGTCACAATTCCCACAGCTTAAAATAAATCACAATCAAAGTGATTATTGATTTATCATAAAAAAAAAAATCCAGTTAATGAACAATCAGTGAATTTCAAGTTCAGAATCAATATTAGCCGTACAGCAAATAAACTAGTGTTAGTTACAAAATATAAATATGCACATACAGATTTCACACACTGACTTTTTATGACTTATCTCAACTTCTGATCTTGCCTTCAACCCACACACACATAACAAGATGTTATGTGCAAAAAAAAGTAATTATCTGGGACTTTAAGTTGCTTTTTACATTCAATGACTGTGTTTATAAAAACCTTTTTATTTGTTCTTTTTGCTACCAAAAATTGAATAATAAGCAAGCTGGTAAGAAAGCACCTTCCATGAAACCATATACTCACATTCAAGATATGGAAACCTACTTGTGGCATCCTGCATAGAAACTCAAGATGTTTGCAGTGGAGGATGCACCAACCAGTTTAGACAGATGCATGATGCTGATAAGTTCTCAGTCAGGTGTGACTGTACCTCTTTTACTACTTCTCCACTTCAAAGACTGCAAACTACAAACTCCCTTTTCATGTTAACTCCTTGACTTCTGAGAGAGTGACTCAATAATCTTCTGGCTACTTTTTAATACTGTTGACTGTTGTCTTAAAATAAGTTTATGCTTGCTCATTTCTTTATTTATATTTATACTATTTATATCTATTATATTTAATATTTATTAAATATAAATATATAAATATAATATATATAAATATTTATACTATTATTTATACTATTATTTATACTATTATTTCTATCTTATCAGCTATTGTTGTACATATCCGTTATTTTCAGGCTCATGGAATATTAGATACATAGGCAAAACTTTGCATTTTTATGGGAATAAATCAATGTATAGTATTTATTAAAAATAGTCCACTCCTCCTAATAATGTTAACTCTCACATTCTTTACCACTTTCCAGTCATTTCTACAGAGGAATTTTTCTGTCCCTCAATAAACCATGTTATTCCATTTTATAAATCTAAATTAAAAAGACAGGGATAAGTGAAGGTTATGACCAATCTTTGGTGATGGATCTATGCTCAAAAGAAAACAAAACAAAACAAAACAAAACAAGAACTCTTTCCTTAAATACAGAGCTGACAGAAAGATAGGGTAGATAAGGAAATATGCATAACTGCCTAATCATGCAATAGCATGTGTATTCTATCAAAAAATGTATTTTACATAAGGTTTTTCTTATATTTGAAAGCTGGGATAATTTTTATTCCTCAGAAATTCCACACAGTTAAATGAAATGCTCTGTTGCCAAACTTGAAGTTTTTTTCAGATGAAATGTGACTGACGATATTTTTCAGTTAAACAAAGGGAAAAAAAAAAAAAAAAAGAGAAAAGAAGAAAAAAATTAAGTTATTATATTTTGTATAACCCACAAAAATCAGATCCTGAAATATCATAGTTAAATGTATACTTTTAAGGAACAGTAACATGGTAAAATTTGAAAATGAATCCAACAGGGTTTTTTAAATATATTTTGATTTGAGACTACAGACACCATCTGCATTAATAATCATTCCATTTTACATTCCATCATTATTTTGTTTATTATTATGCCCTCATATTCTTTAGATCCCAACTAATACGAAATTTTCTAATGGTTAATTACATCATGTCTTTTAATTTCTGAACATTTTCTTCATTATATTATGTTTTAATCTAATCACAGCTTCCTTTTGAGACATGTTTTTGTTTTATTTTGTCTGGAAATTAATTGTGATTATTATATATGTTGGTAATTAATAACCTCACTTAAAATTAAAAAAAGCACAATTGCTCAAAAAGCATGTGCAAAAGAGCTTAAAGAGTTTTTAATATGCATAAAGTGTTAGGAATATGTTCTTTAAAATAGAAGATAATTTTCTGATTTAAAAACAGAAAGATTGATGAAACAGCTATAATTCTTGAAGGATTTGTGCTTTGAATTATTTTTGACTCATAAATACTTCACTTGCAAATTCTCAGAAAGCTCATTTCATATTCTAGGCACTAAGATTTTACTCAAGACATTGCCTTGTTAAGATTAGGCATTTCATGTCGCAAAATAGCCACCTCAGGGCAGGAATTTACATCTTCAGAATGCTTGCATTGTTCTCTGAAAGAACTTATTCTCCTCTACTAGATTAGAAAGTGGCCATTAGTGAATTCCCTCAAGTTAGGTTAGATGTATGTAGTAGTAAGTTTCATAGGACAAGGTTAAGCTAGAACTGTTCGCTAAAATGTTAAGAATATCATGATCAAAGGCAGAGAAAAAATAAAGACAAGACCAGTTATCTGGTCAAAAATTTTAAATATCTCTGAACATACAGTCTTCAGTCCCAGAAAAAGTGTGGACATGTGCTAATGATGATTTACACATACATCATAGGACAGAAGCATGCTATTCCCAATTTACAAACTGTCAGAACTGGGAACTCCCTGGCAGCTGACGAGCTGGAGAAAACCATGGTCAGCCGGCAGGTCATGGCCTGGATCAGTCCAGGTGATGGTCAGACACAGCCATGGTCAGGTTGAGGTATCAGTCCATAGTTGGGGCCTTGCTTAGCATGGTTGGGAAGGGCAGGGCAGGGCAGAGCTGCACTATAGCATGACCAGTAGCTCAGGAACCTCTAGATGAAGACAGTACTCAAGAGTTCTAAGTGGACCCTTGTTGCAACAGTCCTGCAGAACTAGCTGGGAGGCTCTCATGGGACCTCAACTACATGGAATCTATCTTGTTCTTGAGGTCCCACAGAAGGGATAGAATGCACTCAGGATCCTTTCACAATAAACATTACAGATGCATATATGTGCAGTGCTGTATTATTTGAAATTAATTGTTGCACTTTTTTTTGAGGTAGTTTATTTGACAGGTAAATTAGTTTTGAAAAGGACTAGCCTCAAAGAATGAAACTCCTTTCTGCCAGGGAAAATTGCCTTTTTCACTATTTGCACATTACTAAACACAACAGGATTCTTAGAAGAGTCTGATTAAGTAGTTCTTAAGAACACTGAGTAATTCTGATATTAAGAACAACTATATGAAAATGTCAACTATAAGGCGGTTCACTGTCTATCATTTTATCATGTACATATTGATTCTTTTTCAGCAAATTATTTTAAAAATGTTAAATGGTGTTTCTCTGCTTGTCTGTAACTGTTCATGGAGTGAAAAGCAAATTAGAGATGTTTATTGTAACCTAATCCAAATTTCAAAATTAATCTAAACGAAATCTTCTTCCATTGTTCTCTTGGTTACCATGAAAATTTTAAAAGTAATTTTTGTTATATCATATATGCTTCTCAATGTTTTTTTTCTTGGAATGTTAGAGGCAGCACATAGAGTTCTTTCTCATATACTCAGTTTTCACAGTAAAAGATAGCTAAAGATTAAAGAATTGCTACTTCATTTATTTACAAACCTGTATTCTCGGTGGTTATATTTCACTCATATTTCTGAAGTTTTCTATGCTAATATAAAATGTTTCAGCACCAACAAAAGAACACTGTTTGACACTCTAATGTCTGGTCAGCATAATGTAATTCGCTTCCAAAGAAACTGTTTATTCATTAGTGAACTGATGTAGAATTTTTTGTTTGTTTCTTATTTCTCTTTAGATAAACATAATAACACAGGCATAATGTGGAAGTTTTCATTGCAATTCCAAGGCAAATTATCTGTTAATGATGGAAAAGAATTTCAACACTGATCATTACAAATTCCATAACAACTGATCTGTCTATTCAATCTATTCAACACAGTTGACCTACTTGAATCATAGCAACTGTTTCAAAAAGATTGCACTGATCAGCAGTTGTCTTGATCCAATTATTGAATTTTACTACAAATTCATAGTTAGGGTGTTGGGGAAGGGAAGGCAGGCAATAGTAAGAAGATAGGAAATAAAAGCACTGTTTCTTTATAGAAAGCAAGAAGTTTTCACCAGCATGGATTCCAGCAGGATTCCAGTGGCATTCAGTTGGTCCAAGGATATCTTCAGATCATTGAGAAGAATTCTCTCTCTCTTTTTTCCTTTTTCTTTTCTCTCTCCATCTCTCGCTAAAACAGTCCTATATAAACTGTCCTCTTGAGGTTCTAGATATCAGCATGTTAGTATGTGCATTCCCTCTCAGGTGGTTGGTCTTCTCCAAGGGCTACTCCCCAGTAGGTTGCTTGGCCATTCCTTGGACCCTAGCAGAATCGTTTTTTCTTTCTGATCTTACTTCTGCTGCCCCTGGAGGCATAGGTAGGACTGGCAAGACAAAAAGTAGCTGTGGGCATTTGTATGAACCTTGAGACAAAGAGTGCTAAATTACTCATACAAACTTTAAAATAAGTGGTCTCGCAACAAACCTTGAGACAAAAGCCCAAAATAGTGGCTCATGGTGATCAGTTACAATACTTACATACGTTAGTTGCATTAAATGATGAATGTCATTAGGTGTTATGCTGTCCCATTTACATTAGCAGAGAAAGAGTGATTGCTTCTCAGATACAAACAGAAGTGTATTAAATGCTGAAATCATCCAAAGACAAACAGATGGCTGCTGTTCGTAAAGGGAAAAACAGTGATTATACACGTCTGTACAATACCAATAAACGCTAATATATCTGGTAGGAATCAGCTGTTTTGTTTTTTTTTTTTTCCAATAAGGCAGAATTATTCAGAACAGCTTTCATTTCAGTATTTGGTCAATTTTACATAGAAGATATAACTATACATAAAGTGTTTTTTATATCAGTGAATTCAGTTGTCTTTAATGATTGAATACTCTACTGGGGAAAGTGGATCTACAGCTCAATATAAGAATATCATAATTACTTTTTGTCACAACCCACCATTTTTTTTCTTATTTTCTGTTAATGAGAATTTGTCTCAAGATCATAATGCACAATTACTGCCCAGCTCTCTTAGATTTTCACTAGAGTTACCTGCCTAAAAGGTTAACCAGAAATCATTTTACATATATCAAGTTGGAATATATGTTGTATATGAAAACTGAAAACTCTTGCCCCAGGACTAATATTCTCTTTTGAGCTTTCATGTACTGGCATCTACATCTAATATTGAACTTGAGTTTCTCAATTTGCAGTACAGACATCTGGACAACTACATTAATGGGTTACAGAGTATTTAACTCTGTTCCTGCACAGCTTTTTGAATTAAACTTTAACAAACTAAATTTTCTCTCTAGAACTATCGTCTCTTGGCAATGGATTCTTGTTAAGGTTAATTATATTCTTTGTCTAGGTAACCCCATTTTCTCCCAATCAGGTTTTGTTTTCTAGCTAGCAAGATACTATCTATTCCCAGATTTTTACTTATATCCAAAAGATACTTCTAAATTACTGAAAAGAACAAGGTTGGGAAATGAGTCAGAACAATTAACTTCAATTTTCCACTGTCTTAAACAGTGATATCTCGGTTTGGCTCCATTTTGGACTATCCCAATTGCTGTGTCCAGAGCAAATTTGTTATAAAAAGGATTAACATCGTGCAACACGGAGGTAAGCTAATCAGCCTCAATTGATTTTTTTTGTTTTAGTTGCATGGTCACAGAAATATAGATTAACAAAAATTAACACCATATTTTATTTGACTTTTTGAATATAATATACTATACTTGATACCAAGTCCAGTCCCATGAGATTATCTTTACTTCTTTTTGCATAAACAGACTAGACTCCTTTTCCCAAACTTCTTTACATAGTATAGCTTTCCATTAGAAGTCATATGAATGTGTTAAAGTAGCCCTCTGGGAATCTGCCAATTATGATGAATTTCCCAGTTTTCTAAATCAGTGACAAAGCTTCAAGAGTAGACATGACTTTCTTGTGTAAATGAATGTGTGTCCTTCCACAGTCTTTTAGTAATAATTCCTGATCCCTTAACAAGTCACATTGCATTTTCTCTAATCTAAAATGAATTATTTGTTACAACTAATTAAAATAATTGTTTGTTCTGAACTATTTATTTGACAGATCTTGATTTAATCAGATAGATTGTCTATTTTTAACAATTCTACAACCTTTGAATCACTTTTAAATTTATCTGTATAGATTTTCCAAAATTAAACAGGCAGAACTAAGCCCAGCAAATGATTTCTCAAGGAACTGCATGAGAGCAGATGTGGGAATGTATGCCACCCTGTTCAAAATAATTTACATTTGTTAATGTTATGTAATCATAAGTCATCTGCTTTGCTAGATGATCCAGAAATCCAACTATATTGAATTTTCATTGTTACTTCCATCAATCAGATGTCATCCAACAGTAAATAAAATTACAAGCAACAGAAAATCTAACATATTTTTAATTTTGCTGTAATAAAAACTGAAAGACATGCATTTGAAATGAATTCCTTATATTCATGAAACTGAGTATAAAGCCAAATTAAAGTGTCTAGGCTTTTATTATGTCTGAATTAAAATTCATAATGTTAATTTATAAATTAAATCCATTATTTGTTAATGTAAAAACAAAAGTTTTTGACTATTAAAATCAAATATTAAATCTGGTAAGAAAACCTATTAACTCAGATATATCAATGGAGACCTCAGTTCCAACTACATTTTTTTTCTGTAGGACATGAGTCCTACATGGAAGGGGATTTTGTTTAGTTTGAAATGCAATAAACATTTTGCAATTGGGAACAACATTCATCATATTCCAAGACAGAAGGAATATACTGTAGCACTGAAAGCACAAATGTAAATAAATTGGAAGCCCAAAGTATAAAATTTAGAATCCTTAAGGGAATTCATCCTTGAATACTGATTAAATCTAAAAAAAAAAAAAAAAATTATCTCAGCATACATAAAACAGTAATAAAACAGTAAGTAATTAAAATGCAAAGGAGACATGAAGTTATAAAAGATAGCCATAGTTCCTATAAGAAATGAAACACAAGATGGACAGAGAAACTTTCAGTATTAAGTGCATTGTGCCTGATCAGTGCAGCTACTTCCATCTATGCCAACTATTATGTTCTCCATCACCTCTAGCAGAGAAAGCACCGCTTCTGGATTTGTAGAATGTATATAAATATTCACCCACATAACTCATACTGTCAAGCTGCCTGAACGTAGAGAGATGCCTGAGGTACAAACTAGATTTCAGAAGTGTCCAATGTACCCTAACAAAAGCAGCAATAAATTCTGAAGAAATATTAATTTTACGGGAAGCCAATCTTTCAGCAGTATGAAGCTCAGTTAGTTTGAATTAAAAGTATGCAGGGAAATATCAACTTTCCTATGCTTAAGATCCTTCTGCCTCTTTATTGTACTACTATTTAAATAAATACACAGTGTGGAAACACATGTATAATACAAGAATTACCTGTATTGGAAATTCAGTCAGTATCTATTTAATAGAATATCAGTTTTGTTCTTTGAGAAAATCAGAGATAATAGTCAAAGCTTGTCAGAGCAAAGTCTTCACGCTCTTTAAAGAAAGAGAAATTGTCTAAATTTACATTAGAAGGAAAAGAGAAAAGCTGCTATTCAGAAGAGAATCAAAGGAGTTACCCATACAACATCAACTGTATTTGTTCCCTGGTTCCCTAACTAAAACAATATGTACATGTGTATGATTATAAACTTGCTGTGATGCATGTATTCAGATCCTGTGTTCTTTGTTTGAGATTCAGCAAAACAGAATGATACAGTGTCACTTAAACTACTTAACACTGACAAAAATAAATAAATAAATAAATAAATAAAATAAAAAAATTAAAAATCAGTAAGATTCTGATTTACTTCAGCTTGTATTCAAAGTTGAGGAAAACATTGTATAGACATTTATGTCTTGAAAGCTACTCCTACAGGCTACAGCCACTGAATAGGGGAGAGAGATCATAATTTCAGGCTTTCCTGTAAGGCTGGAAAATAGAATAAAAATAAAATCTCATATTTCAGTGTTAAACCGACAATGTCTTACTTTTGTATCTGCTTGAGAAACTGAAAATAATTCAGGAAGCTCAACATCTAAAAAGCAAAGGTAGTCAAGTGGATTTATTTATCTCCATATGAAAAACATCCCAGCCTTGTAACCATGCTAGCAATTATTACACTAATATTAAGTGACTGGTAATACACAAAGACATTGCCTTTGTAATACAGTTCAGACAAAAATATGTGTTATCTTGAGTGAGTGATGTTGAAGAAAAATGAGCTGGAATAAACAAGGCTGGAAAATTCCAGCCTTTCTGTTCAATTTGTCAGAACTCCTTATTTTCTGCCTTTAATTACTTCAGTTATTTTTTACTATAACTAGCATAGATCCTTGACTACTGCAGATACTTTGTACTTTAACAGAAACTTTGCATTCAGCTGTTTTTTAGAAAATAAAATGGAAAACAAACAACAACAACAACAACAAAACAAATTTGTGAAATTTAACTGAAAAGAAAATCCAACTTTTTTTCTTTTTTTCTCTCTTCCCAAAACTTTTATCTGAACATACAAACATTTTACTTAGCACTGGCTAACAGCTTGATCTTTCATGTTTAGGACATGCTTAAAATGAACTGGGGCCATCTGTTAGTCTCCTACACTTATTTCTGGCTGAAAATCCAGTAGAGTATGCAGCAACACTTCTTCAGCCTGGAGACAAATTTTGCATTTAAAGGAAAAAGATATCTCAGGTTTTTTATCTAAGCTCAGATATTCAAGTCTTAACTGAACTGTTACAGAACAGTAGCAGGTTGGGATAACAGAAGGCTGGAGAATCTTGACAACAATAATAAATAAATAGCTGAATGGAACAACAAAAAACAAAAATCATTAAATTCTTAAAATTCTCCTTTTTACATACTAATCTTTCAAGAACATGAAGGTATTGAATATATTAACAATTTAAGAATTTGTCAGACCTAATGAAAATTTATAATTTAAGACATTTAGGTAATAGGAAAATATATGTGTAATGACGTGCTCCTTGGGGAAAAATAAATAAATAAAATAAAAAAATTACTTTTTGCATAAATATTTCTGGAAGATGTTTTTGATAACAGAAACACTTGTCATTTACAAGTGTCACTAGCAAGACATAACTGTGAAAATAAAAAAGGAAAAAAAAGTCTTATGTTTTGTTTCTTCCTTCTGACACCTTTTTTTCTTTATAAAAGAGAAAATATTACAGTGACAGTCATATCTCTTTCCTTTGTATATATGCTTGTTTCCTACTGTTTCTATGTATTTGTTTGTAGTTTAACCCACCAGAGAACTAAGCAACACAAATATACACTCTCACTCCCCTCCTCCCGGTAGGATGGGGAAGACGATCAGGAAAAAGGTAAAACTCGTAGATCAAGAGAAAGTCAGTTTAATAGGAAAGAAAATGAAGGTAAACTAGTAACAACAATAAGTGAATTTAAAAAGCAAGTGATGCAAAATGCAATTGATTACCACTCATTGACCAATGCCCAGTCAGCTCCTGAGGGGGAATCACCCATCCCTCCTAACCCTAAAGCCAACTTCACCTGCTGTACTGTTCAGCATAACTCCATATGGTATGGGATATCCCTTTGACCAGTCTGAGTCAGCTGTTCTGGTTCTATCCTGTCCTAGCTTCTTGTGCACCTCCAACTTCCTCCCTGTCAGGGAAGCATGAGAATGTGAAAAATCCTTTTCTTAGTGTAAGTAGTGCTCAGCAACAATTAAAGTATCAGTGTAGTATTAACATTATTCTCATCCTAAGTCCAAAACACGTATCTCCTGTGAAGAAATCTAAGTCTGTTCCAGCCAAAACCAGGACACTTCTGTAAACCAAAGTGATTTGATTTATATTACAATGTTGTTCAGGAACTCCTAGATGAGCATCCCATCATTACCCATTGATGGTAATCAATGTTGGGTTCCATGGAAATAATTTTGTAACTATCAGGGTCAGTTGGTGCTCAACAGTTACGTTCCCATGTAATATAATGATGTCCACTATGGAATCTCTAACAAGTAATCAAGCTTATTGAAAGAAGAGGAAGCTTTCAAATTATGTATTTTTTTTCAATTACAAAGAAGTAAGTGGATTAGAACTAAGAGCAACACATAGCAAAATATCTTATCCTTGTCTGTCTTCTGCAAACGGGAAAAAAAATCTAACTTTGAACATAAACAAACAAACTAAACCTTTCAGCTCATAAAAATACAGTCTTCCACAGTGGGATTTTACAGTCAAATACTTACCACCTTTTAACAATCTATTCCTTCTAATATTGATATTACTACTGCTATAAACATTCAAAGGAATGGAGGAAGTAAGGTTGTGGTGAAGAGGGGTTTGGCCTCTTCTCCCAGGCAACGGACAGGACCTGGGGAAATGGCCGCAAGTTGTATCAGAGAAGGTTTAGGTTAGACACGAGGAACGCTTTTTTCTCTCAGAGAGTTGTCAGGCACTGGAATGGCCTGCCAAGGGAGGTGGTGGAGTCATTGTCCCTGGCAGTGTTCAAGAGGCACCTGGATGAGGAGCTATGAGATATGGTTTAGTTTGTGTAGCAGTGGTAATGAGAAGACAGGTCATTTCCAACCTTTTTATTCTATGAAAATATGAAAATATGAGATATTATAATTTATGTTTATTTAAGAGTATTTGCCTATTCTACTTCATTTGGTAGTAGTCCCTAGCATGAAAAAAAAAATCCATAGCCATTTGAGGTTTGTCTTAATTCATTTAAACTGGAGAAGAGAAGGATTTTAAGTGATGTCTTCAGCTACCTGATGTGTGGTTATGGATAAGGTAAAGTCTTCTCTGAGTACCAGAGCAAAAGTAGCTCTGCAATGTTGCCCAGAGAATCCGTAATATCCATCCTTGAAATTATTCCTAATTTCACTGAATAAGTTTTATTTTGCTTTCAATCTTTTTCTTCCCTGAAATTTTAAAATGAGATCTTTTTCTGCATGAACAATCTCCATATGGTTTCTATAATCCATCTTGGACAAGCCAAGTTGGTTTGTTCAAAATAGAAGAAAATGGTAATAATTAACTAGCAGTATTCTGATGCATGATCTCTCATCCTTCTTCTATTCTCTAAGTTAATATAGGAGTAACCTGAATCTTCTTAATTTCAGTTCCTACAGTTCAAAATTTGAATGAAACAAAAAATCAGAGACTGGTAATTGAGTTACTGGACAATTTGTAATTTAGTACTGGAACTTGCAATTAGTTGTGCAACGAAAGGGATTTATTTATTTATTTATTTATTTATTTATTTATTTATTTATTTATTTATATTTTTAAATAAATAAATGACAAATAATCTAACAAATAATCAGCTATTTTGGGTGTCAGCGGTTTACGGGCTGGTTTGGCCCAGTTCCATGACTAGTGCGGCAGAGGAATTTCACAAAATCCGCACCTCCGGAAAAGGGAAACAGGGGACAGTATCTGATACTACCATGGATCCATCAGCATTAATCACAGTGGAGAGTTCATCTATTATATCTTCTTGTTTGCTCTCCATTCTGTCCAACTTTTCAGCTACCTTTGCAATGACTGAAACACAAGGGGTTAAATGTAACTCAAAGTCTTGAAGATTATTAATCAGTTCATTTATAAAGAGTCTTCTTTCTCCTCTGCCGTACATTGCTGCAAACGTACTGACATATCTTTCTGGTGCAATCTTTGTGAATATACATCACATGTTTGGTGTACACCTGACTCTCTCGGGATCATGCTCTTGGTCTGGCTTGTTAAGAATGAAATCAGGGCTACGTAGCATTTCCACCACAGCATATTCTCTCAAATAACAGATGTCTTTTTCCATATCAGCTCATTTATTTTTCTCAGGCATCAGATCATCTTTGAAGGGATATCTTTCTTTTACAGCTAACAACATCTGCTTCCAGAGGGTAAAGGCCTTGTTCTGGCATGTACTAATTCCTCTGTCAATGGCTGAGTCCCTAGCAATGCCACCCAGTTGGCGAGCTTCTCAACTATCTAGCCACACACTGTTGGCCCCATTGTCCCAACATCGAAGTAATCAAGTGGCAATAGGCTCATTTGGGTGACGTGAGAAGTCTTTTCTCAGACTTTGAATTTCATTCATTCTCAGAGATTGATCAACAATGGTAATGATATTTTGCTCACCTCTTACTCTTTCAGGACTTCTTGTTGCCCTCATAGGCGTTGGTGACTGCAGTCTTATTGAGGGCCCCTCTCCTGGACGCAGGGGCACTTCCCCTGGATCTCAGAACACTCCTCTGGGCTTCTTTCCTCCTCTTTTCTGGCAATGACTGCTTCCTCTACTTTCCCCTCCTCCTTTTTCTTCTGTTCTAACTGTCAAGATTCGTTTCATTTTCTGTCCTCTTACAGGGGCAACTGACATCAATTTTGGTGCCTCCTGTAGTTGATCAGGTCGATCAGTTCCAATGCTCTCACCCTCCAGCTTGGCTCAGAGCCTGTCTCTTTCGATTATGAGGGTATTTAGTTCAGATTTGAGCTTCGTTCCGTTTGGAGACTAAATATTGTGAACTGGAAGCTCACACACTCAGTTTGAAGTGTGTACTGTTCGGACTTGAGGATGTCCCTTTCAGAATGGAGGGTGTCTCGCTCGGACAGGAGGCTGTCGAGATTGAAGACTGTCGAGTTGGGATTCTGGGGAGTCTCCCTCGATTCGGAGGGCATCTTATTCAGACTGGAAGTCTTTTCTCTCGACTAGGAGACTCTCTCACTCAGCCCAGAGAATCTCCCTCTCAGCTTGGAGTCTCTCCTGGAAACTCCCATTTTTGTCTTGGAGACTCTCACTCATTTTGTACTGTCTCCCTGAGACTCTCCCTTTCAGCTCTGAGACACTCCCTCGGTTTCACAAACCCTCCCCAGGATATCACTGAATGGGGCCCGATAAGCATTAGCCAGGCCCCAAATCATTTGTGCCTCCTCAGATCTGCCTGACCCACTACATTGCTGTCTCAAATATCTGTTCAAGTTCTCAGGGTCTTTCAGGTGTTCAGGAGTAAGGTTTGATGACACCGAAGATATATCCATCTCTCTGAAGTCTCTTGCAAGACTCTTCGCACTCCCTGCCACTCAGTATTCTATGGTTCTGGGGAAACCTTTCTCAAAATATTATAAATCCAGATACTGAGTAAAATAAGTAAAATAATGAGCAGTACATTCAGCGAGATTAACAATGTGATCAGATGAGCATTCAAAAAATGCATAAAGGATTCGAAGTAGAGATTGGAAACCTGCTTAAAAATCACAAGTTCTGTAAAATTAGCAGTTCCCTCTGCAAACAGGTTTAAAAGATAAAGTGGAATCTTTTTTTTATTTTTTTTTTCTTTTTCTCTTTACAGAAGCAAAATAGCAGTGCTCAAAATTTACAAATATCCCAGAACATTGGCAGTCCGCCTGGACTTTCAAGGTCAAGTTTTCAGTAAGCACCTGTGAAAGAGAGAAACTTTCCCAGCGAAGCTCTCTGAGAACAGAGGGAGATTTGTTCCAAAAGTTAGAAAGCAGCTTATGCCCACATCCTCCACCACGAATGTTAGCGGTTTATGGGCTCTTTCGGCCCAGTTCCGTGACTAGCGGAGAGGAGGGATTTCGTGAATCTGAACTTCTGGAAAAGGGAAAAAGGGGACCCCAAAATAATTTAAAACATTGGCAACCATCTGAGGAGAAACAAACTAATTTACTAAATAGGGTATCGGAATGCAAGATAACACACTATAATACAATATAATTAGAATTGAAGCTAATAAATCAAATTTGTCTGAAAGGTGGATAGGTGGATAGGCCTCATCATAACGCTGAGGTGAGATGTGCAGTTTGGTTGAGCAGAAGGGAGGAGATCTGATGAAGAGCACATCAGGTGACCTTGCCAGGGGTTATATCTCCTCTCTGACTGCAAAGCCCCATGGGGTATGAGTATGTTCTTCTTCTCTTCTGGACAGGTACCCGAAACTTGAGCATTAACACTTTAACTCCCAGTGCACTACATGATGCTATGATGTGGAATACCGATAACCAAAAATCATGAAACCATGACAGTGGGTAACTGTCTCCCTTGGAAGCCACTCGGTATACCCTTCAGAGGCAGTTTAGTGTAACTGAAGAGCATCAGTAATCATAGAATCATAGAATAATCCAAGCTGGTAGAGACTCACAAGGATCACTCAAAATCAGAGTTGATGTTCATGTTATTTGTTGATTTTTGATTGCTATTTAAAATTGAAAGTTTCTACCTCAATCTTATAGATAACTAGAAGATGACAGTATTTTTTGTATATGAGTTTTAGACAATAACTTACAGTATACTGGGTGATTTCCTGAATTTTTTTTTGAAATTGACTGTTGGAGAAAACACATAGCAGTGGTTGGAGCAACTAAGCAAATGCCACAGTGACCTCTAACCCTAATACAGGTTTTATTTTCTTCTCTGTATCTTCTTACACAAGTCATGAAATATCTTCAAATTGTCCAGAGGAAGAACTTCCTCAGAAATTTCCTGCCTTTATTTGGGAGATCCTTTTCAAAGCAATACAGGGCCAGTATTTCCTTTCTCTTCCATAACTTCTTTCTATTTTGTATTTTTTGGCTCGGTATACGCTGACGTATCAGTTTGATTTTCCTTTAAATTCTCTCACTGAAAACACTATGAAGTAAAACTTGTTTTTCTGAAGATGGTTCCCTTTTACCAGTCATTCAGGAGATGCAAAAAAGTAAGCTATACAGTTACAAAGAAAATAAAAAACAGTTACAACAAACAAACAAACAATATTGCTCCCTAAGGGGAACCTACAAGAAGGAGGGGAGTCAACTCTTTAAAAGGGTAGATAACATGAGAGAAAGGGGAAAAGGTGTTAAGTTGAAGGAGGGAAGATTTAGGTTGAATATGAAGGGGAAGTTCTTTACAGAGAGAGTGGTGAGGTGCTGGAACAGGCTGCCCAAAGAGGCTGTGGATGCCCTGTCCCTGGAGGTGTTCAAGGCCAGGTTGGATGGGACTCTGGATAGCCTAGTCTAGTATTAGATACGGAGGTAGGCAGCCCTGCCTGCTGCAGGGGAGTTGTAGTTTGATGATCTTTGAGGTCCTATCGATAATAGAGGGCCATTCTATGATTCTATGATTCTATCTTCTAAAAAGATTTTATCCTTCCAGACAAAATACCCAACATAAAGCTAGACATGCACACAATATGCAAACAATTGGCTGAAGAGTTGTAAATGGGATAACACCAGGCTGAATGATAGTTGCTAGTGGTATACTCTAGGGCTCCATTTCAGGGCCTGTTTTCTCCAGCTATTTTTCAATGATGAGGACAAGTTTTGAGTGCACATTGAGCTTGCAGATGGTACTAAATAAGGAAGAGATAAAGACTCTCTTGAGGGTAAAGAGGCCTTATAGAGATTTTGATGGATTAGAGTGGTAGGCAGCCACTAATTATATGATGTTTAAGAAAAATAATTCAGATTCTGCACCTTGGACAATGTAATCTTGGATATACCTATAGGTTGGAGGATAAGTGTCTGATATGCAATTCTTAAGATTGGGGTCAAAACACAGCTAGAAACCAAAGTAACTAGTAAAAGAGTAAGATCTGGAATTCTGGATTGCCACTACATAAATAGCTGTTGTAGAATCACTGTGGGATTGTTAAAACCACGTGTGATGCCTGCTCTTTCTGATTACATTTTACTGACTACTTGTTTCAGGCAACTTTTCAGTTTTCAAGGATCTTTTCATCTACTAGGCAATTGTAACGGATTATGTTTGACAATAGCATTGTTTTCTGATGTGATACTAGTCTGGATAAAATATTTTACTTCAACTTACATGCTGTATAACAAAACATCCATAGAAAGCTTGTCTGCATTTTCTGTTTATGTTGGCATGTTTCTTCTGAAATAGTGTGAAAAAATAAACTGCTGATAGGAGCATTAAAGTTTTCCTTCATCATCCCATGTTTCACTAGTTTTAAAAGACAATCAGTCCAAATCAATTCTGTATGAAATTAAATAATATTTTTTCCCATCTGCAAATTATGAAGAATCTGTTTTACACTTGATAATTTCCATAAGGGTTAGAAGTATATATTAGTAATGAAAATCATATCACATTATTGCATGATCTGAATCAGGTAGTGCAGAAAAATTGTGACTATAGTCCAGTGATTTTCTAACTTTCAGAGGAATTTATGAGTTAGCACCAACATCAGTAAGAATAGGTCTTTGAAAGAACTTTTCTCAATTTTCATTGCTATATAGAATGACAAAATCAGAACTGATTTTCCGTTTTGAGCTTCTATTCTCTATAATTTAGAAAGAATATAATCACCAGACACTTCTGAGATTGAAATATTATGCTTCTTTCAAATTTCCATAAAATGAAACAAAACCAAATCATTGATAAAATAGTCATAGGAGTGATATTCTATAAGACAGAACAAATATTCATAGCTGATTTAAAAAATATATAAATATATATACCTAGCCGATTAAAACATGCTTAAAAGGTCTTTTTTTTTTTTTTATGTACCTTTATATATTACGCACATTTGCATGTACAAAAATAAAAGAAAAAAGTGAGTACATCTTAGATGTGAATACATCTTGATAACTTTCAAAGTGTCAGTGCGTGGGAATGTGGGTGTATGTGTGTAGATATGGAGGTGTGCAGTTTAGCACATATAATCTTCAGATATTTTCCTAAAGTCAACTCTTACCCAGAATGATATCACCATTTTATGTTATCCTTTTCCTACTCTTTTCCATATTTAACAGAACCCTCTGGAAAAGCAGAGTACAAAATTATTTCTTTTTGTACATTGTTTGGCAGCTCTACTACCTGCTATGTTGCCATCTGGCATATTTTCTCTCAGAATATTCCACAATCAACAAAATCTCTTCATGGAAGTAGGTGGCGTTAGTGTTCTTAGATGATATTAGCAAAAAGGGAAAATAAGACGAAGATACAGACCATGGTTACCGCAGGATGACTAATTTCACTCCCAGAATGAACTTTCCTTTAATATTTAGATACTTTAGTGATCAACTTTGTATTTCTAAAGCCCAAGGATCAAGTTGTACGCAAATGACGATGTGGGGAGGAAAGAGGTACTATTCTTGATGTGCATGAGATGATTCATTAAATGAAGAGGAGTATGGATGAATATTGGCATTATATATATAAGGCACTTGGAAAGACCGTGTTTGCAAAATGGCTTCCTGTGATTTGGAGATACTGTACCATGGGATTTTTTAATATTTTATTTGCAGAATCCGTATAGCACCATGTAGCACTTGTATTTTTGACACTCATATTTTGTACAAGAGAGTTGATTATGTATCTTAATTCACATCATAGCCTTCATAACAAAGGATAGGATGATTTAGGCAGGTAGAGTTTAGCCCAAACTATGTAATATATGATGTTTATTTGCTACAATGAAAAATTCAAGTATACAAAATAATAACAAAAAGAAAACCCAACAATTTACTGCTAGTCTAATGGAAATCTTAGCAATCAAATCAAGGAATTTTCACAGAATCACAAAATTATATGGGTTAGAAGAGACCTCTGGAGACTGTCTAGCCCAATCTCCCTGCTAACACTGTTCTCTAGATTACTTTGCACAAGAAAGTGTCCAGATGGATTTTTAATATCTCCAGAAAAGGAGACTCCACAACTTTTCTGGCAGGTTGTTCTAGTGTTCTGTCACTCTGAAAACAAAGCTTTTTCTCAGGTCCATATGGAATTTCCTGTATTTCTGCTTTTGCCTGTTACCCCTAGCCCTGTTTTTGAGCACCACCAAAAAGAGTGGTCCCCATCCACTTGACACATGCTTATTAGATATTTCTAACCATTGATAAGATCTCCTCTCAGTCTTCTCAAGGTTAAACAGTTCCAGGTCACCCAACCTTTCCTCATAAGGGAGAAGCCGTTATTATTATACTTGACCTCCTTCACCATATTTAACTCTAAATCATCCTTATCCTTCCTCATTACATCACTGCATAACCTGACAACGTTCCTATATCTCTCTAAAGGGATCAGAGTCCTGTTCCATGTTCCCTAAATTTTGTTCTTCCATGTGAGCTTTTCAAAGAGCATTTCCATTGTTAATTCAAATTTAATTATCTCAGAAGAATAAACAAACAAACAAACAAACAAACAAGAAAATAATAGCATTGCAGTAAAATAGTAATAATGCAGTAAGAACTGCTATACACTCTTCCTAGTGAATTTCCCTTCCTTGGCCATTCTGTTTATCCTTCCACTGTTTGACTAATGTTGAGGACTTCAATTCTGGAAGGAGTTACATCCAGTTGTCATTGTCATCTGTTCTCAGTCAAGAGAAGATGACTTTAATGATAGAATTTATTAGCAAGGAGAAATATGATGTTGGTGGTTTTCTCTTTCTTTTTTTAGGGTTCAGTTTGGTTATTCTTGTGTTTTCTGATGCTTTCATACCATTTTTTTTTTTTTATTTCATTGGTCTGCAACTTCACATTAAATCCAAATTTACTGTCTATACAGTGTCTGAAGTTTTTTGACCCTTGCTTTTTGTTCCTCTTGCTACCTCTAGAACTTGTTTTGTCAAATTCTCAGGCTGGCATTCCTCTGTCTGACTACTGGTGAGTTGTTCAGAACTCTTATGCCAGACTATACCCCTCTGTTAACATCCTATGCCTGAATATCCTGTATATACTTCCAACTGCATGCTGGGTCTTCCATTTGAAAGACCTCTACTGTTATTCTCTGCTTATAGTCCCTTACATTAAGTCATTCTCATAGTCATATATTCTTTGTTCTACAAAGTATAATTACTTGATCAATTTTATTATTTTATTTTATTTTTAAGTAACAATAGGGGAAAAAGACTCATTGGAGAAGAACAGTCACTAAAAGAGCTGCAGTTGTATTTAGATTTACTAAATACATGTAGAGGATCATTTAAGTAAAATGTTACCGTGTTAAGGTAGATCATCTTCAGAATATACTCCAGAATGACAGACATCAGTGTGGTGCACGTGATGTATGAATCAAGAAAAAGTCTCACAGATAAAGTTAGGTAAGTCATTCATCATAAGATATGTTTGCATCCAAGACATGGGTCTCTTAACAAAATTACTTTATTCCTGAAATATATCTGGTATTGCAATTTTGAGATAGAACAGCTATAGTACAACTAAGGATCTTCTCCGCTCTTTTGATTAAAAGGAGTAAAAATAGCCACGACCTGGCTACACAAATTAAGTAAAATCTTTAAAATTCAGAAGGCAATTAGACATAGAAGATCTATCAAATACTTTCACTAGGTATTATTCTATTTCATGATTACATTTATTCTAGTTCAGTAGGAATTAATTTTTTGTAGTGTGAATGAAACTGGTTTTATTATATCTGAATTAGTGATATAATAATATTATTACTAATACAGTCAAGCTAAGAAGCTTTATTTCAACTAGTATTGTGCACAGATGTTTTTTTAGAGACAAGTACTCTATTCTGACACTTCATCCCTCTTATGTTTATGTGACCATTAATTTCAGTTTTGAAAACATGATAAACAGCATGAATATCCTTCAGCGCAGTGAGATATTTTACCACGCAATCAGCTATTACACTTTCAAAAGAGTCAGCAGCTAGACTTCATATTTGCATAGAGCTCAAACATAAAATGTCAGCTTGATTAGTTATGAAAGTAGGAAAGAGTATGTAGATTTAACAGCAATGAGCACTTAGAGTTTAAAATGACTCAGTCACATATCTGTACTGTCAGGATAGTTATACTAAACATAGTTTTCTAATTAAAATATTTATACATTCTGTTGCTTTTGATTGTGAAAAGATTCTTTCTGGTATAAGCCTAATATAGAAACACAGTATTTTGAGTCCCTGATTTCCCACATACAATTTCAGGATAGGTACTTTATAAATCTACAGGCACCAAAATGTTATATAGATAAACTGCAGTAAGTTAAATATATAGTATATCAGCTTCTGATTTATTTTCCAGGATGAGGGACAATTCCCTGAGACAGTTACTAATATGAAGCAAAGCCAAAATTTTGTGTCAGTATCTGAAATAAAACATTTAAAAATATTGTACTAAGGGATATACAGAACCTGTGACATCAAATATGTTAAGTTGTGCATATGTTTCTCACTCAGGTAACGAGTTGTCTACTGGTAGTCATCTCCCACTCTCCTACTCTGCATCTACATATCAGTCTGGACACATTGACATGAATGAGATTGGAGTAGGACAGAATATAATCTTGCTATGTGGGAAACAAAGAAAGAATAGTGGATATCCCAGGGCGGTATCTGAATGCTTGGAATCCCCAAAATCCTCTGGGAGCATTAGTATCAAAAGCACCTTACAACTACAGCTGAGGAGATGTCTTCAAGGTCTAAACAAAAAAAGGTCATAGCTAGAAACAAGACAGAACTACAGTATAACATTTATTTAACTCCTGCTCTGTGTAGAGATTTGATGAGATGAGCTGCAGGCACTATGATTCTAACTAACACTACTGACAGATCTCATACTCAAGAGTTTATTTGCTTGTTTTTTTTTTTTTTCTCTTTTGTTTCTGCATCTGTATCTGGAATGGTGAAGTATAAGATGCTAGTGCCATAATGTTACACAAAGATCCAGAAACAAGGGATGTTTTGCCATAGAGCAGCAGTACTGTTGAAAGCACTGTTTTGGTGAAAAGAGACAACCTCTGAAACAAGTCATGTCAGTCCAAAATCTCATACTTTTATTTTGTTATTTCATTATATTTTGAGAGTTCATTCCCACAACTTTGTTAAACTTGTTTACAACTATTTTACAAAGTGTACAAAGACTGAGATGCAAATACACCATGCGCTAGAGAGAATACATGAAATGCCAGGTAGCACATCTGGAAGATTTCAACTCTACTTACCTCCATCTCTCCTTCCACACTCTCAGCCATCTCTGACACAGTCCTACATAGTTAGTTACTTCTATGACAGAACTTATCTGTAGGTTCTGAACTTAATACTGACAGTAGAAAGGCTGCTTTTTCCTTTATTTTAAGTCTTTTATAAGAAGCTGAAAAATAAGCAAAAAGAAATACTTATGCAATGAAAAGAACAAATTAAAAGGGAATAAATCTGTCAAAATTACTTCAGCAAAATGTTCCAACATGAAGAGAGAGTCAATACTGAAAAATATTTTTCATGACATACTTTGTTATATATCTGAAAGAAAAACAGAAATAAAAAGGAGGAAAATAAAAGCAAATAATAAAAACAAAACAAAACCACAAAAACAAACAAACAAAACAACAACAATAACTGAAGTCAACAGAATACTAAGGAAATAGCATAAGATGCTGTGGTGATTTAACTCTAAGCTCCACCATGCCACATTTCTTCTTGCTCCTTACAAGAACAAGGGGAGAAAATAGAATGATAAGAGCGCATGGGTTGCGATAAGGACAGGAAGCTCACTCACCACAGGTATAAGGAGATTCTTGTATGAAGGAGGTGCTCCATCCTCACTTCTCTATTCCAGCAAGTGATTACATCCTTCACAAACTGACACATTGGATTCTCACAGGCTGCAGCACTTAGAAAACTCCAATATGGATCCATTCCATGGTGTCTATCCTTCAGGAGGTAACTGCTTCAGCATGGGTCCCCACAGCCTGGAGCTCTAGGAAAAGGTCTGCTCTTTCAATGGATTCTTCATGGACTACACATAAAAATCTGCTCCATGTGGTGCCTTTGGGCTGCAGGGGAACAGCCTGCTCCTTCATGGGCCTCTTCTGGGTACGGCAAGCTTCTGTTCCACACTTGGGCACCTCCTGCCCTCCTTCTGCACTCACCTTGATGCCTGTAGGAGTGCTTCACATTTTCTCACTCCTCTCTCCCAGGTCCTGTGTCACATTTTTTTTCCCCCTCTTTCTTAAATCCACCCTCCCAGAGGAGAAACTGACATTTCTCATTGGCTCTGCTTTGGCCAGGAGCAGGTCTCTTTTGGATTTAGTTGAAGATGATAGAAGCTGATTTAGCTTATCATCCACGTAGCATTTGAGCTATTACTGAGAGGCCAGCCCTGTAGCCTCATGCCCCACTACCAAATACTTGCCATGTAAGTCCAATATTGTTGTGAAGAAAAATGTTGAAAGAAAATGGGTAATTTTGACCTGTAATACATCTTATTTAAATAAAATTGAAATAATTTTGATGATACTAAGTTTTTCATACAAATGCTTTGGTGGCAAAGACAGTATATTTTGTTAACTCCTGTTTGCTTTTGTGATATGCACTGCTTTGTCACTATCAGAGGTGTACTATAAAGAAGCTGCCAGTATTTCAGTAAAAAGAATGAACCATGTAATAGTAATATTGAACCTGTGAAATTTTATTTGCTAATTTTCTGATTAATTTTATTTATCTTGCAGTTATGTGGACATAACGGCTAGGAGACAAAGATAGGTGATATGTAGCTTTCAAAATGGATGATATGGTTTCAATTCTAGGGAATAGATAAGGGGCATGGAGGTAGCAGATTCCTTAAATCTAACTTAAACATTTTAAGAAAACTTCTTTTGGGAGTTGTTATCCACTGCTCAGAGGCGGAGCCTCTGCCCTGTTGTTGCCGAGCAGAGCAAAGCTATTTGAGAGAGAAGGACGGGTGGAAACAGATACTGACTCGGCGTTGTGAGCGTCCCCCCCCAGACCATGCTCGGCTCCCCAGGTGCCTCTGCAGAATAGATTTGAGGCCCTGGAACCCAAGGGAGAGGTGTGTGCAGGTGTGGAGGGAGGCCGTGAGGGTGCCTCAGGGGAAGCGGTCACTCCCACGCCTCAAGACTTACTCCACCCGGAAGGAGAGAAGGGTGGTTGTCATAGGCGACTCCCTGCTGCAAGGAACCGAGGGCCCTATATGCCGGCCCGACCCTACCCACAGAGAGGTGTGCTGCCTCCCTGGGGCACGGGTCAGGGACATCGCTAGGAGACTTCCCAGACTGATCTGCCCTTCTGACTACTATCCACTATTGATAGTACAGGCTGGCAGTGAAGAAGTTGGTGAGAAAAGCCTGAAGGCTATCAAAGATGACTTCAGGGGACTGGGGCGGGTAGTTGAAGGAACAGGTGTGCAGGTGGTTATTACATCTGTACCTTCAGTGGCAGGAAACAATACTGGGATGAGCCTAAAAACCCATCTCTTGAACAAATGGCTTAGGAGTTGGTGCAAACACAGGAGTTTTGGTTTTTTTGATCACGGGGAAATTTACTCGGCACCTGGCATGATGGCTGCAAATGGAAGCAGCCTGTCTCCATGGGGAAAGAGGGTTCTAGCCAAGGAACTGGTGGGACTTATTGACAGGTGTTTAAACTAGGTATGAAGGGGGAAGGGGACAAAATGAAGACTACTGTGACTGAGGGGGCAGTTCGAGGCTCCAAACAGAACTTAATGGGTGGAGACGGTGGAGTTCAAAGGCTTAGAGAGGGGTGGGGGGATGCTGCTTCTCTTAAGTGCCTGTATACTAATACACGTAGCATGGGAAATAAACAGGAAGAGCTGGAGTTCTGTGTGCGGTCGCGAGGTCATGATCTCATTGCGATCACGGAGACGTGGTGGGACAGCTCGCATGACTGGAATGTTGTCATGGAGGGCTATGTGCTTTTTAGGAAAGATCGGCTGGCTAAGCGGGGTGGTGGAGTTGCTCTTCATGTGAGAGAGCAGCTAGAATGTATTGAACTTCACTTGGGGGAGAGTGATGTAGCAGTGGAGAGCTTATGGGTGAGAATCAAGGGGCAGGAGGGTAAAGGTGACACTGTTGTGGGTGTGTACTAGAGGCCCCCTGATCAGGATGAGGAGGCTGATGAGGCCTTCCAAAAGCAACTGGATCTAGCGTCACGTTCCCAGACACTGGTGCTTATGGGGGACTTCAATTATCCAGACATTTGCTGGACGACCAACATGGCCAGGCACGCACGGTCCAGACGGTTCTTGCAGTGCATTGAAGACAACTTTCTGATGCAGGTGGTGGAGGAACCGACACGGGGAGCGGTGTTGCTGGACCTTATTCTCACCAACAGGGATGGACTTGTTAAGGAAGTAAAGGTTGGGGACAGCTTGGGTTGTAGTGATCATGAGATGGTGGAGTTCAAGATCCTGAGTGGAAGAAGCAAAGCCAGAAGTAGGATTGCTACCCTGGACTTTAGGAGAGCCAACTTCGATCTCTTCCGGGACCTACCTAGAGCTATCCTGTAGGCTCGGGTGTTAGAAGGTAAGGGGGCCTGTGAGAGCTGGTCAGCATTTAAACAGCTCTTCTTCCAAGATGAGGATCGGTGCGTCCCTGTGAGCAAGAAATCAGGAAAAGGTGGCAGGAGACCTGTGTGGATGAGCAAGGAGCTCATGCGCAAGCTCAAAGGGAAGAAGAAGGTCCATGAAATGTGGAAAAAGGGTCTGACCACTTGGGAAGAATATAGGAATGTAGTCAGGGCCTGCAGGGATGCAACGAGGAAGGCTAAAGCCCGCCTGGAATTGAATCTGGCTAAAGTGATAAAGGATAATAAAAAAGGCTTCTTCAAGTATGTTAACAGCAAAAGGAAAACTAGAGAGAATGTGGGCCCCTTACTAAGTGAGGGGGGGGTTCTGGTAAGGGGGGATGCTGAGAAGGCAGAGATACTGAATGCCTTCTTTACTTCCGTCTTCATTGAAAATGCTCTCCCACAGGAATCCCACACCCTGGAGATTAGTGAGAGGGTCTGGGGAATGGGAGACTTCCCTTTAGTCAGGAAAGAGGACGTGCGTGAGCGCCTAGGCAGTACTAAGGTCCACAAGTCCATGGGACCTGATGGGGTGCATCCACGTGTGCTGAGGGAGCTGGCGGAGGTCATTGCTGAACTGCTCTCCATCATTTTTGAGAGGTCTTGGACAACAGGGGAGGTCCCTGAAGACTGGAGGATAGCCAATGTCACTCCGGACTTCAAAAAGGGCAAGAAGGAAGATCCGGGTAATTATAGGCCTGTCAGCCTCACCTCCGTCCCTGGAAAGGTGATGGAACAGCTTGTGCTGGATACCATCTCCAGACAATACAGGCTGGGGGATGAGCTGCTGGAGAGGAGCTCTGCAGAGAGGGACCTGAGCGTCCTGGTGGACGACAGGTTGGCCATGAGCCAGCAGTGTGCCCTCGTGGCCAAGAAGCCAATGGCATTCTGGGGTGCATTAAAAAGAGCGTGTCCAGCAGGTCGAGGGAGGTGATCCTCCCCCTCTACTCTGCCCTGGAAAGGCCTCATCTGGAGTACTGTGTCCAGTTCTGGGCTCCCCAGTACAAAAAAGACAGGGATCCCTTGGAAAGAGTCCAGCAGAGGGCCACAAAGATGGTGAAGGGCCTGGAGCATCTCCCCTGTGAAGAAAGGCTAAGTGACCTGGGTCTGTTTAGCCTTGAGAAAAGAAGACTGAGAGGGGACCTGATCCAGGTTTATAAATATCTGAGGTGTGGCGGCTAGAGTGATGAGGCCAGTCTCTTTTCAGTGGTACGTGGAAACAGGACAAGGGGAAACGGACATAAGCTGCAGCATAGGAAGTTTCGCACAAATGTGCGTAAGAACTTCTTCACGGTGAGGGTGACGGAGCACTGGAACAGGCTGCCCAGGGAGGTTGTGGAGTCTCCTTCTCTGGAGATATTCAAGTCTCGCCTGGACGCCTACCTGTGCGACCTGGTGTAGGGAACCTGCTTTGGCAGGGGGGTTGGTCTCGATGATCTCTAGAGGTCCCTTCCAACCCCTACAATTCTGTGATTCTGTGATTCTGTGAGGTTATGGTTGAGTATTAGGAAAATTCCACCTATTCCACGTACTGGAATGTGCTGTCTAGGAAGATGGTGGAGTCACTGTTCCTGGAGGTATTCAAGAAACATTCAGTTGCAGTACTAAGAAACATGGTTTGGTGGAGAGATACTGATGGTAGGTGGACAGCTGGATTGGATAATCTGGAAGATTATTCCAGCTTTGGTGATTCTATGAATCTTATTACTGATGTTCTGCTTGTTCACCCCGAATGGTCATTCTGACATGTAAGAAATACAAATTTTCCAAATAAAGTTTATTTGATGTTTTGTATCATTCTGCCTAAGGTTTAAGAGGATTATGTGAAGAAAAAGGCAAGAATTATTGTATCTGTATTCTAGTTTAGGATTTTCTTCAGGGAATACACTCTACCTCCTGCTCACAGTGCTTGTCTGCATAAAGATTACTCTTATTTATCATGTTCTAAGAGCTTAAAGTTTACAAATGACATTAGATTATGTATGTCATTCATTCATTAGTTTTCATATGCTCTATTGGTAAGTATTTCAGTTGCTAAATCAAGGCTATTCATCCACACCTACATCTATGGTCATTAAAGATACCTTTAAACATGAGTCTTTTAATCAAATTTACTGATCAGTTTTAAAATGATGTATTTGCCTCCTGGAACGGCCTATTTGTATTACACAACAATACACTATCTTAGCCGACTATCTCTGACAATGGCCTGTTAAAGAAATAGGCTGCTGTGGTTCAACCTGCCAGGCAGCTACGCACCAAACAGCCATTTTCTCACTTCCCCCAACACTAGAATAGGGAAGAAAATTGGGGGAAATAACATAAAACTCATGGGTTGAGATAAAAGCAATTTAATAAGAAATAAAAAGGAGGGAAACAAATGAAAGGAAACAAAAGAAAATAAAAAGAATTCATTGAACAAATGATGCACAATGTAATTGCTCACCACCAGCTCACTGATAGCTAAAAAGTCCCCAAGCAGCAGCAGCCTCTCCTTGCAGCTAACTCCCCTCTGTTTTCTTGCTTGAAGTCTTAGCTACTCATACTTTACTTCATGGTCAAAAGAAATAAACAGTTGTTTGTCTCCATTAAAATACATGCCAGTGTTACTGTATGATTAATCATCATCTGGAGACAATTAGCTTTGAATTTTGAGGCTATCATCCTCCATAATTTAAAATCTAACAAATCAGTTGGATGCATGTGGGTCTTTATTAAATGTTGTCAAACTATGAATTCAGTCAATAATTAAAATGGAAATTTAGACTACAACAGTATCAGTTAGTCTTAAGATTAGATGACAAGGTATTGTTCTTCAAATAAGAAATGTATAAGAACTACAAAACATCTTTAGTGCGGTATAAAGCTGTCTTAAATGTATTTATGTAAAATAGCGCTTTTACACAAGCCGAATATTCTTATTTAAACTGCTTTATCACTGAGACTGAATAAAAGGGGAATGCAAATTCCATATAATTCTGACAGAAAAAGGCTTTGGAACCAAGTGAAACTTTGTATCCCTCTATGCACTGATACACTTCTACCCTGCCTACATTTATTATCTTTCTATGAACCAAAAATCCAGAATTTGAAGTACTTTACTAAAAACAAAACACAGATAAAAACGTATTTTAAAGACATTACAATATACTCATTGAAGAGGTTTCAGACATGAAGGCTCATAGTCTACAAGTAGACAGTTGTATAAGAAAAAGTTTTAAAGTGATTATAAAAAAGCCCTCTGATTTATTGAGTTCATTAGCTAGGAAATTTTGATTCCTGTATGTTATAGTTCTGTTTTCTAATTTCAAACTGTCATATGAAGTAACTTCCCAGCATACAACAGAAATTCCTCCTACATATACACAAACACAAAATATGCATTTTGTTACACTATCCCTTTTCTAATATGACTACAGATACCCACAAACCTGATCAAATGGAAAAATAAACAAACAAACAAAAAACCCAAAACAAATAAACAAAAAAAGCAAACAAACTAACCCACAGAGCAACAACTCAGTGATACGAGAAAATAAGTATTTTCAATTGCTTGCATTCTAGTCTCACACTGCAGCAAAATACACTTTTGTTACTGGAGTCTTTTGGCTCTGACCAAGTGCAGCATTTGGTCAATTATACCGATAAAAACTTTAAAGCATAGATTTATAGAAAAATGAATAGATTTTAGATTAGAATTTCATACTCACAGCACATAGATATGTAGTTTAGAGACAAGTCATGACAGATATTCCTATTTCCCAGCTCCAAAGTACTAAAAAAAATTTTCCCATGAAGATGATTCATAAAGTGCACATGGAAAAGACCCTTCCAATACCCCCCACTCTGCCCCACAAACAAATTAAACAATCAACAAACTAAATAAAAATAAGAGTAATCCATGAAGCAAGATTGCACAAGTTGATATCTTCGTGTTTCCAAAAATACAAAATTCCAAAAATTAATTGGTAGGTTATAATCATTCATCAAATTCTCAGTTTGCATTAAATATGAGCCTATTATTAAAATGAATGGAGAGTGGTCAGCAGGGATTTGGAAAGGCAAGGCCCTCTTAATATAAGTCATAGCAAAAGGCAATTAATCTTGCTTTCTACATTATTTAGAGTTTTTAAAAGATGCCTCCTAGGAAAACTTCGAAAATTAAAGGCCTATTATGCCTGTTGTTGTAAGAACAGAACAAAATACCCTGCAGAGGCTGGCCACAACAAATTCTGGAATAGATATCTGAAGTCCCTTACAAAAAGCTTTTTTTTTTTTTTTTTTTTTTTTTTTTTTAATAGATTTGAAGTATATATTATGGCATAAAGATATTTTTGTTCCTTTGTATAGTTTTTACAACTTTTAACTTTTATAAGTTTTTATAAGTTTTTTTATAACTCATATATTGTTGAAAAACTATGCCTGTTTAATATTTGAATTCAATATTTTTAATTTGTAAATTGTATTCAATATTAAAATTTCAATTTTAACTTGAAAATACACCTATTCAGTATGCTTACGTTACATGAAACATCAACTGATATATGAATATCAATTGAAATATCAATATATGAAATATCAGTAATATTGAAGTCGAGCACACCATAACATAGCAATATAATATCAGGCAAAATGTAATTTTTTGTTGAGTTGCCAAACATTTATTAACATGTAGTCTCAAAAGTTGAATCTGAATCATCTTCAGCAACAATAAGAGCTTAGTGAAGCAGTGGCACTTCTGTTATTTTTGAACACAAGTTTCCCAAAATAAAGCAAGGATGGTTAGAGTACAGCTTTGTAAGTCTACTCCCTTGAAAATAAAAATAATAGTAAAAGGAGATCAACCATTTTTTAACATTTTTTCTTTCATTAGATAGTACCATTTACTTCCACTATTATTGTTATTTGGGTCTCTGCCTCTCTAAGTTTCATATGTGACATTTGCAGTAAGTCTTATTTCAAGGACCACCAGTCTCATCTTTATACACTGGATTAAACTGAAATAGAAATTAAAGTGTTTAAGAGCTGTGTACAAATACCGTATTTGTGTTCAATATTCACCTGTAATGAAAATGTGCTTTCAGAAATTATTTGACAGTTTTATTTGACTGTTGATTTTCATGCTCATTATAAATGCAATTATACTTCTGGTGATAAGTGCTTATTGCTGGAAACATATACAAGATGTTAGCATTCAGGAACCATTAGGAATACAAACACAATGAAGTAAGTAACTGTGATATACTACTAATTAAGACTGTTTGTAGAAATATTTTGATACAGGTTTGACTCTTATTTTTCTTCTATGCCCCTCTAAAAATATTCTTTTGGTAAAAGTTGTTTATACATATGAAATTCCAGACCTTACTGCTTCCTCTAGATTTTTATATCTGATCTGCATCCATCACCATTGTTACTTCTCTGCTAAAGAAAATGCTTTATTTTCACATGCCTAAAATCAGTAATTTCTGGTGCTATATCTACAGCAGCTATTTTGCATTATTATTCTAATGAGATTCTTTTTGCACACACATCAACATATGTGTTCTTGTGCTTCTTAACAGCTTCATCAGCAACACTGACAGTGGAATTGAGTGCACCCTCAGCTAGTTTGATGATGGCACCAACCTTTGTAAGGAGGGTCCCACAAGTAAGGAGTGGGATGCTATTCAGAGAGATGTAGACAGGCTCAAGCAATGAGCCCAGGTGAAGCTCTTTAGGTTCAATAAACTCAAGTACAGTTTGTTGCAGCTTGGTCATGGCAACACCTCCTATCAGTACCAGCTGGGGGATATAAGGATGGAGCATCTGGTTCTTTAGTAGTGCATCTTTCTTGTGTTGGGGGTCTAAGACCAATCTGTTCACAGTACTCCAGATGAGATCTCATGAGGGCAGAGTAGAGAGGGATGATCACTGCCCCTGCCCTGCTGGCCACATTTTAGATTTTAGACTGGATATAAGGAAGTGGGTTGTTTTGTTTTGTTTTGTTTTGTTTTGTTTTTAAACAAATGAGTGTGGTGAGACAGTGGAACAGGTTGCCCAGTGATGTGGTGGAAGCCCTGTCCCTGGAGACATTCAAGGTCAGGCTGGGCCAGGCTCTGAAAAACCTGATCTAGTTGCACGTCTCTGTTCACTGCATTGGAGTTGGACTAAATAACCTTTAAAAATCCCTCCCAACTCAAAAGATTCTGTAATTGTCTCTCTAAAACATGATCCATCCTTTATATTTTCTATAGATTCATGGTTATTATTTACTTAAATATGTTTTCCATACGCAAGAGAAGCAGGAAGGAAAATGAAAAGCAGAGTAGGAAAGAAAACAAATGTATTAAAAAAAAAAAAAAAGCCTGAGAAATTTCAGATCTGATAATTGATAAATTGATTAGGTAGCTGTGAGATACTTTTCTAGGAAAGAAAGATGCTCAGTGCAAAGTAGATTTCTCCAATCAGTAAAAATTCCAGCTGCACTACTAAAATCACTTAGAACAGGCATTCAGAAATGAGCAAGTCAAGTTTAGAATGTTAAACAATCCTACAGCTGCTCTGCATCTTCCTTTTGCATTAAAAATCGTGTTTTCTTCGGGAGAAAATTCATATTGCAGATGCCAGTGTTTTTCCTATCATGAAGGAAACTTTTTTTTTTTTAACGGTCTACTGAAAGGCTAAAAGTCTCTAGGTATGACCTACTACTTCACTAACAGAATCAGTTGTGACTGGGAAGTGTTTAGTTCCAGACATTTTTTGTCAGATGCAGAACTTCATTTTTATTTATGTGATTTATTCCCTTTCTCCAACTCCACATGCTTCATCTGACTTCTAACTCTATTTCCAAAAGAGGCATTTGTCAGTTCAGCAGCTGGCAGAGAACAGAGGATGGTCTTTATTATTCTTGTCTACTCTCTTCCTCAGACATTCCATAAAATCCATGCTGTATCTTCCTTCATCTTCCCTACCTCATAACTTTATGAAGGTTTTTGGATCCTTGAATACTTGGATGCTTGGTACTTGAGAATGCTCTTATTGTGGACAAATTGTTACTGACTTACTGATGTTTATGAAATGAATTATGCCCTGGAAATCCAATTAATATGATCAGTGAGTCCTAGACAGAAATGTCACTTACCAGCCATACAGAGATATGATTCAGTTATCTAAACATAGCATCCCAGCCTATCTGGGTTTCCCTAAGGCATTCTTTTTGGTTCCACTTCTCTCTCCAGAAGGAAAGAGACTCCCAGTAAAAACTGTATCTTATCTTCCTGCTATGTGCAGTTATGGATACTGGAGAAAAAGTGTATTTCACAACACTACACAAGTTTCTATGATGGGGAAAATTGCCAAAATACTATTTTTCTGTGGAACTTCTTTGATTGTGAAAAATCTACATTCTTTGTTTTAATAAATTGCCTTCATTAAAAAAAAAAAATACTAAACAATAATGTTAAACATTAATCTCTCTCTTTTTTTTTTTTTTTTTTTTTTCCCCTCTATACAGAACTATATGGAGAGAAATATCAGTAAAGGCTAGCAAGTCTTGTAGAAAAGACTATTATTTGAGTAATACTGCAAAAATAAAGACCCTGTGTATTGTTATGGAAAATCAAGCACTGATGGCATCAAGGCCCTAAAGTATGACTATTCAAGCACAAGCAGAAATGAAAGCAGAGATGTTTGGAATTTGTGAATGTTGAATGTTCTTCGGCAAAACCAAGTAAATGAATGAAAGTTAAGTCTACACTCAAATTTTACTTTCATAAGAAGCAATCACAAGTTGGAGTATAAAGTACTGGAACTGAAATGTCAGTGCTGTTTCTGATTTCTTCAGTAATACTAATTAGACGGAAAATATCATCTCTACTATTAATTTTTTCTAGAGCACTTTTTTTTTTGTTTCTCAAGAAGTGTCGAAGTGGCCTCTTAGGGCAACTTAATTTAAACAGTGCCATCTAGGGCCAGGGAGATGTCAGCAATCCACCTTATCAGATGCATACATGGCAGTGTTACAGATCACAATTTTGATTACAGTCAAAGCTTTGTAGATGATGAATATTAATATTTGTAGAACTTTTCATCCACTACACTATCACTGCAGGTGACAACACAGTGGTTCCTGAGTAATATAACATGTAGAATTGGACATGCCTACATATCTCTATTTCTGAAATACAGTTTTATTGTTAAAACAACTAAATATGCCCCCTTAATGCATACAGTAATTTGAACACAGTTTCAGCACTTTGAATTTCTCTGGGAAAGATTTTGCATTTGGGAGTATTCTTATTTTCACAGTTGATAGAACTTTTTTTCCTTTTATTTTGATTACTGCTGTTTTAATTAAAAATAATAATAATAATAATGAAACTGCCTTTTACAGAATTGTTGGAGAAAACAAGACTTCAGTGATGTACCTTCAAAGCAGAGATACTGACAAGTTGACAGAAGAAAGCAAACACTGCCACAGGCTGTGCTATACCTGTTCCTTTGCCGAGCAGAAAGCTGCAGAATACTGGAATATGTCTGGCTCAATTATATTTGAGCAGTCACAAAGCAATTGCAATAAATAATCATACAAATGATTATGTTGATGCTTTTAGACATCTGTGTTGACACAATTTATGTATTGCTTTACATTTGTTAGATCCTTCCTATAGGCATGGAGGCTAGAAAACACATATGCCAAAATAGTCACACAGATTGTTGCTTTTGGACAAAAGATAAGCACAATGTAAACAGTAAGTGTGTAAACTCTGCTATTTGAAGACACTAGCTGGATAAATTTGTTGTGTTTTGTTCTTGTTAAATGCTTTACTATTGTATGCTAAGGGGACAAGACAAGGTATCAAGTCAAATATATTTTATTAGTTTGGGGAGGCTGCTGTGCTTCAGATATTGCTGCTTCACAAATCTTTACAGGAACAGGTAACACAAACAAACACAGGTTGTTATGTTTAGCAAAACTGGTAATGTTGAGGACATTCACATCACAGATGTTCCAGCATTTTTATTTCTTTGGACCAACTGTAAGGTGGTTTTAAAGAATGTAGCACTCAATACAGTTCTAAAAGCTATTGCTACACTCTAAACCTCGTTCTGGGCACAAGGAACACTGTGTATAGGTCAGTTATGAATCTATTGTTAGCCCAGTTAATGTTTTATCTGCCAAAGAGCCTGAATTATCCAATCAGTACAGAAAACCTCATTCATTTCAGAGTCTAAAAGGCACTAACAAGAAATCAGTCCCTCCTCTCCAGTAGTGTGTCCCTCCAGACCATCTCATTGTTTACAGTAATAGCCTGTGCCCTGCAGCCCCCAATGGGAGAAATAGGCTGCCTGAGGTAGGTGTTGTCCCAAGGTCATGCTTGGGTCTCTGAGGATGTCTCTCTCCTCAAACTTCACCACCACTATCTGCCTTCTCGGGGCCTTCTGGAGGTGGCAACAGGTGTGTCCCCACCTCCTCAAGGAAAGGGCCATCGATCCTTCATTCCAGGGTCTGCCATGATTGCCAATGCCACTAGCAAGCAGCAGCTCACTCCAGGATGTTACTGTCACCAGAGCATGGGAGACGAAGAGACATGGCTCCAGCTGTCTGCAACCACTTCCAACCAGCTTAAATTACTTCAAACTAGCTCAAACAAGCCCAGGTCACTCAAAGGGAATGTTATGGGAATAGCATGTGACATCAAGATTATTTTCATCTGTATGTAAAACTGTTCCACCTTCTTCTCAGATACTGGGACTAAAGGAAGGCAATCCCATAGCAGTAGAGCAGCAATGCAGAGGCACAGATCTGTCAATGAAGGCTACCAAGGGGCATGACAGAATAGTACTCTTGCACCTATATGTATTTGTGCCACAAATATTACCACTCTTTTTGTTGTAGTATTTCAAAGATTTCAAGACATGGGTACTCTGGTTCCCATAACTTGTGGCCAACATCTGAGCCATATATACTATTTATCCCTGAGAATGCAAAAGAAGCAAGCAAACAAACCAAAAATTAATGAGCAAACAGGTACTACAGTAGAGAAATAAAGTCACTAACGGGTTAAAAATCAAGGCTGCTTTCAAGTAAGAGAGATACACAAAGAAAAACTGCAGATCAATAAATCTGTTAGAATAAAAATATAGATTTTATGTGTTAAGAGGCAATGCAAGAAAGATCAGAGCTCCAAAAATAATCAGGCAGGTAAGTTTGCTGTGCTCCCAGTGCATCCATCTAGTTTGTTACCTTTGGCACTTGGCAGCATTCATCATTAGTCTGTGCATACTGCTGTGTTAACAAGATAGAAACCTGTTGGTGTTTCTTTCTGTTACTTATTAGGGCAGTAAATGTATCAATTGAGGTACCCTGTGGTTGCAATACCATCTGCTAATGAGTAAACAAGTCACTTGGACAATTGAGTAAGTTCCTAGAATTTTCTCTTTTTAACAGTTTTTGTAGTAATCCTCACTACACAAAATGCAGTCTGTTTCGGTCATTTTGTATAACAAGTTGGCAAGAGCTTCAGATATTATGCATTTACCTGCACAGAACCTCATTCCAAAGCAATTGGATATGTTATATAAGAAATGCTGCTGATTTTGCTCGACAAATTCTTTCACAGATGGCACATGTTTAGCTACATTTATGCAGTTGATTACCTCAGGACAGATTTTGTGCCAGCACTGTCATTCCCTAAGGTTATTTTTATTTATTTATTTATTTATTTATTTATTTATTTATTTATTTATTTATTTATTTTTGCTGGGTAGTTCTTGGAAACTAACAGTATTTATTTTCTGACCAAAGAGAAAGCTAACTAATCTCAATGATTTTCCCTGAATATTGGAAAGTGCAAGTGGTTCAAAAGATCAATAAATACTTGATCTGTGTTACAATTGTATTTTTAAATAAATTTAAACAAGCAAAAGTCAGCTTTTGTATTTTCATAAAAAACAAACTGTAGTTTTTAATTCTTTTTCCTTTGGGTGTTGTAATGAAAATGAAGTTTCTCTGAATTTCCCAGATGTATCATTGATTATCAGAAAAATGCATTTAGGTAAAAGATGACTGATTTGGTTTAATATTAACCTTCTGGATAGTACAAACTATATATCACATATGAAAATAATTTCAAACTGACCAATTGAAATGCCCCATTCAGTTTCAAAAAGTAACACACATTGAAATGAACGAAGTTATCAAAATAATCATTTATGGTAAGATACATTTGACACAAATCACTGTTTTCAAGTTCCTTTGTACCTTTCCTAGAACTGCATTATAATAAACAACTACTTTCCTTAATTATAAAACATATATTTATTTTGAGTATGGTAAACCAGAATTTTGCCATGCTGGTAAAGAGTTTCTGTCTTCGTAGAATATAGCTTGGCTCAGAACCGTGGTATTTTTTCCTGACAGGCAAAAACTCTGCATCTTGCCTGGAATCAGATGGAACATGTATAATTCATGATAGTATAGCATTATTGAGATTCATAATAGGGCAGAATTATGGTTTGACTTTCCATGTTATATCACAGAATCACAGAATTGTAGGGGTTGGAAGGGACCTCTAGAGATCATCGAGACCAACCCCCCTGCCAAAGCAGGTTCCCTACACCAGGTCGCACAAGTAGGCGTCCAGGCGAGACTTGAATATCTCCAGAGAAGGAGACTCCACAACCTCCCTGGGCAGCCTGTTCCAGTGCTCCGTCACCCTCACCGTGAAGAAGTTCTTACGCACATTCGTGCGAAACTTCCTATGCTGCAGCTTATGTCTGTTTCTCCTTGTCCTGTTTCCACGTACCATTGAAAAGAGACTGGCCTCATCACTCTGCCCCCCACACCTCAGATATTTATAAACCTGGATCAGGTCCCCTCTCAGTCTTCTTTTCTCAAGGCTAAACAGACCCAGTTTACTTAGCCTTTCTTCACAGGGGAGATGCTCCAGGCCCTTCACCATCTTTGTGGCCCTCTGCTGGACTCTTTCCAAGAGATCCCTGTCTTTTTTGTACTGGGGAGCCCAGAACTGGACACACTACTCCAGATGAGGCCTTACCAGGGTAGAGTAGAGGGGGAGGATCACCTCCCTCGACCTGCTGGACACGCTCTTCTTAATGCACCCCAGAATGCCATTGGCCTTTTTGGCCACAAGGGCACACTGCTGGCTCATGGCCAACCTGTCGTCCACCAGGACGCCCAGGTCCCTCTCTGCAGAGCTCCTCTCCAGCAGCTCATCCCCCAGCCTGTATTGGTGCATGCAATTATTCCTCCCTAGGTGTAAGACCCTACACTTGCTTTTGTTGAACTTCATCCGGTTTCTTAGTGCCCAGCTCTCCAGCCTGTCCATGTCTCGCTGAATGGCAGCACAGCCTTCAGGCGTGTCAGCCAATCCTCCCAACTTCGTATCATCAGCAAACTTGCTGAGGGTGGCCACTATCCCCTCATCAAGGTCACTGATGAAGATGTTGAACAAGACCAGACCCAGCACAGACCCCTGGGGGACACCACTGGTCACAGGTCTCCAGCCAAACTCTGCACCACCAACGAGGACCCTCTGCGCTCTGCCAGTCAGCCAGTTCTCAACCCACCTCACTGTCCACTTGTCTATCCCACACTTCCTCAGCTTTGTTATAAGGATGTCATGGGAGACAGTATCAAATGCCTTTCTAAAATCAAGGTAGATTACATCTACCGCTCTTTCCCCATCCACCCAGCATGTGACAGCATCATAGAAGGCCACCAGGTTGGTCGAGCACGACCTCCCCTTGGTGAACCCATGCTGACTCCCATTCCCCAGACCCTCTCACTAACCTCCAGGGTCTGAGATTCCTGCGGGAGAGCCTTTTCACTGAAGACGGAAGTAAAGAAGGCATTCTCAGCATCCCCCCTTACCAGAAACCACCCCCTCACTTAGTAAGGGGCCCACATTCTCTCTAGATTTCCTTTTGCTGTTAACATACTTGAAGAAGCCTTTTTTTATTATCCTTTATCACTTTAGCCAGATTCAATTCCAGGCGGGCTTTAGCCTTCCTCGTTGCATCCCTGCAGGCCCTGACTACATTCCTATATTCTTCCCAAGTGGTCAGACCCTTTTTCCACATTTCATGGACCTTCTTCTTTCCTTTGAGTTTGCGCATGAGCTCCTTGCTCATCCACACAGGTCTCCTGCCACCTTTTCCCGATTTCTTGCTCACAGGAGGACGCACCGATCCTCATCTTGGAAGAAGAGCTGTTTAAATGCTGACCAGCTCTCACATGCCCCCTTACCTTCTAACAGCCAAGCTCACGGGATAGCTCCAAGTAGGTCCCGGAAGAGATCGAAGTTGGCTCTCCTAAAGTCCAGGGTAGCAGTCCTACTTCTGGCTTTGCTTCTTCCACTCAGGATCTTGAACTCCACCATCTCATGATCACTACAACCCAAGCTGTCCCCAACCTTTACTTCCTTAACAAGTCCATCCCTGTTGGTGAGAATAAGGTCCAGCAACACCGCTCCCCGTGTCGGTTCCTCCACCACCTGCATCAGAAAGTTGTCTTCAATGCACTGCAAGAACTGTCTGGACCGTGCGTGCCTGGCCATGTTGGTCGTCCAGCAAATATCTGGATAATTGATAATATATACTCCCAAATATTATCTTCCTCTCTACCTCCATCACATATTCATTTTTAACTCTGAAAATCGTGGGCCAGCACCTGCTGGTGAAGAGTTTTATAGCTAAGGAGGACATAATGGGGCAACAAGTAACGTGAGTAACCACTATCTTCAAGGATATTTGTTGGTACATATGTTTGTAACATATATTCTTCTTTTCCTATGAATGTTGCTGCTTCTTGGGGGAGAAGGGATGAAGATAATTTTTTTCCTGAAGTTTCCTAAAGTGAAAATTATGACATATAAATGAAGTTCTTATACTGTTGTTGTAAATACAGGGATTCTTCATTATCTTTCTACAAAATGATTCCTGTTACATTTTCTCCTTATTATTTTCCTTACATCTTTCCCATCTGAATACAGGAGCATAAGTTTATGAGTGAGGTAAATGGTCCAACAGTATACCATCAGGATAATGGCTGTCATTTCTAGTTACTCTGTGGTAACTGAGATAAATGTATGCATAGTCTGCATTTAAAAATACAATACAATAAAATATAGTACAGCACAATAAAATACAATATGATGCACACTAGGTTCACTGAACTGTAGAACACTGCAGACTCACAAAATGTTGAGTATAGCAGCCCATGATAAATTGAGTTTTAATATTTCTAAAGGATATAGCAACTTCCAATAAGTTATTAAACTTTCTAAGCTTGCCGTGTCAGAAACATGAGTAAAAGTGAGCTAAATTCTTATCAATGTAAATCTGTCTCCCTACTGATACAATTGTGAAATTACACTTTGCTAAAGAAGCTGTAGTGGTGGTCCAGCTTAAAAGAACAGAATTCCAGTGAAAACACAGTTAAAAAGGAAACAAACAACATGGAGAAAGTATCTTCTCTTGTTTGAGCTTTGTTTACTTGTTTGCTTACTTGGATTGTTTTAATCTGTCTAAAGACTAATACAGCATTTTGAAGGTAGGGATTTACCCTTACTATTGAAGAAAAAGCTAAAGGCAACATTATCCACTGCAACTGGAAATTACAGGCTACATTGGATAAATATTGCTTTTGCAAATAAAATAAATTATAGTTGCTGTTGATTCACTGTGACATTCACTAGTTGCTATGATAAATAGCAAACATCTGCCAGAATTGGTATGTCCTCGGCCACTTAAGAACTTTAAATTTTGCATCCAGTTCCAAATGTTTTAGATCAGTTATGACAACTGAAATGATGCCACATAAAAGTTACACCATCAAGCTAATATATATGCTCTTTCAATAGTGGATATTATTATATTCAATAGTTGGATATTCAGACATTGTTCCTATGCAATATTTATGACTTAGAAATTATTTCTATATTAATAATGGTCCCATGACTCCCATGAACTTATCACTTACTTACTACAGGGCTCTCCCACGGGACTGAATCCTAAATCAATCATAGACTCTCATCAGTGCACCCCACTACAGACAGTTTCCTCTTGCATCCTGAACCTCTCTGCCAGCCCTCACTAACATTTAAGTTTTGATGGTCATTCTTACTCTCACGGTACAGTAACATCATACCTTATTTATTAATAATCTTGCACAAATGTATAGTACAAACATAGGTATCCTTGTTACTCTTCCTATGTAGAGGTGAAGGATTTTTTTTTTTTTATTTGTCAGGCAGTTTGTGCATCCAGTTGGTCCTGAATAACAATGAGTAATATCAAGATACATTAAAAGTAGCTTCAATACTGTGAAATATTGCACCACCACAAAGTTCCAGATTTGTTGCATATTTCTAACAGATAAAGTGAAGCAGACATATAGACTAGGCTTATAGGTATACCAGAAAATTTCTACATCAAATGTCTTTTTGAAGAAAAAGACTTGCCACTGCTTAGTCTCAAAAAATATTCCCTGTTTACCCATTTCATGCCATAGCTATGGAAAATTATCAATTAGTCCTTCAAGAGGAAAGCAAGATTCAAAGAACTAAGCCCAGAGTCATTTGCTACTCTGAGTTAAAGCATTTGTGTATCAGGCATCTCTTCTTCACCACAGAAATAAAATAAAAGTAGCCTGGCTATACTAATATAGGTTAGTGATAAATTCATTTTTAGAGAACAAATGATAACTTTAAAAACTTACAACAATAAACTATTCAGGATTCAAGAAGAAAAATATTTTGGAAATACACATGGACAGTCATTTGATTTTAGTCCATTACAGCTTTCTTTGGTTTGGGGTTATTTGTTCAATGGTTTGATCTAGTTGTGTGATCTCTGTATGTCTACAAAAGTTCATCTAGTTGACAGAAATTTCCAGTTCCTCAGAATATTATGAATATTAGCAGAACATTTTCAGTAGATTTTATCGTTTTTCTAAGAATAAAATATCTGACTTGCTAACATATCTCTTCCATGCATGCAGATGTTGTTATCTACAATAACACCATCTGAAGCTACTTTGAAAAGTCTAGTTTTTGTTATTTTAAACCATTTCCTTTCGGAAAGAGAAATCAAAAATTGAGAAACAAGGAAATTGATAGTACTTCTGTGTTTTATGTTTTTGAATCTGACACACCAGAAAAATTTTCAGCAATCACAGTAATTACAATTTTTCATTCAACATACAGACCAGCAAAAGCTGATTCAAAATCCAGCTTATCATCTGGAAAATGGGGGAAAAAATGCGTAAAATGAAGTGCCAGTCACCAATTGCGTATAACATTACAAAATAAGGGAATCTTCAATTACCTATAAGAATTTTCCATCTGTCAGCTGTGAGTCAGGAGCTTACATGAACTGTTTTAATAAGAAACCAAGATTTAAATAAATAAATGTTTCCAGCTCAGAAGGGAACATACATTGTCAAATATAAATAGACTTTGTAAATTGGAGGAAATTTCCTCCAATTTGTAAATTGGAGGAAATAATCAAGCGTTTCAGACCTGATGTTCTCAAGTCTGCCAAATGGAAGTCAAAGGACATAGTAGGAATTGACAGACAGTAGAAGACTCTTTCTGTAATGTATTTTAAGTTTTAAAATCAGTTTTAAACATCTATTAAAATTATAGAATTGTTAACTAGTACATTTACTGATTTTAACTTTGCATAAAAGGAAGTCCATTGTAGTTTACTCCAACATAAATATTTTTTTTTCTGCTCTAAACGACATTGAGCAGACGATTATTTTCTTCAATTTTCTATTTTAGAGAAAAGATAGTTCTTTTAGTTATTAAGCTGAAGTGTCCTTAACATTTGTACTCAGAGCCAACATTTCTGAAAGTGTACTGTATTAGCTGTTTTATTAGTTTTCCTGACAGCTCAGAGACAGGGCCTCCTAATATGTCATCAGTACATAATGCACACTTTTTTTTTTTTTTCTGCAGAAATTCATTGTTATTTGGAGGACACATCACATTATGATAAATGACACCCACAGTATTATAGATAAAAATTTCTGAAAGGATACGTAGTGTTCAAGTATTGTTGCCATTGATGTGGAGAGTTTTTGTTTGTTTGTTTCTTTGTTTTGTAATGAATACAGTTCATGAATTTTCTTCCCTAATGTAAAATTCTACTGCAATTTAAACTTAAAAAAAAAAAAAGTTTGTTTCATCTTGTTTTCAAACAGAATTCATAAGAAATTACCAAAAAGGAAAATTCTTGAATGCATAGAAAACCTATTGACCTTTGACTTTAAAACACTAAATAATTGTTCCCATCAGTATAACAGTTAGCCTTTTGCTTCTAGTTTTGTAGTATTCTGTTTAGCATTGTCACTCAGAAATTAAATAATGCATACCTTGTGGCTCTTGGACTTTGTAAAGAGCAAACAATTTTTTGTATCTGAATCAAAGTTAGGTAATCAAACTAGTTCACGGTATTTTGGGGAGCAGGGAGATAAAGGTTTCTGCAAGAATTTATACTAATTATGCTGTTGAGATAATGAATACTGCATCTGAAAAACAATGAAAAGTCATTGCATCTGTACCTCTGTTGCCAATTTGATTTACAATCATAGCACACAAGAAGTTCTCTCTCATACACTGATCAAGCAGTCACATTGCTATATTGCCCTTCATGAACATAACCATGCATTCAGTTTGGGGATGCAGGGAAGTCACATTTTGAACAGAATAAAGCATTATACATCTTTCTTAATTCAATGAGTTTTAGTCAATCTTATTTATTTTGTTAAGTGGTAAGTTATTATTTGAGGCAAAGAATAGGAATATTAGAATAATTAGAATAATTAGAATAGGTAATTGTAAGATATTATTCTGCTAACATCAGTGTCTCAAAGCTTGCTGGGGACACAGATGGACTTATACAAGTCCAGGCAAGTCCTGGGCAAAGGTGGTGAAATCCTTTGTCTGAAGGACATAGATGAACAAGTCCAGGCAAGTCCTGGGCAAAGGTGGTGAAATCCTTTGTCTGGAGAACTTTGATGGACAAGGCCAGGGGCAAGGAGAGGAAGATAAGCTGCAGCTAAATAGCTGTGAAGCGGTCTTTTGTGTGGACTTATCTCAGGACGATGGCCATCTCGGGGGATACTCACATGACTCTTGCTCAAGCGCCCAGGGATGTCACTTAGGCAGGAGGAAAAGGAGGAACCGAAAACCATGAGGGTAGGTGTCTGCCATCAGATCCCTCACCACGGAATTCCTGCGTGCTGGCGGACTCCCCTGGGCCTGCTACCTGAGTCCTGCTGCTTCCTCCTGGATCGGCTCCGCGACTTCCTTCTGCCACCTGCTTGCTGCCCAAGGCCGGCCACGCTGCTTCTCTCTCCCCCCCTGCTGCTTCTACCTCGGACCATCGAAACGTCGTGCAACGGGACCGCTGCTGGATCCTGGTGGTGACTATTCCTGCTTTACGCAATTCTTGCTTCTTTCTTCTCTTTTCTATCGTCCTCCTTCCTTTCCCCGTCTCCCTGATTAGGATTATAATAAACTGGTCGGACCAACATTTGAACCGTTGTTTCTTAATCTCACGCCGGGTATATAATATTAAAAGAACCTCATCTCCCTCCTATAAATCGGAGCGAGACAGTAATTAACATCTGAAATGAATAAAAGATAAATTTCTTAATAATCATATCAAGTTGTAGAATTTTCAGTTAGTTTTGAACTTTGGATCATTATAGTATTTATCAAAACATCAGTTATTAATTAGCTTGTTATAAACCTGATTTATCAAAAAGGATGAAGAAATCTGAATATTGAACGTGTCTCCCTGAACTTGTCTGAACTTTCTCTTCTGCCTAGAGGTATCTCAATTAACTTGAAGGATAACTGGAGTTGGAGATTTCTAATTATTTTGTTGTAGCTTTATATCGCGTTGCATTTTGAATTTTCTTGTTTGTCTCAGAGGTAAAAATTGACCTATATCTGTACACTTACATATAAATTAAATACTTACAATAAGATTAGCAATTTGTTTTCAGAATTTGAAGGTGTTTATGCAACCCCCTTAGGAGTCTTCACTGAACATAGGTTATTTTGCTACAAATATGTGAATTTCACGTACGTGATTGGCTAATCACTACTTCTCTGCCACATCTCTGAAACTGGCAAGAAAAAATTCAAATATTGTTGTAATGGAGAAGCTGTCAGCAATCATAAAACAGTTGTCTCCTACTCTCCCTGAATACACAAAGCATTCCATACTACTGCCTATAGGAAATCAGTGCTGAGACACGATCTACAAGAATATACTGTATGCTCTCATTTGCTAGCACAGTAAGAGCTGTACTTTAGCAAGAGCAAAATCTGCCAGAAAAGGAGGCTGGTTATGAAAGAACTGTTAATAAATAAGTCTGATAAGATTTACTTTAAATATGGATTTCTTCAGCAGATAATAGTAACACATATAAATTAGGTTTGCCAATGAACGCTAGAATTCTATAAGCATGTGTTACAAGAAGACCTTTTGCTTGCTTGGAAGTTAACTACAGGTTAGCTGTTGAGGACACGAAGCAAAATACATGTATGAAATCAAACTTACACATACAGATACAAAATCTGGTAGTAATATTGTTGAAGGAAAGGCAGGAATGGGAAGACAAGCAGGAAATATTTTAAAAGTGTAAAGATGTGTGTGTGTGGTGCAATATCTCTTTCTCACTAACAGTGGTCCTCTATTTTTTTCTGAACTGCACAATGAGAGGACCTTCTAACTTCCTACTAATTTAAAAGACAGCGAGACAGAAATCAACATTTTAGACATGAACTGGAGCACCAATGGTGTTTGTAGTAGGGTTGTTTTATGGAAGGCTGCCTTCCAGACAGATACAAAAGAGATTGCTGAGTTGAAATTGAAATGATTTAGTGTTTGCAGTCTACTGACAGTGCTTTGGGATCATCCGGAATTCTTCCTTCATGAAAAATTTGCCACTGTGAACTCCTCTTAATAGCTGCTGTCAAATTGAGACACATTGTTCTGACTAGGCCAAGAGTCTTGCTGATCCACAGCCAGAATGTGTCACAGGGACAAACTGTTGCACATGGTTTAAGTCAAATCAGGCACTGGAATAGGTCACTGATTTTTTAATGACATTCAGCTGCTAATCAGTGCAGTATGCATTCAGAGTTAGTATCAACAGTACAGTATAGCCTACAAAATTTCTGTAAACTACCACACACTCCTAAATACCTTGTTATAAGAAGTCCCAAAACATTTCAAGCCACTCCTCACATTTAGTTACATGCATACACACACTCTCCACATGGCATGTTGGTTACAAGCATATGCCCCTTTCTTATGAGTGTGCATTCCTTTATTTTTATAAAACTTTTCTGGGAGACAGGACTGCTCTTGCTCTACACCCATTCACTTCCCCACAACCTGCACATGTTCAGGAACAAATTGCACATGAGAACACACACTCATTCAAAATGTGGTGCTCTATTTGTTACATCTTTCATAGTGAGGCTGCTAGTTGGATGCAGTCTACTTAGAGCACCTGATGGAAAGAAAACTCCAGCTGTTCTATACAGAGGTCCTGAAACCTACCTAGCAGCTGTTAATATGTTCTCAGGTCATTGAATTGTCTGACTCAGGTCACTGAAACTGGGCGCCTGTTACTTCCTTTAGAAAGTTGCTGCACTACTCTGTAGGCTCTTTTTTTTTCATTCAGTTGAAGGTGGTATTTTTGTACAGTTTTCTGCCTTTAGTTTCCATGAAAGAAGATTTACAGGCACATTTTAATATGCAGAAGAAAGTAAAGACTGTCCAGTTCAATTTACTTCTTACAATTGTCCAAAGGAAACTACTGAGAGAATGAAAATTTAGTAGTGAAAAAATAATCAGTAAAATAATATGAATCAAGTACAAATGATATTGGAAAAAGTTTCAATTCAGTTTTGTGTTGAGAAACAGCAATTAAAATGATTTTAAAAGACCTGCTTATATTTTGCAAAGCATCTACTTTAAAAAATTAGTATTTTCATAATGCTGACAGTTGTTATGGTAACATAACTGTAAATTAGGCACTACAAACTGAAATACGGTAAGGGTACGAATCAGCTTTGTTAAATGCTGTATATTAAAGGAAGAAATATTATTCCATGGGATTTGACAGTCTAAGAGAAGCTACTGCATCTCCAGATTTTGAGGTACAAAAGAAGTAAAACTGAAGATACAGATGCAATAAGCATAGGCAAGTAGACAACACATGTATGCCACGTATATACACATATACCTATAACCAGCCATAAAGATCACAGGCAGCTACACAGAGCATTCAACATAGACACAAACAATACTAACATACCTATCCTGTTTCCCTCTCTGGCTGAGCTAGATGAAAGTCCATCACTAGGAATACATATTTATACTTTTATATATTGTATTGGGATTGTGTGGAAAGGTTTTGGTAGCAGAGCAGAGTTGCAGGGCTGGCCTAGGTAAGAATAACCCAAAAGCTGCAAAAGGGATCCACCACTGGTCGGAGCTCAGCCATGGGCAGTGCTTGGGTATGCCTCTGGGAGAGCAAATTTATGAAAGGGAAAAATTGTTGTGCAACAGCAGCTTGGATCCATGTCTTCCCAGGTGTTGGCAATTTAAAATATAAGCCCCTTGAGGCTATTGCTCCACTGAAGTTGCTGGTAACGTTGCTGCTCACATAGACACACTCATACAGCCAGAAATAACTCTCAGATTCTCTGGGACTCTCCTGTCTACAACCACCCATAGTCTTGAGCTTCCAGACACACTTACAAGCCAATTTGCATTGACCTTTCCTCATTCATACACTCACTAACATTCCCACACATCCCTACACATCATTCTGATGCTGGCACAACAGACACATAGACCCTCTGATCCCATACCAGCGGCTAGCACTCATCTTCACTCACTTTGGTCTCTCCAGTTGCTGGAATCTAGGCATATGGGCTCTCCAGCTCACAGTTCCAGGAAAACGGCTGGCACACAGACCCATACTCATTTCAGTTGCTGGCAGCACAGACATACAGACCCTCCAATGCACATTTCATTGGCTTGTGCTCACACATACAAGAACACATGCACTAAATAGGGAGTGCCTCAACCAGGAAAAGAGTTAGGAACTGAATAAGAAGATAGAACAGATTGGGCTGATTAGGCACAGAGCATGACCAGACAAATATAACAACCAGAAAATTATTTACCCACAGGCAGTATTTTTTATCCCCTTACCTCTTTCTTATTCCATATTGTTCCTCCCCGAATCATCTAAATCCGTTCATTTCCCTAGTTTCTCCTCTGGTAATGTCTCCTTCACTAGCTTTTAATTTGGGTTCATATGCCATTGTGCTCCTTAGTTCCTGTGGCCCTGTGGAGCTTGTAAAGGCTGATTGTTCTCCTTATAGCGGGCATAGGAGCAGTCAAGAATGCTACTATTTGAGCTTTCCTTCAGCAATTCTCCCTCTGAACTGTTTTGCAGTAATGCAGATGAGGTTTTATCACATAACCGAACAAGCTTTAGATCCAGAAACTGGAAGGTAGGGTTCTCACATATTGATACTTGTGTGAGAAATTCTTTTCTCTTTTGTCATTATAATCACTGGGGTCTTGAGTTAACTGTGTAAACACTGGCATCTATTGCTGTTTGAGATGTTCTCAGGTGCTGCTTTGCATCCATTTGCCACTCCAAAAGAATGCAAGTCCTTCCTCCATCTTGCATCATACCTGCCAGCACCATACAGATACCTTGGACATCACAGTGCACTGCAGTGTAGAAGGAGCATGCATCTAGTACTTATCACCATGATCAGTCCATAGAGTTTTACTGTATTGTGCATCTGTGAACAGACTACAACATGGCTTATCCTCCAAATCCATATCATAGAATCATAGAATCATAGAATCACAAGGTTGGAAACGACCTACAAGATCATCTAGTCCAACAGTCTTCTCGTTACCATTGCTACCACAAGCTACTAAACCATATCTCACAGCTCCTCATCCAGACACCTCTTGAACAATGCCAGGGACGGTGACTCCATGACCTCTCTGGGCAGGCCAACTTTTTCTCTGAGAGAAAAAGTTTTTCCTCGTGTCTAACATAAACCACCTCTGATACAATTTGCGGCCATTTCCCTGGGTTCCTGTCCATTGCCTGGGAGAAGAGGCCAAATCCCTCTTCACCACAACCTCCTTCAGGAAGTTGTAGAGCGCAATGAGGTCTTCCCAGAGCTTCCTCTTCTCCAGACTAAACAATCCCAGCTCCCTCAGCCACTTCTCATAAGACTTGTGCTCCAGACCCCTCACCAGTTTTGTTGCCCTTCTCTGGACACGCTCCAGGGCCTCAACATCTTTCCTGTAGTGAGAGGCCCAAAACTGAACACAATACTCGAGGTGCGGCCTCACCAGTGCTGAGTAGAGGGGGATTATCACCTCCCTGCTCCTGCTGGCCACACTGTATGACTTACATGTAGCCACTTGCCTGCAGACAGATCAATCTCAAACAGAATCCTTACTTTGATTTCACTAGTAGCCCTTAACTGCTTTATAGTTAAAAATAAAATTAAAAAAATGTATATAAAGAAGAGGACAAATCCAGAAATTTTGATAACAAAACACAAATAACTGAATTGCATATACCAAATTTTTTACAGTAAAAAAAGACAGTAAAGGGTCTTGTAAAAGCTCACAAGAGAACTGGGATATATGCACTTTGGACCTTGCTCTGCATTGATCTGTACTATCTCATGGAGCGAGAGTCAGAAAGCAGTGCTTTCACTCTGATTTGCAAGGTAGCAAAGATAGCTTCTGCTTCCTAATTTTACTGACAACGGAAATATATCATTAAATTATAATAATGAAAATTCTGTTTAGTTTTTTTTTTTTTTTTTTAATCTGTATTATTAACTTTCAAAGAAGCTGCAGTATGTTTTATGGTGTAGCATACATTGTGCTTTTCTTGGTTTATTTGAAGTAATTAATCTTATGATAGAAAAAGCAGATTCAGCAAGCAAGGTTTTAAGAAATCTGGCTTTTGCAGCTCTGAGACCCTGAAACACCTGCTCCTGCAGCTTGTCCCAGCATGAAAGGCTGATCAAGCACTCTGTTGTCTTTCAGCCACTGTACTGCTCAGATTATAGAATCACTCTGCTCTTCCTTCAATTCCCTAGGAAGCTTTATGTCTCAAGGGTTTCTCCATGACCCTACTGATTCCTGGTAGACTGAACATTTCTCAAAAAAGGCTTCAACTACAGCCAGTTCTCAAATAAGTATTAGTAGGGGAGAGGGGGAGGGAAAAAAAAAAAAAAAAAGTGCATTTTTATCCTACTCTTTGTATCTACATGAAAACCAACCTGAGATATAGTATCAAATGAATCAAAATGCTTTTAAAATACTTCTAACTTCAATAACTTACTAAACAAGTGATTTCGACAGATTTTCAAAGGATAAACAGCACCTTGCTAGAGCAGCAGATTTATGAATACGCAGGAGAAACAGGTGCAAGGGACTGAGGAGGAAAGAAAGATGCTGAGACAACATTATACAAAGCTATAGTGGTGTTTTCTTTTTTCAACTTGTATTTTAGTTTAACTCCTTGTTGAAGGATAAACCAGATTTCTGATTTTAGTTTTTTTATGGATCTTCAAGATAACTTTGCAGCAAAGTCTATTATACTGTTTCCTGTTAAATTAAATGCAACACAGAAAACATAAATAGCATTTCATATATCATAACAAATTTCAAAGGAAACATAGACAGTAAAAACCTTGGAATTTCTAATACAAGCTTCTCCTCTGTTGTTGCTATGGGCATCTTTTTTTCCCTCAAAAAAAAACATCAAAACAAAACAAAACAAAAAAACCTGTTTAGCCATGGCCTTTAGCACACAGTTTCTCTTCTACCTTTCATTCAAGAGTGATGTCACTGTAATCATGGTATAATCATAGCATGTAACTTATATAACATAGACTTTTAACTGATGAACAGTACATCTTCAGTGTAGATGAGCATTCTCAGTTTCCTTCTAATCTCTGTAGAATATAGTTGTAAATTGATATTTAGAGTATTCTTAGCTAGAAAAAAATAATCCAGGCATTGTATGGTATCTGAATAATTTCTTCAGTATCTGGTGGAAAGGAAAGCTGTAGTCTACAGCAATAGCACTGGAATCAATGCACAGAATATGGTCTTTATAAGAGCAAGGAATTTTCTATCTTCTCTTCACAAGCCTGACTCAGTCTGCTGGAAATAGATAAGCTCAGCTCTGCTTCACACAACGACAACAACAAAATGTCCCTTCAAGAATGTTAGGCAACTGTTTAGTATTACTTTAATGTACTATGAGATTACATAGCTTAAAACTGATTTAAATTCATATCTACGTCCATAAATTCGTGATGATAGACTGAACATTTTATGGAGCATCCAGACTTGAGCAGCTACCCAGCTCTTTGTTCTTCATTCTAATCAAGTCTTTGAAGAACGGTTTGAATGGATCTACCATATGGAGTGTCTGTAGTAAAAATATCCAGAGACCACTTATGTTGATTGCCACATCTCATTCTAGCTGATCTCTGTCATTTCCATACATTTCTTATTTTTCATGTATGTACATAAGCAGAATCTATCTCTGTGCTCATCATTTTAAAGTGGTAGAGGATGTTTACATTGAAACCATCACTGGAACTGATCATTTATATAACTGCCATGCCAATTAACACTTTCTCAAGCTTGGTCCAATTTGCAGATACCCTCACTAATTGGGATTGGAAAGAGAATGTAAGACCTTGGATATAGGTTATTCCATAGTACTTATTCTGTGTACTGTGTACACTTCTCACAGATTTTATAGAAAGTATGCATAAAACAACATTCTGAACAAAATGCATCTGATCTCTCACTGCTATTTCTTACTGGAGAACTGGAGAACTGGAGAATTGAATTACAGCATCTGGAGGCATGTTTGCAGCACAGAGGATTTGGTATGTGGAGAGAATTCCTTTGCATTACTAATCAATACAGTGATGGGTCAGAAAAGCATCACAAATGTATCTTGATCATCATTTGAATAACAGTGCATTGAGCTGTGGCTGACCTGGCTTTGAAGACAAGAATAGTGTGTGACAAACCACAGTATTGTCTATGGATAAATAGGTGTCAACACCAAAATTGTTGTAGGCAAGCCCTATCCAAAGACTTACACAGAAACTACTGAGCAAATGCCCTTTTGATACAGTCTAGGCTGTGCTGACACGCTGATTTGGTGATTTAGAAATCTCTCTGTTAATTGTAGCAGTGTGTTTATATGCCTGTGTACAAATGCAAGTTTTTATGTGCTAGCCTATTCTTTTCTTGGTCTCCTTTGTAAATTGAGCTTAGCAGTGTCAAAATGTCTAGTGTTTTTAATCCCTTCTTGACACAGTAGAGAAAGATTAATCAGAGATATAAAACTAAGTTCCTGTACATTCAATGTCAAACTCTATAATGCTCCTAAAGTACAGTTCTAACCTTAATATCTTTGATACATAGTTATTTCACTTTAATTGTTGTTCAATTGTTGTTCAATTGTACAACATCTAAACTTTTCTTGAATACCTCCAGAATGGTAACTCCACCACCTCCCTGAGCAGCCTGTTGCACCTCCTGACCACTCCTGACCACTCTTTCAATTTTCTTACTTCAATCCTGAATCTCCTCTGGCGCAACCTGAGGCCATTCCCTCTAGTCTTATTGCTAGCTACATGGGAGAAGAGACTGTCTCCCACCTTACCACAACCTTCCTTCAGGTAGTTGTAGAGAGAGATAAGCTCTCCCCTGAGCCTCCTCTTCTCCAGATTGAACAACCTCAGCTCCCCCAGCTGCTCCTCAGAAGACTTGTCCACCCTTGAGTGGATCCGATCTGATACCATGGATTTGTGGCAGTTCAGGTGGAGCAGTAGGTCTCTAACATTTTCCACCTGAACAATGGGAGATTTATTCTGCTTCCCATCCAAGACTTCCAGGTCAGGGGATAAGAGTACTGTGAGGATAATTGGTTTGACTTTTAAGGAGAGACATAAAGAAAGCATTGAGAACCTCAGCTTTTTCCTTATCCTCAGTGGTCACATTCCCCATCTCATCCAGTAAAAGACGGAGAATCTCCTTAACCCTCCTCTTACTGTTAATATATTTGTAAAGATTTTTGTTCTCTTTTACCCCAACAGCTGAGTTCAACTGGGCTTTTGCCTTTCTAATTTTCTCCCTGCACATTTTGACAACTTCTCTGTATTCTCTTCATGTTGCCTGTCCCTTCTTCCATGGGATGAAAGTTCTCTTTTTCTCCTGGAGCCTCAGGAAAAGCTCCCTGTTCATGCACACTGGTCTTTCCCTCTGCTTAATATTTACATAATTGAATTTTACATTTGAGTAACATCATCTTCATTATAAATAAAAAACAATATTAAAGTGAAAATAATAGCATGTATTTAAAAAAAAAAAAGTTTCCAGATATTCAGACTTCCATCAGGAGATGGTTCTTCCCTTGTTTTTGCGCTATTGTTGTAATGATTAATTAGGTAAATAGTCAAATTGTACTGATTATTTTATGTGTAAAATTCTTCCTCAAGTTAATGAAAGCCTTGTTCTCTCTTAAGGCAATGGAAAGAGATCAATTTCTATTGCTCAGAGAATAGGCTTTTAATGTCATCAATGTTTTTCTCACTGTGGTTATCACAATTTCAAAAGTACTTAAAACTTTTATTACATATTCTGTTACGTTGAGACCTACACAAGCAGCAGATTTATGATAAGGTATAGGACAGATTTTCCAAACAAGTATGGTTTTATTACTGGAATAACTGGAATGTTAAGTTTTATAGTAATGGAATTGAAAAACAGAAGATTTCATGTCTGTGTTGACAGCATTGTGTTCTGATGAGTATGAGCCATCATCTCTGCCTCATTCCTGAGCAGCAGATATTTTATTACTATTTTCCTATGGAGACAATTCTCTGTTCTAAATTCTACATAATTACAGTTTTCATATGCTTCCTGAATCAGGTATTCATTAAAACTTGATATACAGTCATTCATCTTTCATTGAACTGTTAAAGAATCTCCTTTTTATTTGTTTGTTTGTTTGTTTGCTTATTACCAGAGTTCATCTGAATAACACCAATCTCTTATTTCTTCTTTTTGGGGGCATGGAGTTATTTTTTCAACCATGAACAACAACTACAACAATAAATATGGATAAATTGTGAGAAAAATAGTACCTACTTAATGTAAATAATGCAGAGGTTCTGTATTCTACCTATATCTCACTGATTTACCATGACATTACATACGCAGTATACTCAAAACATAAATGTAAGTCCTATTAATTAAAATTCAGCAACTTCATGTACAAAGTAGGATTCTGTGATATCTCTGAGGATTTCAAATCTAGATATGTGAGTTGATACCTTCAAACTCCAGTTCCACTACAAATCTCTCAAAATACTTCCTTCTCTGTCCCTCTTCACCGTCTTTCCTAAATACGTTCTCCTTACACTATATCTTTGTTTCTAACAACATCTCAGCTAAGATCTTTAACTTGAAAAAATAAGGGGACCAGAATCTTGGGATATAATGTTGAGTTTGAAAACTGGATAATGTGATCAAACACCATAGGAATTACTTCAGTACCAATTATTTATTTTATTATGGTGAGATGAGGTCATTTGCCAATTAGTCAGTTATCACATCAAGATGCATCTAATTTCAGACAGTCAATCTAGCGATCTAAATGTCTGCTTACCAGAATATGTTTTTATTTATGATTTATTTGGGAAGAGTATTCTTATTGTTTTTTCACCTAGTTTAATCTTTACAATAAATTTATAGCATAGGTAGTTGGTCTCAATCAAAAAAAAAGTCTTTGCCGATTCATCTTCGTAAAATATTAACTTTTTTGTTATGCAGTCACAGAACAGCAGATTGTAATATTCCATTAGTTGTTTGTTTGTTTTGTGTGTTTGTTTGTTTTTCCCAAAGTGTAGTTATTGAGACTTTAAATACATCACCATTAATATTATCTCTCTTATTGGCTTGTTTTGTTTGTAGTTTTCTGAATAAAACTGTGTCCCTGTTCTATGCACTTGCTGTATTTTTAATATACTGATTCTAAATGCATTATTTTGTCTTCTAATTATGCATATCCATCCCAAAGATAAAAAAGTTTTCTTCTAGATAACTGCTATGAAAGTAATAAATCTACTTCATCAGAATCCTTGTGCTATAACATTTTGGTCTACATCAGATACATGGGTTCTTTATAGATGGAGAAGTAGTAAAACAGGTATGTAGTCATACATACTCTCCGTATATTCCAAGTGTTTTCATAATCATAAAATAATGATATTGAAGTGATTGCTGTTTTTTTTGTTGTTGTTTTTGTTTTTGGAAACAATGTCAAAGGGAGCTGGATGCTGCAGATGTTGGGAGTCATTCTTTAGATTTCATTAAAGACTCAGATCAGAAATCATGCACTTTATATATTTATATATATATTCACACACATGAGGGCTTTATGACAGTAATGCTCCAATATTATTATGTTGGCCCACATCCTAAGAGGGGGATATTGTTAGGATGGCACTAGAGGATGAACATTCCCACAAATATTACATTGGTAGAAATGGCATTTTGGTGCCATGTGAATGAAGACAGCAGAGGGTCAGTCTTCTAAAATGCAATCTGGCATGGAAGTGTATATAAAGCAAAGATGTGTAATTGAAATCCTCCATGGAGGAAAAAAATTGTACCTGCTGATGTTCATGCATTTGCTGTAGCAGGCAGCTACACACACCATACAGCCGTTCACTCACTCACCCTTACAATAGGATGGGAGAGAAAACTAGAAAAAACTAAAACTCATGGATTGAGATAAAGACAGTTGTCTCGCTCCAATTTATAGGAGGGAGAGGAGGTTCTTTTAACATCTGTATACCTGGCGTGAGATTAAGAAACAACGGTTTATATGTTAGTCCAACCAGTTTATTACAAATCTTAATCAGGAGATGAGGACGGGAAGGACGGACACTATTATGAATTAGGGTAATGAGGAAGGGAAGGAGGGCGATAGAAAAGATAGGAAAGAAGAAGCAAGGAGTCTTTGTAGGAAGCAAGAGGGAGATAGTCACCACCATGGATCCAGCGTGGTTCGTAGTTGTCATTAATGTTCAGTAGTGGTGGGTCGTCAGGCATTGTTTTTCCATTGAGGACGATGCTGACCACATTGATGATGGTAACTTTTCAATGGTAGTACCAACTTATTTATAAGTCCGAAGTGGTCGAGTTAGCTCTCCTTGCAGTAGCAGCTTTTGGCTCTGGGATCTCAGCAGAAACTCCTTTGTTCCCATCTTCCAGGCCTTGCCAGCAGATAAGAGAGAGCAGGGATGCCCGCCTGCATTTTTCACAGGACTCAATTTTCCCATACCAAGCTGGAGCTATTTAGTCATGGGCCAGATCTTCCACCAGTAAACACTCCTGAGCACTCTCTTCCAGAGGCATGCAGCTCTGAAGGAAGGTGCTTTCAAATGTCCCCAAAGTGATGTTGATTGTCACGTGGTAGCTCCCATCATTTGCCTCCTCAATAAATCAATCAGAGTCTTATCACAGGAAATACCTCAGGAAGCAAGCTTTGAGCCAAAAAACAACGATTCTCACAACAGTTTAATAGGAAAGACAAGGGAAGGAAAGAAACAAACAAAAAACAAAACAAAACAAAAAGAACACAAAGGAAGTGGTGCACAATTCAGCTGACTTACGTTCATCAGCCCTTAGTAATGGTAGCCCCGCTGAGCCAGCTCTCCCAGTTGTGTTATTGAACACAAGATCATATGGCATGGAATATTTATTAGGACAGCTTGGGTCAGCTGTCCTGACTCTGTTCCCTTCCAGATTCTTGGGCACCTCCAACCCTTTCACAAGCAGGGTAGCAAAATAAGCAGAAAATTCTTGAACATGTGTAAGCACTGGTCAGCATCAACTAAAACATTGTTTTGTTATCAACATTATATTCCTCCTAAATCCAAAACATGGCACTATACTAGTTACTGTGAAAAAAGATTAACTATATCCCAGTCAAAATAAGGACAGTCCTAACTCAAAACTGAGAAAAGACTGGCAAAAGCCATCTTTGTATGAGTGTTCCTGGAAATCTGGTCAGGCTCAACAGATGTACTGAAATAAAATTACAACTTGCTTTGTCTGCACTGTCATTAGTATAGAGTATCAAAATATAGAATAATGATTAAGAAATGTGATAAAGTGCTTTACATAGCTGAGTCTTTTAATACCTGTAACAAAGCTCAGATGGTATCTTTTAAGTCTGACACTTAGTGCCTAGGACTGCTCAGCACACTGCATATGCAAACCAATATGCAAGGACATCTTTCCAAAAATTTAATTCCATGGTCCTGTGAGTAGAAACAACTGAGAAAAAAGTGAGACCAGTTTCAGTACTTATAGTCAATATCTTATTCTCATATGAAAGATGAATAACAGACATGTTCAGAAGCATGTACATGTTCACAGACACACTGAAGAAGGTAAAGAGGGAGAGTGAAAACAGAAATTAATTCAAAATTATCAGGAAAAAAAAAAAAGTCCAGCGAGATATACACATCAAGGTATAGATTTATAATAGCAGAACACAACAACAACACAACAACAAAAATCAAAATCTTATCATATCTATAATATCATCCTTAGTCTACCCAGAGGTATATAGAATATGATTTTTAATGAATTACTTGAGGCTGTTTGTTGTTGTTGTAATTTGTTGTGATCAGTGGCACAGAATCTAATTGGAGGCCTACAGATAGCTGTGTCCCCTTGAGTTCAGTACTGAGCCCAGTATCTATAAATTATTTGGATGAAGGGATAGAGTTTCTCCTCAGGTTTGCTAATGATATAAAACAGGGAGGAGTGGCTGATACTCCAGAGTGTTGTGCTGCCTTTCAGAAGGATCTCAATAGTCTGAAGAGCAGAGAGCAACATCTTGAAATTCAACAAAGGCAAGTAAGTGTCCTGGGAGCTGACCTTCTGGAAAGTAGCTCTGCAGAGATATATCTGGAGGTCCTGGTAGTCATCAAGCTGAGCACAAGCCAGCAGTGTGCCCTTGTGTCACTGTAATCCTGGTCTGCATTAGGAAGAACACTGCCATGTCAAGAGAGGGCTCACCTGGAGTACTGTGTCCAGTTCTGGGATCCACGGTACATGAAAGATAAGTACATGAAAGATGTGGAGGCCCTGGAGTGAGTCCAGAAAAAGGCTGCTATAATGGTTTAGGGGCTGGAACATCTTTCTTTTGAAGTAAGACCGAGGAAGGTGGGCCTCTTCGACCTGAAGAAGATAAGGCTCAGGGAAGATTTTAATCAATGTGCATAAGTATCTGAAAGAAGTGTGTTAAGATAATGGGGCCAGACTCTTCCCAAGATATGATAGATTCAGATATGAATGAAATTTTTTTCCTTCAATCCTTAGGAAGCTCTTCCAAATGCAAAAATAATCAAGCTTGGCCACACAATGACATCACCCAGCTTTCTCTGTACTAGTGAGGTTGCAAAGACTTGTGTCCATCTAATTTGTTTGAAAGTTCCCAGATCCTCCTTTAGTGAGTCTGTCTTCACTGATCCAGACTTTCTTATGGATCTCAAGAACCAAAAAGTTCTAAAGATCTTGGAATTACTAGGTCTTTAGTGGTAATAAAGATGAAGAAAGTAGAGTATCTTGGCCTTGGTTCTAATACACCTGTTGAAACCCTTCTTGTTGCTCTTCATGTCACTTAGCATATACATGCAGGTAGGCTTTGGCTGTACAAACTACATCTTTGCATGCTCAGACAATGCATATTCTTTCTGAACCAACTGATCCAGCTGCCATCACTTGTTTGCTGCCTTTTTTATGCGTGAATTCTACCATGTGCTTTCTCTTTGATCTTGACAATGTTCTTCTTCCTTTGCTTGACTTACTTCACATCAAGATGAATCATTCTCAAATTTGGAGAAATTATTTTTGAAAACAGATCAGCCTTTTTGGATGCTCCGTCTCTGCAGAACCATTTCTCTTTGCATTGTTCCAAGCAAATCCTTCAGCTGGCTCATTGGCTATTCCCAGGCAGAGCTCCAAGCATTCCTGAGTTCTCTCACGTAAACATCAGTTTTACTCCTTGCTGTCTCAGTCTATCCTTGCTAAAGAGCCCGTATACAGCCATTGCTTTGATTTCTGTGAGCTTGTAAACCTGTAGTTACACACAGGCTTTTAATTCCTTCTGCTTGTTTCCTTTGCTTCATGTGTTAGTGTATAGGCACTTGAAAGAAACACTCAGTGATGTTACTCCACACAAAAAATGGGAGAAGATTTTCCCACTTCCTATCTTGTAGACATATCCTTCTTTATGTGGATTCACATGAGTCTGGTTACTTTCTGTTTTTTGTTTTTTGTGGGGTTTTTTGTGTTTTTTTTTTTTTTTTTTTTTTTAATTTTGAAGTAATGGAAGGTACTGTTCCTTTGGAAATATGTGTATTGTATTCATTGTGCTTTTTTTTTTTTTTTTAATATTTGAAACACAAGATGAACTTAAATACTGATGAAAGAATGGTGTAGAATTAGAAATTTATGCAAATATTATTTTAATTTCATTTATCAAATGGAGGCTATTCATTGGGTATGCTGAAAACTGAATTACAGCAAAATTCTAGCAATTACCTATGCTTTGTCTCAATGGAATCTTGTACAGAGAATTGTTAAATTATATTTACTATATTGCTGGAAGATTTTGTTAATTGCTTACATTATGATACAGAACAATAAATACTTCTCTTGATAGATAAGTTATTTCATGAATTGGAACAAATCTTTCTCCAAACATATTAATGACCATGAAAATTTTTCATGATATACTTGATATACTATGATATACATGGGAAGGTTGCATATCAAGAAAAACATCTTTACAGAAAGGGCTGTTATGCACTGGAATAGGCTACCCAGGGAGGTGGTTGAGTCACCATTCCTGAATGTGTTTAAAAACTGTTTGGATGTGGTGCTCAGGGACATGATTTAGCAGAGGGTTGTTAGAGTTAGGGTAGTATGGTTAGGTTGTGGTTGGACTTTATGATCTTTAAGGTCTTTCCCAATCTGAGCCATACTATGATTCTAGGAAAATTAATAATTATATGGACAGATATTCTAACATGTCAGTGGCTGAAGCCTGACTAGATCTGGTTTGTTTAATGCCATTTAAGACCTAATTGACCTGAGTAAATGTAAGTGATTTGCTAACCCACCTGAGTGTTTCAGTGCTTCAGAAGACTGTATTCTCAATACAATAAACTAATTGTGTAGTTAATTAACAGCATGACATGAAGACACTGACTAGCATAAATCTAGCCTCCATTAAGTTCTTTTCAATTTGGAACAGTGAAGACAAGGCATGGGAGTGCTTTATCCAGCCTGTTAGCTTCAACTTTAAAGCTAGGTAGAACCTTAAGATAATTAATAAAGATATTCTCATGTTATGAGCACACTATCATACGCCAAGGTTCTTTAGGTTAGATTCATGCTTCTAATATTATAGAATAATAGAATCACAGTCACCAAGGTTGGAAAAGTCCTCTAAGATCACCCAGTGCAACCGTCCACCTATTGCCAATATTTCCCACAAAACCATGTCCCTCAGTAAACCATTTAAAAGTTTCTTGAACACCTCCAGGGATGGTGACTCCACCACCCTCTGTTCCAGCATCTTACCACTCCCTTGGGGAATATTTTCCTCACATCCAAACTTAATTTGCCTAGGCTCAACTTGAGGCCATTTCCTCTAATCCTGGGAGAAGAGGCTGACCCCCCACCTCACCACAACCCCCCTCCAGGTAGTTGTAGAGAGTGATAAGATATCCCCTGAGCCTCCTCTTTTCCAGACAAAATAACCCCAGTTCTCTCAGCTGCTTCTCATGAGATTTGTACTCCAGACTCCTAAACAGCTTTGTTGTCCTTCTCTGGACACGCTTCAGGGCCTCAATGGCTTTCTTGTGCTGAGGGGCCCAAAACTTAACACAGTACTTGAGGTGTTGTCCTACCAGTGCCAAGAACACAGGGACAATCACCTCCTTGCTCCTGCTGATTGCACTGCTTCTGATCCAAGCCAGCATGCCATTGGCCTTCTTGGCCGCCTGGGCACACCTCTGGCTCATGTTAAGCTTCACATTGAGCACAGTTGTTATTGGTTACTGACATGCATACTCCAGAATATTTGACAAAATTTTATGGGAACATTTTCACACTACATCACACTGACCAGAGGGGGAAATTTATAAAAAAAAAAAAAACAAAAAAAAAACCCTGTTCATAGAGAAAATATAAATTATGAAGCCTAGGACTTTAGGACTTCTGAATGAAATTAATTTATGCAAACAGTATCACCAAAATGTATCCACTTTCAGAAATATCTAAAATGTTTATTGCAGAGTTATTAAAGCAAATTATACCTAATACAAAGAAAAAAAAAATACAACTTTTAAAGATTTAAAATAATTAATTAAAACAAAGATTACAAATAATAAATATGAACATAGGCATCAAAATTCACCATATTGTGTACCTACATTATTGTGCAGACAAAAGAACTGATTCAATCTGATAACATTCCCTTTTCTGAGCGTCAACGGTTTACAGGCTGGTTCGGTCCGGTTCCGTGACTAGAAGGGCAGAGGGATCCGCGGATCCGTGCCCCCGGAAAAGGAAAATAGGGGACCCCGAAATAATTGAAAACAGCGGCAACAATCTGAGGTGAAACAAACTAATTTACTAAATATAGTATCAGCAGAATATAAGGAGAGAGAGAGAGTGTGTGTCTGGAAGGTGGATCGGCCTCACCACAATGCTGAGATGAGAAGTGCAGTCCAGTTGAGCCGATGAAGAAGCGCAGGCAGAGAAGCGCAGGCAGAGAAGCGCAAACGGAGAAGCACAAGCAAAGAAGCGCAGGCAAAGAAGAGAACATCAGGTGATCTTGCCGGGAATTATATCTCCTCACTGACCACAAAGTCCCCTGGGGAAATGTAGTTCTTCTTCTCCTCCGGACAGGCACCCGGAACTTGAGCATCAGCAGTCAAACCCCCAGTGCATTACATGATGTTATGATATGGAATACTGATAACCAAAGTCATAAAACCATGACACTGAGATAGTCCTGATAAAAAATATTATATATATGTAGAAGGTGACACACTTTAAATCTATTTGCGAAGGGCTGATACATCTCTAGTTCAGTAGTTGTATCCAATAGCAAGATTCTGCTTGGCGAACCTGGTCTTCAAAAAATTCATAATTTAATTTCAGTTTAGACCTTAAAAGTGTAGTAATTGATTAATCATCTTTTTATTTGCATTAAATAAGCAAAACGAAACAGTTTAAATACACTCTCATCTCAAGTGTCTACTTTTAGAGGTCTAAACATAGGTGTTCCCGAATTCTATCACCATTATTACCGTTATTACAATCCAAAACATTAAAAACAACAACAACAACAAACAACAAAAACAAACAACTGAAAAATTAGAGTGAGGATATTATTACAGTTTCTGAGGAAGACTATGGAGGTATAGTTTGATTCATACTGACTTAAATTATATTAAATCCAGAATGCTACCAGTGAAATTGCCTGATTGTAATAACTAACACTAGTGTTAGAAGAACATTTGATAAAGACAGACAAACCAGCCAGCAAACCAAATCAATAAGCACTGAGGAAAAGTCACTTACTCATGAATAGTTCAATTTATGTATCAGTGATCGTGATCAGTGGTATACACAGTACAGACCTGATGTCAAATGAAATTGCCTAGCTGTCACATAAAATTTTCCTGGTTTTCTCATTCCCAATGAATGTATACTTCTGATTAAAAGATAGATTATTTTCTTCCAAAAAAGAGAAAGTCTGTGAGCAATAGTTTTCCATTTTGCCTATGTTTGGTAACAGTTTTAGGCTGCTGATGAAATAAATGAATTTACAACAATATTGTATTTCAGTGAAGATCTGTAACTCTAGAAAATGACAGTTTTAAAATTAAATGTAGTAGTTTACATTTAATAAAATTAGTAGCTTCATTTTAAAATTTGGAATTTTGTGACACATGGACACCTTCCACTTGCCTCCAATGTGCTCTTAGGTTGTCTGTTTAGGCTCTATAAATATGTCCTGTGATTCAGACATTTGAGGGGTTATTTGAGGTGTTTTGAAGGCAGACGCAAGCAAGGTCCACTCTCCATCAACCACATCAGATAAACTGCTTCATACTTACTGAAGCTTGTAAGCCATTTCTGTGGTGGAGTTTAAACACTGTGACATAAGAAAACAGCTAGACACCTTCCAGTTGTCTCAGAATGAAGGCAGGATAGGCACTTATTGCAGTAGTGTGCATCCCTACACAGAAAGGCTGGGAAAAAAACAGAGCAGAAAAGTGTTATTTTTTCCCAAATCTTTGGGAAGTTGTGTTGCTGGTAACTATCACACATCTTATTCCCAAAATGATACTTAAAGGCAAGTACCTGATGTAAACTAAAATGATCAGCAAGCTGTAGGCTAAGTCACTAGAACACTGTCTTTTTCCTGGCTTTAAAATTTTTAAAATTTTAAAATTTAATTTTTTTAAAAATTTTTCTCAGTTGCCCTTAAAGAAGAGATGCAGAAGAAATACAAACTGTTATGATTATTGCCTAGTTTTGGAGCAGAACTTTCTTGTGCTAGAAATAAATGTCTTTCATTTCTACTTACTTGATAGGTCTGATGAAAATGCAGGTAATTACTTTCTTTTCCGACAGGCTTAATAAGATGTGACTTATATTTTCATCTCATATATCATGGCAGAAATCTAATGGAGAGTAAATGTGAAAGGCTTATCATTGTAGAAATTCACAGCCCATTCGCTAGATAGAAGAATAAGACTGGAATTGTTGCTTATGCTATTTATGAAAACCTTACATGTTTGTGCAGCACTGTTTATTTTTGGTTGTAATTTTGGTTTGTTATACACTAGCGTCTAAGAGTTGACTAAATTAACCAAGCACTACTTAAAGACAGGATCCTTATGACAGACTCTCTCTTCTTTCAAGTATATAAGTTCAGGCATATAGAAGCTGCTACAGAACAAAGTACTAAGAATTCAAGCTGTGCTTTAAACTTCAAGGAATGCTTTTGATTAGGTGAGACATGAATTAATAAATTTTAGAAATAATTTCAAAATAACTTGAAGCTTAATATGATGTTAAAACATGAGGAAAGAAATTTTGTTTCAAGATTGAAACAAAAATGGAATAGAACTGGTTTCAAATAAGCAAACAATTTCTGCTGTAATTCACCGAGAAGTTGATGCTACTTGGAGACTTCTTGACAGGCTAATTAAAATAATGAAATACAGGATCTCTTGATTCCAAACAAACATCTTTTTACATTTTTTTTTTTTTCCTATGTGGTGGAGCTCTGAGGAACACATAGTAGTGATAGAAAAATTCTGTTGATTTTTGATTTTATTGTTAGGGGTGGGCATTCATGTTAGTTTTACATTTTGTTTTGTCATTTTTAAATGCTTTTTTTTTTTTTTTTAATAGTTATGCTATCTGACAACTCCAACTGCTGATTCCTAAAAGCTAAGCTAAGCTGTTATCATTCTTTTCATTATGCATTTTGCAAAATTCAAACATTTGCAACATTTTTGTATTTGCAAAATATTCCAAAACACAGAATAGTTACAGTCATGACAACAATTTACACTTGCTATTTCTAAAAATAAAATCTTAAGACTATCCTTTGGCTTTCACCAATTCTGTCAATATTGTCTGAGTACTTGTCCTTTTCTCACTTGAATCCCATTTAATCTTTGTACAAACTAAATCCTGGTAGTTCTTCAGTGGTTTATAGTTCATAAAAGCATAGAAAATTTTGTGTTAGTATTAGATTACCAGAATAGAATATTTCAGATATATCTGTGACCTTAATGTAAATAGGGAAACAAACCAGGGGGAATAATTTCAGTCATATTCTCTGTCAACTCATAACCCCCTTTGATCAAAAACATTACCACAGAAGTCCAGCCTCACTCTTATACAGATAGTTTAAAACTCAATCTGAAAAGCAAGAGCACTTGTTTTTACTCTCTCTATTTCTCATTAAATGTTATTTTAGATTCTAACCTTTTCTTCGCAATATTTACTTGAATTCATTTTTCTACGGAACAGTAAAACCAGTGGAATCCTAAGCAGTCAACTCTGTGCAAACACAGTGGAAGAAGATGGATCGTGTTTGATAAATGTCTTCTTAACCATCAGAATCTGGATTCTAGATGGCTAGAAAAACAAGTTCAATAATGAGTTTATTCATTGATACAATATTTTAATCTGTTTTTCCATGAAAATCATCAGCAACTTAGTCTCTGTCAGTTGAATGTTGTCTAAGCCTGTGGCTATTATTTGAGAAAGCACTCATATCTTTTTGAAAGTCTACCTTACTAATCAATAGAGTGATACAGGTTTATAAATACGAGTCAGCAGAAATTTTTTTTTTTTACTCTGCAACAACCTAACTGACTTTATTTACCTTTGTCTCACAGTTCTGACATGCCAATACCTAATAATGTTAGTTTATGAGACAGGACACTACAGTGTGTAGTTAAACAGTGATTAGAAGACATGAGTCACAAGTTTTATTGCTTCCACAGATGTAACATAAAAACATAGCAAGAATGATTAGTAAAATTCACAAATTAACATGACTGTAAAACACTGATGCCACTGATTAGTTAAGTATCATTTTGAATAAAAAGTGTAATGAAAGCTCATCAAGACATCTATGTGGAAAATAGAAATACTCTATGTATTGTATATGTATATATGTATTGTATATGTATATATGAAAAGCCGTAACATTGCTGCCACACAATCTCAAGAATTGGTGCGATTATTCAAAGGAAAATTATAATAACTTCAGTTTCTTATCTCCTTTGGGTTTTCTGAAAGAGATATTACAATATCTACTGCTAAAATCTTGGGAGTTTGTAGATATGTCAAAGAATTTAACACTGGAATTTATCTGGAATTTTTTTACTTTTACTTTGTAAAAAAGTTGCCATAAGCATTATTAAGAATTGGTATATTTTTAAAGAGAGAAACAGACAAAACATAATGATAATTCTTCACAGTAAATCCATTATTTATTGCAATTTCTCTTAGTCAATAGACTTCCTTTTAAAATCTTGCTTTGTTAATTACCTATATCACTTTGTTTAGTACACTTGAACCTTAGCATCTGTAGCTAAGTGAGACAGTGAGTTCCAGCAATGGAAGTCAAAGCTATGCATCACAGTTTTAGTACTTCTACGTGGTATAATTTACTACTTAAATGATATAGTTTGATCTAGGGTCTTCCAGGAAGCAATAGGGTTGACCCTTGGAAGCTACACATAGATTTCAAAAAATACGTTGTTTCTGTAAAGCAGTAAATTGAAAGCATCTTCTGTTAAGAAAATAATGCAGTATGCTCTACACTGCTTACTGTCTCTCTCTTCACAAAACTGTAAGAAAGTAAGCAGCGGACCATATGAATTATTGTACTGATAGCAGTTGGCCTCTAGGCTTTTCTAATTTTTCTGTTCTCTCCCATTTTGTCACTAGCTATATATTTACCTTCCAACAAGAGAACTTCTTCCTAGACTGCTAATGGCAGTCACTCCTCTAAAAGTCTCTAACAATAATCTCTCAGGGAACACCCATAAAAGAAGATGAGAAAGAGTAGTTCTCAATGGACTTGTTCGGCTAGCCTCAAGCAGCAAGGTGTGACCTCCTTCCAATCTGTCAAATTCACTGTAATGACTTATCTGCCTCATGAGAACTATCCTACCACTGCAGTCGTTTGCCAGTAGTAGTAGTGCCAGTTTCCCTTGGCTTCAGTAGAAGCACTGTAGATTCAGCTAGCGACAAGCAGGAGTATTTCAGGGAATTAAGATCCCAATTCTTTTACACTAAACAGCTTCCAGTGCTCTGATTAGTCTTTTACAGGTATGTCATATTTCGTGGCACAGCATATAACGTAGACAAATGTTTTGAGTTGACTCCTTTGGAGTCCTAGACTAGCAAGATTTTTAAGAGCACCAGGTTCTCTATGCTCCCTGAAAAGGTCACAGGTACTCACAAATCCCGTTGACCTCAGGAGCAGCTGAAGTTGCTTTGAACTTCTGAGGAAGAACTTGGCAATTTACAGGAGTTTAGAACTATGTTTGTAGAACATTCGTTTTTCCATTTCCTCTTTTATCTATTTCTTTTTAATTTTTTTATTTTTTATTTAGAAGGGTGAGTTATTCATTAGATATTTATTACCTTGATTTGATATCTGCTTGCAGCTCTAAACAGTAACAAGCAAAACTGTTCTGCAATGTAAAAAAACACAAGATAAAAAAAGTTCAACTTTTTAGTAAATAACAGAACGATAACTTTACTGTTAAAAAGCTTCTGCAATGTGTGATTCTATCATTTTATAGAGCTTCTTTTAGTGGATTAAAAAGACTTCCGTCAGCTTTTCTCGTTATGCTGCTATAAATCCCAACTAAACCCAAAATCTCTACTGGGGAAGACAGATGTTAAAAATGCTAGCACAAAGCTCTACATAGGGACAAAAAGAAAAAAAAAGAAAAAAAAAAAAAGTCAAAATAGCCAAGGTATTTCATAAGATGCTTTACATTGCAGTAAAACATTTTTTGACATATTTATATCTACTTCATGAACATCTCGTAAATATCTATCCATATAGATTCACAGACTATTAATCATTATCATATCATCATAACTAATGAATATATATATATATGTATTTCAGTTGCATGTAATAAGGTTTTTGATCAAACCTGGAAATCTGGAAATCTGAGAGTTTTTCAGAGACATATATAATACAGTATTGTAGGAAATAGCATCAAGAAGGAAGAAAAAAATCTGCTTCTTTTTCAATTTTAAAGACAGCATTAATAATTATAAAGAAGGTTAATTGCAGATAGTTCTTAACACACGTTAATGACTTGAAATACTAAACTAGCACCATTAATTTATATTAATAAAATCAAAGAACAGAGTTTTATTCTTAGTAGAAAATAGTTGAAATATGTAACATTCCACTGGAGGGAGTTGAGTGAGAATGTGAATTTAATCCTTCCACATCTCTTTTCTGTAGATTAAAGCTATAGCTCAAAAAATAATAATAATAAAGAAATAATAAAAATAAAAAAAATTACAGTCAGATACTGTGAAATCAAGGGGCTATTTTTAGAAGACATAGTCTGTATGAAGATGAAGTCGGAAAATATAAATTTATTTTTTCAAAAATTTTGATATGTACAGTAAATATAAATATTTCCTATAAATAGACAAGATGTCATTCCACATGTATTTTTGTTCTTTTATTAGTAGTGTCATATATCACAAAATATATAAAATGCATAATAGTTCAGCTACTTCAGTAATAGAAAAACCTCAGAGAAATATCGTTCCTGATTCTCAAATTTATGATCCCACTGTGCCACTCACTCAGCTGCTATAAATGAACCATAACCTGGCTGAAAATCAGTGGCAGAGGACTTCCTGTCTAAGGTGAATTCTCTTCTGACATTATACATATAATTTCCAGGCACAGTAGTAGCCTTCACCAGGGAAAAGACACATCATAAGTATAAATACAGTCTTACTACACTCTTTCACCACTGACATGAGGACAGAAGTTCAGGAGCTCCCCTGACCACAAGTAGAAAAGGACCAATGGATAGCAGTCAAAAGATATACTGCAATCCATAGCGTCTTTTTCCCTTGTTTTGAACCAGACAGAAGTTTGTTGTTCTCTAAGAAATTTTCCTTCATAGATTCATCATTTTTTATTCATTTAAAAGTAAAAATCATTTTCCAGGACACTGTATATTCATATAACTTTAGTCTGTTTAGTCTGCTACTTACAGAACAATTAAGATACATATGATTTGATTCACCACACTTGAACATTTGAGATTTCTTTTATAATATGTTGATTTTCTCCAAGAATCTCTTTTATCTGTCATAAAAAAATGTGAGTTTATTGTTGTGAAAACAGCTGTATTCTGTTTAGTTTTGTATCTTTTCTTATCAGGCACTTTACTGCAATGAACATTGTCATATATCTTGCTTATGCTTCTCTGTCTCTTTGAGGCCTCTTATTTCTTCAGTGCACATCATGAAAACAAGCAAATGCCCCATGGTCAAGTTTATTTTTTATTTTTATTTTTTGGCTACTTCTGATAACATTATTTTTTCCCTCCCCCTCCCCCCCCCCCCCCCCACACACTTAGAAGTTGTGAAACTGTAAAAATACATAAATAAATAATTTCCATTCATTCAGTTATTCCACCATACTTTTCACTTAAAATTCAGTAGGTTAATAAAGACTAAATACTAAAACTCATTGTGTCATCAAATCTCATTCCCTACCTCATAGAATAGAAGTCTCTTTTGAAGTGTAGAAAAAAGCCCTTATAACAAGAAAAGTTTTCCCCATGGGGATTCCATACTGCAGAACTGCATCTTACAAAAAAAAAAAAAAAAAAAAAAAAAAAAAAAAAAAAAAAAAAGCTTCATGGTTGTTGTGGTTTAGCATAGCAGGCTGCTAAATACCACAAAATCATTCACTCACTCCTCAGCCATCCTCCCAGGTGGATTGGAGTAGAGAATTGTTAAAAAATAAAAGTAGAACTCATGGGTTGAGACAAAAACCCATTTACTAAGACAGAAAAAGAAGAAGAAATAAAGATAATAATGATAATTATTATATATAATTATATATAACAAGTGATACAAAAGCAATTGCTCACCACTTGCCGACCGTCACCCAGCAAGTTCCCAAGTAGCAGCCATCCACCCATCCAACTACTCACCATTTTCAAGTTCTTCTTGCACACTTTCATATGGTATGGAGTATCCCTCTTGCCAGGTTAGGACAGCTGTCCAGGTTCTGTCCCTTCCCAGCTCCTTGTATCCCTCAGTTTTCCTCACTGTCAGGGCAGCCCGTGAAGCTAAAAAACTGAGATGTCCTTGGCTCTGCACGGTACCGTGAAGCAACAACTAAAAGCTTGGTGCGGTAATGACATTGTGGGTTGTTTTTTGTTGTTTTTTTGTTTTTTGTTTTGTTTTGTTTTGTTTTGTTTTTCCTTCTAAAGACAAAGCTTATACCAGACACTATGAAGGAAAAATCAATCTCTGTCCTAGCTGAAACCAAGACAGTGTTATCTATAATAAATTCATAATAAATTCAGAATTGAATAGGATATTGAATTGTCTGTGACTGTATTTATATATTTTTACTGGTACAAATTTGTAAAAATAGCATGACTGAAAGCTCAAACATGAGATAGCATAATAGAATACCTTTTCTACTTATTACAGTGAAGAAAGATGGAAATGGACTTGACATTTAGCATTACTGAGTAGTAACAGTTGTTAAGGTAGGATAGGATGAAGACAATTAAAATTATTATGTAGTACTGCAAAGGAAACAATTTTGTCAGCTTGACATCTTTTTACAGTGCTTAAGTATGACTGTGTCACTACTAAAAGAAAATAAGCAATTTAAAGATGAAATTTGTGTCATTATTCTGTACTGCAAAAAGTAAACACAGGGCACAAAGAAGGCAAGTGAAGAGCAACATATCACTCAATATCACTTGTATAACTACTGTTCGAATTAAAACCATAATCACAAACTCTTCCAAATCCAGGATGGAGGAAAAGAGCACTAAAATCTCACATGTAATGTTAATTAAATATAAAATAAGACATGATAGGCAACTTTTCATGATAGTATATATGAAAATATTTAATTGCACTCCTTGGAGAAATTAAAAATTGAAATAGGTCGGGATCTAAGGGAAGAAAAGTAGAAGGGAAAAGTAGGGGTACGCAATATTAGGTATAATATGCAGTGTTCCAGTATAGCTGCAACATGAAAAAACCGAAGAACACAAAGTACAGGATAGGTTATGTTGGAGAACCACAAGCACTGTGCTGCACTAATGGTTATTCAATACAGCACTGTACTCACAGCCAACAAGACATTTTGTCATATCTCAGAAGATCTGCAGATCTTGATGCTTTTTCAACAGCGTCACAACCCAAGTGGGTGAAATACAAATTCCATAATAAAAAAAAAAATATAATAATAAATCCAAAGGCCTTTAAAATCTGTCTGCTATATTACTATTTCATACAACTAGTCTTAATCTCTACAGAGAAGTTAAAGGTCTACCTACAGGAGGGAAAAGTTAGAAAAAAAATAGTGGCACTATGTACACCAAAAGAAAAAAAGGGGAAAAATGAATAAAAAGAAAATAAAAATATTAACTTTAAATATTGTCTGACTTAAACATGCAGTGTATAGAAAGACAGGTTTTGTAAAATCTACTTTGAAGAATCTATATTTTTGAAATACAAAAATATTAATTAAAACACATTTAAGGTAAATGGTGTATATGAGATAACTGCAGGAATTATTGTAAAAAAATCTATCATGATAATAAATTATGCTTCTTTAAAGTAAAAGCACATGCCAATATGTATAAATAAAATATATGTGTGTGTATATATATATGTGTATATAACATTTTATAACAAATGTTACTACAAATTTTGCTTTCTCTGTAATTGGAGCTACTTCCTTTCTAATAACCTTTCCCTAGATCTCTTTGATTTCAGTATTCAAGATCAGGATTTTAGTGAAAGTACAAGATCATAAGGAAAATAAAAATCAATCACAATAGAGTAGATCTTAGATATGCTGGTTGATAAAAATGTTAGTGTACAAGTGTTTTTAATTTGGAGATATTTAGAGTGAAATAAATGAAACAACAGCAACAATCATTAAAAAAATACATCTTCTAGTATACAGTTACATGAAAAAAAAATGGTGCTTATCAGCAGCTGGAAAAAAAAAGAATAAAACATATTCAATGAAAATCATACGTAACAATTTCGGCAATAGTACTTTTGGTTTTGTTTTTCAGTATGGTGTTAAAAACCAACTAAGATAATATCCAGATGAGATTTTATAAACTATGAATCAAAAATATATTCTGCCATAGAGTTATCTGAACATGAGTTATCTTTCATACTTACTTAAGTTTTCATTCTATTATTTAAACAAAGTTTATTTTGCTATTTATGCCTCTCCATCTGTGCTGCATATTTATTTTTTGTCTAAAAAAAAACCATGAAGCTATGTGTTTATAAATTTAAGACAAGTCCCACTGTTTACCTATTTATTTATTTATTTGTCTTCTTGATGATGATTATTTGAAGTTGTTATTTGGAATATTTAATGTTGAGATGACCAATTACAAATGATCACATTGTCATAGCACTAGCATACTCATCTGCATAGTAAAAATTAATTATATTGATAGTCAATCTTGATCTATAATACTCCTGTTTTGTTGGGAAACATAGAAATAACATGAGGGAGACATTTATTTCTTGTGTGGAAAAAAAAACTTCTGTTATATAACATGGGTGTTATGATTGTGTACTATATAAATATTTAAAATTACTTCATTTATAAATGTCACATATGACTGTGTGGCCACTTAAAGACAATGAGCAATTCAAAGATAAAACCTGCAGAGGATGTAGGGAATAAGTGAAAGGAACCTCTGCCTAAATCCCTAATGAGGTGTAGAGTAACTCCAAAAATACAGCTATATAATATATAAATAAATATTTATATTATTGAAATACGATCTTTGGAATTACATTTACAATGCTTTATCAATATTTATATAATGAAATTGTGATTCTTAGTATTATATTCACAATACTTTTGAATTCATTTGATCTATGTGGTTCCATGAGTTAAAAGCAGTACATAATCCTTAGGAGACTGAAGTCCAACTGTGTACAAAGCACTGCCAGACAGAGTAACAACTGACTGAGGGACAAGACTTTCTGAAGCTGCATACTAAAGGTGGATTCTTGGAAAGGCTACATCCCAGTAGAATTACAGTTCTTTAGCATAGCATTTGTAATGTTGTGGATTAAAAGCTGCAAATCTTAACATACGTCAGTGAAAATCTCTGCACCCAATTGATTCCTGTGTTGTATTATTGGTATGAAGATAGAAAAGATTGAACAATTTTTCCCTTACTTGGCAACTGGTCACTTTCACTTTCTTTATGTCTCTTTTTCCTGAAATTCAGCTATGATGAGTCTGACGGTGGACTGCATGATCTTGGAGGTCTTTTCCAACCTTGGTGATTTTATGATTCTATGATTCTATGAATCCTCAGGGCACTTACATTCAAGACACTAGCTTCTATGACAAGAAAGAAAAATAATTTCTTCATTTAAAAAATACTGTAAATTTTAGCAAAGAAAGGCTGAGTGTCTCGAGTACTTCTCACCACAGGAAATTTTCTAATAAATTTTTTCTAATCTGCTTTAATGTCTAAAATCCCTGAAGACTGTAATAGGAAATGGAAATTTCTTCATCAGCTTTAAAAACTTTTGTGTTACTTTCACATCAGAATGTAGCCTAGCACCACAACAATAATCATTCACTCCTCCTCCAAAAAGGACAGAAAGAAAAATAAGAATAAAGGCCATAAATTGGGATAAGGACAGGGAGGTCGCTCAACAGGTAGAAACTCAACATAAGAGAGATTAATGCAATTTATTGCCAATTAATAACAGACTAGAGCAGTGAGAACTAAAAGCACACTAAAATCACCTTACTTACATCCACCTTCTATTTCCTACTTGAGAAAAGCAGGGGAAGGAGGCCAACAGCATGCTGGCTTGTATCAGCAACAGTGCTGTCAGCAGGACCAGACAGGTGATTGTTTCTTTGTACTAGACACTGGTGATGCCACATCTCAAATATTGTATTCAGTTTCAGATCCCTCACAACAAAAAAGACATTGAGGTCCTGGAGCATGTAAACAGAGGGGCAACAAAGCTGGTGAGGAGTCTGGGGTGCAAGTCTGATGAGGAGTGGTTGAGCAGGGATTATTCAGTCTGGAGAAGGCTCAGGGGAGACCTAATTGCTGTCTACAAATACCTGAAAGGAGGTTGTGGCAAGGTGGAGGTCAGCTTCTTCTATCATGTAACTAGCAATAGGATGAGAGGTAATGGCTTCAAGAAGGTTCAGGTTGGATATCTGGAAAAATTTCTGTGTAAAAATGGTCAAGTGTTGGACTATCCAAGGAAGTGCACCTGCACTGTCCCTGGAACTTTCAAGAAAGGTGTAGATGGCACTCAGGGACATGGTTTGGTGAGCATGATGGTGATGGGTTGACAGTTAGATTTAATGACCTTTGAGGTCTTTACTTTTATGATTCTGTGATACTATTATTCTATTATTTTGTTTTCATCCCAAACTTGTAAATTGAACTGTTGGAATACTTGTTTATGCTGTGGAGTACAGTTTCTGGATTCAAATATTGAAAATCAATAGACACAAAAGAAAGATGTTTTACTTGGGATTTCAATCTAGCCCTTTACTTGTTCTTCACTTTAAATTGTTTTTCATTGAAGAGAAGGAAACAAAAGAATCAAGAAGGTAGCTTTCTAAGTTTTCAGTGAAGAGCTCTGTAGAAGTGTGAAGAGATATGACTGTGCAATACAATACCTTAATCTCTGCATGTTTCTTCTACAGCCAATGGAGAGAAATATCTAAGACAGAAATCATGTCATCTTAAGTAACAATGCATCATACAATGCAAAGCATTCTGATGTATATGTTTCTCACCAAAGTTTCAAAAGAGAGACCATACTCTGAGATACGAGGAAAATATCTAAATGTCTAAATGTATTTGATATAAACAGCATTCAAAGACTCTAAATCAAACTTCTAAAGGAAGTCTGTGGCCAATGGGACAGAGTCTAGTTGGAGGCCTGTACCTAGTGGCGTTCCTCAAGGGTCAGTACTGGGACCAGAACTATTCTGCATATTCATCAGCGACTTGGATGAGGGAATAGAGTGCACTGTCAGCAACTTTGTTGATGACACAAAACTGTGAGGAGTGGCTGACACGCCAGAAGGCTGTGCTGCCATTCAGCAAGACATAGACAGGCTGGAAAGTTGGATGGGGAGAAATTTAATAAAATATAACAAGGGCAACTGAAGAGTCTTGCAAGAACAACTCCAGGTACCAGTTATAGGCTAGACACTGACCTTCTGGTGAGCAGCATAGTGGAAAGGGACTTGGGGGTTCTTGTGGACAGAAGGATGACCATGAGCCAGCACTGTGCCTTTCTGACCAAGACCAATGACATCCTGGGCTGTATTAGAAGGAATATGGTTAGTAGGTCAAGAGAGGTTCTCCTCCTTCTCTATTCTGCCCTGGTGAAACCACATTTGGAGTACTGTGTCCAGTTCTGGGCTCCTCAGTTCAAGGACAGAAAACTGCTTAGAGAGTCCAGCGCAGAGCCACAAAGATGATTAAGGGAGTGGAGCATTTCCCTTGCAAGGAAAGGCTGAGGGAGCTGAATCTCTTCAGCTTGGAAAAGAGGAGAATGAGGGATGACCTCATTATTTTTTATAAATATGTAAAGGGTATGTGTCAGGAGGATGGAGCCAAGTCTTCTCAGTGACATCTAACAATAGGACAAGGAACAACAGGTGTGTCAATGGTTTACAGGCTGGTTCGGTCCGGTTCCGTGACTAGAAGGGCGGAGGGATCCACGGATCCGCGCCCCCGGAAAAGGAAAATAGGGGACTCCGAAATAATTGAAAACAGCGGCAACAGTCTGAGGTGAAACAAACTAATTTACTAAATATAGTATCAGCAGAATATAAGGAGAGAGAGAGTGTGTGTCTGGAAGGTGGATCGGCCTCACAACAGCTGAGATGAGAAGTGCAGTCCAGTTGAGCCGATGAAGAAGCGCAGGCAGAGAAGCGCAGGCAGAGAGGTGCAAGCGAAGAAGAGAACATCAGGTGACCTTGCCGGGAGTTATATCTCCTCTCTGACCACAAAGTCCCCTGGGGAAATGTAGTTCTTCTTCTCCTCCGGACAGGCACCCGGAACTTGAGCATCAGCAGTCAAACCCCCAGTGCATTACATGATGTTATGATGTGGAATACTGATAACCAACAATCATGAAACCATGACAAGGTGCAAGCTGGAACATAGGAGGTTCCACATAAATATGAGAAAAAAACTTCTTCACAATAAAGGTAACAGAACACTGGAACAGGCTTCCCAGAGAGGTTGTGGGGTCCTCTTCTTTGGAGACAGAGTCTTCTTCTTCTGGATTGTATGGAGGATAACCTTCTGACACAGCTGGTGAGAGAGCTGATGGGAGGAGCTACCCCGCTTAACCTGCTGTTCGCAAACAGAAAAGGTCTGGTGGGAGATGTGGAGGTCGGGGGTTGTCTTGGACAGAGTGACCATGAAATGGAAGAATTCTCAATTCTTGGTAGAGCCAGGAGGGGGAACTGCAAAACTGCTACCTTGGACTTCCAGAGGGCGGACTTATTCAGAAGGCTAGTAGGGGGAATCCTCTGGGTTTCAGTCTTAGAGAATAAAGGGATCCAAGATGGGCGGTTGCTCTTCAAGAAGGAAGTCTCAAAGGCCCAGGAGCTGACTGTCCCCCTGAGCTGCAAAATGAGCTGGCGGGGAAGAAGACTGGCATGATGAACAGGGAGCTATTCTTGAGGTTCTGGGAGAAAAAGAGACTCTATCTCCTGTGGAAGAAGGGATGAGCAACTCAGAACAAGTACAAAGAAGTTGTTAAGATGTATAGAGAGAAAATCAGAAAGGCAAAAGCCCAGCTTGAACTCAACCTGGCCGCTGGGGTTAAAAGGAACAGGAAACCCTTTTGCAAATACATCAACAGTAAGAGGAGGATTCAGGAGAATCTTCATTCTTTACTGGATGAGGCTGGGAATGTGACCACTGAGGATAAGGAAAAGGTAGAGGTTCTGAATGCCTTCTTTATGTCTGTCTTTAAAGGTCACACCAGTTATCCTCAGGGTACTCTGCTCTCTGACCTGGTAGTCTCGACTGGAGTGCGGACAGAACCCCCCGTGATTCGGGAGGATGCAGTCAGAGACCTACTACTCCAGCTGGACTGTCACAACTCCATGGGGCCGGATGGGATTCACCTGACAGTGCTGAGGGAACTGGCGGAAGTGATAGCCGAACCGCGCAGCATTATCTATCAGTGCTCTTTATTGACTGGTGGGGCCCCAGAAGACTGGAGGCTTGCCGATGTGTCTCCCATCTATAAGAAAGGTTGTAAGGAGGTTCCAGGGAATTACAGACCTGTTAGCCTGACCTCGGTGCCAGGGAAGGTTGTGGAGCAGATTGTCTTAAGGGAGATCACATGGCATGTGTGGAACAACTGGGGGATCAGACACTGCCAGCATGGGTTCACAAAGGGCAGATTCTGCTTGACCAACCTGATCTCCTTCTATGATCTAGTGACCCACATGGTAGATGAGGGAAAGGCTGTTGATGTAGTCTACCCAGATTTCAGCAAGGCCTTTGACACTGTCTCCCACAGAATTCTCCTTCAGAAGCTGACATCCCGTGGCTTGGACAGGTACGCTCTTGGTTGGATAAGGAACTGGCTGGAAAGCTGGGCCCAGAGAGTGGTGGTGAATGGAGCTAAATCCAGCTGGCGACCGGTCACGAGTGATGTTCCCCAGGACTCTGTGCTGGGGCCTGTCCTCGTCAGTATCTTTACTGATGACCTGGATGAGGGCATTGAGTGCACCCTCAGTAAGTTTGCAGATGACACCAAGTTGGCTGGAAGTGTCGATCTGCCTGGGGGTAGCAAGGCACTACAGAGGGATACGGACAGGCTGGATAGACCAAATGCCAGGTCCTGCACTTTGGCCACAACAATCCCATGCAACGCTACAGGCTTGGGGCAAAGTAGCTGGAAGACTGCGTAGAGGAAAGGGACCTGGGGGTATTGACTGATACTCAGCTGAACATGAGCCAGCAGTGTGCCCAGGTGGCCAAGAAGGCCAATGGCATCTTGGTTTGCATCAGAAACAGTGTTGCCAGCAGGAACAGGGAAGTGATTGTCCCCCTGTACTCAGCTCTGGCGAGGCTGCACCTCAAGTACTGTGTCCAGTTTTGGGCTCCCCACTGCAAGAAAGACATTGAGGCCCTGGAGCAGGTTCAAAGAAGGGCAACAAAGCTGGTGAGGGGTCTGGAGCATAGGCCTTATGAGAAACGGCTGAAGGATCTGAGATTGTTTAGTCTGGAGAAAAGGAGGCTCAGGGAGATGTTATTGCTCTCTGAAACTACCTGAAGGGAGGCTGTAGTGAGCTGGGGGTTGGCCTCCTCTCTTGTGTAACTAGTGATAGATCTAGAGGGAATGGCTTCAAGCTGCACCAGGAGAGATTTAGGCTGGATGTTAGGAAATACTACTTTTCTGAAAGAGTGGTCAAGCACTGGAATTGGCTGCCCAGGGAGGTGGTGGAGTCACCGACCCTGGAGGTGTTCGAGGAATGTTTGGATTTGTGTTGAGGGACATGGTTTAATGAGTACTATTGGTGATAGGCGGATGGTTGGTGATTCTGTGACATTCAAAACCCACCTGGATATGTTCTTGTGTGACCTAATCTAGGTGTTCCTGCTCCAGCAGTGGGATTAGACAAGATGATCTTTTGTGTTCCCTTCCAATCCCTGACATTCTGTGATTCTGTGAAAACTTTTAAAATGTGTTTTAAACGGGGGAATTCATATAGGCAGACATTTTGATTTCATCTCTAACAGAAAATGGAAAAACATACCTTCAGTCAAGTTAACAGGAATCTAATTTTACTGTGTTACTTTTACTCATGCAGTAAATAGACATAAGACATATAAAATCAGATATTAATTTATAAGAACATTTGATTTTTATGAGAGTATTTCTGATTTCTTCTGTAAAAAATAATCTTTTTCTGAGGCAGTGAGAAGAAAAAAACAGATACAAATTCAGTAACAAACACAAATATTCCTTAAATGTCTAGTAGGAATGCTAGTTTACAATTTGTTTTTAATTCATTAATGTGCTCTAATGTCATAACTGATCATGTTTCAAGTCATGTAAACAAGAACGTAAGAGTGATTAATGTACCCGAGAAGCATGCATAAGATCAGAAGTTAAAAAATATTTTTTTTTTCAGGTTGGCATTATTCAAGATATAATGAAATTTGTAAGTGAATAGGCTTGATCTGAATTAGATCAAAAATTCCTTTTAGCACATTTGTTCAAGTCTTCAGTCTCAGGAACATTACTAAATCTTTGTTAAAACAAAACATTTTCAGGCTGTAGTATGCTGATTGATATCAGTGTTTATCTGTTTGATAGTTATTTCTGATGTCTCTAATCTTTTAAGTGAAGTTGTATATAAATATGGAAAGCTAGATTTTCTTTACATGCAAATAATCTTATAAGCTTCTTTCCCAGCTGAGTTTGTTTACAATATTCCTCTGATGTGAAAATACATACATCATAGAATTATAGAATGGCTTGAATTGGAAAGGACCTAAAGGATCATCAAGTTTCAACCCCCCTCCTGCAGACACTGTTGACAATCACTAAATCAAATACTGGATTCGATTGCTCAGGGCCCTATTCAGCCTGGCCTTAAACACTTCCAGGGACAAGGCATCTACAGTTTCTCTGGAGAGACTCTCTCAGTGAAAAACATAACTCCGACATCTAATCTAAATCTCCTTTAGTTTAAAACCATTCTCCTATGTCCTATCCCAATTGATCCATGAAGAAGTTGATTTCCCTCCCTTTAAATATTGGAAGGCCACAATGAGGTCTCCCCGCAGCCTTCTCTTTCACAGACTGAACAAACTCGGTTCCTTCAGCCTGTCTTCATAGGAGAGGTGCTCCAGTCCTTGGATCATATTCATGGCTCTCGTCTGCACCCTCTCCAGAAGCTCTACATCTTTCCTGTATTGGGGGCCCCAGATCTGGATGCAGTACTGAAGATGAGGCCTCATGAAGGTAGAGAAGAAAGGGACAATCACATTGTCCTGCTGATCACCTCTCTTCTGATGGAACCCAGGATTGGCCTTCTGGGCTGCAAGTGCGGACTGCTGGCTCATGTTAAGTTTTTGATCAACCAGGACCCCTATGTCTTTCTCAGCAGGGCTATTCTCAAGGAATTCATATACATATCTGGGACTACCTCGACCCAAGTCGAATAGTGCAAAACTTGGCACTTTTCTTTGGTGAACCTCATTACATTCACAAAGGCCTACCTTTCAAGATTATCAAGGTCCCCCTGAATGGCATCCCTTCCTTCTGTTGTATCAACTGCACTGCTCAGCTTGATGTCATTGGCAAACTTGCTGGATGTTCACTCAATCCTGCCATCTGTGTCACTGACAAAGACATTAAAGAGTAACAGACCCAAGATGGACCCCTGCGGGACACTGCCTGTTACTGGCCTCTCCCTGGGCATAGAGCCATAGACCACAACCCTCTGATTGTGACCTTCCAACTAATCTTTTGTCCACCAAGGAGTCCACCCTTCAAATCTCTCTCTATCCAAATTACAGAGACCATGATGGTGGGAGACCATGTCAAAGGCTTTGCACAAGGAAGATGACATTAACTGCCATCTGTATATGCACTGATGCTGTCACTCCATCATAGAAGTCCACCAGATTGGTCACAGTCAGAAGGCATGACCTTCCTTTGGCAAAGCCATGCTGACTGTCCAGGATCATCTGCTCATTTCTCACATACCTTAACATATACTCCAGGAGGATCTGTTCCATGATCTTCCCAGACACAGAGGTGAGACTCACCAGCCCATAGTTGCCCAGTCCTCCTTCTTCCCTTTTTTGTAAATGAGAGTGATACTTCCCTTTTTCCAGTCACTAGAGACTTCACTTGAGAGCCACAAAATGGACCTTTTATGCTGAATTCAGAAGGAACCTACATGATGATTATTGACTTTTTTTTTTCTTTTTTTTTTTTTTTTTTTTTTTTTTTTTTTTTTTTGAGCTGGTCATCACTGAAGTATAAGGAAGATCTTTACTATATTTTAAAAGCTCAAACAACATAAATAAAATGATAATAAAAAGTGAAATTGTGTTTTATTGTATTAGATAATGATTTCAGAATATAATTCAAAGTGGAAAAATCTGTGGGTTTTTTTTGTTTGTTTTCTTTTGTTTTTTTTCCCCCTCTGAATTTGAATTTGCAATTTGAAACTGTAAGACAAATAGTTAACAATGAAAATACTTATTTTTAGATTTTTATACACTGATGCTGTAGATAAGCCAGTCTTTCTAATTTTGTTTCAGATTAAAAAAAAGAAAAATTGAAACACTTCAGAAAAATATTAACTGAATTATCTCAGATGTCAACATTAAAGCAAGAGAAATTATGTCCTAGAAATATACTCTCTCTATCAACTATTAAGTCTGCCCAGGGTAATTAGCTCAGTTGTATATTTGACTGATGAATTTTCCCTCCTTTAAATTAAAGGGAAATGCCTTGATATTTGTGACTGTCTTAACAGCAGCACAGCTAAATACCTCACAACTGAAAAAAAGTAATTTTTTTTGCTTGTGTTTCCAGAGAAACTAAAGAGAAATGGTTCAGTACTGTAATCATTTTCTTCATCAAAATTTAGTAAAGAAACCGATTATTTATCCAGCTGACTTAATTCACTGAATCTTAATCATTCGTGGATTAGCTAAATGATAAAGAATTAATAAACAAGGATGTTAATACACTGATAGTTTTTCGGACTTTCTTCCCCAGCATGCACTTAAGAGTTCACTAAGATTGAAGTAGTTTATTTTACTTTCAAAGTAGAGAAAGTAATCCTGAATTTAGTTATTTTGAAATTACCCACTAATCAGCTCACTAGCTAAAACATCTTAAGTAAAACTTTACTATGACATAATTTCCTGACCAAAAAAAAAAAAAAAAAAAAAAGCATCCACTATGCAGCTGAGATACTCAACTATTATTGAATATTCCAGGTTAATTCTGAGAAATAACGTAATTATCTTTATCTTCATGCGACCTTGAAAAATCACTGAGATGCAATGCTCTGCTAATCTCTGATGGTCATATCAAGTGTCCTCATAGAGCAAGGTAGGCTATAATTATTTATAGATAGAGATGGTGTGTTCCTGAAATTGCAAGTTCCATTGATATTATAATGTACTTCTACCTCAGAGTTGATATATTTCTCCTTTACTTCAAGGCTAATATTTTTGCTTAATTCACATGAATTTGCTCCTTATGTTTGGAAGTCCAGCTGCAGATTTATCTCTGGAATGGGATACCACTATGATGACCTCATAAGAGCATTATTTTCTGCTGAGGTGATATTTTAATTTTGTATATTACAAAATACATTACTGATACAAAAAGTGACTTTCAATTTATATATTCTTAAATAGAAACAAATCTTGAGTTTTATGTCTTACTTCTAAATTAGTCTTCAGAGAAAGATACTATGTACAGGCTTACTGTGAGAAAGGGTGAAAAAAATAACTGATTGCACTCAAAGGAATGACACTGCACTTTTCCTTTACTAATTTTCAAATAATTAAGAGGTTACATCATTTAAGTTAACTGATAATCCTATTACAAATTTTGTCAAGGGAACAGTCAGAGTAGCAAACATAATTGTAGAGGAAGGTCTTAGCATTCATTATCATCTTCTGGGTTCTTTCAGATTGTTGGTTTGTCAGGGAACCAGACTAGCTGTACAAGTGTATTGAGTTTATACAGCAAGGCTTTTATTGCAGTCCACTGCAAGAGTGGCCTCTGCAAGAAGAGTCAGGACCTGCCCTATAATGTTGCCAGACAAATCCCAGCCCAAATAAAACTCCTTAACACCAATGTAGTATTTAGAAGCATGTGTTACTTTTTGTTACAGTGCTGGACACACAGCAGATATTTCCACCTAATAGGTACATAAAAGGAACAAAGGTAGATCCTTTATATACATTTGGGAAAACTATCTCTACTTATTCAGAGAGAGGTCTTGAGATCTCAAGCCCACCTCTCCGATTCACATATTTAGATAGTCATAGATAGAGATAATCTTCCTGCCAGAAGGCTAGATAGATATGTTAATATTCAAGACACTCCTAAAAGACAAGATTATTCATATCAACAACAGTAAGAGCCAGTTCAAGTCAGCTCTATAAGGGACCTGTTGCTGACCAAAGCAGAGAGAATGAGCAATGCTGGTTGTGCCTCTGGGAGAGCAAATTTATGAAAAGGACAAACTGCCACAGCAGCTAAGAGAGAAGACTGAGAAAATTTTGATAGAAACATACTTGCAGACACCTAGATCAGTGCAGAAGGAGGACAGGAGGTGCTCCAGGTGCAGAGCAGAAGTTCCCTGCAGCCCAGAAGTCCATAGTAGGCTGTCCCCCTGCAGCCTACGAGCTGCACTCTCCTTGTGCAGCCTTGGAGGTGCCCATGATGCAGCAGAGGATGAGGCCTGTAGGAGACACAGCCCATGTACACCCCTGCAGGAGCAGCCCTGGGCTGGAACTGGAGCCTATGGAGAGCAGCCCATAGTGAGGCAGGAGGGTTGGGGGAGCTGCTGCCCATGGGGACCCGTGAAGAGCAGCGCCTGAAAGGTGGGCCCTGTGATAGGGAGCCATGTCGGAGTAGTCCTTAAAGAGCTGCAGCCTGTGGGGATCCGTGCTGGAACAGTGCTCTGCTGAAGGATTAGTATAATTTGAACAGTTCTTGAAGAACTGCATTCTGTGGGAATTCCGTGTTGAATCAGTTTGGGAAGAGCTGCATCCCATGATGGACCCAGTGCTGTAGCAAGGGCAGAGAGTGATCATGAAGGAGGAGCAGGGGATAAAGAGTTACATACCTGTTGGGGGATGGCTGCAAGAGCAGGGTGGCCATGAGACTGTGTACAAGCATAGCTGGTGCGGCAGCACAGAGTGCATACCCATGAGAAAATATTAGGAGTTAAGATGGGAAACAGAACATCCTTGGGGCAGCATGTAAACAGCAGGCCCACATCCACAGCTCTGCTTTGTGGATGTGTGGGGGTCTGATAAGCGGATGAGCTCAACAGCACAGGTGTGAATGCTGGCTGAGCATTGGTTGAAGCTAGGCAGCCCACCTGGCCGCCCACGCTGTGCACCAATAATGTGCGAACACATGTGTATTGGAACCATATATAAACCCTGTGTGTGCAGCAATAAAGTGAAGCTTGATCACTCATATTGAGTACTGTTGTGCTTCCCTGCTTGAGAACAATCTGATTAGGACGCTATCCACGGTACATACCAACAGCAGCTCCTGTTCCTTATTCTCCTGAACTGCTTGAGGGTAAAGGAGCATGGGTGGGGAGGAATGTTTTTAGTTTGCTTTTAGTTCTCACTGTTTTCTCTCCCTGATGTGTCAAGAATGGGAAATGAGATGCAGTATGAGGATGCCAAGCTCCCTACTGGTGTGAAATCACCAAAAAAAAAAAAAAAAAAAGGTACTGCCTTCTGGTGCTGTCTTTGGAACTGTCAGATCAAAGAAATGCATCCTAGAGGGCAGAAATGTGTAGAGCAGTATTAGGCTGCATGATTAGTAACAAAGGAAGTTAGAGATCTAAGACCTTAATCTAAGAAACACTGTGTCAAAACAAACAAAAGTTAAAAATGGAAGCCCTGTGCATTCATGAGTAGACTGCTTATTATTTTAGTCACGTTATTTTATATAATAAACTGAAAAGTATGTGCTACTTATTTTATTTTGATTTTAGATGTTAATGCAGATGTTTATATGTGAGCTAGTTATTAGGTTATATACATGGTGAAGTAAGCACTTGTTTAGAATTTATCTGAAATTCAATATATTTTACTTCGTAATGAGAGAAATTGCTATAGAGATCCTTACTTCATTCACTGACTGTATGAGGAACCTTTTTTCTAGCTCAGATGCAGAGTTTTAACTTTCATCAGCAGAATCTTACCTTTAAATGGAATCCAGCTCAAAATTACAAAACAACTCTCATTTACTTATTTATTTGTATTGTTCTCTCCAGATTTGTCTTAAAACATACATTCTTAAACTTCACAAATAAAAAACTGGGAAGTGTAACATCAAGTACAGGCCGATACAAAAACCAATAAAAAAGATATACAAGGATTTTCAGAAGCTTTTACAAAATATTTGACACTAACAATCCAGAAATTTAGATAAATATTCACAAAAAGACACGTTAATCACTAGATCTAGCACTGTCTAGCAGTAGAACAGCTGAACAAGAAAAGAATAAAGTGCTTTTATCTAAAATTATTTTATAGTTAACTATAACTAAAATAAAAGTACAAGGTTGAATGCAATAAATACATTTATGATTGTGTAATGATTTTTCCACAGGCAGAGTTTTATATTTTTGAAAGAAAAAGATCCTCTCCACATACAATGTGAGTAGCAAAGTTCACCAAGAGTGCAAAATAGAAATGAGAACAGACTTGATAAGTAGAAATAATCTGTTGCTCCGTCATAAATATAATAACTACATTTTATTTTAATAGACGTTTCTTATAACTCGCTGTTGTGTGACCTCATTGCCTTAGTTTAATTATTTAATGTATTTGAAAAATTCACAAAATGATTCTAAGCGTAAAGTCCTTAGAATCGGTGAACTCTCGTGCTGTGCAAAATATTTGTTCAGCTAACAACTTCATATGTTAAAATACAAAGTGTAGACAACTGTAATTAATTTTATTAAAATATTAAGTAGAACATGTAAAGAAAAAATTATGGCACAGTAGGCAGTTCTGCTACTTCTTATCCTGAGCTGTTCCTACAGTTTGTTTCTGTACTTTGTCTTATTCTGACACATAATCCTATTGAAGATTGACACTCTCCCTTGTAAATGCAGCTCACTGCAGTCTTAAGCAAATTGATCTGCAAGGACTGATTGATAAAGTGAAGTATGCATTAATCATGCAGAGTGTGCACTGTAGTTGCCTGCAGTAGCAATCTGAAGGGATGACATTTTCTCCTTTAATTCCCTATAACTTCATTCCCTATACATAGTATAGTAAATACAAACTGTACTACTGTAGAACAAAAATTCAAATTCAAAAACCTAAAATGAAAGTAAAATAAAAATAGATTAATTTAACAGACCATTATGGAACTTGGTCCAAAATAATCACTGTTTACTAGTAACAAAACAGAAAAATCATAGAATCTTTGAATATGATTGGAAGAGACCCACAAGGCTCACTGAATCCAACACCAAGTTCCATGCAGGACATCTACAATTCTGTATTTCTAAAGGCACTTTCCAAACACTTCTTGAACTTTGGCAGGCTTTGGTGCCATAACTTCTGCCCTAGGCAGCCTATTCCAGTGCTCAAATTCCCTTTGGTGCAGGCCCTTTCCCTGACCCCCAGCTGCCCTTCCCCTGGCACAGCTCTATGCCATTCCCTCAGGCCCTGTCGCTGTCACACAGAGCAGAACTCAGCACTGCCCCTCTGCTCCCTGTGAGGAATTGCAGTCACCATGAGGCCTCCCCTCCACAGCTTTGCTCTGGACTGAGCCAACACAGGGACCTCAGCTACTCCTCAGTCCCCATGGTCTCTTTAGACGATCTCTAAGAGAGCAGGGGAAAAACACACACGCACACACACACACACACTAAAAAAAAAACACCTTTAAAAAGAGCATCTTTATCACAGAATCACAGAATGGCCAGGGTTGGAAGGGACCTCAAGGATCATGAATCTCCAACACCCCGCCATATGAAGGGCCACCAACCTCCACATTTAATACTAGACCAGGCTGCCCAGGGCCCCATCCAATCTGGCCTTGAACATGTCCAGGGACGGGGCATTCACAACCTCTCTGGGCAGCCTGTTCCAGCATCTCACCACTCCCTCTGTAAAGAATTTCCCCCTGACATCCAACCTAAATCTCCCCTCCCTCAACTTCAGATCATTTCCCCTCGTCCTGCAGTTATCAACCCTTTCAAAGAGTTGATTCCCTTCCTCTTTGTAGGCTCCCTTTAGGTATTGAAAAGCTGCAATGAGGTCACCCCACAGCCTTCTTTTCTTCAGGCTGAACAAGCCCAACTCCCTCAGCCTGTTTTCATAGGGGAGGTGCTCCAGTCCCCTGATCATCTTTGTGGCCCTCCGCTGGACCCTCTCCAACAGCTCCCTGTCTTTTTTGTACTGGGGGCTCCACACTTGGTTGCAGTATTCCAGATGGGGCCTCACAAGAGCAGAGTAGAGGGGGACAAATACCTCCCTGTCCCTGCTGGCCACCCCTCTTTTGATGGAGCCCAGGATACCATTTGCCTTCTGATCCACAAGGGCACACTGCTGGCTCATGTTAAGTTTTTCACCCATCAAGACCCCCAGGTCCTTCTCCACAGGGCTGCTCTCAAGAACCGCTCCTTCTAGTCTGTATGGAAGCCTGGGATTCCTCCAGCCCAAGTGCAAAACTTTGCACTTTGCTGTGTTGAACCTCATTAGGTTCACCCAGGCCCACCTTTTCTAGCCTGTTGAGGTCCCTCTGAATGGCATCCCTTCCTTCTACTGTGTCAACTGCACCACTCAGCTTGGTGTTGTCAGCAAACTTGCTGAGAGTGCACTCGATTCCGTCATTGATGTAATTGATAAAAATGTTAAAGAGCACCGGTCCCAAGACAGACCCCTGGGGGACGCCACTCGATATCGACCTCCACCTGGACATAGAACCATTGATTACCACCCTCTGTCTGTGGCCTTTCAACCAATTTCTTATCCATTGGGTGGTCCACCCATCAACTTCATAACCCTCCAATTTGGAGATAAGGATGTGGTGGGGGAGCAAGGCCTTTGAGCAAGGCCTGTGAGCAAGTCCTTCTTATCTCCTCCTATATCTAAACACCACTTAGTGAAGGCTCATATCTTTCAGATGAAATACTGCATTTTCTAATGAGTAATCTCTGAAAGTTCCACTTCATGAGAAAATACTAAATCTTTTAAAATTTCCCAGAAAGCAATGACTGAATTTAGCTGAAGATTGATTATGATGGTTAGCATTTGTAGTATTGTTATGCAATGGAATGCCCTGATACTTTTATTCTCTTGCTTGGTATTATTCTGTAAGAATATGAAATAATTCAGGTGGGAGAAAAAGTTAAATCAAAATGCTAAATATGTTCTACCATAAAATTTATTTCCAGAAAAGATATTGCTTCACATTCCATCCAGACTTGATTGTCTATGGTATAAACTGAACAAGCACTACATATCTTTGCATTCTCATTCTGCAAAAAGGATCCAGATCTAAACTCAACAGAGCTCAGCTGCTATGGAGCTCAGAGTGTGACTCTCGAGAGAGTGATCTGGTAGCTAGGAACAGCTGCTTTCATGCAGGCAATAATCTGCTTTATGTGAGACAAGTATGAGAAACAATAGAGAGGAAGAATTTATGACAGTTTTTCTTGCATGTAAGAGTCTCTGTGTGGCAGAAGCTCATATTGAGCATCGAGTTCAGTAGGAAGAGGGAATTAAAAGTACCATCATTTGCACAAGGAAGATCTTCCACTGAATGGCAAGTGTTTTGTGCTCCTATTGAGCTGTGAGATCAGCATGAAAGGCAAGTTATGAATCATGATCTCTCACAGAGGATTATGGGTCACTTTTCCCAATAAATACTGACATGAGCAGGGGCTGAGGAGTCATATAGATTCTGGAGACCTCTCATGATCCTATGCCTCCAGGCTCATTCACCTTAACTTGCAGAGTGAGATTCAAGTGCTTATTCATGTTTTACAGCCTCTTGGAAAAAATCCAAAAACTTACGTGATCTTGCTGAGCTGTTAGTAGACGCAGACTCTGTGGGTGACTGGTGTTTAGCTTTAGGCATAACTTTTTCTGCTCACAGAAACTAGATCTTGACAGAAAAAGTAGAATTAAGTCATACATGTAAGATACCACTAATCAGCTGACAAACAGTTTTTTGAGCTCTTAAGAGTTAAGGCTCCTGCTTCTGTTTGTTCTTGCAACTTGTTCTCAAGAAATTAACATGTCCTCATCAATAATTCTGGATAAAATCCTCTCCTTAACCAAGGTACTGTGTGCTGTATTTCACAAGGAAGGAGCACAGCAAGAATGCTCCCACTTCATTAGTTTTTACTAATGTTTTAAATGTTTTTTTGGTGATTCTGATAGACACATACAAGATATTCAAAAAGGAAGAAAAAATATAAAAAAAATAAAATTTACTTTTGACCTTAACAAATGTTCAAACATGACATTCAGGTTCTTTGTATGTTAACAACTGCTAGTAGAATCATATATTTGGGATTTTCTAGAAACAAAGCTCAAACAAAAATACAGACAAAATTAAACCAACATCCATGATCTATAATAAAGCAATTTATTCAGATATTTCTTAAACTGTCTTAAAAAGCAGACTTATTTAGGCTACCAATTAAAATTACACACTGAAATACCACCCATACTGAAGTCAAGATCACAATCAAGCTTACTGTATAGTTCGAAGAGACTTTGGAAGTCTTGAAAATACAAGGGAGAGATTGTTCATAAGATGCAGGAAAAACTGCGTTATTTGCAATGATTTTAAATCATGGCCTTTAGATAAGATAACAGGATGTGGTTTTAAACATTTCATATGCATATTAAATTATTAGATTCATTCTGTTCAGCCATACTTAAATCCACAATTTTCATTTTAATTCTTCCAACAACAAAAAATTGCATTTTTTAACAAAGAATATTGTGCAAATAAAGATATTGAATATCACCTCTTCATGGAAATATCTCTTTGGCTCTAAGATTTGGATTTTTGTATTTCTCTTGAAAAAAATGTGGGATGAATTTTGAAGACAGTTGTAATGAAAGCAATTATATCTCTGTAAATGAAGATCTTGATTCTTTTCCTTCCCAGATGCTCTTCAGATCCTGAATTCAGTCATCTCATGGTTCCTGAAAACTGTCATATATGTTTTCAGTAAACTAGCAGCTTAGGAACAACAGGTCAAGAACAGCGTTACTACCAAAAGGTCTTTCTAGCATTTGCACCTCTCTCAGCAATGCTGTTTACGAACTTTGGAAGACAGATGGCGGTTCATGACCAGGAAAATTCCACTAATCTATTCTAGAAAGCCTTGAAAGCAAACTTTTATTGGGATGGTGGTCTTGAAATGACCACAGTGTTCATTTTTCCAAGACTGCTTCCTCCTGATCTTGATTCAAAAACTGCCAAATGACACATTTCTGATTTTGTAATAGGATCTCTGTGTAGTCAGGGAAGTCCTTATGGAGTAAAACTTCTGTCTCCTTTTCTACTTACCTATTCTTCCTGAACTCATATCCATGTTATAGCTGTGCATGCTATCTTACCTAATTCCTGTGATTCTGGTAGATTTCACAAGCAACTGGGCTTGCAGTTCCTCCTGTCTGCTTGGTTTGCTCTTCATAGGAATGTAGAGACCCCTATAAATCTTCCTGTTTCTAAGCAATGGCATGAAAGTCTTCCTGTCTGTCTACCACCTCATATACCTTCTCCATTTGCATCTAGGTGTATTTCATTTATTGGCTTCAGTCTTTCATTTCCAAAATTCTTGGCCAGGTTAGAAAGCCTGATTGCAGCAACGTATGCTCTTATTTACACTGTGTGAGAACATCTTTTTAATAGTCTGACACTCAACTGAAGAAGTACATTAATGACTATAAAGCATTGTCTTGGTTTCAGGTGGGACAAAGTTGATTTTTTTTTTTCATAGTGCCTGGCATGATGCTTTGCTTTGACATTAGGAGAAAAAACAATGTTGATGACACACCGTGTTTTAGCTGTTGCTAAGCAGTGGCTGCACAGAGACAAAGACTTTTCAAATTCTTGTACTTTCCTGACAGTGGGGAGGGCTGAGGGGCCACAAGGAGCTGAGAGGAGACAGAAGCAGGACAGACTGGCCAAAGGGAAAATTCCATACGATATCATGCAAAAAACCTTAAAAACGGAGAGGAGTGTGCGTAACTGTCTTCCAGGTTAAGCGAGAACATACATATTTGAATTGTAATAAAAGCCATAAAAATGGATCTCAAATGAGCCAAATGCTTCCTATAATATTGTCTCAATGCAAACTGACACACTCATCTGCATAAAAAACTTACTTTGCATAGTGTGGGCTCATGACAATGTTGGGGAAAGTCATTTCAAGCCACTGGACACAATGCAAGACACAGTGAGATACAACGTCTCTCCTAGGCCTTCATTTATTTAGCAATATACAGGGTTTCAGTTACAAAATGCCGAAAGGAAGCTTAGCTATGTAGTACACAATGTCACACAATACAACACTATCTGTGAGTGACTTGACATTTATATTTATTTGTGATTCATAAATTGAAGGATCATATTTTGAAGAGATGCTTATAAGAACCAATCCAGCAAATGCTCAAAGTTAGAGTACAATTGGCTAACTCAGGTTAACATCACACCAGTATTTTGTTTTTCAGATTAGTCAGATCAAATGAAATATTTCATGCCAGTTTTAAGTCATGGACACAGTGAGCTTATCATTTAAACATATCCAGAATCTTTGTTACCCTGTAGAAAACAAATTTTAAATCACTTAAAGTAAGCATCTGTGCCTTGTTACATATCTAAATCGATATTTTACTATGAAGATAAAAAGAAAGAAACAGAATGAGAGAAAACATGACCTGCAAAGCTATTTTCTATTTTCTTTTCCAGTTTCACTGATCTTTTGAATTCAAAACATTGCCTTCAGTGTATCTCTTTGGAAAAAGAAATAAAGGGAAAAAAAAAAAAAAAAAAAAGTAACCCCTTCCAAGTTTTCCAGATTTGCATTATTATTATTATTGTTATTACTCTTGTTATTACTGTAAGCAGCACTAACATGAAAAGTAAATTTTTAATCCTATTAATTTTTGAGTAATTTAACAGTTTAGAAAAGCAAGACAATAACAATCAATCTGTTAGGATATTTAAATATAAATCTTATATGCAGTCCCTTTGCACCATAAAGCCATCACACTGAGCTAACAGTTGAAAAGAGCAATTCTATCTCATGCTAGACTGTGGAGAATTTCTTTATGTGAAATCACAGTTCTGAAAGCAGTACTTCTTCATTCAAATCTAAATGTAAAAAGGAAAAAAACAAAACAACAAACTAACAGAAATTTAAAATATAAAACCATGAGAACCTATTTGATTGTTATTGAGAATCAAACTGATAGTACTGATAGTGGTAGAGCATTGCTATAATGGTGCTATTGGGAAAACTGACTAGGATTAGGCTTTTTGAACAGATAATGAAAAATAAAAGTGCAGTAAACTTTCACATCTTCAGTACTAACTACAGAGAGATTTTGGGTTTAAAATGTACCAACCACCTATGAGTAGAGTCAAACATTAGTTTGCTGTCAAATTTTATAAGGAAGATTTGGATGATTAAATATTAGGAACAGAACATAGGGTGGCCAAACACTGGAAAAAGACTTCCCAGGGAAGTGGTCATGGCACCTAACCTGTTGGAGTTAAAGGAATATTTGGACAATGCTCTCAGACATAGGGTTTGATGTTTGGATGGTACTATGTGGAGCCAGGATTTGTACTAAAAGATCCTCATGGATCCTTTCAACTCAGGATATTCTGTGATACTATGAACCGTATACCTTTTTTCCTTCAATTGCTTATATATGCAATAACGTACATTGTTGTATACTATTTTAAATTTATTAAAAAATAAATGCAAAAAAAAAAAATCATATTTTTCTTTTAAAGAAAAGGAAGATAAGATAGCCTGGAGCCACTGCTGATATTATTAATTTGCAGTCCAGTTTCCTTGAGGAAAAAGAAGATAAAAAGAAAATAGAAGCAGAAAGGTTGTAGTATTTCTTGCTAGTGATGATATTTACATGCAAATTTGCTGTAGAGAAGTACAAACAAACTCTTATCAACCTAGCAAAGACAAAGAGTATTTGTAGAAGCATCAAGCTGTGTAAAACAGTGTTTTTATCTGCTTCATTCCTCAACAGTTCTCAACAGTGTATTAGAGAATATTGTCTTGTTAGCTAAGCTGGAGGGTTATTAAACTTGAATTAAAAAGAAAAAAAGAAGATGACAACAATGAAGAAACAAAACACATAACAAAAAAACAATGAGCAAGACTTGTTTGTTGACACTGCGGTGCTGTGTTGAACCTATGTGCATTTGAAGATTTGAAGATGTAGAAAGTGGTAAAGTAACCGACTTCACTTCTTAGCTTCAGAGCCAAATAATAGATTCTATCTAGGTTGTTCCAAAAGTAATCCCTCCTGTTTATTTCATGGAAAATACAGCAGATACAAAGACCACACTATTTACTGGAACAAATTATCCACTACAAAACACTGGTTTTCAATGTAGTCACTACCATTAGCTATGCATTTTGTCACTGATAAACAAGAGCCTGCATGCTGTGCTCATAAAAATCTGCACGGCTGTCCAGAATGTGGCTTGTCTTTCACTTCATTGTTGCCTCTGCTGAAATGTAACACTCACCGCCCCACTGTGTCAGCACCTACTGTTTGGTCTCCAAAAGCATTCATGAAATGTCAATTAATGACAGTGGATGCGATTTTTTCTTAATGGATGAATTTAATTAGACACCTTTGGTTTATAAATGTGCTTCCATGTCAGATGCCATTTTCTCAAAGTGCCCCTCTGCTACCAGCTGTCACACGGCAACAAAATGTAACAGAATATTGGTGGGAAGGCTTAATCTCTACTACCATGCCATCAGTATTGGCCTCTGATGTTGTGGATCAACGTAATAAAATGAGAGGTGTTACTTTTGGAGCATCCTCATAGAAAATAGCAATAACTACAATACTTTATTTAGCCATACAGTTAGATTTAATTTTTGATGTACTAGTTTGCAGTGCTAATTTCAAAATACTTTCTCTAACAAATATGATCTCTGCCTGGATTAAAAACATTCGCTGGTCATAACTGTAAGAACTGTCATTAAGCTTTACATCCTGAAATTACCAATGCTTACATTGTTGACAGTTTCATAACAAGTTGTCTCGCTCCAATTTATAGGAGGGAGAAGTTGTTCTTTTAATATATATATATACCCAGTGGTGAGAATAAGACACGTGTCATAGCCCAACCAGTTTATTACAAATACTAGTTGCTTAGGGATATGGGGAAGGGGAGGGAGACGGGTGATAGAAAAGAGATCGGAAATAAAAAGCAAGGAGTCTTTATAGAAAGCAAGAGAGAGATAGTCACTACCATGGGTTCAGCAAGGTTCGTAGCAGGTCCATTGTTCTCAGGAACTCATCACTGCGGGGGATGGGAGGGAACTTCGCAGCAAGCAGGCCGGAGGGGTCTTCCAAAGAGGTTTTCCCCTCAGGGAATTCTCAGTCAAAAGTTTCTTTGGGAGTTCTTCTCCAAAGCCCTTAGTTTAGTGAGGGCCTTTTAGCCACCATTTCTCTGTTGTTGTTTTTTTTTTCTTTTTTTCTTTTTTTTACTGTGACATACCTGGTCCAATAGATAAGCCGGCAGGGAGTGGTGCGTTTGTTTCCATGCACAAGCATTATCGCCTTTTGCAGTGGTCAGCTCCTTCAAGCCGCACCCCTGTTTGTCTCCCTTCTGCATCTTTACAATCAGAGGTACTCAGTACCTTTTTACAAGCAGAGGTATTGTGGCATAGTGACACCCACCACTCGTCCCCTTAGATAATTTGCAGTTGTCACTTAGAGTCTTATTACCAGAAAGGTCTCACGAAGCAAGCTTTGAGACAAAAACAGTTTTGTCTTTCACACAAGTGAAAATGATGACAGTGAATACATTTAATTTTATGCAGCACCACAACTTTAAATAATGTCTGCCATAAGAACAGTTATTAAGAGAAAATAGAGGTGTGATGACTGCATAAACCAATTCATAGTAACTGACAATATGTCTCCAAAGCAAGCTTGAAATCAATAGCATTGACCTTGGTGAATGAAATTTCCTTCTTGCAGCAGATCTACCCACACAACACCAGAAAAAGAAAGAAGTTACATATGAGATGGTGGATTACTGGAAGAAGAAAAATCATTCTGTTCAGATTTAGATACTGGGATTAGCTATTGTTCATTCTTTGATTGCAGAAGACATGAAGCATTACCATAACATTACCATAGCATTTTAGGGGAAATGACTGCCAGAATTTACTGATTAATACTTTCCTCGCATACAATTGAGAGTTATTTTCAATAACATTTTTATAGCTGCAACCAGAGCACTTCTGGCTGTGTTTTAGATTTGATGATATAGATACATATATTTTCTTTAATTTCTTATTATCAAATAATGTCCCATCAGGGAAAACAAAGAGAAAAAAATGAGAACAAGAACTTCATCACAGAAAGAATGAAAGAAAGAAAGAAAAGAAAACAAAACACAAAAAAAACCTCCAGATAATCAAAATATTGAATGATTTGTTATTGTTTTCACAATTATAGAAAAATTAATTTCAGCTATTTTCAGATGTATTTTATGCCATATTTTAAAGAAGATTTTAAGTCTCAGTAGATTGAGTGTGTTATTAGCCATCTCTTGGAGTTAATTACTTTTTAACTACTTACAAAATAATGTATGAGAAAGAGGGAAGAATATGATTTCATGAAATTGAATGTAAACTGGAAAATGTGATGGTTACTTCCATGCTTCTAATTGATGTGTTCTAGCCTCAAGTTTTTATTTTTATTTTTTTATTTTTTATTTTTTATTTTTTATTTTTTTTAATCAGAGACAGAAACCAAAGAATGTAACTTTAAAATTTATGTATGTTTCAATCTTTTTGGTTTAGATAATTTTCTGTCAACCCGTGTTAGGTTGCAGCAGACATTATTTAAGTAACTCTCTCTGGCAAAACAGGCCACCTTTATGACTGGATGAATGACCCTAATGAATAAATAAGTAGTAAATGTATTTATTTTTATGTATCAGGAACAAATGGTACCTGCAATTTAAAGTATTCATTTTTACGATTTACATTTCAAAATTTGTTAGATCAGTAGTGAAGTGATAGGTTTCTGTCATTTACTTACCATGTAATACAGCCTTCCATAGCATTTGTAAATGATGGCTTTTTGCATTGAGACATTATGAAAAACAAACCTTTTGAATGCTACTGTAAATTTATTTGCATAGCAAATAAGGGAATTCTGTATTACACTGTAGGAAGCCGCAATAATGTCATATTCTTATCATACTGTATCTTAAGGACCTAAGTTTGATTTAAAACCTACAACAATTCACAAGCATGCCCACTGTGTTTCTCTATTTAAAGATCAATTTATTTAGTTTGGTCATTAAAAATAATGTTATTTTAAATTTATCAACAATTCTTCAGTAACCCTAGAATTAATCAGTACTGACTACAAAAGATACAATATAGGTTCTGCCTAGTGTGATTTTAGATATATAAATATACCTTAGAAACAGATTTCCATTGTGAATATTTATTACCAAGAGCAAATGATAACAGGAAACAAATAAGACATATTCAGACAAAATTATCTATTTATGAAACTCTCTGTGAGACTGTCATATACCTTGTTGCAGCTATATTGCTATATACATACAAATATTGAAAGGGAAAGGATTAAATATATCAACTTGGTGAAACAAGACTTAAATTTCTGAAAGTACATTCACAAAAGATTAAGTTAAGCATATTACTACCAACCTTCAAATAATTATTCTTCTTGCAATAATCCTTGCTTATTCATTTTCTCTCAATAAATGCACAAATGCATCTGTTTATTTTTCTATAGTTACTAACAGTCTTTGTTTCTTTAATGTTAATTCTGATCTCTCACAGCTTCCTGGAAATAAACCTTTTGTTGTTATTGTTGTTTGTTTTTAGTAAAGGAGATTAAATTATATGCATCACATGTGAAACGATGTATTAATTATATTCTATCCACAACTGACATACTGTAGCTAAGGAAGAGTAGAATTTTCTTCTTCAATGTTCTGTAAATGGCACTGTGAATCTGAAAAGAATCACAGAATCATAGAATCACAAGGTTGGAAACGACCTGTAAGATCATCTAGTCCAACCGTCTTCTCATTACCACTGCTACCACAAGCTACTAAACCATATCTTGCAGCTCCTCATCCAGACGCCTCTTGAATAATGCCGGGGACGGTGACTCCACGCCCTCCCTGGGCAGCCCATTCCAGTGCCTGACCACTCTCTGAGAGAAAAAGTTTTTCCTTATGTCTAACCTAAATCTCCTCTGGTACAACTTGTGGCCATTTCCCCAGGTCCTGTTTATTGCCTGGAAGAAGAGGCCAAATCTCTCTTTACCACAACCTCCCTTCAGGAAGTTGTAGAGTTGCAATGAGGTCCCCCCTGAGCCTCCTCTTCTCCAGACTAAACAATCCCAGCTCCCTCAGCTACTCCTCATAGGATTTGTGCTTCAGACCTTTCACCAGTTTCAGTGCCCTTCTCTGGACATGCTCCATGGCCTCAATGTCTTTCTTGTAGTGAACTGAACACAATACTTAAGGTGCAGCCTCACCAGTGCTGAGTAGAGGGGGATGATCATCTCCCTGCTCCTGCTGGCCACACTATTTCTAATGCAGGCCAGGATGCCCTTGGCCTTCTTGGCTACCTGGGCACACTGTCGGCTCATGTTCAGCTGAGCATCAACCAACACCCCCAGGTCCCTTTCCTCTTCACAATCATCCAGCCACTCAGCTCCAAGCCTATGACGTTGCATGGGGTTGTTGTGGCCAAAGTGCAGGACCCAACACTTGGCCTTGCTGAACCTCATCCCATTCACCTCAGCCCAGCAATCCAGCTTATCTAGGTCCCTCTGTAGGGCCTCCCTACCCTCAGGCAAATCGACACCACCTCCCAACTTGGTGTCATCTGCAAACTTACTGAGGGTACACTCAATCCCTTCATCTAGGTCATCAATAAAGATTTTGAACAAGATAGGCCCCAGTACTGACCCTGGGGGACACCACTTGAAACGGGCCATCAAATGATTGTTTAAAATTTGCATAAACATTGTACATTTACCAAATTACCGAGAAATGTAACTGTAATGAGATTGTTCTATTTCCTTTTCTCCATTGTCATGCTAATGTATGTATTCTATTTATCATGGATTTTTCTTTCAATATCATTATATTTTGTACATAACTCAGAAAGAAGGCAGTCTCCCTCAGCTGGAAGTATGTATAAACTCTGACAATGAATATTCTCTTTTATCTAACTCACGTTTGTTTTTCGTATTGAACAAGTCATTAGAATTTCCACTTTTAATCTGTCATACATATTTTGAAATGCAAAGGAGTGACAAAATGTCTAACTAAAATTTACTTGCTTATTTTTAATAAGACAAATCAAGTAAGAATCTTTGAAATACTGTATTTCTGTAGATTGTTGACACTAAACATCTATTTCAAAGCAGCTGATGTTTTTTTTTAGGCCTGATGATATTTTTTGTTTCATTTAGCATTGTATATTTTATTTCTAAATAAGATTCATTCATGCCACAATCTTTATTAATATCACTAAGCACTGCATGGCAATTTTGAAATTGTACTGAGCTTACTGTGTCAGTTTGTTTCATGAAGAAATGATAATTCTCAGTCTTTTTTTGTTTGTTTGTTTTTATTATCTGTGCCTACTTAAACATTGTGTTTGGAAATTAGGAGGGAGCCTTCTGTTTATTACTTTCTTTTTGCTCAACTGCCACCTACTTGAATTCACTCATTACAAACACTCTTCTTTTTTTTTCAGGAATCAACTGAAATTCCAGTTTTGTAAAGACTGAGGTAGCAGGAAAATGTATGTGGTCATAAATAGGAAATAATTTTTCACATTTTTTTAGATTTTATTTCATTATGTTCTTGTTGGTTTTCTTTGTTTTGTTTAATTTTTAGCAATGTTTATCTAGTTATTAAAAAAACTAGATAAACATTGCTAAAAATTAAACATCTCCTCTAAATCTCCTGGGAAAGTAGAGACTGGTTGGTTTTAGTGTAAACACTTTTAAAAAGTGTAAACATTTTTAGAGTAAACACTTTAAAAAGTTACTATGGCTCGAAGCATGGAAATTTCTGTATGCAACTATTATCTCTCAGTATCACTGACTCTTGCATGACCCAGAGTGATAAAGAGTCCCTTCTTTCTTCCTTGTAGCTTCTTTTCTCTCCTGCAACTGACATAGTTGTCCTCAAAGAAGTTACATTACAGAAGTACAGCCTATTTTATTACACTTAGCCAGGAAATGCACTTTGCATAAATTTTTGGTATCCAAAAAAAAGAAGTTGAGTTGAGTGTATCTGTGTTGGCTTTTTTTTTCCCACAGGAATAAGATATGCTAGACGTAGCGCATACACAGAACATTACTAGGAACTGTATAAGATGCAGAATCAAACTCTATAACCACATAGTAGTTTTATAGCAGGTATGATTTATTCAGTGCTGCACAGACACCGGGTGCAAGGGGGATCCACCTAACTTGCACACCGTCTGGAAAAATTGTGCTACAGATATAGGCGAAACTAATACATAATCAGTAGTTTTCCGGAATTCAGATACATATTCATTACACCCCCCGAGAGTTCATTAGCATGCAGACCCTCCCCTCTTGCGCATGCATAGTGGGTGGTGGGATGAAGATTTGTTGTCTTCCTCGCAAAGGCTTCTGATTGTTTTTGTGTAAACTTCTGACCTTTCAGGGGGGCATCCCCCCAAACCAGTTTCTTCTTGCCCTGTGGACATCTAATCACATCCCTGCCAAATGTCCTCGGGCTGTTCTCAAACCTTATTGGTATGGCCTTCATCCCCCTCACTATCCCAGTCACGTAGTCTGCTATCCCTTATTTTCTAACGAGCTCTACATTTTTGCTTCTATAAACTATCTCTAACTATTCCCCTTACCCCTGTTATTCTCAGTCACTGTGAAGCCTTCTTGCCTTTTTACTTTCACTTATGGGGCCTGTCTCACCTTTCACTGTAAACACACAGTCAATCCTCTGTGACATGGAGATGCATCCGGATTGTTTCAGTCAAGTAAACCTCAGCTCACTGATGTAGGAATAAATAAGATTCTGATTTTGACTGTGGTCACAAATATGTAATTGTCACTATATTCTTCTGTGATATTTGGGATATACTTTCACTCAGACAGCATAATCCTGGCATGTCATATTGGACAATGGGGTGAACACGATAGTTTGCTCTTCTTCCTGTTCAGTAGTGTTTTTATAAAGACAAAGAGAGGGAGAAGAGACTTGACCATGACCAATAGTAACATATTGGTCCATTTTCTGCTATATGTATTTTTGAGTTATGCATTGATGGATCTGTACTACTTCTGATGAGTGGCACTTTACTTTGTACTCATCTGGATTGCCAGATGAGGAACACTGGGGAGGAAGAATGGCTTCTTAAAGTACAACATTCCAATTTTGTTTCAACTGAAACTCTGTTAGAAGTCTATCAGAAATTGGACAATGCAATCATTTTCACCTTAGGTACTTTTCTCTGCCTACGTATTTTCTTTTCTTTTCTTTTTTTTTTTTTTTTTTTTTTTTACATGATTCTGCATTATAAAATCAGGTGAAGAATTTTCCCCAAGCAGCTCCAAGATGTACACTATACATCTTAACAATTCATCTTAACATTATTCATCTTAAATTCAGTTCTTGCCATGTTTCTTATCTGACTGTTAAATATTTTGAGAATTATAGTTTGCAAATTGTTTGTGAAGAGTCATGAAAAGAGTCATGAAAAAGTTCTGCTCTCACATAAAGTATATTCTTCCTCCCATATACAGACTTAGAATATTCTCTTTGAAAAACAACAGCTGAAGGAATTCTTTTGTCATACTCGAAGTGCATGTGCCAAAACCATTCAACAGTCTCCCCATCTACCTACATACACATTCAAGCAAGTGAATATTTTGAAGATACAACCAGATATATCATTCTCTGAATATGAAGATAAAATAGACTATGTTTCCACCTGAGGTATTTCTGAAGTTCAAATACCAGCATTTAACTCAGAAATTAATGCCTTCCTGACATGCAGTTAAATTCATCAGTCTTGTCCTCACTGCAAATTATTTAGATCTTTTGGAGAAGTAATACCCTGTATTTGTACAAAGTCATCAGACCTCGTTATAAATACTATTTTTGACCCATTATATAAGTTAGTTCTTCATGTGAAGGTTCTATCTTTAGCAATATGAACTGGAAATGAACCAGCAAATGTAAATCCCTGGAGAATAATTATAACCTAATGCCAAATAGTGGAACCGTTCATCAGCTTTCTCAATTCGTTCACTGTGCCTGACTGCATGTGTAAAGACCTCAATATGAATTCCAGGGGATAAACAAACAAACACACAAATAAATAAATAAATAATCAAGCAATAACTTCACTGTGTAAAAGGACAGCTTATTTGGAATCACTCTAAAACCTGCTGTAAGAATTTCCTCTTGTTGTACTGAGGTTTATGTAATCATCACATTGCAAGGAACAAATGGTCTTTTATACCCCTTCAATTTGTCTATTTGACAATAGCTATTAAGCATTATTCTAAAGTACTATTCAACAATGTGAGCCAAAGACATTAATGTGAAGCAACTTAACAGCAAAGTTTTGATACTGTTAAGCAAGGTGTTCTTTATTAGCAGAACTGGGGTAGCATTGAAATAACTCTCCAAGAATGCTCCACCGGTTGATCATTCATGAACAGGTTATATTTTCACATGTTACTTATTCATTACATTCCCAAATTCATTATCCTATCCACTCCCAATGGTTGCCAATGGACATAGCTTTATATGGTGATCTTCATGTCATCTCGTCTTCTTGCACCATGATGGTTCACTGTCCAATAATTGCCTGACAGACATTGCCTTATTTGGCAATTTTCGGTGTCATCTAGTGTCCTTCTAGCACTGTCTATTCTTAGTCCTTGGGGGGATTGTTTACTTCCTCAGAACACTCCTCTCTCATCCCAGAGGTTGCTGTAGAATGGAGGGACAATTGGAAAAGTTTCTGCACACACAGATAAAGAAGACACAAGGGGATGTCTTGATGCTGTCTGTCACATTTTAGGCAAATTCCACATGGCATGTGTGCATCCTGGCTTATGAGGACTCCACTAAGCAGGCACGTTTTTGCTATTGTTGTTTCTTTTGCCTTGTTAAAGCAGAATAGTCTTACAGCATGTCCCCCATCTACAGGATTACATAACAATTATCATCCACAACATACAAAGGCTACTATGGTGTTGCAAGAAAGCATCAACATAATATTTTGTATAATTACTCCCTCAAATCAAATGTATGTAGCATAAATAACATTTTTTAAAAATATTTTTGGACTTTCTTTCTCCCAGACAGCGGAGAGTTTGTATCAGATAGGATAGAGGTTTTTTTTTTTTTTTTTTTTTTTTTTTTTTGTATTGGCTGGCATGAAGTAGTGCTTTTGATTTAGGAAAAAAACAATGTTGTGAACACTCTGATGGCTTAGTTGTTGCTGAGCAATGTTTATACAGAGTCAAGGACTTTTCATCTTCTTGAGTTGCCCAACCAGCAAGGAGGTGTACAAGAACTTGGGAGGGGACAGCCAGAGCACCTGATCCCAACTGGCCAAAGGGATATCTCATACTGTATGGCATCATACTGAACAACAGAAATGGGGGTAGATGGCTGGGGGGGCTGCTGCTGCTTGAGGACTGACTGGGCTTTTTAGGTTCTCTCATTGACTTCACTTTGTGGTGAAAACAGCAGTGTGTTGCTTAGTTGCCTATTGAGTTAAACTACAATACACATATTGAAAATGGTTCTATGTCTAAGAACTCATTATTTGCAGATAAGTTCAGTTATAACTACTATTCAAGTATTGCTTCATGGAAAAGAGTTTTTTGTTACTGTGGGTTACTCAAATTTTCACGATTTCCTACTTCAGTCTCTCAAAGTAATTTCTGCTGCAATTACGGCTGATCAGTGGATATTCTCTCTGAATTAAATCTTGGAGAGAACTTTCTTCTTTTTTTTTTTTTTTTTCCCCTGCAATAAAATCCAAGCTTGTAAATATATAGAATATAATAAGAACTTAGGTTAACAATTCTGCTAAAATAAAACCTTACTAGGGGAAAAAAAAAAAGTTTTTAAATCTGTGAATAGCTAAAAGATTTACAAGAAAAAAAGATATAGATCTATATAGATCTATATATGTATTTTTTTCAGAGTAGTAGTAATGTGTGGTAAGCATGTGTAGACTTGGTTTTTAAGAGAATGCTGAACATATAGCTAAACAAACAAACTTAATTTCACAGAATTGCAGGGGTTGAAAGGGACCCCAAGAGATCATCGAGTCCAACCCCGTGTTGAAGCAGATTCCCTACATTAGATCACACAGGTTGGCATCCAGGCAGGTCTTGAATATCTCCATAGAAGGAGGCTATCTGAGACTGGTAAGGAGTGTCTCAAATCAACATGAGACAATACACATCACTCTGTGGACAGTTTTACATTCAAAAGCATCTCCTTAGTGTTGCTTGCCTTTGAAAGAAAGGGCTCAGGATTGTTTATTGGCTGAAAACTTGGCCTGGGAGTAAAGGAAACTAGCTTTATACAAGAGATTGGGAGATGATACCATTGTATGCTGTGAAGGCAAGATACAAGTCTGCTTCCTCTTATCTGCTGACTTAAATTTCCAAGGCATGGAACAGAAGAGTTCCTGCTGAGATCCCAAAGCCAGAGCTGTCACTTCAAAAGAGCTGACTCAGCCACTTTAGACTATAAGTAAGAGTTTATACTGTCCTCATTAGTCCTTGTCAATTGAACAACACAACCTCAGATGACCCGTCACTACTGGAGACCAGCACCTGACTCCAAGACACGGCTGGATCAAGGAGTGGTGAACTGCTTTGCTTTGCTGTGTTTGTGTATCTGCCTGTCTCTCTTTCCCCCATTTTCTATTTTTTCTCTTTGTCTTCTTTTATTCTTTTACTTTTTGTAGTAGCCCTTGCCTAATATTATCTTACCTGCAACTCTTATTAATTGTATTTAGCAAATCAGCCAATTTTTACCTCCAAGTAGTTGTAGCTGTTAGTTGTTAAGAAAGCTCTCAATAAATTGAGGTGCATTAGATTCCTCTGAGTCTTGGATGACTACATCAAAGTAGCAATATATTTCAATAATAATGGTCCACAAAACAAACAAACAAACAAACAAACAAAAAACAAAATACCTGTAACGCAAAGCTGCAGTTCTATTGCCAAATGATCAACGTGGAACCATGTAACAGGATCAGGGAAGTTACTTGAAGGTGATAACACAGATAATACAAACATCTAATTTATCATATTATAAATGACAGAAAGGCTTTTAGGTGAACACACATTTAGAAAGTTGGGTTAGAAAGATCCTTCACACTTGATTTTAGGCAACTGGAAATTGTAGAGTGATTAAAAAAACAAACAACAACAAAAAACTACCAGCAATACAAATCAACTTTTTGAATATTAGTCAGGTAGTACACTTCAGCAAATTTCAGAGACAAAATGTTTGTGGAACACTAGATTCAATTTCTTCCCTGTCAACATAACTAATATTTACAGTAGACTTAGATTACCAGTCCTCAAAAAGTAAACTACATTTTAAGTAAGATTATGTATTATTTCCACAATTAACTGCTTTTCAGTACACTGCCTCACTGAGAGTTATATTAAATGAGTATATATGAACATACCTTCAGAATAAGGAAAATCATTGGTTTAGAAGGCATAATTAGTCTTTTATTAAATCTCCAGATTGGATCCACTCCTTAATATAGTATTCTGCTGGCATTCCAAGTCAACCAGGGAAGGCTATGGACAACAATATATAATGGTGTTTGAATCAAGACCTACTCTGCTAAGAGCTGACAGTAAATTAAGATTTTTTTATCCATGAGAAACGATCGCTCAACTAGGGCGAGGGGGGGGAGGGGGGAACAAAAAACATTTCCACTGATCCCTTCAAATACATGTTGTGCTTGGGTTAAGGGAAGAAGGGAAAGAAGGGAAGGACAGGGACATTTTAACTATCACTCCAGGAGAATTTAATCTTTGTGAACATAAGGTATGGTGATCATTGTATAGATTCAGGTAACATTTATAGATTAAGGTAACATTTCATAAATTTCCTTAAATTTGAGCCAGAGGAAGATCAGTAATGATTTCCATGACTGATTATTTATTTATTTATTTATTTAATATCAGTTAAAGTCCAGAATGTGTATAAATTTTGACATTTGATCTGGTGCTGATCTTATAAAAAGAATTTATGGAAAATTAATATTTCTGCAGTAAAGGAGTTTGACAGAATTAAAACAAAGGAATGGGAACAATTGAAAAGATGCAGTACAACCTCTGTGTAATGGTTTGTATATGCTTAGACGTGTCTAATATGGACCTCCATTTCCACTTCAAAAATAGAAATAGGAATTTCAAGATGTTATAAAAAACAGAAAGGGATTGATTTTATCACCCACTCTGACTTGTGGCATTCCTAACAAGGTAGCAGCTTGAAAGAGTAGTAAACAAAAGGGGATTGCTAGTTAACAGTTAGTAGTAACTGGTTAACAGATGTTTAAAGGAGAAATTACAAGGGCAGTGATACTGCAGATACAAAATTAAGGATTTAAAGTCAACTGATCAAAGGCCCATAGGGAAGGAATAGAGAGAGGTGGGCTGTTTCTTTGGGATGACATAGGGATGGTTAAGTTGAAGAACTTAAGATGTTAAAAAGGGGAGAAAAAGGAGAATACAAGGTAAGGTAAATCAGGGCTGCTCAGAGATGCCTGTGAAGCAGTCTTGCACATGAACACGTATTTTGAGCAGAACAGTAAATACGTTTTTGACCCAATAATATGCTTGTCTTCCCCCCCACCCTTCTCCCCCTACCCCCACCCCCCTCCTCGACCTACTAACAAGCAGACTTTGGATGCTGAAATCAGTGAGAAAACATACAGAGACAATATAGAGAACCAGTGTGGCTCTGGAGCGTGATGTTTAACTCAATCTGGTATTCTTTATGGTAGAAAAGATAAAATGACAACAGTAATTTTAAATTATGAAAGAGGGCAAAGCTTGGAATATCAAACTGATTCTAATTATTTGAAGACCATTTTTCATCTTGTCCTTAAAGAATATTTTTCATCTACAGAGGGAAATTTCCTGACTAAATATCTAGTCCGTACTCCTCCAGGTACCAAATATCATCAAATCATATGCCTGATCTGAGACTAAGAAGTAATATGTCATGGAAATAGAACTGATCTCCTGTAAATAAGACATTTTTTATAGATGGCACTGAGAATATGAGCTAGTACTTTTAATATGTGGTTTTCCTTCTGAACTAAAGGAATAATAATCTCTCTGATACCACTACTGAATTCTTATCTTACAGACAGGTCAATCAATATAGATAAACATGATCCCACATGTTTAATCAACTTGCCACATTCACTTTCAAAACACAATCAGATCCTTATTTAAATAAAGCAAGGCAAAAGCTGTTCTACATAAAGAGAGAGAAGGATTCTAAACAAAATGAAAATATAACCAAAGGGATAGTGGTTTTAATCATGTAAGTAAAAATGGCTGTTAGACCAAGGGAAATTGTATACAGGAAAAAATTACGACAGCTGACAAATTAATCCAATTCAGGAGTTGCTCTCTATGCTAATATTATATATTTTTTCTTCTCTCTCAACTGTTTTTTTCAGTGCAGCAGAAAAAAAAAAAAGTAAATCAAGACTTGAATTACATTCAATGAATGTGAGGAAGCTAGATGTTCTCAGGCACTTTAGGTTACATTCAGCTCTAACTGTATCTATAACAAAAGTACTAATTCTCTGTTAGGAAAACCATTTTCTCTTTAGAAAAAAACTTTTTTTCTCTTTTTTTTTTTTTTTGGTAAGTATATGTTCTATGCTTTTCACAGGATCACATATCAAATATTCACGCTGCCTATAATGAAAACATTTTTTTCTCATTCCGGAGAATTTTATTCTCTGCCTTTATGGGGTAAAATTTTCTTTAACCAAAATGATTACAACTCATTATTTTTCCTAAACATCCTTTCTGTTTTTGTCCATCTATTAAATTATGGTTCTTCTGTGGAGAGGACTGCAATTTGCTTGTTTGTCTTTTCCATTTGAAATTAAACTACCCTCTATCAGTGCATTCATGCACAAATGATAATGGTGCTACCAGAGACGACATCTCAGCTATAACTGCATAATTAAATTTTTAAAATAAAGCAATTGAGAATAAGGGCAAATCACAACAGTTCACACAAAGTGCTTCTGATAAATATTTAATTTAGAAAGTATCAGAAAGTACTATCTACAGTTATACAGTGTCAAAACTAGCTACAGAAAATTCGTATGGAAGAGCCTTCAGAAGCCCATTTATAGAGTAAATAATATAGACCCTGAAATCACGCATAAAATGTTCCAGAGAAATCAAGAGTATCATGCAATTGGATCAAAATTAAACTAAAAAGTATTACGTTTTTCCAAATTCAAAACCCTTGAGTTGCCACTGTGTGATGGTATTGCAGTCATCTTTTTAAGCAAGAATGAATATGAAAGAGAATAAGTTGTTTGAACATATTATTTCTGCAGTGCTATAAAATTTATATTTTACAGCATACTTATCTGTTTTGTGGTAACATCCCATTAGAACAGAGAGGAATAGAGAGAAGTAGAATAGAATAGAGTAGAGTAGAGTAGAGTAGAGTAGAATAGAATAGAATAGAATAGAGTAGAATAGAATAGAATAGAATAGAATAGAATAGAATAGAATAGAATAGAATAGAATAGAATAGAACTGTGTGGGCTGGAACAAGGACATGGGGAAGGCACAGTGCAGTGTAAACTCAGGTTATTGGAAACAAATTTATGCATTTTGACACACTGACTAAACACAATCCCATGAACAGCAAAAAATGTGCAGACTTTCTTTCCACTCTGATTAAATAATAATAATAATAATAAGAGCAGGTTTCAAGACTGCTGGATGAAAAGCATCAATTTTTTTTTTGTATAATTGTGATTCTATTTTCAGTTAACATAAATAAGTTACCTGCAAATTTACAATTGGAATGCATAGACTTGCAATCAGATATTCAACTCTAAGAAAAAATTGATCATGTCTCTGTACTAGACTATCGTAAGACTTCTCTTACCAGAGAAAATACCCTTTACTTCACACACCGTATCATTGCTTTCTGGAAGTATGTATATTTGTGAACAACTATTTTCAATGATAAAATACAGGAAGAGTAAAATCCCATCAAAATCTCTGACAAATACCTTGAGAACTCACCACAAATTGCAGCTCCTTCCATTGAGCCAGGCTGATTCATTGGTTTCAAAGAAATAAGATGAAATATCCCACTTATGTTTTTGCCACTCTTTTTTGTTGTTGTTGCTTTAATAAAAAAAATATTAATTATTAAAATAAATGTTCATATGTATTTGCATTTATTATATATTTTATGAGGGCTGTTCCAAAAATAATGCCTCCTGTTTTATTATGTCGACCCACTACATACCCATCCCAGGAGGATGTTGGTGGTTTGGCAGTAGAGGTTGAATGTTTTTGTCAATACTCTGTTAGATTTTGTTGCTGTGCACAGATGGCAGCAGAGTAGTCTGACAAAGTGGTGTCTGACATGGAAGTATGTATGAAGAGAAAAGGTAGAACTGAATTGTTCCATGAGGAAAAAATTGTGTCCATTGACATTCATTGACAGTTCCTGAATATTTATGAAGACCAAACAATGAATGTTATCACAGTGAGGCAATAGGTGGTACATTTTAGCAGTGACCAGCAACAGTGTCACCTCCACTGGCACAGATAATAACAAGCACGACATGCAGGCTTTCTTCATTGCTGATGAAAATGCATAGCTAATGGTGGTGACTGTGCTGAAAAAAAAAAAAAAAGCATTTTGTAACTGAGAATTTGCTCTATGAAATATTATTATTTCATTCTTTGTATCTGTTGCAGTTTCCATGTAAATAAATAGGATGCATTAATTTTGGAGTGACCTATATAGTATCAACCGTCACATTGCACACTAATGACACAAAGCACTGCTTTTGTTAATGCTAAATCCAATGTATCATAATATCCTTACCAACTCATAAAAATTATGTATTTGTTACCTGTAACTGTTATAAAGCAACTTTTAATTAACAACTGGCCGTGAAGTCAGTATATTTTCTTCTTTAATATTTTATTACTATTTATTACTATTGCTTTTCGCTTTTTACGTATCATGTCTGTTCATTATTTCCTTGGCTGCCCACTATCTTTATAATCTTCAGCTTTTCACATAATCACAGATAAACAGCATGATTGAGGTTGGCAGGGACCTCTGGAGGCCATCTTGGCTCCCCTCATGCTCAGGGAACAACACTCAGAGGAGGTTGCCCAAGACCATATCCAGAAGGCTTTCCCAAGTGCTAAACCACATGCAAAGTAAAGAAGAGCTTCCTTCTTTTCTTTCACTTCTGATCCCTTCAACTTTCTAATTTTCTTCTCCAATACAAAGAAATCATATTTGAAAAATAAAATTTCTTTAACTGTTTTGCTAGAACTTTAGGATTTATCTTTAGATCTTTAGATAAATCTTTAGTTTTTTAATCCAATGACAAAACTGTTTTTCTTTTCCTGTTTATTTTTGTGTTTTTTTTTTGTTTGTTTGTTTTTTGTTTAATTCCCACTGTAGGCGTTAAAATAGGATTCTATGCCAACATCCATTCATTGTAAAGACTAGATGGTCTACTGTGTTGAAGACTTGTAGTTTTAACATCTTTATTCCTAATGTGAAAAGTTCAATATTCTTTTCTCAAATAGTATTCTTCACTACTAATATCAGATCTTCCTTGAATGCTTCTAGAACAAGCATTCCTCTTTTCCTTTGCATCATGGCTCCTATTCTAAATGACATTCAGACAGTGCTTCACTAAACTGGCAGATGTTCATCATGGTTCTGACACTTGACAGCTATTCCAGTAGGCAGCTGTTCCTTTGGTAATGTTTTATGTATAAAGAACACATATGGTGGTGATTTTATTCCATCTGTTGATGCTGCCAATGTTACTGTAATGTACATTTTTTAAAAATTCTTTTCCAAAATTATGTTGTTATGAATTTTATTCCTTCAATAAAGTTTTAACTTCCTTAATGATGGATGTACAATCTTTTGGCTTGCCTGGACCTCTTTGAATTGTCTTGGACTTCTTATAAAATGAACAACATAGTTAATACGAATATTTAACAAAACTTACTTTAATAGTTAATATTTTTTTAATTAAATCAAACAAACAGAAAAAGGCAACACAAACATAAAAGTAGGGGGATGTCTAATCCATGTTTAATTGTTGCTTAGTGATGAGTGCATGTCAAGGGCTAGGCTGGTCTTCTCAGTTGGAAAGAGCTGCCTCCATGAAGGTGTAGGGCATGACATAAACCACATGCAGCCTGCAGCTCATGGTCTGGATGTGTCTGTCTTTAACCAAAGAGATAGTAATGATCTTTACAAATTCCAGTCATGTACTACCAGAGTGTAATGAGTTTTTCAGTGGGTTCAGACAATAGATGTCTATTTATTTATTTATTTATTTAAATGAGAATGGATAGACAAATATTGGAAAAAGCTGCACAAAGAAGTTGTGGAATATCTATGAATGCATCCTTTCAAAATGCAGATGGATGGGTTATAGGATGTTTTCATCTAATTCTGATCTGGAACTAAAATTTTGGCTCTGAGGTCTCTTTTGAAGTACATTATTTTGATTCTTTCATTCTAAAATCTGAGTCATCAATCAAGGCCATACAAACTCACAAGTAGATAAAGGTAATTACTGTTATTAAAGTAACTCTTGTTAGCTAGACAGAAATTTCAAATCTGTCATCCACTCAGCACTTCTTGGATGTTCAACAATCCCTTATTCCCTTGAAGTCTTCCCTCTGCAACCTGTATGTGTAACTTTCGGCCTATGAAGAACCTCACTGGTACAATGATAGGATACGGATGGCTCTGTTCAGACAAAAGCAGAACGCCCTATAGCAACCAATCCAAGTAAAAGATTCTTGCATTTAAATTGCTAACATAATCTGCCTTCTTTTCAGTCTCACAGAAATGTAAACAGGAGCATTTGCTTTTTAATGTTGTTGTTTATTTGTTTTCAGGTTGCATTTTGTAGTAAACCTTTGTGCTTTTCATCTTTCCAGCAGATAAGCTGAAGTCATCATTCATCATGTTCTCAAGCTAGGAATATTCAATATTTCAACCACGAAATTTTGTCCGTCTCTGTAGAAATGCAGATTTAAATATCTAATCTCATATAGACTGAACACAGGCAAAGTTCCATGTCAATGCTTGTAGATACAGAAATTTTGGCCAAAAACATTAATTTAGAGAATTAATCTGGATTATTCCCTTATTGTTCTCATTAATAAGAATCGTTGATTTTGAGCTTCATTATTCTATCTTTCTGCTGATTCCCTTCTCTTCTTACAGTTAAGATAAAGCAGGAAGAGGGGAGGGGGGAAAAAATAAATAAATAAAGATCAGACTAAAACATTACATTAAATGTTACATTGAAGGTTTTCAACCAGGTGCACATTCTAACCTACTGTTGGAAATGTGTAAGAATGTACTGTTTGTTGAAGGTGCAAGACCTCATAATTCAGGACAGCAATATGTAGGTAGTGTGGCTAATTAGTACAAATGGTTAAGAGATTTTCTCATTAATTTTCACATTATTAGTGATGAAGGCTGTAGAACATTTATGGTCATAAAATACATTACTTGTGATAGATTTTGCTTGTGCTGGTAGGGGAGATGGCAGGCAGCAGCTAAACATGCACATACTTCCAGCAGTGTCAACAAACGTTCAGTACTATGCATGAAATATACCTGTTGACTTCATACATTTTCATCATCCAAAGCTATTAACTAGACAGTTGTAGCCAGTTGGATATTGTGTGTAGTTCAGGGCCCAACATATAAAAGAGAATATTAAAATACCTGAATGCATCCAAAGGATGAAAAAAAAAAACAAACTACTAAAAGGCTTGGAAAGGCATGTCCTATGAGGACATGTTCTGGGCACTTGGTTTGTATAGTCTGTAGAAAAGGAAGCCAAGAAGTAATATGATTGCTCTCCACAGCTTCCTGAAGAGGGGAAATGCAGAAGCAGATGCTGGTTTCTTTTCCTCGGTAACCAATTATTGGATACGTGGGAATGGCACAAAGCTGTGCTGGGACAGATTCAGACAGATATAAGGAAAAATCAAAGGGCTGGAGCACCTCCCCTGTGAAGACAGGCTGAGAGAGCTGGGGCTCTTCAGCCTGGGGAAGGCTCCGGGGGACCTTGTAGCAGCCTTCGAGTACCTGAAGAGGGCCTACAAGAAGGCTGGGAAGTAATTTTTCAGAAGGTCATATAGTGACAGGACAAGGGGAAATGGTTTAAAATTGTAAGAGGGTAGATTTAGAATAGATATTAGGAAGAAATTCTTTACTGTGAGGATGATGAGACTTTTGAAGCCAGGCTGGAGGGGGCTTTGAGCAATATGGTCTAGAGGGATGTGTCCCTGCTTGAGAGCAAGAGAGTTGGAACTAGATGATCTTAAATGTCCCTTCCAATGCAAACCATTTTATGATTCTAAAATTTCTTTACAGTAGTTGTGGTTAACACTGGAACAGGCTTCCTAGTGAGGTTTTTGGTGAACCATGAATGTCAGTATTCAATAATTTTTTTTTTACAATGTCTTTAATAATATGATTTGGCTTTTGATTATCTCTGAAGTGGTCATGAAGTTGGGCTTCATGATCTTTGAAGATCTCTTGCAGCTGAGCTATTCCTTTCTGTTGTGTAATTAAACCCTTGTGAATAGCAGAGATCAGATCTTAGGTAACTTATTGAAAAGTGATGATGTGAACAAAATACTGCAAGATCTTGTTGTTATCTGTATCTCTAACATGTTATTTTCCAGTTTTTCTCCATTGATCTGAACTTTTGTCAGCGGTTTGTGAGCTGATTAGTCTAGGTTCCGTGACTAGCAAGGTGGAGGGACCTGTAGCTCTGCGCCCCAGAAAGGGATAAGGGAAAAAGATAGAGAAGAGAGATGGACTTAAAACAAAAAACAGCAACAATCTGAGGAGAAACAAACTAATTAACTAAATAAGATATTGGAATGTAATATAACACACTATAATACAATATAATTAGAATTGGAACTAATAAATCAAATAAAATGAGAGAGAGTGTCTGAAAACTGAAGGCCTTATTCTAATGCTGAGGCGAGACATGTGGTCGGGATAAGCAAAAGGGAGGAGAGCCAAGTCCCATGATTTTGCCAGTGATTTTATCTCTTCTCTGTATGCAAAATCCTCTGGAGTATGTAGTTCTTCTCTTCTCAGATAAGTACCTGGAACTGGACCATTAACTCTTTAACTCCCAGAGTACTACATGATGCTATGATATGGAATACAAATAACCAAAAAATCATAAAACCATGATACTTTTCAGGTCAAATGTAACAAATCGTTAACACCTGCAAATAAATACAGGAAAGGCTTTGCATAAAGTTATTTAATTCGCTATTATTTGGTTTAAAAATAATGCCTGAGGAAGACTGAAGGGAAAAGAAATTAAGTCTTTCCTGAAAATTTTCCAAGATCCAAGAAAGTTCAAATGACTAAAGTGTAAGTTAGAAAATCTCTAGGAATTTATCAGAATTTGTAGAAGTAAGATTTCCACTTGCGAGGCTGTTATCCTAGTACAAAAATTTTCCACTCCACTTGGTGTGCTAAAAGCAGATTAAAAATATATTTTTTTCCATATTCTTTTGTTTTGTTTTGTTTATTTTTGTTTTAATCTGCCTTATTTGATCTCTACTGTTTGTTTTCCCTGATAACTTTTGATTCACAGAAAAGATGTTTAACTCAATTGGATGATCAGCCAAGCTTCTCTTAGGCGATTGTGTTCCCATTGAAGAGTAATCTGAAAGTAATTTCCTTGAAAGTGTTTCATAGCAGATACAATTTTTGCTATTACAGGATCACAAGCTGTGATAACTGCTTAGTGATCAAGTGACTACTGCCTGCCCTGCTGTCGCTGTAACTCTGTGACTGCTGCCTGTGACAGGAGACCACCTTCCAGATGAAAAATAGCTTTTTTTCTTTCAAAGGTCATGCTGGAGGCTACTATGAAGTTAACTGGCAGGCAAGGGAAAAAATAGCCCCATGTGATTCCCAAGACTTAAGAGAATGGAAAAACCAGCTCTGACATCAAATTTCTCCTAGCAACGAATTTGGTAACCTTGATAACTCACTGCAAATCCTATTCTCTAGATTACAATGTTAAATCTTAAATTATAAAAATAACTTTCTTAGCTCTACATGTAATGTGTCTTCTTTTGCTGTCAAAATGCCTTCGAGGGTAACAATAATGAAAGCATTGTTTTTTTTTTTTTTCACTAGCTTTAGTTTTTCTGGTTTTACTTCAATTTAGTCTTATGTGTCTTCCTTTCTAAATTTGAGCATAAAATCAAGATTAAATATCAATATAGGAATAAGCTTTATACTTACAAAGAAGTTCATAGATTGGCAAATTATATGGTGCTAATTATCTCACATAGAACATTTTAAAATTTGTAAAAATTTCTGAAAGGTATCAAAAGAATATTACGAGATTCATTTATTAAGACTTTTCTTGTGGAAGGCTTGTCTACCGATAAGAACATCTCTTTACATCAGCCTTAGATAAATATGAAGTGCCCTAATACAAACTGGCATATGATGCAATGGCCAGATGTTGGTTTTTTTTGTTGCTGTTGTTGTTTTTTTCCCCCTAATATTTGGCTCCACAGAAATGACTAACAGAGATTTTAAATCAAAAATCACCATAGCTTATTATGAATGTGAACAATAGTATTTTTTTTTTTTTTTTTAACGAAGAAATATTGTGGTGACCATATACGACTGTAAAAAGCATTATACACAATCTGCCCCTTTTGACTGTGGCTTGCATCTTACTTCTTGTCCTGATTTCAGCCAAGGTACTTCTTTTCTGGGTGGCAGCAGACACTGACTTTTTTTTTTTTTTTTTTTTTTTTAAGTCTCTGGAATTTTACTGATCTGTTCAAATTCTCATAGAAGTCATAGAAGACTCCCTGTGTCCATGTGATCTGCAAGCTCCATGTTCTTGCTATGGATCCTCACTGTAGGCTCCAGAACAGTGGTCAGTCTGGCTCAGTCTCTGTTGCTGTAAGAGAATAATGCATACAAATAAGTGAGACATTTTCAATCATAGGCACTCTCTGAGACCACCATACCGCAGCCACTTGTACATCTGAGATAAGAATACACATCTGCAATACAGCAGCATCCTTTCTGAGGATTCTTCTAGAGATGATGTGGTATAATGCTTTCTTAATCCACTCAACCTGTCAAAAATGCCTTTCTTGTTATTGAAGGCCATGGTTAAACCCTAACTCAGTTTCTAGCCATAGAAATATTCCCTCATAACCTTAGAGGGAATGTGAAAGGTTAGTGTACAAGAAACTATAAATAAACAGTAACTGACATGGTGCCTGCTTGTAGTCTCAATGCATCACTGAGAATAGGCCTTAGATCTGTGTTTGATAAGCTCTTAAATATTTGCCTCAATAGCTTCTTTTGTACAATGCATTGTTTCACTTGCTGCTTTCCAGTTTCTGAAAAACATTTAAAAAAGAATGGAAGAAGCAATTTAAATATATATGTATCTTATAGTACTGCCTAACATTTTTTCCCCAATTGGAACTAGCCCAGAGAAGTTTATTTTGAACTTCATATTTCTCTTTCATGTATTTGGCAATTTTTCATTGATTGCTACCTTTAGGCAACATCTGTATTTATCTGCTGGAAAATATAAGGTTCAGGGATATTGACCCCTCATTATTCCCACAAGGCTTCCCTTGAAGACAGTTCCAGTTTGTGACTGATGCCCAGGTTAATTCCTACAGAAACAACGACTTATGAGGAAGAGTCATACGAGTTACAGGTGTTTGTAGAGTCACATATCTAAATGCCACACGGAAGTTGCGTGAAACCAAGCCCTGGACTGATTTACAGAGTATCCAGCAAATATCTAAATGTAGTTGTTTCTTGGGAAAATAAATAACCTAATAGAATATATGTTTTTAAAAAATGACATTGTTATAAAACGAGCACATTTTTTTTTTTTAATGTATTTCAGTAAAGAATCAAGATCATGTGTATGATTAAAGTTTTAAGCAATACCTTATTTTGAAACAGTGAGATAATATTGTATCCAGATGCTGTTACCTAGGAATTTTAACCATAACTTCAAACATCCCGTAGATAGTATTCTGTTGTCCTTATTTAATAATTGAAAATCACTGAGTTAATACTGGTAGTCCATGTTTATTCTTCACAGTGAAGAATAACGTCATCAACTCTTGGCTGAGAGGGATATTCAAAAAGGTGACCATGATATCAGAGGAAAGGGTATTAATTACACTTTAGTTATTTACACAAGGAGAAGGGTAATTATTTCTATAAGCAATGAGGCACTTTAACTTGATTTTTTGGAGTATAATTGTTAACATCACTGTAAATAGACTGCATGTAAATTCTGCATTAAAATTTCAGTGGCACTAGGAGTAAATTTTTGTCTTTATATGTGTGTTGCTTCTTTTGGCATATGTGCTACATGAAAGTGGTGCAACGTACAGAGGCTGGAATACTTGGTTTATATTTAGCTGTCTATGCAGTAGAAATCTAAGACTGGGTGAGCACAATTACTTCCCCTTGAGTTCAGTGAGATCAGTATACTCTCAACAAAGTGACATACTGTATCTTCAGTTAATAAAGGGCCAACATCTGCCCTCACAGCCCACAATACAAAAAAAATAGAGTCATTCATACTAATGCTGATTGAAGAAGAAGACTGATTCAGTCATTTTTTTGAGGGAAAAACTGGAAGAGATAAAAATATAGATGAGATATACATAAAAATTAGAAGAAAATGTTCTGTAGTAATTGCAGATAGGTGAATAAGAAAGCTTGAGAAATATAATTCTGTTCCACTTAAAATTCCCAATGCAAGAAAATTAAATAGTATGGAACATAGATAAATGGTTTGAAGGCAAGAGAAATCTAATAAACCATTTATATATAAGTATGTAATTTGATGAGTGCAAGTAATTATTTAAATAAAAACTACATTTTGTTGAAAAAAAATATTAATGTTATGGCTACAGGTGGCCAGTAAAAGTTAATGCCACACCATTTTATATAAGGAAGAATGAGACAACAGATATTCATTTAAAGGTGGTCCAACATGCTAATTCCCAAATGCCATTACCTCCATATTTTATTTATTTATTTTTTTATTAACTCTCATAGACATTCCAAAAGCTTATACTTTTTTTCCATTTTATATTCAATGTCAGGTTATCATTGCAAACTAATCTAGAAAAATACATAATAATCTCTGAAAGAATTGTAAGAACTCAGTTTTTTTCTGAAATAATTTTCTGTTCACAGACATGTTACCATATAAGCTAAATGCTAGTTTCACAGAAGTATTATATCTTTAAAGAAAAAATGTATTTTGAACCTCTTAATTCTTTAAGATTAGTGCATGAAAAATAATTTAATACTGTCTTATTCAGTTGTTTCTATATATTCACATGCATTTTATTGCACAAGCTTTACATTCACATTTCTGAACTTGTGTGTTCCAGAATTATTAAAAGGCTTATCTATGTCCATATCTGTAATGCAAAAATAAGCCAAAGAAAATGTTAGTATATATGGTATTTATGTGCAAGTGAACAGTCATTCCCTTACATATAATATGAGTGAGGAAACATTAACTTCAGTGAAGATTAAATTCCATGAGGTAATGATTGCTCTAAAATGTACCATATTTAAAGATTCAGTGAACTTGAGCTAACAATCTTGTCACTTAAATCCTATGAGGTGGAACTTACAAGTCAGCCATAGTGAAGAATTCAAACCTCTATTCATCACAGAGGTAGAAAGCTGCTAGTTCTAGAATTTCTATGGAGGGTTGGCAAAACCACAGAATGTTGACACTGTTTTATATTAATGCAAGCACTGTATGCCCATTTAGAAATGCATGCTCTGGTACCAACATAGGCACTGTCAGTTTAAAATCACATGATACTGAGCACTCTCTGCATCACTAGGCATATCAGTATTATAAGCAGAAGCAAATATTCTGCCTTTGATTATGTGTCGATCTCTAATTGTAAAGACACATTTGTTGGTAAAGATTATGCTATTGTTTAAGCTACTGCCAGTTTAATTTTTTTTTTTCTTGTCTGAAATTGTAATTGATTGTATTCCACCAAACTTGATTTAATTTTAATGGCAGTTTAAAATTTACACAGAATAAGTGGAATTTCAGTAGCATCATTTTAGCTCTAACAGACAATAAAGAAGTTTTGATTAAGCTAAAATGAGTGTGCATCTATGACAGAAAAGTGAAAGGAGTATTTTTTCATGTAAGGGTCATTCAAGAGTCCTTTATCTGTCCAATTACTGACATAATACTCTGTTACTGCTTCACTGTAGCTCTGAAGCCCTGTCATACTGATATAAAAAAACAATTTCATAAGTACATCCATACACAAATGGAACTGGGTGAGAGGAGAGGGAAATAAGTTATTTTGGAAATCTCTGAAATATTATTTTCTCCAAATTTTCTCCAAATAAAAATAAAGCTGATCTCATTTAAAAATGAATAATTGGTTTGTTTTAATCCAGAACTGCATGTGTAAATATGAGCACTTATGAAAATGCACAAACATGTTCACATATGTCAGTATCCTTCAGAATTCTCCATACAGATATCACCAAAAATTGTAAATTGAAATTTGAAGAAATTAAGTGCTATGTATTCATATAAATGTAACACAAGCAGCCAAAGTACATGTTTAAATTAATAGTGTCACCTAAGTGGAGAAAATCTGAAAAACAGTTGGCCTTGAGGAGGTGATGCCTATACCAAATTTATGAATATTTTAATTTGAAATACAGCTTGATTCCACACGCTAAATATCCACTAATGCCTGGGATGCATACAGTGCTCTCTGAAACATATCTTCAAGTTTAATTTCATTCAACTATAATCCAGCTAGTGTACTTCAGTACCATTGAGGTATTATCACAGAATCACAGAATTATAGAATACCCAAGTTGGAAGGGACCTACAAGGATTTTCAGGCCCAACGCCTGGCCCACACAGGGCCACCCAATAATCAAATAATATTTCTGAGCATATTTTCTAAATGCTTCTTTATCTCCAGCAGACTTGGTGCCATGACCACTTCCTTGGGGAGTCTGATCCAATGCCCAGCCATGCTCTCTGGTGAAGAACCTTTTCCTAACACCCAAGCTTCTCCATGCTGTTCCCTTGTGTCAAATTGCTGTCACCTGATAGATCTACACTTGCCCCTGCTCTCCCTTTAAAAGGAAGCCTTAGGGCACCATAAGGCCTCCCAACAATCTCCTCCAGGCTGATCAAATCAAGAGACCTCAGCCGCTCTGCATAACTCTTGCACTCAAGACCCTTCACTATCTTCATAGCCTTCCTTTGTATTCTCTCTAATAGTTCTATGTCCTTCTTATATTGTGGCACTCAAAACTGCACACAATATTTGGGAAGAAGCTGTTATTTTCCTCATGGTCTTTTGTGATTTAGGGTTAGATATAGAATAAATTCTTTGCCTGTAGGTACACATCTATGTCCTCTTCATCTTTGAGGGTGGTGAACCTATTTTGTACATAGGTCACTCTGAAAATAATGCCAGCTGTTTTTTCCACTGAAACAACAACAGATATGAAGAGTACAATAGCACTGTTTGGTAGAGGAAAATAGCCAGCTAAATAAATAAATAAATAAATAAATAAATAAATAAATAAATTAGCATAGCCACCACCAGTGTCTGTGCATTTTTGGTAGCAATGAACAAGAGCCTATATGCTGAGCTCATAAAAATCTGCACAGGTGGAGGTGCCCTACTGTTTCACAGCTGCTGTGATGACATCATTGCTTGGAAATTGTTGCCTTCACAGTTAAAATTTCATTGTGATCACATCCACTCGTCTCCATAAATGTTCAGCAAGCAACAATGAATGTCAGTGGATGCATTTTTTTCTGTATGGAGGAGTTCAATGAAATGGCTTTGCTTCATATGCACTTCCATGTCAGATGCCATTTTGTCAGACTACCCCTCTCCTGTCATCTGTCCCGTGACAACAAGCTTTAACAGAATATTGGATGAAAGATTCAACCTCTACTGACATACTATCAACATTCACCTCAGATGTCATTGGACAACATAATGAAATAGTAGACATCATTTTTGGAGCAGCCTTCCTAGGTATAAACCCTTATGTAAGATGGAAGCCTTCCTCTTGGTGACAGAAATCAACAGCTTTCATTTTTTCCCTCCTCCAGAGGTTGTCTTTACCTTAACAGTGAGACTGAACACTACCCACTTTTTTGTTGCATTTGAGGTCTGAGACTATTGAAACTGTTTTATCTTAGAGACAATCCTATTATCTCTCAGTTGCTGCATAGTCTTCCCACATCCTCTAGTAAATCCTCTACTCAACAGCACAACTTTATACTTATACTGTTATATTTATAACAACTGTATACTAATGCGCATAGCATGGGGAATAAACAGGAAGAGCTGGAGTTCTGCGTGCGGTCGCGAGGTCATGATCTCATTGCGATCACGGAGACGTGGTGGGACAGCTCGCATGACTGGAATGTTGTCATGGAGGGCTATGTGCTTTTTAGGAAAGTTCAGCTGGCTAGGCAGGGTGGTGGAGTTGCTCTTCATGTGAGAGAGCAGCTAGAATGTATTGAACTTCACTTGGGGGAGAGTGATTTAGCAGTGGAGAGCTTATGGGTGAGAATCAAGGGGCAGGCTGGTAAGGGTGACACTGTTGTGGGTGTGTACTACAGGCCCCCTGATCAGGATGAGGAGGCTGATGAGGCCTTCCAAAAGCAACTGGATGTAGCGTCACGTTCCCAGGCACTGGTGCTTATGGGGGACTTCAATTATCCAGATATTTGCTGGACGACCAACATGGCCAGGCACGCACGGTCCAGACGGTTCTTGCAGTGCGTTGAAGACAACTTTGTGATTCAGGTGGTGGAGGAATCGACACGGGGAGCGGTGTTGCTGGACCTTGTTCTCACCAACAGGGATGGACTTGTTAAGGAAGTAAAGGTTGGGGACAGCTTGGGTTGTAGTGATCATGAGATGGTGGAGTTCAAGATCCTGAGTGGAAGAAGCAAAGCTAGAAGTAGGATTGCTACCCTGGACTTTAGGAGAGCCAACTTCGATCTCTTCCGGGACCTACTTGGAGCTATCCTGTGGGCTCGGGTGTTAGAAGGTAAGGGGGCCTGTGAGAGCTGGTCAGCATTTAAACAGCTCTTCTTCCAAGATGAGGATCGGTGCGTCCCTGTGAGCAAGAAATCAGGAAAAGGTGGCAGGAGACCTGTGTGGATGAGCAAGGAGCTCATGCGCAAGCTCAAAGGGAAGAAGAAGGTCCATGAAATGTGGAAAAAGGGCCTGACCACTTGGGAAGAATATAGGAATGTAGTCAGGGCCTGCAGGGATGCAAAGAGGAAGGCTAAAGCCCGCCTGGAATTGAATCTAGCTAAAGTGATAAAGGATGATAAAAAAGGCTTCTTCAAGTATGTTAATAGCAAAAGGAAAACTAGAGAGAAGGTGGGCCCTTACTAAGTGAGGAGGGGGTTCTGGTAACGGGGGATGCTGAGAAGGCAGAGATACTGAATGCCTTCTTTACTTCTGTCTTCAGTGAAAAGGCTCTCCCACAGGAATCCCACACCCTGGAGGTTAGGGAGAGGGTCTGGGGAATGGGAGACTTCCCTTTAGTCAGGAAAGAGGACGTGCGTGAGCGCCTAGGCAGTACTAAGGTCCACAAGTCCATGGGACCTGATGGGGTGCATCCACGTGTGCTGAGAGAGCTGGCGGAGGTGATTGCCGAACCGCTCTCCATCATTTTTGAGAGGTCTTGGACAACAGGGGAGGTCCCTGAAGACTGGAGGATAGCCAATGTCACTCCGGTCTTCAAAAAGGGCAAGAAGGAAGATCCGGGTAATTATAGGCCTGTCAGCCTCACCTCTGTCCCTGGAAAGGTGATGGAACAGCTTGTGCTGGATACCATCTCCAGCCAACTGGGAGAAAAGGAGGTTATCAGGAGTAGTCAGCATGGGTTCACCAAGGGGAGGTCGTGCTCGACCAACCTGGTGGCCTTCTATGATGCTGTCACATGCTGGGTGGATGGGGGAAAAGCTGTAGATGTAATCTACCTTGATTTTAGAAAGGCATTTGATACTGTCTCCCATGACATCCTTATAACAAAGCTGAGGAAGTGTGGGATAGATGAGTGGACAGTGAGGTGGGTTGAGAACTGGCTGACTGGCAGAGCGCAGAGGGTCGTCGTTGGTGGTGCAGAGTCTGGCTGGAGACCTGTGACCAGTGGTGTCCCCCAGGGGTCTGTGCTGGGTCCAGTCTTGTTCAACATCTTCATCAATGACCTTGATGAGGGGATAGTGGCCACCGTCAGCAAGTTTGCTGATGATACGAAGTTGGGAGGATTGGCTGACACGCCTGAAGGCTGTGCTGCCATTCAGCGAGACCTGGACAGGCTGGAGAGCTGGGCAGTAAGAAACCGGATGAGGTTCAACAAAAGCAAGTGTAGGGTCTTACACCTAGGGAGGAATAATTGCATGCACAATACAGGCTGGGGGATGAGCTGCTGGAGAGGAGCTCTGCAGAGAGGGACCTGGGCGTCCTGGTGGACGACAGGTTGGCCATGAGCCAGCAGTGTGCCCTCGTGGCCAAAAAGGCCAATGGCATTCTGGGGTGCATTAAGAAGAGCGTGTCCAGCAGGTCGAGGGAGGTGATCCTCCCCCTCTACTCTGCCCTGGTAAGGCCTCATCTGGAGTACTGTGTCCAGTTCTGGGCTCCCCAGTACAAAAAAGACAGGGATCTCCTGGACAGAGTCCAGCGGAGGGCCACAAAGATGGTGAAGGGCCTGGAGCATCTCCCCTGTGAAGAAAGGCTAAGTGACCTGGGTCTGTTTAGCCTTGAGAAAAGAAGACTGAGAGGGGACCTGATCCAGGTTTATAAATATCTGAGGTGTGGCGGCCATAGTGGTGAGGCCAGTCTCTTTTCAGTGGTACGTGGAGACAGGACGAGGGGAAACGGACATAAGCTGCAGCATAGGAAGTTTCGCACGAATGTGCGTAAGAACTTCTTCACGGTGAGGGTGACGGAGCACTGGAACAGGCTGCCCAGGGAGGTTGTGGAGTCTCCTTCTCTGGAGATATTCAAGTCTCGCCTGGACGCCTACCTGTGCGACCTGGTGTAGGGAATCTGCTTTGGCAGGGGGGTTGGTCTCGATGATCTCTAGAGGTCCCTTCCAACCCCTACAATTCTGTGATTCTGTGATTCTGTAACTTCTCCAAGTTGACATACACCCTTCAGGACAGAGAGACATCCCTCCTGACATCAGAGAAATGTCCAGGAACTCTCTACAGCCTGGTTCTTGGAGTGCTGCCTCCACCATCTGAAGTTCCATCTGTGATCTATCTTGTTTGTGTTTCTCTAATGTTTCTCAGTAAAACACATAATAAAATGCACTTTTACCTTTCTTCATTCCTAGAAACTATGGTGTTTTCTAGATGTTTAAAAGTTCTCCTGTAAAGTTTTAATGAGATAAAAACTTTAGCCATATCGAAATAGCCAAAGGAAAAACAACAGCAACAAAACAAAGAAAAGGAACCATAAAGGTTAAGTAAGTGAAGCTGCCAGTGAATGAGTGAAGTTTCACTGGAAAAGATGTCTTATGTCCTCTTTGAGAATAGTTTTTTTGAGAATTGATTGAGAATAAATCAAGAAGGATTTGGGGGTCCTGGTAGATATGAGACTTAGCATGAGCCAGCAGTGTGCACATGCAGCCCAGACAGCCAGAACTATCCTGGGCTGCATCAGAAGTGGAATGGCCAGCAGCAAGAGGGAAGCGATTGCCCCACTCTGTTTTGCCCTCATGAGGTCCCCTGTGGAATTCTTCATCCAGGTCTGCAGCTTCCAACACAGGAAAGTAATGGAGCTTTTGAAGAGGGTCCAGAGAAGGACAGCCAGAATGACCAGAGGGCTGGAGCAACCCTCCTATGAAGAGAGGCTAAAGGAGCTGGGCTTGTTCAGCCTGGAGAAGAGAAGGATCCATGGAGATATCATTGCAGTCTTCTAGTACTTGAGGGGAGCTTACAAGCAGGAGGGGGACTGACTTTATATCTAGGTAGACAGTGACTGGACAAGGGGGGATGTTTTTAAACTGAAGTAGGGAAGAAGTAGATTAGATGCCAGCAGGAAGTTTTTCACTGAAAGAGTGGTGAGATGCTGGAATATGTCTCTCAGACAAGTTATGAATAACCTATCAATGGAGGTGTTCAAGGCCAGTTTAGATGGGGCCCTGATTAGCCTGATCTAGCCTGTGGCCACCCCTGTGGCAAGGGGGTTGGAAATAGATTATCTCTGTGGTTCCAGACATCCCAAATTATTATATGCTTCTTTGATTCTATGATTCTACTGTATGATTCTATGATATCCCAGATAATACATTCACAGAGATTTAAATGTTAACTGAGAATATTTATTTTTCAATCCCAGTTATCAAACTTAAACTACTGGAAAAGGAAATCACTAGACATTGTTAATTGAGCATAGGAAAAAAAAAAAGGAACATTTTATCCACTTATGAGCTGAAGATACAGCTACAGTTTTCTTCACCAGTCTTAGACCCTATCTCAGACTAGATATTTGTATTTGACTAGTAGCCAATATTTTATTTATAAGGCATGTGGAAAAAATAAAGTCTTGCAGGAAAAAAAAAATATATATTTTTTTTTAATCTCAAAAAAGGAAAAAAAAATCCATAATAAATTTATACATGTGAAAGCTTTTATTGAGTCAATCAAAGCCATTGTGCTATTTGACTCTAATACTTTTGGGTGCAATCTGCGAATGATACACTGTAATTCCTGAAATTGATTAAAATTCTAGAAGGACAGTGTGTAGAGGTGACAGATGGACAGACTTTCATCGATGTAAGAGAAAATCTGATGGACCCAAGATAAATATATACCTCAGTATGGTCTGAGAATGGCATCAGTTAAATAATTCTATTTCAGATGGAAAACAATCTCATATTAGATAACACAACTATCACAGCACAATGCTCTGCTTCTTGATATTGCTTGTGTCACATAGTGTCATTGATCTATACTAACAGTGAACCTCCAGGGAAGATAGCTTTCAGCAGGACTGAGATGCTGAAAACAATGTTTACGTGATGGAGATCTGAAATTCTTCAGAAAACCTATGATGGCACTGTTTCTGTACTGATTTAGCCACTGTTATCATATACATGTGGAGTTACTTAAAGCAGCATCTGTAAATCATAGAATCATAGAATCATTAAGGTTGGAAGAGACCTTCAATATCATCTAGTTCAACCATCCATTTACCACCAATATTGCCCACTAATCCACATCCCTAAGTACTACATCTACACTTCTCTTAAACACGTCCAGAGACAGTGTCTTCCCCACCTCCCTGGGTAGCCTGTTCCAATACATCAACAATCTAAGAAGAAATTCTTCCTAATATCCAACCTGAACCTCTCCTTGTGCAACTTGATTCCATTCCTGCTTCTCCTATTGCTGTTACGTGGGAGAAAAGGCCAAATCCCATCTCCATTCACATGGTTGTAGAGTGTGATGCTCTGCTTGTATTTATACTAACACATACACTTGAATTCAGTAATATTTTTTTATTTTTATTTTTTAATTTATTCAGTTTATTTCAGCTTTGTCTTTGCTATAACAGGGACTAAAATAGTAAGGTATATGTTCCTTTCTACAAGCATCCCATTGAGTAGGACATAAGAATTTGGCTAGGAGGCCAAAAATAATATACTCTTGTATTACATAGTAGAGTGTATATCCTCTGCTAGAAACTGTTAGACTGGGACAGCTGACTATATATAAACCCCCCCTATACCGTCCTCTCCTCAAAAAAAAGAAAGCGTTTGTAAGCAATTGTGGTTTAACCTGGCTTGGCACCACACAGTTGTTTGAGCAGTTTACTCACTGCAGAGTCAAGCCAGTGGAATATGGGAGAGGATCAGAAAAAGGTGAAAACTTGTGAGTTGATATAAAGGTAGTTTTATGGGACAGAAAGAGAAGGAGTAATAATAATAATAATAACAGCAATGAAGTTCATAACAAGTGATGCATCACATGCTGTCTGAATCCTAGCCATACTTAGAGAAATCTCATCCCCCATGCCCCTGTCTAATTCTCCCAGTTTTATAGTTCTGTGATATGAAATATTCCTATAGCCAGTTTGGGTCAGCTGTCCTGTTTCTGTCCCTCCCAGCTTCTCACTCTCTTTGCACTGGCAGGGCAGCATGAGAAAGTCCTTGAGTCTGTGTAAGCACTGCCCAGCAACAACTAAAGCATCCATCTTCTATGAAAATTATTTTCATCCTAAATCCAAAACATGGCACCATACAAGTTACCATGAAGAAAATTAACTCTATCCTAGCTAAAACAAGGACAACACCCTTCCTTTTCAGATTTCAGAGCTTCCAGATGTCACTTATGATCACTAGTATCTATTTAAATTTTTCAAGCAAAACATAAAATTTGCTATTTTCAGAGCAATTCAGAATATTTATTTGTTTGTTTGTTTGTTTGTTTGTTTGTTTGTTTTAAGACCTGTTTAGAAGTTGTTTCATGCTATTCAGACCTTTAGTATCAGGAATGTGTAGATACAATAAGCGATTTAGGGAGCGCTGTGATGGGCAGTTTTAGATAACTTTAAGATCAGGCAAATTTCAAACTAACAAAAAATATATATATATCTTTACTAGACTGACTTCATTAATATACTTAATGCTAATGGATAATTAAATCCTTTATTATGCATTATCAATCATTATCACTACATATTCAGAACAATTACTCTTTACTAATCATAACCTACATTAACCATAAGAATACAATACTAAAGCTCTTGTTGCAGTTACCAAAAGAAACTGATAACAACAGACCAGGGCCTAGGGCCATGTACAGCCAGGAAAAGGCACAACCAAGGTCTTACATTAACAGACCAGAGGCTATTATTTGTAATGGTGATCCTATTTTTAGGGAGCCACTGAACAGAAAAAATGCTTCTCTAGCTATATTCTATTAGTATATTTATTTTTAGGATTAAAAAAAAAAAAAGCTAATTTAACACGTTTAATGTGTTTCTATACTTGTGAAGGTGAGAAGTCTCTGCTGTAGCTATGGTCACAGTGACTAGATTGTATTTCAGTCTCTGATAAATCATTCATATATTTCACTACATCTGTCTAAGTATTTCATGTATATTTTTTAATCCTTTCACAGTATTTGAACACTGCTCAAATTTCTGATGATAGAAAGTATCACTGTCCATATTTCGTAAATGAAGGCCCAGAAGAGATAAACTGAGCCCCAGTCTAGTAATATAAAATCGAATGTGCATGATTTTATATTTCATGTGGTTTTTATGGGATACATGGCTTACTGTTTGAGTTACAGATTTAATGCAAGTCAGGTAAGAAGTATTTGGAAGAGCCAGGAATAGAATTCAAATTCTATTTGACTCATCCGATGCTTTTCTTTTCCACAAGATTATCCACTTTGATGCAGTCAATATTTTTTAATATTAGTAATAACATGTATATTAAATCTTATATTATTATCTTAGTTATCAGAATTCCCATCAGTTACCTGACATCATATTCCTATAATGGACATATCATTGCTTATTACTAATTTTAATTCAGAGTAGTAATGATTGCCATCTGCTTTTTATTTTTCTTATCAAGATTTTTGAATAGACCCCATACAGTTTCAATATTTGATATTTCAGATTTTTGAAAAGGAAAGAGGTTTTCTTTCTCAAAGGGAGAAAATAAATCCTCCCTACTGACCCCATAATAATTCGGAAGGTGCTTAAATTTCCCTTAAGAAGAGTAAATAAGTGCTTCTCATCTCACTTTTTACAGATCTCCAATCTGTAACATTAAAGTGGCCATAATGTCTATTTTAGTAGTAAGCTGATATTAAGATTGCATTAACACTTAGAATGGAAGCTTTTCAGTTAAAATCCACAGTTTAAAAAAAAACAATTATTTTCTTGCTTAGCTGTATCTCCCCAGTATTCTGTTTTCTATGGCCTTATCCAGTACAATTGTCTTAGTACATTACTTATCCAGCGTATTTTAGGATCAGTTACTGAGGTTATCATCAGTTTTTGTTTTCTGTTATCTTGTCTTGCTTCAGTAAAAAAAATATCTCATTAGGTTTCCTCTTCTGTAAAACACCACAAAGATTGTTATATATAACAAATAACTTGTTATCTTTCCTTTTGCCTTCAGTATAAATCTTTCTTTTCCTCATACGGTATCCATACGTAATGCTGAATGAGTATTTAGGACCCTCTATTTCTAAAGGTACTCCAACCTTCACTGATATCTGAAAGCAATAGAAGATTACTTAGAATTTTTATTTTTATTTTTATCTTTAATAGAAGCTTTTTTTTTTTTTTTTTTTTTTTTTTTTTCCCTGCAGCAAGTTTTTAGAGAATTGAAATAGAATTTAATCTTGGAAAATGAAAAATGTACAATTTTGTTAGAATATAAAAACAAAAGCAAATTATGCCATTAAACAAATATGAAACTACAAATCATAGTATTGTTGGTAATACCGAGAAACATTTTTCAGAACAATGTCTATGTTAGCATTTATTGATTCATTAACAGTTAAATAAATAACTGTTAATTACTTTGTCAAAGAAAACAGGATCTGTCATGCTGTCAAATATGATATAAAACTAATATACACACAAGAATAATATACTTCACTGATTTGACTGAAAACAATGTTTCATCAAAGTAGCACATGGGCAAAAACTATTAGTGAACTTAGTTCATGGCGTGACAAGAGATGTTAGTCCCCCTAGGGCCTCCAGATGGGACAGGAGGCCCTATGTAGAATTAACGATTTATTAGTCTTAAAAAAATATTCAGAGAGCTATAGCATTAGTGAGCACTTGAGCGGAAACATCAATTATCTATGGAAATCCGACCAAATTTGATGGAGACAGAGTGATGATTGGTGGTTTTGGGGGACAGATTATTCCTGTCACCCAAACATGGTTGAAATTGGGGGTTCGGCATCTCCCACCCCTGAAGTATGAAGTGTCTATTGCCCCAGTTCAGGAATACATCCTGGGCATAGATATTCTATTGGGTCTGGCTCTCCAAACAACTATGGGGAAGTTCAGACATGGACAGAGATGTATTAGTATCTGGGCGGTGTAGGCAATATTAAGAGGCCATGCGAAACATGGGCCTATTTGCCTGCTGAAACCACAGCAGTTACTAATATAGGACAGTATAGACGCCCAGATGGGCAAGATGAAGCACAGAATCACAGAATCACAGAATTGTAGGAGTTGGAAGGGACCTCCAGAAATCAAGTCCTATCCCCCTGCCAAAACAGGTTCCCTACACCAGGTCACACCAGTAGGTGTCCAGGCAGGTCTTGAATATCTCCAGAGAAGGAGACTCCACAACTTCCCTGGGCAGCCTGTTCCAGTGCTCCGTCACCCTCACCGTAAAGAACTTCTTGCGCACATTTGTGCGAAACTTCCTATGCTGCAGTTTCTGGCCATTTCCCCTTGTCCTGTCTCCACACACTGCTGAAAAGAGTCTGGCCTTGCCACTCTGCCCCCCACACCTTAGATATTTATAAACCTGGATCAGGTCCCCTCTCAGTCGTCTTTCCTCAAGGCTAAACAGACCCAGTTCACTTAGCCTTTCTTCACAGGGGAGATGCTCCAGGCCCTTCACCATCTTTGTGGCCCTCCGCTGGACTCTTTCCAAGAGATCCCTGTCTTTTTTGTACTGGGGAGCCCAGAACTGGACACAGTACTCCAGAGGAGACCTTACCAGGGCAGAGTAGAGGGGCAGGATCACCTCCCTCGACCTGCTGGCCACACTCTTCTTAATGCACCCCAGAATGCCATTGGCTTCTTGGCCACAAGGGCACACTGCTGGCTCATGGCCAACCTGTCGTCCACCAGGACACCCAGGTCCCTCTCTGCAGAGCTCCTCTCCAGCAGCTCATCCCCCAACCTGTACCAGTGCATCCAATTTTTTCTCCCTAGATGCAAGACTTTACACTTGCTTTTGTTAAACCTCATCTGTTTTCTTACTGCCCAGCTCTCCAGCCTATCCAGGTCTCGCTGAATGGCAGCACAGCCTTCAGGCATGTCAGCCAATCCTCCCAACTTCGTATCATCAGCAAACTTGCTGAGGGTGGCCACTATCCCCTCATCAAGGTCATCGATGAAGATGTTGAACAAGATTGGATGAGGAACACCGCAAGTTACAGGTCTCCAACTGGACTCTGCACCACCAATGATGACCCTCTGTGCTCTGCCAGTCAGCCAGTTCTCAACTCACCTCACTGGAATTAGAAAAAGGGGGTATTATAAGACCTACCTACAGCCCATATAGTTCCTCCATATGGCCAGTGTGAAAGTCGGATGGCATGTGGAGAATGACAGTGGATTACAGAGAATTAAATAAGGTCTTGCCGCCTATTCATGCAGCTGTACCCAATATTGCCTCCCTAATGGACAATTAAGTAGGGAGATAAAAACCTATCATTGTGTCCTAGATTTAGCAAATGCATTCTTCAGTATTCCAAATGCTGAAGAATTGCAAGATCAGTTTGTGTTTACATGGGGAGACAGGCAGTGGACCTTGCAAGTCCTGCCACGGGGGTACGTGCATTCACCAACGTATTGTCACAATCTAGTGGCGCATGATCTGGCTGATTGGAAAAAACTTGATGACGTTAACTTATATCATTATATTGATGATCTCCTCTTGACATCTGACTCACTGGAGGCAGAAGGACAGGCAGCAGATTAACTAACTGCCTATTTGCAACAAAGAGAATGGGCTATAAATCCTCAAAAGGTGCAAGGTTCAGGCCTATCTTTAAAATTTCTGGGGATGGTTTGGTCAGGAGGGACCAAAGCACTATCCAGTGTTGTCATAGATAAGGTTCAGATGTTCCCAATCCCTACAACACCAAAGCAGCTGCAAGAGTTTCTAGGTATATTGAGTTACTTTATACCTCACTTAGCACAGCTGTTAAGGCCACTGTATAGACTCACAAAAAAGGGACAGCTATGGGATTGGGGGAAAACAGAACAGGACGCTTTCCAACAGGCAAAACTGGCAGTTAAACAAGCCCAGGTGTTGGATATATTTGATCCTACCCTCCCAGCCGAGTTGGACGTTCATATCACACAGGATGGCTTTGGCTGGGGCCTGTGGCAACGCCAGAGTTCTGTTCGGACCCCCTTTGTTTTTTGGTCTCAGGTCTGGCATGGAGCAGAAGAAAGATACAGCATGATTGAAAAAGCAGTTATTGGCTGCCTACTTTGTGTTACAGGCAGTAGAACCAATAACTCGAACAGCTGAAGTTATAGTCAAGACTACTCTGCCGATTCAGGGGTGGGTGAAAGCTCTGACCCACCTTCCTAAGACAGTGGCCCTTGTGTGGCTCAAGCACAAATGGTGGCACAATGAGGTCACCTACCTCATCCAAATGAGCAGTCTGCCTTCATCACCACTGAAAGAAGAACTCCAGGAGATCCTAGGCTCAGTGATGTATCACAGTGATGCACCAAAAGAAATATTGGTCGCTCCACCAGAGAAGAGTCCTGTTCAGGAGGGAAAATATCCTATTCCTGAAGATGCCTCGTACACAGATGGGTCCAGCAAGGGCAACCTGAGCAAGTGGAGAGCAATAGCATACCATCCCTCCACTGAGACAATCTGGTTTGATGAGAGGGATGGTCAGAGCAGCCAATGGGCAGAACTGAGAGCTGTGTGGATGGTTATAACCAAGGAACTCGGTGATGGTATCCTGAATATCTGTACAGATAGTTGGGCTGTGTACCGAGGGCTCACTCTTTGAATTGCACAGTGGGCCACCCAAGAATGGACTATCCACACCTGACCAATCTGGGGCAAAGACATGTAGATAGACATATGGAATACAGTCAAACACAGGACTGTACGTGTCTACCTACCATGTTTCTGGTCATCAGCCCCTACAGTCACCAGGAAATGATGAAGCCAACACGCTGGCCCAAGTTCAGTGAATTGAGAATTCACTGTCTGACAACATCACCTGTTGGTTGCATCAGAAGCTACAGCATGCAGGACAGAAGACAATGTGGGCAGCTGCTAAAGAATGGGACTGTCCATACAGCTACCGGAAATCATCCAGACATGCTGAGATTGTGACGCTTGCTCTTATATGAGACAGAGATCGTTGCCTGAAACAACAGGCCATCTTGCTAGAGGACATAATCCTCTCCAGCAATGGCAGGTCGATTACATCAGGCCCCTTCCTCGGTCTGAGGAGCAAGATATGCCCTGACCTGCGTTGACACTGCAAGTGGGCTACTGCAGGCCTATCCAGTACTGAAAGCAAACCCAGGCATATACCATCAAGGCACTCACTAAACTGATGTCTGCCTACAGGACACCTCAAGTCATCAAGAGCGATGAAGGAACTCATTTTACTGGTGCGATGATACAGTGTTGGGCAGAAGAAAATAATGCTGAGTGGCAATTCCACCTGCCATATAATCCAATGGGGGCAGGCTTCATGGAATATAACAGTATTTTTAAGGCTGCCCTGCAGACAGACTCCCAGTCCCTGCAGGGGTGGACAAAAAGACTGTATGAAACCTTGTGGAACATGAATGAAAGACCCCGAGAAGGCAGACCCAGTGCCCTGGAGAGCAGACCCTCCTCTCCTGGTACCCCTGAAACATTTGTATTACTCCCTGTGAGTCTTTGAGCCTTCAGGATCACCGGAAGGAACAAAATGCCATCAAAGCGTTCCAGTGTTATTGTCAGATCACATACAACACACAGCGATGGTCTATATGGGACTGATGGAGCATAGGACGGACCTGCACCTCACAACCACATGCCTCCTGTAACACCATCAAGCACTGGTCCATGCAAGAACATGAACCTTCACTAATCATCGCTCATTTTAAATTGTGTCAACATACATCGCAACGGGAAATTGTATAAGTGTATGGGAACTGTTGATCACAGTCTGAACTTCTGATTGATCACCTGAGTCAGCCGCAGGAGCACAGGTGAAGGCAATTCACCTGTGCTATTGGAAGGGGTGGAACGTGGCTGCACCTCTCCTAGATCCCATTTTAGTGCTGACTGCCACTGAGGAAGGGTATTTTTATGGAGGTTGCTTCTTGTGGAGTTTATTGTGAGCCTGCAACATTGCTTAGTGTTTTTCATTTATTATTTTTCAATTGCAGTAATCCTACTTAGTGTAACCTCTGTACAGTTATTGATTGTACAGTGAACATAGAGTACTTAATTTTATTTATGAATGTCTATATTCTGGCTTAATTTCTAGTGAAGTTGTGTTTAGAATAGACATGGAAAAGGTAGCCAGTTATTAGTCCATGGACTAGTTATGTTATTAATATAATTGCTAAATAATTTTAATCATAGTATGTTTGCATAAATACACATTGCCTTATTACTTTAATTCTAGAGAAAAAGACATAGAAACAAGTGAAATATCAATTAAAACTTGAAAAACATGAGTTTGTCAGCTTTCTAATTAATGCTTCAAGCACTTATTTTTTTATTAAACTTACATGTTGACTGCAGTGCCTGCTTTAGAAAGTTTAACATATAAAACAACCTCTGTCTGATATCAACATCTTGGATTAAATACATATTTTTACGATATAGACTTAATATGGAAAAGCAATTGACATGATTTTTGACTAGAATAAAAACTCAGTCATAACGAACTTTCTTATGCTTTCTTATACCTGGCCACAATATTGTTCATTCTTTATAAAAGTTTTCTGTTTTTCATTTGCACTTCTTTTTTGAAAGGGCACAACATCAATTTATAGCGTTGACCCTGTATTAACTTGTTGAAGGACATTTTTCTGAGAATTCTTACTTGATTCAGTGTAAATATCAGTCACAACTCCAAAAATATTGATAAAAAAATTCACTGAACACAGTTCCTTTGGCTGGTTAAAAAAAAAAAAAAAAAAAAAAGACAAAAACTATAGTAGATCTATTGGGCAAAAAAATAGAAAAAAAAATGTATTTTTAAAGCTTTTTCTGTGTATTGAAGTGGATTAGCTGATTTTTTTTCTGTCCTTTGAACTATCAATTTCTTGATGTTTGGCTGTACATCATAATGAAGACTTAATTTTAGTATTGCAGCTGCTACGGCTGCATCTGCATGTATCTTGATCTGGAGAAAACAGACATGTTGATAAACACAGTAAGCTCTGAAGAACAAAGAATAGGAATCATCCTAAGGAAATGTGTTCTTTAATGTCACATTCTTAAGGTCATAATGGAAACAGATAAAATCCAAGGAAAAAAATTCGCTGTTGCCCTCCAAAATTTAAGTTTGCTTGCTACAGAAACTAGTCAAAGCTTGACCTAGTAGTCAACCTTAAAGTATATTATTCTAATTCAGGCATCATAGATTCCATTATGCTAATTTATGAATCCTAAGGTAAATCTGACATAGCTAGCGGCAAATCTTTAAACACTGAGGGTTTATTCAGACTGTCTGTTAGAGTCTTAAGATGGAACAGGGAGGAATTTACCTACAGGCTTAAGAACATGATTCAGACCACCTACAAAAAAAGACTGCTAAGTTCTGGAGACACTTACATTTAATTGGCACTTTGCTTTCATTTCATGAACACTTACTCACATACTCCCTTTCATGTTTAGAAGTTTCACAGCTCATGTTGGACACTTACAGCCTACATTTTAATATGAATCAGAAAAAAATTAAAAAGGTACACAAAATCTCCATAATTTACTTGGGTTTCTTGACATAATAGGCATGGTCTAAAACCAATTAGTTTACTCATACAGCATTAATTCAGCTCAAAATATAGCTAGAGGCACAAGAAGTAGAACTAAAATACTGAATTCAGTATTACTGAAATACTCTTGTTGTTAGAAGAATATGAAATTCTTGTCATTAGAACATTTAAATCAGATTTGGTTTTAGATTCTCTGGACTCAATGAGATGAGCCACTTTCCTGTTCCTTGCGGAGTTAATTTTGTGAAATGTCAGAGTTAACTATACTGAAACACATCATCATCTTCTGTATCTTACTGTCTTACTGATGAGTTTTCCTTTTTGGTAAGTACTGAAGAATTTTTTTTTTTTTTTTAACACCTAAACCTGTCATGCAGAAAATGAAGAAAGGAAAGCAATACTCTACAGATTTTTTTTTACAGCTCTCTTTAACTGAATACCTAGCCACGATTCTAAGGTCCTAACCTGGTACTGTATCAGATTAAGAATATAGTTGTACCATTTCCTAAGGCAACAGTGGAGCAAAAATGTAGAAAAATAGATCAGCCTCTGCCTCTTTTGCTTTAGGGAGATAATCCTCCAGTAACAAGATAGCACAGTACTGCATTTAATTGTTGCAGAAAAATCTTAAAGTACTGAACAGCCAGTTTTAAGTAGCAAAAAAATCACTTTACTAATTGCTATATCCTTTTTAATGCACCAAGGTTCCTGTTCCTGTAAGTGCTTTCTGTATAGAACATAGAGAATAATATTGATAGAAACTTGACTGACAGTGGAATGCAGATAATCCAGTTTTAATAATAAAAACAGGGATATATTTAGATTTTGAGAATTTTCGTTTATAAGATTTACATACAATACAAATGTATTTATATTTAAAAAATGATTATTTTGTGAAAATGCATTCTTTTGAACAAAGAATCTATTTTCAAGGATTGACTCTATGAAACATTGTGCAGAATGAACTCCATTTTTAATGCTTTGAAATTACACATTACATTTCTATTTCTTATTTAGTGTGTTACTTGCAGAAACATCTCACATCAAGTTGAAAACTGCCCCTTCTCGCCATAAAACTGAGAAAGACATTGTTAGATATGTTTGACATGAATTAAATCAGCTGGAATAGCAACAACTCATGCATTCTTTGGATTTAAATATAATTTCAGACAACTATATGATACCAGTATCAATCATATTTGATAAATGGATTTATTTCTGAGGTCTTTCAAGTAGTATTTTTAATTGTCTTCTCTTTTACATATAGTGTAGTAGCCTAAAGGTGATCTTATTTTCTTCATTATAAATTTATTAGAACCCATTTATCATTGCATGTTTTTATATTCCTTCATAGTTTAAATATTGAAAACATATAGTATCAGATGCATGAATTTGTTTGAGAGGAAGTAGTCACACATTTCTCTACTTCAGCTTCCATTTTAGCTCTAGAAATCTTTTAAATTTACAATTGCTTTGACAGTAGTCTAGATTCAAAGAAATTACAGTCAAGGGAATATATATTTTTTTCTTTAATATCTTTCTTGTCTTTCAATCTTTACAGAAATACTGTTGGTTGAATGTTTATTAATATAATAGAAATTGTAACTTAATGAAATGGGAACAAAGTGTATTCAGGATTGTTTCTCTGAAATGAAGCAAAAATATTGATGTAATTCTATTTTTTTATCATTTAATTTTGAGTTTGTATAATGCTTATAAAGCTTTGCTTTTTCTTTCACATTTTTTGCCTCTTTTGAAAATATAGGCTGTGACAGAGTCAGAAATTCAAACAAAATTTGATGAATTGTATCCTGGTTCCCATTACAAAAAATATCTGTTCTTCTGTCAGCAACTTCCACCCATTCTCTATGTAATTGCCGTGGAAACAGGTAGCTGTGGAAAAAATAATATATATGTATATACTTATAAATTTGTATCTATTTGCATATATGGATATAAAAAGATACATTATAAAAATATTTATGTCTATTTTTTGTCTATACATTGTCTTTTCTCATGCTAACAGCTGTCATAACTATTATATTATAGCAGTATGGGATTGATTCTATGAGCAATATAGCTATACCTCCTACTTGCAAATAAATATAAAAATGAAGTAAAACAAAACAACAAAAATACACGTTTGAATTATTACTTAATTTCGGAAGTACAAATATTCTCCGACTGCTTAATCTCTTGCTAATGAAGACAAAGCACATGATTGTGATAATCAGCAAGAAATAATTATTTGAAGATGTAGTATTATTAAAGCTAAGGGGATTTAACTTTTATGAAATATAAAAAGTGTATATTCTTTTAATAATCTGATATATCTGTTGTTAATATTAACAATTTTTGTTCATTAATGACCTTTTGTAGAGTTTTAGACACTTGCAACTCCACCATAAACAAACGTGGAAAAAAAAAAAAAAGGCTTTTTTTTTCTCAAAATAGTGAGTAGTTTGAATTCACTTAGACATGTAGCATCTGCATATCCTTAATTTAATTTAAAATTGTTGCTGTCATTCATAGTTAGGTCACAGTGTGCATATGATGACACTTTTTTTTTGCTCCATGAGTTTGAGCAGACCACAAATGTCAGAATTTATTTGTATATGATTTCCACAATTGAGTCTACTTCAGTATGCAGAACTACTGAAGCTAGACTTCCATGACCTAGTTCAAATTCTGAACACAGTTTATTCACATTGTTACGTTATGTTACATCACATCACATCACATTAGTTTACATTACCTTTCATTACATTTATTATAATACTATATGTAATTATAATTAAAAATATAGACTATTATACCTTGTTAATAAGTGATTACATTTGAACAATCCTTTTTATTTAGAGAATTAATACAGAAGGAACTTTTTACTGTGCTCTAAAATTGACTTAATCTTATGGAGGGACAGCAAGCCCCTAGGTTTGCAGTGATTCATTTATCAAAAGAACAGTTCTTCACAAGTTTTAGGAAAACAAAAAATAAAAGTTAGTACTGAAGACTATTAAAAACAGTGTATTTTACCCTGGACTACTGGAAAAGTTATTATGATCCTAACACAACAAAAGAATAACTAATGAACATTGGCTACTCATTAACTTAAATTTTGTTTAGCTTCTGGGATATTTAAGTTGATTGACTTGATTTAGAATATAATCTGCATCATTCTGTGAAAGTTTGTCTTTCAATAACATAAGTCATACTTCTTTGCATATAAGAATTAATTTATTAACAAGTAGCAGATAATAGAGTGCATGGAATGTTACGGTGTGTTATGAAACCATATGTTGGGCGCCCTGGTGGACGACAGGTTGGCCATGAGCCAGCAGTGTGCCCTCGTGGCCAAAAAGGCCAATGGGATTCTGGGGTACATTAAAAAGAGCGTGTCCAGCAGGTCAAGGGAGGTGATCCTCCCCCTCTACTCTGCCCTGGTAAGGCCTCATCTGGAGTACTGTGTCCAGTTCTGGGCTCCCCAGTACAAAAAAGACAGGGATCTCTTGGAAAGAGTCCAGCGGAGGGCCACAAAGATGGTGAAGGGCCTGGAGCATCTCCCCTATGAAGAAAGGCTAAGTGACCTGGGTCTATTTAGCCGTGAGAAAAGACGACTGAGAGGGGACCTGATCCAGGTTTATAAATATCTGAGGTGTGGCGGCCATAGCGGTGAGGCCAGTCTCTTTTCAGTGGTACGTGGAGACAGGACGAGGGGAAACGGACATAAGCTGCAGTATAGGAAGTTTTGCATGAATGTGCGTCAGAACTTCTTCACGGTGAGGGTGACGGAGCACTGGAACAGGCTGCCCAGGGAAGTTGTGGAGTCTCCTTCTCTGGAGATATTCAAGTCTCGCCTGGACGCCTACCTGTGCGACCTGGTGTAGGGAACCTGCTTTGGCAGGGGGGTTGGTCTCGATGATCTCTAGAGGTCCCTTCCAACCCCTACAATTCTGTGATTCTGATTCTGTGATGTTTATATATATAAGAGAAAAAGAGAGGACAGTATTCTATATACTGAGTGAGACTGAACATAACAGTATTATAATTGTGCTGTAGAAGCTAGTGGAATAGTTGTTTTTTAGAAGCTAGTTGTAGTAGTGCCTGGAACCTAGTTTAGATGAACGTCTAAGAGTCTGAAGACTGAGATAAGTATTTGTGAGTAGAAGCTGAATTAATGAAGAACTAGGTTGAGCTCACTGGGATTTCAAAATTTATTTTCATTTAACTCTGACATATGATCATTTTCCCTTACCAGATAACATTAAATTCTTATTCTGAGATATGCATTGTTCTTCAGCTGTTCTTCAGATGCTTCTTATGCATAGTATTCACATTAAAAAAAATTGGGTAGCCTACCTTCCACTTGAAATTATTTATAGCTTCAAAATTTCAGGTTTATTTATTTGAAAGTCCCAGGTAGTGGGATATTCCAAAAGCTGAGGACCTATAATAAACATTATTGTAGATAATCAGCAGCAGTCACCGTGAGGCTTGCAAATCAATAGCATCTATAGGATAAAAAATATGTATTTAATTATCTCCTGCAGAATAGTAGAAGACAGAGAACCTATCTTGTAATAGGTGTGGTATGTTTGAGGGTTTTAGAGTATTGTTCTTTCTATTGTTTTCAGAACAAAGTATTTGTTTTAGCATTCTCAATAAGTTATACAACCAAAGCTCATTTTCAATTAGAGCACCTTGATTTAAAACTAACTGCCAAAGATTATTTTTTTATGTTAAATACGAATTGCTGGCATACAGCACTAGGAATTCTACAAAGATCTTACTATTTTTACAAAATAGGTTAGTGGTTACATCCAAATTTAAGTCCTAAAGCTTTTTAATTTTGTACAGTAAACAATCTAAAATATTGTAACAAGCATTTCAATAGCATTAAATGCTCTGCTTTTTTAGATTAAAAAAGCTTTTGAATTTCAGTGGGAGTATCTCAGAATATTGTAAGTTGACTGATTCTTTCTTTTATGTTCTTTATTATTTCATAGCATAGTAATGAGCCTTAGGAGACATCCTACTACTGCTGCAATCAGGAAAAAGTAAAATTATTTGATTAATTTGTACAATGGATTTTAATTATAGAACAACGGCAACATTCTCTCCATTCTAAGGAGGAAATAAAAAGCACATATTACAATTTAAATTCAGAGTGCCATCTAGTGCAGAATAGGAATGTTAAAAAGTAAAATTTAAGGTGAACATATATGTATTTTAAACCAGTGTACCTCAACAAGATCGTAAGGTTCATAAAAACACAAATTAAAGATATGCATGCATAATGTAGTGCATTCTAGGAAATAGGTAATTTAAAATAAGCAAATATATTTTTTCAGTGAAAAAATCACTGTTAGTGTTGTCTAGAAAATCTTTAACATACAACTGTATTTATACTGAAGAGTGTTTGGCACAACAACATATAGAATTCAGTAACTTCTTTGCCTTTATGGAGAAACCACTCACTGTGGTCTCATATTCTTTTTAACTTCCTGATTATTTATTTTAGAGAGGGGCTTTGGGATTTCCTTGGTGTTTTTTGTTTGTTTGTTTGTTTGTTTTGTTGTTTGTTTGTTTGTTTGTATGTTTGTTTTTTTGGTGGAACATGGTCATTTTTTTCCCCTTCATTATTATTGAAAATTAATTAATTTGTAGAATTCTTTTATTGCATATGTATGACAGAATTCCTTGATCAACGAGGTATATTTTGGAGCACATTTCATTCACTATTTGATTTAAAAAACATATTAAAAAAAAATCAAGTTTTTGGAACAAGTGAGTCAGTAAGGTTTTTTTATTATTATTATTTTATTGCACTGATGTTGTTTATTTGATTGGTAGTAAAAAAAATAGAGCAGAATCTAAGATTCAGTTTAAAAGAAAAACAAAACACTTTTCTGTAAGGTTAGTAAGAAAAAAAAAGAGAAAAGAAAAAGAGAAAGAAGAAAGAAAGAAAGAAAAGAAAGAAAGAAAGAAAGAAAGAAAGAAAGAAAGAAAGAAGAAGAAAGAAAGAAAGAAAGAAAGAAAGAAAGAAAGAAAAGAAAGAAAGAAAGAAAGAAAGAAGAAAGAAAGAAAGAAAGAAAAGAAAGAAAGAAAGAAAGAAAGAAAAAGAAAGAAAGAAAGAAAGAAAAGAAAGAAAGAAAAAGAAAGAAAGAAAAATCAGTGGCCAAGTGGCCAAAATATTCATATTTCTCTTTTAGAAGCTAAGTTTCAAACTAAAGAATTCATGAGTTTGAAAAATGTGTTCCTACTCTATCAATGAAGTTTTGGATACCTCTCAAGTCCTCTGGAAATACAAATATTCCACAAGTTAAGGAGCTCTCATTCTTTCCTCTTGTTATTTCATTTTTAATAAAATACATCAAAAAAAGCACTGAAGGACTAACCCTTTTATATACAAGATCCTGCTTTACACAGTTGCAGTTAAATACCATGCTCAATTGATCACTTTCTAGTCTTTATAAGCAGCAATCTCATTTTACAAATCTCTCCCCTTGCTACTTCACTTCCATTCTTCGCTACAATTCACAAACGTGCAGTTTTTTTTTTTTTTATAAAAGTACCCCACATTCAAATGAGATATAAAATAACTATGTCTATGTTGTCAGCATATTCTATATTTAACCCAGTCACTAATCCCAAGAAAATAAATGGTGTTACAGTGTTACTCCTTATTGTACAATTATGAACAATTTGAACCACTTGGAACAGCACATGGTTTATCTGGAATCTGTTACCAAGTAAAGCTGCTTAACCAGGAATGCCTTCTTAGTGTTAGAAATACACATTTCTTCCTAATCACACTACACAAAGTGAGTAGTTAGGAAAGGTGATAAGCTAAGTATTGTAGAAATCCCACCAGCAGAATTTTAAAGACAGATGCAATGCATCACTGAAACTCTTTTATAGCCCTTCTCTATCACTTCCCCTGCTACACTTCTGAACAATTTATCCTGTTCCAAATTCCTATCTAGAGGCAGATTCCCTTCAGAGCCCTAGTTGGTTATGTATTATCTGATATTTTTTATTTAAGTCAGAAATTATGACAAATGACCTGTAGGTTAAAGAAGAACAATTTTTAAAAAAATCTAAAATTAAGACTTTCTTCCATATGTTTGGAACTGATTGTAAGGGAATTGAAATATCCCCTTATGATTAACCTCAGCATCAGAAGGAAGTTGTACAGATAGGCTCTAAAGATAAACTAGCTGATCATTTCAGATCTTTGGCTTTGTTTCTCCTGTTGCTTGAGAACGGTAAGTTGCTTCCTGACTAAATGTAGTAAGGTTTAAATGATAAAAATATCCATTATTTTCATAATTTTTAAATGCAAAACACCCTTTCTCTTGAAAATACCAAATGGATATATTTGGGCAAATCATACTTTCTTTCATCGCTTGTCATTCATTGTTCATATCAATAAAAGCAGGAAGAGGAAATCCAGTCCTATATCCACCTTATGGTATGTTTGAATATACTTATTTATTTTACCCAAAATGAACTTCTATTTTTCATGTCCCCTCCCCCCACAAAAGTCAGATTTGCCATGAGTGGAGGTTAGATTCTTTTTCTTTCTTACAAAAACATTACAGGCTAATTCTCCATTTGGAACATTTGGTATTCTGTTGAGTAATAAACATTTAGTCACATATTCTCCAAATTACGTTTCAAAATGTTAGTGCAATGGAGAATATTATTTTTCCAAAAATAATAGCTAGTGAGTTTAATTTTTTTCTGTAGCCTAATAATGCAAATATCTAATTTAAGTGGTATCATTTTCAGTCTGGAGAACTTAAATGAGATACTCATCAAGGCTCTTTTTTAGTTACTATATAGTTACATGAACTTCCAGAGCAGATGTCTATGTGGTTGTCAAGTCTCCAGCCTTGGATACATTTAGAAATGGCCTCGATACGAACCTGTTCAACCAGCACCACGTAGCCCTGATTGAGCAGCAGTGTTGAATAAGATGACCTTCAGAGCTCCCTTTCAACCTCAACCATTATGTCTGCCCCCTTTTCTTAGACAATTTCACAATAGGATGAATTACCCTCTGAAATTGTTTAGCTCCTCCTACTGATTAAATAGGGAGACTATATGACCAGTTAAGTGTAGAAATCTCATTTATCCAGGGCTAAAATTAAGTAAGATAACTCACAAAATGTGTGTTGGAATTACTGTAAACAACAATAAAACAATTACCATTGTGTACTGAATAACCTGCTTATAATGAATGCAATACAGGTAATGCAAAACCATCAATTGAACTAAGAGTGTTCTATGAAGCTGTAGACATTAAGACTATCTTAGCAGTAACTCAGCTGTATTCTTGGTTCTTCAACCCAGAACTGTTTGAGTCAACTCTTCCTCTCAGGAAGAAGAAGATTGTGTGAATATGGGAGATGCCCTACTGTATAACAAGTATCCAGGAAGACATGAGCAGGCAGGTTTTCACCCGAACTTAAAGATTACAAAGTTTAGAAACATTTAAAGTTGATGGTAGATCATCATGGATACTCTCCAATACTCTTCTTTATTAAGACTTCCAAAAGGAATTACTAATTCTGAAGGAAAACAAAGCAAAACAAACAAACAAAACAAATGAACAAACAAACAAACAAACAAAACTAAATACATGCAGATAACCTATTATAGCAATGAATTCGCTTTTGCTAATTCTTAAAATGTTATTTTACTCCTGATTTTTTTTTTTTTTCTTTTAGACAAAAAGAGGATAAAATTGAAGTAAGAGAAATAATTTAAAAATTCCTTGGTGTTCATCAAAATTGATCCCAAAAGGCTAGACTTGGAAACCTATACAGTATGAGTTAATTGGGCTTTGCTAAACTGAGAAACGTAAAATGCAAAAAGTGTCTCAAAAAATGAACATTATCTTATTCTTGGTACTGAAGAATAGATAGCAGAAGACTGAAACACTTTTAGAAAACAGCATTATCTCTGTTGTTTCTGTGTAGAAGTCTCTATTACTCCCAGATGGAATACTAAGTTCAGGACAGAGGTCCTCAGAACAAAAATTGTGTGGAGCTGTTGGCGTGGGTCCAGAGGAAAGTCACAAAGATGATCAGAGGGCTGGAACACCTTTCTTATAATGATAGGCTGTTTAGTCTTGAGAAGAACAGGCTATAAGGAGACTTTATAGTAGCCTTCTAGTATCTAAAGGAGGCCTACAACAAAGATAGAGATTAACTATTAATACGGGATTGTAGTGTCAGTAGAAGAAGTAATGGTTAAAAATGAAGAGAGTAGATTTAAATTAGAGAGTAGGAAGAAACACTTTTCTCAGAGGGCGGTGAGGCAGTGGAACAGACTGTCCAGAAGGGTTATGGCTACACCATCCCTGGAAGTGCTCAAGGCCAGGATGGATGGGATCCTGTGCAGCCTGATCTAGTGGGTGCCAGCACTGCCCACAGCAGAGGGGTTGGAACTAAATTATCTTTAAAGTCTCTTGCAACCCAGACTATTCTATGATTCTATGGGGTTTTTTTTAGCTTATTTTGATCTTTACATTTCCTAGTCTTACTAAAGAACTCTAAATTCTTCTAACAGAAAACTTTATGAGCTATCATTCTCTAAGCCACATTAGCTATGCAATTTATTTTCTATGACATCACAATATCCACCCCACTACTGCCCTGCCTCTGTCCCTATCCTTGAACAGACACTTCATTTAGCTCTTTTCCAGGTGAAGTATATTTTCATACTTAAATGTGAACTTATTCATCTTTCATACAAAAGCTGTTTTATATAATCTCATGCTTTTAAATAATATTGTGGGTGGATTTTTTGTTTGTTTGTTTGTTTGTTTGTTTTCCTGTGGATTTACTTTAGACTTTAAAATGTTATATAACTGCTTTATTTTCATTCTCAATTCCTTCACTAACAGTTCCTAACATCAGATAATTTAAGCACTACTGCACTGATATTTGCAGATACATCTAACAATTATAACATCAAGATCTCATTTAGTACGTTTAATCATCCACTCAGAATTACTGTATGTAAAAACTTGGGATTTTCTGCATCATGTTATAGTTATCCTCCTTTACATTTATCTACCTCTTTTTTTTTAAAAAAAAAAAGAAACTTTCTTGGTATTTTGAGGTTATTTGGCAGTTTTTCACACTTGGTTTAATCTCTATTATTTTAATAAAAGAAGTCTCATCACTTCAGTATCTACCACCTGTTGTATCACTTACAGTAATAGGGAACACCTAGACACACACACAAAAAATCTTAATAAATATCATAAAGAACTCATCCTGCATCATATTTCCTATTTTTTTAAATAATCTTTAAGAATTTTTTCACAATGGACCATATCCTTTCAGAAGCTCTAGGTGATTTTTTAAACCTGATCTTTGCTGTCTGTTCTGACTTCTCCAAAGAACTCTCCTAGGTTTATAAGGAGCAGTTAGGCTCTATTGATGGTATCTTGACTTTTTCTTGGATTCCAGCTATTAATTCAGGGTCCTACTTCTATCCTTTTGAGTATTTCTTGTTAACTTTTCCAATAACAGATATTTGCTCATCTGTCTGTAGTTACTTACATTTTCTCTGTTAATTTTAGTCATATTCCTATATTTTGGTACTATGGATATTTTAAAATATTGATTATAATTTGTTAAATAAGAAGTTGCTGCATCTCCATGAACCTAGATCCAACCTAGTTTAAGATGTAGTACCAGCAGGCATACATATACTGAACACATGTATGCATCACCTGCATTCATGTGACTATCCAGACAGATCACAGAGAGATACAGATCTCTCACAAAAAACTTAACAAAACCAATGGCCTCATCCTGTTCTCCTCTCTGGTTAAGCAGGATGGATGTTTGCTAGCAATACATATATATATACATATACATAACTATATGTACAGTGTTAATCAGTAGCTGTCAGAAGCTGACTCTGGATCCCTGTCTTCCCAACTGCTTGTACCTGGACATGTCAGATCGTGAGACTACAGCCAGGCCCTGTCCTTAGAAACACGCTCATCAGTTAGTCTTTCTCCTAAAAATCCCTAGATTCTAAGGTCTCCTCAGTTGTTAAATGGGACTCATCTGGTCTTTCCGGTAGCTTGCTCCTCCTGTGATCTTACTGTTGGAGACATATGCTTTAAGATTTGCCAGCCAGTCTACTATCTTTTCAGTGGATAGTCCATCCTGATGATTGCTAGTACTTCCACACTCACACACACATCTACACGTACTCCAATTTCTAGCATCACAAAGACATGGTCCCCTGTGATGCAAGGTCCCACTCCAGTTACTGGTATTTAAGTCGACTAACTTCATGGGTTTTGTTGTTGTTCTTGGTTTGTTTGTTTGTTTGTTTTTGTTTTTGTTTTTTTTTTTTTCCAGTTGCTTCCACAAAGTTGGATCCTCCAGCTTGTAGTCTGACTTCAGTTGCTGGTAGTCAGATCCCCATTTAGACATATTCCCATCAAACTTTGAATCCCTTACCTGGGAAGAATGGTTAGAAATGGAGTTCTAATAAGAAGATAAGATGGTGCTTATCAGGCAGAAGACATAGGGAGACAATCATGCCTACCAGCAATTTTTATTTTTATTTTTAATTTTCTACCCTTTCCTACCTTGTTTAATTCCTTTTTCTCTATTTTCCCACAATTGCTCCTCCTCTGTATCACATAAATCCAAAAGGCCTTTCCTGCTTTTTGTTCCTCAACTAATCATCCCATAGTAAGTCTTGTGCAAGTCTTATGCAATTCCCAAGTGCTCTTCAGCTGCATACTGTAATACATGCCCTTACGCAGTGATCATCTTCAGTTTCCCAGGTGCTATGGAAATGAAAAATTTTGATGGCTGGTAGAATGGGAAGTCTGATAGATATCTCAGGGAGATTTGATGTTGGGTAAGAATATTGAATGATGTGAATTCTACAATTTTAATTGCTATATAATACTGTATATAATCTCTACCACGATTTCTGTATGTCGTATCAGTGCTATTATACTAAGAGTTGCCCAGATTAATGAGGAATAAATTTTGATTAAATTTTGTGGTGCGGTGGTGATACAAACAGAGTTGGCTTCAACATGGAACACAAGGACTGTTCTGGCAAAGTGAGCCCAATGTCATGGGCTAAAATTAATTCATTTGATATTTTAAAGGGGTATTTTAATGATAGTCTTAAGGGATGGCCACAGACTAAGGGACTGATATCTCAGTGTATATACCAAAGGACAGGAAGGGTGGTGGTGATCAATTAAGATGTATTGGAAAATGTAAGACCTGAACATGATGTAGACTGTACAGAATGAGAGGTGGATGTTGTCCTGGTTCAGAAAAAAATCAGTCTGCTTCAGCTACTTTAATGAAGCTGAAACATTATGAAGACAAAAGCTGGAAGGAGTGTAGATAGGTGGAAATCTGATGTAAAAGTTAAGGAGCTCTACAGTTTGTTATCTTTATCTTACCTCCATTTTATAAATAAAACAGTGAAATATAAAATGGTTTACACTTGGTAGTGAAGACCAAACTGAAGACTTAGACTTGCCAAATAGCTAATTAAAATAACTTTGTTATTGTTATATTTTAAATATGACAAAATTATATGAACAAGAATTATTTACTGATTTCTTTTCAGCTTCTGACATCACTAAGGGAGATGATGCAATCAATTTTATATCTTTCTTCTCTAGCTCATTTCCTGCAGACTCCATAGGCATCAATATTAAAACAAGCAAACAAATAGAAAACACGAACTTGAAATTAGCAAGTAAATTCATGGTAAATGATCTAGAGACATATAAGGAGCAGCTGAAATCACTTGTTCAGCCTTGAGAAGATGAGACCTTATCACAATCTACATCTTCCTCAGAAGAGAGCAAAGAAGCAAGTAGTGACCTCTTCTCTCTGGTTACAAAGGGTCTGATTGAACCCAAAGGAATAGCATTAAGATACATCTGATTGAGAAGGTGTCTGGGCACTGGAACATGCTCCTCAAGGCATCAATACTGTCAAAATCATATAATAGAGTCGTACGATGATAAAATCATAGAATGACTTGAGTTGAAAAGGACCTCAAAAATCACCAAATTCCAATCCCACTCTGCAACAGGCAGAGTTGCCAGTGGCTAGATCAAATATGAGATCAGATTGCCCCAAGTCCCACCCAACCTGGCCACAAAAACCTCCAGGCATGGGGCATCCACAACCTCTCTAATCAACCTGTTCTAGCACCTCACCACCCTACTGGTGAAATCTTCCCCCTGACATCTCATCTAAACCTTCTCTCCTTTAATTTAAAACCATTCCCTCTTGTCCTATCACTGTCTACCCTTGTTATTTTCTCTCATGTTTATAATTTCAAGCCCAGCTCTTCAACCTGCCTTGATAGGAGAGGTGCTCTAGCCCTTGGACCATCTTCATGGCATTCTTCTGGACCCTCTCCAAAGGCTTCAAAACCTTCCTGTGTTGAGGGCCCCAGATCAGGACACAGTACTTCAGATGGGGCCTCAAAAGGGCAAAGTCGAGAGGGGCAATCACCTTTTTCACCCTGCTGGCCACTCCTCTTCTGATGCAGCCCAGGATACCATTGGCCTTCTGGGCTGAAAGTGCACACTGCTGGCTCATATTCAGTTTTTAATCAACTAGGACCCCTAAGTCCTTCTCAGCAGGGCTGCTCTCAAAGAGTTCTTCTCCTGGTTTGTATGCATACCTAGGATTACAGGTGCTGAGATGTATTCAGAAGTGTGAGAGAGATATTGATGCCTTATATTGTGCAATGGCATAGGCAGGCAGATATTTCTGTCTTGGGCCCAGCCAGGGAAGGAAGGTAAGGAGGCTTCCCCCTTGACAGAAGGTAAACACATGCAGGGTGAAGGAAACTGGACCTTTGTCTCTGCTCAAGGCAAAAGGATAAGACTCCTCCTTGCTCCTGAAGTCCCACTAACCAATAGATTTCACACTCTAGAATGGGAGAGAGAAGAATCAGAAGGGGGTGATCACGTAAAAAGTCCAATTTAGGACTTGTGTCACAATCAGTGACATTAAAAAAAGGCAAAGTGTCTTAGTAGTTGTAGACTCTTTGCTGAGAGGCACTGAAATGCACACCTGTTGTCCAGATAACTTCCCTAAAGCGGTTTTCCTGCCTGCCAGGGACCTGTATTCAGGAGATCAAGAAGAGAATATCAGATATGATAAAGCCAGATGGCACTATCCCCTCCTGGTCTTTCAATCTGAGTTGCACGAGACTGCAACCAGGAAATTAAAAATTATCAAAAGACTTTGTATCTCTTGGGAACATGTTGAAAAATGCTGGGAAAACAACACAGTGAGTTGCAAGGGATCCAGGAGACTCCATCTACTTTATTGGCAATAGTTTTTTTTTTAGTTCAGGTATTGGACAGACCAGAAGCGAAGTGTTGTTGGATCTGGTGCTCATCAATGCACTGATGATTCATGTCTAGCCTTCAAGAGGAATGTCTTTAGTCTGCATCTATTCAAAAGTTCCCTAACTGTTCTGCTATCGAAATAAAATATTGCCATTATCATTATATTCATTAACTTTGTTTTCAGTGCTAAAAACTACACAAGCCACTTTTTTTCTCATCCAGATCTCCTCCTTGTCCTTGCTTTTTGCAACATATATTGTTCCCTCATATATGGTTCACAGTGAATAGATCTCACATTTATACTATCATACCACTGAGCAATTATAATTCTTTTTTTTTACAAAAGACAATGATAACAACAAAAAGGACTTGTTAAACCATGCCTCTGTATAAGAAGTGATACAATTTCTCAAAGGAATATATGCCTGAATTTCACCAGATCTCAGTATTATATATTTCAGTGTTTTTCTAGAATAAAGCTGTGAACCAGAAAAATGTACAAGTCAGTCATTGGATATCTGTATGAACTCATTCTGTTGGCTTTTATCTTCTGAGTAAAAAGGATCTTAGAGATGTAATAATAGGGGGAAAAAATACAATGAAAATAGTCACGTATATAGTATATTTCTTGACTGATATGTGTTTGTAAGGTGAACTCCAGATCGTCAAACAATTAAATTCTCTTCCATTATTACCACCCCCTCCCCCCACTATCTTGATTGCACATCTGAAGACAATGGGGACTGCTATTACTTCTGTAGATTGAATTTGGAAGAAATATTTTAATTTACTAAAATGTTTATGCATTTAAAATTTCAGGTATAATTTGAAAATATAAATTTTCAAATAAAAATAAATGTCTATTTTGGCACTTCATTTAATAATATATTTATTTATTTATTTTTTATTCAAGATACAACACCACAATAAAAATGATAAATTCTGATTAGAGAGATTATCTCAAAATAAAAACTATTTATTGGTAGACTTGAAACTTGTTATACAATTTTGCAAATTTATGAAGTCAATTTATCTTTTTCAAATGAGATCTCAGGTGGATGTTATTTGCAGGTAGATATTTCTTTTCAGGTACCCAGTGACAAGAATAATCCTTTCCTTCACTGTGTAAAATCTCCATTCAATTTATCTGTCAATAACATTGCTAGATTTATTATTATTCTATAATATTATAAGAAATTAACACTTTTGATTGACAATTGTATTGGATTTGACTTGTCATACTTTTACTCTATAGACATTTTCTCAGTACTTATCTTTGTTTAAACGTGCTGCACTGTTCAGAAGAGCAATTACTCTGGCTTTACTGATAGTAGGATCAGACATACCATTTTGCAGTACCAAAATAACTGGTTTCAATTTAAAATGAACCAAACCTTACACAAATATTTCACTAATCCTGGATCATTCTTTCATAAGTCAATGAAAATAACAATTGTTAGTTGCAAAATATTACACTGGTTTTCTTACCTGGTTTGTGATATTACTCACAAGCATAATTTAGGCATAATTTAAATATAGCTTTCTTTGAGCAAACATATTTAGGATATTATACCACTTATCACACTTTAACTTCATATAATTTCCTCTCTAACATGGAGCTAAGTAACTTTCCAAATAGTTTGCTCTGTTACCTTGTATTAAATGTATTTGATTTTTTCCTACATTTGCATAGTGTGTACAGAATCAAATAGACATAAATAAAGTGAACATCTAGAAAAATAAGCCTACAAACATGCATTCATGTATACCCACAAATTATAACTCTCTAGTTCATGTTCCCAGAGTTCAAGAGAATGAAAAAATAAAAAAAAAATCTGCAGTTCTGCTGTAACATCAGGAGCACAGATCACATCAGTAACTTCAAATGTGCTTATAGCATGCAGTGATATAGAATCATAGAACTGCTCAGTTTGGAAAAGACCTTAAAGATCACTAAGTCCAACCACAACCTAACCATATTCGCCTAACTCTAACAACCCTTCTCTAAATTGCATCCCTGAGCACCACATCCAAACGGTTTTTAAATACATCCAGGGATGATGACTCAACCACTTCCCTGGGGAGTCTATTCCTGCGCTTAACACTTTTTGGAAAGAAATTTTTCCTGATATCCAGCCTAAACTTCCTCTGGCACAACTTGAGGCCATTTCCTCTTATCCTGTCATCTGTCACCAGTGAAAAGAGACCAACCCCACTCTCGCTGTAAGCACCTTTCAGGCATTGGAAGAGAGCAGTAAGGTCTCCCCTCAGACTCCCCTTCCCCAGACTGAACAGCCCCAGTTCCTTTAGTCACACTTCATAGGGCATATTCTCCAAGCCCTTCGCAAGCCTTGTTGCCCTTCTTTGGACCTGATTGAGCACCTCAATGTCCTTTCTGTATTGAAGATAATGAAATATTGGTCAATGTCATGCCCTCATCCCCAAGATGGTGACTCAACCAACTCCTTGGGGAGCCTATTCCAGTGCTTAGCAACCCTTTCAGTAGAGAATTTTTTCCTGATATCCCACCTAAACTTACCCTGGTACAATTTGAGGCCATTTCCCTTTGTCCTGTCACCAGTGAGAAGAGACCACTGGTGACAGGTGATGAGGGGAAGTTTCTCCACGAGTGTTGCTGTATGCCTGGGCTTACCTGTGACGTTCTGTGTCATGTTGTGATAATATGCCTCTGCCCTGCTGTGCCACACCGCTTTGATTGTGTGTCATAATTGTGCTTTACACGTGCCATGCTTATGTCAGATGCTACCAAATCGGTACTATGCCTGTGCCTTAGTGGGCCATATTGCTGCTTGTGTTGTGTCTGTGCAATGAGAAGCAAAATGGTGAAAAAGGTCACTACTCTAATAAGATAACTAGAGCATGGAGGAGGGAGCCTTGCAAAGGAAAGGCAACAATTTTTGGGCTGATCTCTTTACCTTGTGAGATTATGCAGAACTGTTGAGCAGTAATAGGCAAACTTTCTGGGGAGAGAGAGATCTTGCAAACTATGCCTGCACACCAAAGAGGGTCAACTAATGGTCACTTCAGAAAGGGGACAGCAAGACCACCTGAAGCCTCTCTAACCCACAGACTAATTTCAGAGTATTCTTAAAATTGAACTGTGCAGTGGTATGGTCATATCTCAATCATAATGTTAAAGGGAGGTCTGAATACCACCTAGATTCCTGATTAACTTCTGGGACGTTCTGAAGAAGGATTGTGTGTGCTCATCAGTATTGCACAACTTGTGACGGAGCTCCTTCTTGGGAAGAGTGGGGCACAAGCACATAAAAGGCAAAAAACTGCCAGTTTGGGTACGTCTACTACCAGAGAAACAACTTTGACTAATGTGGCATTGATGGATTTTTTTTAATAAATACGCAGCAATGTATATATATATACTATGCAAACATTTAGTGTTGGATAATACCTTCAAAATACTAAAAAAAATAGTATTTTGAAATCAAACAATTGCTCCTTGATATAAATAAAATTGTTAACTGATTGTTTGGTGTCACTTCGCCTTAATTTACCCCAAAAGAATCTTGAACCTTACAACATTATCCATGGTAGCATTGTGTTCAGTCACAAAATACGCCTATGTGCCATGATTTGCTGGTTATTCTACCTTGCCAAGTGAGACCCGCATATGTGCATTCTTATTCTGTCATTGGCCCAGAATCATGATCACTGGGAATATTCAGGAAATAAATTCCCTAGTCAATGAAAATGTCTGAAATTTTGAGAGAAGTTTGTCTGGCCTACTTTGTCCAGGACTAGTATTTCTGTTGCAAATTTTGTAGTATTTGTACTAATAATACTGAAGAAATAATTGTCTCTTAGTCCAAAACAATTTTTAGCTTGTTAAAATCAATCAATTGTGATGTAGACACTGAGAAACCTTGACAGGCTGGAGAAACTGGCTGACTTAGACATCATTCAACTAAGGGTAGTACTTGAATGTCATGAAAAACAGTCCCTGGCATTAGTCTGTGCTGTGAGACACCCAGCTAGAAAGTAACTTGACAGAAAAGGACCTGATTGTCTTAGTGGACAAGAAGTTGAATGTAAATCCACTATACATCCTTGCTGCAAAGAAGGATAGTTGTATCCTAGGTTGCATCAGGCAATCATGACAGAAGACTGAGGAAAGTTATTCTTTCACTCAACATTGATAAAACCAAACATAGTTTACAGTGTTTAGTCCTGGTCTTTCCAGTGTAACTGAGACACAGTGCTACTGGAGAGAATCCAGTGAAGTGCCGCAAACATGATTAAGGGAGCCTTTCCTCATAGGAAAATGTGAGAAGAGAGACTGCTTGGCTCAGCTCAGGGAAGGCTTAGAGGGAATCTTATCAGTATGAATAGACATGTGAAGGGAAGATGAAGAGAAGATGGACTCCAGGTATTTTAGTGATGCCCAGTGACAGGAGTGATAGGTATAGAGTGAACCAAAAAGGTTACCTCTGAATATCAGGGAATATTTCCTTAATGTGCAGGTGGCTGAGCACTGACACAGATTCCTCACAGAGGTTATGGAGTATCCTTCCTTGGAGTTCTTCAAAAGACAACTGGATGTGGTTCTGAACAGCCTGCTCTGGATGATCCTGCTTAAGCAACGGATTTAAACCAAATGACATCCAGAACTTCCTTGAAATAAACTATTTTGTGTTTCTGTGAAGACTTTGAATTTCTGTAAAGTACTGAAAGCAAATATAAAGAAAAGAACTGCTCAGCTATAATTGATTCAAGATAGACAGCCATGCTGTATTACTGCTCTGAGGAAGAAAATAAAAAAATTAAAAAAATCTAATAAGTTCTATCTAGGAAATTATAAATGATTCTTAACAAATTTTAAAAGTCAAAGAAATACATTAACTCATCTGAACTTTATCTTGATGGTTATTTTTAATTAGAAAGCTGTAAGATGCTGAATTACTTTTGCTTTTTCTGACTCTTCTGCAAAAGCATCACCTGAAAAACAATCTGTTTCAATTTTTCTGCTAAAATGTAGTGGTGAAGAAAGATGGATGGGATGCTCCTTCACATCCAGCATTTATATTCCTATTAAGTAATATCTCCATTGAGTGATTTCACCATTAAGAAGCTTGTCTTCCCTGTGTAACATTGCTGTTGCATTCCAAGATTAAATAGCTGATGCATGCTTCATCACAGCTGATGTTTCTGAATGTCTTTCAAATGTCAACTCTGAAACTGTCTCATTTAGGACATTTACAGGAGATGTAACAAAATGGTGGCTTGTAAAACACAAGCAGCTCATCATCACTTAAAATCAAAGTGCTTGTTTAATGCCATGCATTTTCTATCTTCTCCCTACTATGCATCTGACATCTGGTGATGTTACAAGTAAAGAATCCAATAAATCATGAACATAGAATGCTAGAATGAACATTTCCAAGTGACAGAACTTTCGATTAAAATGAAAAAAGGTAGTACATGTGATCATTTTCACTTTGTTTTCACTTTGCCTAGTGAACGGTCTTTACCTCAACCTTTCACCATTCTGATTCACTTCTCAATTCCACCTGGAAAGAGTGAGAAAGCAGTTGTGTGGTACTAAGCATCCTGCTGGGGTTGAACTGCCTATGTACAGGCATAGATTCAGAAGTTCTATCATTCTGCTGAATTTCACAAAAACAAATGTTGAGAAAACAGATAGCTACCTTGACAATAAATAAGTTAAACTAATTTTCAATGTAAAGACAAATAAAAGCAATAGTCAGACAAGACAACCTTAAAACAAAGCAAAATAAAATAATAATAATAATAAAAAAAGCAAGAGAAAACATCTGCAAACATCACTTATATGATGTTAAAGATTATGAGAATTTTGTGCCACTGGGTAGAATGCTGGGTTTTTTTTGTTTGTTTGTTTGTTTTTGTTTTTTTTTTTTTTCCCATGAACACACTACAGAATGGCATATATAGATAAAATTTTTGAGGAATCAGTCACAAGTTCCTGGATCAGAGCCAAAGTTTTAGACATTTAGACTATAGTTTATTTTGGGTAATTTCTTCTAATCTTTCAGTGTAGACTGTGGTAAATTGAAACACATATTTTCAGACATTTCATTTTACATTAGCAGGTACACAGACTGATATATTTTAACAGGAATATAGAAATCTAAAAGATAAATATATTAATAACATCATGAATAATCTTGTAAATTTATTCAGACATACTAAATGGTCCCTACTCTTTATAAGTCTACATTTACACATTCAAATTTAAAAAAAAAAAAAAATTACTAGATTTAAATTTGACACTATTAATTATATGACTTTTATACTACATTAGTAAAGGAATGCTTTTTCCTTTCATCTTTTTAATTTTTTTTCCACCACTATATAGTGATTAGGAGCACAGTGGTATGGCATGAATTTATTCATTAATAATGGTTAGATAACCATCAAATTTTGAATAGCCATTTTATAATTACAAATATGTTTTATGCCTTAAATACGCACCTGCCAAAACTAAGCCAAATACAGTACATTGTCCACTTCTGTACTTCATGTACATTATGAATTAAAAGTAAATTCAGAGTGCATTTAAGCCTAGACAACAGATGGCATTCAGTAGTACAAGCTTATTGCACCATATGTCTACAAAACACATTCAAAAAGTACTTGGCATTTCTCAACATTATAAAATGGAATTAAATTATAAAATATTATTTTAATATCATTTTAATATTAACATTGATTAATGTTTTCATAAAATATTGAAAAACATTTTTTCCACTTATTCACATTATCTACATTATTCTACTGAAATTTAGTCTCTCTCACTTTAGTGATGAAGATGAAATTATAAAAAGAGGTTTATAAAGATCTCTTAGAAGAGATCCTTAATTTCTGTTAAAAAAAAAAAACCTTAACTTTTCTTGGAAGCTCATGAAGAAAACTACCTCCTACAAATACTAGCAAATCTTATAATTGTTTTGTTTAGCTGTTATATGTCTGCCCTAATTTATTTAGAGCTAATTCTGCTTATATTTAGATTGCTTTCTTGTCCATGCCCTATGCAGTTTGCCATAGTAATTGGGAGCATAATGGGAAACATAAGGTTTCCAAACCTCATTCATTTATTTATTTTTGTTTAAGGGTTTATGTCAAGTCCTATATATACAGCCTAAATCACTCTCTTTTGCCATAAAAGGAATGTGCACCAACACTATTAACAAAAATGTACAAGTTATATTACAATATGTAAGTCCAAATGTAAGGGAGAGTTGAGGTTCACAAAAGTAGTGAGAAAGGTTTATGATCAAATGGAATTAAGCTTATGTTATAGAAGATGCATTTGAATAACAGTGAAAATGAAATTTGAAAGGATCTTATAGTGGCCTTTCAGTACCTGAAGGGGGCCTACAGGAAAGCTAGGTGGGGCTTTTTATACAGGTGTGTAGCAACAAGACAAGGGGGAATCAAACAGTGTTAAACTGGAAGAGAGTAAATTTATGCTAGATATGAGGAAGAAATTAGGTATGGGTTGGAAGGAACCTTGAAGATAATCTAGTACCAACCCCATCTTCTATAGTAAGGGACACCTCTCTCTAGACCAGGTTGCTCAAAGTCCCATTCAGCCTGGCCATTTCCCCTCATCCTGTTGCTACGTGCCCTTATAAAAAGTCCCTCCCAGCTTTCCTGTAGGTCCCCTTCAGGTACTAGAAAGCTACTATAACCAGAAACCTTCAATTCTCCACGCTCAAGAGCCCCAACTCTCTCAGCCTGTCCTTTAGGGGAGGTGCTCCAGCCCTCTGATCTTATTCATGGTCTTCCTCTGAACCTGCTCCAACAGTTCTCGATGTCCTTGTGTTGGGGGCTCCAGACCAGGGCATAGTACTCTAGATGGGATCTTACAAGAACAGAGTAGAGGGGCAGAATCAGTTCCCTGGACCTGCTGTGATTCTCTTGATGCACCCCAGGATACAGTTGACCATCTGGGCTGCAAGTGCACACTGCCAGCTCATGCTGAATCTTTCATCAACTGTCACCCCCAAATCCTTCTCCTCAGGGCTACTCTCAAATAATTCTCTGCCCAACCTGTATCTTGGGATTTCTCTGGCCCAGGTTCAGGACCTTGTCCTCATTGAATTTCATGAAGTTGGCATGGGCCTACCTCTCAAGCCTGTCCAGGTCCCTCTTGATGGCATCCCTTCCCTCTGATATATCAAATGCACCACTCAGCTTGGTGTCATCTGCAAACTTGCCAAAGGTGCACCTTGATCCTGCTGTCCATGCTGCCTACAAAGATGTTAAATAACACCAGTCCTAGCACCAAACCCTGAGGATCTCCATTTGTCACTGGTCTCCACTTGGACCCAGAGCCACTGACCACAACTTTCTGAGAACAACCATCCAGACAATTCTTTATCCAGTGAGAGGTCCATCCATCAAATCCATTTTTCTCCATTTTGGTGGCCAGGATGTCATGCAGGACACTGTCAAATGGTTTGCACAAGTCCAGGTAGATGACATCAGTTGCTCTTTCTTTATCGACTGATGCTGTAATTCCATCGTAAAACGCCACCAAGTTTGTCAGACATGACTTGCCCTTGGTGAAGCAATGCTGGTTACCACCAATCACCTCGTCTTTATTTTCCAATTGCCTTATCAGGGCCTTCAGAAGGATCTGCTCCATGATCTTGCCAGGCACATAGATAAGACTGACTGGCCTGTAGTTCCCTGGATGTTGTTTTGTTGTTTTTTTTTTTTCCTTGGATCTTGTCACTGAAGTCACCTTTGTATCACTGCTGAAATAAACATGAACAAAATCAGTGAGTAAGATAATAAAGCATTTAAAATCATATAATTTTTACTTAGAAAAAATATAAATTTGTAATAAATTACTATGATTTAGTTAGGCTTTATCGTCTAGATAAATGCAGTTTCCAGATATTGGACATTCTATATATTTTTAGTGCAGAGGAGGTATTAGTGCTAGTAATGTTCATTTATTGATAGATTTATATTGCTTTTTAAATGATTATACTAACAGAGGAATTTATTCTACCTGGCTCATTTTTTGAACTGCTTGCAGCAGACTGATTTGCATGTTCAGTTCTCAGAAGATGTGACAGGTTGTGAATGCTTAAACTGACAGCAGACTGTGAGTAGTAGCTATCTTTCCTCTTTTCAGATTGTGTGTCTAGGAAAGTCAAACAGTACTCAAAAGATAGTATTTGTACAAATTGTCTTGTAGGACACTTTTTTTTTGTTTGTTTTGTTTTGTTTTTCCTTTAAATCAGAAATAATAAGTGCCTGGAATAAATGCAAATGGTCAGTATAGCTCTCAGTTATGCCATTTCCAAAACTTCACTGAAGAGAATGACTTTTCAAAGTTACAGAATGTCCGTTGGTTGTCTCTGGTTGGTGCCAACCTATATAAATGGGAAGCTGCATTCTTCTAAAATATTTCAGAGATGCTAAATAGTGAGTAGTTCATGTGGTACGTGCAGGATATTTATGGCATCCTGCAGATGTCTTCCTCTCAAAAGAAACACCCTGTTATTGCTGAATTGTTCTTCAGTCTAGGGTGTTCATAGTAAAAACAACAGCTATGATACACAAAGTAGTGAAACTGTTAACATCTTCCAAGATATAAATGAAAGTGAATATATGCAGATTTGTCTCTTTTCTTCAGTTGTTCAAATAGCATGATCTTACTCTCCAGGAAATTGAAAACAATTCTTAACCCCTTTCAAAGATGAAACTGTTTTCCTTATTATGTCTTTGCTTTCAATCATTCTCTAACACTATCTCAAAAGACCGTGAACTCTGAATTAATATGTTGAACATGAAATTAATTTTGAAACTGAAAATATCCCATTTTAAATAATTTAAGCTGTACTTAAGCAAGGTTTCTCTTTTAAACCACTTAACAGGTAATCTGCCTTTATAACTACTGTAGTTTCATGAAATTGACTAGTTTTTGAATCTGTACTTGCTTCTTTAATTTAAGAAATTCAATTTGCAATGAAATTCCCACATATCAAAGATATTGTCACTTATGGAAGGTATCTTAGTTAAGATTATTCACAGAAATATTTTAAAGGAGTGTCAGACACTATTTAAAAAATGCTTTCTTTGTTTCATACTTTAAAGACAATGAAGTGTTAGAAGAAAGAAAAAATAAAGAAGAAGAAAGAAGAAAGTAGAAAACAGATTTTTCTGTGTGAAATTTAGTCTAAATCAGTCACAGAAATATTTGAAAGACTGATGTTAATGTTGTCTTAACAAATAGCATCAGGGTAAAATTCACTCTACAGTCATTACAATTTTTTTATTTTTTTTATTTTTTTTTTCTCCTGCCTTCTGCTTTCTGTTCAACTCATAAAGTATCTTCTACCTATGCAGTGATGTTAGTATTTTACTTTGTGAATTTTTTATGCTTATAGGAGTCATTTCCAAAACACTTCTATCACTTGTGGCATAATTTTCCCTTTTTGACCTCTACAAATCTTGCAAATTTTAATATTAATAAATGCTAAGCTATCACTGTTTTCCCTAATTTCTGAATTTCTAAAAGCTACACTGATTCCTGACATAATTTAGAGTAGACAATGTGGCTGCTAATCAAACTAGATTGTGACAATATATAGGATGCGTTTTATTGGCTGATTAATATAAAGTATACTCTCATCAAATGTTTCAGAGAAAGGAAAGAAAAAGGGGGTAATAAACTTTCTACCATCTGTTGCTGGGCAAACCCCCAAAAATCTGTTTACAGCACTTCCTAATTGTACATTACAGTACCCGAAGAGGGTAGGAATAGATCCACTGGCTGGTTTGGAAACTGAGTATTAATCTACATTTGGAGATGTATCTTAAAATATGTTTTTTATAAATACATTCTAAGATCACATAACCATGCCAGCTCTCCCCAGCACAGTTATCTCTCTGCTGCATTTGAAGTAGCACAGGGAATCTTTGATCTTCTTTCAGCTAGCCCATCTGTTTGATCTTCTTTCTTCAGTTATTTTGTCTGCTTCGGTCCTAAAACTTTTACAGTCTTTTGTTCTTCCAAGATCCTTTTCAAGGCTCTTAAGATTTTAATTACTTTAAAATCCAGTCATTCTATATGCTCAGTCTCATTTTTAATAATATTTAGGATTTATAGGTTATCATTTGTACTAATGTATGTGCTAAGTTCTCAAGGAGCTTATTTATTCATTTTCCTGAAGCACTCTTGCCACTTATCAACTTCCCTTAAGTGCTTTGGGTCTTCTATACTTTCACCTTCACTCTGCTGCTTGACAGAATTGACATACCTGATCTACTTAAAATTAGAGGGTTGTGCAGGAAGTCTAAGTAAACAATACTGCTTGTAAGAGAGGATTTAAAACTTCTATTACTTGTTCTTCTAAAACTTTAAGAAATAATGAAAATCATGCTTGAATTAGAAACGTTGTTAAGAGAAATACATAATGGAAATTGTAGAATACAGGTTGATACACAGAGTTTGGCATTAAATTAGGAAATACCCTAACAAACACTAATCTAAATTCAATTTTGTTCTCAGGTAGAATGTGGACAAAGATATTAAAAAATGCTGATCCATTTTTAAACATCACTCACCTTTCCAAGAGTCATGTTTGGCACTGGGTTTAATTCTGTGTTTTCTTACACTGTGCTTTTCTATAATATATGCAAGTATAGAAAGAAACAGATTAATGTAGGCAGATTCATCAGCTAGACATTTTCTGTCCCTGAGTAATCTCCAATCCTGTGGGGGAAGATGTAACTGTGAGCAAGTCAGCAAAGAGTTTATCAGACTCCTGGAAAGACCCTATCACTGTGAAACTTGGGAGTCTGGAGTGCAAGACAGAAAGCAAATGGTATCTGTTTTCGTCTAAGGGTAAACAGGATGTTCTGTTTGTATGTGTTGTTAATCTTATCATACTTAAGAAACCTTTCATCCTTTATCACTGTGTTTTGGGAGAAGCTTGGCCAATTAACTGATTAGAGGGACAGGAATTCCTGGCTTGTAAATGAATGGTATATAAGATGTATGTTGAACACAATAAAGCAGAATTATTCTGATGCTACAAGAAATTGTGAGAGCTCTCTCACTTAACTGAGTGCCAACACAGTCTGATTTACTGATATAAAAAAAAAAAAAAAAAAAAAAAAAGTTCTAAATCTAAACATTTTAACATTTAAGACTGCTTGTGGGTTAAATTGTATTCTAAGTGGAAGTTGACCTAACAGACATAGCAATTTTCTACAGATAATTACTGCTGGTTAATCTGCTGGTACTACTTAAATGAGATATTTACAACTCCACTTTACATTTTTGAATTTCCAGCTTACAGCAGAATACATCTTGTTGCAGTTTGCCTGGTAGATGAAAAGTGATTTCCAGTTTTTAAAATTCATTTTAAAAGTGACTTCATCTTTTTAATTAATTTGGGCATGAAAACTACAATCTATACATGGTTAGACAATTCATGCCTTTTCTGTATAGTAATGTGTATTTTAGTTTGGATCACTGTTTAAATTCCCATTTGATATTGAATTAAATGGGGGGGGGGGGGGAATTCCCTTCTTATCCCTAAAAATCTCCAATGAGAGAATTTAATTAAGCAACCTTTCACCAGAATTCTGAAATTTTCTAGGTTCATTGTTTTCTGAACCAGTAATTTATCTTCTCTGTAGTTATTGTCAACAGTAGGTGAAAGGACAAAAATTGCAATTTAGCCTCAGTTATCAATTTGCTTCAAATGGCACTGATATCTATATTTGGGCAATTAAAACCTTCCCTGAGGAGAATCAAAGTATAAAATACCTCGTATTTTCAGTGAACAAAAGGGTGACAATTTAAAATCTGTTTTCACGCACAGAAGACAGGGAGATTGTAAGTCTATAATGTAAAATCTTAAACAACACATTATGCTATGTACTGGATTTTTGCTTTGCTTTATAATTTTAAAACACTTAAACCATGATAGCCTACAAAACTCCTTTATAAATGATGATGATTATAATGACCTAATAAATACAATAATGAATTGAAAAAAAAAAAAAAAAAAAAAAAAAAAGTACATTGGCTGGGCATTTTAAAGGAGATATCTTCCTTTTTTTTTTTTTTTTTTTTTTTTTTTTTTTTTTAGATAGGAAATTGATGACCATATGATCATCACAGCACAAAATTTGGTACAAAATTTTAAAAAATAAAAGTCAATTTTCCTCTGAGAAATAGCCTGCAAGTGATGCAAAAAAAAAACTGCATACACATAACTGTGTACTAATATTAATTTGTTCATTATCTAGTACCAGAAATGTACTAAGAAGTAATGAATGAAATGTATCCTGAATAACAGAAAGAGGAAACTAAATATGAGTACAAAAAATTTTTACATGTACCAATAATTTCTTCTTCACAATTGTTAATGTAGCATTAAGCAAAATGGATAATTATTGTGTATCATCTGTGCTCCAGATACCTTTCCTTGCAGACCTCCATGGGAACGATCTGAGGTTACAGCTAATAAAAAACACACATACCACACACAGTAATGTAATGAAGTAGTCAGTAATTGTATGTCAGGGGAATTTGAGTTCTTCAGTTAGTTGTATAGGTTTCTATGGTCATTCCTTAACTCCTTTCATCTTGTTTCTTTGGTCTCTATCACATTTGTCTTTGATCGCTCTACAAACTGATCAGTTTTCTGAAAAGCTCAATGTCTGTGTTGATATCTGCATCTCAATCTCTTCACTGAAAATGTATGTTAATTCCTTGTCTGTCTAATTCGTAGTTCATACAGTTTAATTATCTACCTTATATTAGACAGTATGGGACTCCAAAACTGAAACTTTAACCCATCTAATTTTCCATATAAATTTTCATTAAAAAAACAGTATGCTACAACTGCCTATAAGAATATTAATTTTAATGATAATCATATTAATGTGCCTCTGAGTCACATTTTGAGGAAGTTCATTTTCATCATATGCCCCATACGAAGCAAAATGCAGGATTCTTCATTTCAAACTGCCAATTCCTTTCAAGTTATTAGTGTGATGCTTACCACTGTGGTTTCTCTGTATTTAAAGAACCACACAGAATCACAGAACTGTACAATTGGAAATATATATATTTTTTTCTTCAGTAATTTAACTCAGGAATGGCATTTATCTAAAAAGTGAATATTTCAGTTTTGATTATCACATATAGAATCATACAATACAATAACCTGGGTTGAAAAGGACCACAACAATCATTTAGTTTAAATACTCCTGCTATGTGCAGAGTTGCCAACCACTAAACCAGGCTGCCCAGGGCCACATCCAGCCTGGCCTTAGATGCCTCCAGGGGTGCAGCATCCACAATCTCCTTGGACAACCTGTTCCAGTGTGTCACCACCCTCTGTGTGATAAACTTCCTCCTAATATCTAACCTAAGTCTCCACTGTCTCAGTTTAAAACCATTCCTTCTTGTCCTATCACTATGTACCCTAGTAAACAGCCATTCCCCTTCCTGTTTATATGCTCCCTTCAAGTACTGGAAGGCCTGGACGCAGTACTCCAGATGGGCCTCACAGAGCTGAGTAGAAGGGGATAATCACCTCCCTTTCCCTGCGGACACCCCTTGTTTAATATCTAAGAGCCATAATAAGACCAGTAATAATGAGATCTAAGATGGATATATGGGATATAATGTTATTAAGAGAATTTGTCAAGCTACTGAATTTTTAGGGTTGTCATGCATCATTGCTGAAAAAAAAACATCCCCCCTCCTCCCAAAAAATACTATGTACTGTATTACTACATACATTATGTTTTCATGCTATGAATGGCATATGCCATAATATCTGTGACAAAACGCTGTAACTGCATATACTTCATACACAAAATATACTAGCTGTATACTCATATAGAGCTACATATATTTTTGTCCTTTTATTTGTTGTTGTTGTTCTGCTATGAATATTTTGGCCTGACATAACAGTACTTCATTTAGCTTTGTGAGATTCTTCTTTTTGCTTCATCAGTTTGTAGCTGGCTATATATGTTATTGGGAAATCAGAAAACACAAACTCTCTAAGAGTGCAAATGCAGTCCAAAAACAGAAATAGAAGCTGTTTCATGCTCTTTGCAAAGCATTGCCAAAAAAGGAGCACTGCTCTGTGAGAAGTGATAGTGACAGTCTGTAAGTCCCAAGAGGGCTAACTGTAAGTCTATAGAAAGCAGCTATTTACTCAGGAGAGACAGATTTTAGTACCCCAGATAAATCAGACTAACTGGAAAGTGATAGATAATTGAGAGAGGAGAGAAAATAAAAGAAAATGATGTTTATGAAGTTGAACTCTTACTCTGGGGAAAAAAAAAAAAAAAAGAAAAAAAAAGTTGTGTAACTGGATAGTATTGTGATATATACATATATTTCATTACTGGTGGTATGAAATTGTTAAGTGGAATCATACATCTTTCTTCAAAACCTATAAATCACCTTTGGCTGAGTACAGAAGGAAAAGTTCAGTGGAGAGTCTTTGCACAGATCTCTAGACAAATATCTGCCTGAAATCAAGAGGAAATTTATTAGTACTACATCAAATCAGATAGAGTGATCTACGTGGTAATAAATATTATCAAGTTTTTCATGATACAGAAATAGAGTTAAATAGGGTATTGACAGAAGTGTCAGCAAGGTTGTCTTCTAAATATACAGTTGAATCTTAAAAATGTTTAATTAGCGTAATATCAAGACTTGTAGTGTAGGTAGCATAGGTAACAATAGAAGTTGGAGTTATATAAATTAAATGTAATGTAATATAATATGTCTAGACTATGAAGAACTTTACAGAAGTGCTACAGTATCACTATATCCATTTTACAGAAAATGAGGTACAGAGAGGTGAAGTGCCTTAGGAACAAGAGATAGAACAAGCAATAACACACAAATCTCTTGATTTCTAATTCAGTGCAAAACTCCTCTGTGCCTTGATAGCTATTACAACTAGTCTTAAGAATTTTACAAATTTAATCTTATTCCTCTAGCATTGCTTGCATATTTTAAAAGAGAATTAGAGTGACAAAGTAGAATTGTAAAACATGTTTTTAAATAATCAAAATTAATTAATCACAACCAAATTAATCAATATTGTTGATTTAATTTCCCTTCCATAGAATCAGAAAGTCATAGAATCATTAAGGTTGGAAAAGACCTCTAAGATCATCCAGTCCAACCACCAGTCTATCTCCACATTCCTAGTAACCATGTCCCTCAGTGCCACATCCACACAACTCTTGAACACCTCCAGGGACAGTGATGCCACCAACTCAATGGGCAGCCTGTTCCAATTCCTCCATACAGGAGGTCAGACTAACAGCAGTAACCTATTTTACTTCAGAAATTCAAAAACCTCTGAATGTGTAGCTATAATTGTCTCATTGTTTTCTTTTCTTCCCAATGGAAGATACTAACTGATTTTACTGCATAATTTCCTGAGTCGGTATTGGACCATTTGGGAATATAATTATGTATGAAGAACCCTGCCAAATATCCATGGCTAAAAATAATTTTTAAGGAGCTTTGGCTCTACAACTGTAATCTAAATAAAAGTTTCTGCTACATGCTGCAGAAAAACATTGCTTATCTTTCTGTAATAACATGGAGACACTGGGGCTCCAGAATATTGATTCCAGAGAAAAGTACACTGATTCTGTTAAAACATCCTGCCATCAAGAAGATAAGCAGTCCTATGACATAATAATATGTAACTGAACATCTGACTTCAAACAGAAATTTCTAATATTTTATTCTACATCAAGATTCAAGCAGTACTTCTTTACTATGATGCAGAACTAACTTTTCCAATTTTCTCTCCACAGATCCGAGCATATGTACTTAAGCCACTAAATCTATAAAATAATAGCCCAACTTGACTGATCTTTGTTTTTAGGAAAACAGTATACTTGATCTTTCAAGTATGACAAACACATGCTGCTCCCCACAGTATTTACATATTTCAAGGCTAAGAATGGTGTTTTACCAGAAATACCTACCTGAGCTGCATTCTAATGGGATTTATAGACAGAATAGATTTAGGAATAAGCTTTTTCTAGGCAGATGTTATTAAGAAAACAGTTTTGTTTGAATTTCAGTAAGATTTTTGACCATTTTTAATTTTTATAATGAGGTGACTTTGGGCATAAGTTCATCTCTTCTATTACAGTTTTCTTCTCAGTTTTCTACAATTCACATTCAGTCTCTGGGATTTTAGTTCTTCTTAAGTGTAATATATTATCCTGTATTTAAATTCAGTACAGTTTCTTCATTCAACCTCAGCATCGCTAAGGCCTTACCTGGAGTATTTGGTACAGATCTGGACCCTCTTAGGCCACCGCTAATAAAAAAAGAGAAGTAGAAATACTGAAAAGATTCTAATAGAGGGCCACCGAGATGATCAAAGGACTGGATCACCCCTCTAAGAAAATTCTTTACATGTCTTTTTTTTTTTTTTTTTTTTTCCCCAACAGATAATTCTGCTTAAGCATAAATGAAAATAAAACAGAACATACAGTATAGATTTATTGTATGTCCTGCCATTTCTTTCCTAAACGTATTGACATTTGCAATCACTTGTGACATGACTTTTTAGCCCAAGTTTATTTTTCTGCCTCACCGATCCCACTTCAGCAAATTACAGATGTAATGTTCTTCCAGACTCCAACAAAATGTATCAATACAGAAACTCACTATATCTTTGTTATTCCTTTTCTAACAGTCTCTTTCTTTGAAATCTATACAGAGTGTTCTGCAGACACTGACATAATTCTCTGTATCATCTAGGGAATGCAATAAGACACAATCATATTATCAGAAAGAACCACAACTTACATTGTGAGATTCTATCATTATTATAAAAAGTCCACATTTCCTAAAAACATATTAATTTTCCAAATTTTTAACCTTAAGGTTAAAAATATCTATGTCATTTTGACCTGTGTAGAAGCTGATTCGATGTGTTTTTCTAATTCTTATTTTCTCCTATCTCACCAAGAACCAGACCTCATGGAAGAATTTCAAAGATGCTGAATACCTGTACTTTCTACTGATAACAAAATAAAGATCACTTGGACTTTTTCTTACTATATCATCCCTTTAAGTCTAATTTTTGCAAGTCTTATGTAACCAGTTTAACAGTTAAGACAAAAGATAGCAAAAAAGGTGATGGGCAATATTTCACAGAATTCAAAATATAAAATATACACAAAAAACAGAGCAGGTTAAAGTCTTCAAGAAGAAAGAAGAAGAAAAGAAAGTTCATGTGGTACAAAAGTAATTTCCTGCACATTATCCTTGCTCCTTGAGGAAACAGTGAGAAGTATAATCTTTTCAGTTCTCTCAATTCATCTCCCTAGAAATTGATATAATGTCAAACTTATCAGGAAAACTATTTTCTGTAGTCTGCTCTTTTATAAATCAATAGACATTGATTTTTTTTTTCTGCTTTTTCCATTTTTCTACACCCCAATGTTTGTTCCCTACCAGCTCTCACAATATATTAGCCTTTTAAAGTTTTGTATGTAGTCTTTCTATAAATCTGTCTCCCAAATAAGATTTATAATCACATTCCTTTTTCTTCATCCATAAACAGAGTTCCCATTAAAAGTTTTGTGTTAAAAAAGTCTCCCCTATTTTCCTGATTTTAAAAGGTGTATATAATTTATTATCAAGTGAAAACTTAAAAGTTCAGCAAGCACCATGAAACATGGCTATGCTTTTATTTGGCTCTTCACTTATTTTGGATAAAGGTGTCGACTTTTGGAAGCTAAAACATGAGGATAGTAAGAATTTAGAAAGAAAATGAACAGCAAAACAACAGAAGAAAAGTCTTTAATATCAATCATCATACAGAGATATTAAGTCAAGTACAGATAAAATATGAAACTTGACAATTCAAAAGCACCAGAAAGAAGGTCTCAAAGAATTAACTTACATCAGTGATTTATTCTTATTGCTCTTCAGTGTTGGAAGATTAGCATAGATCATATCATATGAAAATTTCATCAATATGATAGCAGCATTAAGGGCTTGAACAATGCAAATGAAGAGTTCTGCAAACTCTAGAATTCTGAAGTTTGCTTTCAGTGAGCTCAATAAGAAATTCTGTACATACTCAGTAAGTCAATTTCTCCGAAGTATAAGCATGACATCTATGTTATTGCTGAATATCAAAAGTCAATAGATTGTTACTAAATATTTTTTTTTTCAATGTTTCTATTTTCTGTAAGCCTGATTAGTCTCTTTTATCTTGATTCTGTATTTTAATTGCTGTATTTTAATTACAATTTTCTTGTTCTAGTCTGTGAAAAGTGAAGATTACAGGCTATTAGGAAACCACAGCTATTTTGAAGTGTTACAGAGCATTTTCATTGAGACTTGAAGAATACTAAAGATTTGAAAAAATTATATCAGTCTGCTGTGAATTTGGGAGTTATATCCAGCAGCAAAAAGCTGTATTAGTTAATTAATGTTTTACGATAAATAAGGTTCCAGAATGTTACAGCAAAATAGAACAAGCTCTCATAAATCTTGTTCTTTCTCTTGGACATGTACTTTAATAGTACTTACATATTGTTATAACTATGTTTAATATTTAATATTAGGTGCCAAAAATAGTTCTATCTACCATTGTGTGCCATCTGGTTGATCTAACTCTTGGACTGCTACTAAGCATAATATTTTAGTGACAATTTTCATATTGTCTGTAAAGTTTTTTTCTTCTAAATTAAGTGAGTCCTACAGGTGATCCCTCGTTCATTTAAATGTTATTGAAGGAGAAATTTGTAAATTAGTTTTCAATGTCTTCAATCTTCAATGCTGTGCTTAAAGAAGACAAACTGACAGATTCCATTAACTTTATTGATTGTAACTGATCTCAATCCATTTGAATTGAAGACTGAATTAAAATGGCAAAAGTTTATCAGTTTAATACAGCTGTGCACAGACATCTTTTCCAGACTTAATAGATCTACGATTCTATATCCAGGTCTCAGGTGTATTGCTTCATTCCACTTGTTTCTAGTTTCTTCTAAAAAAATGTTATCGAGTGTACTAGTATGTAGTGTGATAGACAAAAGCATCTCTAGGTTAGTTTAGAAGAAAGTGAACAGTAGTTAGGGTTGTTTGTTTGCTAGCTTTTTCATAATGTCAAACTGATTTTTGCTCTTTTAGGACTCCTTTAAAGTTTATAAATACTGTAGGCAAAAGTCACTGACTGAGTAAATAAATAAATGCATAGTTTTCTTATACAACAACCTTTTGACATTTGGATGATGTTGGTGGAAGTGAAGGATCAACATATTTGTTGTTGTTTTTTTCTTTCCATGAATATCAGAGTTACATTTTTTTGCAGAATATTTCTTTCCAACAGCTCCTAAAGATGTGAATGTTCTTTTTTATTCTCCTGTCCCTCATATGAACTGCTATCTTTCTGAAAGACTAAAAACAAAACAAAACAACAAACAAAGCAATAACAACAACAGCTATAAATACAATACTAATAACAAAATAACAACAAAACACTTACCTTTGTTTAATGAAATTTAGTGTTTGAATCTTGGTCACAAACAGCGCCTGCCAGAATACTGCAAGGAAGAGAATGTGCAAAGCAGGTAGCTGACATCACATCAAATATCATTGATCAACCCCAAAGTAATGCTGAATTCAACTAAAATTTATATCAGTCTGTCACAGCTGTGATTAATTATGGCTCGGCTATTGCCAAGTGTAAATATTTATGAAAATAAGAAAAAAAAATATTGCTAGAATGGGACAAAGCACAAAAATAGGGAGGGGGAAAAAAAAAAAAGAGGGAGAGAAAAAAAACTAGTCATTATACTTAAAATTGAGGTGATTGCAAAGAACAAATATCATCATTATTTTTCACAGAAAATTAAGAACTTTGATCACTACAAGAAAACAAAACCATCCCAGGACATAAAGTACTATTATACAATACAATGGAGTGGAATGTCTAAATTCTAGTCGTATCAGGAAAAAAAAATATGTATAGTTACTCCTTTAATTCCCTGTCCTTCCATCTTCCTGTGAGCACTAGATATATAATTATAATCTAAGATTCTTCAAGTCTATCTTCAAATCATAGTCTGCTTTTTAACTCTTCTAATAGTTACTTACATTTTCCAGTAAAAGGAACATCAAGTAATGAGCCATGTAACCAGACAATACAAAAATCTTAGTTGGAACAAGCTATAATATTTTTTTCTCTTAATGCTTTAACTGCACTCATCATACAGTGAAAATATAGGGAAGAGGAGGAGGGGACATCTTTTTCAGAAAATAATTGCAGTTCAAATGAAGGAAGAAAACATTTGTGTGGGAAAGTAGGGTCCATGAGTTTGAAGCCTATTTGTACAAATAACCACTTTACCAGTAAAAATGTTATGGAGATATGCTTCAGGATGCAAGAGTGATAATACATGTTTTGATCTGGTACATGAAGAGGTTCTAGTTTTTCCTGAAGCCCGTGCAGAGCTTTTCTCTATTTTCTCTAATTTGAAAATTAGTATTGTAATAACAAAAAGTATTTCATTGATGAGACAGTTGAGAATTATTGTCTTTTTAGTATTAAAAAATATGCAAACAGATGGAATTTTGTTTACTGAAATGCTTCTCTGCTATTTTAGTTTTGAATCTAATAATTTTAGACAAGAAGTTCCACTGACTTAAGTGGCACAAATAGGACTCTTTTTAACTTAGTGCTGAGTTTGTTGTAGAAGTATAAGGTGAAGTTAATTAATTCACAGGTGTTCTCCCTGATGAAAGCATACTATTCTGGCAAGACTCTTCTGTTCTGTTCTGTTATTGCCTATTAGCTTTTGTTTTCAATGTTCCCAGAAACTTCAATTTTTGGACCAATTTTCAGGTACTTATTATTTATTCAGATTTTTTCCATTTCGGTTAAGAATTACCTCAAGCTGAAATTTTGACAATGTTAAGTATATTTTTAACTTCTAGCAAGAAACACTTCAGCTACTGTATGAAGCTATGGAAAAATGCATTATATTTGAATGTTAATAGAATTCTGGCAATAGAAACTTGAAATTTGGCATTGAACTGACTTCTGCATAATGGATTTCGTTTTTGCCATTCCTGTGAAAATCTGTCCTTGTTTCACCTAGTTATAAGCTTTAGAAAGAGTGGTATGCATATTCTTAGTAGAGATTTCTTAGAGATTCTAATTTCTGAAAGTTTGACTAAGTATTCTAAAGCCTCCCATACCTATTAGAAATGTCTAAATAGCCATCTGTTTTCTAGCCAATTATTACATGTGTAAATACATTATATTCCCTCTAGAGATCCTTCTGGGTGAAAGAAGAGAAACTAAGAGATAAATCAAAGGCTCATCCTTTCTGTGCTTTCAGTTATTTTCTGTTGTCAAAGTAGCACAGAGAGACAATTCCTACTCTTAACTTACCAGTGGCTAAAAGAACAGTTCCAATTCTACAAGTCTACTACCAGCTGCTACTCAACTTTGGAAAGATATAACTAATGTTTAGCATTTCTGAGCATTATGGGATTTATTCAGCTTAAGTTCAGTTTCCACTTCTTTTTGAAACATCTGAGACATCTGCACAGTGAAACCAGGTACAACAGAAAACAACCAAGAGAATGTAGCTTTAGAGCTAGGAGTGGGAAGTGAGATTTTTTAAAAGCTGTGTATCTATACTTCAGGAGTTACACTGACTTGTAACTGATAGGTATGTTCAAGAAACTCTCCAAACATATAGATCTAAGGTGTTCTACTCCTTGCTTAACACTTGCCTAGGCCAGAGTCTGTCTATCTAAATTGATAGAGATGATGTAAATCAGATAGGCCTTCTTGGAGTAAACTTTATAAAGAGAAGAAAAAGTTATTGATATAATGCTTGTGATGTGATTTATTTATTTATTTTAAAGAAGAGACAAACTGTGTCAGGAAGTATTTTATTTAAAGCACTTGGCGAAAGAATGGATTCCCTAAAATTTAATCTTTCTGCGCCTTTTGGCCCTTCCACCTCCTTGGAATACCTGCTACCTCATATCTTAGCTTTTATGTATGTATGCAGCTACACAAGAAGCATGGATTAACTGTGATACTGATATTTCCTAGCTAAGGATTTTTTTCCTTGAGAAGAAATACTGTTTGTAATGTTATTTATATAACATTATATTCAATATATAATATATATTCAATCAAAAGTAATTTAACAAAATAATTTACCTTGAAGAACAGCAAAGAAAAGTGTTAATAACAAACATTTGCCTTTTTGTAATGTTTTAGCAAATAAAATTGAAATATTTATCCCTTCTATGTAATTCTTCTGGCTGAAATCAACTGATATGTTAGCACACAATTTTGAAGTTCATTAGTAATAACAACATTCATAAATAAATATTGCCTTGTGTACATTTATATTTAACACTTTTAAATAGTAAACATATATTAAGGATATTCTGATTTTGATATAAGAAAGATATGGTTCAGAACACTAGATTTATTCTATCCTACTCTCCTCCTTGTGAAGAAAAAAAAAAAAAAACAAAACAAAAACTTAGAAGCTAAATAAAACCTCAGAAATCATGCAAGATCATATTTTGATCTTCAGCTTACTCACTCAAAACTAAAATAGCATTCAACTCCAGACTGTAAAAGCCTACATTTAGATGTCTACAATCTGGAGTTGAACCTCATCGTTATATATAGATTTGTGTGACCTGGAATCCCACCCCATGTTACAAAAAGCAAAAATTCAGACTGATAATTAACAGAATTATTGAGATGCTGGAAGGAAGGATTGGTGAACTAAGGTCATAGCTCCCAGTTTGCGTAATTCAATAAGTTAATGATCAAGAAGATGACTCTAAACTAAACATATCACAGAATCACAGAATCACAGAATTGTAGGGGTTGGAAGGGACCTCTAGAGATCATCAAGACCAACCCCCCTGCCAAAGCAGGTTCCCTACACCAGGTCGCACAGGTAGGCGTCCAGGCAAGACTTGAATATCTCCAGAGAAGGAGACTCCACAACCTCCCTGGGCAGCCTGTTCCAGTGCTCCATCACCCTCACCGTGAAGAAGTTCTTACGCACATTCGTGCGAAACTTCCTATGCTGCAGCTTATGTCCGTTTCCCCTTGTCCTGTCTTCACGTACCATTGAAAAGAGACTGGGGTCACCACTATGGCCGCCACACCTCAGATATTTATAGACCTGGATCAGGTCTCCTCTCAGTCGTCTTTTCTCAAGGCTAAACAGAGCCAGGTCACTTAGCCTTTCTTCATAGGGGAGATGCTCCAGGTCCTTCACCATCTTTGTGGCCCTCCGCTGGACTCTTTCCAAGAGATCCCTGTCTTTTTTGTACTGGGGAGCCCAGAACTGGACACAGTACTCCAGATGAGACCTTTCCAGGGCAGAGTAGAGAGGCAGGATCACCTCTCTCGACCTGCTGGACACGCTCTTCTTAATGCACCCCAGAATGCCATTGGCCTTTTTGGCCACGAGGGCACACTGCTGGCTCATGGCCAACCTGTCGTCCACCAGGACCCCCAGGTCCCTCTCTGCAGAGCTCTTCTCCAGCAGCTCATCCCCCAGCCTGTATTGGTGCATACAATTATTCCTCCCTAGGTGTAAGACCCTACACTTGCTTTTGTTGAACCTCATCCGGTTTCTTACTGCCCAGCTCTCCAGCCTGTCCAGGTCTCGCTGAATGGCAGCACAGCCTTCAGGCGTGTCAGCCAATCCTCCCAACTTCGTATCATCAGCAAACTTGCTGAGGGTGGCCACTATCCCCTCATCAAGGTCACTGATGAAGATGTTGAACAAGACCGGACCCAGCACAGACCCCTGGGGGACACCACTGCTTACAGGTCTCCAGCCAGACTCTGCACCACCAACGACGACCCTCTGCACTCTGCCAGTCAGCCAGTTCTCAACCCACTTCACTGTCCACTCGTCTATCCCACACTTCCTCAGTTTTGTTATAAGGATGTCGTGGGAGACAGTATCAAATGCCTTTCTAAAATCAAGGTAGATTACATCTACTGCTCTTCCCCCATCCACCCAGCATGTGACAACATCATAGAAGGCCACCAGGTTGGTCGAGCATGACCTCCCCTTGGTAAACCCATGCTGACTACTCCTGATAACCTCCTTTTCTCCCAGTTGTCTGGAGATGGTATCCAGCACAAGCTGTTCCATCACATTTCCAGGGACAGAGGTGAGGCTGACAGGCCTATAATTACCCGGGTCTTCCTTCTTGCCCTTTTTCAAGACCGGAGTGATATTGGCTATCCTCCAGTCTTCAGGGACCCCCCTGTTATCCAAGACCTCTCAAAAATGATGGAGAGCGGTTCGGCAATGACCTCCGCCAGCTCCCTCAGTACACGTGGATGCACCCCATCAGGTCCCATGGACTTGTGGACCTTAGTACTGCCTAGGCGCTCACACACGTCCTCTTTCCTGACTAAAGGGAAATCTCCCATTCCCCAGACCCTCTCACTAACCTCCAGGGTGTGGGAAACCTGAGGGAGAGCCTTTTCAATGAAGACGGAAGTAAAGAAGGCATTCAGTATCTCTGCCTTCTCAGCATCCCCCCTTACCAGAACCCCCTCCTCACTTAGTAAGGGGCCCACATTCTCTCTAGTTTTCCTTTTGCTGTTAACATACTTGAAGAAGCCTTTTTTATTATCCTTTATCACTTTAGCCATATTCAATTCAAGGTGGGCTTTAGCCTTCCTCGTCGCATCCCTGCAGGCCCTGACTACATTCCTATATTCTTCCCAAGAGGTCAGGCCCTTTTTCCACATTTCATGGACCTTCTTCTTTCCTTTGAGCTTGCGCATGAGCTCCTTGCTCATCCACACAGGTCTCCTGCCACCTTTTCCTGATTTCTTGCTCACAGGGACGCACCGATCCTGAGCTTGGAAGAAGAGCTGTTTAAATGCTGACCAGCTCTCACAGGCCCCCTTACCTTCTAACACCCGAGCCCACGGGATAGCTCCAAGTAGGTCCCGGAAGAGATCGAAGTTGGCTCTCCTAAAGTCCAGGGTAGCAATCCTACTTCTAGCTTTGCTTCTCCCACTCAGGATCTTGAACTCCACCATCTCATGATCACTACAACCCAAACTGCCCGCAACCTTTACTTCCTTAACAAGTCCATCCCTGTTGGTGAGAATAAGGTCCAGTAACACCGCTCCCCGCGTCGGTTCCTCCACCACCTGCATCACACAGAAGTTCTTCAACGCACTGCAAGAACCGTCTGGACCGTGCATGCCTGGCCATGTTGGTCATCCAGCAAATGTCTAGATAACTGAAGTCCCCCATAAGCACCAGTGCCTGGGAACGTGACGCTACATCCAGATACTTTTGGAAGGCCTCATCAGCCTCCTCATCCTGATCAGGGGGCCTCTAGTACACACCCACAACAGTGTCACCCTTACCAGCCTGCCCCTTGATTCTCACCCATAAGATCTCCACTGCTACATCACTCTCCCCCAAGTGAAGTTCAATACATTCTAGCTGCTCTCTCACATGAAGAGCAACTCCACCACCCCGCCTAGCCAGCCGATCTTTCCTAAAAAGCACATAGCCCTCCATGACAACATTCCAGTCATGCGAGCTGTCCCACCACGTCTCTGTGATCGCAATGAGATCATGACTTCGCGACCGCGCACAGCACTCCAGTTCTCCCTGTTTATTTCCCGTGCTATGTGCATTAGTATACAGGCACTTAAGAGAAGCAGCATCCCCCCCCCCTCTCCAAGCCTTTGAATTCCACTGTTTCCACCCATCAGGTTCTGTTTGGAGCCTCGAACTGCCCCCTCAGTCCCAGCGGTCCTCATTTTGTCCCCTTCCCCCTTCATATTTAGGGGGTTTAATTGAATGTCTGAGTAAAATTTCTTCAACACATACATTTATATGTAAGTAGAAATTACAGACACAAAATATATATATATAAATATATAAATATATATATATATACCTATATAACACTAAAGCTATCCACAAAGAAAAAATCTTATCATGTTAATATGGGGAAGAAACTTAGCAAAGGGAGACTTGAAAATAAGGATGATGAAAAAAAATTGGAAAAAATAATATGGAAAAAAAAAATCTACTTATGAATGTATTCATCTCATACAGCTTTTCATTTGATCCTGTTGTTTTCTTTACTACAATAAAGTGACTGATATACTTAAGTTTATGCATGTATAGCAACTTCTGTGTGTAAAAACATACATTCTTTTGATATTTTTCAAATTGATTTTATATTTTTCAAAGTTTTTTTTTACTTTTTTTTTTTTTTTTTCCCCCAAAATATCAATAACAAGAAAGATTTACTTAATCTTCTAAAAAGTTTAAATGTACTTAGGTATCTACGTGGATTTTAGCATAAGGTAGATGCCTCCCTCCCCTGTTTCAAGCTGTTGTATCTCTGTGCACATTCTCAAATCTAGAACTGCTTTGTCAAATGCAAAGTATGAACTGAATATATAAGATGAACAAATAGAAATCTTCAGTATTCACCAACTTTTACTAGAAATAACCACATCATATCATCATAACATAACATAACATGACAGCATGATTTTATATAACAGCAAGGAAAGCATAAAGAGGATAAATAGGGAAGTTCAGTAATCTTATCTGGCACCATGTTGTTTATGTTCCATTTTAACAAATTATGTGTAAGAAATTTTAATTGAGACAAAATGACTGAGCAATATTTCTTTTAGAGAACCATTTCAACTTCCACCTGTATGTCTAACATTGAGCAAGTGCTCTAAGAAATTTCTCAGGGTAGCAATCTTTCAAATTCACTATCTTTTAAAGGTTAGGAGAATAACTATGATAATGGAGTGGATGATTTTGATAACATAGGTCAATAAATTTGAATTTCATGGTTACTAATAAAAGGCCACAGATTTTTCATTAACCTATGAAAATAATAATAATAATAACAACAACATCAGGAGTTACTGGCATTTTTATTGACCTGAGATGATTAACCTGTTTTAGTCATAATAGGCTAACAGTCAAATCAATATAACTTCATTTTGTTTTAGTTTAACCCTGGTTTATGGCAATATTGAGTATAGAGGAAATTGCCTGTGCTTTTACCTTAACATTTGCTGTTGAAAGGATGCAGACTTAAGTAAACAACAGAAGTCACAGACTGCAAAGAGAATTCACAATAGTTTTAACACATAGCAAGATCCTTAATGTAAAATGAAACATAGAACTATACCTTAAATGTAGACCCAAAATGTATAAAGAGAAGTTATTTAGAAATAAGGACAGGTCACTGTTCTTACTGAATACATATATATATGTATTTCAGAGAATTAGAGATTCAATTGTCAGCAATGGTTGCAAGTGATAAATCAACAATAAATCAAAGTGATAAATTAACCAAATATGTCATAAAACACGTACTGTAACTTGTCAGTTTTTACTCAGTCATTACCTTTGCTTATTTCAAATCATCAGTGCTTAATCATATCCCGCATTAAGACAGAATATACAGTGTTCAAAACTGATGCCACATTTATGTTTGTGGGCTTATTCATCGATATACATGGTCAGGCTAAAGAGCTCTTCAAGGAGAAATGACAATGTGTACCTTCTTTCTTACACTTTAATCTGGGATCTCGTATTTTCATTAAACAACTAAGTTTCCAGGCAAATTCCAGCCCATAGCACCATAGTTGGTATAGTGAGGTAGAAATTGCTATCCCAGTTTTAGCAGGTGACCTATTCTGTTCTTGGCTTTGTTACGATTTCTGTTTGTTTGTGGTGGGGGAGATGGTGCAGACCTCTGGGATGATGTTACAGTGTTTGCCCTAAAAGAAGGGCCCACCATTCCGCCTCAAGAGTCAGGTATGTCGAGTGCCCTTTGCCAGTGCAAACTCAGTGAATGGTCCCACTATTCTCTACTACTACTCTTCCACTTTCACAGTGGAGAGGTGCCCTCCACACAAAGTGCTGTGCAACTCACTGACTGACGTATCTCACCCAACTCTCCCACCCTGGCCTCAGAACTCCCTTAGAGCTATCTCTGTATATGTGCGAAATGACCACCTTCCTGGCCCTGCCCATGTCTAGTCTACGGCTCTTATGGGTGCTGACAACTCCTGGCAAACCTGGTAAACCCCTGCTTCACAATGTACCTGCCCTGGAGCTGATTGCCTAGATCAAGAACTAGACATAGCAAATGCATCCTCTCGAGTGCTGAACAGAGCAAGAGGGTCACCTCTCTTGACCTTCTGGTGATATTTTTTCTAATATAGCCAATAATACTGTTAGCCCTCTTGCAAGGGAGGTTGCATGTGGGTGAGTTATGGTGAAATAGTGCACACTGAATTTATGTACAGTTCAACTGTCTTCAATGAAACCAATTTAAGCAAGTGCATTTTTATTTGGAGTGGCAACATTACTATTATCATTATATACCTGTCAGATAAGCTATATCTCATTAAGCCATTCTAACAATCTCATATTTAACTATTTTCAAACTTTTCAATCAGACTTCCTTGAGATAATAAAACTGTTATTAGGACATGGTTAAACAACAACAACAACAACAAACAACAACAACAACAACAAAAACAACTGTGTCTATGTTATATACAGAACAAGTACCAGTTCACTTTTATCATTCAAATTTATTACCAAATGATCAGAGGGATAGTCAGAGTCTGATAAATGTCAAATCAGTTGCTATAAATACGCGTTAACATGATTTTATACCAGGTCAGGATTGATGTTTTCACACACTGTTTATATAAGATATAAATCTTATAAATATATAAAACTGTTTATATAAGATATAAACAGTAGAAAACTGTCAGAAACTCTATATTACTTTCTATGGTTTCTTTTGCAGAAATGTGATTGTATTTTTAAATATGATTCATGTTAACATACTGATTGGCGATCTACTCCTATATATATACTACATAAATTACTACGGAAATCTATTATGAATTTATTTTCTACTTTTATTTTTAAAGTTTTTCCCTACTAACACATTCTTCTCTGAACCTTACTGGCTTTCCTTGGAGATCTTTCTCTCTAAAAATTGTAGAAAAAGTGTATATTCAACACTTTTTGTATGTTACTTGTTCTTTCAGTAGGCAAATATATATGCTGCTTTGCTGTTTCTTGTGTTGTTTTTTTTTTTCAATAAAATCTTAATAGAAAATTCACTTTTCATCACTTGAAAGAGGTAACTAAAAATGCTGAATGTTAATATGCTTTTAAAATTATTATTTATTTATTTTCTGCCTTACTATTCTTGAGTTTAAATAAATTTAAGTCTGAGGAATTCGGATTTATTCAACACAGAGAAGGCTATGGGAAGACCTCATATAGGTCTATCAGCATTTAGTGAATGGGAGCCTGCAGGAGAGATGGAGAAAAGTGTAGTGACAGGACAAGGTTTAATAGTTTGAGACCTAAAAAGAGTAGGTTCACATCAGTTATAGAGAAAATATTCTTCACAATGGAGGTAGTGGGGCACTGTAACCAAAGAAGCTGTTGCTGTCTCATCCCTGAAAATGTTCAAGATTGGATGGAACTTTGAGCAACCAGATTTCATGGAAGGTGTTCCTGCTCAGGGCAAAGGTGTTGGAACTAGATTATCTTTAAAGTTCCTTACAACTGAAACTATTCTGAGATTCTATGATTCTATGAAATTTATGTGAAATAATGAAGGAAGGCATTTTCCAAATAAAAATCTAAACTGAAATTTGTATAAGATAAAATACTTTTAGATTTTCCTTATATCTCATTCTTGTATATTCAGTGATTAGATAAAGAAACAACAATTCTGATTTTAATACGTATTCTAGAGTGAAATTTGATAATTGAAAATTTCACATTTGTTTTATAAATAAAATAATATAAAGTGTTTGTGGGCATGTACTGATACTTTTATTTAAGTTTGCTCCATTGTGGATTTTATTTATTGTAACATAGGTTAGCACATAATTCATTTTTAAAAGTAATTGAAAAAGACTACAGTGCAATTTTTTTTTTCATTTGAAAAAAAAAAAAAAGTAAATGTGATCATTCTAAAACCAAAAGCTAAAAAATTATAGTTATCAAAATAAAATTCTTCTTTTTTTCTAGGAACATGTCTTAATGCATTCAAATGTGTATTTTGTTGTTGTTGTTTTGTTGTTGGGTTGTTTTTTTTTTTTTTGGTGTTTTGTTGCAGTGATTCTTGTTTTAAGGAAAGAATATTATTTCCTTGCACAGCTACACTTTATCTTTCTTCTTGTCTCAGATGAATCATTTTGATATTTCTGCCTGTCTTCAGCTTTTGAAAGTGTCTGAAGCTGGACTTTTTAAGGGTTTCATTTTTTGTTGCTATTGTATTTGTTTGGTTGGTTGGCTTTTAGTTTTGTTTGATTTTGTTTTGTTTTTTAGGACACTGCTATAAAGAAAGGTGAAGGTAGAAAGAAAGAGCTTGAGATTTGCTTCACAAGTATCCTAGAAAACAGTTTGTACACTTCTTATTTCCATTCTTTACCTTACATTATCTGCAAGAAATACTAGAAAAATGGTAGAACAATTAGAATACAGTCATCCATCATAATCTCTGAGGTTAGAGAACAGAAAGCAAAATAATGCCATCATTGATGAAAATTCAAAACTGCTCCATTATTTCTTCAGTACAAAGAAAGCAAAACGTTTCCTACTGAAGATGGTTATATTGTTCAAGAATCTTCAGGAATGTTTAAAATGCTTAAGAAGGTGAATTTTTGGGTAAGGAACTGGCTAGAAGGCTGTGCTCAACAGGTAGTGGTTAATGGATGTAAGCCCAGCTGGTGACCCGTTTCAAATCGTGTCCCCCAGGGGTCAGTACTGGAGCCCATCTTGTTTAATATATTTATTGATGACCTAGATGAAGGGATTGAGTGTATCTTCAGTAAGTTTGCAGATGACACCAAGTTGGGAGGTGGTGTCGATCTGTCTGAGACTAGGGAGGTCCTACAGAGGGATCTAGATAAGCTGGATTGCTGGGCTGAGGTGAGTGGGATGAGGTTTAACAAGGCCAAGTTCTGAGTCCTGCACCTTGGCCATAATAACTCCATGCAGCACTATAGGCTTGGGGATGAGTGGCTGGATGACTATGAAGAGGAAAGGGACCTGGGGGTGTTGGTTGATACTCAGCTGAACATGAGCTGACAGTGTGCCCAGGTGGCCAAGAGGGCCAACGGCATCCTAACCTGCACATTAGAAATAGTGTGGCCAGTAGGAGCAGAAGGTAATCATCCCCCAGTATTCAGCACTGTTGAGGCTGCACCTCAAGTATAGTGTTCAGTTTTGGGCCCCTCACTACAAGAAAGACATTGAGGCCCTGGAGTGTGTCCAGAGAAGGGCAACAAAACTGATGAAGGGGCTGGAGCATGAATCCTATGAGGAGCGGCTGAGGGAGCTGGGATTTAGTCTGGAGAAGAGGAGGCTCAGAGGAGACCTTATTGCACTCTACAACTTCCTTAAGGGAGGCTGTGATGAGGAGGGGTTTGGCTTCTTCTCACAGGCAATGGACAGGACCTGGGGAAATGGCTGCAAGTTGTACCAGAGGAGGTTTAGGTTAGACATAAGGAAGAACTTTTTTTCTCAGAGAGTGGTTAGACATTGGAATGGCGCGCTCAGGGAGGTGGTGGACTGTCCCTGGCAGTGTTTAAGAGGTGTCTGGATGAAGAACTATGAGATACAGTTTAGCAGCTTGTGGTAGCAATGATAATGGGAGGATGGTTGGACTAGATGATCTTGCAAGTTGTTTCCAACCTTGTGATTCTATGATTCTATGAATTTGAAAAGGATTTATTTATTTATTTGTTTGTTTGTTTATTTCGGTGTGTGTAATGTTTTATTCATTCTAAATTTTTTTATACTTCAAAATTACACATTCACCACTGTTTATTTTTCCATATTCTTTAATTACAGTTGTAAATTTGTGTTTTGAAGTTGTGGCAAAAGTAGGATAAGTATGTGTAGAGCAAACAAAGACAATGACAGAGCCTTTATTTGAGAAACAGGTGCTATGGGAAAAGATATCCCTTCATCACCGAGGTTCACTGCTTCAGAGCTGTTCCAGCCAGAGCCACAGTGACTGACCACGAGGTTCAGGTGGGTTTTGGTCGGTTCCCTCATTCAGGGATCCACGAGACAACAGAGTGGCCGGGCAGTTCTCGTAAGAGTGGCTGACATGGCGGGGGCATTGCCAGGGCAACGGCTCTGCATCCATCCCCCTCGCTTAGAAGAAGTCTCGTGGAGGGAGAGGAGGAGTCGGGGTGTGAGAATCACCTGGGCTGTTTTAAGGAGGAGGAGCAGTAAGCCACCCATACTCGGGACTACATGGCAAGGAGGGTAGTTATCACTGTCAAGTGAGTGGTAAGTGTGGGGGCTCCTGTTAACGACCCTGCAAAGGGGTGATGGCAGAGTCAGGGCTACTGGCAGCAGGGTGGGGCTGATCAGTCACACCCCATAAAGGCTATCCAGTACTGTTAGTATGCCTGCTGGTTTGCAATGGCTGCACCCCAGCAGAAGGCTACCGCCACAAAAATTGTGGAGACCCAGACAGAGGTCCCATGCTCACGCAGAAGGAAGACTGTAGCCAAAAAGAACGTGGAGACCCAGACTGAGGTCCTATGCATGCTTGAAAGGATAGCTGATGCTAAGGAAAGCGTGGAGACTCAGACTGAGGCCCCAACAAAAGATGCTAGTATGCAGGTCACTGGCTGTCATGAGTGCCAGAGACTGACCTTTGCAGTGCCAGGCGATGGAGGCAGCACTTGTATAAGATATGATCAGCTAAATGACTTACTCAGCCTTGTGGTCGACCTGAAGGAGGAGGTGGAAAGGCTGAGGACATAAAGGAGTGTGAGAGGGAGATTGACTGGTGGTGCCAATCCCTATCACCCTCGAGATCTTGGCACACAGCTGAGGCTCCACATGGAGCATATCACCCCCTGCTGCCTTGCAAACAGGTGGGAGAGAGGAACTTCAGGCAGACGGTGCTGCAGTGAGCACCCTGTCCTCTCTTCCCCCTAGCAATAATTTGAGAAAGGAGGAGAAGTGGAAATGGATACCGGCTCGGCAAAGTGGGCATCCCCCATCCTCACCATCCTTGGCTCCCTGGGTGCCTCTGCACAATGAGTATGAGGCCCTAGAACTCGAAGAAGAGATGAGTGAGGGTGTGGAGGGAGGTCCATCCGTGAGGTTGCCTTGGGTGAAGTAGTTAATCCCATGCCTCAAGACTGCCTCCACCTAGAAGGACAGAAGGGTGGTTGTTATAGGCGACTCCCTGCTGAGAGTAACTGGGGCGGGTAGTTGATGGAGTGGGTTTGCAGCTGGTGTTTTCTTCTATACGTTCAGTGGCAGGGCAGGATGCTGAGAGGATCAAAAAAAAAACCCATATCACAAATAAATGGCTTATAAGTTGGTGCAAACACAGGAGTTTTGTTCCTTTTTTTTTGACCACGGGACAATGTACTTGGCATCTGGCATGATGGCTGCAGATGGAAGTAGCCTGTCTCCAAGGGGTAAGAGGATCTTAGCCAAGGAACTGGCGGGACTCATTGAAAGATCTTTAAACTAGGTATGAAGGGGGAAGGGGACAAAACGAGGGCTGCTGGGGTTGAGCGGGTTGTTCGAGGGCTCGTACCAAACTTGATGGACAAAGACAGTGGAGTACAAAGGGATGGACTGCGGCAGGGGGATGCTGGGGCAGCATGCTGCTGTCCTAGGAGATCCTAGATCCTCTAGAAGGGTGGTGAGATGGAAAGTCCAGCTGAAGTGCCTTTATACTAATGCACACAGCCTGGGAAATATGGAGGATGAGTTGGAAATCGTGATGCGCTTGGAAAGTTAGGACCTTGTTGCTATCATGGAAACATGGTGGGATGATTCCCATAACTGGAATACCACCATTGAGGGGTATTGGCTCTTTAGAAGGGATAGGTGAGGTAGGAAGGGTGGGGGAGTTGCCCTCTATGTCAAAGAATGGATAGACTGGGAGGAGCTCCCTCTGAGAAACAGTCAGGAACAGGTTGAGAGCCTGTGGGCTAGAACTAAGGATGGGGCTAACAAAGGCCAGCTGGTGACAGGCATATACTACAGACCACCTAATCAAGGGGAGACTGTTGACAGGTCTTTCTTGCTTCAGATGTGGGAGGCATCGTGCTCACAGGCTCTTGTCCTAATGGGGGACTTCAACCATCTGGATATCTATTGCAAAGACCACACGGCTAGTTGTAAGAGGTGCCGGAGGCTCCTGGAATGCATTGATGATTACTTGCTGGTCCAGGTATTAGACAGGCCAACCAGAGGTGAAGCGTTGCTGGACCTGCTGCTCACCAATGCAGAGGAGATCATTAAAGGCATTAAGGTTGGAGGCAGCCTGGGGCTGCAGTGACCACGCCCTGGTCGAGTTTGTGACCTCGAGGGATGTGGGCCTGGCGAAGAGTGGCGTCAGGACCCTGAACTTTGGAAGACCAAACTTTAAGCTGTTCAATGGACTGTTGGCCAAGATCCGCTGGGATGCTGTCTTCAAAAACAAAGATGTTGAGGAGAGCTGGCTACTCTTCAAGGATGCCTTCCGGAGAGCAAAATAGCTCTCCGTCCTCTGAATAAGAAAGTGAGCAGAGGAGGTAGGAAATAGGTACGGATCAGCAAGAACCTGCTGGGCACCTGAGGGTGAAGAAAGGTGCGTACAAGCTCTGGAAACAAGGGCGTGTCACCTGGGAAGAATACAGGGATGCCATCTGGACTTGCAGACGTGGGATCAGGAAAGCCAAGGCACGGGCAGAACTGAACTTGGTGAGGGATGTGAAAAACAATAGGAAGACATTTGTCCAGAAGAGACAGGCCAAAGCAAGTGTACCTCCTTTGCTAAATATAAAAGGAGAACTGGCTTCAGCGGATGAAGAGGAGGCTGAGGTATTGAATGATTTTTTTTGCCTCGGTTTTCACTGGTGGCCAGGATTCCAGTATTTCTCATGTCCCTGAGCTCTGGATCCCTAAACCTCTAGGTGGGGACCAAGGTGGTAAATACCCCCCCACTGTAAGGGCAGATCCTCTGGATGACGTGCTTGATCACATGAGGAATCAACGTGTGATCCAAGACAGCCAGCACGTCTTCACCAGGGGAAGGTCATGCTTAACCAATCTGGTGCCCTTCTGTAATGGAGTGAAGTCACTGGTAGACAAGGGAAAGGCAACCGATGTCATTCACCTGGACTTGAGAAAGGTCTTTGATATGGTTCCCCCACCACATCCTTATCTCCAAATTGAAGGGATGTGGGCTTAATGGATGGACCACTCAATGGATAAGAAATTGGTTGAAAGGCCGCAGGCAGAGGGTGGTCATCAATGGTTCTATGTCCCGGTGGAGGCCGGTGACAGGTGGTGTCCCCCAGGGGTCTGTCTTGGGACCAGTGCTCTTTAACATCTTTATCAATGACATCGATGACAGAATCAAGTGCACCCTCAGCAAGTTTGCTGACGACACCAAGCTGAGTGGTGCGGTTGACACAGTGGAAGGAAGAGATGCCATTCAGAGGGACCTCACCAGGCTTGAATGGTTGGCCTGGGTGAGCCTAATGAGGTTCAACATGGCAAAGTGCAAGGTTTTGCACTTGGGCTGGAGGAATCCCAGGCATCTCTACAGACTGGAAGAAGCAGTTATTGAGAGCAGCCCTGTAGAGAAGGACCTGGGGGTCTTGATAGATGAAAAACATAACATGAGCAAGCAGTGTGCTCTTGCAGCTCGGAAATCAAACAGTATCCTGGGCTCCATCAGAAAAGGGGTGGCCAGCAGAGACAGGGGTGATTGTCCCTCTCTACTCTGCTCTCGTGAGGACCCATCTGATGTACTGTGTCCAGACGTGGAGCCTCCAGTACAAAAAAAGACAGGGAGCTGTTGGAGAGGGTTCAGAGGAGGGCCACAAAGATGATCAGGGGGACTGGAGCACCTCCCCTATGAAGACAGGCTGAGGGAGCTGGGCTTGTTCAGTCTGCAGAAAAGAAGGCTGTGGGGTAACCTCACTGCAGTCTTTCAATACCTAAAGGGAGCCTACAAAGAGGAGGGGAATCAACTCTTTGAAAGGGTTGATAACTGCAGGATGAGGGGAAATGGTTTGAAGTTGAGGGAGGGAAGATTTAGGTTGCATGTCGGGGAAGTTCTTTGCAGAGGGAGTGGCGAGGTGCTGGAACAGGCTGCCCAGAGAGTTTGTAGATGGCCTGTGCTCATGTATTCGTTCAGGATTTGACCTCGGAATTCCACTACAGTATGAAATCCTTATTATATTCTTGTTCTGGTGCCATGACTACAACAGTAATATTTAAATAATTTGTATTACAATTCAGAAGCTTGTGTGTTCTGATTTTACAATATTTAAGCCCTGTTTATTTAAAACGTCTATGAATATCTTGCTTCTTTCTAACAGAATTTTTTTTAGCTAAAATCAGATGCTCATTTTAAGTTTATTGAAGTATCTCTCTAGCCAACATATAACCAAAGAACAGTTGTTAATTAAAACTTGCCTTTTAGAACTAACCAAACCAACAAAAAAAGCAAATAAAAAGCTCTCAGGTGCTGGTGTTGTAAAGCCATCTTTAATTTAAGAATTCTAAGTACATACATAGAAAGAAATGATAAGGAATTTTGATTTTTGTATCCTTAGGAAACATAAAATATTTTATGGTGTAAGGTGTAAACTCCAAAACATTGCCCACCTGAAAATCATTTATATGCAAATAATTATCTTCACTTCCCAAGTCACTGGATGCATGAGTAAACTGTATATAATTGACCATTTCTGTAATAATATTATCTACTTTACAGAACGGAGCATGAACCTAAGAGACCAAGGCTGCATCATGTCAATTGTAATTTATTCATTGATTTCAGTTGAAGCTAAGCAAGGTCTCAAAGATACCAGAAGAACATAAATACTAATCTATGTTAGTGGATCACAGTATGCTTTGACTCTAGCCAGTCTGGAACTTTGACTCTTGAAAGTATACAGACTTGATCTTTAATGAACACTGTGAACTTTTTTGTTGCATCTCACCGGGAAAATATGAGCTTTTACCATTCAGTGACATAATACAACTGTTTATGTACAAACCCTATTTCTGTCTGTTGACTGGAAATAAAAGGTTTATTCTCTTGTTAGATTTACAGTATGAATGCAGAATACTCTCAGGGCTCTGAAAAAAAATAATGAAAAAAAGGGAAAGGCAGGTACGTATGCTTATATTCAGACTTTCTGTTCTTTGAAGTAGCTCTTTATTCTTTTTCTATAACTAAGGATATGTAGTTCACACTGCATTTTTATGGTATGTGCAATTAAAAAAATATCTTTGTTCTAGGTTGGCAGAAGCAGAAGACTACTACTGTATAATCAATGGACATACAGATGGTACATATGTACGTACGTACACACACACATATCTCTCTCTCCAGGAGCTTAGCTAATATAATTTATATTGGAGTAATGAGAGAAAGTCACTCACCCTATCCTGGGCACACAAGATGAACTCCTGATGGAGCAGATCTCCAGAGAGATCCTTCCCCACCGGCAGTCAGCTCTTAAATGGGTCTAGGAGAGGTGGAGCCAGGCTCCACCCATTGCTTCAGCACAGGTGATTTGCCTTCACCTGTGTTTCCGTGGCTGACTTATTGCTCACCTCAGATGATCAATCAGAGATTCAGGCCGTGATTCAGCAGCCCCATACAACTACATATTACATACATACATACTATTTTCTGTGGTGTTTTATTTCTACTATTTCTACCAGGTAATAACCACAGAAAGGAATCTTCAGTTTTAAACCCTTTAAACTGTAGAGCTTATCATATCTTTCAGTCTTACAATTGTTTGTGTCACATAATAACCGTTACCAAGGCGTAACAATTTCAAACTTCATTAAAATGTATGTTCATTTTGAGATTGTCTAGGAAACTAAACATACATATTTGTATCAGTACCCCATTTTCCTTCACATCAAACTGTTTGTGAGTTATGGCTTGTCAAGGACATAATTCTTATCCTGCAAGAAATAGTAGGTTTGAATTACATAATGTAGAGGATCACCAGAAGTGCTTTCCTTGATACCATCTGGAGAGGAAGCTATGTATTATTTAATAAAAAAGAGGATAATACTTATTTTTCTTTGAAGAGTTCTTCTTCATTAATGTTTCTAATATTACACTGATCTGATTTTGCTGAAGATTGTATAAGGCATACATTGTATCTGACATATTTAAAAACAAATAGTTAAATATATATATATTTAAAGTGCTGGAAAATGTTGGAAACACTAAAAAAAAAAAACTTTATGCATCCTTTGCTGAAAAAGTTACAAGAGTTTATGTATGTACAGGGTATAAAACTATGTTTAGACCCAATCAAATACATGAAACCATATTTGTTTAATTTAAATAATGAAAACATGAAAAATAAATTGTTTTACATTAAAAAAATAAAATTATATAATAAATTTTATTATATCAAGTCCGCTCAGACTCCCAGAGATAGGAGACCTCAACCTGAAACACACTGAAGAGGGGATCATTTATTTCTTTATTTATTTGCTTTTCATAAAGCCGTGAATTATTTTCAGTGATTTTTATGCAAGTTATGATTTATAGCACGCTTCAGTATATTTTTTAGTCAATGTTAAGGTATAAAAGAATACAGATATGCAGTATAAAAAAAAACTTTAAAAAACATAAAATTTAGTCCTCCAATTCAGCCATATTTCAGAATGCTGTACAACATTTATGCCTTACATTTTGCAATTATTAAAGAATATGTTTCCTTTTATATTTTTTTCTTTGGATATTAGTAATGGAAGAAGGAAAATAAAACATCTTCCTGACTTATATGGTCCAATGAGAATGAATGGCTTAAAGAAAATCTTCCTCACTGCTTGAATTATTGCTCAGTCATTTTTAGAGAAAATGTATGTGCTTGGATCAATTCCAGAGAAGTATTTTCCCAATGCAGTTAACAATTTCAGAATTTAGCTGTAGAATACTAAAATGAGTCTGGATATGTACAGATAGACTTTTCTATTTCTTATATTTTGATGTTATTAACTGAGCAATAAAACTCATGCAAAGAATATCAAGATGACCATCCTGGCTTACTGAAAAGAAAGACATTTATACATCTCAAAAAGTCAAAATGTTTGATTTTCAAGAGATTTCTGTGTGTGAGTGTGAGTGTGCATGCACTCCAGCAATCTACTACGCTTGCATTCTTGCGATCTACTGCACTTTCTCCCTGTTACATTCTGAAACAAGTGTTTAAGAGAGACTTCCTTAAATATTTGTCACCAAGAGATAGAACACATAGACTGTTTCATTCCAAATGCTTGACACCTGACAGAATTTTAAACAGTGGAAAATACAGTCATAAAAGTGATTCCAGGAAACTGAAAAGCCAGACATTTCTATCTACTTCACCTATGATTAACAAGAGTAATAACTAATTTGGAAGGAAATTTTGTGCTGGCAGGAAGATTTGCTTTATTCATCACTAGAATTTGTGCCAAAATAGTCTTATAAAACTGATGGGGAAAAAAAAAGCTCATTTGAAGTCCTTGTTTCTCTTTTCTATGTCTTTTAAATATTCAGTTCTGATTTTGTGAAGCACAAATTTCACCTCACATATTTTTAATCTAATTACTCATTTTCAACAATTTCATGTTTATGGAATTTCAGTTATAAATCGTAATGTGCACAACTATTTCTGAAGTTAAAGTGTTAGTTAAGAAGGCAAAAAGGATCTGAAAACTCCTCTTCAGATAGGGTGAGACTACACAGCACTTGTGGTTTTCTCATCAGGATCAGTGCCCAGCTTTGGCTGGAGGAAGCATCTTGGGCCATGGGCTATAAAATAGTTTGGAAGGAGACTGTTGCCTCTGAAGGCTCATGTCTGAATGCTTTTCCTGGGGATGGGTGAGATGCCCCACCTGTGATAGGAGGAAAGTAGGCTAGTGTAGTGTAGAAAGTAGACTAGCGTAGTGTAGAATCAGAGAGGAGGAATGGGAGGTTTGGGTGATCTTCACTGAAACTGCAAAGGAAAGAGGCTGAGCTACACAGTGCAAGGAAGGATGGACAAGGAAAGGCTACATTTAAATGAATATGGATGAACATTCCCAAGAAAGGGAATTTGTGATCTCTGACAGCAAAATAAGGGCTCCTTGATCTTCAAATCTGGATTTACATATTTGATACAGCACTGAAATAGTTGAGAGAAGGAACCAGCAGGAAATAGTGTTTCAAGACTGTTTTGCAGCAGATGGAGGTTCACAACTGCTAACCAGACCTACTACCACAGGAGCTTTGTTGTTTACTGGCCTTAGATCTAGGATGTTGCACAGAGGCTTTAAACTTGGCACACCAGCAGATGGTGATAAAAGCTTGCAGTTAGGTGAGGGAATTAACATGGACATACACGGGATAAGGTATTGGAAGCAAATGAGGTCTTCTGAAAGATGAAATAGGCTTGAAGATCGTCCACCTCAAGTGTAAGTACACAAATGCATACAGCTTGGAAAATAATCAGGAGGAGCTGACTTCCATAAATGGTTACAAAACTGTGTCATCACTGTCCTTGGAGATTTTCAAGACCCAGCTGGATAAAGCCTTCATCAATCTGGTCTGAATTTGGTGCTGAAATTTCCTTAAGTGGAAGGTAGGCTGGATAATAATTTAATTCTCCTATGCCATGAATCTGCTGTAGACTAACTACCAAAATAGAAAACCCTCTGCTTGCTGAACTGAATACTCAATACAATACCTTCAATTTCTTCAGCTCAATGCAATGAAAATGTAACATAACACTGCTAAAGCATGCAAGCTAACTGCAGAGAACCAAACGTTTCATTGCATTCTTGATGAAAAAAAAAAAAAAGACAAAAAACAACACAAAACAAAAGAAAAAAAAATTTAGTCCAAGTAATAAGGATCTTAAGAGAAGTCAAAATCACAGCATAGGTGGATAGATAAACTTGTGCATCAGAACTCTTTATAAAACTCTATTATTTAGAACTGTGAAAAAGCTTTATACAAGTAATGTTTTCCTTAAACAAAATATCAGATTATTCACAATTCTAGTAGAAGTTATTTTTGTGTGAGCTTTGCAACTACAACTGAAGTGGCTGTCCCCCCTCACTCCCCCCCAGGGTATTATCATTTCCAAATACAATGTAAGATGTTGGTTTATAGTTTATCTCACTTCAGGTTTCAAGATCAATTGAAAATCCAATGCCCAGTGTTATTTCTTTGTGACATACTGTTTGATAACATTAATCATCAGTTCAGTTTAAAGTTTCATGTCTACTACAGACACTCTTGGCTTTCTGAGACATATGTGAATTGTGTTAGTGAACATCAGTGATAATTGTCTACTATTTTAAGCAATGCAAAGTCCTGTCAGTGGTTTAGGGCAAATTCAATGAGTTCAGTGAAAGTGAGAAATTAACTGAGAATATTTTGATTAGGATTAGATACGCTTACTATTACCAAATTTGAAACATGTTACAAGTCAAGGTAAAATTGACCTTAACAAATTCACTTTTCCTTATTATAATCAAAATTAAGACATAGTTTCTGGTTACATGATATACTTAAAAATGTCTAATATGCATATGAACTGTTTCAGATGCTACAGTAAGAATATTCATATCATGACAGCAAAGTAGATGTTCTTGTTCTTTTGGAGTACAGCAATAAACTAGTATAAGTGCTGTATATCTATTTCTGAAATAAAAGTTTGTTTGAATGTACTGTAGATAACTTCCTTCCCCAAATAATAGAGATGCCACACTGGACCTTATTTTCACCAAAAAGAAGGTGTGTCAGCCACTCCTCCCAGTTCTGTGTCATCAGCAAACTCACTGAGAATGCATTCCATCTCTTCATCCAGATCATTGATGAAGATATTAAACAAGATTAGACTCAGTACCACCCCCAGGGAACACCGCTGGCTACAGGCCACTAACTAGACTCTGCTCCACTGATCACAACCTTCTGAGCTCTGCCAGTCAGACAATCAACTTCACTGTCCACTCATCTATCCCACACTTCCTGAGCTGGTACCATTGGATCAACTGTAGTGCAAATGCTTCTCCTTGAGTTAACTTGACTAACATGGGGGAGTGAATACGTGACTCAGTCTAACACTGAATATAGAAAGTAAATGCACAGCAAAGGAATTTTTAAGAGTGTGGTAGGCTTAAGTTGGCTTCAACCCACCTATTCTTTCCCAGTAACTGAAGCTGCCCAGCATCATGACAGTGAGCATATTATAGATACCAGTAATAGTGGTATTGTGATCAAACTTTATTGCAGTCACTGCATTTTGCTAAGTGTAAATTACATCTCTTTTGTGATTTCAGTATATTTCATGTCACTCTGCTAAATCAGAAATTGTGTGTAACATCAAATATCTTCAAATAAGTCTATTTGTTATTAAGCATCCCACTCTCCACACACAAATATTTTAACATATATAAGAATATATGTAAGTTGCACCAGGAAAGGTTTCATATTGATATAAGGAAGATATTTTACAATAAGAGTAATCAATCACAGGAAAAAAAACTTTCCCAGGGACATGGTACTCCATCACTGGATATTTTCAAGATGTGATTGGACAGGGTTTTAGATAATCTCACCTGGACTCCTTTTTCTAATGAAATGTGAGACTGGGTGGTTAAAAGAAACGTGATCAGCAAGTCAAAGGAGGTGATCTTTTACCCTGTGCTGGTAAGGCCTAAGGCCTCACCTGGAGTAGTGTATCCACATGTGGAGTCCTCAGCCCAGAAGAGACATGGGACTGTTGGAGTAAATCTAGATGAAGGTCACAAGAATGATCCAAAAGATGGAACATCTCTCCTAAAAGGATGAGCTAAGAGAGCTGGGACTGTTCAAGAGAGAGAAGAGTAGGCCCTGGAAAGACCTGGTAGTGGCCTTTCAGTAAGGGAGCCTATGAGGAAGAAGTGGACAGACTCTGTAGCAGAGTCTATTGTAACAGTACAAGAAGTTTCAAACTAAAAGAGGTAAGATTTAGATTGGATATAAAAGTTTCTTATTATAAGGGCTGTGAAGCCTGGAATGAGTTGCCCAGAGAAGTGATGGATGTCCCATTCACAGAGACATTCAAGTTTAGGTTGGATGGGGCTCTGGGCAACCTGATCTAGCTATAGACATCCCTATTCATTGCAGGGGGCATGTGATTAGGTGACCTTTAAAGGGCCTTTCCAATTCAGATGATTCGATGATTCTGTGATCTTTCAGGGTCTCTTCCAACGTGGGCTGTTCTATCTTAATAAGATTCTATGATTCTGTGATTCTGCTTTTCAATGATTCTGTGATTCTCAGATCAATCACCCTTTAAAAATAAAAAATAAAATAAAGATTGACTCAAAAAGCAAGGTCTAAGTATGAGACCTAAAACAAGTGACAGAATAGGTGAGATGATAAATTTTGTGATATTAATTTAATCGTTACTGATGACATTACTTGTAATTTTGTTTTCAAGATAGAACATACACTAGGGTAAGTAGTCTATAATATACATTTAGATACAGTTTGTATTTCTCTAAGAAAAAAAGTGAGAAAATATGCCATAAATTTTCTTTACTTTCCGTTGTTATTTATAAAACTCTTTAACATTCCTTGCTTGTGGCTGTAAGTAAGCTGTAAGTGATTAGATGTCCACAGGGCAAGAAGAAAGCGGTTTGGAGGGATGCCCCCCCCAAAAGGCCAGGAGTTTACAGCGAAAAAGGTCAGAAGCCTTTGCGAGGAAAACAACAAATCTTCATCCCACAACCCACTACGCACACGCAAGAGGGGAGGGTTTTCATGCTAACGAACTCTCAGGGGTGTAATGAATATGTATCCAAATTCCAGGAAAACTATTGATTATGTATTAGTTTGGCCTATATCTGTAGCACAATTTTTCCAGACGGTGTGCAAGATCTATCCCCCTTGCACCCGGTGTCTGCGCAGCACTGAATAAACCATACTTGCTTTATAACTACTTTGTGGTTATAGAGTTTGATTCCGCACATCAAAGGGTTTGGGGTTAAGACAATCTCACACAAATATAATAGCATATACTGTATCAGTTGAGTGTAAATGCAAATCAAGTCAGTCACATGTTTTTAATCCGCTGTATATTCTCACTCAAGGAATATCAATTAAGGAGATTGTTTGCAATTGTAATGCATAAATGTATGGGAACTGTTGAGTCATGGCCTGAACCACTGATTGATCACCTGAGGAAAGGATTGGGTCAGCTGTAGGAGCACAGATGAAGGCAATTCACCTGTGTGACTGGAAGATCCCATTTAAGGGCTGACTGCCATGTGGGAAGGATTTCTTCCTGGAGAACTGTCCTTTGTGGAGTTTTTTTTTTCCTGTGAGCTTGGATGTTTGGTGAGCGTTCTCTCTCTGATTGTCTCTTTTTTCATTACACATTGATAATCTTTCCAACTGAAACAATAATGCATATAGAAAAATCTATTAATCATGTTGAAGCTTATTATCTTTCTCAAGGCTTAATTGACTTAATAGTAGCAGTGATAAATGTTATAAAGGCTGTAACATCTAGCATGTAAAGACGACATCTTGAGTTAGTGTGTTACATATACTTAAATTGTTCTTGTTTTGTTTTGAGGCCATTATCAGGATCCCTAAGGGTTTTCTCATAGTTAAAAATTAAGGGTTCAGCTTTGCCTTGATAAGTGTCTGTTGCTATTTAAAATGTCCTAGGGAATCTAAAATGTCTCTAAGAGTGGTAGGCATTATAACCTTTGCTTCTTTGAACAGTATCTCAGTGGTTTACATACCGGCCTCTTAGCTGGTGTAGTTGCCACGATACTCTCAATGAATTAAAATCATACCTATTTTAAAAAGGGTAAAAAGGATGACCCCAGGGTCTACTGACCCTGTCTTACCTCTCTGCTGGGGAAGATCCAGGAGAAGATCCTCCTGGAAGATATGCAAAGGCACATAAAAGGCAGGTAGGTGATATGGGAGAACCAATATGGCTTCACAAAGGGCAGATCTTATTTGACCAACCTAGTTGCCTTCTATTATGGTGTCGCTGCACCAATGGACAGGGGAAGAATTGCTGATGTCATCAATCTGGACTTCAATAAGGCCTTTGATACAGGCCCCACAACATCCTTCTCTCCAAATAGCAGAGATTTGGATTTGATGGGTAAACTGTTCAATAGAAGAACTATCTGCAGGATTGAGTCTGGAGAGTGGTGGTCAATGGTTCAGATGGAGATTAGTGGTGAGTGGTGTCCCGCGGGGGTTGGTGCTGGGACTGATACTCTTTAATATCTTCATCAGTGACATTGACAGTGGGATTGAGTGCACCCTCAGCAAGTTTGCTGATGACACCAAGCTGTGGTGAGTGGTTGACCAGAGGAACAGGATGCCATCCAGAGGAACCCAAACAGGCTTGAGAAGTGAACCCAGGTGAGTCCTCATGAGATTCAAAATCCAAGTACAATGTCTTACTCCTGGGTCAAGGCAATCTTCATCACCAGTACAAACTGAGAGATGAAAGGATTGAGTGTAGTCCTGATGTAAAAGACCTTGGGATACTGGTGGATGGTAATTAGGACATAAGTCAGCAGTGTGCCCTCGCAGCCCAGAAAGCCAACCATATTCTGGGCTGCATCAAAAGAAGCATGGCTGAGGGAGGTGATCCTACCCCTCCACACTGTGCTGGTGAAGGCCTCAACTGGAGTACTGTGTCCAGATATAGAGTACACAATGCAGTAGCTACCTTGGTGGAGAATGTCTAGAGAAAGGCCACAAAAATGATCCATGGAGTGGGGCACTTCTCCTTTGAGAACAGACTGGGAGAGCTGGATCTGTTCAGCCTGGAGAAGAGAAAGTTCTGGTGTGACTTGATAGCAACTTTTCAGTACCCAAAGGGAAGCTACAGGAAAGAAGGGGACAGACTTCTTGGCAGGATCTGTGGTGATAGAACAAGGAGAAATGGCTTCAAGCTCGAAGAGGGTAGGCTTAGATTGGATATAGGGAAAGGTCTTACAGTGAGAGTGGTGAGGCACTGGAACAGGTTCCTTAGTGATGTGGTTGATGCCCCATCCCTGGAGATTGTCAAAGTGAGGCTGGATAAAGCCCTCAGCAACCTGATCTAGCTGTGGATATCAATGTTGTTTGTAGGAGAGTTGGGCTAGATGGCCTACAGAGGTCCCTTCCAACTCTAAAGATACCATGATTCTATTATGGTTCTTTTAATGCTGTAAACAGTTATTCTCAGGCAAATGAATCAAGCCCTAAACAAAACTAGCAGGAAAGACTATTCACCACATACCTACTGACTGTCACAGTAACTGGGATCAAATTTGTCAAATAATCACCCACATCTACATTTTTCTATATAGATAAGTATGCAAGCCACTTAATTTTCTATTGCATCCTGTACTAACTGACCCATAGATGTTAAACCAATTAAATTTGAAACATCTTCAGATATTTCCTGTAAGGCAAGGGCTCTCTGCTGGTCTCATCTGCTATCCCTAGGCATCTACCTGAGATTCTCTGTATCTCAGATTGTACAAAGTGCCTATGCATATCCATCTACATCAACAAATTAAACAGTACCATCATTATAATCTTGAAAAATGCTCATTCACCCTAAATTAGACATCCTCATTTGGTCAGTTGAATGCTTCTTAAGCTCCAACTCCATAAAGACACAGGGCTTTATTGTCCATATTTTTAAGTTTACTGTCATCTAGGAAGTGTTCACATTTCCTGATATCCTATAGGACTACAGGAGATCCGTGTCTTTGAAAAGATGTAATAACATACTTGCGATACTCTCAAGGGGAAGAAGATGAGACCAGATACATACATTTAGGCAACTACTCTAAACTTACATGTACAGACATTACAGTTAAACAACTTGTTCTATAATAGAATAGTTTCTACTATTTATCTTTGCTAGAGCGCGTGACTTCCTGGTATCACTATTCCCACAGCTGATAGCTGATATTTTTCTTGCTTATCTTCATTTCTTGTTTTGTTTTTTTTAATTTTTTTTTTAATTGTGGATATTAGCAATATGGAGGGAGGATAGATTTAAAAAAAAAGTATATCTCTGCCTTAGATATGGAGAGAGACTACAAGTAGTAATATTCAGAGTGATTTTCTAAGCTTAACCTCAACCAAAAGTTGTTAGGATAATAATCAATAATCATCAATATATGACCATAACTGCGCATGATTCATTTCACTTATTGCACCTTGTCAAGGACAATTATGCAAAGATGAACACAAAAGGGATCTGCTTTTTTTTTTTTTTTTTGTCCATTGCTTCACACAGATGGCCTCAAAGTTGAATATTTTAACAGAAATTCTGCAGCAGAACGTGCTTAGGGAATAAAATAAATCTGAGTAATAGCTGTTTTTTAAACTAAAGAAACATTAAGAATTGGACACGTGTGATAAATCTCCTGAAAGCTTTCATTTTTATTTAATAATAGTCACAATGTACATTACTTCAAGCAGATGATAAGAGGTTCCATGTGATTTTAAAGTATTCTAAATCATTGTATAAATAAGTGATATAAGGTTATTTTCAAGTCTTGTTGTACAGTTTTGTTATATTTAGTACATAACTTCAAATTCCTTAGTTTGTTTCCCATTAAGTTATTCATGCTTTTGAGCCACCTGTGCAAATGCGACATTACTGAAGCATGAGAATATCCTTTCTAATGTATTTGTTCATACAATACAAGTAAAATATTACCTCAAGTCTGCTAGTCAGTAATTACACTGGAGAAATGTGAAGGTCTTAAGCCTTATAATGACAATAGAACAGAATATTTGAAAGCCTCTGAATGCCTAAGAATCCCCTTGCCTCAAGATTAGTTCTTATGTGGTGCTTAGGGTGAATCAATGGAACTGGATTACTCATATTTTCTGGAAATTAGAGCCTTTGAATATTTTTTCAATTGCAGTAGGGAAGGAAATCAAATCCAATATCATATGTTAGTATTGTTTTGAAGATGTATTCTCTTCCAATTTTTTTTTAAAGATAGAGTTAAATTCTACTCAACTTTGATGTTAACATTAACAATTTCATTATTAGCAGACATTCTTCAAACACAAGTGTACACCCACCCATAGAATGTGAGACAAAACATAATTAAAAGGGCTATTTCTGACCATACTTGCAATTTCTGGTCATATATTCAGCTTAATCTTGTTTCTTGTTGTAGAATCAACGCAGACAGATAAATAGCGTTATGTTATAATAGAAAAGCATGGACACCACCAAAATTGCTTGTTTGCCTGACACACACCTGTGCCTTCTGAAATAGAAATTCTTCCAACAAACACAATGCTGTCAACACATAATCAGCTCAGTATGACCTTATATCGAAACATGTTTTGTCTGCAAACATTTGGATGTTTCTATAATTACTTCCTCTAAATTTAGTTATTTGTCTAACTACTTTAGAACTAGATCATCAGAATATAAGCTGTGTTACAGGAGAGTCAGAGGTTTAACAGTCCCCTCATGCATTCCAAGTAGAATTACTGATGTTCGAAGGAAGCTCTTTTTTGCATATATTTTGAAATACTACTTGGAAACTGATTGTTTCAGAGAAAACACAACTGTGTGAAGGTAAGAAACAAGCTTTCCCACATCATGCAAATTTCTACCCAAGTAAATATTATATCACATCTGGAATTGAGAAGTTTGAACTTCACAGTGTTCAGCTCAGCTCTTTATCCTTTTTCTTTTCAGAACTTATCCTTAACTATGACATTGTAACATGGTGAGAACGTTCATGTTCATTTAGTCTTTCTTTGTATTTTTTTCTTTATGCCTCTTGTTGATGAGTAGGTTATGATACTTACATGTTCTTATGTGTAGGATTCAACTCAATCATTTCTAGAGGCTAAGGAATTATTTAAAGGGCAGGCTATGATAAATAAATCTCGTGGCTGAGACAAGCTCTTCTAAATACAGTTTCTGTTCAGTATAATTCTAAATGTGGAGAAGATACACATCTTTGAAGTAAGAAAAATTGTTTACTGACTGTAGGATTAGTACTTACAATGCCTGATACGTAGGTACTTCACATAAAAATCTTTTCTTTTAAAATCTTCTAAGATTTAATGAAATAAATTAGAGGAGATCAAAAATCTAATTTTAACAACAAAACGCAAAAATATTTCAGCAAGATAACATGCTTCACAAAATTTACCTGAAAATGCCTGATAGTCATAGAACAGCTTTCCTTCACTTGCTTCAGTTATTGTTTTGCATTTTTTTTCTAAAAAAAAGGGACTGAGCTTCACAAATGATGTTCAATGAAAACAGTCTTTTTTGTGCACAGCTCAGGCTAACTTGTTATGGAGCCTAATTAAGACGTTTTGTCACCCTAAATCTTGATAGTTTTCTATTATTATTTCCCCCACTGAAGGGAAAAAAAAAAAAAGACTGGGGTCTTCTTGGAGGGGAAAAAAAAAAAAAAAAACAAAGTTGGAAGAAATGAAAAATGGGACTGGATTTGAAAGCAAAAAAAAAAATGAGATTCAAATGGACAGTTTTGCTGTTGTGAATAAAAGATAGGAGCATCAATTACTACTACTAAAAATACTGTACACACCTTTCTTACTCTCACTGTGGCAGCTACATTGATTTCATAGTGTTCTGAAACAAGCCAAGGAGTCTGTTATGGTTCTTGTTTACTAAACATTTTCTGATAAATGCTAGTCTGAATTCTTCCATGAAATTAAGTTCAGTAAAATCAGTGGGAGAATTCCATGCATACTCTGAAAAGCTTGTCTTTGAGGTGAAAAGAAAGCAATAACGAAACCAGACAGGTGTAAAGTTACTCTTTATCTGACAGTGATACCTTGTAGTGGAGCTGCCTCTGTTGTGGAATGGGATGCAATAAAAAATAAAATGGAAGAAAAATAATTACTTGTTTATTTCCCCTATGCCAGTTAGCCATGCTGAACATGCAGAGCTGGAGGAAACTGGACTATGCAACACTGCATGGTAATTCACTAAGATACTTTATTTGCCCCCTTTCACAACAAAGTTTTGGGGAACATGATTATGGGAATAAAAGATGGATTGACAGAGCCAAAAGTAGGCTTAAAAGTTATCTCAAAGCATGTAATAACCTATCCAGTCTTGAAAGGTAACTAATAAAAATGGAGAAAGTACAATATATATGATTATGACAGATCTGAAGAACCTCCTACAAAATTTCACATTTCAGTAAAATACCTAAATCTGCTAAAGTAAATGCTGTGAAAGTTTTCTTCTCTGAAGCATTTAATCCATTCATTATTTAACAATCTAATTTTCTCCCATGTTATAGAAATTAAGTAATAATTGCTGAATTTACAATCTATATATACAAATTTAGCAATCCTGATAAATTCTAGGATTATTTATTGAGATAAGGTTGAATGTTATTGGCATTTTTATTTTTGAAGTAGAATATTTCAATTTCTTTTGTAGGTGACCTGCATGGCAAGCCAGATAAATGGATAAAATTACAGGGGAAAAGAAGTTTTAATTCATATGACAATTAAGAAAGAGAATTTGCAAGAATAAATTACACGCTATAACATCTTCGTCAATGACATCAACAGTGGAATTGAGAGCATACTCAGTAAATTTGCAGTTGACACCAAACTGTGCAGTGTTGTCAACACTCCTGAGGGCCAGGATGCTACCTAAACAGGCCCAAGCAGTAGGCCCAGGTGAACCTCAAGAGGTTCAACAAATACAAGGGCAAGGTCTTGCTCCTGGGTCATGGCAAACTTCATTATTAATTAAGGCTAGTAGATGAAAGGATAGGGTACAGCCCTGATTAAAAATAAGACTTGGGAGTGCTGATGGATAACAAGTTGGAAATGTGTCAGTGATGTGCCCTTGCAGTCCAGAAAGCCAACTGTATCCTGGCTGCATCAAAAGAAGCACAGCCAGCAGATTGAGGGAGATGATTCTGCCCCTCTATGCTGGTGAGACTTCACTTGGAATACTGTGTCTAGATGTAAAGTCCTCAGTGCAGAAAAGACAAGGAGCACATCCATAGGAGGGCCGCAAAAATTATCCTTGGGATGAAAAAGCTCCCATAAGATGACAGGCTGGGAGAACTGGGCCTGAAGAAGACAAGGCTTCTGGGAAGATCTTTCAGTACCTAAACTGGGGGAGGAGAGGGAGATACAGACTCTTTAGCAGCCTATGTTGTAATAGGATAAGGGGAAATTCAAACTAAAAGAGGAGAGATTTAGATAGGATATAAGAAAGAAGTCTTTTACAATAAAAGCGGTGAGGCACTAAAACAGATTGCCTCACTGCTGAAGACATTCAAGATCATGCTGGACCAGGTTCTGAGCAAGTTGATCTACTCATAGATGTCCCTGTTCATCACAGGGGGACTGGACTAGGTGACATTGTAAAATCCTTTTTAACTCAAATGATTTTATGATGATTCTATAAAATCACAAACAAGGAGTCTGGCAAATAGGAGTCTATAGGAAACAACTTTACTAACCTTTACAAGAAGTTTTATTAGTTGGAACAGTTTATGATAGAATATAATTACAGTATTTTATGTAATAGCTCAAAGTACTTCAGTGTGTGATTCAAGAGACTCTTTTTATGAAACAGGCTCTTTCAGATTTCAGGGTAAAGACTTAAGTCATTTATTTTGTGAAATGCAAAGCCATCCTGGAGTAGTTTGCACAGCAGTTTTGTTATCGTGACCTGTGGGCTTCTACAATAACAGTTTCATCCCCTTGAATATATTAAGAAAAATGTTCTGATAGCTGGTTGGGTGACCTTACTGGATTATTATTTTGAAGCAGGCAAGAGAACCTCATAGCTGCCACTACCAATTAAATATTTAAGGTAGATATACTACTGTTATTTCTTTGGTGGAAAGGAGAGGCGTGAATTTAAGAGAAAGCAATGTTCAAATCCCTTCAAACAAAATCAAAGCCTTCAACATTTCAGATGCAGCCAAAGTTTGATTTGAAGCACAGCTATAACTAATCCCATGAAAGCACAAGAATACTCACAGAATCCATAACAATCTTTCAGACCGCTACTTTTGTGAAGTGACAGCACTGGAGATAATAGCTGTCAATGTATACTGATGCAGCAAATATGGTATAAATATGAAAGAAGAGTGAGTCTGGAGAATTTGAAATGCTCATACAATATTGTTCTAATTTGCTGAATGGTACCATTGCATTTGTACTGGATTAATAAGAAAAAATAGTGGAAAATTAAAGATCACTGTCATATTAATTGTAGAACTCAATGTTATCTGTATTAAGAATGAACTTATGTTTGAATGCCATATCTTTCATATTGAGTATATAAGGTTTGGATCATTAACTACTACAGAAATCACAACTACTTCATTTCCCGAAATACACACAATAGCATGATAAATGTAGTTTCAGACAGTTGTTTTTCTGGACTGTATACATGCATGAAATGAATGCTACAGACACAGATGCCAAGCAGGTGAAATGTTTCACTGAGTGTGAAAGAACTGCTGAAAAGATACTTCAGAAAACCAACAACAAACAAAAAAAATATAACCAACAACAAAACACTGAAGGACAAGACACAAAGCAAAACAAATCAAAACAGAAGTATAAGAAGAGTAGCAGCAACCTTGTGATGTAAGGCTGATAGCACTGATGTACTTATGAGTACATTTACTCAAAAGTAAATACTGGAATTATAGAGTTTGTTTAAGTTTTAAAGGACTTCACAATCATGAATGAAATGCTAGACGTTTTAATCTGGTTTAAAGTGGATATACTTAAACCAGCTGGGATTTCCTTGAAGTTTACAGCATGATAACAAACAAATACAAATGATCAGAAGAATTTCTATTTTATTTCTGAATAAAACCACATTCTGTCTTCCTTCTTTGTTCCTTTATGCATTTTGCATCAATAATTGTTAAAAAATATCTGTGATATTAACTCCCAACAATAATTCATCATCCAAGCCTTTTTGTTATGTTCCCTGAACAAGCAATGAGAGTACATATGGCTGGTGTAATATAATTTCACGTGGATATAGTACAAGCAAGACAAATTAGGCCAAACAGAGTTTTATTTCATATTGGCTAGTTCTCATCTAGCAAAATATCTTTGATATTTTTGTAAGCCATTTATTATAATCAGTATGTTAGTATCAAAGAATGGTGTGGGTTGGAAGGGATATTAAGGACGGTCTTGTTCCAACCTTCTGCTATTCGAAGGGTTACCTTTCACAAGAGCAGGTTGCCAACTTGCCCTTGAATGCTTCCAAGGATAGGACATAAACAGCTTATTTGGGCAACCTGTTCCAGTGCTTCACTATCCTCATGCTGAGGAACTTCTTCCTCAGAAGAGATATCTAGTCTAAACCTACCCTTTTCTAGATTAAAACCATTGTCTCTTGTCATTCTATCGCACTCTCTGATAGTGTCTTTCCAGATCTTCTCTGTAGGCTTTCTTTTAATTACTCAATGGACGCTATAAAATTTTCCCAGAAAATTTTCCTCTATTAAATAACCCCAAATAACCAGGGGAGGAACAACTTCAGATACCAGTACATGTTGATAGATACCTAGCTGGAAATCACCTTTGTAGAAAAGGACCTAGGAGTCCTGGCGGACATGAAGTTGGACGTGAGTGTGCCCTTGCTGATAAGAAGTCTAATGGTATTCTTGTTTGCATTAAGCAAAGTACCACCAGCAGGTCACGAGGATGGAGCTTTGCTGTTTTCAGTAATGTCTGGTGACATGAAAAGAGGCAGAAGGCACAAACTGGAACACAGAAGGTTCTGTCTAAACATATGGAATCATTTCTTTACTGTGCGGAGTGATACAGCACTAGAACAGTTTTCTCAGAGATGTTGTGGATTCTCCCTCTTTGGAGATATTCAGAAACCATCTGGATATGGTCCCAGCCAACCTACTGTGAGCATCCTTCTTTCAGAGTGAAGACCAGATGACCTCCAGAGGTCCCTCCCAACCTTAACCGTTCAGTGTTTCTGCGATTCTAAGCAGCAAGCTAGGCATGCAGCTCAAGGAGAGTATGAGAGGGTGTGCTTGAGCTCAAATACAGTTCCTGAGCAGAAACTGAAAAGTCACTCTTACCACTCTTTCCATCTTACTCTTTCACAGCAACCTGATCCCAGATAACCCAGCCATGCAGCATCAGCTTGGGCATCAGCAGCTGAATCCCTGGTCACAAGAGAATGTACTAAGAGCCATAACACATTGCTTGGAAATTGTTCAGGACTGGACAAGTTGGTTTGTGTCAGAAAGGTCCCAAGGACCACTCTAATAAGTGAACAGAGATAGCCATGCTTTGGTGTCAGGTTTATCCTTTGTCATTATTCAGTACATTATTACAAACGTGCCTTAATTTTATGGATCACCTCATCTCAAACTGTATCACAGGAGAAAGACATTAGATTTCCCCACAGGAACGTTATTGGATTGTACAGATTCTATGGGGATATGGATCCAAGTACATCCTATAGGACCATAACTGAGCTGGATGGTCATTCTCAGGGATGAGAATCTTGAATAGACAGATTGGAAGGAGCAGTCCCTGAGAGTAGCACTGCAAAGAAGGACCTGGGGTCGTGATGGATGAAAAACTTTACATGAGCAAGCAGTGTGCCCTTGCAGCTCGGAAATCAAACAGTATCCTGGGCTCCATCAGAAAAGGGGTGGCCAGCAGAGACAGGGAGGTGATTATTCCTCTCTACTCTGCTCTTGTGAGGACCCATCTAGAGTACTGTGTCCAGGTGTGGAGCCCCCAGTACAAGAAATACAGAGAGCTGTTGGAGAGGGTCCAGAGGAAGGGCACAAAGATGATCAGGGGGCTCTCACACCTCCCCTATGAAGACAGGTTGAGGGAGCTGGGCTTGTTTAGCCTGGAGAAAAGAAGGCTGTGGGTTGACCTCATTGCAGCCTTTCAGTACCTAAAGGGAGCCTACGAACAGGAGGGGAGTCAACTCTTTACAAGGGTAGATAACAAGAGGACAAGGGGAAATGGTTTTAAGTTAAAGGAGGGAAGATTTAGGTTGGATGTTGGGAAGTTCTTTACAGAGGGAGTGGTGAGGTGCAGGAACAGGCTGCCCAGAGAGATCGTGGATGCCCCATCCCCGGAGGTGTTCAAGGTCAGGTTGGATGGGGCCCTGGGCAACCTGGTCTAGTATTAAATGTGGAGACTGGTGTCCCTGCCTGTGGTGGGGGGGTTGGAGCTTGAGGTCCCTTCCAACCCAGGCCATTCTGTCTACGATTCTGTGTAATAGAAATCTTTTGTTATACCAACTCAGAGGTAAATTGTCTATTTGTTTTGTCAAATTTTCAGTATAAAGAATTTCTTGAAGTTTTGTCTACAATTTCCTCAGTGTTCTGGCCCATACAAATTCTTTACTCTTATCCATGAATGTCTGAAATAAATAGATCTCTAATATTTTTATTATAAAGTTGTTCCTTACTACAGTCCATAACAATGTATTGTTCAGGTTTCTTGTCCTTGAATCCCACAATACTGAGTATTATTTCCTCAGGTGTAAAATTGAAAATCAAGGTGTTGTTATGACTGTGATTCACAAAGAAATTCAGGATATGTTTCAGAGTCATTCAAGCCTGGAAAACAAATGAGGAGGCAGAATTTGGAGCTGAACATACATGACCTAGATGAATAATTGATCTGCATGTGTATTGGGATCTGATTTGTTTTCATGAATATCTAGAAAAGGAAAAAATAATTTCCTTCGTCAAAGGTAAAATCAGCTTTATAGAAAAGAAGTGCTTATAGTGCTATTCTATAAACTCCCGTATAAATGAGCAACACAGATCAAATTATACAACACATAACATTGTGATTTAATGAAGTTCTAAAAATTATTATTATGACATAATTTTTTCAGATCACATTTTTATGAGGAAGAGGAAATTATCCTTTCTCATTTTATGAGCTGAGTGTAAGGTAAGACATGCCAAGGCTGAACATTTTCAATAGACAAGCACTATTTTCTCTAAGTGTTTTTCACTGCAGTTAAAAGCTAAGGAGTTTGATGCGATGCTAAAGACCATGCATTATTACATTAGCCCATATGCAAAAGAACAAAACTTAGAATATACAAGCTTTTCTTGAAAAAAAAAAAAAAAAAAGGATAAAACAAAGGGCAGACGAAAAAAATTTAATGAGCGAAAAGACTTCTTAAAAGTTCTGCACACTCAGATCAAACAACAAAGTAATTGCAGTGAAACACAGAACTGTTGGACTGGAAAAAAGTTGAGGAAAAAAGAATAATAATGAGACACAATTAAACTACTTTTTTGGGGGGGGGAGATTTGGGGAAAAGGATGCAATGTTTTTTTCTTTATTTCTTTTTTTTTTAAGAAATGTTTAGAAAAAAAAAATAACTGCAACAAAAAAGGATTTACTTACTTAAACTTGATTGATTTAGATTTTAACAAGAAATAGACTAGATGATCTTAAAGTCCTTTCCAATTCTGTTTATAACAATTCTATCGCAGGCAGGATATTTTGTTTGCTTGATTTAAGAGTATGTTTGAAAAATGCTCTTGGGTTTAATTTTATTATTGTGATTTTTTTTTTTCTTTATAGCTGTTTCTTGTTCTAGTTTAGATGAAATATTCTCTTCCCATCTCAATATCAGATCCTTGACTCAGTTGATCTAAGCATTATGTCTTTCATTTATTTCTGTAAGACTGCTTGAACAGCAGTTTGAGTCATAAAACGTTTGATGGTTCTGTGCATTTACTTTCTTGGAGGGCCTGTGTAAGGGATTAGAATGCTCAAAATCTTATCAATGTTTATAGTTTTCACTACATAAAATGGTTTTATCTCTACAAACTGCCTTTAAGCCAACATCTGTGTCAATCTCCTGTCAAAACCCTTGCAGATCTAAGTGAAAAAATAAATGGGAAAATAAGTTCTACTGTGTATGGCTTAATAAGGGCTCAGCTAAGGACAAAGTAAGTGCTTCTTGTTCCTCTAGTCAGTTATTTGGAAAAAAGATGGAGTGTGTCAACACTATTTTTACATTTTTTTCATTTTACTACAACTGTGGAAAAAAAAGACCTAATTCTGTAGCTAGGCACAGAAACCTTTTACTTTTTTTTGACTGTGTAATTCAAACAATATAGACATTTTTTAAATGTAACTAATTTCCTTCAGAAGAAAGCCTCTTCATTGAGTTGCTGTTCTGTATTTTCCAATAACACCGTATGTATAAATAACAGTAATTTGCTGTATGCTTGGAATTCGTTCCTGACAAAGGGTGGCATGAATACTGTTATTCCAATGGGCAATGCTGAACTGTAGCAATTCTAATCAGTAGTTTTTATCCAGCAAAAAAAGTTCTGTAGTTACATTGACTTGAGTGTGAATTTCCAAAATGTAAATCCAAGGATTTAACCTCAGTGGAAGCTAATTTCAAAAATTTGTTCTTCACTATATCTTCTTAACTACACACAGTTTCATTTTCAATAATAAATACAGCACTGTATCAGCTCTGGCTTCATTCCAATGTGACAACTCTTATATTTCTGTATAAAAATTTATAAACTAATGAAAATAAAAAACTCTGTTCCATGCAGAGAGCATCATTTTAAAACTGAATAAGTAGGAGAATTCAATGCTAAAGATAGATTTTTTTTTCTTTTTGATTTACTGAACAAATAGAAGAATTCTAATGTAAGTGCTTAAGACAGTGTCACCAGTGCAATCATATAACGTACAGCAATGGCACTGACTAATGATTATTATATAGAGTTATCACATTAAATTTCACCTCAAATCTCTCTGTGCACTAATTTAAAATCATACAGGAAATCATATAGTTCACAGAGCTTTTTTTTTTTTTTAAAAAAAAAAAGTTGTATTGGAGCTGGAATCTGCATTTAAGTGTATTTATTTATTTATTTATTTATTTATTTTTGTAGCGCAGTCATCATTATTCCACTTCACTGAATTAATTCTGTATGCACCCAACAAGAGAAATAACCTTCCCACTGCAAATCTACATAATCTTATAAAATATTAAATTGTATTCTTCAAAGCTGTGCAAGATAAGGGATGTTGTTCAAACCTGAGTCTTACTACACACTATATTTCTTGTTCAAAACAAATTTGTCTAACTTTCTGAATCTTAAAGTGTTCTCTTACATTCACTTGTAAATCTTTGCTGGAGGCAATCCACTTCATAACTTGCCTACATCCGAAAAGGAGGGGGAAAAAAAAAAAAGAATCCAGTGATAAAAATACCAAAAATAAGTCTTCCTTTTTTTCCCTGTTATGGTACTGTACTATATGGAACTGATTTAGAAGGTAGTGATATTAGGAGTCCAGTCTAAAAAATGCCTCTAGGACAGTGTGGTTAGAAGTACATCTATGATCACAGATAGACATATTGCAGTCTATTAAAAGTTTTGAAATAAATCACTGGAGACTACTTAGCAGGACTTGCAAACATCTTTAGTATTGAACAGATAAGGCTATTCAAACCCTCTACTGTCACCTCCAGGGACAAGCCTGAGAAATTTTGATTAGATTCAGAATATTTTAGCTTTTATGTTGACAAACTGATGCTAACAAAAACGTAAAAATGCTTTATTGATAAAGTTGGCATCAACAATATTTTTCATAGCAAAGAAAGCATTACTTCCTTACTATAACTAAAACAACAAGAAATAAATAGTATATAGGGAAATTTGTAGCTGCTAAACATTTCTAAGAAAATTAAAATGATAGTCTGTTCATTTTCACTTGTTCTCAGCAAAACATTTTACATTAGTTAGACTTTCTGAGGTTTGTAATTTAGTTTGTATCAATCTTGAATGAAAACATGAATGACCTCTGCTAGGACAGAAAACACCATAAGGAGATTGACTTAAGACTAGTAAACTTTTTTTTATTTCATATTATTTAAGGTCTGCTAGCATATCTTTTTTTGTTTGTTTGCTTGTTTTCTTGTTTCTTTCTTGTCTGTTTTGTTTTGTTTTTCCTTCTCCCTAAATCAATAACTAACTTTTCTCCCAAAGAACACTCACCAGTGGCATAAAACAAGAATATTAGCTCTGGTACATTACTTAGTTCTCTCCCCTCCATTCTTGATATTCCAGTATCCAATTAATTGCTTAAATTTGATGAAGAGAAATTTTTATGCATACAAACCAAGTCTAAGTTAGATATGTGATTTTAATCATACGTGGAAAGAAAAAAAACATTATTATTTTTTTTTCCTCCAGTAGTCGCCTGCATCACCACAGAAGAATTTGGCTACTGTTTTATAAAACTGGTGGAAATGTTTTTCATCAGTTTTTTCTAAATGTTTATTTCTGTGAACAGTATGTCTCAGGAATCTATTCTATGACGAGGCCATGAACACATTTGAGGATTCAGTGAATGTGCAAAACATCTGCCTTCGTATCTGCCTTTGATCTTAAGATAAAATTTTCAACAAATGTATCCATGTGTAATGAATTCAAGAACAGTTAATACACTGACAGAGAATTTCTAGTTTCTTCTCAAGGAGGCAAATTTACAAAAAGCATCTTGTAACTGTGGGTCTATTTACAGAAATCATATTTCAAGTAACGTTATTTAAAATACATCTCTACCATCTGTTTGAGTCCAAGAATTCAAATTGGAAATATTCTGAATTATCATACATGAAGAATGGCTTACTGATTAAATGTGTCTGTAATAAAATCATTCTTGTCTATACTAACTTAAAAAATGAATTATTTTTAGTTATGCACCTTAAGTTTGCATCATAGATTGGAGATTATTGTATTTTTAAAATGTAAACAGGGTCTTTATTAAAATGCAAATTCAATGCACACTCTATTAGAACATGGGAATATAACTTATATGAAAGATTACTGCAGGATATCTAATAAGAATAAATGTTCAGTCAAATGAAGTCTGAAAAATTCAAAGGCATATTCTTTACTTCAAGGGCTTACATAGTAATTTTAGAAGGTTTTAAAGAATTTTCATATACACAAACAAACAAATAAATAAACTTTGCAAAGTAGCCTGTCTATTCCAGAAATTAATTGATTTGAACATGTTATTTTTTTCTCAGATATCTTCAGTTTGTGTCACTAATTGTCTGTGTGTTCTGAGTTAGACGTGCAATATCCATTCCTCTAATGGCATTATGAGCCACAACATTTGCTGATTTCCTTAAAGCCTTACTTACATCCACAGAGATACATTTTTCAAGAAACACATTTCTTGTCACATCTTGTAGGAGAAGAAAAAGAAAAAGAAAAAGAAAAAGAAAAAGAAAAAGAAAAAGAAAAAGAAAAAGAAAAAGAAAAAGAAAAAGAAAAAGAAAAAGAAAAAGAAAAAGAAAAAGAAAAAGAAAAGAAAAAGAAAAGAAAAAGAAAAAGAAAAAGAAAAAGAAGAAAAAGAAAAATCAATGTTGGACTAGTCTAGATTCATAATCTCCCAAAAGAAGAGCACATGTAAGTCACTCAAAATCATATGTTTTTGCCTTTTTAAGGGAATGAAATAGGCTATAAACTAACTTCCTAAAACTTAACATTATTTATTCTCAAAAATTTAGCCCTTTTTTATTTATTCTATAATTTTTATAGTGTGAGCTGTTTTTTTTAAAGAATTACTATAATTCCCATAGTTCTTTGACATAAGACAATTTACAAGTCACTTATTCTGCAAACTCCTATGTTCCTTTGCACTTTACACACATATATACATTACTATAGAACATCAGATCTTTTAATTGTATCACATATAATAGGGCAAATTTGCTTATACTTAGTGTTGAAAAACAATCACTTAATTCTTATCTTTGTCTGCCTATACAATCTGAAAGTTTGAATTTTTATTGTATGTCTTATAGCAAATGGACTTGATTGAGGTTCTTGGTATTAGGCTTATTTTTTTTCATACAGCAATTGCTTAGTAATAACAGCTTATTTGTCTGTAACCAAATGAAGAAGGTTTTATAAAATAATGGTATTTGTCATTATAATATCTATATGTGCAGTGTTCCCATCCTCCTTATTTGTCCTTTGTGTGAGATCTCTAACTACTATTTCATTATCCCCCTAAAAAAGGCTTCAACTATGTTTTTAAAAGAAATTACTGTGACTGCATTTCATTGAGACTTTGATCTTCCTACATTTTAAATATACTGGCTCTGAGAATATCTATAATTTTTTAAATTAAATAGTTAGCAAAACATCAGTCACTAATTACTCAGAAGGTAATCCCCATTCCGCTCTGTGACTGTTTGACTGTTCTTCATATACAAGTACTTGGAAACTTTGACTTTGGATAGAACAAAGGATAAATTACTCACAGGGTAAAGCAACAAGATTTTCCCTTCTTTTGATTTTGAATCTTCATGCTAAAATACTCATGAGGTAAATATTAAGTGCATGAAATCACAGAATAGACAAACCTAATATTGCTGCAGCATCTTTACTTTTCTTTTTTCTTTTCCACACTGGAATTCTTCAATTGACTGGCATATTCAATTAGGAAGGAGTCAATTTTTTTTCCACAGTATGTACTCTTCCTATCTGAGAATTCTGTTGCAAGTAAAAAAGCAAAACAAATAAACAAACAAATAAGCAAAAACAAAACAAAACAAACACACAAACAACAACAAAACCTAGGTTATTTTAGTAAGCTTTGTAAGCTTTACATATAGTAAAATTCATTTGAACGTTACTCCCTCTAGTGACTACGTTTAAGGACTCCAAAACATACTTTTTTTCCAGGATTAATGGCAAAAAGTCTGCAGGTGTGTTTTGTGTCTGTGAGCTCCACAGCATTTGTATACAGGAAACCTTTATAGTTAATGCAGCACATATAAAATACACAAAGTAACAAAGTGTTCTGAAAATTCTTCTAATTTTTAATATAAGGATCGTTATTTCAAACTGGTGACTTTTTTTTTTTTTTTTTTCCAGTATTGCTTGCTGTTTTACCCCAACCTTTTATTTTTCTAAGACAAAATTTTAATTCTGTCTTTATAGAATTCCTGCCAGTTCACAGAAAGTTCTAAAGAGCCTTGAAATGGTGTCTAAAAAATGCATAGGCAGGAGAGTTAACTGTTGTTACACAGTGGTTACAGTCTAGCTAAAAATAATTAATTATTTAACAATTATAAAATATGTCAAAAGTAAACAAACAAACAAACGAAGAGCTGGCTCAGGAAAGTCAGAAGTTAATAGAACTCTCCTGGAAGGAGTCGTTAGCTAATGCAATGTTCTCCACCATGCATGCAAACAAAAAGGGGAAAAAGAGTATTCAGAAATCTGGAGTGAATATTACCATTCATTTCATGCTTAAAACATTGTACGTATTTAGCAATATTCACTTAGACAGAGGTTTGTCTCATTTTTAGATACCTTCACTAGTACTTTTCCGAAAAAGTTTTCAGGTGCTAGAATGAAATGCCCAGGAAGGTGGTGGAGTCACTGACCCTGGAGGTGTTCAAGAAGCACTCAGACATTCTGTTGAGTGACATGGTTTCATGAGAACTAGTGGTGATAGGTGGATGGTTGGACTGAATGATCTGGTAGGTCTTTTTCAACTTGGTGATTCAGTGATTTATGATTCACTGTTGACACCTACATCACCTGGGCCTTAAACTCCCATTACAGTTATTTCATGGAAATGTTTAATGTAGCAAAAATGGGCCTCCAATACACTTTAGATGTCTTCTTAACAGTAAGGAATCATCATAGTGTTCCTATACCATGTGGCTGACTAAAAGAATGGCTAGGTTAGCTATCCTATATGTAAGAACATCAAAAATTTGAACAGATCAGATTTATCTTAAACCTGTGTTTTTATTATAAATCTGCACCCAAATATTTGAATATGCCATGTATATTGTCATCAATTGTTATCAAACTAGATCATATCTAATTGTCATGGTTTTATGATTTTTGGTTATCAGTATTCCACATCATAACATCATGTAATGCACTGGGGATTTGACTGCTGATGCTCATGTTCCGGGTGCCTGTCCGGAGGAGAAGAAGAACTACATTTCCCCAGGGGGCTTTGCGGTCAGCGAGGAGATATAAGTCCTGGGAAGGTCACCTGATGTTCTCTTCTTTGCCTGCGCTTCTTCATCTGCGCTTCTCCATCTGCGCTTCTTCATCGGCTCAACTGGACTGCACTTCTCACCTCAGCGTTGTGGTGAGGTCAATCCATCTTTCAGACACACACTCTCTCTCTCTCTCTCTCTCTCCTTATATTCTGCTGATACAATATTTAGTAAATTAGTTTGTTTCACCTCAGATTGTTGCCGCTGTTTTCAATTATTTTGGGGTCCCCTATTTTCCTTTTCCGGGGGCGTGGATCCGCGGATCCCTCCGCCCTTCTAGTCACGGAACCGGACCGAACCAGCCCGTAAACTGTTGACACTAATAAAGTTATATTAGAAATGGTATGGTTTCAATCTTCAAGATTGTCAACTCCATATTAGAAAATGCAGTTAGAAGACAATATATCACCTATATACTACTTTACAAAGAGAATGTTATTTGTTTAAGTACTGGTTTAGTATTCACTGATGTAAGAAGTGATATAAAACTGTAAATAATATTTTCAGAATAATATATTTTGATGCATTTTCCAGAAAGCAAAGAAATACAACATGAATTTTTAATTTGTGGTATAATAAAAAAACACATAGATCATTAACTACATTTTATTTTAAACTTGTTTATAAAAACACAAGCTCAAATTTTTAACAATCAAAAGACAAATTTTCATCATTGCTCATAATGAAATATTGTTTCAGAAACTTATTCATCTGAAAAAAAAAAAGAAAAAAAATTATAAATTATTTATTTTTAATGCATGATTATTCTCAAAAATATCATAAAAAGAGATCAGTCTCTAAGTCCTTTCTAAACTCTGTATGCATATGTTTGCTTTTCCTCTGTTTCTTACAGATCTGAGAAATAAGAAGAATTTTAAAAGTTTACTTTACATTTTGTATAATTTTAATAAAATTATTTTACTGAGTTTATAATTTTAATGACCTCAACAGTCTGCTAGCTCTTTGCCATTTCTCCCTGGCAGAAACTAAGATGATTTGAATCCCTTGATTCAGAAAGATCTTGATAGAAACTTTGGGTATTTCTCATTAAAAACTCTTGTTTAAAATACAATCATAAAAATCCCTTGTTAAAATCCATTGACTGTCTTGTGTGACAAACTAAATTGTAAAATAACACCAAGGATAAAAAAAGGTCACAGATATTTCCTGTTCATAGAATCACAGAATCAGAAAGGTTGGAAAAGACCTCTAACATCAACCAATCCAATTTTACATCTATTATCATCAATATTTTCCACTAAACCATGTCCCTCAACACAACATACACAACATCTAAACACTGGGACTGTGACTCCACTACCTCCTCCACTACCGAATGGGCAGCCCATTCGACCTGACCAGTCTCTCTGAAAAGTATTTCCCAACCTGAATCTCCCCTGTCACAACTTGAGGCTATTCCCTCTAGTCCTGTTCTAGTTACAGGGGAGAAGATGTTGACTGCAGGTTACTACAACCTCCTTTCAGGTAGTTACAGAGAGTGATAAGGTCTCCTCTGAGCCTTCTCTTCTCCAGACTGAACAATCCCAGCTCCCTTAGCTGCTCCTCATGAGGCCTGAACTCCAGACCTCTCACAGTTTTGTTGCCCTAATTGGACGTGCTCCAGGGCCTCAATGTCTTTCTTGCAGTGAGAGGCCCAAAATTGAAACAGAACACTGAGGTACTTCCACAGGGTTTCAGTAAAGAGGGATGATGACCTCCCTGATCCTGCTCTGATTTTCTCCCTGCACATCCTAACAACTTCTTGGTACTCTCCTCAAATTGCCTGTCCCTTCTTTTACAGGAGGAAGATTCTGTTTTTCTCCTGGAGCCTCAGGAAAATCTCCCTGTTCATCCACACCAGTCTTCTTCCCCTTGGCTTGTCTTGTGGCTCAGGGGGACAGCCTGCTCCTGTACCTTTAAGACTTCCTCCTTGAGGAGCGACCAGCCTTCCTGGACCCCTTCACCCTTCAAGACTCAATCCAAAGAGGCTCTTCCTTCTTTGTATTCCATTTCATATCCTCAAAACTATTTCAGTTTTTCAACCCTGTTTAATATTTTTTACTTTATCTATCAAACCACCCATGAAGTTCTATGAAAGTAAAGTAACGTTTATAAGTCTTATCTTCTTTTAGCAAGCACATTTCAGGTAGCTCTTATGCAGCCCAATACTACATTAACAGTTCTTAACTTTATAATTATTGCTATTCCTTATTTTCTTCATTTTCCAAATGTTTCCAAACTTTTCTGAAATCTTGGTTGTTGAAATAGTAATTCCACAGGTGTAATCCCTAATGGTGAAACTGCATGCTGTCTCCAGGCAGAATAAAGAATTTGCAGTGACCACTATACACAATGGTATTACTCAAATGCTTTTCATTTTATCTGCTCTTGTATTCTTCCATGCCTCTAAATCTACTGTTGCTATGTTGTTTATGGAGTTATGGTTATCACAGTAATATGTAATGTGTGACTAGCTGTCTCTTTCTATTGGTTATGACTCTTTTAGTAATACAGATAAGGAAAAATTGTATGCTTTAAGCACTCCCAAACTTTCTCTGCCTTAGTTTATGTAATAATTTAAGTTTGGAGATCTTTGGCTTTCCCATTCCTTGGGTAATTTGTCTGAATTTTGTCTACAATTGGGCCACTTGAAGCATTAGCCTTTGTACTTAAGATGCTTCCAAGTACTCTGCAGTTCTGTCCATTTAAGGCAATCCTTACACCAGTGTCTCTGCACAGAAATCTTAGTACCTCAGATTCTTTTACAAGACAGACACAGCAAACATAGGAAAACATCGCAAAGTTAAGCTCCACCACAATAACTCAGACAATATCCAAGAATGTATTTTCATACAAGCTTCATTCTTCATAGTAGTAGCTAGATAAATCCTTACACAAATATGCAATGATCCTTCTAAGAGAATGAGATTTTCTGTAAGTTTAAGTAATAATGAATTTGATTCACTTTAGACTGACAAAGAACTCTTACATAGAGTATAGCCTACATGAATTAACAGAAAGAAGTGTCTAGGAGCAAAAATTAATCTTTTTCTCAAATAAAAAATCTGCAAAGTATTAAAAAAGAAAATCTCACACAACTGCTGTGTGTTCTAATATTACTGTGGGACCAGATTTCCTTCTATACAATGTATGCTATATTGTGACATGCAATGACTTTGTAGATTCAGAAGTTACTAATAACCAGATTAATTCAGAATTTAAAAACTAGGAAAATACAACCATGCTTGTCTGAAATACATACTCAAACCGAAGGAAAAATCAATCTGATATGAGCTCAGTCCACAACTGACAAAGAATATAATCAAACTTTGTTTTGCAAAAATGTTCTTTTTAATTAAATAAAATTATCAAATTGTGCAGGCTTGGTCAGATAAAGATGTTAAGATCTGAAATGATGTAGTCTTATGCAGAGGAGGCTTAGCACTTCATTTGGCAAGATGGATCCAGATTTTCTTAACAGATGTTACTGAATTCTTTCCTACTTTAAATCTTAGAGAAAAGAAAGTTGAATTCATCTTACAACTGAAACTATAATTACACATTCACATGTACCCAAAATAAGATGAACATAAATGCCCTTATAAGAAGGAACACTGAAAATACAGAAAAAATATTTTATAGAGAGAATGCTAAGAGAATAATCTCAAAAAAGAAAAAAACAAAAAAAGTTTAAAATACAAAAATGAACTTCTCAGCCTCAGGACTGCCAATGAAGTTAACACTGTTTGCTGTTTTCTTTTTGTCATTTGGTGGACACACTACAAGACCAAATACACTTCAGAATAAAGTTATGTATAAGAACAATTCTAAAATAACACTACTCAAATTATAAAGTTATGTTAGGTAACTGCATAACTGCAAATGAAAATAAATACTTCTTCAGAAACAACATATTCATAGAATCATAGAATCATAGAATCATAGAATGGCCTGGGTTGAAAAGGACCTCAAAGATCGTCTACTTTCAATCCCCTTACTATGTGCAGGGTTGCCAACCACTAGACCAGACTGCCCAAAGTCGCATCTAGCCATGCCTTCAATGCCTCCAGGGATAGGGCATCTGCAACCTCTCTGGGCAACCTGCTCCAGTGCCTATACTGTAGGTGCCTATTTGCTTTCACTATTAAAAGAAGTCTCGAGTGACTAGCTGAGATGATATCTGCATTGTAGATAATTAGAGAGAAGTAAAAATAATATTTAGAAAATGGATTTATACTCATTATTACAAAATGTGTATGAGCTTGTAGACCAGCCCTGTTTCTATCCCATGTAAGTGAAAACTGATGTTTCTCAAAATTTGCTAGGCAAAGACTTAATATAAATACTGCTGATAGAAGAGCAGTCTTTTTATAGCCAATATTTCTTCATGTCAGATGTACCTCAAAAAATATATTTTAAAAAGCGGAAAAATAAAATTAATTCATTTCGATTTTAGCAGTTAACGTTACATTCCAATTTACTATAAACATTTACAAAGAACAACAAGCAGCTGGAATATTTGTAGTTAAATTGTCACTGTCAGAATAGTATTTTATCAAACTTTTATTCAGTCCCGTGTTTTGCTTTTCTGCATTGTCCTACAAAACTTTTAAAAATTGGAGAAAAAAAAAAGTAAAGAAAGGAATGAGTCACCTTTCTTCATGAAGTGTCTTTTCTAATGCTATCACTCACTGTACTGTGTTAAGCAAGTTGATTTTACGAGCTGGAAGAAACCCATGGCTCATAAACTCCACAGAGGTGAGTGAGTTATGACAGTCTTTCAAATGCATTAATGAAATACCTAAAACATCAGTATGGTACATTAGTCTTCCTAACGTTTAGCTTTTAAAAGCACACAGATCGATGATAAGCTGTCTCATGCCAATTGTTTAGCTTCCTTAAAATGGCATCAGATTTTAAAGTTATTTTCCCCCTTTTTGTTGGTATACATTGAACTAAACCTACAATTTTAAGAAATTGTAAAGGTAGATACATCTACTCAGTATTGCTAAACCTACCATTATCTCCACATATTATTTACATAAAGATCTTAATTTTCCTTAGATCTAAGAGCTGAAGTGTTCCAGCATATATTTTGAAGCTGTCTGAATGTACTTTTTTTTTTTCTACAATTGTAAAAGTCAAATGTACTACCATGATAAACACTGATACACTTATATGATCAAAAGGCAAAAGAGGTTTTCAATAATAGAAGAAAGACAATTTTTCTGGTAAGAAATCCACTACATTTTAAATTAAAATAAATGGCAATTCTAATCTGAAAATATTGAAGTAAAATTTGGTGCTTTAAAAATAATATTTATCATGGAAATACATTTCTGTTAAAATAAATATTTGTCATATCCATAAAGACCAATTAAGAAATGATTTAACACTTTTAATTTGAATTTTGGGAAATTGATTAGAAAAAGAAGAAAAAAAAAAGAATTGCCTTTCAAATCAGAGAATCAGATACTTGATAATGAAAAAGAAAATGTTCTCTATAATAAATAGAAAATAGATCATGCTGATCTGCAGCTTGCAACAGAAAAATATTTCTCAGTTTGATTTGCATTTCTTCTTTGGTTTGTTCTTTTTTGTGGTTATTTATTCTGAGTAGAACAAAGACAATGACATCAACAACAAAAAATAGATTCCCTAGAACAAATTGAGAAACATAATATTTCTTGCGGGTATAATGGAAGGGTATATGCAAATCTTCCACTTTTCTATCTAAATCCTCTGATTTAAACTTTTGTCAGTTGTTTTAAAATGATAAGCCTGAAAAATGACAATAAAATTCTGGATATATATATTAGTAGATTTTAAAAATGACCATATGACAGATTTGAAACAGCTATCAGTGGAAAATCTTCGTTTGATACGTCCTTGTGGGATGTTAAGCTTAGGAGGTGTGGGATAGATGAGTCGACAGTGAGGTGGATTGAGAACTGTCTAACTGGCAGATCTCAAAGTGTTGTGATCAATGGTGCAGAGTCCAGTTGGAGGCCTTTAGTCAGTAATGTTCTACAGAGGTTGGTACTCTTGTTCGAAATCCTCATCAATGATCTGGATGAAAGGCTAGAATAAAATGTACCTTTAATAAGTTTATCACTGATACGAAGCCAGGGGAAGTGGTTGACACACCAGAAGGCTGTGTCCAGTTCTAGGCTCCCCAGTTCAAGAAGGACAGGGAACTACTGGAGAGAGTCCAGTGGAGGGCCACAAGTGTGGCTAGGGCCTAAAGCATTTAAATTTATGAGGAAAGGTTGAGAAACCTGGAACTGTTCAACCTGGAGAAGACTGAGAGGGGATCTTACCAATACACGTAAATATCTAATAGTCTGGAGTAAAGAGGATGGGGCCAGGCTCTTTTTGGTGGTTCCCAGTGAAAGAACAAGTGTCAATGGGCAGAAACTGGAACACAGGAATTTCCATAATACGAGGGAAAAAAATATTTGCCTTGAGGGTGGGAGAGCAACAGAACAAGCTACCCAGAGAGGTTGTGGAGTGTCCTCTGGAGCTACTCAAAATCTGCCTGAATGCTTACTAAAGGGAACATGCTTTTGCAGGAGGATTGGACTAGATGATCTCCAGAGGTCCCTTCCAAATCCTATGAATCAGTGATTCTGTGGTTTACCTCTATGCAGCACACTGATTCCACAATTAATGTTCATGCCTTTAAAAGATAAAAAGAAATGATAAAGGTACGGAAAAGAGATATACATTCAAGAACTGCAAAAAATAGCTTACAGTAGAAGCTTGACTGATCAAAAAAAATTAGGTGATGACTTGATTACAATCATATGTGCTTAAAAAGGGGCAAAGTGCCAATCGCTAAGGGGCTTCAATCTGGCAGATGCCTCATCAAAGACCTATGCTTGGAAACTGTAGCCAGATAAATTCTAATTAGAATTTTGGCACATCTATTTAACAGCAAGAGTAAATAATTATTGAAACAAGCTTCTAAAGGATGAGGTAGATTTCTCTTCCTTTGGAACCATGAAATAAAGAATGGTTGTCTTTCTGTAAGATACACTTCAGTCAAACACAAGTTATTGTCTGCTCAAATAGTTTGACTTATTGAGCTCAGAAGAGGTACAACAGACAAAATTTAGCTTTTTTTTTAATAATAATAATAAAAAAGGTTAGAACTGATATTTAAAAGGTGCTCTTTGACCTTAATATCTACCATTTTTTGGTTGATATCTGTACCTATTACTATATCTCTAGTAATTTTTTTTTACATATGAAAATACTTGACTAGCAATCTTAACCAGGGAACTGAAAAATTACTGTTTATTTATTTATTTATTTTTGTACAGAATAGGTGTACCATTTACTGATAAGAATGTGTTTATTTATTATGACACCATGTAGATACAATAGAGTGATGTTTTGAAATTATTCTAAGATATTTATTTCAAACGTATAAATAATCTTATTTTTTAATTAATGTTTAGTCCCTATTATTGTTGAAATACTTAAAAATAACAGAAGGTAGTAGAGTGTAAAGTATCTTAAAGATACACAGCCCCACTGTGAAGTAAGACAATTAAATCAATGGAATTAATCACAATGAAGTGCATGTATAAACCTTCTAAGGATCAAAGTTTTAGTATTATCACTCTAATGATTAGATATGACTTTGAATGCACAGGAGCAATGGGCATATGTAAAAAACAATATAATTTTTAAATCATCACCAACAAATGAGAGGGTTTCACACAGGTGGAGGTATATAGCTCCTTACGGTAGATGAGATAAAGGCAACGAAAATAGATGCATTTATAAAGGTTATTTGGATTCCCAAATACTGTCTCCTCCTACTGCAGCTTGCCAAGTAGTGACTTGGTAATAATTTCAGAAATTATTTACAAAGCAAAAAAGAACTGAATCATAGAATCATAGAATGGCTTGGGTTGGAAGGGACCCCAGAGGTCACCTAGTTCCAACTCCCTGCTGCGGGCAGAGTTGTCAGCCACTAAACCAGGAATTAGAGCAGGCTGCTCAAGGCTGTACCTAATCTGGTCTTGAACGTCTCCTTGGATGGGGCATCCACAATCTCTCTGGGAAGCCTGTTCCAGCACCTCACCAGCCATTCAGTGAAAAATTTTCCCCTAACTTCTGATTAAATCTCCCCTTTTTTAGTTTAAAACCATTTCCCCTGTCCTATCACTATCTACCTGAGTAAAGAGTTGTCTTCTCTTCTGCTTTTAAGCTCCCTTCAAGTACTGGAAGGTGACAATAAGACCTCCCCAGAGTATTTTCTTTTCCAGGATGAACAAGCCAAGCTCCCTAAGCCTGTTCTCAAAGGAGAGGTGCTCCAGCTCTCTTATCATTAAACTACAGAGAGAGAAAAAAAATAATAGAAAAGTGAGTTGTCACCAACAGTGCTCTGTAAGAAATTAGTAACATAAGTAATTTGATTTTGTTTTTATAATGTTCTTCACATATGTGAGAACTCTTCTTTGTTTTTTGGCTCAAAGTTTGCTTCCTGAGGTATTTCTTGTGATAAGACTCCAACTGATTTATTGAGGAGGCAAGTGATCGGTGCTACCATGTGACAATCAACATCACTTTGGGGACATTTGAAAGCACCTTCCTCCAGAGTTGCTTGCCTCCGGAAAAGAGTGCTCAGGAGTGTTTACTGGTGGAAGGTCTGGCCTGTGACTAAATAGCTCCAGCTTGGTATGGGAAAATTGAGGAATGATACCATTCTGTCCTGTGAAAAACAGGATGCAGGTGGGCATTCCTGCTCCCTCTTATCTGCTGGCAAGGCCCAGAAGATGGGAACAAAGGAGTTTCTGCTGAGATCTCAGAGCCAGGAGCTGCCACTCCAAGGAAAGCTGACTCAACCACTTTGGATTTGAGCTGTCACTCCAAAGAGAGCTGACTCGACCAATTTGTACTTATAAATAAGTTGCTACTACCATTGAAAGGTTGTCATCATCAACGGAACAACAGTGCCCAACAACCCACCACTACTGAAGATCAGTGACTGAACTACAAACCATGCTGGATCCATGGTGGTGACTATCTCCCTTTTGCTTCCTACAAAGACTCTTTGCTTCTATTTTCTATCTTTTCTATCGCTCTTCTCCCCTTCCTCATCTCCCTGATTAAGATTTGTAATAAACTGCTTGAATCAACATTTGAACCATTGTTTCTTAATCTCACGCCAGGTATACAAAGAACCTACTCTCCCTCCTATAAATTGGAGTAAGACAACATATACAACTACTTCCATTTTTTTTCTATATTTATATTATTTTCCTACCATTGTAAGCTCCTTATTCACTTAGATATGTATAAGATTATGAAACTACATAATACCATGCACTTTCCAAAGTTTACTCATAGCTCAGGAAATGTTATGGATTTTTTCCTTTATCTTTCTTGTATCAATCAAGAAAGAAGCAAATTTATGATGATGATGATGATAGTGATTATTATTATTATTTGCTAAAGAAAGAAACTTCATGTATTTTCAGCCGTTACAATGCTCTCCCTCTTGTGTATTTTTATTCTTTTTTTTTTTTTAGTATTCTTTTTTTTAATATAGCAAAATTTTATTTTCTGGTCTCCAAAGTATAATCCAGAACTCAAATCTACATATAAACTTCCTATTACAAAACAAACAAGAAACAACACAGCTCAGAACAGATGCCCAACAATTAAGAAGGCAAGGCTAGGACAGTTTCAGCATAAGAAAGCAACAACATAGTTTCTCAGCCTGGCAGATAAATTTCTTATTTCTCACAACAAAATAAAGAAACTGAAATTTGGAAGTCTTTCACGTGTAAGGGCCAAACTTGCAATAAAAATATTTTCTAAAATCCACGAAGTTTTTTTTGTGATGAACATGCCAGGGATTATTTTTCTAGCAACATTCAATGGTACAGGCAAGTCAGAAGTTTCACAAGAGACAAAATTATTACTAAAGGGGAGGGAAGAAGTAGATGCACCATTCTTCTTTACAGAAGTTCCAGGACTGTTTTAAAAACAAGGAATTTACCATGTCTCCTTCATATGTCATTTCATAGATGTCACTGATGTGGTTTAAGAAATACAATGCTTCATCATAAATCCCTGAAGTTGTCTATAAAAAGCAGATCTGAATCTTATTGTTCAATTGCAAATTCTTATGGAAAGCAACCTCAAATATATGGAAGTGGATTTTGTGTTTATACACATTTCCTAAATATTAGGCATTATTTTCATTTGGCATTCTTGGTTTTAAAGGGAAAATGTTTGAGGAAAATTGAGAACAAATGTGTTGTATTTCTGAAGCGATAAAACTCTTACCATGGCTGAAAGAAAGTATAAATTAGCTGTTACTTGCTGATCTGAAACACTATTTTTAAATGACTGAGAAATATTTGGGAAGTATTCATATGGTTATTGTCAGGAGCAATATAGGACATGTAGTCATAGAATATTTGATTCGACTGAAAATGAGTGCAAGAGGACTAAGTTTTCATCCAAAAATGCCCAAATTGAGAAAAATAAAGTGAACTGTAATGGTGAGTTAAATGTGTGGTTTTCCCCATGTTAAATGTCAGTTTGTAAGGCTGTAGCCAGAGGTATTATGACAAATCATAGTACTGTAGAATCAGTTATAGAATGGTTAGGCTGGAGGAGAACTTAGAGATATCTAGTTCCAACCCCCACTGTCCCTGTGGTAGGATTGCCAATCGCTAAATCAGGTTGCCCAGGGCCCCATCCTACCTGGCCTTGAACACCTCCAGGGATACAGCAACCACAACCTCTCTGAATAAATTGTTCCAGAACCCCACTACCTTCTGAGTAAAATGTCTTCCTAACCTTTAACCCAAATCTCCTAAATTTATATCTAGAGCTTATTAAAAAGTATTTATATCTTAAAACAGACAAAAAACTATATAGCCTTTCCATAGGTATTTGTAAATTGTAATCTAGTGCCTTTGGAATTAAATGAAAAAAAGTGTTCAGTTGTATTATAAAAATAAATAAACAGTCAAATAAGTAAATAAGAATCTTACAACTTAGAAATATCAAAGCAAGTTTTGAGAAACCTTGAAAATTTTAATCTGATATCAAATACAGTAATTTAATTTTGCTGAAGTAAATCTGTTATGTGATGTCAAAATGAAATGTTTTGACATCACAATGATATTAAACCAAATGAAATCTGATTTTTCCAACAGAATTTCATTAAATCTGCATATATCTTCAAAACATGTAAGCCTATTTTATTTTTCAGTACATTATATTATTCAAAAGCAGAAAAAGAAAGACTTGCAAATAGTTTAAAATTATTTCTGCTTGTCCAGTGAATTATATATTTCCACTGACAAAATCTGAAATGCCTTCTTTTGCAGTTGATAAATAAATACTGAAAATATGTTCATGTTTTGTATGACTGATGATTGAACTGAAAACAGTCATTAATCATTTTGACATGCTTTTTGTTCATAGTTCCAAAGATTTTTAGTTGCAAATGTCATGCTGTTACTTGAACATGTCAGTACTGTGTAGCATTTAAATAACTATTATTTTGATATGATATAAACTATTTATTTTGAAATACTACAAAAGCTTTTGCTGTTAGCAATAAATTTCTGTGAAAGGCTAGATGATGTAACTGGAAGTAGAGTTATGCTACCCCAAGAGCTGTTATTTTCTGATCTGCAAGATGAGGAAAGGGCAGCAAAGATCAATAAGGCCAAATTTTCTGGCTGCTCGACAATCAAATTTCAGCACATATTGGAGCAGGACTGCTGAATAGTAGTCTTCTGTAGTCCAGGAAATATGATGTTAAATCATGTAGTTATTGCCTAAATTTGTTTCAAAATTATAGCTGTCATAATGTTTAAAAACAATTTTCATAGTCCCAAATATTTTAGTTCTGGTGATTTAAGAGAATTATTAGCTAGCTTATACTATTTAGTAATATGTCAGATTGTGTGCTGCAGAAGTAGATATCCTTATTGTGTAGACATGCTAATGCAATTATTCTCTTCCTTGTTTCCTGCCCATTGCTCCAGTCTTCTGGAAAAATGTAGAATATTTCTTCCAGAGAGCAATAACACATAAGATAAAGCACATCTTACCCCAGCTTCAATATTCAGTATTATGCAAGGATAAAACCAGTCACATTGCATTCTTCAATTTAACAAATAAGATCCCAAGGTTTTTCAAATAACTAAAACTAATTATTTTCTGTTTTCATAGCTCCATCTTGGTTTGTGAGATCTTCATGCTATCAGAATAACTTCATTTTTAAATAAATGAAATTTAAATATTTGCATGCAACCATTAGTACGTAGAACTGAGTTGGCATTCATCTCATATGACTGTAATACACTGAAAGTTAGATGCATGATCTAAATTTTTCTAGTTTCCCTTAAAAGTCAGTGAGAATAAAGATAATTCCAAATGTTATTGTTCGAAAGATATATAAGGATACTTTGAAGGTTCTCATCCTTTTCTGACACCTTTAAGAGGAAGGTGAAGGTGAAACTTTATGATTATAGCTTTTTTATTAACATAACTGAATAAGATAAATCCCATCCCTTTTATATTTTAACAAAAAAATCATAGAATCATACAATGGTTTAGGTTGGAGGAGTCTTTAAGCCCATCCAGTTCCAACCTCATCCAACCTAGCCTTGAATGCCTCCAGGGATGGGAAAATCACAGCTTCTCTGGGCAACCTGTTCCTTTCTTCATAGGAGAGATGTGCTCCAGTTCTCTGATCATCTTTGAGGCCTTCTTCTGGACCCACTCCAACAGATCCTCATCTCTCTTGTGCTGAGGCCTCAGGCCTGGACACAGAACTCCAGATGGGGTCTCATAAGAGCAGAGTAGAGAGGGATAATCACTTCCCTTATCCTGCTGGCCACCCCTCTTTTGACTCAGTGCAGGATACTGTTGGCCTTCCAGACTGCAAATGCACACTGCTGGCTCACATTCAGATTTTTCTCCATCAGGACCCACAAGTCCTTCTCTGCAGGGCTTGAAGTTTCAAGACATGATATGCATAGCAGGAGACACTCTTCTAAAAAATGTCTTCATTTTCTTCAAAACTAACTAAAAGCAAATTCACTCTGAATTTCTTTAATTGGATGAAATAAACCTCTCTTCCTACAGGCAATTACTGTCACTGGAAGATCATCATATATTGAAGAGTTAGTGAATCACAAGACAGCAAACCTGGGCTGTTATGGTGTGCTTTGCTGTATGTACTTTTCCTCCAGTCCTGTTCTGTGCTGAGCTTATCCCTTGTCTGCAAGATAAAATTATCCATATATTTGTAACAGAGAAGAAGCAGTCAACTCCTACTTGGTACTGGAAATTATGCCAACTTCCCTTTATCTAAAAGTGCAGCAAGAAGTTCTTTTGAAAGTCTATTTTCTGTTCAACAGTACATATGATGAAAAGTGTTGCTTTATTGGGGAAAAAAATATACTGTAATAGTTCAAATGACAAAAATGTGGCAACTCTTTGTACAAATGAAGAATATCGGGCATTCTAACTGTGGACTGGAAGTGTGCTCAGTGCTGCAACAGCTAAAGGTTCCCTCTATGTAAAAAGACGTAGGATAATCTGTATTATTAATTCTTTCTCTATAGTGTTAGATCTAATAAATAACACTTTAAATGGCACTTTACAGAGCCTGATTGCCTTCCTTACTGATTGTAATGCTCCACATGTCCTGGTGCCAATCAGGTGATCAAAATTTATTGTTTAAATTTAAGCACAGAGACACCAATAGAATCATAGAATCACAGAAACACCGAGGTTGGAAAAAAGCTACAGGATCATCCAGTCCAACCATCCACCTATCACCAATAGTTCTCACTAAACCATGTCCCTCAACACAATGTCCAAACGTTCTTTGAACACCTCCAGGGTCGGTATCTCCACCACCTCCCTGGGTAGCCCATTCCAGTGCCTGACCATTCTTTCAGAAAAGTAGTATTTCCTAAGGTCCAGCCTGAATCTCCCCTGGCGCAGTTTGAAGCTATTGCCTCTAGTCCTATCACTGGTTACAGGAGAGAAGAAGCTGACCGCCAGCTCACTACAACCTCCCTTCAGGTAGTTACAGAGAGCAATAAGGACTTTCTTGCCGTGAGGGGCCCAAAACTGGATACAGTACTCAAGGTGCGGCCTCAACAGAGCTGAGTACAGGGGTTGTGGCCAAAGTGCAGGACTTGGCATTTGCCTTGTTGAAACTCATCCCATTGGCTTCAGCCCAGTTATCCAGCCTGTCCATATCCCTCTGTAGGGCCTCACTATTCCCAGGCAGATCGACACTTCCAGCCAACTTGGTGTAATCCACAAACTTACTGAGGGTGTACTCAATGTCCTCATCCAGGTCGTCAGTGAAGATATTGAAGAGGACAGGCCTCAGCACCGACCCCTGGGGAATACCATTCATGACTGGTCACCAGATGGATTTAGCTCCATTAACCACCACTTGCTGGGCCCAGCCTTCTGTCCAGTTCCTTATCCAGCCAAGAGCATACCCATCCAAGCCACGGGCTGCCAGCTTCTGCAGGAGAATACTGTGGGAGACAGTGTCAAAGGCCTTGCTGAAGTCTGGGTAGACTACATCAACAGCCTTTCCCTCATCTATCAGGCGGGTCACTAGATCATAGAAGGAGATCAGGTCGGTGAAGCAGGACCTGCCCTTCGTGAACCCATGCTGCCCATGCTGCCTAGGCCTGATCCCCCAGTTGTCCCACAAATGCCACATGATCTCCCTCAAGACAATCTTCTCCATAACCCTCCCTTCCTCTGAAGTCAGGCTAACAGGCCTGTAGTTCCCCAGGTCCTTCTTACAACCCTTCCTGTAGATGTGAGTCACACTGGCAAGCCTCCAGTGTTCTGGGACCTCACCAGTCTACAATGAGCACTGATAGATAGTGGCAAGCAGCTCGGCTATCACCTCTGCCAGTCCCTTCAGCACTCCCCGGTGAATCTCATCTGACCCAATGGACTTATGACAGTCTGGTTGGAGAAATAGGTCTCTGACTGTGTCCTCCTGAATCATGGGGGGTTAGCCTGCTAACTAATAAAGACTACCACGTCAGAGAGTGGAGTACACTGAGGTACTATATAATATATTGTCTAATATTTTAAAGTGGTTCAAGGAAGTACTGAAGACATTTTCTTTTCCTAAAAACAGAAATTTCCTATTATGAGTTTTATAATTGCAATGTCTGAATACTCTCCAAGTTTTGCATTAAGATACATATATGAAAACTATATGACATATCTTCTTTTCCTCTGTAAAATAAATTACACAGGTCTACAAATTATTTTTTTCAATATGTGCAATTTTCTGTCTATATAAAATGATGATCTTTATGAAAAGAGATTAAATAATTTTCTTTATATTTGCTAAGAATTTTGGCATCTTCTTCTGTCTCTGCAGTTCCTACCATCATAAGATCATGGAATGGCCTGGATTGAAAAGCCTCCACAGGCAAGCATTACCCTTCTGGATAAGAAGTTCTGTTGAATATAGGAGCAAAGTTGATTGCTCTTGATGTCTCTTGAAAGACATTGATATTTTAGATACTGTTTGATCTGTTAATTGAACATAGAATGTTATACAGAAAGTATGTATGGGCTACTCTACTGCTGAGAAGTGCATTGTAAAGTTTTAAAATACCTAATGACTTTACTGTAAAACACATTTAATTAATTTTATATATACTGCAAGAAACAAAAGAAAATACAGCCAAAAACATAACATTGGCCTCCCAAATATTCTCAGTGAACTCAGTGTCACTAGAGAAAATATTTGAGAGTACACTGTGAAAAAGTGAATGTGATATTTTCTGATATCTGTACCTGATCTTTTCCATGTCTCGACTACAGATCTTTTTAAGATAAATGAGTGAAGAAAATAGCAGGTGGCATAGTAATAAGTGAAATGAAGTATAAAATTGTTTTGTATGCTGATTATGAAGGCTTTAACACTAATCCCATTATTTCTTATTCTTTTTTTTTTTTTTAATTTGAGATTTATGTATCTCATTATCAGTTTAGAGATGCTTTTGCTAAAATTGAAGATACTAGCTACACTAGCACAAATACTGAGCTTTCTCAGGGTTTTTTTCTATCCAATGGACTGAAAATTTAAGTTGATGATTAGATAAGTTCAATTTTAATTGCTGAACTAATCTGATTTTATCTTTAGGAGAAGATATTTATGCCCTGATTGTTCCTCAGCCAAAAAAAAAAAAAAAAAAAAGTGAAGCGTAAATGTATTATCCTTTAATTCTGTTTTTACAGATTTGACTGAAAAGAAGTAAAACATAAATAAAATTATTTATTCTCGTCTGAAACTGCACATTTTCATACCTCTGTAAAAGTCTTTCTTTATGACTCGTATTTAGAATGAAACAAAAGCTGAAATGAGGCCTTAACCAGTGAAGAAATCTGATCTTAGAAATATTACTGCACTTTTTAAAATTGTACTTTCTGAGACTAAATGGCAGAGATGGCTGATAAGAATAGAGCTTTAAACTAGATTTGAAGGGGAAAAAGGTAAAACCAGTGATAAGCTATACAGCATACCAGAATTTGAGAGACCAAATGCTGGTGAGATACTACAATCGACTCCACACTACTGATGTAGTGTGTACAATGAAACACATTTAAAATGTTTCTACACCAAATGTGCAGCACGAGGAATAAGCCAGAGGTGCTAAAAGTCTTGACTCAGAACTACACCACCTTTGGAATAAGCAAAACCTGGTGGGAAGAGTCCTGTGACTTGTATGCCATGGTAGATGGTTCTGGAACATGCTCCCCAGTGCAGAGGTCATGATCCCAAGCCTGATGGAGTTCAAGAAGTGTTTGGACAACACTCAGAAATATTTCTTGAATAGTCCACAGTCCTATGTGGAAGCAGAAGTTGGACTTGATGATCCTTGTACAGATCATCCAAAGCAGAATATTTTATAATTCTATCATTAAGAATCAAGAATACCACAGAAAATATGACTTTACTGAGTAATAACTTGAAAATTATTGAAGATAAGAGAGAGTGCTAATATCCAGTACATAACAGATAATTCTGCCTGAAAACAGAAGATGGAGACCTTTCAGTTACAACATGAATTCATAGAGTAAGAAGCTCACTCAAATTTTACTGTAAACTAGGAATATTTTCAGTATTTTAGCTGTAATAGGAGTTAAAAATATGACCCATCAAAAAATTAAATGAGAACAAATTAGAGAAATGTTAATGTTCATTTGTGCTAAAAAAAATAATATTTATTTTTTAATTGTAACATAGAATTTACAGCTGCAACTGTAAATAAAAATATTTAATAATTAAAATCTTTTAGGAACATTCCTTATTTCTATTTTATGTTTCCCTGCGACATGGAGTTTTTAAGACTTGATAGATTTTATTCAAAACCAATGTGGAATTTTGTATTGAAAAACCTTCAGTCTTTACTGGGTTGCTCACTAAGGAATCAAGTCTAGGGAGATCTACCTTGAACCCAAGGCAGATTTATGGTCCTGTCTTAACTGCTTTCAAATTATTAGATATGATTAATCTGTACTTTCACACAACAGTACAAAGGAAAAAAAATGCAGAATACAGGTAAGTGTTATTAATTGCATTTACAGTATAGGGCCTAGCCCATGATAATTTTTTAGTAATCATAACATTTCTGAATAATACATGCTATCGTATGTTAATAAAAAATTATGGACAGCTTATTTAATGTATATCTAATGTAGTCATTAAAGAAGAAAATCCTGCCTTCAAATAATTAGTTAATTAGATTAGCTTTGAGGAATCAGTTAATTTTTTTCCAGTATAACTAACTTTTAAAGAGATCATAGGAAATAGTAAAAAGATAAAAACAGTATTTTCTTATTGCTATTATTTCTAAATCACTTAAATTACTACTTAAATAGTGTGAACGATACAAGCACTGACCCTGAATATTTTGAAATTAACTTTTATGCAGTACTAAAATTGGGACACTAAAATTAACAGGACAGCTGTTCCTATCCATAAACTGTATATGGAGACTTGGTATTTGTTTTATCTGCAGTTCATAAAAGTTGATAAACTTTTGAATTGCTTTCTTCAAAACAGTTATTAAAAGTGGATAGCAAAGGGTGCATATACACATAAATGTATATACTAATATCTTTTCCATCAGCTGTTTTGTTCTGAGTATCTAAGAATGTTATGCCTCGTCAGGAATTAGGCACCCACCAGCTGGTTACTCAGACACTTTCCTCAGTAGGATAGGGTAGAGAAATGAAAGAACAAAGGTGAAAAAAAACCTCACAGGATGAGGTAAAATCTGTTTAGAAAATAAAGGGGAGGAAGGAGGAAGGGAAAATACAACAACAACAACAACAACAACAACAACAACAACAACAAAACAACAACAAAAAATGCAAAGGCACCTTGGGCACTTGGCAGCTATCCATGGTCATCTCTCCACAGACTACTCTTAATAATAGCAAACTATAAATCTTTTCTTACTTATAGAACAGAAAAAAAGTTACTCTTTTTTTTTTTTTTTTTTTTTAAAGATGCAAATGTAACAAATTATAGTTTTTTTATGGTTTTGTTCTGCTTTGAATAAAGCATTTTTCATTAAAAACTATTAGGTCAACAACTCTTTTGCACTGTATTGTCTCCTCTTTCTGTCGAGGAGTGAATGGCTGTATGATGTTAAAACTGAATAGTTCACCCCAAGCCTACTCACTGGGTGAGTAGAGTGAGAAGTGGAGAAAACCTTGACTATACAAACAGTGTCCATAATACCAAAACACTGAAATGTTGTCAGCTCTGTTTTAGTCATAAAACTATATGCTGATTGATACAGGCATCTGTGAAGAAAATTAACTCTTTCTCAGCAGGATCCAATGCAAATATTAATCTTAAATGTTCTGGTGGGACCAGATTAAAATCATATAAGAGTAGAACACTAGTGAAATTTGTTGATTAAAAGCAGTTAATAGAAGATGTCAAAGGACAGAGATCACATAGCTTCAAAATCCAAACTAATTACCTCACATTATTTTAAAAAAGAAATGGACACTTCCCAACGACAATTCATCTCATCTTAGACACACATTTCAGGTTATATCAGATGCACCTGACCTGGGAGACAAAAAAATTTGTCTCTTTGTTCATGACAAATGAAATCTTGCTGGAAGAACTCATATGAAGACTTTACACTGTTATTTCTTTGGTGCTTATACAAATTACAGTCCATCCTACTTCATATACAAACTGATATATTAATTAAAATATCAATACAAAAATTCATAATCAATAATTAGATTATATACTTGCCATTTATAAATCAGCACAGATTTGTTGCTTCCAAAGGCAGCTAGTTGAATTCGGATCCAAACATCTGAATCTTGGACATCCAGAGTTGTGTGAGATGACTTAGATCACACATCTAGAAGAGTTAATGTCATACTTGTCATTCTGGGAGCTTCTCTTAACAGCTATTACAGATAATTTCAGGAGAATGTGGATCAGAAATAAATAATTGCAGAAAAAAAAAGTTAAAGTTTAAAAAGTTAAAAATATAAAGTGTAGTCTGTGTTTTTGTTTTTTTTTTTTTTTTTTTTTTTTTTTGCTTATTCATGTAGCAGTTAATTTCCTACTGAAGACTGACAGCTCTGGAAGCTGAGAAAAAATATCCTTTACTTGTCCACTAGAGATGATGCTGCAACACCAAAAAATTGTTCACACTGAAAAATGCAAAGTAGTGCTGTGAAAGAATGAGTCTTTCCTTCAACTCTGTAGGTGTATGATCTATTTATACCAGTTACATTCACAAGTACTTAGGGACCTTTCAAATAGATTTGATGTTTGGGACCAGTAAATGAAAATGCATTTCATGTGATTTTTTCAAGAAGTTGAATGTGCTCCACTTCAACAGAATGTCATAAAAACAAACAAACAAACAAACAAACAAAAACAACAACATAGTGATCGTAAAAATGAAGACCATGTTGAGTTTGAGCATTCTGATTTCACAAGAGTTAAGAGATCTCACAAGGATTACTGTGGGGGAAGATGTAACTGTGGGCGAGTCACCAAAGAGCTTATGAGACTCTTTGATAGAACCTATCACTGTGACACCTTGGGAGACTGGAGTATAAGACAGAGAGCAAACAGTCTGTTTGCCTTTGAGGATAAACAGGAGGTTCTTTTTGGATGCATTGTTAATCTTGTCACAACTGAGAAACCTTTCATCCTTTATCACTGTTGTTTGGGAGAAGCTAGGCCCAATGAACTGATTACAGAAACTGTTAGAGGAACAGGAACTTCTTGTTTGTAAATGAATGGTATATAAGATGTATGTGTAACACAGTAAAGGAGAACTATTCTGATGCTACAAGAAACTGTGAGAGCTCTCTAACTCGACTGAGTGCTGACAGATTACTTTTACTTAGGTTTTAGCAAGTTTTTAACTGACTTACCTGAATTATTTAACTATGAATTGAAACTTTATCCTTAATTTTTTATTTTTTTTTATGTCTTATCAGCACTCAGAAATTAAGGCAAAAAAAAAAAAAAAAAAAAAGGCTCCATGAGACTTACAAAAGAGTGCATGAGTTTAAAGGTAATTTCAGTACACAGTATCTATTTTTTATAATTTTTTAATCATCGTGTAATATTATTACTTTGTATTCACATATAGAATCTGTTTTATTATTTTCAAGTTAAATAAATATGTCTAGACACTTTCTGTTTAAGATACAAGGTTTAAGTATACATTCTTTAATGGTGACTTCCTTAAAAGCACTTACGTGCATCTGTAACATATGACTGTTCAAGAATTTTCTATCACAAAATTCTTTCCTTGAATAGAATCATAGAAACATAGAATTATCAGGTTGAAAAAACCTTAACGATCATCAAGTCTAACAGCAACCTAACCATACAATCCTAACTCTAACAACCCTCCACTAAATCCTGTTCCTGAGCAACAATGACCATGATACAGTACTATTGATTTGTTTGGTGTATGATGATTCAGAATTTAGACAGCTCAGAGTACAGCTGGTTTAGAACTCTTATGTCAAATGAAATCAAAACTGAATCTTTTGGTGACAAATCCCAGGCATTTTCTACTCTAGTGAAATTATATTTTTTGATATTTGTTTCATTTCATCTTGACCCCAAATCAAACAAATGCAAAACAAGAAAAAGGAATAATATTAAAACTGCTATATGTAATGTAAAACCCCCTTTCCAAAAGATGTTTGTCAAAAGTAATGCTAGGACAGGTACAGTCTTCTTTTCCAGATTTCAAGTAAGTTTAATAATATGCCAACAAAAAATACAGCCTCAAGCTTGAATATTTGGTATATAGCTCAATGTTCAGTAACAACTGTCATCTTCAGGTAGATGCAAACATTTACAGGATTTCAGCATAAAATGTCATTTTCCTTTAATATTTTTGTATGTGTCACAGGCAAAATTAGTATTTGAAATGGAGAGTGTTTTATTCAAAAACATGCTTAAATATAAAGGAATTGAACTGAAAATTTACTGTAAAACTTTCTAATTAAGAGAAGTTAGTTTCACATCAGATGGATAAATTTTGTGTAAGCTGTCATTTAGACTTAGCAGAAGTGGCACTGAATGAGGCACGGCTGCCTTTCACATGATCATACTCCTTGCTTTGAGTTATTATAACACAAGTGGAACAAGACCAATGCAGGAGTTTGCACCTGCGGTTATGTAGAGGTGCTACAATTGCTGTATCAGTATGTCTCTTGCTTTAGGAGATCATCTACCAGATTTACTGTCTTGGCAAGCAGGCCGGAAATATATGGGACAGAAGTACCTCAAGAAATTAGAGAAGCTATAAAAATAGGTTTAGTGGAGCTGCATACATTAAGTCAAAAATAAATTAAGGTTGAAGAAGACTGAAAGTTCTTTAAAGCTCTCTTCTGGTCTCAAATCCCTCTTCCAAATCATGCAAAGCAGAGACAGAGGTCAGTGTCAATGCTAGCTGAATGCTTTAAGCCTTGTGCGATTAAGAGTTTCCATGACAGTGTTTTTCATTATGTCTTCTTTATTCTGATGTACTGCAAAACCAAAACTTTTACCTTAATCATTTTCTTTATGAAAAAGGATTTTTTATTTCCAGCCATTCCTTGCTAAAAATAGTCACACAGACAGTAAGCTGAAGCTAAAGCAAAATATTTAATACTTAAGCTTTGGAATGCTTATTCTTATTTTTCACAAAATGCTCAATATCAACATTATTAAATCCTTTGGTTGTATTTTTCAGTAACATTTGCTGCGACTGGGTCACACAGCTATAATTACCCTGAAATAGATAGGAAAATACATAAAGCTGATGTATCTCTATAAGACTACAGGGCAAACAGCTGAGGTCCATAAAACTTCAATTCAGAAAGGTCAGAGAGACAGACAGAGCAATTCAAAGTGACACAAATCACCAGCCTTTCCCATAATGCTCCATATCCTAGTAGCAAGCAATTAATACAAATCTCAGCCTTCCTTTTACAGTGATAAACAATAATATACTGTTTGCTTCCTTTCATTAGTATTGTAGCAGGACCCAATTTTATCCCAAGGGAAACTATTGAAAGGTGAGAAGGGCCCCATAAGTGAAAGTAAAAAGGCAAGAAGGCTTCACAGTGACTGAGAATAAGGCGAGTGAAGGGGGATAGTTAGAGATAGTTTATAGAAGCAAAAATGTAGAGCTTGTTAGAAAATAAGGGATGGCAGACTCTGTGACTGGGATAGTGAGGGGGATGAAGGCCATACCAATAAGGTTTGAGAACAGCCCGAGGACATTTGGCAGGGAGGTGATTAGATGTCCACAGGGCAAGAAGAAACCGGTTTGGGGAGATGCCCCCCAAAGGTCAGAAGTTTACAGCAAGAAAGGTCAGAAGACTTTGCAAGGAAGATTACAAATCTTCATCCCACCACCCACTATGCATGCGCAAGAGGGGAGGGTCTGCATACTAATGAACTCCCGGGGGTGTAATGAATATGTATCCGAATTCTGGGAAAAAAACTATTGATTATGTATTAGTTTGGCCTATATCTGTAGCACGATTTTTCCAGACGGTGTGCAAGGTAGGAGGAACAATTCCCCTTACACTCGGTGACTGCGTAGCACTGATTAAAACATAGCTGCTTTTATAACTACTTTGTGGTTATAGAGTTTGATTCTGCATGTCCCTATAAGAGTGCAGTGAGGACTGATGAGTGAGCCTTCCCTGTGCCATTGCAACAGCACTCAGAACGGATAGATGTAGGTATGAGTGCAAAATGGAGCTGAAAAGAAAGTACCAGATTACAGGAAGAAGACACATGCTTTGGGAAGCAGGCACAAATTCTAGCTGTCTAGTGAAATTTTGTTGCAAAATTTGGAAAGTTTAAGGGTGATTTATTCTCCCTACTTGTAAGTAATGCTGAGATTAACTTTTTCTTGTGTGTCATATATTACAGTATGTGTCAGAATATTTCTATCAGTCATCACAGAAGATATCAAGAACAAAGACTGAGCAAACATCTCATTGAAATATCATAGAGAACTCAAAATATTAGTGTAATGTGTTTATTAATTTATTAATGTGAAGTTGTCTTCAGGTTATAAGAAACTGATAAAATCTAATATACTAGGACTGCTTTGAAAGCAAAGCTTCCTATTTTATTATGTTGACCCACAGTACTGGGGCAGATGTTGGTTTGTGGTAGCAGAGGTTGAACCTTTCTGTCAATGTTCTATTACCATACTGCTTGACAGATGGCAGCAGAGCAGTAGTCTGACAAAAATGGTGTCTGATATGGAAGAACATATCAAGCAAAGGTGAGTCATTAAATTTCTCCTTGCAGAAAACATTGCACCCATTGACATTCATTGATGCTTGCTGAACATTTATGGAGACCAAACAGCAGATGTGAGAACAATGAGGCAGTGGGTAGTGTGTTTTAGCAGTGGTAATACCATCAGTGGTTCACTTCCACTGGGGCAGATTTTTACAGGCACAGCATGAATGCTCTTGTTCATCACAGGTGAAAATGCATAACTAAAGCTGTTGACTGTGTTGAAAAATAGTGCTTTGCAAATGAGAAGTTTCTCTGTCAATTGTTTTATTGCACTTTTTGTATCTGTTGTGATTCCCATGTATATAAATAGCAGGCATTACTTTTTTAGCAACTTACATATTTTTATCAACTATGTTCTTAAAATTCCATGCAAAATTTATTTATTTCTTTTTGTTTTTGTTTTGTTATCTTGAAGAAGGAAGACTTATTTTTAAAAATTAAGAGAGCAATTTGTAAAGCAACAGATAATTTTTTGCCAATTCTATTGAGATAATATCAGCATGTTCAGTTTATAGTAGTTTTCTGGTGCAGATACATTTGCCCCCAGCATATACATTCTCAGAAGAGGAGGCCCACTCAATTATTTAATATCTGATGGTGAGCCATCTGAACATAACGATTTTTTCGCTTGAGAAGTGCCTCAGCAATGAAAATTTATTTTTGCTGCTAAAGCCCTGGTGACTTCAAGGCACTCAGGTCAATGAATGTTTTGAAATCGTTATTTTCTTGCTCACTTTAGGCTTTCTTTTTATTCACAAAAATAAGTTCAAATACTAAGAATTGGAGAGGGTATTGGAATACTGATGTACTCTTGTCTTTATTTTTCTGTCTTTATCTTGGAGCAGACATTTCTGTTTTTCCTTTGCATTTCTGCTTGCCAAACATCCCAACAGGGTCTTGCTTCCTCACTTTTTGCTACTCAGGAAAAGATTATGTGTTAGCTTTGGACAACATAAAGAATACTAACTAAATACAACTAATGTGATACCAGAAGAAAGAAGGGAACGCAATATTGATCAAATCTGCAAGATGCATTGATCAAAGAACATATTACTGCTGATTTTGCCTTGTTTCAAACTTACTATTTTACTTCAAAATTCCTGTTCTATCCTATTGCTAGTGTAGTACTAAAGTATCTTTCAGCATTCAGTCCTTAATGGAACATTTTATTTTATTTTTTTCTGAGAAAGACTAAATTCCTCTACTGTGCAACATCATCTTAAAAAAGAGTAAATAGTGATGGGCAGTATGGGCAGTAGGGATTTATCAATTTTTCACTTAATCTGTAACTGAAGGTTAATGTCAAAGCATTCATTCATCTCAAATAATAAACTAACAATATTAAATTCAGATAAAGAACCAGTGCATATGGGAACTTCTCTCAATCCACTGTGGATCTGATTCCACTTCACTGCACAGTTAAGTGAATAGATTGAGGTGGATAAAGGAGAGGGAAAATGAGCTCTAGTCTCTTCACTTCAGAGACTTTGCTTTTATCTGTTTTTCAGTCCTCTGGTTACTAACCTAAAGGTTTTATCTTTACCTACTCATTTCAGTCTTTCCTCCATTGTCCATTATACAACATTTCCTGACACCTGATCACTGAAGGAACTCATTAAAGATACTGAAATCTCGATTGTCACTTTGAATACTGTCTATTGCTCTGACTCTGAAACTTCCAGACTAAAGTAAAATGACATTTCATTAACCCTTATTTATGCTATCAGTAAGAGATTAATAACCAAACCAAAAGAAATATTTTTTTTCCAAGAGAGGTAAAATGTTGAAAATCATATTGATAATCTTTCATTTTATGTTGAGGGGTTTATATATATCAATTACGCAAACATTATTTACTTGCTATTTATAAGGTAGCGAAATATAAGGTACCAGTACTGAGAACTATAAAAAGGTGTGTACATACAGATATTTGAGTTTTACAGCTTTTGCTTTTCATATATATGAATGTAATATTTGAACTCAAGTTACCTTTTCCTTCAGCATCTGTCAAAGTTTTCAAAGCTATTATTGCAGATTCACATTCAGAATTAAAATTCATTCATTCTAGCTAGAAAAGTGTCTATGTGACATTCCTTAAAGGATACTTTCTCACAAGTTTGACCTCTATCAATGAAAAATATAGCAATGTTTGCACAAATACAGAGCAGTAAGCACATTTCATCTCTGCTTGAACAAAATGGAGACACATTGACAATTCTGCAGATGCCCAACACATGGTTCATTGTTGCACTGTACCCATTTTTTAAAAAAAGGAACTAGTTTAACTGAGCTATATACTGGTCTATGAAGTTTGCATGCAGGACTCTAGCCAAGGTGATAAGCAAGGGTCACAAAATGTGTTTTCAGCCCCTGCAGCAGCTCCAGTTGAATAACCAGCTTAGGTGATAAATTCAAAATGGCAGACTTCATATAGTAAAGCTTTATGTCACTTATGATCCAGATTACTCAGATTTAAAGTGACAATACAAGATTTGGGAGATAATAAAACTGACAAAATGCATTACTGAAACACACAAAAAGCATCAACTTTAGTGACTTATTTCTCTTCTACAAAATCAATGGGCAAACTTCCACTGAATTTAAAAGCAGAAAGAACCTTTAATGGTTTAAATTAAATGTTACTTAGGATGGAAAAACAGAGTGATAAAGTGCCTTTCACAATTCTCTTTCCTGCACAACCAAATTCTCTATCATTCCATTCCTCACGCTATTAAAAACAAAACAAAATAAAACAACAACAACAAAAAAAACAAAGCTTACAGAAATGAATATTTTGATCAGAGCTAATTACATTCATATTTCCATCAAAGAATAGGTATTAATAGAATTGGTATTTCTTCTGACAGTTTCCAAGAGAATAAAAAAAAATTAAATATCCCCTCCTTTATTTCATCATATTTCTTTCTGTTTCACAACTAAGTTCTTGTGCTGAGTTACCATGGAGAAAACAAATTCTATGGAAATGGTTCAAATTTACACAATATTTTTCCTAACAGTTATGGTTTTCTACTTCGAATAAAAAGAAAGCAAGCTGGATGGAGGTAGAGCTGGGGAAGGGCAGGGCAGAAATATGACAATTGATTTTGAATCCATTTGCTTATTCTAATAAGGAAAAAATCAGGAGGAAAATAATACTTAATATAATCATTTCTACTTATGAAGGTTTGTTAAATATATTTGATATTCAAGTTCAGAAACTGGCATTTATTGTGCAGTTTGAAGTAAGGACATGAACCTCTACTAACTTAATCTTTACATATCACTGAGATTTGCAGACATTTTTTCTTAAAGTTCAGTGAAAATTTTGTCACATATACACTCACTAAATTCTTCCTGGGTTATTATTCTAGAGATATTTATTTATCTTACCAGTGAACAGTAAATGAAATAAATATTGTTAGAAAAATGAAAATGGGAAAATGTTACCACATGAAGAGTTGAGTGCTTATATATTAATGGGCCTGGATATGTTTGTCAACTTTGAATTAACAAAATATTTATGAATAGAACTTGTTTGATTTTTCTGTGCATTTTAAGCAAGTAAAAGAACAATCAGGCTGTCATGAAATAAAAGATTACCAGTGCTTAACCAGTCTCTGAGGAAAAAATTTCTTCCTAACATCCAAACTTAACTTCCCCTCCTTTAAGTTTAAAACGATTTCCACTTCTCCTATCCTTATCTGCTCACATAAAAAGAACTCCTCTATCATTTTCATGAGATCTGTTTAACTACTGAAAGAACAGTGTGAGATCTCCCTGCAAGTCTTCTCCAGGCTGGATGAGCCCAGCTGCCTCAGCCTTTCTTCAAAGGAGAGGTGCTCCAGCTCTCTGAACATATTCGCTTTGGACCTGCTGTGTGCTGTGTGGAACAACAGTTCCACACTATTCACATGCTTGGGACCCCAGACCTGAACACAGAACTCCAAGAATTTATCCACAGGACTGTTCTCAGTGAGTTCTTCCTGCAGTCTGTACACATACATGGGACTGCTCCAACCCAAGTGCAGCATCTTGTACTTAGAGTTGCTGAACCTCATGGGTCATGTGGACCCAATGCTCAAGTTTGTCCAGGTCTCTCTGGATGGCATAACTTCCTTCTGTTGTGTCAGCTGCGCCACTCAGCTTGGTGTCACCTGCAAAGTTGCTGCGGGTTTGCTCAATCCCATCATCTGTCCTTTATAAAGATGCTGAAGATCACAGATCCCAAGACTGAGCCCTGAAGGACATGTTTTGTCATCATCCTCCTGCTGGACATAGAGCCACTGACTGCAAATTTCTGCTATGACCATCAATTCCTTATCCACCAAATAATGCACCCTTCAAATCCGTACCTCCTCAGTTTAGAGATAAGGATCACTTTAGAGATAAAGAGGTAGTATAGGAAGGGCTTTACAGAAGTCCACAAAGATTACATCAATCTTTTGTTTTTGATTTATGCAGTCAGTGTGGAAGGCCATCAGTCTGGTCAAGCTCAATCAATCCTTGGTGAAGCCATGCTAGCTGTCTCAGATATCCTAATTATCTTGTACACTCCTTTGTTGTTTCCAGGAGAATCTATTCCATGATCTTTCCAAGTACAAAAGTGAGGCTTACCAATCTATAGTTTCCTGAAAGAGATTTTATTTCTACTTAAATACTTCTTTTTTTTTTTTCATTATTTTTAAAAATTGGAGTGGTGTTTCCCTTTTCCCAATCACCAGGGACTTCACTTGGCAGCCATGACTTTTCAAATATGATGGAGAATGGCTTAGCAACATCAGCCAATTCGTTCAGGACTCTGGGATGCATGTAATCTGGCCCCATACACTTGTACACATTCAGGTCCATTGGGTGGTCTCAAACCTTCACTTCACCTACAGTAGGAGCAATATTTTGCCCTCTGTCCTCACCTAGAGGTTCAGGGATGTGAGAGACATAAGAAATCTCACTGCCAGTGAAGACTGAAGAAGGTACTCAGTACCTCAACCTACCCCATGTCTACTGTTACCGGTTCACTTTTCTCATTTATCAGAGGTGGTATACTCTTTTTCTGTACCTACAGTCAACTTCTAGACAGCTATACGCACCAGAATTTTTTTCATTTTCATTTTCTAATTGAAACATACAAAATCATCGTTATCCCTTTGGTTTTGGTTTGTTTGTTCATTTGTTCTTTGTTTTCTTTTTTTTTTTCATTTGTTTGTTTGTTTGCTTGTTTGTTCTGTGGGTCATTATAAGCACTTTCACTGCTTTCATTCAACGTGCATTACTCTGGTCATCATGAATGACAGAATACTGCAGCAAATATTTGTCATATATAAAATGAGGAATCAACCAGAGCCTAAACCATTTGTAAGGTTATGAAACAATACTATATTAACTCTTAAAAAACTGAAACTCAGGCCTGTAGGTTGGCACAGATATGTAATTAAAAGGTGTCTGACTGCTAAACTTTTCTGTTCCTACACTAATCTCTTCAGTGCAGTGATTTTAGGGTTAGTATATTGTAATAAATTCCAGAAGGATTTTTTTTTTCCTCCTTGAGAGTCTTCTCCTCACTACTCGTGAAGGTGATTCAGGATCTCTCTCTGATACTAAGATGTTCTTTCCTCTTCTCAGAAGCCTGCAAATCTGTAGCAAATTTATTTTTATAACATTTAATGCAAAACTTCTTCCTGAGCACATTGTTTTATCTTAGAGAAATATATTTTCTGCCAACCCAACTATCAGTGAACATAAGGCAGTGATGACAAGGCATCCAGACAGCCTTGTTCCTTAAACATTATCTCCCTTCTAGGAAGTATACAAATGTGCAGATATATGTCTGTTTGTACTTGATAACTGGTAGTTGATTGTTTTACCATCTACCCTTAGAAACAGTATCTTAATCTCCAGAGAAAAATAAATTTTAATTATAAAAGTTCTGATGTAAAAAGTAGGAAAGAATTTGACTAAATTCTCAAAGATGAATTTTCAAAATTTAAGAAAAATGAAATCAAATTTAGAAATCAACTTATTTAATCCTTTCTAATTATAGAAGGACTAGTACTATTTTAGGTGAAAGTTAAATTTCTCACAGGTTACACAAAAAATCTGGGATTCTTACAGAAAATCTTGCAGTAAATCTTCTGAAAACAATCAAGGATTAATGTTGGCAACACATATATTGGCACTGCAATGTACTGTGGAGACACTTGAGCCACCTTAAACTTCTACAGAACACTTAAACTAGTTTACCTGGTGATCCTTGCTGCCATATCTGCCAACAGTACTTACAGTGACAAACTAACTGATTAGAAGAGATTTTTTGAGGCTTCTGTGTTATAGACACAAACACAGTACTGTTATTTGGAGAAATTTTAAAGAGGAACTCCTTGTTCTGTGTTGTACAGGTGAGCTGACTAAGTACGTAATCAGGAAGCAGTTAAACTTCTCTTGCAAGCATAAATGTCCATTATGTTTTCAGTTTGACTGCTTCTTAAGGCGAGGTGCTACTGACATGAGTAACAGTTGTCTTCAGAATGTTTCTGGAAAGGCAGAGTAGGCAGAGAGAGTTGTTCTTACAGTGGTCTATTATTCCAAACTCTTTGAACTGTTGTCCATGCAAGAGAAGTCTAAATTCCTGTTAAGTGATCTTTTTATGTATGTATTGAAATCTAGACCAAAACACATGATCACTCCAGTAACTGTCTTGAGCAGTTTCCAATTGAGCACAAGGGAGATAATTAATTCATTTTTCTTTTTCTAGACCCTGGAAGATCACTGTTAAATTTTTCTTCCCTGTAAAATATGTTTAAACTGCAAAATCAGGATTTGAGATTAAAATGTGACCACAATGTGTAACAACTGACTTGTTCCCTGAAAAAAAAAGTCTAGCTGCCCTTTGCTTTCATCATGATTGCCTTGTTGATTATATTACTGGCAGAAAGAGGTGACATTTATAGCATAGGACAAGTAAGAGGGAAATGAAAGTGGCCATGGCCTTGTTCGTGGAGTCCAAGAAGAGCACACACTCCTTCTCCACACAAGTGTACCTTAGTTCAAAACCTTCGAGAAAAAGATTTTCAATTCTGCTTCTGTGCGCTCTACAGACATAGGAAAACTTTAGATAAACAGAAAGAAGACAAGGAACACGCCCAGTTACACGGAGAGATAAGTGGTAAAAACCATGAGGCATTCCTCTGGAATAGTTCAAGCAGACGGGACTCTGGGGCTTGTAAATACATGTTCCATAAATGTGGGCTGTGGTTACAAAATCTACTTAATTCAAGTGACCATAACAGAAATCTTTCTCAAAATATTTTCACCTGTCATATCTGAATTTGATTTCCAATTATTATTAACGTAATTTAGACAAAAACAAGCAAACAAACAAAAAACCACCACCAACAAAAAACATCAAGTCATTTTTCCTCAAGTGGTCAACAAGTCACTTTTGCAGTGTTGAAATCACTTATTATTGCCACACAGAGCATGTAAATTCAAGTTCTCCACGAGTACATTCTATTTCCCCCAAATGTGACAAGAACCATGGAAACAGGAGAAGTTACTAAGAGATGCATGAGCATTGCTTTTTAATGAACTCGAGCTTTGCTTTACTTAAGTACAAAGCTTTCACACCACAACATTTTCTTTGTCTTATCCTTAGTTTTGTTTTGTTTTTTCCTCTCTCAAGTTCTGTCACTGTTTTTGTTTGTTTTGTTTGTTTGTTTGTTTTTCTCTCTAGGGGACATTTACTCTCATCAGAGCATCATTAATTACAGTTTGTTTGTGGCATCTGCTGTCACTCATAATGAGGTTCTAAACTTTTGATAAAAATCTTTTTTTATTAACCTTCACAGTTTTCGTTTTAAATTCTTAATGTGCCATCCATCCCTTGTTTCTAAGGAAATAAGAGTTATAAAAAGAAGGCTATTCTTTTCTCCTAATTTGTGTTGTTTTTTTTTTTTCTTTTTCTTTTTTTTTTTTGGTAATGAATATGTTGCTACTCCCTCCTTACATAATGAAGCCTATTGTTGCCAAAGTAATCTTTCTTAGGGAGGTAGAAATAGATAGTTCTGCTGAAGATGTGTGATTTTACTGTTGCGAAGTAGGGGAGAGTATCAAGTGTGCTTATAACAAAAGGATCAACGTAAACACACTAAAAACAGCAGTATGAATCTTTCCCTAGGGTGAGGTAGATTATGGATGAGCTGAAAACCCACCTCTTACAGATAAAATATATACATTATTTTCTAGTTAAATATTTTTAATTTTATTTCTCTGTGTCTCAAATAGACCCAACTTGTCTTAGGAATTATATATATGTATATATTTGAACAGTCCTATTTTAGATCATAGCTAACTTGTCTCTTAAGAACTGCAAGAGAAATTATTACAAAATATGCAAATCTGATCAGATGTGGAAAAATTACACATTTTACAGCCTGAATTACAATGTTCCTATTCTGATTACTCTTCATCCTCTAACACATTTTCTGGAGGCTGGGTGTCACTTAAGAAATAACTTGTGGAAACATAAGTTTGAATACATTTAAGAACATTAGTAATTGTATTTTTTTATTATTAATATTATTAATTATAACAACTATTATTATTGTTAATATTATTAATTAACAACTTCTTTTGTCAGTTAACAAATGAATGAACTCAAACTGTGACCTTGGAAATAACTGTAAGCCTAAAGTGAGCTTAAAATGAAGATCAAACTTGAAAAATACCTTTTCCAAAGTATGATAAGCAACATGTTGCCACAGAAATTGGAGTTTGAAACAGAGAAGGGTAGGGCACAGCTGCCAGCCTGAAGTATTTCTTAATGAGCTGAAACTGGAATGTATTTTAGCACATGATCTTTTGGCTGTACTGGCATGTCTTCATTTTGTAAATGTGGTTTATATCTTAGATCACTCCTCTTTCACAGTTTTGCTATGATGTGAAATTGCATTTCAAGAGAATAATGCACCAAAGAGGATCAGCTGCTGCACAAAATATTATGACTACTATGAAGGAAAGCACATCTAACGTTGACATTTGTTCCTATATCAGATCAGAAATACATTATTGCTTATTTCTAGCCAGTACAAATACATTATTAATGACTACCCTCAGCATCCCATACAGTATAAGTTTTCTTCTGTTTTATTTTAATGTGATACAATAAAAGCATAAAATGATGCAAAGTAATCTGTAATTATTTAACAAAATTTTGCTTTTTTAATGTAATTAACTTCTTAAAAACTTCTTACATCTCTTCACCCTTTTATTTAATAGTGTATATTAGTGTATTATTAGTGTATATTATTTAATAGTGTATATTTCATGGAACTTATGGGAAATAAAAATAGGAAAAAAATAAGAAGTTTTAGACTTGACAAACACCAGGTTTGAGGATTTTGCAACTGCTAAAGCCAGAAGAATTTTTTATAAATTATTATAAATATATATATATATAGTATATAAATTCTATTACAGAGACAAGAGAAAGGGAAAAGCATTTTAAAATTGCAGAATGATCTGGATCTCATGTCTCTTCTAATGTATTCCTTGCACCATTAGTTTGGGAAATACAGAGACTAGATTAGTAGTTTCAAACATTGAGATAGGCTTCTGAAACTGATAATTAATATCATACAAAATGTAATGCATAAATTCCCAGAATCAAAGAAACATGACCGACATTTTACAAGGTCAGACAGTGCTAAGACAAAGAGAATGGTTTAAACTTAAAGAGGGGAAATTTTGATTGGATACTAGGAAGAAATTTCTTTATTCAGAGGATGATCTTTACTCAGAGGCTGTCCAGAGAGGTTGTGGATGCCCCATCCTTGGAGGTGTTCAAAGCCAGGCTGGATGGGATTGTGGACAGCCTGCTGGGAAACTTTCCCACAACAGGGTGATTGCAACTAAATATTCTTTAAGGTCCCTTCCAATCCAAGCTGTTCTATGAATCTATGATTCTATGATAACATAGTAGCAATAAATAATTTTTCATAACCTCTTTTTCTTTAATACTATTAATCATAAATTTTCTCCTATTTATAATTCATTTTGTATTTCATCTCATCAAGAACTAGAATTTAAATCTTCCCAGAAGAAGAGTAAACCTATCTAAAGGAGATAAGCAAGCCAAGTCAGTGACTGTGTGCCTCAGTTTTGCTCTGCTTTATAATCAGATCTGCTGTGTTTCCTCCTGTCTTTATTAGTTTTTTTGGTTGATTAAATTATTTTCCTCATTAAAAAAAAAACAAAACAACATAGCTCTAAACATGTAAATAAACTAGCAATAAACTAGCATAAAAGTGCATATTGTATGTTTCACAACAATCAATTCTCACTATAGCTAAGAAACCTAATATGATGAAAGACTGCATTTCTGTTGAACTCTTCATTTCAGTAGGCAGTTTCAGGCCTATCATTTAACTTGTGGCTTGTCAGAAAATTTTAAAATGACTTCCTTCCTTCTAAGGAACGAATGATGACTTAACCCTTTCCTTCTTCACCCACAGACAGATATGTACTCACACCTCCCATCTTCAGTGGTTGATTGTAGCTGCAGAAGCAGCAGATTTCATTAAACTCATTAGAAGCAGCTCAGATCTCAGGAAGAGATCTCTGGAATATTTGTAGACTGAACACCAGATTCTTTAATTTTTTAGACAGATCTTCATAATCTGATGTGAAGGCCAGAATTTGAACACCACTTACAACCAGACAGATTGCTCCTCAGACAGATCCTTCAAACAAAATAGACACACCACTTCATGCATTTAAACCAACTGTGTGTGTATCATGGCTTTTTGAGTTGAATTGTTTCCTACACATTTTTACAGTATATTTAATTATGGTCCTACTGATTTATTCTGACTGATCCTATGCAATGATCTGTCTAGGCATCCAGACGTATTTTCCAGCCTTGGTCCAATAGAATGCTTTTCTCCGTAAGTATTGTTAATGGTGTCCTATCTTCCCTGTGCAGCACTGTCACCTTGCACTGCTCTCTTCTGTGTATCTGTAGGAAAAGTGCAATATAGCACTGCCACCCAGGGGAAAGGAGACAGAGAGCAGTATCAGTCAGTGTGTGCTTGTGTTTAACTGCAGGCAAAGCTTAGAAACAGAAAACACATTAATCTTTCCTGAGGCGGCAGGGAAATGATTGAGTGTCAGCTTCTTTAAATTATTTAGGAGCTGCCTAAAAATATGATCATATCAGTTGAAAGATACAGGTATAACAAACCTCAGATAAAACATATAACTCGGGTAAATGGTTGTAAAATCATGCTTTCTGTGACAATGATTGTCTAAAACATAGCAAGATTATTATTTTTTTAATTATTATTCTTTATGTGCTTTTTTTTTTTTAGTTTTTATTTAAGAATGAACATTCATAATTAGGATCTAGTTCTAGTCTTGCTTTTTTCAGGACTATTTTAGAAACTTTCTACCTCTTTTCATTTCATTTAGATATCTCTGATATAAATGTCTCTCTTTTCAGCTCCCAAAGCCTCTGTTCATAATAGTAAAAATGCAATTATATGTATAGATAAAATCTTTTATTAGATCTTTTATTAATCATAGCTAAGGAAAACTATTTCAAAGCATAAAAACCTTCTTCAACACTTTTTCTTCTACTCATGATTTACTAGCCAAACTTTTCTGTACTATCATTTGCTGACCAGATTTGGTACTGCAGCAAGACTTTCTCCAGAAATATATGATGCCAGCTAACTTCTTGCTTGAAGACTTCATGTATATTTGTGTTGCTAAGGACTTGAGATAGTGCAGATATATTATGAAGAGAAATAATATGTTGTTTATATCGGTTAAAAAGTAAACTAATGAGTGAGCTCATGGGCTCACTCACAGCTTGGCCTGGTTCATTTCATGTGGAGTTTGTCTGTTGTCACAGAATCTTTTCCCTTCACTCATTTTTCTAGCTGGTTCAATAGACATAGTTTCTGGAATAGAGTTTTCACACCTAAATGATGTCTGGGAAACTGGTATTAGACTTCAGGGCTAGGGTAAAAAAAAAAAAAAAAAAAAAAAAAAGTATAATACAGGAGCCACTGTGAACAAATACAGCCTTGAGATACTGCTCAAGAAAATGTGGGGTTGCTTGGTGGAGGGCTGAGAGGAGACAGCAGGCTGTCTGGCCTGGTTGTGAGAAGGAAGAACATCCCAGAAACTGATGAAAACCTGGCTGAATCTGCTGAACTACAAGTTCAACAAGACCAAATGCCGGATCCTGCACTTCAGCTACAACAACCCCAGGCGACGCTACAGGCTTGGGGCGATGTGGCTGGAGAACTGCATAGAGGAAATGGACCTGGGGGTATTGATTGATGGTCGGCTGAACATGAACCGACAGTGTGCCCAGGTGGCCAAGAAGGCCAATGGCATTCTGGCTTGCATCAGAAACAGTGTTGCCAGCAGGAGCAGAAAAGTGATTGTTCCGCTGTACTCAACACTAGTGAGGCCTCACCTCGAGTACTGTGTCCAGCTTCGGGCCCCTGTCTCACTCCGATTTATAGGAGGGAGATGAGGTTCTTTTAATATTATATACCCGGCGCGAGATTAAGAAACAATGGTTCAAATGTTGGTCCGATCAGTTTATTATAAATCCTAATCAGGGAGACGGGGAAGGGAAGGAGGGTGACAGAAAAGAGAGGAAAGAAGCAAGAATTGCGTAAAGCGGGGATAGTCACCACCAGGATCCAGCAGCGATCCCGTTGCACGACGTTTCGATGGTCCGAGGTAGAAGCAGCAGGGGGGGAGAGAGAAGCAGCGTGGCCGGCCTTGGGCAGCAAGCAGGTGGCAGAAGGAAGTCGCGGAGCTGATCCAGGGGAAGCAGCAGGACTCAGGTAGCAGGCCCAGGGGAGTCCGCCAGCACGCAGGAATTCCGTGGTGAGGGATCTGATGGCAGACACCTACCCTCATGGTTTTCGGTTCCTCCTTTTATCCTCCTTTTTCTCCTGCCTACGTGACACCCCTGGGTGCTTGAGCAAGAGTCATGTGGTATCCCCCGAGATGGCCATCATCCTGAGATAAGTCCACACAAAAGACCGCTTCACAGCTATTTAGCTGCAGCTTATCTTCCTCTCCTTGCCCCTGGCCTTGTCCATCAAAGTTCTCCAGACAAAGGATTTCACAATCTTTGCCCAGGACTTGCCTGGACTTGTTCATCTATGTCCTTCAGGCAAAGATTTCACCACCTTTGCCCAGGACTTGCCTGGACTTGTATAAGTCCATCTGTGTCCCCAGCAAGCTTTGAGACACTGATGTTAGCAGAATAATATCTTACAGCCCCTCACTTCAAGAAAGACATTCAGGCCCTGGAATGTCTTCAGTGGAGGGCAACAAAGCTGGTGAGGGGTCTGGAACACAGGCCATATGAGGAGAGGCTGAAGGAGCTGGGAATGTTCAGCCTGGAGAAGAGGAGGCTCAGAGGAGACCTCATTGCTCTCTATAACTTCCTGAAGGGAGGTTGTAGTGAGCTGGGGGTCGGCCTCTTCTCTCGTGTCATTAGTGACATTAGGAAGTATTACTTTTCAGAAAGGGTGGTCAGGCACTGGAATGGACTGCCCAGGGAGGTGGTGGAGTCGCCGACCCTGGGGTGTTCAAGGAAAGACTGGATGTTGTGTTGAGGGACATGGTTTAGTGGGAGCTACTGGTAATAGGTGAACGGTTGGACTGGCTGATCTTTTAGGTCTTTTCCAACCTTGGTGATTCTATGATTCTATGAACTACAGATAAACAAAGAAAAAAGTGACAAAAACTTATTACTAAAATTTTGGTAATAAGGAGGTCAGAATGGGCAGAAAAACTGACTGTTACCTTAATTAGTTTTAAGTACATGTCATTTAAACTATCTCTACATGTAAAGAAAAGAAACAAATAAATTATATTGTTAAATTTGAGTAAAACAAATTTACATCTAGTGGTCTTTTCTAATACATCCACATACACACTTACAAAATAACTGAATAAGGTGACAACTTCTAGGCTTTCCAAACTGCCTGTTACGTCCGTTCTGCTTTGTATCTGGCCCAAGACAATGGCCCAGCAGGAAAAATTGTGAAGCAGAGTGGATTTCTCTGGGTGGATTTGGTTTGTGATGTACCATTTGGCTGTATTCAGAGGAAAATTGTACTATGTTACAGATTTGTTTGACAACTAATACTTTTTTTTTTTTTTTTTGGTAAACAAAATGCCAAGTAGACTGGAACAGGAGCGCCTAACAACACATGAGGCATTCAATCTTGATAAAAGAAGACTGAAGGGAAAGTAGATGAAGATCAAGATGTGCCATCACAGGTAATATCTCTCTGTAATCACTATAAGTTAGTTTAATATTTTTTTCATGCGATTAATTGAGATAAAGTATGCTTTCAAATGTTTTGTTTGCATTTGAAAAAAGAGGATAACTTGGTTTGGTCCAGAAAGAGAAACAGTCAGTCACATTTTTTTTTACTGTGACTTAGGAAAAAGAAAAGATGTAAAATGCAAACAAAGAACTGTGAAATATCAGATATTCCTATTTACTTATTTAATAATTTGTAAGTGATTCTTATAGATCCTATTGAGAGGAATGAGTGTCTGGGAAAAGGGAGACTTCCCCTTTGTCATGGAGCATCTGATCAGAGATCATCTTGGCAAACTCAATGAGCACATATTCATGGGTCCCAATTGGATATACCCGTGAGTGAGCACTCATGGCAAGCTTCTTTCTATCATCTTTGAAGGCTCATGGAGAATGGGAGAGGTTCTTGGAGACTAAGGAAAGCCAATGTCATTCCAGTCTTCAAAAAGAGCAAGGAGGATTGTGGATGTCCAAGAGATTATGGATGCCCCTTCCCAGGATGAATTCAAGGCCAGGCTGGATGTCGCTCTGAGCAGCCTGGTCTAGTGGTTGGTGGTTGGTGACCCTGCATGTAGCAGGGGGGTTGAAACTAGGTGATCTTTGAGGTCCTTTCAACCCAGGCTACTCTGTGATTCTATGATTTTATGATTACACTAGATGATCTCCAGAGGTCCCTTCCAACCCCTAAGATCCTGTGATTCTGTGGTTCTGTGTTTGTAAGAGATTATTCTTGTACATCATTGTCTCAAAGCTTGGTGGGGACACAGAAGACCAAGTCCAAGCAAGTCCTGGGCCAGGCTTGAGTAATCCTTTGTCTGGAGAACTTCGATGGACAAGTCCTGGGCAAGGGTTGTGAAATCCTTTGGCTGAGGGGCACAGATGGACAAGGCCAGGGTCAACGAGAGAGAGATAAGCTGCAGCTTAATGGCCGGAAGCGGTCTTTTGTGTGGACTTATCTCGAGGAAGATGGCCATCTCAGGGGGTACTCACATGACTCTTGCTCAAGCGCCCAGGGATGTCACGTAGGCAGAAAAAGAAGAAGGATAAAATGGGGACCTACAGTCATGAAGTTTAGGTTTTCTGGTAACAAATTCCTCGGGAAGAAGAACAGAGATTTTCTGGCAACAGATTCCTCAGGAAGAAGAAGATGTTTCTGCCATGAGAAGCCTCATGACCTTCCTCTCTCCCTCCTGGACTTGCTCTGCGGTCTACCATGATGCTAAAGAAGAACAAAGGTGTCTGCCATCAGATTCCTCACTACGGAATTCCTGCATGTTGACGAACTCTCCTGGCCTGCTACCTGGGTCCTGCTGCTTCCTTCCGGGTTGGCTCTGTGACTTCTTCCTGCTACCTGCTTGCCCAAGGCCAGCCACGCTGCTGCTCCCCTTCCCCCCCCCCCCCAACTGCTAGATCCTGATGGTGACTATCCCCGCTTTATGCAATTCTTGCTTCTTTCCTATCTTTTCTATTGCCCTCCTTCCCTTCCCCGTCTCCCTGATTAGGATTTATAATAAACTGGTTGTACCAACATTTGAACCTTTGTTTCTTAATCTCACGTCGGGTATACATATATTACAAGAACTAAATCTCTCTCTTATAAATTGGAGCGAGTCAGTGTTATAGTGACTGTGTCCAAGAATTACATACATTTTAAAAGTACTGAATGTGTTTCCTTTGTAATTTTAGTGAGTGTTGTTTCATAATTTTTCTATGCCATGAAGTGAATAACTATGCATTCTATACATATTTTATGATTTCATACACATATTTCTTCTTATTGATTTTTACATAATGTAAAATGCAATGTAATTGAAACTGAAATTTATCTATGTTCTAATTACTATAATTCCCTTTAAACTTGCTGAAACTGCAGTTTGCTTATTCTGTTACAGAACAATTGGCACTAACTAGAAGTTGACAGAAGATGGTTAACATTTAATGTAAAAATATTAACGAAAAAGTGTATTGGTTATTCTTTAAACATCTGCGTGCTTGATTTTCTATTAAACCAAACATACGGCAGAGATACTTATGGAATTAATGATAGTAGATAGTATTTTTTTTTTTAATAAATGCAAGTATAATCATAATATTTTTTAGTGACATTGTGAATTAACATTTTACTCTGAAGAAAATCATTTTTTCCTTTCCTATATTTCAGCTAGATTCTAATCTCTGTCTATTCTTTCTTGCTTGCTATATGATTTAGCATTAAGAGATCTTTTTTCTTGAGTTACTTTATCAATCATCTTTTGAAAGTCTTACATCATGCAATTCATTTCTCTTATCTACTGTTTTTTTTTTTTTGTGAGCTGAATATAAAAGTCTAGCTCAAAAAAAACAAAAAATCTAAAACATTAGCAAATCATTATTTCCTTTTGAAATAACTTAGGTTTGTGAGTGAAGATAATCCTGCTGTTTTATTCAATTGTAATTTCAGTCATTTTTCTAATTTATACATAGGCCTTGATGATCTCTTATTCCTCATTTGACATCAATGATTTAATCTTTTGTTTTAATTCTCTAGTGTAATAGCTGTTCAGAGGGGAGGGTTTATCTTTGCTAACATCTCTTTTGGATATTTTCAGAATGATATGGTTCTCAGACAAGTATTTTGAAAAACATTTGTACTGACCTTTTGGATTCCTCATATGACTTGAGTTAATCAGGCTGCAGTTCATACATGATTAAGCTTCATTTACAAAAGGTTATTTGGTACTTACAGGTCTTGGTGTGTGTGTGAGTGTGTGAGGAGGAGCAGTTCTGGTCTTAAGTTGGGGGAATTTTTTGAAAGATCTGAGTTGGAACTATCTACATTGATTTCAGTAAATTCAGTAGTGCAACAACACTTTTTCTGGGCACAAATAATTAATCACTTCTTCACTTGAAAAGATTCACAATCCCTGGACTTGTTTCAGGGAAATTTGTACTTTTCCAAAAACAAGCTGAGTTCAAGAAGGGACTGAGCATGGACAAAACATTGTTCCCAAAAAAAGAGATGACCACTTTCTATTCAGACTCAGGGCTAGAAGAATCATCACAGGGACACTTAATCACAGAATCACAGAAACATAGAATTGTAGCAGTTGAAAGGGACCTCCAGAGATCATCAAATCCAATCCCCTGCAAAGCAGGCTGCACACAGGTGTCCAGGAAGATCTTGAATATCTCCAGAGAAGGAGAATCCACAACCTCCCTGGGCAGCCTGTTCCAGTCCTCCGTCACCCTCACCGTGAAGAAGTTCCTTTGTAGTGGAGCGGAACTTCCTGTGCTACTGTTTATGGCCATTTTCCCTTGTTCTGTCTCCACAGACCATTGAAAAGAGGTTGGCCATGTCCCTTCAACTCCCACACTTAATCTGTTAGTCTAGATGGAGATGCAGACTCCTGAAATGAAATTTTGGGTTAAACATAATGAACTCTGTATTTTACCTTTGTATTTCATGCAAAGCATTCTAATTTTGTACTGTGTGAGAAGTTTATTATTATATAGAACTGTTGGCCTAATTTTTAAGTATTTTAATCATCATACTAAAGTGTACAGATAATGGCTAATAGATTGTGTTTTCTTTCCTTCACAAATATATTGCTTATTCTGTAAAATTACAATAACAGTCAAGTTTTACCTGTTCACAAATATATATTATACATATAATGAATAAATATATTTAAAACACCAGAAAAAGTAAAAAGAATTCATTGAGGTTTTTAGAATTTATGATCCCTTTTAACCTCAGAAATGCAAATTTACAAAGATCTTCCTGTAAGTAAAATAGTAAATAAAGCAGTATGGACTTGAGTATGTGTTCACTTCATTTAGGAAGTATTCAGAACTGGAGATCACATCTCTGGAGAATGAAAGGAGTCATGTTACTAAAAGTGAGATTACACTAATTTTCCTAACTATAAATATAAGCTAACATAGAATCATAGAAACAGAATTGCTTAGGTTGGAAGGGACCTTAAAGATACTTTAGTTCCAATGTCCCTACCATGATCAGGGTTGGTATCCACTAAATAAGGGTGCACATTGCACCACTGAACTTTGTATTGAATGCCTCCAAGAATGAGCATCCACAACAATATTGGCCACTCGTTGAGATTTTCATTCACCAAAACTAGGTTAAGATAGAATTTCTTTAAAATAAAATTAGTCAAAGATCCTGTAGAAATAGCCAATAGCACTCAGGCCATAGACTAATTATTACTACTGAGAAAGCTGCTCTGAAAGCATAGCATCTGTGAAACAGTTGTTCACCTCTGCTGCAGCAGATTTTTATGAGCTCTTGTATTCTCAGAATACAAGCTCTTGTTCTGCAAGTGAAAATGCATCGCTAATGATGGTGACTGTGTTGAAAAACAGTGTTTTATAGTTAAGAATTTGCAGTATCAAACAGCAAATTGATATGAAATATTTTTCTATACAGAATAGCAAATTATATCAAATTTTGTGCTCTCTGTATCTAATATAGTTTCCATGGAAATAAATAGGAAGCATTATTTTTGGAACTACCTATATCTTCAAATACCACAAGAATGAGTGTAAAAATAAATAAATAAATAAATTAATTAAATTAAATTGAAAAACTGACTAATACATTTTGTCTAGTGTCTCTGTTGGATGTTAGGTTGTGTATGTGTCTTTTGTGAGTTCCAAATTGCTGTTGTGAATATTTATGATGAAGTGAAAGGAGTTAGTAGACAGCAAAACTAGTGGATCAAAAGAAAAAGAAAATATGCACTGCTGATTTTCCAGTGGGTACCATGTTCTTTGTAGCATTACAAGTTTGCATTTCTTACACGATATTTTATTTGAACAAGCAAATATTGTTTTATTATTTAAGGATAATAAATCTTGGGATCTAAAAATATTAGTTAATATAATTTTCAATAGCTGTAATATTGATGTAATGTGCAACTAACTCGTCCAGAATAAATGAAGTTTTACAAATGAACTAAACATATAGTTATTAATCTCTTTCTCCATTTCTTTCTTTTCCTTTCCCATCGTTACTTCTTTCTCTTTCGCACTATCCTTACACCACCCAAACTTGAATTTCAATAAAGAGCCAGAAATAATTATCTTTATTATTGTGAAGATTCTCTCTGTGTACATAATCTTCTGATCTAAATTTGCCAAGCACAAATAATAATACTTTGTTATATAATCTAAATATTTTAAGAAATATAATTAAAGTTCTATCAATTTATCATCAAGAAACTATATTTTCACCCCACAAAAATGTTATTGTTAGTTTTAAACGACAGGTAGAGATTATCTTCCTTTTTTTTTTTTTAAATAATTTATTTATATTATAAAATTAACTATGAATGTAACTCCTTTTGGTGGTGAAATTTTCGTCGTAGTGTTACATGTCGTCAAACTAACCACCAGGTGGCGGTCTAATCCAACGAAAGACATAATTTTATACACTGTAGATGCACTTAAAGCTGAAAAGAGAGGGGAGGGGAGGGAAAAAAAAAAAAAAAAAAAAAAAAAAGCCAGGTGCACCCAGTAACAATTACGTTTGTTTTTAACCCCCTAGAGTCTGTTCTGTCTGTAACTCACAGTTATAGTCAACTGCTGTAGAAGTGTCTAATTGCAGGCCATAGCAGAACAGTGCTTCTTCAAATTAACATGGAATTAAACTGCAATAGACTGAAGATTTTACTTCAAAGCAACTATAGCTAGTGAAAATGATGCTCAATTCCTCTAGTGCTCTATGTTCAGGAATTCACATTACAAATAAAGGAATCTGACTTATAAATTGTATTTTGATTAAAAGAAATGAATAAGTCCTTACTAATACACATTTAAATGCCCTGATTAGAATTTTTGTTTTGTTTGTTTGTTTGTTTCCAGAAAGGTTCAATTTACTGATCTTTTATTTACCTATATGCTGTTTCATTGAGGCACCTTTCTGTACACATTTTAGTATGGGACTTGGGAAACCTTCAAACCTCCCAGGTTAATTTTTGTATCTGGGTCAACTTCTAAATGTGACATTATTTTCTACCTCTTTATCTTCCATATTGCTAACGTAAGTACTCCCTTTCTCCACAAACAATCCTAAAGTCATGCCAGGCAAAAAGCTGCAGTGCTTGAGATCTCCCACTGTGGACAACAGAAAGATTAGAGGATAGAATGAACCTATTCTGAAGGATGAAGATGACCTCTGATGGTTTACTCTACTCTAATAACATAAATGTGGATCTCAGGTAAAATTAAGGATAGAATGTGAAAATTCAGATTTCAAGAAATTAAAGAACATATGAACCAGTTTATATCAAGGAGATGATAGAAACCTTAACAGATATTCCAGTAACGTAGCACCCCAGATTGTGCTGCACATCATCACTCCAAGTAATACTCCTTAAGTTCCTTCTTTTTACACAAATAGTTGTGTAATTATGCATTTTTTGAGGTGAAGATTATGAGTTCTAAAGGCCTCAACAAAAATACTAAAATCATTCAATTCTGTATGTGAAAATAGTTATACTGTGTGTTGCAGTCAACAGTCGTGGAATAATAGTGCATGTGCTGTAGAAGAATAGACAGAAGTTCAGTATGACAGAGATTCTCACCTACTCTCTTTTCTTTGTTATTGAGTTTCAAGGTGATTTTCAAAGTTTTGTCTGCCTCTGGAGGTGCAACAGCTTAATGGTTCCACTGCTCTTAATTCTCTTTCTGCAGAATATTGCTTCTATGACCTCTTAATAGTCCTTTAGATTTTGTTTGTCATTGACTTAGAACTAAAGAAGTACACATTCCAAATAAACCTAGGGTAAAAAAAGATTGATTTAAAAATATGCAAATTTTTCACATTAAACATTAAGCACTAAAAAAAAAAAAAAAAGAAAAAAAAAGAAAAAGGTATTACATTTAAGCAAAGATAACAATTTCAGTTGTTATTGAATCACAGGAGAAATAACGTTGCTGGATTTTTTTGTATTTCTTTTTTTTTTTTTTTTTTTCCTTTGCAGCCTTTGTTTCATTATGGATCTTTTCTCATTGTCTAAAGTTAAAAATGGTGTTAATTGTTTAAATACCTTCTTTTTTTTTTATTGCAAGTTTTTGTCTTGCTGTTTTTTTTTTGTTTGTTTGTTTGTTTGTTTTTTAAAGCTATGTTCAAGTACCAGTGCTTCCCTTATTCAGGCTACTTCCACTTGAAATTATAAGATTTGTTCTAGGCTTTCCAGAATGTATTAAGAGCTACAGCAGTTCTAATAACTGCAGCAGAGAATAGGAAGTGGAAAATCTTAAAGTTTCACTAACAGTGAAAATGGTATGCTACTGAGATTTCATAAGTCACGCATTATTCACATTCAGCCTTACTGTTTTAGCTCTTAACCAAATTAACTTATGCTTTCTTTGAAAATTTTAACAAGAATTTCAAGTTGTTTTGGTGTTGTCAAAATGTAGCAGGAAGCTACATCAAAATGGTTTTTCATGAAATACTTTAAAATATGTCGTGCTATATATGACTGTGTAAGGTGTGACCAGGTAAATGACCTTCTCAGTCTGGTGGCCTGCCTGAGGGAAGAGGTGGAGAGGCTGAGGACCATCAAGGACTGTGAAAAGGAAATTGACTGGTGGTGCCAGGCCCTATCGGCCCCGAGGTCCCGGCGTGCACCTGAGGCTCCCTATGGAGCATGTGGCCCCCAGTCGCCTTGCAAACAGGTGACAGAGAGGAATCGGCAGACAGACTGTGCTCCTGATACAGTGAGCCCTCAGTCTTCTCCTACCCCTCACAATACTAATGAAGAACTAGGGGGTGTGGGACTGGGTCAAAACCACTGTAACTTTTTCCCAAAAGGGCAAGGTGATATCCACTGCTCAGTGGCGGAGCCTCTGCCCTGTTGTTGCCGAGCAGAGCAAAGCAGTTTGAGAGAGAAGGACGGGTGGAAACAGATACCGACTCAGAGATGTGGGCGTCCCCTCCCCGCAACCATGCTCGGCCCCCAGGTGCCTCTGCAAAACAGAGGCCTTGGAACCCGAGGGAGAGGTGTGTGCAGGTATGGAGGGAGGCCCACCCGTGAGGGTGCCTCGGAGGAAGCGGTCACCCCTGCGCCTCAAGACTTCCTCCACCCGGAAGGATAGAAGGGTGGTTGTCATAGGTGACTCCCTGCTGCAAGGAACCGAAGGCCCTATATGCCGGCCCAACCTTACACGCAGAGAGGTGTGCTGCCTCCCTGGAGCACGGATCAGAGACATTCCTAGGAGACTTCCCAGACTGATCTGCCCTTCTGACTACTATTCACTATTGATAGTACAGGCTGGCAGTGAAGAAATCGGTGAGAAAAGCCTGAAGGCTATCAAAGATGACTTCAGGGGACTGGGGTGGGTAGTTGACGGAACAGGTATGCAGGTGGTTATTACATCTGTACCTTCAGTGGCAGGAAACGATACTGGGATGAGCCTAAAAACCCATCTCTTGAACAAATGGCTTAGGAGTTGGTGCAAACACAGGAGTTTTTTTTTTTTTTTTTTTTTTTTTTTTTTTTTTTTTTGATCACAGGGCAATTTACTCGGCACCTGACATGATGACTGCAAATGGAAGCAGCCTGTCTCCATGCAGAAAGAGGGTTCTAGCCGAGGAACTGGCGGGACTTATTGACAGGCGTTTAAACTAGGTATGAAGGGGGAAGGGGACAAAATGAGGACCACTGGGACTGAGGAGGCAGTTCAAGGCTCCAAACAGAACTTGATGGGTGGAGACGGTGGAGTTCAAAGGCTTGGAGAGGGGTGGGGGCATGCTGCTTCTCTTAAGTGCCTGTATACTAATGCACATAGCACGGGAAATAAACAGGAAGAGCTGGAGTTCTGCGTGCGGTCGTGAGGTCATGATCTCATTGTGATCATGGAGACGTGGTGGGACAGCTCGCATGACTGGAATGTTGTCATGGAGGCCTATGTGCTTTTTAGGAAAGCTGGCTAGGCAGGGTGGTGGAGTTGCTCTTTGTGTGAGAGAGCAGCTAGAATGTATTGAACTTCACTTGGGGGAGAGTGATGTAGCAGTAGAGAGCTTATGGGTGAGAATCAAGGGGCAGGCTGGTAAGGGTGACACTGTTGTGGGTGTGTACTAGAGGCCCCCTGATCAGGATGAGGAGGCTGATGAGGCCTTCCAAAAGCAACTGGATGTAGCGTCACGTTCCCAGGCACTGGTGCTTATGGGGGACTTCAGTTATCCAGATATTTACTGGATGACCAACATGGCCAGGCACGCACGATCCAGACGGTTCTTGCAGTGTGCTGAAGACAACTTTCTGATGCAGGTGGTGGAGGAATCGACACGGGGAGCGGTGTTGCTGGACCTTATTCTCACCAACAGGGATGGACTTGTTAAGGAAGTAAAGGTTGGGGGCAGCTTGGGTTGTAGTGATCATGAGATGGTGGAGTTCAAGATCCTGAGTGGAAGAAGCAAAGCTAGAAGTAGGATTGCTACCCTGGACTTTAGGAGAACCAACTTCGATCTCTTCCGGGACCTACTTGGAGCTATCCTGTGGGCTCGGGTGTTAGAAGGTAAGGGGGCCTCTGCGAGCTGGTCAGCATTTAAACAGCTCTTCTTCCAAGCTCAGGATCGGTGCGTCCCTGTGAGCAAGAAATCGGGAAAAGGTGGCAGGAGACCTGTGTGGATGAGCAAGGAGCTCATGCGCAAGCTCAAAGGGAAGAAGAAGGTCCATGAAATGTGGAAAAAGGGTCTGACCACTTGGGAAGAATATAAGAATGTAGTCAGGGCCTGCAGGGATGCGACGAGGAAGGCTAAAGCCCATCTGGAATTGAATCTGGCTAAAGTGATAAAGAATAATAAAAAAGGCTTCTTCAAGTATGTTAACAGCAAAAGGAAAACTAGAGAGAATGTGGGCCCCTTACTAAGTGAGGGGGAAGTTCTGGTAAGGGGGGATGCTGAGAAGGCAGAGATACTGAATGCCTTCTTTACTTCCGTCTTCATGGAAAAGGCTCTCCCTCAGGTTTCCCATACCCTGGAGGTTAGTGAGAGGGTCTGGGGAATGGGAGACTTCCCTTTAGTCAGGAAAGAGGACGTGTGTGAGCGCCTAGGCAGTACTAAGGTCCGCAAGTCCATGGGACCTGATGGGGTGCATCCACGTGTACTGCGGGAGCTGGCGGAGGTCATTGCCAAACCGCTCTCCATCATTTTTGAGATGTCTTGGATAACAGGGGAGGTCCCTGAAGACTGGAGGATAGCCAATGTCACTCTGGTCTTCAAAAAGGGCAAGAAGGAAGACCTAGGTAATTATAGGCCTGTCAGCCTCACCTCCATCCCTGGAAAGGTGATGGAACAGCTTGTGCTGGATACCATCTCCAGCCAACTGGGAGAAAAGGAGGTTATCAGGAGTAGTCAGCATGGGTTCACCAAGGGGAGGCTGTGCTCAACCAACCTGGTGGCCTTCTATGATGTTGTCACATGCTGGGTGGATGGGGGAAGAGCAGTAGATGTAATCTACCTTGATTTTAGAAAGGCATTTGATACTGTCTCCCACGACATCCTTATAACAAAACTGAGGAAGTGTGGGATAGACGAGTGGACAGTGAAGTGGGTTGAGAACTGGCTGACTGGCAGAGCGCAGAGGGTCGTCGTTGGTGGTGCAGAGTCTGGCTGGAGACCTGTAAGCAGTGGTGTCCCCCAGGGGTCTGTGCTGGGTCTGGTCTTGTTCAACATCTTCATCAATGACCTTGATGAGGGGATAGTGGCCACCCTCAGCAAGTTTGCTGATGATACGAAGTTGGGAGGATTGGCTGACACGCCTGAAGGCTGTGCTGCCATTCAGTGAGACCTGGACAGGCTGGAGAGCTGGGCAGTAAGAAACCGGATGAAGTTCAACACAAGCAAGTGTAGGGTCTTGCATCTGGGGAGGAATAATTGCATGCACCAATACAGGCTGGGGGATGAGCTGCTGGAGAGGAGCTCTGCAGAGAGGGACCTGAGCGTCCTGGTGGACGACAGGTTGGCCATGAGCCAGCAGTGTGCCCTCGTGGCCAAAAAGGCCAATGGCATTCTGGGGTGCATTAAAAAGAGCGTGGCCAGCAGGTCGAGAGATGTGATCCTCCCTCTCTACTCTGCCCTGGTAAGGCCTCATCTGGAGTAGTGTGTCCAGTTCTGGGCTTCCCAGTACAAAAAAGACAGGGATCTCTTGGAAAGAGTCCAGCGGAGGGCCACAAAGATGGTTAAGAACCTGGAGCATCTCCCCTATGAAGAAAGGCTAAGTGACCTGGGTCTGTTTATCCTTGAGAAAAGACGACTGAGAGGGGACCTGATCCAGGTTAACTGGTGAGGCCAGTCTCTTTTCAGTGGTACGTGGAGACAGGACGAGGGGAAACGGACATAAGCTGCAGCATAGGAAGTTTCGCGTGAATGTGTGTAAGAACTTCTTTACGGTGAGGGTGACGGAGCACTGGAACAGGCTGCCCAGGGGGGTTGTGGTGTCTCCTTCTCTGGAGATATTCAAGTCGCCTGGATGCCTACCTGTGCGACCTGGTGTAGGGAACCTGCTTTGGCAGGGGGGTTGGTCTCGATGATCTCTAGAGGTCCCTTCCAACCCCTACAATTCTGTGATTCTGTGATTAATCTTTCTGTTTGATTCTAACCTGTCTAGTCTTAAATACTGTAAATTATTCCTTACTATGGCCCTAAGAAAGGACATGCTCTATAAACTTACTGTGAGACACAATAAATTTCACTATTCTCACTTTGTCTACCTGACCTACAAGCTTGCAAGTAAAGATGAAGGTCATTCCTAAATTATGCGGGGTTCTGTATGCCATGGAGCTGGTACTGTGTTCACAAACTGTGAACACCTTAATATGCTTGCAGGTATGACCTAGCAGGCTCTCTTCAGGCTGCTCACAAGACCGTTGATATTTATGGATGTAATAGCGGCATAGTAATTTTGTCGTCTTCTTTTTTGCAAGGTTATGCGTTGTTATAAAAGCTTTTGTCTGCTGCCTCTACTCTCTGTTTCTCTTTATTGCATACTATGTATTCACCTGGACTTGAGTTAACCTCATATTGGTGCTTACTGGTTGTTCAGCCTTTCTCAATAGTGATGCTTTGACCACAGCCTGGAAAACAGACTTGAAAAAGTGCCTGGATTCTTGTGCACAATTTGTGATATACTGTGGCAGTCTTGGCCACTGATGCGATAAATGAATAAGGAAGTTAAATATCCTCTGAAGCATTGCACCTCTACGTTCCTTCACTTATAAACAAACAAAGAAACTAAAAAACAAACAAACAAAAAAAAACCAACAAAAACAACAAAAAAAGACCTTTACCTCTTCTTTAACTCTTCTCTCCTCCTATGACTGAGAAATTACATAGTAGACCAAGCTGACTACAAGAAAAAAGTATTTTAGCAGTAGAGGAAAATATATTCTTAAGGAAAAAGTGATTGATCAAAATTTAATTTTCCTCTCTGGAAAAATGAAAGTACTCTTTGTATTTATTTAATTTGATTATGTTTTATGTCACAACTAATCCTGTTCCTTCTGAGATTTATTTGGACAGTCTTGCTTGCTATGTTTCATGCAGACTGTTATAGATAATTCACAGTTATTACATATGTGTGAAGAAGTTATTGTAGTCATACATCTGTATTCATAAACTATACTGGAGCAAAAAAAAAAAAACAGTTTGTCTTGTTCTTGCTTTTGCAGCTTGTACTTCTATGAAATGAAAAACAAAAAAACGTATCTGCTATATCTATTTACCTTTTACAAATATAAATGCAACACAATGTATGTTATCAAAAATGTACTTCAGAATGTAAATCCATTGGTTTAAAGTCAATACTTATTAAATATGTAACCAACACCTTGGTTAATGTAAATTCTTTAGGTCTTGAGTGATGGTTTATTGTGTCCCTTTATTATTTCTCAAAGGAAGGAATGAGATTATTTGGTGATTTACTATTTTATTTATGTATTTGACAAGCTGCAATATGTTCAGAAAAAAAAGAGTTTTTCTTCTCATTCCAGAAAGATTTGAAGCAGGGCCATCATGTCATTCACTTGGATTATAGATAATTCAGGCTATCAAATGTTGTAGCGATCAGATAATTTTATCTTTCCAAATCCACATAATGACTCATATTTTCTTTAGTTATTAAAAAATAGTTATGAAATAATAGTTTAGTATAGTATAAATAATAGTTGTGAAATTATAGATTAAAGTTATTCTCATTGTATTAGAAAAGCAGCTTTTAGCCTTCACAAAAACACTTGGGTAGTAGAATTATTCAACAGTAATGCATGCTAAAAAGAAAGGAAAGGAAATCTAATCAGATTAACAGAACATTAATCTATATTGAGTAAGGTAAATAATTTTCTCTTTCACCACTATTTTCAAAAAAATTATGAAAGGTTTTGACGGTTCTAATAAATAATATACAACTGAGTTCTCATTTAATGAACGTTCACCACCTTGGTTTTAATGCTAAAGTTTAAGAAAATGAAAGAAATATTGAGATGGTTGAATAACAAAGGGTTGAACAAAAAAAAAAAACAAAACACACACACACACACAAAACTACTTAATAGAGAATGCTTTTTTTTTCTTTTTTTCTTTTTTTCTTTCTTTTTTTTTTTTTTTTTCATTTCGGTTTCCTCATTTACCTATTCCCTTCCACCCTTCCAGCTTGCATACAGTTCTTGGATGTCTCATATTTCCACTTCAGATGTTTAAACAGTTTCATGATTAAAACAATCTTGCTACAGAGACTGCTTTGTTAGAGGTCACAAAGGCACAGTGATTTCTGCTGACATGTGTTGTTTGATTTGCTTCTTGGTTCTTTGTAGTTTTTGTGTTTTTGATCCCATTGATCAGAGATGTCTTTGATTAGCTAAGGCAATTCAAAAGTGCACTGAATAGCTGTTGTCACATCAGAGAAAGGCAGTTGGGAATATCATAAGAAAAAACTTACTTTTCTGTGCTCTTCTTTTATGGGAATCCGATTTTTGACTACTGTTACCTATAGAATCCGGATCTACTTGTATCTTTGTGTTCTTTAAACTAGGCAGGGTAACTTCTGCTAGTCAAATATGAAATTTTACTTCAGTATGTCTTAATCCAGAATTAGATTTTAATATATCAGATTTCTGTGTGTTTAGGGGAAATTAACATGAAGTAAATACATTCCATTTGTTTAAATGAATGCTTTTTTGCAGAATAAGAAACGTGACAGTAAACTGTGATTCTTTGAAAACACTATCTTGAGTTAGAAATCATAGTCATTTTGACAAAATTTTCAAAGGACATGGGATGAAAGGAATAGACATTTTTGTTTGTACTATCACAACTATCTAGAAAACTAAGCCAAAATGGTTAGATAAAAATAAGCTTCTGATTTTTTTTTTCCTGAATTTTAATGAGATTTCAATGTTTACATAGCTTTGATGAGTATGAAAAGGGATGTGCTTAATGTGTTCTGATGTAGTGTCCTGAAGTAGGACAATAGAGAAAAAATCACTACATTTCACTACAAGAATTGACATTCTTACTACAAGAAAGATACTGACTTTCCTGAGCATGTGAAGAGGAGAGTAAAAAAGCTGATGAAGTTTCCACATACTTATGCCCCTGTGAGGGAGTACAGAATACAGCAAATTGATAGTTTCTGTGCAATAGGTTGGACATAATTAATAGAAGGTAGTCAGAAGTTGTTGTGCCTCAATAAGTATACATAAATTCTAAAACAGAGATGTGGAATACGATCTCTGGAGGAAACACGGCAATGAAAATTAAAATGTTTGAGTTGTTGCCAGAGGCAACAGCATAATGGTTTTGAATAGAATTCATTTGCTGGGAGTTATTTAGATATATGTTTTTCCACCTAGATGGATTCACATTACTCAACAAAAACCAAATATTTACATATATATATATATATATATATATATATATATATATATATATTTTTTTTTTTTTTTCTCCTTCTTTTTTAACCGAGAGCGGGTATGAATCCAAGTAATTACACTGACAGTCAAAGGTCTACAAGAATTCAAATCAACTGAGGTCCAAATCAATTTACTTCTGTTTGGATTACTTTGTTAAAAGAATTATACAGCATTATAGGATCTGCTTGGAGGTTTCCTTTGTAAATTATGCAACATGTATATATTAAACAAATCTGAAACTTCTCAGAGCACTGTGAGATCATTTAGAGTCAGATTTCCTGTTTCAAATCTTGAATTTAGTTTTTTCAAAACTTCTGTTTTTCATTCAGAAATGGTCATACTATTTTTTTTTTTTCCTCTCCTTATTTCCTTCATTTTGCCTCTCTAGATGCAAGTTCTCTGTACTGCATACTGTGTTCTGAACTAAAAAGACTGTTAGCCTAAATCAGGAGTTCTCATTGGGAGCAAAAATATCTCCCACAATCATATCAGCTCACAGCCTCCTCAGTTCTCTTAAAAGAGTGATTTGTATCTACAGTCCTAAAATTATCTCCCTAGTAATGCAGAAGAACTTGTTCCCACTGTTCAGGGTCGATCTTTCCAGAGAAAAATATCCAAACCACTTAACATTTGGCTCTAGACCATGTCTGGATTCTATGTTATATCTCCTTAGACCTAAGAGATTGCATTATATATATTCAGTTGTGTGGAACACAGGACTGAGTCAGGGAACTGAGTTATTATCAACAACAAATTGCATTACTACCAGAAAATGTTATAAACTCTGCTAGTTTCTGTAGTTACAGGACATGTGCTTTATTTACCAATAGGCATTCTTTTAGTCACTGAATCTCATATTGTTTTGAAGTGTAATTTGAAGTAACTTATCAGAATGAATAAGTAATGTCAGATTAGTTATACGAATAATAATCTCTCATATAGCACTCAAGAGTCAGAAGTCCACTTGAAATACACAGAAGTTTTTAAAGGGATATAGCAATTTGATACAGATCAAAAATAGCACACACATATTTACACACACAGATTTTGAAACTGGTTATCGTATGAAAGAGAAACCTAATCATGAAAAGCATACAATAAGCTATTGTTCTGTAAGCTCTCAAATAATAAAACAGTCTTTACAAACATTCTCTCTTTTATGCTGGATAATTAATCGGTGACTACTGAATTACTGGCGATTATTGCTATCTTGTTTATATTTAAACTTAAAGAACCAAAAAGTCAAGAAAGAAAAAGCCTTATTTTTGTTTTTATCTTTTAAAACAGTAAGATCAGCTGCTAAGTCATGCTTTAACACATTAAAAGAGCTGAGCAGTACACAGTGAGCTCATGCTTTACTTAGTATTATGCACGAAAAGAATGTTACTGTTTTCTCCACAGAAAAACCTTTATCTTCCCCTCTCTAGTTATCTGAAAAACTGTTTTTGCTGCAGTAAATCCAGTTAGTCTGCAAAGCTGCTAACAAAGCTCATCAATTTCTGAGAGTGTCTGACAGAAAGACTTTTTCTGCAGTTATTTCTGATTTTGTTTTTAAAAGCTCCTGTAACTGATTTGTGGTGCACTGTTTATAGCTGACACTGGGGAATTAGATTTCCTCTTGCTGATCAGAAAGTAACACCATCACTTTAATCAAGTGCTTGCCCTCACAGACACCTGGTTTGCAGGCAGAAGGTGAATCGTAGTTAGATCTCCTGTGATATGAACATACTTTGAAGTAATTATATCACTATTAAGAAATGACACACGGAAATGTATTTTTAGGTTAGACTGTGAATGAATACAGAAAAACTGCTACTAGAATGGTAGAATATTTAGAATAGAAAAGAAAGGGAGAGGAGGAGGAGGGGAGATGAGGTGGAAAGGACCTTCAAAATTACTTACTACATCTTCTTGATTTCTTCAGGGCTAACCAAACTATAAAGCATATTACTGAAGGCATTGTTCAAACATTTCTTGAACACAGACAGTCACAGGGCATCAATCACTTCTCTAGAAAGCCTATCATATTATGACCACTCTCATAATAAAGAAATTTTTCATTAAAGTTTTTCCTGGGTCTGCATAGAATCATCTTATTAGACAAAACCATGCTTTGGTATTCTGCTTTACTCAGTGAAAATCAATTAAAAGAAAAATAATAATTAAATGTTACAACAAAACCAAAACAAAAAAAAAACAAAAAAAAAAAAAAGAAAATTAAAAAATCAGTATCTCAGATATACAGTAGAGTGATTGTCATGGTTTTATGATTTTTGGTTATTGGTATTTCACATAACATCATCATGTAGTGCACTGGGACTTAAAGTGTTAATGCTCCAGTTCGGGTACCTGTCTGGAAGAGAAGAACTACATACCCCAGGGGACATTGGAGTCAGAGAGGAGATATAACCCCTGATGCCCTTCTTCATCACACTCTCCTCCCTGCTGCACAACCAGTCTGCACATCTCACCTCAGTGTTATGGTGAGGCTATCCGTCTTTTGGATATTCTCTCATTTTATTTGATTTATTAGCTTCAATTCTAATTATATTGTATTATAGTGTGTTATCGTGCATTCCAATACTATATTTAGTAAATTAGTTTTTTTCTCCTCAGATCGTTGCCACTGTTTTTAATTATTTTTGGATCCCCTGTTTCCCTTTTCTGGAGGCACAGATTTGTGAAATCCCTCCACCCCACTAGTCATGGAACCAGGCCAAACCAGTTGACAGTGATTTAAGTATTTTGGGAGATTGATTCCAGGAGCGCTCTCTTGTAACTTCTTTATTAGTAATTTTTTATTTTACTATAATAATTATCCTCAATTCCAATAGTTGCCGTATACCATAGCACAGTGCTGTTAAATTTGCTCAGGAGGGAAAGAGAAATTCTTCGAGTACCAGTGAAAATGCATGGCTGAGTCCTGTTAATCCCCAAGGTAAATTATGTATTTGAAACTGTGTTTTCCACATCTCAGGTGAGTTCATAGAATCATAGAATCATAGAATGATTTAGTTTGGAAGGAACTTTTAGGATCACCTACAACTCTTCTGCTATAGGCAGGAACATCTCCCTCGAGACCAGGTTGCTTAAAGCCCCATCCAGACCAGCTTTGAATGCTTCCAGAGAAGGGACATCTACAGTCTCACTGGGCAACTTGTTCCAGTGTCTCATCACACTCACAGTAAAGAATTCATAGGTAAGAATGCTTCATTGTGAAAAGAACTCTCCCTAATAACCTGCTAACAACATATATATATATATAGTATGAAACATCAAGTATTCACTGGAGCAATAAATAAATAAATAAATAAATAAATAAATAAATAAATAAATAAATATTAAGAGATTAATATACTAATCTGGAAACTAGGAGGCTTCAGATTGATTCAAGTACTTACTGAGGACCTGGGCCAAAAAAGTCTTGGGAAGCAAAAATTGAAAAATCTCTTCAAGTATGTTTCAGGAAAGATTAAAAAGACTTGCTGTAAAAGAAGACATATGAGAGGGGATTTTGATGCATAAAAATGGAAGTGAGGTGAATGGTGATAAAGGGAGAAGCAAAAGTATAAGAAAAACAAACAAAGAAAAAAAATGAGTTAGGAGGAAAATCTAAGTAATACTATGGGTCTCCTTTTCAGAATACATACTCTGAGCAATCTTCTAGCTTTTGCGTCTGAGAAAAATGACATTTCTGTAAGCTTTATCCCACAAAGTGTGAGATATACAGATAAATTTTCCTGGATTATTTTCTTCTTTTGTTGCCTAGTGAATTAACAGCCACTGTATCCCAAATGAGAAAGATTTTCTCTCTTTTTTTTTTTTTTTTTTTGTGACATTTTTGACCACTATTTCTCTTGCTTTCTCATACTCTTCTATTTGGAGTAGCTTGCTAAGCGAATGGAATTTACTAATTAATTTGAAAATTAGTCATTTTTTTCAATTAAATTTTATATGTAATGGTGCACTTGCACATTAGTGAGTTGAATGATCATTATGTTCAGTGAGTACTTGATTGAAGACAAAGTAGAAGCAAATTTTTAACAAGAACAGGAAAAAGAGAGAGGACATTTGGCAATCACTCCTTCATCAGTAGAATTCTAGACCATCTCAAGTTGTACAATATAATTTAATCTTCAATTAATTTTAATCTGAATTGAAAGGTTTCTTGGAAAAGATAATGGTCTCAGAAAAAAGAAATTAAGAAAAATATTGCTTTTCTTTATAGAACTGTAGTATGATTAAATAGCTCCATAGCAGATATGAAGTTGAATGCTGTTTGTATGATTTAAAAGACTGAATAAGACACTAATAACAAAAAATGTGTTCACTAAGTTTTTTGACTCCATATTTTTCAAAGATTGCTAGTAAATAACTAAATCTAAATACCTTTCCTTCCACTTGTCCTTCCCCTTGCCCTCTCCTTCCCTTCCCCTTTCTTTGTTTTTCTTTTTGCAATACCAAGAAAAAGCTAATCATAAAGCTTATAGAAATATAATTATTCTGAAACTCAGATGCAAATTTTCTTTCTATGTCTCTTTGAACTTTGCCTTTACCTGTTAAAAAATAGAGGCAAAGGTTCAGAAAAGAAGAACACAGAGGTCTACACTGAGGCATAAAATGCATTGTTTTTTTTTTTTCTTTTTATTTTTACTAAAAGTGAAAGTGTTTTTTTCTTAACTTTTTTACTCTTATCATTACTGAGTATGATGAAACTATATGTTTAGAAAAAAATAATATTTCATTCCTGATGAGAATTTTCAGCTCAATTAATCATCATTTTATGTGTATTATTTTCTTCTTTGTGCATATACTCCATCTGAGATGGAGGTCATTTCCTTCATAACGTTGCTATATTCTGCATTGAAAGCAGTGCTGATACCACACCTATGCTTTAGCTAGTGCTGAACAGTCTTTAGACTTCATCAAGATCTTCTCTGTTTCTCAGTCTGCCTCCTGTCCAGCAAGTAAGTTTTGGATGTGCAAGAAGCTGAGAGAGAACAAAACGTGGGCAGGTGACCCAAACTGACCAAAGGAATGTCTCATTCAGTATAAGTAAAGGGAGGGGAGTTTGCAAGGGGTTGTTGTTGATCTGGGATTGACTAAGAATCAGTAAGCTAGTGGTAAGCAATTGCTGTTGCATCGTTTTGTTGTTGTTGTTGTTTGTTTTTGTTTTGTTTTGCTTTGTTTGTTCTTGTTTGCTTTTTGTCTTGATTTTGTCTTTTTTTTTTTTCCTTTTGCTTACTAATCTCTTTATATCTTAACTCATGATTTTTCCCACTTTTACCTTTCTGAATCTTTCCTTCATGTAGCTGGGAGGGAGTCAGAGAGCAGCAGCTGTATGGTGTTCAGGTATCTATTGGGGTTAAGCTGTGACTGTATACATTTTTTTGTTTTGTTTTGTTTTCTCATTTTATTTAATCTGTTATTTTATTGATCCCTGTCATCTTCATGTTTGTCACATATCAGCTCTTTCGTGGGCATTATGTGCACTAGAACAACACAGACTTCTGAAAGTCCAATTGTGATTTCTAAGTTTAGTCTGAAGTTAAGTACTCCAACTCTCCCTCTCTCTCTCTCTCCTCTCAATCTTAAGCAATTCTTTTTTTATTCCTACATATACTTTTCCTTTTATGTTTTCTTTTAATTGTCTATTTACACTAATACATACAAGACAGACAGCCAAGCACCAAATTTGTCCTTGAGTTTAAAGGACATGTACTGGCTATGCACTGGCTCATGTTATCGTAGTTTAGACTTCCTTCTTGTCATTGGAGCTAGTTTGTCAGAAGAAGAAACAAGCTGTCCTTGAGTCACAGAATAAGTAGTGTCAATGAGGAGGATAGTCAGGTGATCACCTTTCATTAGCAATACAGACAAACCACTACTGAAGAACATTTCTGAATGGCCTGTAAGAGCCAAGTATCCCTTCTCCACATGCCTGATAATTGTTTCAAAGATATGAAACATCGTTTTCTTGTTCTGTTTACTCCTGTAAATGCTCTATTTTTCTCCACATTTTTATTACAATTTTTTTAGTTTAGAAGTTTAAATGCTATAACTTGTGGTCTGCAGTTCTCTCTGGAACCCTCCAGAATGTTTTACTGAAAAAATAGCTTTTTTTGAATCCTCTAAATCCAATGAAATTTAAATAAGAGGCAATTTAAGTAAGAAGCAATAGACTAATTAAAGAATCAGTCTCATAATCCATGAGACTGATAATTCATAAATTAATAAATTATTATTATTCATAATATTATTCATAAATTCATAAAATAATTCATAAATTAATAAAATAATAAATAAGCATTAAGATACTGTGTTTTTCATGACTCCCTTTTCCAGGAGGGACTCTTCAGCAGACAACATGCCAGATGAGTCACAGAAGTTTGCTCATTAGTCATTACTGGTGAGAAATTATTGTTAACAAAAAGTTTAAATTGGAATAGATACTTAAACTATTTTGAAAAGGAAATCTAGAAATACATGCTTCCATAAAGGATACTTTTCTGACTGACAAAAAAAAAGTCATTTAAAGTGGTCATGAAAATTACAGTGACGAACAATAAACCAGCAAGCAAACAAAACAAAGCAAAACAAACAATCAAACAACAACAACAAAAGATTTATATAAATAGCCACTTTGCTTGCTAAACTTTTTACAGAGCCAAAGAAACAAAAAAATAAAAATACAGTTTGAACATATAAGTGAAAGCTATGTGAAAACTACATCTTATTGTCAAAACAATGAAATGTGAAAAGTATACAAGAAGAAAGAATATTAGAATATATAAACAGTGAACTTAACATACATAGCTTAGAGATTGTAGATGGATGAACTTAGCTGCACATGTGTTCAAGACTTGTCAGTATTAACATCTTCAGTTTAAAAAATGTAGGTAAGTTATTCCTTAACAAATAGATAATATATATTTTTTATTTTTTTTATTTTTTAATGTATAATCTGATCAGACTTGATCCTGGAATGCAAACTGTGTACGGAAAGCTTAGCTGTTAAATTTAAGATTCTTTGCAATTAAATTATTTTCTTACTTTTTTTCCTTTTTTTTGCTTTTTTTTTTTCTTTTTTTTTTTTTTCCTTTAACAGCAATTCTCAAAATTTTAATTTTTGTAAGGAAGAAATATATATATATATAAAATACCCATCAGGATAAACTTATTTTTATATTGCCATAGATAAATGAGCATACTATACAGAGAAAAATATTCAGTGTGTGCAGTGAAAGTCTGTGGTAATACTGAAACACCATATTGAGCAATTATGTATGTAAGTAGAATAACATTCTGATTATGAAGGAAGTTGTTAAATGAAATTTTAGTTCATCTCTTTTTCATTTAGTGCTCGCTCTGTCTCCAGAATTTTGTTGGAAGAATGTGTATAGAGTCTTCCAGGCCGTTCTGAAGACCAATTAAGCAATTACAAATGTATATGACACCAAATCACTTTATGTGCAAATGAAAATTTTGGTTTATATTATATTAGTTACAACAGATGGAAATATTTTATGGGAAAGGCAAAACTTGATACAGTGAAAATTGTCTACTGAAAAAAAAAAAAAATAATAATAATTTTCATTAAAGGTAGAAATATAGAGACACATTGCTTATGTCCAAAAGTGGATTTGAAAATTCAGAAAAGATGGAATTTGACTGTGTTTTTTTTCTGAAAACAACATAAACATTTGAAAGTAAAAATAAAAAATAAAAATGAAAATAAAGTAGCAACTGGGAAGAAATAACAATAATTTACACAGGAAATATTTGCCTTGTTCTTTTATTCAAAATAAAATTGAATTTGGAAGTGATATAATGTACTTACTTTCAGAGAATGATGGTAACAGATATGGGACAAAAAATTCATCTTGTTGGTGTTTAAAATTTTAATATCGAACATATTGATTTAAACCATTTGGGAATGTTGTGAAATAAAATATAGCTGTCACTCCACAATTTAATTAAATATTTGATAATCTTAACACTGTAATTGCCAGATAGATATAAAGCTGAACATAGAGAGCAGTTAAAAGAATCGTGTGGGAAAACTGAATTAAATATTAAGGGACACATCCTCAGCCTATGTAAGTTCTGCTACTTCACTACATTTAATGTATCTATCTTGCATTACACCTACTGAGGATTTAATTCTAGGGATTTCTGAGTTCATAAATTCAAAGGAGGACTTTGCCACAGATATCCATGCGTTATAATTGTGGAATTTAATTAGAACTGGAACTTTCCCTGAAAAGATATTATGTATGTATTACATATGTACCTGTATATCTTTACATACACAGGAAAAAAAAAAAAAGAGAAAAAAAAAAACCTAAAAATCTGAAACAAGTGACAAGTGTATTTACAACAATAGATCTATTATATACTGAAATTTGTATTATAGAATGGAACATATTAAATGTCTATGAACACAGTGTAGAATTTATCAGTGATGTTGGGATAATTAGTTGTTTTTGTAAAACTGGTTCAGTCTGATTTGAAGAAAGTCTTTGGAATTAGTGATTTATCTTCAGAAGTTTCAGTAAAATAATACAAACATGAAAAATTATCTAAAAAACAGGTATTTATTTCTTATTTCTAATTCCCAGATTTTTCATAAAACTGGCTCCAGTTCTGAGTTGAAAGCTAACTCTTCTGTAAACACATTCTACATGGTAGTTTGAAATGCTGTACAAATATCATGATGAATGGAAAAAGAATGTGTTGAAAATTCTGTCTGAGAAAAATAGCTACTCAATTAAGACAGTTTTGTACTTGCACATAAGTTTGAATTGTTGTCTCTTTTTCTTTCCAGGGTCTTACTTTCCCAGTCCTCCAGTTGACATCGATCCTTTTTCAGATCTTTGTCTTTATTTACCTCCCTGGAATGGAACAACTAGAACTCTCTCTAGACAAAAGTAATTAAGTATCACTGTAAGCATAACACTGTACTAAAATCAATCACTCTATAACATTCATATGTCTGGTGTAATCACTTTCTAACCCAAGACTATGCTAAGCTCTCATGCATCAACCTGTTATAAGTAAAACAAAACAAAAACATACACCAAACTGCATTGTCAAAAATTAATGCCAAAATCCTTATTTAGGGTGTCTCAGGCCCACCTAAGGGCTGAATGTGCCGCCTTTGAACTGATTGGCCCATGAGCCAGGATCAATCCCATAGTACATACTGGCATGGTATATACAGGCACAGGACAGATTTATCACATTCTTTAATACTTACTTACTTTACATAATTATCTGAAATACTACAAAAATATGCTTTCAAATGTTTCTAATGCTCATATTATTATTATTATATAAAGTATATAATAATAATAAATCATATTATTATAATATATAAAATATATAATATACTACTACTACTAAACTATACTAGTACTACTAAACAATATTGTAGGCTGAAGACAGATTAGAATTTGGCAACCAATCTACTAGCTTCATATTAGCTCTTTCCGCTGAGTAGACCATAGAGTGAGAAATTAACAGAAATAAGTGAAATTGGATTCATTCCATTTAATGCATTTCTACTTTTATGACCTATTAGTGTTGTGATCAAGGGAAGAACATTGGTGAATGATAAGAAGTCTCTTACAGAATTTATATGAAGCACAATGTCTGGAAATTACAGAATTATAATAATATAATACGTGTATATATATATGTATAATATAATACTATAATATAATATATGTATATAAGTACACTGATTCCATTTTTGAAACACTCATCATATATATGATTGCAAAGGCTGTTCATGCTTAGCAGGGGTTAAGGTCTGACTATTCTAAGTTCCCACCAATCACAGAAAGAATGGATGAAGGAATACGGTCCAATGAATGCATTAAAGTAATTTTCCTTCAATTCCTAGGAATTTAGTCCAGAAAGACAAAAAATATTTTTGATGCATATTACACCACCATACAGCTTTACAGTTAGGTTTAAGTTTTTGAATGAGTCCCAAGTAATAAAGATGAAATAGCCCAGGCTTTGACAATGTCATGTTTCAGAGATGGAAATATTTTTTTTTATTACTCTTACTAAGTCCTTTTCTGAAGTCTATCATATTATACAGTAAATAATATTTATGCTTTTGAGCAGAGTAAATATATACTGTTGTCAACCCTTTTTACCACACTACCATATTCCTTACTGACTGATGAGTACTAATGAGTAAATTAGTACAATATACTTCAAATGTACCTAGGTACAAAAAAATAAAAGCAAGAAATATTTGTTCTTCATCAGCACATGGCATTTGGAATGACTGCGTCAGATTTTTGGGGGATCAAATTTCTTACACAAGAAGATTTGTCTTCTTTTTTCTCCCTTTCCATTTCCCTCTCCCTCTCCATCTCCTTTTACTTTCCCTCCCTCCTCCTTCCCTTCTACATTCCTCTTTTAAATATAAAACTATCAAAGGATTTAAGAATATGTTTTGTTTCACAGACCTCTCTGAAGTCGTACCACTGCAGTTGCTGGGATATTTTAAACAGCAGGATGAAAAATCATGAGATGTAAAGTTGAAAGAGGCTATAATGATCATAAGATGAAGTCAGTAAGCCAGTAAAAAGCAATTCTCCATTCAGTTACTAATCCTTTAGTCAAGTTTTGCTTAGAAAACAAACAAAACAAAACAAACTAACTAACAAAAACAACCATCAAGATGCCAATTCCATTTTGGTGTAGGTGTAATGATATTTCATGCCAGCTTTGGCAACACGTTTGAGATACAAAATAAAAATGTGGAGTGAGAGATGTACCGTATGAATTTTATGTATAAAATATACTGCAAAATATTTGCAGCTTGGTGAATTGACTTTCCACCTTTTGGCAGAGCCAGAATAAACAGTATCAGGAAATATCCTGGGAATGTTAACTTTCAATGTTTCCTAACATTTCTGTTGCTCTTTATTTAGTTTTATGGCATCTGAGTCCTAAATTTGACCTTTTTAAACATAAATGCCTATTCCTCTTTTCCTTCCTCTTGGGTAAGGCTTAACAGGACTTTGTTTTAGCTGAGCAATTCAGTAATTAACTAAATAAACTAAAAGCATAGCCCCTAAGGTTTGACCTGAGAGCAGAAATTGCTCTGACCGCTCAGTGACACAGAATGTGATTACTGAAGGATTAACAAAGGGAAAGACAGCTAAAGAAACCACCCAAATAGACAGACACAAGATACATTTCCACTCTTTTAGACCAAAAAGCCATCCAGCCAAATCTCAACAGATGGTCTCAGTCTCCTGTAAAATATTACAGGACTCCGTATTTGTATGATTGGCTTTCTGCAAGAGAAAGAAATAGCTTCAATTTATTGTGCTTTTACTGCTGACAGAAATAGTCCATTGAAATGGATGTGAAAGCACAGAGAGACACTGAGATTATTGTCTCTCTGGCTAGGTGCCCACACAGAATAAGAAGTCACTGCTATTGTAATGCAGATGACATGAAGCAAGGCACACACTGCAGCTGAATTAACTGATAGAAAAGAGATGCACACCCAAAAAGAATTCCAGCTTTAAAAATAAATCTTGGCATCTCAGGCTCCTGAGATATCAAAGCACAATTTAATAATAAAACTTTGCTGAGTAGAAGTGCAGCATGTCGAAACAATCAGAAAGATTCTTATGTAATAGTCAGAGTCTGATAACTCTTACATCCTCACACTCTTTGTCATTGTTTTTTAATAAGAAAGGAGAGAGGGAGGGAAATGTGAAAGGAATTAGAAAATATATATTATATTTTTTTTTTCCTCAATTCTTCTTCTGAACAGTACACAGTTTAGGACTTCTCAAAATTTCCAAACTTTCCAAAGTAAAAACAAACAAACAAACAAACAAAAAAACCTTCAAAGTTAAAAATATATATATTGTTGTTGTTGTTGTTGTTGTTGTTGCTGCCATCTGTCACGCAGCAACAAAATGTAACACAATACTGGTGGGAATGTCTGTCCTACTAGGGAAATGATCATCCCTCTGTACTCAAGCCCTGGTGAGGCCACACTTTGAGTACATTGTTCAGTTTTGGGCCCCTCACTACAAGAAAGTCATTGAGGCCCTGGAGCATGTACAGAGAAGGGCAGCAAAACTGGTGAGAGATCTGGAGCACTGGTCTTATGAGGCGAGGCTGAGGGAACGGGGATTGTTCAATCTGGAGAAGAGGAGGGTCAAGGATGACCTTATCACTTTCTACAACTACCTGAAGGGAGGTTGTAGTGATGTGAGTGGTTAGCCTCGTCTCTCATGTAAGTAGGCAATAGGACTAGAAGGAAAGGCCTCAAGTAGTACCAGGGGGTGATTCAGGTTGGACGTTAGAAAATACTTCTCCAAGAGAGTGGTCAGGTGCTGGAATGCCCTGCCCAGGAAGGTGATGGAGTCAGTGATGGTGGAGGCATTCAAGAAATTTGAGGGACATGATTTAATGGGAAATACTGGCAATATGTGGATAGTTGGACTGGATGATCTTGGACGTCATTTCCAACTTTGGTGCTTCTATGATTCTATGATTCTTTGTCCATAACACCAACATCCGCCTCTGATATAAGTCAACATAATAAAGTAGGAGGCATTACTTTTGGATCAGCCCTTGTAAAATCTCACCATGTTGGAAAAGAGGTATTAATTTCAATAGATAAATATACGACATGATAAAATCTGAGTAGCATTAACCAAAAACTAAAATAAGGTGTAGGCTTCTGCTTTAGTTGAAAGGAATCCAGTGCACTACATTTAAAGTTTGCTCTCCTAGAATTTGTATTACAGTTGTTCAATCACATTTGCTTTAAACAAAAGGTTTGCAAGATAAGGCTTTTTTAACTTCTGGTTGAAGAGATATTCATATCTGAACAGAGAATAATTAAATCTTTAGACTATCAGTTGATCTATTCAGCCATCAGTAGCTGTCTAGTTAAAGGAGGTCACTGTCTGGACACCCTCATTTCTTTCTGAAATTCTACCACTTGATTATAGTAGTGTCAATAGAATCCTATAAAATTATATTTCATTTTATAGGATACAAAATCTGTATTTTAATAGTAATAATTTCTTGTCAGGTATCAGAATTTGTGGGAGAGAGAGCTAATCACATGATTCAGAAATAGGGTATGAACATATTAATTGAGATCAGCTCTCTGAAGCCAAGAAGTCTTAATAATAATAATAAATAATAATAATAATAAATAATCAATAGTCTTTGCCCACAGTGATCATGAGACTGATGTTTTCCAATGAAAAACTGTGAAGAAGTTATATTAATAAAATTTGTTATCTGGATTGTAAGAATTCAAAGTTCAAATTTCAGTGTTCAGAAGTTATTATTGGAAACTGTCATCTTCAATTTATTTTTTATTTCAAATGTGAATTTAAAACATTAAAAACAATCGAATGAAGATCTATAAGAACCTATTCAATCAGTACTTTAAAAAATTACCCCTTCAAAACAAAATCCATATTAAATGCATATTATTTTTCCCAGAAGTTTATTCTAGCTCATAGCTTTAGCCATTTGAATCTCTTAGTTAAAATTTATTTAGTCACAATAAGCAAGTTTTCTTGGAGAAAGGGAAGAGGAGAAGAATATTAAATGTTTGATATTTTTAATAGATTTTTTTTTTTTTTTTTTTTTTTTTTTTCTGCAGATGGCAGCAAATATTCACAGAACAGCAAACTTCTTCCAAGGGGACTCATAAAACTGTATGCACTATATCATGCTTTTGTGAAATTAAATTAAATGCTATATTTTTTGTTAAGAAAACTTAGATATTTAGATAATTAATAATACTTAGATAGTATTTCAAAAAGCACAGTCAAAATCATTTTTATGTTATTTAATGTCTAAATGATTAAACAAGAGAAAAAAAAAATATAAACCTTTTCCTTATTAGAAAATGTATGTAGATACGTAGTTTTTGTAGGAGTAAAACAGATAGGAGCTTACTGGGAGAAAGAAATTTATGATATAGTATTAAAATTACCTTATATCTACTTCTTATATTATTCCCATACTACAAAATCACCCTTAGTAATCAACCCATTCTAATAGTTACCAAGTGAAAATAACAAAATATCCTAATATTCAGGCTAATCCAGGGAACAAATATAATTTTGAGTTTGCTGGCACACTTATGTTCTTAATGAAGTTATTTCAAAGATGGAGATTGGATTTATTGTGTGCTCCCATGACATAATATAATTTTTAAGGAAAATTCTGAAAAGCCTAAGGATACACAGAACTCCAGAGAGAAATAATGTTTACTTGTCAGATAATGAGTAAAGCTAATTTCTATGCATTGGTATTTTTTTAAATATAATCATTCTAGAGTGTCATGGTTTTACGATTTTTTGTTATTGGTATTTCACATCATAACATCATGTGCACTGGGAGCTAACGAATTAATGCTCCAGTTCCGGGTACCTGTCTTAGAAGAGAAGAAGTACTACATCTCCCAAGGTCTGTGTGTTGTTCTTTAACCATTTCCACTCAGAGCAAAAGATAAAGAGCCACTGATAGGTCACTTGACCTTACTCCCTTTCAATCATGTGGCTCATCTCTGTTGTGGGTGCCATATTGTCACAGCACTTGAGTAACACCATCGGTTTTCGGACATTCTCATTTTATTTCACTTATTAGCTTCTAATCTAATTACAATGTGTTATATCATATTATAGAGTGTTATCTTGCATTCCAATATCTTATTTAGTAAATTGGTTTGTTTTTCCTCGGATCATTGCTGCTATTTTGTTTTTAGGCTCATCTCTCTACCCTTTCCCCCTTTTTTTTCCCTTTTCCCTTTCTGAGATCCACGGTTTATGCCTGCTCTGCTAGTCACAGAACTGATAAAAAATAAATCCTGATCATATTATCTGTTTTTTAATTTAGTTAATTAATTAATTAATTTGAAATAGTTTGCCAGTCTTTTGATTATTGTATGTTGTGGACTTAACTTGCAATTGCTGGTTGCATCACAGTAGTAATCATACAAAATTTCATACAAGATTATTTGCCGTCTGCCACTGATTCTGATTTCAATCTTCCTTTTCTTTTAAAAAGTCATGATATCTACTGTGGTATTTTAAGTCAAGTAATGTAATCAAATAAATAATTACATTTACAAATACTTTAGGTTTCATTTATTTATTTATATGGCCTTTATTTATACTAAATAGTTTTCAGTATTACTGTCTTATAGTGAGAATTGTGAAACTGAGTATAGACAATTAGAACATCATGGCATGAACAACTGCATACTAATATTGCAGTTCTAAGGGAACAAAAGTATTCCCTTGGTAGCTGCCAGCTAATCATGAAAATACTTCCTACATCCTTTTTGAATTAAAATATTCTTAGTTGTCATGACAATTCCACCTCTGACCATGTTTGGATTTACCTGAGCTTGAGAATCTTGACATCTCTCAATAATTTATAATACGAATCAAGCAGAAGTATTTCTTTGCTTAGTCACTCTGACTGAAGATATATAGAAGAAATCTGTCTTCAAGTAAGAATTTTCTGGAATGTTTACACTTGACAGTAGAAACTGCTTATTAAACAATTTTTTTTTTTTTTTTTTGGATTGTCATGTTTTTTTGGATTGTTACTCCTAAGCAAGAGTATGTGTGTGAGCAAGTGGAAAATGAGGGTATTTAAGAATGATTTCCTTGGGAGGCTAATCTCTGACTATATACTGATGTTTATAATGAGACAGCTCTAGAAACTGGTCAGGATGATAAATTACTTAATATGAATGATCCAAAGAGGGAGTCTTTATCATTTATAGAAAAGGGTTAACTTGCTTGGTTGGTTTCTGTGTTATCTGACCTTATATTTTTTCATAACAGTTAGTAAAAGCATTCGAGGATTAATAGCCTGAACTGAAGGATTCTAATTCTCTTATTGCCTGGCCTTTGAACAATTAGGATTCCTTGAAAGGCAATATATTGGAGTATGCTAGGTGTCTAACTTTAAAACTATTTAGGCTACCTTAATAATAAATATAAAGAAATGCAGTAAAGCAAAAAAACCACACACGTACTTGCATATGTGTGAGTCTATACACCATTAAAATCAGGCTCTTAAGCATGCTAATTTTATATGTCTTAAATAACAAGAACAATGTAAAGAATACATTACCTTTCTTTCAAGTAGCTCTTATTATTCAGTTTTGTAATTCTAATTGGAATGTACAAAGCAAATGAATCTTTATTTTGGCAATTGGTAAAATAGCAGAAACCATTATAGCAAATGCATTTATTCATTTGCCTAGAAGGCTCTTGGAGTTTTTTTTTTTTTTTTTTTTTACTTTATTATTATTATTTTTTCACTTGGAGAATTTTCTTTTAAATTTGATTATGTTTGCAGCTTTGATGTTTCAGAATTTCTGAACATATATGTAATGAGAAGGCAAGGCTATTAGGAAATGAAACAAAACTATTCAGTATAGGAACTTCTTGATGTAATGGAGTGATAACTGAAGCCTGTATTTCATGCAGATATTGTGAATGGTAGATTTCCCAGAATAGAGGAAACAAAAATGAAGACATTCAGTTTCCCAGAACAAATATAACAACTTTTTGTCAAGTCTTCATACTTATCAGGGCAGATCAGTACTGACAGAATTTATTCATACAATGCCTGTTTCATGTTGCTATGGTTTTTTTGTTTGTTTGTTTTCTTTCTACATTGCATTATATATTTTATTATATAATATTTTATGTACAGGTGAGTGTTGGCAATAAATAAATGTGCTATGATTATTCTGAACTTCTATAAACAGTAAAACTGACAATGATACAAAGAAGGTGTATATGATGAGTTGAAAACTGTGTAGTATACTTTAAAGTTAATTTTACAGTGAAATAAGTAATGTTAGGTGGAAAAAGTAGCAATACAATAAGGGGCCATAAATTAATTTTTCAAGGGTGATTTTAATGTTTTATAACATAAAATGAAGTATGGAAGTTGTCTTTGTTTGTTTGTTTGTTTGTTTGTTTGTTTGTTTGTTTGTTTTTAATTTCCATCAATGATTTTATTAAACAGTAAAATCTTCAGTATTTCATTTTCTCTATTTGTTAAATATATATATGCCTCAGTTGTGGTTTAACACAGTATACAAATAATCACCACACAACCATTTGCTCACTCCCCTTCTTGGAGATGGGGTGAAAATTGTACAACTCATGGATTGAAATAAAGACAGTTTAATAGAACAGAAAAAGAAGACAAAATAATAAAAGCATATAGAAAACAAGTGATGCACAATTAAATTGCTCTCCACCCACTGACTTATGCTCATCAATCCTGGGACAGTGGCAGTTTCTATCGCAGCCAACTTTCTCAGTTTTATCATTGAGCATGACATCTTATAGTATAGAATATCTTCCTGGACAGCTTAGATCAGCCTTCCTGGCTGTGTCACCTCTTAGTGTCTTGGGCATCCTCAGTTCCTTGCTGGCTGGGTAGTGTGGAAAGTTGAAACATGCTTGATTTACTGTAAGGGTTGCTCAGCAACAACTAAGACATCTGTGTATTATCAACATTATTCTCATCCTAAATCCCAAATTTGGCACCCTACCAGGTAGTAGTAAGAAAATTAATTCTATCCCAGTTAAAACTGAGATATAGTCATACAATTTTAATATTTTGTATCATATAGTGAATTAATAGGAGTAAATGCTTTTTTCCTCTTTTTTCTTTTTAATTATTATCTCCATTAGTGATTGTATTTCATAGTGAAACTGCATCCACGCTATTTGCTGAAGGACTCAAGGACTTTGTGTCTTTCTCCATCTGTATCTATTATTATTATTATAATTATTCAATTTTACATTTGCAGGCATTTACCAATCTGGAGACTTCACTATTTCAGTTTAATATAACAATATTTAATTTTTCAATTTACTGAGATCCTCATTTTAACATTTACTCTAGGAAAAAAAAAAAGAAAAAAGAAAAAAAAGCCAACAAATTCAAGTCTATACCAAGAAAGATTATCTGCATTCCCTGCTCTGCCACAAAATGTCTGTGACTATAGCGCTATCTATGTTCTTTAAAAGGTTTTCCTGGCATGTCTCATTACAGATTTCTGAACCGTGTGAAATAGCAGTATATGGATATGCTTCCACTGTTAAGGCTATAACATTGCCCTGGGACCAGAACAGAGCAAAAGTGAAATTCTGAATGCTATCACTATGTCCTTGACTCTTTCCTTGCATCATAAAATAGCAACAAAGCAGTGAATGATGATAAGAGAGATCAGTTCTTGCCCTGGATACACAGGATACTACATGCTTTCCTATTTGTCTCTGCAGTACATGATACTTTCATAGCCATGTGTATTTTCTGCGCATCACATTAAGGCTGTTTTTTTGTTGTTGGTGGTTTTTTTTTTTACAGATACTTCCCCTTTACAGTCTTCTTATTTTTTTTTTTTTTTTTTGGCAATAATCAATCAATTCTTTCACAGTATGTAAAAAGTATGGAGAAATATAAAGCCTAGCAGTAAGAGGAACAGCAGAAATTTCTACAGCAATTTGTATAATTAATGTTTTGGTTCCTCATTTTCTCCAAGCAATGCAGTGCTTTTAAAGTTATTTATTTATATACTAAATAGAGTAATGTGAATATCTTAGAATTTGCCTGGTGTTAAATAAAACATCCAGAATAAATATTATAAGATACTCTCTAAATTCATACTAATTGAAGTCTAGCCTTTTTTTTTTTTTTTTTTTTCCTTTTTTTTTTTTCCCCTTCAGGAAATGTGTATTATGTAATCAACTAGGGCTGGGTTAAAAGTGAGAACTGTAATGACAGTAAACATTTTCCTGCTTTTTCACCAGCTTTAGCTAAAAACTGAAATGTGTAGTAGATAAATTTGTGTAATATACATTAATTATTTAACATTACTATCAAAGTTTCACTTGATTTCCATGATATCAGAAAATATTCTATAATACCACTTTAAATTGGGAAATAAAATCTAAATATATTTTTATTACTTGTATATTGCCTATATATCTATTGTATTAAAAAAAAAAAAGTTTTTTTTTGACACCTTTTCCTTTTACTTCATTGATTTTAGTTTAACTGTAAATAAGTATCTTATTTTGCTGTAAAGTTGTCAATGAGGATTTAAGTGATTGTTTGCAGTCTGGAAGTATAAAGCTGAAATCATTTAAGCTGGATGACTAATTGCTATTTAAATACTTCTGATCACAAAATTCCTGACTGAGATATCAATTTCTGAGTTCCTCTGATACAAATATTTTATGTTTAGGATTATTTTCTGCTTATTAAATGTAGCTGTTTGGATCATAATGCTGTATTGAGTGCAAGTTGGATTTTTTATTTCTATACTTTTATGTACTGTCATTCACCACAGAGAGAAGGGTATACTGGCTATCTGGGATGGTGTTAATTTTCTTCATAGCAGTTTGTACAGTGCCATATTTTAGATTTGTGACCAAAATCATATTGATATCAGACTAATGTTTCAGCCATGGCTGAACAGCTCTTTTCAACTCTTTTTCAACTCTTTGAAGGGTAGATAACAGCAGGACAAGAGGAAATGGTTTTAAGTTGAGGAAGGGAAGATTTAGGTTGGATGTCAGGAGGAAGTTCTTTACAGAGAGAGTGGTGGGGTGCTGGAACAGGCTGCCCGGAGAGGTTGTGGATGCCCTGTCCCTGGAGGTGTTCAAGGTCAGATTGGATGGGGCCCTGGTCAACCCGGTCTAGTATTAAATGGGGAATCTTCAACCCCCCCATGTGGCAGGGGGGTTGAAGATTCATGATCCTTGAGGTCCCTTCCAACCTGGGCCATTCTGTGCTTCTATGAACAGTGTTTGCACAGCATTAAGGCCTTCTGATTTTCACTCTGCATCCCTAGTAAACTGAGAATAAATTTGGGAGGGAATACAGCCAAGCAGATGACCTGAATTAACCAAAGAAATATTGCATGCCCTATAACATCATGTTCAGCACCAAAATGTAAAAGAATGTTCTTAGAGAAGGTAGATACCTTTTGCTTGGAAATTGGCTAGTCATTGTTTTACCCATGAGAGGTGTTCTGTGATCGTTTTTGTATAGAATCATATAATCACCAAGGTTGAAAAAGACTTCAAGATCATCTAGTTCAACTGTCCACCTACCACCAATATTTCCCCATTAAACCATGTCCCTTAGTATAACATCTAAATGTTTTTGAATACCTCCATGGACAGTGATTCAACCACCTCCCTGGGCAGCCCATTCCAGTGACTGACCACTTTTTCAGAGAATAATTTTTTCTTAATATGCAATCTGAAATCATTTGCCTTTTCATTGTCTTTCTCTTTTCTTCTACTTCTTTACTTACTACACAGTTTTTAACTTGAGCACAAGTTTTCCTCTTAATTTCCTCTTCCTGTGCCCCACTGGGGCAATGTTGAGAGTGAACAAATGTCTGTATGGTGTCAGAATTAACTCACAACACTGTTGATAGGGTTGAGCATCTGGGAAACAGTCACAGACTGAAAAATGGTAAACATCTAATGGAATCTGTAGATACATTTAATGATCCAGTATTGAATAAAATACAGTAAGAGACTGATTGATATGCTTGAAGAAAAGTTATGGGCCAGCTAATGTACCAGTTAGGGTTAAACTCCACTAATGCAGGTCAGTCATGTCAGTATTACTAGGTACTCAGCCTTTGGTTCCTTCAGAAGCTCATGTAATGCCCCTACTGTTTCTATGATGAAGTTAGTTTTTCCTGTTCACATGATCCCAAATAATTGAGATCAGTGTTTAAGTTTGTCTGAGTACAATATTTATATCAGGAAACTGATGATATGTTGCATGTCTTGTAGTATGGCAAGATGGCATATGAATTTTTAGACTCTCAGGGATTTCCAAGGGATTACTGAACCAGAAATAAGTGAAATAATAAATTAAATAGTTCTAGAAAATTATTATTATTATTTTCACTATTCATTTGCCACTTGCAAAATGGATTACATGTTTAGCCTTCCTGTAACTGTGCACACGCTTATGACTTTCTTGTATGCCTATATATTATATATTGTATGTATATAGTTGCATACCAGTAAGTTCACATATGCATAAGGATAGGATTCCTGCTCTCCTATCATTTATAAGACAGTACCTAATACTATAAAGACATTTGTACTCCTACTGATTTACTTGCTCTAATGCCAGAAGCTTAAGAAGATCACTGTATTCACTGGATCTGAACAGCAAACTGATGACAGACAAGCAATCACATACAATCCAAATAAATGTAATTCTATTTCTGAGATTTTTTGTGCTGTAGTCAGATAAACACAAATACAGTCAGAAGGAAAAAAGATGAGAATCAGACTAAAATTTAAGTATATAAGGAGGAAGTTGTTCCCTGATTTTTATTTTATTGTAGTTTTACTTAGAAAGACTACAGAGTTTTTTACAACTCTGTAGAGAAGAGTAACATAGTCTCTGAGCTGAGATTATCTATAATAATCTCAGTTTGCAAAGAAGTTAGTAAGAGAAAGGGATGTACGTTTTATATGTGTCTGGTTTAATTCAAATTCATCATGTAGGATTGAGTTCAGATAATCAATATAAAACTCTATATTTGCACTAGAAGCTGAACTAAGATAAATAGAATAATTTGTCCATGTAGAGCAGAAAAAAATAAAGTATTATATATATAACTAAAATTCTTTAAATAATGTCTGCCTCATATATCTCAAAAGTAAATGCCTCAAAATTCCTCCAAAAGCCATTTTTAAAGACTACACATTACTAATTATTAGTCATAAACAAATATTTGAGATTAGAAGTTCCATATTCAAAGAATTTGTTCATACTCCTCTGGCTGATTATTTGTCCATAAATGTACAGGAACATTTCTAGGTTATCATAACACCAGAGAACGATAGAGCCTCAGAAAGAAAAGCAAGGATGAAAGAACTCTACTATCAGATATAAACAATTACATCAAGAAATATGGTAGGTGCATACAACAAAAGACTTTCACGTTAACCTAAGACAATCTCAAATGCACAACCATAGTTTTGCACATGAGCATGCAGAACACATATTTATACTGCCTCATAAAAATGTACGAAGGAATGAGTTCAATGTTCCCCTGATAATCCACACTGCTTAACTGAAAGCACACTACATAACTTATTGAATTGCTATCACTAGCTCTGTCCAAGTCTTTTATAGAGGGAGCTTCCCCTAAGCAAAGCGAAAAACAAACTAACAATAACAAAGGTTCTTGTAAGCCCTGGGGCAAGAAACTATTTGCTGTGTAACAGTGTAGATGTTAGCCTAGATGATGCTTGCAGGACATGTTAGATCTGTTGCAGACATAATACTTGGATTTTGGAACATATGCAGTAAATCAGTGTGTTCTGGGTGGTTTGGACCTGTGAGTGCAATGATAATGCTCTGCAGAACATATGGATGTTAGGAAGACTAATTACTGTAGTCTCAGCAGACTAAGTTGCTAATGGCATCCAAAAAGCTTTCACAAACATTCTGACTAAATACTTTTTAAAATGATGCTAACACTTCTCCTCTAAAAATCTGCATATACTTCTCATTCAGTCATTTATTCTCTCTGAATCACTAGGAGTTTGCCACTTTTGCCTTCCAAAGGATCCTTCCATCTCAATTTAACTTGCATCATCTAACTTAAAAATAATAATAATAATAAAAAAAATACCCAACAAACAACAACATAAAAAGACATCTCAAAAGCACTGGTAACAACATTGCAAACAGAAAGCACGTCAAAGTTAACTGACTACAAATTAATTAAGATGCTGAAAGGAAGAACAAAAGCTAAAACAAAAAGAGTAAAAATGGAAAACGTAGAGCATTTCCTGCATTATTATTTATTTATTTATTTTAATGGAATATGAAAGTCCACAAAGCTACAGAAAACTGCAAAGGCTGGAAAGTATTTTTTTTAAGTAGCTAAAAATAGAAACTTCATTCTTTTATGACAAACTTAGCAGCTGAAAGGCTCAGAATAAATAAATCATGTTAAATTATATGTAACTAATATTCATTATGTCCTACTCAGCAATAGTAGTGAGTCTTTTTGCTAGAACTTCAACACTAATTTTTCTGAAAAATATATGCTGTGAAAATGAGATCCTGTATACATGCTCAAAATCCTTCAGTATATACCAAACTTTTCATCATGCAAGCTAATAAATAGTTGAATATCAAGTCAGAGAGAACCCAGTAAGTTTTTATCTCTTTCTTAATCTGAAGTTTACATAATTGAAATCCACATTTGATCAAGTTTAAAGTCCTTTGTGCAAAAGGAAGCTCACACCGTTACAAAGCTACTAAAAATAAACATTAAAGCATACTTCTACATTTGCTGTAAGAAAAGATTTAATGGATTTCCAGCAGTGGGATCAAATTTTCTGTGATAACATATATCATTTAAGAATGGAACTCTATGCTTTATTTTCATTAATTTACCCTCTTTAAAGATGTCAAATTTTTGATTCTCTTTAGTAAAAAACAAATGCTTATTTTAATGTTTTAATTATGAACACTCAGGGGAAGCTAATCATACTTTAAAAAAAAAAAAATAGCATGTTTAAGTCATTCATTTTAAAAATTTACTTTCTGGTGAATAAAGAAGTCACTTTTTTTTTTTTTTTTTAAGAAAAAGAATTTCACTGCAGATCTGAAGGAACGTGGGATATATAGCAGGTACCAAAAATGAATTTTAAATATAGATAAATCAAAGATCTATAATCAAGATTGTAAGCTGCCATATTTTATATATTATCATGTTCATTTTGGGGGGATGGAATATTGCCAAATAATAAAGATACTTGCACTCATAGAGGTGGTTTTTATTCAATTTTATCTTGCGCTGTAAGTTAACATCTTCATTAAACTTGTAGGTATGTTTAGCGACACTAGGTCAAAGACAAAATATATGGCAATTAAGATTCATTACACATCCATAATGATATTGCATTCTAATATCATGTATCTTTTACTCGTAAAAAGCTTTGTAGTGAACTTTCAAGTTTGCAGGATTGCATTTTGCAAGGCCTCCTCTGTCAGAATATTTTTATCTACTTTCGATTTTGTTTGATCTAGTTTAACTGTGGCAGCAATTTCTCTGAAGGACCGGGTGACAAAAGGAAGTTTGCTCTACTTTTTGGTATCTTTATTTTGCTCAACTATAGTTTAATATATGTAGCAGCAACATGCAGTTACCCTCAGCAGGATGAGATATTTACTTGTGTAACACTGTGAAGTAGTGTAGAGAAATACAAACAGTATCTTATCATTGATATTGTGCAGAGGATGACCATACATAGAGATAACACCCTGTAAAATATAGATTTCTTTTACTAATATTCAATGAACTTATTTGCTAATTTTTCAATACAAAGCTATTCCAGTCCTTACTTACATGTAATTGTAGAAGACAGTATGTATATATAAAAAAAAAAAAAGAAAAAAAAATCAATCACAAAACAACAGCAACAACGAAATAGAAATAAAATAATAATAATAAAAAATGTATTTTTTTTTCATTTATATGTTTTTGGTTACATGGTTTTAGCAACGGTACTATGCATGCATACATGTATCTAAACATGCATACATCTATATATATATACATGTATATATTACTGACTGAAAAACAGTGAAGATGGTATAAATTTTTATTAATCTCTAGTATCTTTCTTGTGTTTAATTACTTTGCCCTATGAAACACCTGGATTGAAGAACTGTAGAACCTTGAAGAAAGACGTAATTCCTGAAAACATCATGAACTCAGGCTAAAAGTTAGAAATTTCACGTTCTTCATCTATTCTTTCTAATAAAAAATACAGTGTTCACAGAGTTAAGCAGTATTTATGATAATAATTAAACTATAGATGTAAAAAATTGAATTTCATAAACTTCTACCTCAGAAAACTAATAACCCCCTCAGTAGTAACTAATCAGTTTGTTTATTAATGGTGCATTGACTATAAGAAGCATAAATATTCTGTGATATTTTTGTTATTATGTAGGTTATGATAAATAAGTACTTGCTATTAAGATCAGAAATGTTATGACTTTTAGATACTCTGAGATTCACAGTCTTTGTTTTCCACTTACTATTAAGCCGATAGAAAAGAAAAAAAAAAAAATAAGCAAGAGAAAAATGCATGTGTTGTCAGTATTCTTCCTCCCTCCTTGTACTTATTTCCTTGTTAAACTATACTTACTTCACACCTAATGCAAACCTCCATAATTTCTCTCCAGGATGATTTCTGCAGAATTATTTTTTAGGCACTTTAAACTTTCTGGAAAACAGCAACACTTAATAGCAGCTGTATCATCTCAGAGGTCTAAATATAAAGGACAGAGATTGCAAACATTGAGAGTTGATTAAGCTGTGTGCTGTTAACACTCGCTCTTTTTTTAAAAAAGTATGTTTATTATTATTGTTCCTGTTATTAATATTGTCATTGCTATTATTATGTATGCATTCGCATTACAAGTTCTTAACAATTCAGCAGACATTGAAACACATATTGTGTGAAATTTAAGTTTCCATTTTTGTCTTTATAGCAGTGTTTCAAAATCTTCATCTTTTATCAAACTTTGTTAGTGTTGTTTTCTCCAAATAACTTCATGCTGTTAAAGAAATATCCTTAATAGAGAAAATACTACTTAATTTAATCTTCAAAACTTACTCTTATATTTAAAAAAGACAAACACAAGAGATTTTGAAGAAAAGGGATTTACTTTCCCTACAGAAAAAAAATGTTATGAACAGTTGCAACCTACAGGAATTAAGATGCTTTCTTGGCCTACAAGACTTACGTGAGGGTGACTTTTTCCTGCTGCATATGGACTAATCTCCAGAAATGATTTTAAGTCTTTGTAGGGGCTTTCAGAACAAAATCTTTGTGACCCTTCATTGCAAATGTTTAATTAGGAAGTCATTCTCTTCCTAAAGACCCAGAACTTTCTCTGTTAGCTTGCCACAGTTCAACAAAGCTCTCAAAGAATATAGCACTAAAAGGGCTTAAAACAGTTTCAGACAAAAGTAACGTCATAAAGCTAAAGCAGTATAATTTGTAAAGTCATTATGCTGTGGTATTCCCATAGCTAGAAATTGTCTCAAATAGTCTCTGCAAACTACATTCAGAAAACTGCCTAGGGAAACAGTGATGGTAGTGGTGCTGAAAGGATTTTTTATTATTTATTTCCAGTCTTTAGATAGCTTAGGATTTGTGGATTGTGGGCGTTATTTGTTGTTGTTGCCTTTTTTTTTTTTTCCTAAGAGAAACTAAGGACACAGTAGGAATGTCTTCTGTACCCCAGTATTGGTGCTCTGCTTTTATGTAGTGTCTGCTGTTGCCAATAAGCCAACACTGGAAATAGGAACATAATGATGCAGACTCTATATCTTCTACATAAAATGAAATTGAAAAATTTTAGATGTCAGAAGCAACAGAGTTGCACAAATTCATACAGATTTTTCACCAATACATTTCTCATCAAGCAATTAGGAAAAATGCGTATTTTACAATGAATAAGATATTACTTTGCACACCATGTTTCAATCCCACTTTCTGTTATGGATTGGGAATTGCTTTTCCTGAGTAAATAACAAAGAAAAAGAAGATGAAGGGAATGAGAAAGAAGGGGAGGAAGGATAAGGCAAGACAGAGGGAAAGGAAAAAGTTTAATTTCTTTTTGGAGATATGCAGCCAACAGAAAAAAAATAAAAAATAAAAATAAAAATAAAAATAAAAATGAAGTAAAAAAAAAGTACAGATATTCTCAGCAACTACAGTCTAACGTGAAAAACCAGGGAGCCGAGACAGAACAAACGGACATATCAATAATGTGGTGATCATGTCACATATCTAATGCCAGGGTTTTGGAGTTTAAAGTAAAATGCTTAGGGTACTCAAGGTCTCTTGCAGTCTACATAAACCACATGAAAAGGCAGGAGATCAGAATTAGACACAGTGAACAGTAACTCTAAAAGAACTTCAAAACTTTTATTTCCTATAAAAATAAATGAAAATATTCAACTTTTTATTATATGTTTTTTTTTTAAAGTTTATTAAGAAACTGTTGTTACAGAGTGTGGATGGTTTCATTTCTTTATTTTTTTCTTCTATGATTCTACTTTTTCAAGCCTGCAGCTACTGAAGAAAATGGCTCAGTGGCTCAGTTGAATGACTAGTAGACTACATTGTGCTAAATAGACAATTTTAGCCTTTAAGAATATCCAGATGTATTAATAATTCTTACTCAAACAGCACATATTCAAAGAGAAATTACACATTTTCACTTTGCATTCATTTTAAAGATATTATTGGCTGGTAATATTAGCTGCCAACATATTTAAATAGACATAGAATCCCTAATTGTTTTCTGAACATGTCTATTAGATCAAGTTGTACTTAACAATTAGGCTGAGGAGTATTATTTCCAATGTATTTAAATATAAGTAATGCTACAGCAATTTCAGACTCTTTGTTCTTGTGAATGGAATCCCCAGTCACCATCATGGGCAGAACAGACTTTACATGGGGAAAATAAACTTCTATTTTTGCCACTTAAAATAGATTCTGATAATGAGAGACAAATCAGTAAAACAACACCTTCCCTCCTTTTTTCCTAAGGTCAAATTCACCCCATAATTCCCAAATCTTCTACTATCTCCTCCACATCAAGAAGTGCAGGGGGATGAGGAATAATGGTTTTGGTCCCTCTGTAACCGCTCCTCTCACCGCTCCTTCCTCTTCACGCTTTTTCCGTGCTGCACTTTTGATGTTTCCATGGTTCCTGCTCAGGTGCTGAATGGACAGTCTAGGCAGTTCCTGTCAGGAAATATCCACCTGCTTCAGCATGAGATCCTTCTTGGGCTTGGCAGCTGCCCTGACAAAGTTCTTCCTGTGAGCTGCAGTGTGAAAGTCCGTTCTACTATAGTCCTCTCTAAGTGCTGTTCCTGAATAGACTGCAAGAGAGTCTCTATTCTGGCACCTGGAACTTTTTTCTTACTTGTTCTGTCCTGGCTGTTCATGGGACTGTTTTTCACAGCTGTTCTCCTCACTTCTTACTGTCTGTAGTGCTTTGTCTTTTCTTAATCCATATTCCTAAAGGCACAGCCAGGAATGAGGCTGATGTCCCCGTCTGTGCGCCCTTCTTGGGCTGCTGGAGCAGATTGGAACTGGCTGTATCTGGCATGGGGCAGTCCCAGCTTGCCTCAGGCAAGTCATCCATGCATCCCTCCTGCCAGCACCAGAGCAACTACACCCAGTACCAGCACCAATATAAAGCAATCATCACTTTCCTGGATTTACTTCATAGTATTCTGTACCTCAGTTCCATGCAGTTATTTTCCAACACAGAGAGCACCAGTTTCTGTTTTTAATTCAAGATGAGAAACCTCACTAGAAAGGGTACTGACATTTACTCCAAACATTGAGATCAAACTTGTGAATAAGAAACAACATCAGCATGTGCTGAGAATACACTGAAGTAAGGTTTCAATAGAAACAAGAAAGTATTTCATGATGTATAAACAAGAAATCCATGTAGAAACATAGAACGACTCAGATACTGGAATAAAACACATATTTTTGTGTTTGTATAAGGTTTATGTGGTAAGGTTTTTTTGGGGAGGAGGGGAAAGATAGAGACGTGTCTTCTCTGAGTAAAGTACAGAAGCTGCCTCTGGCCTGTGCTGCGCCAATGAACAATGACTGAGTGAAGCTCCCATCCCCCTTCCCCTGTGCTACTCAGGCGGATGAGATAGAAGAGGATGGATAGAGGGAAAGGTATCTTTATTTGGCTTTTATTTCTCACTTCTCTAGTTTTATCAGTGAGTAATAAATTAGAAATTTATTTCCCAAACAATAAGTGTGTTTTCCCTGTGATGATAACTAGTGAGTGATCTTCTTGTCCTTATCTCAACCTATGTGGTTCTTTTCATTACATATTCTCCCTGCCTATTTGAGGAGGAGAAATGAAAGAGTAATGTTAAATCACTGCACTGTTCTGGAAAGAGACATCTAAGAAACAGTTCACTTTTATGGAAATGATTATAAAAACAGACTCAGACAAAACTAGTAGAAATTGAAAAAATGAAACTAGTTCCAAAAATAGAAGCAGCATTATTAAGATTTTTTTGCATATTAGATGAGAATACATTTCCTAAAAGCCCAGAAAATCCTGTTTTGTTTGGTGTGCAAATATAAAAATAATATCAACCTACAGAAGAAATGTGATTTATTGAACTTATACATTTCCAATAATCAGTATAGCACATGCTGGTGTAGTATACTGGATATACACATGTAGGGATTGGGCTGAAGTTAACTCACAGCAGTATATGCTGGAAAGCATACATTTCATCTTATACTGGATGGCTGGCTCTCTTTTCAGCATCACTGCTGTGGTGTTTTGTTGTTGTTGTTGTTGTTTGTTTGTTTGTTTGTTTTTGTTTTCCTATCCTGAAATCCACAGTGCTTCTTCAGCTGTTGGTACAGACATCATTTTATTTAAAAACAGTATGCTACGTGTACATAACGGTTTTTCTTCTACTGAACACCTTAACTCACGTTTTTGTCAGTTATTTAGATATTCCATAAGAAAAGGTTAAGTAAATTTGATCATCTTCATATGCATGACAAAATCAGGATTCACCACAAAAAATAACAGAAAATCTGCAGCTTCTTAAATGCACAGAAATCCCATGGAAACTTAATAAATAACTAAATGATTTCCATAAAAGTATATGCATACTAATCATAAAAGTATATGCATACTTCTGTCAATAGTTGAGTACAGACACAAAACATTGGTTAGACAAGAGGAAGATAATATGTTTCTATATTATGGAGAACTTGACAGTGCCTAATCCATAATGACAGCATGACCTTCAGAATAAGCATCAGTATTTATCAGGCCAACATTTACATTACATTTCAACAAGCTGTCTGGTATGAGCAATGGCAGGATGCTGGGAAGCACACAGAGCACCTCAGAGCAGACTTGTCCCATCATCAATTCGTAACAACCTTGGGACTGAGTCTGTGATACCCTTCCATAATGCTCCTTCATTCAAAAAGCACCATGGCATAAATACCACAAGAAATGTTTAGGAATTCATTTGTCATTTCTTTCTTACACTCCTTTTCATTTATTTTCACAATAACAAGTGGCAACATCAAATGTAAAACATATTTTCAGAAGGCAATGCTGAAATCATCCCTGAATTCAACACAACTCTTTGGATCCCTATATAAAAGGAACTCGATCCAGGGAGGCTGGGGGAAAAAAAAAAAAAAAAAAAAAGCTACTACAATTTGTTGTGATTTCAACAGAAAAACAAACAAACAAAACCAAACAAAAACCCTGTTCCGTATCTGTTGTGATCTGAAGTTCCACTGTGATTTCTTGTTAATCAATTTAACACATTTTACATCATTTTTGCAACTCTGCCTCCTCTCTTGGATAGTAGGCACAATATTCCCATTGCAGAAGTGGTAATTCCAGAAAGTTCAGCATCATATCAATGTATTTCTACACTATGATCAATAACCATTCCCTTAACAGAGAAAATCCCAGTGATTTTCAAAACAAGATTTCAGGATATCATTCAAGATATAATTCTTGTGCACTGATAGCACCAGAGCTCCATTCTTAAATGAAAATTATAAGTAATACACTTCTACATTTCACTGTGAAGAAAAGGAGTAATTAGATGAACTCAAACGTACTTTCCAAACCTATTTTCCATTATTCATTGCCTTTTCTCACCTCAGTTCCCCAGGAAACAGCTTGCCACTCCTCAGGATACATTAATTAAATGCATTGGACTCCCACAGCAAAAACAGGTCAGGTGCAACACATGCAATATAATCACATTCAGCAAGCTGACACTTCAGGAAAACCTTTTGAGTTGCAAACAGTATTCAAAAGCATAAAAACCTGGCTGTAAGTGACAGGACATCCAAGGTTAGGGTTCAAAAGAAACTGTTTTCTAGAGTAGGTGACTTTGCCATTTTAATGAATGTGCTCCTTTCCTAGGAGCACATTCTGCTAGAGATCATACTTATCATTTGATATTGTCAATGACTTGTATCTTAAGCAAAACGCTAGGATTACAATGTGTAAATATGCATAACAATTCCCTTTATGCTCTCTGGTCAGCAAAGCTGTATGAATTAACAAATTCTACCTATGGGAGAAATGCTTCATTATTTTTTTCAAATTTATTCTTCCCCCGTTAAATTATACCCTTAGCAATGCTGAAGGTGAAAATTATATGGCTTTACTGAGATACTTATTCCTTCATTTCAGTCTTCCTGACTAAAAGCCTTTCCGTTGTGGCCACTAGCTACAGTATTCCTAACCAAAATATATGTATTCACACACAAATAAATCTCTTACTCAGTGAGAGAAGTATGGGGGGAGAGGGGCCAGCGCCAGAAGCAGGGGCAGGGACAGGGGCATTAACAAACACATGAGCATCTTTTCCCCATCACTTGGGAAATCTCAGTAGGAGGAAGAAAAAGTCCTAGCCCCACAATCAGTTCCAGTACTCAATGCTCTGTCCTAAAGCAGCAGAATAAGAGAAAGCTTCTTCAGCTACTAACTCTCTCATGCTGTACAAATCTCTTTGAAAGCTGTAATAATAACAATTAAAAAGAAAAAAAAAGAAAAAAAAAAAAAAGAATTTCTGGATCTCTTATTTCAAAGAAAATAAAGCCAAGAAACAAAATTATAGTTAACAGTTCCGGTTTAGGATAGAGTTATTTTTCTTTCTAGTAGTAGACATGGTGCTGTGCATTAGATATAGGATGAGAATAATATTCATAACACAGTTGTTGCTGAGAGGTGCTTACACCAGGTCAAGGACTTTTTGGCTTCTTGTGCTGCCCTGGCAGGAAGTAGACTGGGGATGTACAAGAAATTGGGAGACAACATAATCAGGACATCTGACCCAAAATGGCCGGGGGAGTATTCCATACCATTATGCTGAACAACGAAACTGGGGAATTTGGCTGAGGTGGGGGGGCTTTCACTGCGTGGAGACTGGCTGGGTATCATTCAGTGGGTAGTGAGCAATTGTATAACGCATCACTTGTTTTATCCTTATTGTTATTTTGCCTTCCTTTTCTGTGCTATTAAACTGTCTCAACCCACGAGTTTTACCTTTTTTTCCAGTTTTCTCCTCCATCACCCTGGGCGGGGGTGATCAAATGACTATATGGTGCTTAGCTGCTTGCTAAGCAGCTAAGTTAAACCACAATATTGCTCACAAAAGAAAAGCAATTGTATACTCCTAAAGTTGCCATGTCCTAAAAAGCTAGAAAATAAAATTTTTGATGTCTTGAGCAATTCTAGTGCTTTCCATATGTGTTTAGATAAAATGTAAATTATTCATCTTCAGAATCCAGCAAACATGACACTATGACTCAGACTGATACAAAAAATCAATTGGAGATAGGTGTTTTACAATTGGAGAATAATTATATGAATAATTATTTAATAATGTTAAAGATACCAATAAGATAAATAAGGGAGAGTATTTTCTATTGTTATTTGGAATTTCTGAAAAGAAAGTTAACACATTCTTAAGCAGTCTCAAAATTATAACATTTTATACATCACTACTCACCTAAGTCTCTAGGGGAAAGAAGTAAAGGAACATTCTATGCTAATTAAAATGATATAATTTTAAAATGCAAATATGCTCTCAGTTTATAGCAGCTTGAGTTCCTAAATCTGATTGCCTGTAGCAGAAGAGCATACCCATAAATTTTAATTTTAAAGACTGCAATTTAAACAGATGAACACTACGTTTGTGTTATTTCGTCATGGAAATTTCACTAGGTGGAGCTCTAGGTCAAATTTGCTAGTAGTTACAGTAGACACTTCATTGTGTTAATCTTATTTTACCACATCTGTTGCTATAAAATCAGTTGTAGGAAAACGCATTGGCTTTTTTTTTTTTTTTTTTTTTTTTTGTCACTTTATATTCACTGTTTATGTAAAGGCATAATTGACATAAATGATGAGAAAAGTAAATAGAAAATTGAAGATGCTGTCGACCTAAAGGGACTATTGCTTGTGAGTTAATGGCATATGTAGACACATCAAATTTTTCATGGTTCAATTTTTTCTTAGCTGTGCTATAATACTTTTGCTGTGATTAATTATTAAACAGTAATTCATAAAGATCATAAAAAGTCAGTTTCTCAATACATATTCAAATTATTAATCGGCCTTAATTGTGCATAACAGATGACTGATAGACTATAAAAAGAATAGGTTCCAAATGTCAAAGAAATTTCTAAGCTAACATATGCCTACAAGAATGTGACATAACAGTTCTTCTTCAGGAAAGTTAGGAAAAAAAAAAGAAAGAAAAAAAAGAAATATTTAAAAATTTATAAAACCCCCAAATGCTAGTCATAAATCAAGCAATAAAAGCAAGTGATACATCTCTATGGTGCTGTATTTTTATTTGTTATCATTATATATTATTCTTAAATTATTTAACAGAACAATGATGTGTGTTCTTCATTCCAAATTCTGCTAAACATTGCATTACTGGAAAATGTATGTAGAAAAAAAGCAAGGGAAAATAATATTGTTATTTTTTTTTCAACAACTTTGAAACAAAAATCAGTCAAAAGGAAAAAAGTGAAAAGCACAAAATAGCACTGTTCCCAGTGCAAATGCCCACAACTACCAGCTGCTATTTCCCTCCCTAATTTCTATCCTTTCATTAAATGCTTAATGAATTTTGACTTCTTAAAACAATCTCCCTCCCTAACTGTTTGTTTAGGTAAATATTAAAATATACTTGCTGCATCTTTCACTTTTTCTGAAAGATGAAAGAAAACAGGAAATAATAATTTATCAATGACAAAACTTCCAGTAGATTTGTACATTGGATCAGATGAAACAATAAATACCAAGTATATGCCATTTGCTAGCCAGCTAGTCAGCATGCTCAGAGATGAAAATGGGTAAACACTCTACTGAACACTGCTGGAAAAACAAGAGGATCATCATTGCAGTGTTTCTGTATGGTTTTGAGAGACAAAAACCAGGGACAAGGCGGTATGTAATGTGATCAAGTTCTGAATAAACCATGAGTGGTGAGAAGTAAAACTACATCATGTCTTTATACTCTTGTTTATTTTTATAATTCATATTTTTAAATATAACAACAGCAATCAGGGGCTTGATTTGGGGTGTTCCGTTCAGTTTTTATTTAACCCTCTAATCTAAGTACTCTAGGGCACAGAATGGACCCTCATGTCCTAGTGCTGACTGGACAGTTACAGAGAAACTTCCAGACCAGTCTGGACAATGGCAACAAGGTGAATTCAAGTTCCAGAAGAATTACATAGGATAATAAACTGCCTCAAATAGTAACCATTAGCAAAACAGATAAATATTTATTATTTAATCAATATTCTTCTGGATGAGACACTTCCCAATTTCTTTCAATTTCCTCACTCTACCTGACAATTTATTAAGACTAAGGGTATGAGGACAAATATAAAACTGTAAAAAACTACATTGAGACCCAGTAAAATCACATTCCTGAACACAGGAGTCCTTATTCTTAGGTGAATGTTACTGGGGTAGGAAGGCATGCTTATTCTCTACTCTTATGATTCTTGTCTCCTTCCACGAAGTATTTTATTTCACAGAATCACAGAATCACAGAATTGTAGGGGTTGGAAGGGACCTCTAGAGATCATCGAGACCAACCCCCCTGCCAAAGCAGGTTCCCTGCACCAGGTCGCACAGGTAGGTGTCCAGGCAAGACTTGAATATCTCCAGAGAAGGAGACTCCACAACCTCCCTGGGCAGCCTGTTCCAGTGCTCCGTCACCCTCACCGTAAAGAAGTTCTTACGCACATTCGTGCGAAACTTCCTGTGCTGCAGCTTATGTCCGTTTCCCTCGTCCTGTCTCCACGTACCACTGAAAAGAGACTGGCCTCACCGCTATGGCCGCCACACCTCAGATATTTATAAACCTGGATCAGGTCCCCTCTCAGTCGTCTTTTCTCAAGGCTAAACAGACCCAGGTCACTTAGCCTTTCTTCATAGGGGAGATGCTCCAGGCCCTTCACCATCTTTGTGGCCCTCCGCTGGACTCTTTCCAAGAGATCCCTGTCTTTTTTGTACTGGGGAGCCCAGAACTGGACACAGTACTCCAGATGAGGCCTTACCAGGGCAGAGTAGAGGGGGAGGATCACCTCCCTCGACCTGCTGGACACGCTCTTTTTAATGCACCCCAGAATGCCATTGGCCTTTTTGGCCACAAGGGCACACTGCTGGCTCATGGCCAACCTGTCGTCCACCAGGATGCCCAGGTCCCTCTCTGCAGAGCTCCTCTCCAGCAGCTCATCCCCCAGCCTGTATTGGTGCATGCAATTATTCCTCCCCAGATGCAAGACCCTACACTTGCTTTTGTTGAACCTCATCCGGTTTCTTACTGCCCAGCTCTCCAGCCTGTCCAGGTCTCGCTGAATGGCAGCACAGCCTTCAGGCGTGTCAGCCAATCCTCCCAACTTCGTATCATCAGCAAACTTGCTGAGGGTGGCCTTTATTTCATATCTATCAATATATTTTCAAGAACTAATAGGAAGTAGCCCCAAGAAATATGTAAGACACAAACCAGAAGTTCTAAGCTAAGTTAAAAAAATGAGGATTTGAACACTCTAAGGCACTACATATATATGTATATATTTCCATGGCATACGTGGTACATGGTAAAATAATATACAGAGAGTGGAAGTTCTTGATTTAAGTTTCATTTTTCTGTTGTACGCTACATGTGATAAGAAAACTGACAGCAAAACAGAAATTTCAAATTCCTCTCTAATAATCAGAGCAAGAAAGAAATCATTTTTCTAATAAAACCCGTGTAATTTGGGAAGTGAAAAAGGTGCTGTTTGGCACTGTAAACCAAACAACACCATATATAATAGCTTGAAAAAACACATCTGTGGTAGATAAAATCAACTAAGGTGAAGACCAACTGAGATTTTTTTAATATCATCTCCTGTAAATTAATGAGCATTCAGCACAAATTTCCATTTTCTAAACTTTCTAAGCTACCCCAGCATATAATCTAAATCTTTCCTCCTCTAGTTTAAAACCATTCCCCCTTGTCCTATCACTACCTATCCATGTAAAAAGTTTATTTCTCTCCTGTTTATAAACTCCTTTTAAATATTAAAAGGCTGTAATGAAGTTTCCTTGCAGCCTTCTCTACTTCATACTGAACAAGCCCAGCTCCTTCAACCTGTCTTCATAGGAGAAGTGCTCCAGTCTCCTGATCATCCATGTGACTCTCCTCTGGACCCTCTCCAAAAGCTCAACATCTTTCCTCTGTTGGGGCCCCCAGACCTTGACGCAATACTCCAGATGGAGCCTCATAAGGACTGAGAAGAGTAGAGGCAATCACATCCCTCGTCCTGCTGGCCACCCCTCTTCCAATGCATCCTTGGATACTGCTGACCTTCCAGGCTGCATGTGCACGCTGCTGGCTCATGTTCAGTCTTTCATCTACCAGGGCCCCTAAGTACTTCTCTGCAGGGATACTCTCAAGGAGTTATTCTCCCAGTCTGTATATGTATGTAGGATTTCCCCAACCCAAGTGCAAAATCTTGCACTTTGGTTTTTTGAAACTCATTACATTTGCATGTGCCCACCTATTGAGTTTACCAAGGTCTCTCTAGATGACATTCCTTCCTCCTTTTGCATCAAGTGCACCACTCACCTTGGTGTCATTTGCGAACGTACTCAGGGTGCACTCAGTCCCATAATCTATGTCATTTATAAGGATGCTAAAGAGCACCAATCCCAAGACAGACCCCCGAGGGACAGCTCTTGTCATTGGCCTCCACCTGGACATAGCACCACTGACCATAATGCTCTCACTGTTACCTTTCAACCAATATCTTATCCACTGAATAGTCTACTCTTCAAATTTATATCACATCAATTTAGAAATGAGGATGTGGTGGGGGACCATATCAAAGGCCTTGCAGATGTCCAGGTAGATGACATCAATTGCCTTCTGTTTGTCCACTGATTTTATCATCACTACATCATAGAAGGGCACCAGATTGGTCAGGTATGACCTTCCCTTGTTGAAGGCATGCTGGCTGCCTTGAATCACCTGCTCATCCATCATGTACCCTAACATCTCTTCCAGTAGGATCTGTTCCATGATCTTTCCAGGCAGAAATGTGAGAGACTCACTGCAGAATCTCAGAATTGCCCAGGTTGGAAGAGACTTCAAGGATCAGCTTGTAGTTCCCCAGGTTCTCCTTCCACTCTTATAAATGTGAGTGATGTTTCCCTTTTTCCAGTTATTGAAGCATTCACCTGACAGCCACAACTTTTCAAACATGATGGAGAGTTGCTTGGCAACCACAACAGCCATCTCCCTTAGGACCCTGGGATGCACGTCGTCCAACCTTATGGACTTTTACACATTCAGTCTCATGAGGTGATCTCAGACTTCCTCTGCTATTACTGTGAGGGGGAGTTTTCTCACCCAGTTCCCACATATAGATTCATGAATGTGAAATTCGGGGATGTGAGAAATACAAGAATAATGGGTGCCTGTGAAGGCTGAGGAAAAGAACTCACTGAGTACCTCAGTCTTCCCCATATCTGTTTTAGTCAATTACCCATTCTCATTTATCAGAGCAGGTACACTCTTTTGCCTATCTCTTCTGACCAGTGTACCTATAGAACCCTGTCATCTTTAACGTCTTTCACCAAGTTCAATTACATCTGTGCCTTAGCTTTCCTACTTCCATCTCTCCATGTCTAGACAGAATCCCTGTATTCTTCCCTGGTGACAGACCCTTGTTTCTACTGCCTGTACATGCCCTTGTTTTCCCTTAATTTGACCAGCAGGTCCTTGCAGAGCTATGCTGGTTCCCTACCTCCTCTGCCTGCTTTCTTATTCTGAGGGATGGAGAGCTCTTGCACTCTCAGAAAGGCATCCATAAAGAGTGGCCAGCTTTGTTCAACTCCTTTGTCTCTAAAGATAGTTTCCCAAGAGATCTCGTCCAACAATTCCATTAAATCCTTAAGTTTGCTCTCCTTAAGTTCAGGGTCCTGACCCCACTCTTTGCCAGGCCCACCTTTCTTGGGATCAAAAATTCAGTCAGGGCATGGTTGCTGTAGCTCAGGCTGTCTCCAATCTTAATGTCTTTAATAATCTCCTCCACACTGGTGAGCACCAACCAGATCCAGCAACGCTTCAACTCTGGTTGGTTTGTCCAATACCTGAACCAGAATGTTATCATCAATGGACTCCAGGAGTCTCTTGGATTGCTCATAGCTTGCTTTGTTGTTTTCCCAGCAGCGATCTGGGTGTTTGAAATCTCTCATCAGGATGAGAGCCTGCGAGTGCAACAATTCTTGCTGATGAAGCAAGAAGGTCTAGACAACAGGTTCCCCTTGATCAGGTGGCCTGTAGTAGACCCCAACCACCCACTGCTTCCTAATGGTTTGTCAAAGGTGCATCCATAGATCATAGAACCCACAGTCTTTGACGTGACACCACCCATGTAACCAGTCTTTCACCTAATCTTTTCTACCTCCTTCTTCCCAGATCCCAGTCTCCAAATGGGAGGACTGAGAACACTCCTGGTCCCTTCAATATCTTCCTAAGGGATGTAAAGTCTTCTTCAGTATTTTTTAATTTTCTGGTCACAGCTTCATCCAACCCAGTGTGAAAGATGTGGAGAGGATAGTAGCCATCTGGCTTTATCATATCCTTTCAATATCCTCAATATCCTGAATGCAAGCAGGCAGCAAACCCCTCTAGAGAGGTTATCGGGATGGTAGATGGGCACCTTGGTGCCTCTCAGAAAAGAGTCTCCAAATACTAATACCCTTCGCCTTTTTTTAGTGACATCAGTTGTGTCTCGGGTTCTCACTTGGACCTTTTTAATATGATTAACCCTTTCTGGTTCTGAGCTGCTATCTATACTTTCTTCTCTCTCCCACACCCAAGCTTGAAATCTGTTAGTTAGTGGGACTTCAGGAGCAAGGAGGAGTCTTATTCTTTTGTCCTCACCCTACACATGTTTACCCTTTGTCAGGTGGGAAGCCTCCTTATCTTCCTCTGATGTCTGAGCCCCAAGACAGGGCTGTCTGCCTGCCTGTGCCACTGCACAATACCAGACATCAATCATTCTCTCACATTTCTGAGTACATTTCAGCCTGGCCACTTCTTTTCACAGCCTGGTCAGATGCTCAGAAATACTGTCAGGTTGGGCACATCTGCACCCACATCACCCCTCACCTACCTCAGTCACTCAGGTGACTTCCAGATTCCAGAGCTCCCCACAACCAAAGATCTGGGCAACCTTCTCGCTCCCCAGGAGGTCCATCTGGGTGCATGAGTCAGTCCAGGAAGGTTGTGTGCCTCCCATCTGTGTTTCTGCCTCAGCCTGTCTGCCACAGTGAACAGGTAATCCAAGGATAAAATTTCCCTAGTATGCTCTTTGTTACCACTGACCAGACAGGTAGACTGAATGATACCATGATAAATGAAAATCTGTAGAATATACAGAGACACAGACAATTTTCTGTCACAGACTATTAAGATTCAAACTTTCATATAATGCCTAATAGGACATATATATATTTGATGCGAAGAACTAAAATATGATCAAAACTTTTCAAATGGACCATTGGTCAGTTGACTAAGTATGAAATTTGGAGTCTAATTTGAGATACACCTTTAAGATTTGTGCTACTGAACATAGATTTATATTCTCCTAACATTTGCCTGACCCAAAGGAAAATGATAGCAATTAATTCAGCATAGAAGGAAATGACTTTTTTTTCCTGTGACTTTGATAATGAATTTAGAATGGAGTTATAAATTTAAATGACTGAAGGAAAAATTAAAAGTAATTATATAAATTTTCCAATCAATTTTTAAACTAGAAGGCAAATACTGTAGAAAGAATTTATGAGGTCAACTGTTCTAAACATCTGATTCTGAAATACTGTGCCCTACAGAAAAAAGGTCACAGAATCACAGAATGGACTGGGTTGGAAGGGTCCTCAAGGATCATGAATCTCCAATCCCCCTGCCACATGAAGGGCCACCAACCGTCCCATTTAATATTAGACCAGCCTGCCCAGGGTCCCGTCCAATCTGGCCTTGAACACCACCAGGGACAGAGCATCCACAACCACTCTGGACGGCCTGTTCCAGCACTTCACCACTCTCTCTGTAAAGAATTTCCCTCTGACATCCAACCTAAAACTTCCCTCCCTCAATTTCAAACTATTTCCCTTTGTTCTGCAGTTGTCAACCTTTTCAAAGAGTTGATTCCCCTCCTCTTTGTAGGCTCCCTTTAGGTACCGAAAGGCTGCAATCAGGTCACCCCGCAGCCTTCTTTTCTCCAGGTTGAACAAATCCAGCTCCCTCAGCCTGGGAGGCTGCTCCTCGTAGGGGAGGTGCTCCAGTCCCCTGATCATCTTCGTGGCTCTCCTCTGGACCCTCTCCAACAGTGTTCTGTCTTTCTTGTACTGGGGGCTCCACGTCTGGACTCAATACTCTAGATGAGACCTCACAAGAGCAGAGTAGAAGGGGATAATCATCTTCCTGTCCCTGCTGGCCACCACTCTTCTGATGGAGCCCCGGATATCATTTGTTTTCCGAGCTGCAAGAGCACACTGCTGGCTCATGTTAAGCTTTTCATCTATCAAGACCCCCAGGTCCTTCTTTGCAGGGCTGCCCTCAAGAACCGCTCAGTATAGATGCCTGGGATCCCTCTGGCCCAAGTGCAAAACCTTTCACTTTGCCATGTTGAACCTCATTAGGTTCACCCAGGCCAACCATTCAGGCCTGGTGAGGTCCCTCTGAATGGCATCCCTTCCTTCCACTGTGTCAACCGCACCACTCAGCTTGGTGTCATCAGCAAACTTGCTGAGGGTGCACTCGATTCTGTCATCAATGTCATTGATAAAGATGTTTCAACCAATTTCTTATCCATCGAATGGTCCACCCATCAAATCCACATCCAATTTGGAGATAAGGATGTGGTGTGGGACCATGTCAAAGGCCTTGCTCAAGTCCAGGTAAATGACCTTGGTCGCCTTCTCCTTGTCCACCAATGCCGTCACTCCATCATAGAAGGCCACCAGATTGGTTAAGCATGACCTTCCCCTGGTGAAGCTGTGCTGGCTGTCTCAGATCACATGTTCATTCCTCATGTGATCAAGCATGTCGTCCAGGAGGATCTGTTCCATGATCTTCCCAGGCACAGAGGTGAGACTCATCGGCCTGTAGTTCCCGGGGTCCTCCTTCCTCCCTTTCTTGTAAATGGGAGTGACCTGACCCTTCCTCCAGTCATCCGGGACCTCACCTGACAGCCACGACTTTTCAAATATGATGGAGAGAGGCTCAGCAACCACCTCAGCCAGCTCCTTCAAACGCTGGGATGCACGCCATCCAGTCCCATAGACTTGTACACATTCAGTCTCATGAGCCACTCTTGGACTTGCTCTGCCCTTACAGTGGGGGGGGATTTACCTCCCCGGTTCCCACCTAGAAGTTTAGGGATGCATGGCTCAGGGATGTGAGAAATACTGGAATCCAAGCCGCCACTGAAGACTGAAGCAAAGAACTCATTCAGTACCTCGGCCTTCTCTTCATCCGCTGAAGCCAGTTCTCCTTTTATATTTAGCAAAGGAGGTACACTTGCTTTGGCCTGTCTCGTCTGACCAGTGTACCTGTAGAAAGTCTTCCTATTTTTCATGTCCCTCACCAAGTTCAGTTCTGCCTGTGCCTTGGCTTTCCTGATCCCACGTCTGCAAGTCCGGATGGCATCCCTGTATTCTTCCCAGGTGACACACCCTTGTTTCCAGAGCTTGTACGCACCTTTCTTCGCCCTCAGTGTGCCCAGCAGGTTCTTGCTGAGCCGTACCTATTTCCTACCTCCTCTGCTCACTTTCTTATTCAGAGGACGGAGAGCTATTTTGCTCTCAGGAAGGCATCCTTGAAGAGTAGCCAGCTCTCCTCAACATCTTTATTTTTGAAGACAGCATCCCAGGGGATCTTGGCCAACAGTCCATTGAACAGCTTAAAGTTTGGTCTTCCAAAGTTCAGGGTCCTGACGCCACTCTTCGCCAGGCCCACATCCCTCGAGGTCACAAACTCGACCAGGGCGTGGTCACTGCAGCCCCAGGCTGCCTCCAACCTTAATGCCTTTAATGATCTCCTCTGCATTGGTGAGCAGCAGGTCCAGCAACGCTTCACCTCTGGTTGGCCTGTCTAATACCTGGACCAGCAAGTAATCATCAATGCATTCCAGGAGCCTCCGGCACCTCTTACAACTTGCCGTGTGGTCTTTGCAATAGATATCCAGATGGTTGAAGTCCCCCATTAGGACAAGAGCCTGTGAGCACGATGCCTCCCACATCTGAAGCAAGAAAGACTTGTCAACAGTCTCCCCTTGATTAGGTGGTCTGTAGTATACGCCTGTCACCAGCTGGCCTTTGTTAGCCCCATCCCTAGTTCTAGCCCACAGGCTCTCAACCTGTTCCTGACTGTTTCTCAGAGGGAGCTCCTCACAGTCTATCCATTCTTTGACATAGAGGGCAACTCCCCCAACTTTCCTACCTCACCTATCCCTTCTAAAGAGCCAATACCCCTCAATGGTGGTATTCCAGTTATGGGAATCACCCCACCATGTTTCCATGATAGCAACAAGGTCCTAACTTTCCAAGCGCATCACGATTTCCAACTCATCCTCCATATTTCCCAGGCTGTGTGCATTAGTATAAAGGCACTTCAGCTGGGCTTTCCATCTCACCACCCTTCTAGAGGATCTAGGATCTCCTAGGACAGCAGCATGCTGCCCCAGCATCCCCCTGCCGCAGTCCATCCCTTTGTACTCCACTGTCTTTGTCCATCAAGTTTGGTACGAGCCCTTGAACGACCTGCTCAATGCCAGCGGCCCTGATTTTGTCCCCTTCCCCCTTCATACCTAGTTTAAAGATCTTTCAGTGAGTCCCGCCAGTTCCTTGGCTAAGATCCTCTTACCCCTTGGAGACAGGCTACTTCCATCTGCAGCCATCATGCCAGATGCCATGTAAATTGTCCCGTGGTCAAAAAAAAAGGAACAAAACTCCTGTGTTTGCACCAACTTATAAGCCATTTATTTGTGATATGGGCTTTTTTTTTTGATCTTCTCAGCATCGTGCCCTGCCACTAAATGTATAGAAGAAAACACCTGGGGCTTTTCAGCTTGGAGAAGAGAAAGCTCCAAGGAGACCTTATGGCAGACTTCCAATGGCTGATGGAGGCCAATAGGAAAGGTGGAGAGGGACTTTCTCTAAGGGCAGATAGTGACTTGACAAGGGAAAATGGTTTTAAATTGGAAGAGGATAGAGTAGATATCAAGAAGAAATTCTTTACTTTGAGGGTGATGAGACACTTGAACAGTTTGCCCAGTGAAGTTGTGAATGCCTCCTCCCTGGAAGAATTCAAAGCCAGGCTGAATGGGACTTTGAGCAACCTGGTCTAGAGGAAAGTGTCCCTGACTATAGCAGGGGAGTTGGAACTAGATGATCTCAAAGGTCCCTGCCAACCCAAATCATTCTATTATTCTATGTTCTGGTTTTGGGAGAAAAAGAAAGCTGATAACACACCGATGTTTTAGTTCTTGCTTAGCAGTGCTGTACAGAGCCAGGGGCATTTCAGTCTCTTCACTTCTTATACTATCCTACCTGTGAGAGGAACTAAAGGGAAACAAGGAGTTGTGGGGAGACAGAACCAGGATGGCTGATCTAAACTGGTCAGAGGGATATGCCATCCCACATGATATAAGGTTAAAAAAACCTGAAAAACAGTGAGGAGTTGGCTAAGAGAGCAGTCACTGCTAGGGGACTGGCTGGGCTTTGGTTGGTGGTTGATGAGCAATTGGTTGTGCATTACTTGTTTTACAGGTGTGTGCATATATATATTAAAAAAAAAAAAAAAAAAAAAAAAAAAAAAGATCAGTACTGCTATCCACCATACCAATCACTCATTCTTCCTCCTCAACAGAATAGGGAAAAAATAGAATGGAAAAATTCTAATTGTTTAAGATAGGGACGGGGAGATCAACCAACAGTCACCATCAGGGGCAAAACACACTCACTGTAAAGGAGAATTTATTAGACACTAGAGAAGCAAAAACTAAAAATAAACAAAAAACACCTTACCATCATTTACTCTTTTATACCTCCTCCCTTTGGCAGTGCAGAGGAATGGGAAATGAGAGTTGTCGTCATTATCAGTTTATAATGCCTAGTCTTTGCTGATTCTTCATGAATGCTCTTTTCCCCTGCCACAGTGTGAGTTCCCTCCCATGGCATGCCATCTGTCCCAAATGGATCCTATGTTGACCTCCCATAGGCTGCAGCTCTTCAAACACTGCTCCAACAGAGTTCATACCATGAGGCCTATCCATGAGAAATGAACTATTCCAGCATGGTTCCTATATGTGGCAGCTCTCTCAAACCTCCTGCTCCACTGTGCATTCCTCCAGGGCTGCGTGTGGAGATCTGTTCTGTGTGGCGCCTCATGGGCTGCAGGGGGATAGCTTACTCCACCATAGGCCCCTCCTGCGCTACAGGAAACTTCTCTGCATCTGGAGCACTCCCTTCCTTCCTAGGTGTCTGCAGAGCCATTTACATTTTCTCACTCCTCCTTCTTGCAGCTGTTGCACAGCATTTTTTTATCCTTTCTCCAATATTCTCTCAAAGAAGTGCAATCAGCACTGCTTGTTGGCTCAACTTTGGCCATCCATGAGTTCCTGTTGGATTTGTCAGGAATTGGCTCTTGTCCAGCATGATACACCTTACACCTTCTAGCCTCTTCTAACAGTAGCTACCCCCCTCAGCACACATTTCCTACCACTACCCTGCTATTAAAACCTTGCCCCATAAACCCAAGACATTCACACAAATAAAATACCACTGCAGAATTTTTTTATTATTCTAAGAAATAAACTTTATATGTTTATATTGCTGAAAAATACTTGTAAACAGCTATTTTTATCTGTCTCTTTCTGAGTAGGCTTTACTACTCAGTAAATCAGTGATTTAGCAAATTCTGCTAATTTTGCAGCTTTTTATATCTCAGAATTGTAACTTTTATTTTTCCTCAGTTATGCTTATTTCCTCAATGCTCAAACTCCATGTTGAATTTTTATTTATTTATTTTTTTCCTCCAAATGATTTATGAGGTAGAGCATTCTTGGCTAATAGTATAGCATTGTATATTGGTGGCTCTGAGTATTAAATATATCTAGACACTCACCTCAACATTTTCACCAGAAGTCAGCTTAGATATACAAGTCCAAGTAGGTCAAAATAAAAGAAGAGAGATTAGTAGATGGGAAGTAATGTTAGGATGTATGAAAGATAACAGACAGTTTACAAAGAAGCTTGACACTCTTCAAATGTATCACATTCTCTAGTTTTTATCATACAGATGATTGAGAATTAAAATGATTCTATTAAAAAAGTGAAAGTCAGTAACACTCTTTTTACAATTTTTCTAAGCTTCTGAAACCTTATAGAGCCCGGAAAATTCCTGTTTAATATAATACTATGTCATGGTTTTATGATTTTTTGTTATCGGTATTCATGTAGTGCACTGGGAATTAAAGTTTTAATGCTCCAGTTCTGGGCACCTGTCCAGAAGAGAAGAACTACATACCTCAGGGGCTCTGTGGTCAGAGAAGAGATATAACCCCTGGCAAGGTCATCTGATGTGCTCTTCTTTGTCAGCTCTCCTCCCTGCTGCTCAACCAGACTGCACATCTCACCTCAGTGTTGTGGTGAGGCCTATCCACCTTTCGGACACTCATTATATTTGATTATTAGCTTTAATTCTAATTATATTGTATTATAGTGTGTTATCTTGCATTCTGATACTATATTTAGTCAATTAGTTTGTTTCTCCTCAGATTGTTGCTGCTGTTTTAAATTATTTTTGGGTTCCCTGTTTCCCTTCTCTGGAGGCATGGATTTTGCAAAATCCCTCCACCCTGCTAGTCATGGAACTGGGCCGAACCAGCCCGTAAACCGTTGACATACTAAGCACTTCCTCTCCAAACAAAATGGTGTGAAGAACAAATAAGAGACCAGTCTATGAGTCATGATTCATCACATCATCTAATCATAGTTATTGATTCTAGAAGTTAGTTTTGCTTACTCATTTTATTTCTAATAATTTATCAAATATATATATATGTATATTTTAGTTCTAATACATAACTTTCAGTAATATATAATGATTTTTTAGAAGAATTTTAAAATTCCTATAATTTTCACCATTGTGCAATCTCTGTACCTTATTCCTATTGGGTACATGCAGCAAAATGTGATTATTTAGAAACTGAACAGTTTTCAGCTATTTATATTTTATATAATTTATTTAGATTTATATATTTTGAATTTAGATACATTGTTTGTTAACCATAGCTAATGCTGAACTGAGGTTCACTGAAAGATTCCGTGATTTTCTTGTGTGTGTGTTACAAAGACACATATGACATACATAGGAAATAATTACTTTTTTTCTTATTTCTGGTTCAGTGTTTTGGCCATGAGCGCACATAATAATATAGTCTAACTATGCCTGGAGTTTGTAATAGTTTACTGTATCCATAACCAACTTTGTATGAAACCAGTCTTAGAATTCTAAGAAGCAGACTAGCTCTGGCAGCTTCTCAGGTTAACAAGTTTGATCTATTCTTGCAACTGGACAGTAGCCACTACTTTATTTCATTTACAATAAGCTTAGGTAACTTTACTTTTACTGTAATATATATATAATGCAGATATCCATAAGGGAATTAGCTGGAAAATTTAGGAGAATATAGATATAAATCTTGCCTACAAACTAAGCTTTATGTTTATGCATATTGTAATATTAGTTTTGTTTCCTTTACTTCACAGATAAAAAATACATAAATGCGAAAGAAAGCATTTCCTATTATTCCCAAGTGTTCGCCATGCCTTCTTCATACTACATTCTGCTGTGTGTATCATTTCTGGTGATTTCTCTACTGATGTTTGCTAGAGATAACCAACTGTAGTTATGGCCTAATAACTGAAGTCTTATATTCAAAGTATTTTTGCACACAAACTATTTATTGTTATCTATATACAAACACAACCTGGTGGACAGTAACTACATATGTATAAATAATCATAATAATAAGCTTTGGGAGTGACTATGATAAAAAATGTATAAAATTAATCAACAAGGAATTGAATTTTCTGCCTTTAGTAGTAAACTTCACAATTCCTGCTACAGTTCCTGTTTTCAAACTGAGTTATGATACCCAAGAGGATCACTGGAAGATACAAAGAAGCTTACAAAGTGTGTATACTATCTGAGTAGCATTAATTACCCAGATGTTGTCAGCAATTAAAGTAGTTAGCTTTTCTCAGGCTAACAATATATTTGAAGACAATTAGAGCAGTTTCTCAGAGCACCTAAAAACTCTTTTGATTTGAAAGATGAAGGAAAAAGTAGTTGCATTCAGAGAATTTGACTTCAAAAACAGATGAACCTTAAAGGCACTTGTGTTAGCACGAATATTTTGGAAATGCTGATCTTCTGCAGTAAAACAACAATAACAACAAAAAAGTAAAGTTGTTTCTTTTTGTTTCTTATTTCAGAAAATATTATTTTAATTTTGGACTATTTAATTTTAATGTGGACTATTACAGTTTCTGTAAAATAAAATCCAAACAGCAAATATTACCGCAAATCTAAGTCTGCCACAGACAATTATAAAGTGTTATTAAAGAAGAGAAACATTTATCATTTCATATTATGCTTTCTCTCTTTGACACAGTAATCCAAAGCATTTGATGCTTGCCAGTAGCAGACATTTCATTTCATACAATTTCATTTAAAATGTTGTTAATGCTGCTCAGATGTTACACAGTATTATATGTAGTATATGTAGGTTCAGTTTTCCCTTCAGTCTGTACTGAATCGTAGAGTCGTAAAATGGTTTGAATTGGTAGAGACCCTTAACGGTCATCTAGTTCAATTCCCCTGCGCTGCACAGGAGTATCTAGAGCTCGATTGGGTTGCCCTGCCTGACTTGTCTTTTGGTTGTACTTGAGTATAAATACTACATAAGGGAAGAAAGATGAGGGTGGTGGAAATTTTTCCACCTTAATATTGGTTTCCTTTTGAAATCATGCAGTGATGCTGGACTTAGGGTCTGTGTGTAATAATTGTGATTTATTTACTTGTGTCTGAAGCAAAAATGCATGTCCTAACCACATGGCTGGGGGCATTCTCTCTTCTCTTATTGGTACGTTGACTGAATTGTTTAGTTGAAGGGCTACAGGACTATAATATAGGCATCATTTTCTAGCCCAGTTATTAGGCTACTTACTTTGGAGGAAGGAGTCACAAATTCTATTCTCTGTTTTTTTTTTTTTGTTTCTTTCTGAAGAAGAATCTCATCTCCAGCATTATAAAACAAATCTTTATGTACAAGGCATGGAGCATCACCATCTTTGACAAAAAGCAAACAGGTAAACAATCAAAACAAAACAAAAAAAACTAAGTCACTTTTAAAATAAAACAGGGGATCCGTCAGCGATATAGTTCTCCAAGAAGGATTCTGGGGCTGTTATCCCTCTATATAATAGCAGTTTGTCACATATATGCAATTAATAAAATTGGAAGCACTATGAATATTACTGCTATACCTCCTTTGTCAGTTGTAGGGAGAACCTTGGGATATTACAAGTCTTTTTACACACTGACAAAGATGTGCACTGTCTGGTATACTACACATAGCTGTTGCATCTTTTCATAACCATTTTTGCTTTGTTAGGACAAAGCAAAACTAGACTTAGAATCATAGAATCATAGCATCGTAGAATCACAAAGTTGGAAACAACCTATAAGATCATCTAGTCCAACCGTCTTCTCATTACCACTGCTAACACAAGCTACTAAACCATATCTCGCAGCTCCTCATCCAGACGCCTCTTGAACAATGTCGGGGACGGTGACTCCATGACCTCCCTGGGCAGGCCATTCCAGTGCCTGACCGCTCTCTGAGAGAAAAAGTTTTTCCTCATGTCTAATCTAAACCTCCTCTGGTAGAACTTGTGGCCATTTCCCTGGGTCCTGTTTGTTGCCTGGGAGAAGAGGCCAAATCCCTCTTTACCACAACCTCCCTTCAGGAAGTTGTAGAGTGCAATGAGTTCTCCCCGGAGTCTCCTCTTCTACAGACTGAACAATCCCAGCTCCCTCAGCCACTCCTCATAAGACTTGTGCTCCAGACCCCCTCGTTGCTCTTCTCTGGACACGCTCCAGGGCCTCAATGTCTTTCCTGTAGTGAGGGGCCAAAACTGAACACAGTACTTGATGTGCGGCCTCACCAGTGCTGAGTAGAGTGGGATGATCACCTCCCTGCTCGTATGGCCACACTATTTCTAATGCAGGCCGGGATGCTGCTGACCCTCTTGGCCACCTGAGCACACTACTGGCTCATGTTCAGCTGAGCATCAACCAACACCCCCAGGTCCCTTTCCTCTTCACAGTCATCCAGCCACTCATCCCCAAGCCTATAGTGCTGCATGGGATTATTGTGGCCAAAGTGCAGGACCTGACACTTGGCCTTGTTGAATCTCATCCCATTCACTTCAGCCAGTGATCCAGCTTATCTAGATCCCTCTGAAGGGCTTTCTTACCCTGAGGCAGATTGACACTACCTTCCAACTTGGCGTCATCTGCAAACTTACTGAGGGTACATTCAATCCCCTCATCTATGTCATCAATGAAGATATTAAACAAGATAGACCCCAGTACCGACCCCTGGGGAACACCACTTGAAACGAGTTGCCAGCTGGACTTGACTCCATTAACCACTACCCACTGGGCACGGTCCTCTAGCCAGTTCCTTACCCAAAGAAGAGTATACCTGTCCAGACCACAGGCAGCCAGGTTCCGCAGAAGAAGCCTGTGAGAGACCGTGTCAAAGGCTTTGCTGAAGTCTGGGTAGACTACATCAACAGCCCTTCCCTCATCTACCAGTTTGGTCACCCAGTCATAGAAGGTGATGAGGTTGGTCAGGCATGACCAGCCTTGCACAAACCCGTGTTGGCTGGGCCTTATCCCCTGGACACCACGCACATGCCATGCGAACTCACCCAAGATGATTTGCTCCATAACTTTCCCTGGTACCGAGGTCAGGCTAACAGGTCTATAGTTCTCCAGATCCTCCTTACGGCCCTTCTTGTAGTTTTCTGTGTTGAACTTCAGTGAGGTTCACAAACGCCTACCTTCTGAGTTTGTCAAAATCCTTCTGGATGGCATCCCTCCCTTCTAAAGCATCAACCGCACCACTCAGGTTGGTGTCATTGCTAACTTGCAGAGAGTGCACTGAAGCCCATCACTGATGTTACTGAGAAGGTGTTGAAGGCACCAGTCCCAAGACAGACCCCTGAGGGACACCTCTCATCACTGGCCTCCACTTGGACTTAAAGCCATTGACCACACTTCTACCTTCAAACCAATATCTTATTAACCGAATAGTCTACAATTCAAATTAATCTCTCTCCAATTTAGAAATGAGGATGAAATGAGGAAACCATGTCAAAGGCCTTTCAGAAGTCCAGGTAGATGACATCAATTTCCTTCTTTTTGTCCACCAACTCTGTCACTCCATCATGGAAGAATTAAAAACTGAAGGAAAATAAGAAAAATAAGAATTCTTAAGATCAGTTCTAGTGCTGTAAATGTATCTTCTTGTTTCTCCCTATAGAGGTCAAGGATCAAGTTTTACATGACTCTGTTTTAACAAAAAGTGAGAATAGGTGTAAAGGCATATACATATAGGGAGCTGCAAATGATGGCAGCTTTGCTGAAACCATAGAGATTGTCTTCTTCTATTGAACTGCTATAAGCCTTAGAGTCTAATTTTCCCTAAAAATATAAAGACCAGTTACATTACAGAAATAAATCATACCTAAAATACTGATTCCTGAACAACATACATAACAAAATCTGTTCTAATTACACCAAACAAACAAACAAACAAACAAAAATTGTGCATAGGAGTTTGATAGGAAATTTATCAAGAAAATAAGTAGAAGAATTCTTTCTGGAATAAAATGCATTTTCTTTTTTTGTTCTTTATTCTGTTTTTTGTTTGTTTGTTTGTTTGTTTTACTGCATTGCTCAGGCCTATCCAGACAAAGGCCATTCCAGTGTTTCCTCATTCCTAACTGCACCAAGCCTAATATTGCCTCTATCCATTCCCAATGTCTTCTAATGCTCAAATAGTATCTGTCAATGTTACTCAAGAAGAAGGATTTCAGCAACACAGTACTTATACGATACCTATTCCTAAGGGAGCAGAAGTCTCTATGGATTTCAGTGAAGTGGAAAACATTAGCGTTAGTCCATTGGACAGGTTCTCTTTGCTTTCTGTCTTTACAAGCAGAAGTAAGTATTCAATCTTCCCTAGGGCTACTAAATGAAATGAAAATAAACTTGCATTAGATGCTTAAAATCAAGAAGTAGAAGTAGTGTCAAGTCAAAAAATATTAATGCAAATTTGTTATGTGAGGCGTCATCTAGAATGTCCGGAAAATAAAGATTTCAGATCCAGTTATTCCATTAAACTCTAAACACATTTTAGTTGTGGGTGATCTTATGGCCTCTCCAGTACTTTGTATTTGGAAATATAACAATAACAACAACAACAACAAAGAATGAAGAAAATAATTTATTAATACATAAAAATAATAAGAAATCTGTTTGGACTTTCTGAACATACATAATTAAGAACACAATGTAGAGGGTTCTTCTAAGCCATATTCTCACTATTGCCAATCTGGATGATTATCTTTAGGCAATATTTTTGAGATTTTTTTTTTTTTTAAGCAGTTATTTGTTTTATAATTTTGATCAACTGTATTGGTCCATCTCTGTCATGGTAATATTGAATTAAGGGACTGCATAGCTGTGACACTTTTTCTATTTGGGCATATCTTCTGTTTGGGTACAGAAAAGAAGACAAAGCATGACAAATATATGTGTTAGATCTATGATATATGAGGCTTTACATTCAAGGAACATAATTCACAGCCTTAGTCCCAGTAAGGGACATAATAAGGGAAGCTCCTTCACCTTCACACTCTTCCTCAGCCTCACTGTGGGGTCTGCCCCATGGGATACAGTCCTTCATGAATTGCTCCAACATCAGCCTCCTACAGGCTGCAGCTTTTTAAGATCTACTCTACCATGAGTCCATCTCATGGGGTGCAGTCCTTCAGGAGTAGACTGTTCCACGATGGACACTCCATGAACTGCACCTCTTTCCAGGATCATGATTCTGTGTGGGCCCCCATGAGCAGTTGCACAGCAGTTTTTATCCTTCCATACATATGCTCTTAAAGAGGTCCAGTCAACACTGCTCACCAGTCTAGCCTTGGCCAACAGCAGATCACTTTTTAAATTGTCTGGAGCTGGCTTTTACCTAACCTGGGGCTGCTTCTGGATTCTTCTTACAGAAGTTACTCTTGAAGCCCTTCTCACCCCACTATAGAAACCTTGCCAGGTAAATGTAATACCATACTCCACCAGTGAAGCACAGCATGCTTGAACAGCAACAGAAGATTAAGAATATTTGAAACATAATGAAAAAAAAAAAAAATTCAAAAGCAGTTCTACTTGGAAAACTAGGTCCGTCACCTAATTTTTATTGCACAGTTTCTAGACAGTTACTTAAAATTTTAAGTTTAGCAAAGGTAATTCAATTTTTTATAGTGTTCGTCAGCTTTAATTACTTTTGCACACCATTTTTTTTTTTTTTTTCATGATATCCTAGCATTCATTAGGTCACACTATCTTGAAATATCATTATGTTGTTATTTTTCAAGATGACATTCATTTGGCAAAAAATGATAAAGATGATATTAAAAAGTTGTCAAAACCAGAATGAAATTCACTACTTCTCTTTAAATCTGATAATCATTCCTTCACATTGTGTTGCTTTATATTGTAGTCTGTAACATTGTACTTTTGCTTGTCACATGATTTATGACCTAGATCCTTCAAGATTATAAAAAGAATCTGACTCACAGGTGATTTTAGTTTTAACAAAAAATGAGTGGGAACAAGGTTTGGGTCAACCACAGAGCAGGATATCAGAAGAATCTATAAAAACTGACATAGACAGCTGGATACATGGTCTGCAAGGGAGTTATAAACTTACTTTGAACCACTGACAGAAGTTCAGAAAGATTTTCATCATTGTTTATCTTTGCCTTAACTCAGTTGTCTCTTTTTCCATACCATATACAGATACAAATACTACTCCAAGAATGTATAGAAAAAAATGTCCTTCTAAATGCTATCCATAAAGCATGAAAGGTATATGAAGCCCATACTAAAATATTGTATTAACCATCGAAATATGAAGGAATTATTTTTTTTTTACATACAAATAGATAACACATGAAATTTATATGTAAATTGAATATGGAGAACCTGTTTATCGTATAATCACATAAAAAAAATCAATGAATGTAAAGAAGATATTTCTACTGCTATCAAATCAGTATCTGTATGTAGTCATACAGGTTGTTTCTTTAAAGTAGAATTTTATTTTATTTTATTTTCCTCCTCCCCTCCCACCCCCCTCAAATATTTTCTTTCTTAAAATATTCCATGGAAGAAAGAAAGGAAAATCATTGCTATTAAATATTGAATATTGCTAGTCATGGAAAATGTAGGCTAGAAGGAAACTTCATCGAAAATTGTAAGGATGTGAAAATACTATAGACCTGTTGTAAGTACATTTAAAAATTCTTGTCTGTCTATGTCTGACTGCTAAAAAAAAATAATTTTCCTAGTTTTCCATAGTATTTGAGATTTGTGTCCTTTGGCTTACTTAGCAGAAGGAGCTGCATGTCAGGATTTTGCTCAGTTTTGACCTCACGCTCTTAATATTATGTTTACTGGTGAAATTCTATGGTAATAAACTGGAAATGGCCTGTCAATTCTGCTTACAAAATTTTAAGCACTTTAATTTGTGTCAGTGGTTTCTGGGCCAGTTTGGCCCAGTTCCATGACTAATGGAGGAGGGTGACCCATGGACCCACAGCTCAGGAAAGGGAAAAGGGGGAAAAGGAGAAAAGATAGGGAAATGGGCCTAAAAACAAAACAGTGGCAAATAGTTAAGGGAGAAAACAAATTTACTAAATATGATATCGGAATGAAAGATAACACAATATAATACAATATATTTGGAATTGAAGCTAATAAATCAAATAAAATGAGAGAATGTCCAAAACTGAAGGCCTTACTCTAGTGATGAAGGTGAGATGGCTAGGGAGCACACACTGCAGTGACTAGCAGTAAAAGAAGGAACAATCTTGTGACTTGTGAGCAGTTTTATATCTTTCCCTCTACATGGAAAACGGAAACAGAACAGTAAAAGCCTTCTGGGATATGTAGTTCTTCTCTTCTGAGAAACAGGTACTTGGAAAAATTGTCCGTCCAGGAAACTGGAGCATTAACTTTTTAAATCCCAGTGCTCCACATGATGTTACGATGTGAAATATTGATAACAAAAATCATAAAACCATGACAATTTGCATCTATACTTGTGTTTGTTGTAACTGAAGCCCCTGCTAAATCTGCAATTCTTAATTACTGATTAGTTATTTCATCAGTATCATGATGGAGATATTGAATTTCTGCAATTCTTAAAAGTTCATCTAAAACATACATAAGAAGGATGTCCAATGTAAAATGAGCAATTAAATGATGATTGTTCAAAACTACTGATATACTGGGGTTTAGCATTATAATAGTTTGAATAATGTGTCAGAAATATCTTAATGAGAGAATGACATTTCCCACATCTGTGGAGTTCCTTAGTATCAGTCATCTATAAAATGAGCATGCCAGATTTATATGACATTTTGATACAACTTACCTGGTACTTGAATCACCTATAAAATACAAGTCTAGCCAGCTTTTGAAATAAAGTCAAAATTGGTAAGCATCTTTAAATTCTATATTTTAATGAGTTAATCTAGGAATTCATAATTCAGAAACACTGAACAAATCATAATAGTGAACAAACCATATTGTAAAAGTGATACTCTGCAAGGAGAAAAACAGCATTCTTATTATCTAGTTCAGTTGAGCACCTCTCTTTTCACATGGGAAGCTGCTGTGCAAACGCTACAGTTCTGATAATAGACCCAACCTTCTGATGTAAAAAGCAAGCATAGCTGCATCAGATAGGGCAAACTGCATTCACTAGGTACTTAAGAAGTTCAGAGACACTGTGTACTAACCTATAGGAATGATTCTTGAATGAAATCTGAATGCTACTGAAATGCATAATGAAATTCTCTGACTCCAGTAGGATGGTGACTTGCATTTCACTGAAATTCCCTTTCATTTTATGCAGCCTGCCCATTGAGAATACTATTCAGAGGTTTGTGTTTGATTTTTTTATTTTATTTTATTTTTAGTGGTTTGCTGTTGTTGTTGTTGTAGTTGAGATGGGCAGGGGAGATGGGGAAAAGACAGGAGCATTATGGCTGCTTAAAGTATTTAGGCTTTTGGATCTTTGCAAGGGTATGATTAGGGTTCAGATGCAGACGAATGCAGAGGCTGAGCATGAATAAATGTACTATTTCTAGCCTGCAGCCTCCTAGTCACCTGGTCATGTTAAAGTTAAGCTCAGATCTCCTTCAAAATATTCAGTTTTTTGTTTGTTATTTTTATTAAGGTAGTATGAATTCCTTGATTAGAACAATGTGAATAAAATAAGTGAATATTCTCCTTTTACTTATGAACTAGTTTGCATGCAGAAAAATGTAAGTATAAAAGACTGCATCTCTGATTGAAAACTGTGGAGAAATGCATTCAGATTTCTCAGCACTTGTCATAAGTATTTGAGAAAGGAGGAGCTTCAAACACATTTTAATTGAGAATAGTTCCTGTTCAACCTGATTATTTTGTGAATTTGTTTTTGTAAATGCCAATTTAGCTGCCTAATATTATCTTCTACAGCTATGAGTGAAGATCCAATTTAGAGCTGTATTTTGTCTAAGCCCTTTAATGAGAATTCATTAAGAATTCAGCGTATAGCACTCCATTACTTAGAAAGTACAATGAAGTACAAAGTACCAAAATATCAAATAGTATGTAATAATTCATTTATAATATTACTGTAAAATGATCAGCTATTTTTAGCATATCTGATTCTTTAGAGAAAAAAAAAATAGCTTTTATTTCTCCATTTTAAATTCCTATATTTAATATACCTTTTTCTAGTATTTTACCCCCTAGAAAAATTTAAGCCATAGTATATCTGGCTTTAGTAAGAATTAAGGATATGTTATAACTGCACAATTTCAGAGAAAACAAACAAACAAAATAGGAATAAATACCAATATTATATAATGCATATTCTATAAAATCACAACTCCAGTTACCACACTGCATTTAGATATGCACAAATAACTTATCAAACAGGAAAGACAAATCAGAATAGTAAAGTGCTATTTTAAGCAGTTTTTCTAGTTTTCCTTATTTTGTGAGTTAATGTCATAAGTCATACTAAAATTGGAACATCTTTTTAAGTTTATGACAGTGAAACAGATGGAACTATTTTGACCCATCTGTTTCTTTTGACTATCTGTCTACAGAAGCAGACAAGGAAGATGAGATGGTAGCTTTGCCTTTAGGAGAAGCAGCAGCTTGTATATCCAAAATAGTGACAGCAGTCAGCAAGACTTTAACTGCTTCTTACACAACTCTGTTACTCCCTTATTTCTGTGTAGCCTCAGAAAGTGAAGGTTTATGCAAAATCACAGTGAATCACAGTAACAATCTTACCTGATGGTGGAGTGTTTTGCATCTGTATCAAATCCTTCCAGCAATTGATAATAGTGATGGAACCCTAATAAACTGCCACCAGGAGGCTTAATAGAAAAAAAAAAAAAAAATAAGCTGTTACTCAGGCATTTTTATACTTCCAAACTGTTCAAGTCCAAACAATATCACAGGATAGCTTGTTCATTTTATTCTATTTTATTTTTAATGTTCAAACTCAACTTATCTTGCTCTTTCATTAACGGACACTGTCTCACAGCTTCTTATAGCCTTATTCATAGAGGGACTGATGTTCAAGCATTTTGCTTATCTTTTCAACTGTCCATTGCAGATTACAGATTTCCAAATGAAGGTACAAGAACTAAGCATATCTCCAGTATAAAATACATCAGAAGGAGACAGATATGTAATAAAAGAAAGTATTTCATTCTTCCTCAGCTCCTGCATGGTAAGAGGTGGCAGACAACAGAATAAAGCTTTATCAGCTGACAGTCAGATACTGTAGAGAAATACTAGTATTGCAACCTGCGCTGGCTGAAACTTGGCTTTATCTTTTACTAGTTTACATTCAAATATCAGAACAAACACAAATGTACGTCCCACCGTATGGCAGAAAACTATACTATAATTCTAGGATATTTTTAAAAAACCTTTGCATCCTAAAAACAAACAACAAAACAAAACAAAAAAACACCTTTCCATTTTACTGATTGTGTTCTCTTGTTTTAATTTTTTATTTTTTTTCTGCAGCATTTTGTTTTCCTTCCACATTTTTTTGAGAAAGTTTATCTTGTTAAATAATAGAGTGAAGTATAAAACTGCAGACCTAACTGCTGAAGCTCCTTAAGTGATCCCATTTTGAGTCTGTTAAAAAATCCCTCTCAGAGAGAAATCTGATATCAAGTGGACTAGCTCTAAGAGGTATGAATACAAGATAGTTGGTGGCACTGATCTCAAGCAAGGGGTCACTTCTTGGCTATCTTATTTAGAAATAAAAGTATAGTCTTTCAGATAGTATTTACTGAGTTTAATTCCTAGGTTTCAGGAAATCTTAATTTAAATTATTTTTCAAGAGATTTATTTATTCTTGCCAAACCTTCCTTTAACTCTTGCTTATTTTTGAATAACTGTCATCAGACTGCTATAATTCCTATCCATTATACCCATTTTTATCAACCTGGCTCATCTCCAGATAAAAGAGCCTGATGGGTAAGAACAGAAATGGCGCAATAGAGAGAAGATGGAAGAGACAGACCTAAACAAAATGTTTAACAAACAGATTCTAATATTCTTCCTGACAATCCATCTAGGGAATAAAGTTTTGAGTTTGAATGCCCACAAGGGTTAGTTATTAATGCTCTTGTCACTAACTCATGTAAGAGTTCATTATGTGGCAAGAGTAGATTTATTTATTTATAAGAGATGTAGGACTGGAAAATGTCATTACTGAGTGCTTGGTAATTTAAATCTGACTGTCATATTCTGTTAGATGTTACTTAGAAACATAACTACTCTAAATTCCTCATTCAACTTCATTAGGAAAAAAAAAAAGAAAAGCATTTAAGAGAGATTTTAATGATTTTAATGTAGCTGAATGTTGATGAGACTTAAATTAAGTAATTTGGGACAGTATATAAAAGTAATCATTAAAAAGAAGTTAGATTGTTACAAAAGGTCAATTTCAATTTAAAACCAGTCCTTACAACTAATATTGAGTCAACACAGCAAAGAAATGGAAAAACAAAAAGACATTCCTCCTTCCATCTTCTTCTTCCTTGCATCTAAAAAAAAAAAAAAAAAAAAAAAAAAAAGCCAAAGTTCTCAGTCCTATATTTCCAAATGAAAAGATGAAGACCCCCAAAAAAAAAAAAAAACGTATCCCCAAGGAAATGATTTGTCAGTGTTAAATATATGTATGTGGTTGTGTGAGTATAAATAAATAGATATACTTGTATCTGCATATATCAGATAGTGTAACTAACACAAGGAAGTTTAGCACAAGTGTTATCTTAAATGCAAGACAAGCATTCAAAATTGTATTGCCTGTATTCACCCCGGATTTAATGTCAATAGGCATACTTTCTACCATTTCATTATTTACATTTGAAGAGATTTCTTGCATCATCTATGCATGAAAAAAGTATTTTTCTGAATTTTATTATTTTGTTGTTATGTTAAACTATATAATACCTACAGAGAAAATCAAAATTTCTCAAAATATGCTGGCCTCTATATTGCCAGTATATTCATTCCATTATCTGCTTCTTTAGGATGACACACCAGGCATAACACTAAGACTTTTAAATCATGTAACATACATTCAGTTCTTAATAAAAACATTTTATGTAGCATTTATTTGTTTTGTTTTGATTTTTAGTATCCATAAAGAATACAGAATGAAATAAAATTATTTTTTTAAACACTCAGAGTAACAGTATAGATTTTCCACACATATTACACACAAAGATCAAAAGTTACAGTATGAGCCATGCTTTACTAAAGCAGCTTAACAAAATATCTGACTATTCTTGTACTATTATGGAGACTTCAAGTACTTTGAATATCAAGCTTTCTTTGGAGATAGGTTCCCTAAAAACTTTAAGCAAAAGAACAGATACTCAACATGTCATAATTCCTTATTTTCCTTTTCCCCTCCAGAAGTACAATGTTCTGCAATGGTAAAAAAATCTGTACTGATACACTGCAGAGGACTTGCTCACACACATGCCCAGTGCACTTGAACCTCTATGTGTACGGATGGGTATTGAAATATATCCGCAAACTCTAAATCAATTTCAGTAAATAGGATGTGAGTGGTGCACTCCTCCAATGATTTATTTTGTGATTATTCAGCTGTTCAAAATCTCTTCTAAGGGGCATCAGTGTCACAGTCTGTCCTAAACCACATTCATCTCCAAAACAGCTTGTTTCAATTTTGCTGTTGAATCAAAATTCTGCCACAAATGAAAGTTTGCCAGAAATAAAACTTAGCAAAGGGCAGCAAAATAGAATGTGAATATACAACATAACTGTGTTTAAAACTCTAGCTACGAACACATGAAATGTTCAGAAAATAGTATTTTTAAGAAAAGGATCAATTTGGAAGTTACATCGGATAAGGCATCTAACAAAAGATTCAAATTCTAAACTTGGGACATAGGATCATTCAATTTACTTTAAATACTGTCTGTGTACTTACTTGCATGGAGAAAAAAAAAAAAAAACAACAATCAAAACTGTAGCAAGGAAGTGCATGCTTTCAACTGTACTTGAAGTGAAAGAAAGCCAGGAACATTCAACTCTGAATGCCTGATATTAGCTGTTACCTCACTTTTGATTCTGTTTCTAGCAGTTCTAACCAGCTTTCTCCAGAACAATGTTCAGGAAAAGTGCTAGGACTATTTCATTTCTCAAACATCACAGTGTAAGGAGAGTATAGTTGTAGATAACACTAACATTCTAAATTATTTCAGATACACCAAGCAAAAGAAAAACCCATGAAAATGACAACTGGGGCTATGGAAACAACGCCTGACCAGAGTACATGCAAATAACAGAGTACTGGTAAGGTCAATTTTCGCTATAGGCAAAAACAAAGATGGCTTGTTTTTCTTGACCTCTTGGATGGGGATTAATCCGTGCTCTATTTTACTTATTATTACATAGTTTGTGGCCCTGTTTAATCTGTGTCGTGTGGCACATATCTGTCAAGGGCTATATCTAACTTAGTTTGAGAGGATTTCCCTGTCTTTACTGGCTGTTCAGAGAATTTAAGTACTGCTGTAGGCATCTAATCTTCTATACAAAAGGATGCCTAAAGTTAGGGACACTGGCTCATAGCCACATTTTTTTGATTTGCTTTAATTTACATTTAAGAGTGTTCTTAAAAGCACATGTAAGTAAGGAAATTAATTCAATTTGTATCTATAACTGTTGAAGCCAAGTGAAGTTTTTCATGGATCATTTTCCTCGTGCTTTATGTCAGAAAAACAAAAGATAAAGCTATATGTAATTCCCAGTAGAACTAATGAGATACCTCTCAGAATCTTTTCCACATCAATCAGTTCAGTCTATTAGTGAATATTATGTCCTCTGGAAGTAAAGCACTCTAATAGAATAGAACTCTCCATTTCTAAAATGTTTTGCTTATTGACAAGAGGTTCTAAAAATTATATTACAATGATTTTCTAGTCTGTTTTCTCTTTCCTTTTGAAAGCATTTCATTAAACTTCCCAGAAAGAAACAGAGAATATCATACTGCTATGACTAACTACTCTGGGAAAATCCTAAAAATGCTGATTCCCTATCACAGTACTTAGTAAGCCCTCCTAGACCTGTTTGAGAATAAAGAAGGCCTTCGCAGAGACGTGATGGCAGGTGGCTGTCTAAATCAATGTGAATTATTTGATTTCAAAATTTTTGCTGTAAGGAAGAAAAAAAAAAAAAAAAAAGGCCAGTAGAAGAATTAAGAGAGCAAATTTTAAACTTCTCTGGGAGGTACCTAGCAGTGCCTGCTCAAAATTGGCTCGAGAAGCAATCCTATTATCACAGAATCACAGAATCACAGAATTGTAGGGGTTGGAAGGGACCTCTAGAGATCATCGAGACCAACCCCCCTGCCAAAGCAGGTTCCCTACACCAGGTCGCACAGGTAGGCGTCCAGGCGAGACTTGAATATCTCCAGAGAAGGAGACTCCACAACCTCCCTGGGCAGCCTGTTCCAGTGCTCCGTCACCCTCACCGTGAAGAAGTTCTTACGCACATTCGTGCAAAACTTCCTGTGCTGCAGCTTATGTCCGTTTCTCCTCGTCCTGTCTCCACGTACCACTGAAAAGAGACTGGCCTCACCGCTATGGCCGCCACACCTCAGATATTTATAAACCTGGATCAGGTCCCCTCTCAGTCGTCTTTTCTCAAGGCTAAACAGACCCAGGTCACTTAGCCTTTCTTCATAGGGGAGATGCTCCAGGCCCTTCACCATCTTTGTGGCCCTCCACCATCTTTGCTGGACTCTTTCCAAGAGATCCCTGTCTTTTTTGTACTGGGGAGCCCGGAACTGGACACAGTACTCCAGATGAGGCCTTACCAGGGCAGAGTAGAGGGGGAGGATCACCTCCCTCAACCTGCTGGACACGCTCTTCTTAACGCACCCCAGAATGCCATTGGCCTTTTTGGCCACGAGGGCACACTGCTGGCTCATGGCCAACCTGTCGTCCACCAGGATGCCCAGGTCCCTCTCTGCAGAGCTCCTCTCCAGCAGGCCATCCCCCAGCCTGTATTGGTGCATGCAATTATTCCTCCCTAGGTGTAAGACCCTACACTTGCTTTTGTTGAACCTCATCCGGTTTCTTACTGCCCAGCTCTTCAGCCTGTCCAGGTCTCGCTGAATGGCAGCACAGCCTTCAGGCATGTCAGCCAATCCTCCCAACTTCGTATCATCAGCAAACTTGCTGACGGTGGCCACTATCCCCTCATCAAGGTCACTGATGAAGATGTTGAACAAGACCAGACCCAGCACAGACCCCTGGGGGACACCACTGCTTACAGGTCTCCAGCCAGACTCTGCACCACCAACGACGACCCTCTGCGCTCTGCTAGTCAGCCAATTCTCAACCCACCTCACTGTCCACTCATCTATCCCACACTTCCTCAGCTTTGTTATAAGGATGTCGTGGGAGACAGTATCAAACGCCTTTCTAAAATCAAGGTAGATTACATCTACCGCTCTTCCCCCATCCACCCAGCATGTGACAGCATCATAGAAGGCCACCAGGTTGGTCGAGCACGACCTCCCCTTGGTGAACCTATGCTGACTACTCCTGATAACCTCCTTTTCTCCCAGTTGGCTGGAGATGGTATCCAGCACAAGCTGTTCCATCACCTTTCCAGGGACAGAGGTGAGGCTGACAGGCCTATAATTACCCAGGTCTTCCTTCTTGCCCTTTTTGAAGACCGGAGTGACAGGCCCCCTTACCTTCTAACAGCCAAGCCTACGGGATAGCTCCGAGTTGGTCCCAGAAGAGATCAAAGTTGGCTCTCCTAAAGTCCAGGGTAGCAATCCGACTTCTAGCTTTGCTTCTTCCACTCAGGATCTTGAACTCCATTATGCTGCATGTCAATTAAGTGGATCAAAAGATAAATCTATCTGAACAAGAAATGGCTCCTAGAATTAGAAAAGAAAAAGGAAATATATTATCTCCAGAAACACGGTCAGGCTTCACAGAGAGATTCTAGAGCTGCCGTTCACATCTGCAGGAAAGAAAAATAAATAAATAAATAAATAAATAAAATATCAAATTCAGTTGACAACAAAAGGTCAGAGGAAAACAGTGAACCCATACTGGATGAAGACAGTCACCTAACAGGGATTAGGAAATGGCAGAAGAATTTGATGCCATTTTTTTCCCTCAGTTTTTAATATTAATGATAGATCTTGGGATTCCAAGTCTTCTAAGTTGGACAACTATGATTCAGTAACATTCTAGTTGTGACCGCTGAAACTATGAGACCAGTTATAATATTCTTTAAGGGCATGGGACCTGATGGGGTTCAGAGTACAAAAGGAGGTAGTAGATGTTGCAGCTAGACCCCTCTGAATAAGTTACCAAATATCTTGGAAGTCTCACAGGGTCCCTACTGTTCAGAAGCTGACCAATAAACCCTGATCACAGAATCACAAAATCACAGAATCACAGACTGGCCAGGGTTGGAAGGGACCTCAAGGATCATCAATCTCCAATCCCCCTCCATATGAAGGGCCACCAACCACCCCATTTAATACTAGACCAGCCTGCCCAGGGTCCCGTCCAATCTGGCCTTGAACACCACCAGGGACGGGGCATCCACAACCTCTCTGAACAGCCTGTTCCAGAACCTCATCACTCTCTCTGTAAAGAATTTCCCTCTGACATCCAGCCTATATCTTCCCTCCCTCAACTTCAAACTATTTCCCTTTGTCCTGCAGTTATCTACGCTTTCAAAGAGTTGATTCCCCTCCTCTTTGTAGGCTCCCTTTAGGTACCGAAAGGCTGCAATCAGGTCACCCCGCAGCCTTCTTTTCTCCAGGTTGAACAAATCCAGCTCCCTCAGCCTGGGAGGCTGCTCCTCGTAGGGGAGGTGCTCCAGTCCCCTGATCATCTTCGTGGCTCTCCTCTGGACCCTTCCAACAGTGTTCTGTCTTTCTTGTACTGGGGGCTCCACGTCTGGACTCAATACTCGTGATGGGGCCTCACAAGAGCAGAGTAGAGGGGGATAATCATCTTCCTGTCCCTGCTGGCCACCACTCTTCTGATGGAGCCCAGGATATCATTTGTTTTCCGAGCTGCAAGAGCACACTGCTGGCTCATGTTAAGCTTTTCATCTATCAAGACCCCCAGGTCCTTCTTTGCAGGGCTGCCCTCAAGAACCGCTCAGTATAGATGCCTGGGATCCCTCTGGCCCAAGTGCAAAACCTTGCACTTTGCCATGTTGAACCTCATTACGTTCACCCAGGCCAACCATTCAGGCCTGGTGAGGTCCCTCTGAATGGCATCCCTTCCTTCCACTGTGTCAACTGCACCACTCAGCTTGGTGTCGTCAGCAAACTTGCTGAGGGTGCACTCGATTCTGTCATCGATGTCATTGATAAAGATGTTTCAACCAATTTCTTATCCATCGAATGGTCCACCCATCAAATCCACATCCAATTTGGAGATAAGGATGTGGTGTGGGACCATGTCAAAGGCCTTGCTCAAGTCCAGGTAAATGACCTTGGTCGCCTTCTCCTTGTCCACCAATGCCGTCACTCCATCATAGAAGGCCACCAGATTGGTTAAGCATGACCTTCCCCTGGTGAAGCTGTGCTGGCTGTCTCAGATCACATGTTCATTCCTCATGTGATCAAGCATGTCGTCCAGGAGGATCTGTTCCATGATCTTCCCAGGCACAGAGGTGAGACTCATCGGCCTGTAGTTCCCGGGGTCCTCCTTCCTCCCTTTCTTGTAAATGGGAGTGACCTGACCCTTCCTCCAGTCATCCGGGACCTCACCTGACAGCCACGACTTTTCACATATGATGGAGAGAGGCTCAGCAACCACCTCAGACAGCTCCTTCACAACGCTGGGATGCACGCCATCCAGTCCCATAGACTTGTACACATTCAGTCTCATGAGCCGCTCTTGGATTTGCTCTGCCCTTACAGTGGGGGGGATTTACCTCCCCGGTTCCCACCTAGAAGTTTAGGGATGCATGGCTCAGGGATGTGAGAAATACTGGAATCCAAGCCGCCACTGAAGACTGAAGCAAAGAACTCATTCAATACCTTGGCCTTCTCTTCATCCGCTGAAGCCAGTTCTCCTTTTATATTTATCAAAGGAGGTACACTTGCTTTGGCCTGTCTCGTCTGACCAGTGTACCTGTAGAAAGTCTTCCTATTGTTTTTCACGTCCCTCGCCAAGTTCAGTTACGCCTGCATCTTGGCTTTCCTGATCCCAGAAATACAACGTCTGAACAGTTGGAACAGCACCAACAAAGATGCCATCTCTGAAAAAATTCTGTAGGGCTAGATTTTGCAGAAAGGATATTATTCACTGCTCTCCAGTGATTAACACTGAAATAATGGCTGAACAGGCAGGAACTTGCATTTTGCTTTGTGAAGAAGATTGACAAACAGTATCTTTTGCCTTTAAAGTCTATGATATTTTCAGAAAACTTACCAAAATTCTAGTGGTAAAATTATGGGCACCTGTCCATGAAAGTTAACATTACAAAGCCTTGACTAACAATGGTCTCCACAGCTTTCAAGATGTTCCTGTGATGTATGGTGTGGATGTTAGAAGTATATTCCACAGTCTGTTTAGACAGGACTTTCCACACTTAGAAAGAAGTTTGGAAATTGTTAAGCTACAATTCAGAAATTTATTCAGTATAACAGCTCTTTGTCTTGTCAGCAACCATGAAATTTTTTCTGGTACAGCTGCTCAATTTTTTTGTTATTTGGTCCACAGACAACAATTCTTTTAGCAGAAATTCTACTAAGAACCCACTCCAATTTAAATATTATGATACAAATTTTGTGGTCTTGTGTGTGTATCATGAAGACTAGAGATTTCATGAACTCTGTAGCTATTTCCCTGAACTTTGTTTAGTTCCAGGGGACTTCAGGTACTCACAAAACTCCCATTTCATAACTGTGGGTACAGAAGGCCTAATAGGTCTCAGTACAAGTGGAGCACAAGTGAAACAATAATTTGCTCTTTATCATCGCGGAATGTAGAGGAAAAAGGGACACATGGGACAGGTACGCCTTTACTTTGACCATCCCAAAATAAGTCATCAGACTATCAAAGTTCACAAATGCACCAAAATAAGGTGTCCAAGAATATATTGTTTTGTTTTGTTGGTGAAGATACAGTTTTATACAGCATATGACAAACCTCAGAAATGTTTCTTATCTCAAACACATTTCTGAGATCCCTAAATCCATGATAATATTCAACATTTAAAAAAATAAACAGGTCCTAGGATATCTAGGATTGTTTTTCAATTTAAAAATCCCCCAACATTTTTTCCTCTCAATATATTAATATATAGAAAGTTCTCAAAAAAGAGGATGTCACTCAGTGTAACCATTCTGTGCACAGACCATTTCAATTTGTCATGTTGCTCTTTGCTTCATTTGCTTCATTTAACAATTCTGCATCTGTCAGATCCCTCACTGCTCTAAGCTCTCTGAGACAGCCAGCAAAACAGAGATAATTTCTCCTGTAGTTTAGATTAATCGAAAAGCAGTGCTTTTTTTTTTTTTTTTTTTTTACAATATTATAATGCAGGATTCTGTATACCCCATTTCCAACAGCTTTTACAATAATTATACAAAAGTGGACACAAAACATAGCTCTCTATTTTATAGAGAATACTGACTCTCCAATGCAGTATTTATATTGTTTCAAATAATTATGAGAGGATATAGAATCGAGTACACTGACAAGTTAGTGCTGAACATATCCAGATTCATAAGCTTCATGTATTGAGAGAATCATGGATTCTTAAAGTGGTTCAGAATAGAATAGATCTTAAAGGTTGTCTAGTTTCAATCCCTCTGCTGTGTATAAGGCCACCTCCCACTAGATCAGGTTGCTCAAAGTCCCATCCAACCTGGCCCTGAACACTTCCAGGGATGGCGCATCCACAGCTTCTCTGGGCACCCCGTGTCAGTGTCTCATCTGCTCCTGACTAAAGAATTTCTGATCTAAGCCTACCCTCTTTTCATTTAAATCTGTAAGAAACTGAGCTGTGAAAACAGCATAAACTAAAAGAGTTAGTATCTCAAAGACTTGGCAGAAGAAAAGAGATGTTACAGTCACACATGTCTGAACAGGAGCACCTGTAAGAGACAGAGATGTTGCAGTTTACCTTTCTGAAACTAACTTACAAAGAGAGTGGAAGAGCATAGGAGTATTCTCCTCTTCCCATTGCTCTTCTGGAAGGCCTTAGAACAACAGACTGAGCATGTGTGGCCTGGACTGTAAAAGACTCAGATCCAAGGACATGTGCAGTCACCAACTGAAGGAACTGGATCTGAGACTGCTAGTGGTGATCTGGACATTTTCTTTACCTCTAGTATCTTTTTTCTTTCTCTCTGTCCCATATGTTCTTGTTCTTCATTGCTCTTGTACAGCTTTACAGTTAAAACTGAACGTGACCTATGTGTTCTGATGCATCGTTCAGTCCATTGTAGATAATAAGGTTTAGATAGTTTCTACCAAAATAGCTTCTGCCATTAGTAAAACCTTTTAATTGATTGTCCGGTGTCATATCACCTTTATTTAATTTAACATCAATTATCTCCATGTGGATTGTCCAGAATGGTCTCTTTCTGGGCACTGGAAGGCTGCTATAAGGTCTTCATAGACCTTCTCTTCTCCAGGCTCACAACTCTCTTAGCCTCTCTTCATGCAAGAAGTGCTCCAACCTTCTGATCATTCTCACGGCCCTCCTCTGGACTTGTTCCAAGAGCTCCACATCTTTCTTGTGCTGGGGGCACTAAGTCTGGATGCAGTACTCCAGGTGAAGCCTCACAAAGGCAAAATAGAGGACAGTCACCTCCCTTGTCCTGCTGGCCATGCTTCTTTTGATGCAGCCCAAAATACAGTTGGGCCTTCTGAGCTGTAAGCTTACAGCATCTGCTCAACTCAGAGATACCTGATCATCTGTATTCTTCTACGTACTGCATAGCCCCAAACGTCCGGATTGGTCACTCTTTCTGCTAAATATCCTTCATGGAAAACATGGGGCAAACAGCTTTCTTATGCACAACCCTGCTCCATTTGAAGGTAGGAATGGAGCATAGTTTTCAAAACAGTCATCAGGACTTGGGAGAGCAGTAGGACGCCCCTGCTTGGAAACATCCTCATTGTGTTCATCACTCTCTTGCAGGGGTCTGCAATAAAACCCTTCCAGGGGGTTACATTTATCCTCATTGAAAACTTATTCACTGGTCCACTAGCTTCAAAAAACAGTTCGCATTTAAGGACCCATGTGGTTCTCATAGGCTTTCATCAGCAAGACTTCTGCAATGATGGCAAATTTGTTTGACTTTCCTAATTAGCAGCCTTTGTTGTAAACGTTTTTGATTGTTTTTCTAGCCTGTAAACCAAGGTCCTAGAACTTAAAGCCTCACCAGCCTTTTTAATACTATCATCCTTCCTCTTATTCCTCTGTGCCTGAAATTAACGCTGGTCTTTTAGATACACAACACCCTCATTGCTCTTATTGATCTGCTTGCTTTTTCAGCAGAAGCTGTTATCTTGAAGAGCATGGGAATACAGATTGTGTCTCAAAACCTGAGTCTTGTTGGCTTTCAATTAATCATAATCTAAAAGGACAGTCTTGACTGCATGCTCAGTCTTATGCCTCTTTGCAGCATTGTTGTGCAGAGCTTCTGCTGCAAGCTGGAGGCGGGGCACCTGTCAGTTCTTGTCTTGTTTTTGTCCTTGTACTTTAGGAGCAGGTTGGGTGGAGAACTGGGATATATGAATCAAAAGAATGATTATGTTTTGGCTTTTATCCAGTAACAGATTTAGAATGATTTATTGTGAAACTGAGCCTGCTGTACCAAATAAGATAGAGCTGACAAACAACCTATGCACTTGTCTTGCCTGCTTGAATTAAAGCATAAAATGAAGGTTTGTTTATTTTTCTTTTCTTTTCTTTTCTTTTCTTTTCTTTTCTTTTCTTTTCTTTTCTTTTCTTTTCTTTTCTTTTCTTTTCTTTTCTTTTCTTTTCTTTTCTTTTCTTTTCTTTTCTTTTCTTTTCTTTTCTTTTCTTTTCTTTTCTTTTTAAATCTTTAAAATATTCTAGGTATGTATCCAGTGGTGGATTCTGAAGAGCTTTTATTCTACTTTCAGTCAAATAGCCATATCAAGAGTTTGGATCGTGTTTCTTATTTGTACAAATAATACAAAAAGAAAATATTAGATGTTCCCAAAAGAGCAATTTCATTTAAATCTTTTCCAGAGCAGTAACTACAGAGCAAATTACACTGTGAATTTGACTGTTCATGTCATCTGAGTTCACTAGAGATTATATCATTTTGTGGCTAGATTGATATGTAAACTCATGGTTCAAATAGTAACTTTTATAATGAAAGACCTCACCAGTATAAAAGATCTACTTAAAAGCACGTACTTATGTAGAAGTGTATATGAAATACTAACTAGAACAACTCAATGTGTGTTCATGCTTGCTCAGAGAAAGACTTCTCATGTTCATCCATGCAAAAGCTTAAATAGGACAAGTATGCACACATCTGCTTCTGTCCATGTAGATTACAATAACATATGGTTAGCGATGTTCTTTCCTTTGTTATGAAGAAATCAGTTATGAAAAATATATATTATCTTGGAATTCCGGCATAATTCCTTCATAAAAATTGGTTATTTTCCTTGCACACTTCTTCATAAAAGCACTTCCCATCAATGCATCTGCATGATTTGACATCATGACTAGTTTGCTTTGTAAATAGAAATGCATACTCTAGTGACATATGGTTGATGACTGCTCAAACAACATTGCAGGAGAGGCTCTGGCTAATGTGTACAATCTGGAAAATGATTTTCTAAATGGTATACATCATTAAGACATGACATCTAGCAGAGAAGAGGTATATCAGAAATTCTATCTAAATAGTACCTACACTAACTATGATGTTGTGAGGTATCACTGAAAAGTCAGTGTAAGACTGCTCAGTAGAGAGGCAGAGTCTTTCAGTAGAGCTAGTGTTGTTTAGTGTGAATTTCAATACCTCCTAAAGCAGATGACTACATTTGTTCAGTCTTGACCTTGTTACAAGTCTTACCTTAGCTATTAAGGCTACTTTGGACAACCTGGCATTATGTCTTCATGGGAATCTATTCTCTGTCAATAGTTATTTTATATCTGAACGTGATTTTTTTCCTGTGGAAAGCTGAAAAGGATATAAAGTGTGTACTTTGAAAAGAAGCTACTCTATGAAAGAAACTAATCTAAGTTAAAAATAAATTAGTCACATAAATTAGCTGCATCACAACGGTTTGGAACCAGTCTTATGAACACTTTTTTTTTTTTTTTTTTTTTTTTTTTTCCCTAGCAAACAGTGCTTTGGTCATTTTTTCCTTATTTAAAGCCTTTGGTGATTTTATAATGTTGTTGATGCTCTCTTTATATAGGCTATGTGTCTTATCAGATAAGATTGCTCTCCTTCACAGTACCAGGTTTAGTCCTGAAGTCACAAACATATATTTCTTATTATTTATTGTACTATTTCTCTTTGCAATTCTATTTGATGGCAGATCTCCTAAAGTCTTTCAGCTGACAGACTGATTCCATCAGATGTAGTGCATAGTGATGCAAACGGTGAAGCAGGTTCTCTTTTGGGTTTTAACTATGTTACTGAGTCTATCAAATGTCTTTCACAAAATTAGAGAAATAAAAATGGTAATAGCAAATATGAGGTTGACATAATTTTTAAACTTGCCATTCCAACAGTATTCGCTATACACTTTGAAGAAGGCTCCAGGGAAACCTCCTTGCAGCCTTACGGTATTTGAAGAGAGCTAATAAGCAGTGGAAAGACTTTTTACAGTGTATTAATGACAAAATAAGGGGGAATGGCTTTTAACTAAAGAGGGGAAATTTAGCTTAGATGTTTGGAATAAATTCTTTGCTCAGAAGATGCTGAAACACTAGACCAGACTGCCCAGATAAGTTTTGGATGACCCATTCCTGGAGGTTCAAAGCCAAGTTGGATAGGATCCTGGGAAGCCTGATCTAATGGATGGCAACTCTGTCCATGGCACAGAGGTTGGAAAATAAAATCATATATGATTATATGATAAAATCATATAATGGCTTTGGTTGGAAGAGACCTCAAGGATCATCAATCTCCAACCCCCATCGCGCAGGCAGGGCCACCAACCTCCGCATTTAATACTAGACCAGGCTGCCCAGGGCCCCATCCAATCTGGCCTTGAACATCTCCGGGTATGGGGCATCCACAACCTCTCTGGGCAGTCTGATCCAGCACCTCACCACTCTCTCTGTAAAGAACTACTCCCTGATATTCAATCTAATCTTCCCTCCCTCAACTTGAAACCATTTCCCCTTGTCCCGCTGCTATCTACCCTTTCAAAGAGTTGACTCACCTCCTGTATATAGGCTCCCTTTAGGTACTGGAAGGCTGCAATGAGATCACCCTGCAGCCTTCTTTTCTCCAAGCCCAACTCCCCCAGCAGGTCTTCATGACGGAAGTGCTCCAGCTCTCTGATCATCTTTGTGCCCTTCCTCTGGACCCTCTCCAGCAACTCCTTGTCTCTCTTGTATTGGGGGCCCTGGGCCTGTATGCAGTGTATCAGATGCGGCCTCACAAGGGCAAAGTAGAGGGGGATGATTACCTCCCTGCCCCTGCTGGCCACCTCTTCTGATGGAGCCCAGGATACCATTTGATTTCTGAACTGCAAGAGCACACTGCTGGCTTGTGTTTAGTTTTTCATCCACCAGAACCCCCAGGTCATTCTCAGCAGGGCTACCCTCGAGGATTGCTCCCCCCATCTGTATATTTGCCTGAGATTTCTCTTTCCCAAGTTCAAAACCTTGTACTTTGCTGTGCTGAACCTCATTAGGTTCACTCAGGCCCATCTTTCAAGCCTGTTGAGGTCCCTCTGAATGGCATACCTTCCTTCCGTTGTGCGAACTGCATCACTCAGATACATCAGCTAAGATAATCACCAAATGAAAATAAGTAATGCTCTTCATCTACTTCACTAAGCTGTCAAAGGACTTTCCAAGAATCAGAAAACTACAGAAATTAAGAGAAAATGTGCTCAGGGATTGCTTTTAAGATCTTAGTCTTCAGATTAATATGGGCATTTTAATTATAAACCTTCAGAAAGACCCGTCAGTTTTACGATGAATATGCACTATAAATAAATAAAACCAAACAAATCAAGCAAAATTAAAATAATAAAAATTGTACCTGCTGTTCCCCTTTAAATAAATAAGCTGCTAGAGTCACATTATCTGTGCATGCAATTTACAAGTCATGCATGAAATGAAGAAGAAATTCACCTGTCATCACATGCCACCTCTCCAGTAGGTCATATAAAAAAGTTAATAAGCCATTCAGTATGTTTTAATTTGCTTAGAATCAAAGTAATCAGAGCAATAGACACTGCATTTAATTCAAAAGAGTATTAATATTAATCAATTTTTTATGTTCCTATTACAGTATAATAAAAGATTATTATGAAGCATTGTTTCACTGTGTGGAAGCTATGAATGTTACATTTAGTTGTTTATAGTTTAGTGTATTTACTGTATTTAAGTGAAAAACTGAGTGGTTGTTAAGCAGGGAAAATGGATGTTTATTAGTTTATAGTCCTTCCCTAACAGAGTAGAATTACTGAAGAGATAGGGATATTGACTCTTAATTATTTTCACACACAACTATACAACTTAAATTTATTTCAAGATAAGACAGGAAAGAAGAACAAATAATAAAACTAGTTAAGGAATAATATTTTATTCAATTTCTCCAATTTGGAGAGGGAAGAGGGAAGAGGGAAGAGGGAAATGGACTTTGCTTACACTGGACTTTGCTAACTGAAAAACTATCTATTCTTGAGAATTAACAGCTGATGTCCTCTTCAAGAACTACAAACACAAACATTAAAGTTGAAGTAATATACAGATACCAATTTAACATACTGTTGACCTCATGCAAATGTGCTCTGTAGGATTTCATAGTCTTTCACCACATTCTTGTAGTGCCATATACACGTAAATGAGATAAATTTGCAAAGAATTAAATGGTGAATTATTATCCCAGGGTAATGCTCCTAGCAGAATTCTGTACTTGCAAGCACACTTTGTGGGTAGAATTCAGATGTATAAACATAAGAATATGGTATTGCAATATAGAAATGGCAGATATTTCTCTGGCCTTCAACCCCAGCTCCATAAGCAGGACACTTTCTTTCTACAGTAAGATCTACATTATAGGTCAGACCCATAGAGATACTTGAAATTATACTTAAACAGCTGTGTTAAACCACCACAATGTTAATCTGAAAAGACTGAAATAAATTAAATGAGCTTCCTGTAAGTCTTCCCTACAAATAGATAAAGGAATCTGAAATTACTTATTCTTCATGAGTTGGTGAAGCATTACCACTCATGCTTTTCTGCATAGTAGTTCAGAGGAATACTTAGCAGAGAAAACCAGGACTATATTAACTATTGCATAACAGCCTGATGACATTTAAAAGATATGAGTTATAACTGTCCTTGTTTTCATGGGGAACTTCAACGTGCCTAATATATGCTGAAAATACAATACAGCACAGAAGAAACAGGAGGTTTCTGGAGTGTGTGGAAGATAGCTCCCTGACCAGAAGGGCAAAAACCCAGTATGTGCTCAAACATTATGTACTAGGTAGTATGTGCTCACTGTGGTAAAGGACAATAACAAGTATTTCTACAAATATATTAAGAGGAAAGTAGAATCACTATATTTTACAGGATTAGGCACATGATCAAGAGCACAATGATAAGAAAAAGGCTGAGGTTCTCAGTGCCTTCTTTATATCTATCTTTAATAGTCAAACCAATTATCTTTGTAGTACTCAGCAGGTTTTGACTTGGAAGTATGGGATGGGGTGCAGAATGAGCCACCCACAATTCAAGTGGAAAGAATTAGAGACCTAATATTCCACCTGTCACGAGTCCATGGGGCCAGATCCAAAGGTGCTGAGGGAGCTGGTGGATATAATTGCCAAGCTGCTTTTCACTTTCTGTCAGCGTTCCTGGTTAACCAGAAAAGTCCCAGATGACTAGAGACTTGCTATTGTGATGCCCATCCATAAGAAAGGTTGTGAGGAAGATACTGGGAACTACATGCCTGTCAGTCTGACCTCTGTGCCAGGGAGGGTTATGGAATAGATACTCGAGTGCAGTCACATGGCAAATGTGGGACAACCAGGGGATCAGGCCCAGCCACCACGGGTTCATGAAAGTCTGGTTCTGTTTCATCAACCTGATCTCCTTCTGTGACAAGGTGTCCAGCCTGATGGACAATAGAAAGGCTGTTGACACAGTCTACCTAGACTTCAGTGAAACCTTTGACACTGTCTTCCACTGTATTCCGAAGAAGCTGGCAGTTCATGTCTTGGACTGTTTCACTCTTTGCTGAGCAAAAAGCTGATTGAGTAGTGGGGCTCAGCAAGTGGTGGTGAATGGGGTTAAATCCAGCTAGTGACTGGTAAGGGGAGGTGTTCTCCAGGGGTTGGCATTGGGATTCATTTTCTTTAATATCTTTATTAATGATTTGGATGAGGGATTTGAGTGCACCCTGAGTACATTTGCAGATGACACCAAGATGGGAGGAAGTGTCGATCTGCCTGAGAGTAAAAAGGCCCTACAAAGAGACCTGGATAAGTTGGATCATTGGATTGAGGCCAGTGGGATGACATTCAAGAAGACCAAGTGCTGGGTTCTGCATTTTAATCACAACAACCTCATGCATGGAAGCAATTTTAAACTAAAAGAGATGTGATTTAGATTAGATGTTAGGAGCAAGTTCTGTCCTACAAGGTGATGAAGCACTGGAACAGGTTGCCCAGAGAAGCAGTGGATCCCCCATCCATGAAAGGCCTTAACCAGGCTGGATGGTGCCCTGGGAAGCCTGATCTAGTGAATGGCAACCCTGCCCACAGAAGATGGTTGGAATGAGATGATTTCTAAGATCTCTACAAACAGAAGCCATTCTGTGATTTTATGACAAATTATTGCTATAAAATAATTAGTGGGCCTCTATCTGACAGGTTTCAGATGTGCTGAGACCTAAAACTGGCTCTGATTGCCCACTGCTTCCTGGTAATGAATTAGATGTGCAAGAATTATGAATATCATTAAGATGGCACCTTAATTTTTTTCAGGTATAGTAACATCTACAGGAATGAGAAAATGAATATGAAATATTCAATTTTTATTTAAAAAGAAAGAGATACCAAAACACAATGCTAATAATAATTTATTTTTATAAGTTTTCAGCTGTTCATATCCTCTATTTCCATCCAGAATAATTTGTGCCCTTTTCATTTCTACTTAAGGATGATGATCTGCTAATAGAAACATAATAGCCAGTTGTCACCTTTTCCTTGTTTTTTTTGACATCTGATTTTCTTGAAGAGATTCAGGATAAGAAGCAAGCAGTTCAGAATAACTGAAGATAACATGCTTAATAATATCTAGAAAATGCCACTATTTAACAAGTAATTAAAATTTAAGAATGAGAAAATTTAAGAATGAGAAAATCAAAATTTAAGAATTTAAGAATGAAATCCCGAAAGTCATAGGAGATTTGAATGGTAGTGAACATAATTTTTTTCACTGAAGGTGATATTCTGTGTTATTTATGAATGACTTCACTGATTTATTAGGGCTTTTCAGGCTTCAGCTCTTTAGGAAGAAAAGTGATTATACCAGACCCATAATGAATAATACTAGAATTGACATTTCCACAGATAATTAGCCTTTAGGGAATGTTCATATAAACAGTACTGCTGCCAAAAATTTTCCCTTTAATCCCCAGAGAATCAGTGATATAAATAAGTTGGCACCGAATCTCCAAACATGGAAGCTTGACAGATAAGATTTGCATTACACAGCAGAATAACACAGATTTTACTAGTTCATTTCAGTAGTTAAAGGGTAAGAAAGATTGTCAGACAATTTGAGAATTTGTCAAACTTATTCCTGTTAGCCCAATCCACTAATAAGCATGCAGTTTGGAACAATTCTTCACTTCTAATGTTGACTAAAACAAAAAGAAATAAAACTTGTCACATCAGATTTCACTGCAACACCTCATTAGCAGTTAGATATAATTACTTCTTTCTGTGCAGATATTATCTGATATATTTTCATGCACGTGCTTTCTAATTTTCCCTAGCAAGCAAAAAACTTATTTCTACCTACCTGTGACAATCAATTAAAGTCCTTATAGTTATAATTTTATTTTTAAAAGAAGTGCTTCTACAACTACCAATCATAGTACTCCTGCATAGTGATGAGATATGAATCAAAAGACAAAAACACAGGAAACTTTCTCCCCCACCCCCCAGGAAAAGACCCACTTAAACTGTTATTCTTCTTTTGTAGTCTTTTCAGAAGACAAGGAGTGATCATGCATAGTCTAAGTTTGCATGTACAGTTCAACAGCCTTGTATTTGGGAAACAGACATTAAAGATTTCCAGTATAAACACACTCATAAGCAGAAGTGCTCAAAACAAACAGACAAAACAGAAACCTTGAACTTAGAGTTTTACTTTAAAAATCTAATTGTCCTTATTAATGCTCAGATGATATGTTAAGCTATATCATATAATAAACTATATCTTATCATATCAGGAGCAAGCTTGAGATAGAAAAAAAACAACAAAAACAACGTTATCACCTAATTCCTATGAAACTTGAATGCAGTTAATGAATGAATAATGAATTAGTAAAACTTGAAGTTTAAGCCTTTCTGTACTGTACCTGTTAAGGTATCCAAACATGATAAAACAGTAATTAATTAAATCCAGGTTCATCCTTGTTTTGTTGGCAAGTATTTTATATGCATTCTTGTCAGTGTCATAAGTCACGAATACCATGGATTGAAATAAGGAGGATAGTTCTATACCACAGAGAATTTACGTTATGTGGATCTTGAATTACATTTACTTTCCCCCCTCTTCTTCTCTGCAAGAACTTCTAGTGAATTAGATTTCCTTACTGGCTTTTGAACACCCTGGTTGTACTGATTGAAATGGTATAGTGCATGAAAACTCATAAGGCTTTACACTCTATCCATTACAATTGAAGAATAACATCTTCCCTTATCCTGCCACTAGAAGCCAAAACTAAAGAATAAAGAAAACATTTTAACCCATGTGTTCTCTTATACAGGCCTTTAATAGCATTCTCTAATGCTCTCTACATGATTGCCATCACTAGACATGATTCAACACCAATTCTTATACACAGTTCTTATAAATGCAAATACTGTATACCTATACATGATATGTATATTATATATATTTAAATATACAGAAATACAGTATTATCAGGTTACATATGTTACCTCTGTGAAAAGAGAAATAGGTCAGAGAGAAGAATGCCTGCAAACAGTATACTAATACATCAAGACTTACTGATGCATATTTACTGTTCTCTCTTTCATCACTTCTATGAAGTCTCAGATTATGCATATTATCAGTATAACAGTCTTTTGGTATATTTTGTCTAAGAGAAATGAAGCAAGGTGAAACCTACAGCTTTACTTTTTTTTTTTTAATTTTTTTTAACCTGGATTCTTCAGGTTTCATTTTATAATCTCCACCTTAGCATACAAATCAAAATGCATTTTTTTCTGTTTTATTTAAAATAATGTAACTCCACAAAGTGTTTCGTAAATACTGAAAGTTAGTTGTTGATGTTTTTGTTTTGCTATGTCTTTTTTTTCTAGCTAAGATGACCTTTTGTTTATCACAAACTTCCTGATTTCTTGTCACGTTGTCTCTCAAGTTCTTAAAATAGAAACAAGCTCTCAATCCTGTAGCTTCTGAGAAAATAATGTCAAGACAACTGTGGGTTTGGGAAGATTTTGAAACTTAAAAGAAATGAGACTGTGGGATGCCACTGCCCTTGAAAGTGTCAGATAGAAGTACTTCACTAATTCTGGATAAATAGTTAGGTTTGAACTTTTAAAATTTTTGTTTAAGTCTAAAATAGGCTGAAAATAAATAAACAGACAAAGAAACCCACCATTTCTCATTGTTTGATCTGCAGCTGTTCTGTGAAACTGGTATTCCTAGACTGGCACAGAGGTGTTCAAAAGTAAATGTCATGATTATACAGTTCATATAGGAGAGAGCTGAAGAGTGTCCAATTCTGCTTAATAGCATGACTAGGCCAAACTATTCAATCCCTGTCAAATAGATTTTTAGGCTACTCTCAGAGGTCTTCAGTTTTGGAGACTAATAAGATCCTTGGGCAAACTATCCCAATTTTTTAGTGTTAAATTGCTGCACTTAAATCTGTTATTTTTTTCTTTTATGTTAATATAAAAATAAACAACTGGTATACCTAAAATATACGACTTATATTTTAAAAAGTTGTTTCTTTGGTTTTCTGAATTGGGAGGGATATAGTTGTTTGCAACATCATGAAAGAAAGACATAAAAAAAAAAAAAAAAGCATTTCAACATCATGAAAATAATAAAATACAATTTATTATCATTTAGTAAGTATTATGTTGTATTTAAACTTCTATGTACTTAAAATTCAATGAAGCTTCAACGTAATTAATTTAATCAAATCTTTTTCACTTCAAAATATATTTTCCTCACTGTTTCTACACATAAATGTTGGTGACTCCAACATCTCAGGACATCTGATATTATATTCTTGTCTATATTGATCTTAATTGCACTGAATACTGAAAGTGTATTTAAATACTTATGCTGTACACATTTCCAGTTTCAATACCAACCTTGTTCTTCATGAATTTAATGCATCAATTAGTTCCATTAATCTTGTTTTTTTTTTTTTTTTTTTTAACTGGTTATAGTGGATTAATTTGCACTTTTCTCTTTGTCAGTTTGTAATCAGATAATAAAACAAGCAACAGTCTATCTAAGCCTCCTCAAATCCTTTAGTGATAGATGCTCATTTTATAGCTAAAATGACTTGATATAGAACTTATAGAAGTTATTGAGCATTGCAGTGACATTAGAATATTCTTAAACTACTTAAGAACGAACAATAAGACTACCTTGTAAATAATTTAGTGATTCATTGTTAGTATAAAATAAAGAGTCTAGAAATTATTATTCTAGATCTAATTGATAGCAAAAAAAAAAAAAAAAAAAAAAGAAAAAAAAACAGTTGTTGTAACTCAGCCTCCTGATGATCATCTGGACCCTGAGGTTGGTAGTTTTGTTCTGAAGTGGGGAGGAGGGTGTTGATGGTAAATTGTCAGCTTCTGAAGGATAGAAGGAGTGAGATCTTCATGTTGCTGAATCATCCCTTTAGCCAGTTTAAGTCAGCTGTCCTAATTGTGTTCTCTAATTCTGTTCCTTCTCAGATCCTTGCGGCCTTTGCTGTGGACGGCCTTGCCTCTATACAACGTTGCTTAGCAGTAACTACAAAAGTTGGTGTGTTTTCAACTTTGTTTTTCTCCTAGAACCAAACTATATCATCATGCCAGACACTGCAGAAAGCAGTTCCATTCCATCTAGAACTAAGACATCCAGGCTGAACAGTCTCAGGTCTCACAGGTTTCCTTCATATGACAGATACTCTGATTCCCAAATACATACTGTAAATCAAGATCTAGACCTCCACAGGCAGTTTCAAGCATCCCTGAGCTTGCCTTGGGACACTTGTGTTATGCTTTGTCAAACATATATACTGTCTCAGTCTAATGCTTTTCCTGGAGCTTGGTTACTGTACTCTGGAGAAAAGCAGGCTAAGACATGACTTCATTTCTCTCTACAGTTTATTGAGGAGAGGGAGGTGCCAGTGTCTTCTTCTTGGTAACCAATAATAGGACACTTAAGAACACTAAAAAGCTGCATCAAGGAAGTTCAGACTGGACATTAGGACAAACTTGTTTACTGTGAGGGCTTCCTACTGAGGTGAATGAGGAATAGAGATGGCTACAGCACTTGAGAAGTGGCCACTAAGGAGTGGGTAAGAATCAGTGGCCACTAAGGAGTGGGTAAGAATCAATCTGCTCATAACATTATTCATAATGCATCTGGGATGCTGTTGGCTGTCTTTGCTACAAAGGCACATTGCATGCTAAACTTACTATCCACTTGAACTCTCAGATCAGAACAGCGTATGGAAAGTATGTTTCTATTGTCAGTATATTTGTGCCACAAATTGATATACTGAGTATGATTAACCTACATTCAGATTTTCATATTGATTTACAATATTCATATTAATTTATTTTATTTAAATAACTATGCTAAGCAAGCACATTAAAAAACAAACAGCTTTGCATGGTCTTGAACTGACAAGATTTCAGACCAAAAGATGCTGCTATAATTCTGATTATCAGGCTGATTTATATGCAATGAGCAGTAACTGTGGAAAAAAATGTCTCAAGGGTTTGGAAACTCGTCTGTATCCCCTTCAATCAATCAGCATGGAAACACAAGGCATTACACTCAATTCTGTCAGTAGAACAGTAGCTGAAAGCACATACTCAAAGTTGTCCTGTTCCTAAGGGGCAGTGAGATCCAGGACTAATTAGTTCACTCTTCCTGAATAGAAGACAACAGATTATTCATATAAATCATTATTTTGACAGCATTTTTTTTTCCCCTTAGCATAGAGAGAAATTTCCTATATTTAAGTGAAAGCCCTTCAAACGCTATACAGACAATAGAATTACTGGAGAGAGTATGAGTTTTTCAGAATAAAGACATTATGTTGCCTATTGAAAATGAGTTTTACTAAACTTAAAAGGCAGTATGGCTATTAAATCCTATAGATTTGTCAGATTGATTGAAGAAAAAACAGCACAGTTAATGCTTTTTATATGTAAAATGCATGTAATCATAATTCTTGAAAACATGCATGACTCACTTGCCCATACTCTTCTATAAACTTCAAACCTACAGTTTCCTCTAATTTTTATGTAATAAAACTTTTAACTAGTATTATACCTAGTCATATTTTATGTAGCTAGTTTTATGTTTCCCTTGTTTGCTAGACTTCTGATCATTCTTTTGTTTTTCCTCTTTGGTGCCCCTTCAGATGATCTACACCTTTTCTAAGCAATAGCATACTCTGGCTGAGATGTGATAGGTGAATTGAGATCTCATAAGATCATATCAGAACTAGATAAAGCAGGGAAAAAAAAAAATCTGAAAACAATGTAAATGAGAATCAATGAAAAAGCAAATATCCATGCAAAAAAAAAAAAAATCAATATAACTAAATTAAGAAAATTCATCTATGAGGACACCATGAAGACGTGAGATGGCGTAGTGTGACATTTCTTTTCTTACAGCCTATTAGGACGATTGCAATTATTGTCAAAGAAGTAGGGCCTTTCACATTGCTTTCTCTTAAGGAAAACCTGGACATTATGTACAGCTAAGAACACAAAATACTGCTGATTTTCAGCAATCATAATTACCTTACTAAACTGACAGAAGTTCCTTCTTTTAACAATGTTTGTAGGGGAGATGATTTGCTGTTGTTTTGTTTGGTTTGGTTTGGTTGGTTGTTTTTGTTTTTGTTTAGGGAACATTATTTACAGATTTTATTTGGTTCATTATTAAAAGTTGAAGACTCCCTTAACTCTTTTCAGTAAGGACAATACTGTCTGCAGTCTTCCCCGGAATAGTGTACCAGTATGCTTAAGATGTGAAATATATGCCTTTCACTATGGCAGAAGTTGACTCCAGATTTTTTTTCAGCTGTTTGACTTCTTATTAAACCTACTAAATCACTGATTATGGCTATGGTAGCCATCTGCATACCAGGAAATTGCCAACTAGGGACTCCCAAATCAAATTACACAGGGCAATGGAAGGTAGTTTGTAAAATTAAATTGATAATCAACATAATCTACAGTAGACAAGATTTTGAAAGAAGTTAGAAACCTTCTTATTACTTTTTGGAAACAATGCCAAGATTCTTAGGGAAATTATATGTTTACAGTTTGTGTCTTTAGGGAGAAAATAATAAAAGTTACAGCTCAGTTTGACCACAGTTAGTGTGGTTTCAAACAACTATAAAAAAAGGCTTTTTTTAAGTATATCAACAGAAAGTTCTAAGGAAAACAGTTAATTAATTCTGAGTGAAGACTGTTGCCCAACAAAGAATGAAGAAAAGGGAAAGGAATTAAAATGCTACTTTTTGCCTCAGTTTGTAATATTAATGATAGACCTCTAGCTTCCCGGTCCTCTGAGTCAGATGATGATGATTCATTGGCCTTTCACTTGTGAAAAGACCGCTTATATCAGTTGAATGTTCTTTATGTTCATGGGACTGATGGGGTTCACCTGAAGGTACTGAAGGAGGTAGTGGATGTTATAACTCTCAGCGGTTTTTCAAAAGTCTTGGGAGTCTCACGAGGTTCCAGCTGACTGGAAGCTCACAAGTATAACACTGATCTACAAGAAGGGCAATGATTGAAGACACTAGAAATGACAGACTTGTTAGTCCAACATCAGTATCTGGAAAAATTGTGGAGAAGATTACCCTGGATTCTATTGAAAGACATTTTAAGCTATTATCAGGCATTGCCGTGGATAGCGTCCTAATCAGATTGTTCTCAAGCAGGGAAGCATGACAGTACTCAATATGAGTGATCAAGCTTCACTTTATTGTTGCACACACAGAGTTTATATATGATTCCAATACACATGTGTTCACTTACTATTGGAGCACAAGGTGGGCGGCTAGGTGGGCTGCCTAGCTTCAACTAATGATCAGCCAGCATTCACACCTGCTGCTGAGCTCATCCGCTTATCAGCCCCCCACATATCCACAGAGCACAGCTGCGGATGTAGGCCTGCTGTTTACGGCCTGCTGTTTACATGCTGCCCCAAGGATGTTGTGCCTCCTATCTTAACTCCTAATGCTTTCTCATGGGTATGCACTCTGTGCTGCCGCACTAGTTATGCTCATACACAGCCTCATGTCCGCCCTGCTCTTGCAGCCATTCCCCAACAAGGCATAATCAACATAAGTTGGGTTCATCAGTGGGAAGTTATGCCTTAGTAGTTTCATCTCCTTCTACAGCTAAGGGCACTTAGTGTCGGAAAGGAACGTAACTGAAACAGTCTTTCTGGATATGATTTTTCTGGCCTCCCATCCCTCACAATATCCTTCTGGACTAATTGTCCACCAGTGAGATAAAAAGGTTCACACTATTCGAGATGATTAATTAGCAGATTATCAGAGGCCAAAAGGTCATAGTAAATGTGGCTACAGTTACTATCACTGTTCCAAGAGCTCAATCCTGAAGTCAGTTCTTGTTCATTTTCATCAATGGTCTGAATGCAGTAGTTGAATGAATTGTAAATTTGCAACATTATGTAGTTCTGCAAAATACATCCATCTCAAATTGACAAACAAAAGCATAAGTGTTATTTGAGATCTAACTCTACAAAATTGAGAATTAATGTTTATAATATATGAGCACAGTTTATAGGAAACAATGCAATATTCATTTGGGACTTAAGAGAAAGCATGGGAATATAACTAAAGAATTGATCCAATAAGAGAGATTGAGTACATTTACTGTTTGTTTTTGTTTGTTTGTTTGTTTTGTTTGTTTTGTTTTGTTTTGTTTTTCTGATCTAGTAGAAACAGACTACAGATGCCATTGAAATTTCAATCTAATTAGGAAAATGTGTGTGATTATAAAACTATCTTATAAATTCCCTCAAAGTTTTTAGTCCCTTGGAGTTAAATTATGAGACAACGAATGTCATTTCTATAGACTTTCTCCTTCAAATAAGGGTTTTGTTTATTTTCTGGAGTAGTTCTATATAATACCCACACAATGAATAACTTCACCTATACATGCCATTAATTAATATTTTCTTCTTAAACTTGAATAAAGAATACTCAGTTCCTTGCTGATCACTGTTTCTTTATCAGTGTTATGTTTATTTATAGCAGAGCAGAATATCACCTATTCTGTGGAGACACAGTTAAGCCTGAGTGAGAACCATTTTCATTATATTTCAGGAGATCACTGAAACAGTGTCACCCATTTAGGCATAGCAGTTTCCCCGTATTCCACTTCTTTCCTCTCTCCCCCATCAGCAATCTTTGTGCCACATGTATCTCTTTTACTTTCTATGAATACAAATAAAAGTCATCTTATTATATCACAGTTGCAGCACTATACTTTCTAGCTCTGCAAACAGAAAGTAGTTAATTGTATTATAAAACAGATGTTGCATATTAATCACATCATGTTACAAAGTGCACCAAATCTCACTTCAGCATATAGTGCCAATGTGATATATAGCCTGTTTTTGTTTTTTTTTAGAAACCCGTTGCACTCATACCATAATGGCAGTAATGCACTGGCAGCACAGTACTTCCAGTAGTTTACCTGCTCTTTTCCTTGCAGTGGTAACTACTCATATAGCATCCCCTGTAAGGAATAAATAATGAAATAACACACAAACATAAAGGAAACTACACCACTTGCTGAAGATTGCCCATCATTGTAATAGTATGGTTATATTCACAGCTACTTAATTTTGATATGCTAATTAATTTTGACAACAGAGAGTATGTGTGTATATATATGCATATGCATATGTATTTGTATATGCAAACAGAGAGACTACACCATATCAAAACAGTGTAAAGAATAATTCAAGAAACCTGTTATGATAAGAATGTTTATTTTCAATATGGAAGGTGAAAAAGAAATGGAATAAATGCATTAAATAGGAGTATACTATTACTAGTGAATAAAAGAAGATTGAACAAAAGATTGATCTGAAAGAAATATAGATGATGAGAAATAAAGATAAGCCTAGATCATGAAATCAAGATAACTGATAAACTGGAAATGGAAGTAACATTTATAAGATACCATAACACAAGAACTGTGAATGAAAAAATATATATATAATTAAAAAAAAATTAAAATCTAATTGTATGGAGTATCATATAATAACAAGTGAGAGGAATGGATGAAGATAAAAGAAAAAAGTACAAATAAATGAGGAGTATCTGAAATAAATCATATAACTTCAGCTAGGTAGTATGTAGTGGAAACTTTATGCATTGTTCAGGAGAAACCTTAATTGAAGAATTTTAATTTAGTCAGTCGTGTGTCTGACTTGTATTTTGACCAAGTAATTAAAAATGGTGTACATTGTACTTAGGTACAAGGAAAGAGAGAAGAGTTACAGATTTACTCATGCATGACACAATATTAAATATGTCCTTGCAAACTTTTTATCTTAGTAAGAAAATAAATGGCAACTAGATGGAGAGCTTATTGACATGAATTGTACTGGAGGATAAATGGCTTGAAAAGAGCCATTTATTTGTTAACAATTTTGCAACAATTTTTGTCTGGCACCATTCATTAATAGATACCAACATGCCTATGTTGCACAAAATACTTCACATTGTAAGAAAAAAAATGGCTGGCTTTATATTGGAATATTGGCACATTTTCAACGTTTAGTTATCCTTATAATTAATTGTTTTCATTTCATAAATTGCAGTGTACTATCACTTTTTAATTTGTTCTTTACTGTATCACTGCTCCTCATCACTATTGTTTTGCTGTCTGGACTTTTACCGCACTGCAGAAAACAGTTCAGAAACATTCTGTTGCAGCTGCAGTTGTGGTCTTAAATAATAACTTGGAAACAATTTTGAAGAGAAAATTAGAATGACATATTGCTCAACTCATGCCATCATTATAAACATCTACTTAGCATATCAACCCTGTTGTTAAGCTTGTAAGGAATTATGTTTCTGTTTTCAAGGAGACCTCATAACTTCTTCATAAATTGACAATAAAAACTAATACTTAGAGAAAATAGAAATAAAAAATATATATGTATTTGTGACTACAGATAGCAGTAGCAGTATGAAGATGACATTCTTCAAGCAATACTTTGGTTTATACTTAGTATAGGTGCTGGGGAAAAAGAAACGAAAAAAAGAAAGGAGAAAAAGAAAAGAAAAGAAAAGAAAAGAAAAGAAAAGAAGAAAAGAAAGAAAGAAAAGAAAAGAAAAGAAAAGAAAAGAAAAGAAAAGAAAAGAAAAGAAAAGAAAAGAAAAGAAAAGAAAAGAAAAGAAAAGAAAGAAGTATTGGTCTTTCAGAAAATTCAGTTTTCCTAGACAAAGAATAAAGAAGGATATGGCACTGTGTAGTGTTATTTTAACTCCAAAAACGAAATATAGTTGAATTTCAGGCTCTGCAGACTGACAATTTCAACACTAGTTTAAATAACTTTTAAATTGTTACAGATGACTTAATAGATGTATAACTATTTTTTTTGTAACTTTTTTTTTTACAGTTTTAAAAAAATGAAATATATTCTTTGAATAAAGCCACTGTTTTCAGTTCACAAGTTTACAAATTACTTTCAAAGAGACTTCCAAATTACTTAATTTGGTAACAGATTATTTAACAACATATGCTTAAGTAGAGGATAGTTCTGTTCGCTCAATAGATGTAATTTTGTTTAAGTACAAGAGTACATTATATATATTAAATGTTACACATATATCTTTCAAACTCATATTATTATTATTATTATTTTTCAAATAGCATCTGAATAAAATACCAGTCAAGCTGTTCCTTCCATTTACACAGCAACAAAGAGTGCAGTAGCTCATTTCATTAGGAACTCTTTAATTTTGCTTCTTAAATCAATAATTAGTGCTTATATAATTTTTTCTATCTTATTTCTGAATTCAATTATATAAGAGTAGTGAATATATCCTTTTGAACCTTGTGAGTTAATAAGCTTGATAGCATTAAACACTTCCCATATATGTACAACATCCATTGATTTACTATACTGTTTGTTGCCAAAATAATCTCTTTTTTTAGAGTCCTTTTTTCTGAGTTCTATATTTTAGTGTTGCAAAACCATAGCTGAAATGTACCTTAGAGCATTAGAGATGTTTTCCTTCAGGAGAAATGGCAGAGCCAAATGATGGTCTTTATTTTGTTTCATTAAACCTTGTGTGAAACATTCTCTAAATGCAAGCAGATCTGATATTGTAAAACTGAGGGCAGGTATCAGTCAGGTAGGATTCTTCATAATTTTAATTCAGCTTGAAAGAGAAAGGAAAGGTGACTTTTTTAACTGCAAGCAAAAGGCACTGTATGAGGATGATAACCACAACAAAGACTGGTGATAAAGAAAATTAAATTTGAAAATCCTTTGAAGATTTAAAGTAGCAAGGAGAAAGCTAAGGTAAAGACAAAAGCCTAGTCCTGTCATCCATTATTCAGCCAGGCTTAATTGTCAGGAAGTTTCCAGGCAAGGCTTCAGCATGTGCTTATAAGATTCTTAGGAACTGCTCTTACACCGTGAGAGGACAGCATGAGCCAATGGCAATTCCAGTTTCTCTATGTATTTATATAAATGTACATACACATAAACAGGACTAAATTTAAGGAAAATTGTGTGTGTGTGTGTGTGGGGGGGGGGGGGGTTGTTAGAGAGACTTGGAGCTACGTGATTCTGTGATTGGAAAAAGCTTGCTGGATCAGAGAGGAACTAGAGAGTTGTAAATTGACATATTGGAACAAATTATATGAAAGCCCCAGGAGAGTAAGATCTGGAGCTGAGAAAGGAAGAAAGACTTATTTATAAAGATAGGATTAATTAGATTCCCAAGAATAAAATGATTTTCTTAGTACTCTATATTGTGAACATGTGGAAAAAAACAAAAAACAACAACAACAGTGGAATTCAGATAGAACAGCCAAAATATTCTGTATGACAGAGGAATTTGGTAGAAATGACTTAATTTCAGGAAACCACAGGCTTTTCCAAAGTTAGATTATGTGAAGCTTTCCATATACTCCGGAAGTTCTTAAACAAACAAAGCATTATACAAGTATTTATACTGATAAAAAAATCAGCTTAATTTTCCATTCTGTAATATTTGTTCAGTTTCTGAGTTGAAGGTGACTTGTTTCTTATGTTTTGAGAAATATTTTATTTGGTGATAAAATTTTGTATTTAATTTGAGGACATGTTGTGGAAAGGATAATTAACTATTATAGGAAAAGAAACAGTCACATTCACATTTCATTTACATATGTGAAAGGTTTGGAATTACAAATATTGTGTGTATTTACAAAACTGTATGGGTTACTGACTGTAGTGGCACTACTCATAAGCTAAATTTGATTTGAGAGAAATTGGATGGTTTGTTCTCTAGGCTAACAGACTTTGGACACTTATGTTTTTTCCCTCTTTTCTCACAACTTTACAATTCAGTGAAGTTTAATATCATGATTCATACAGCTGTTATCTTAAGTGTTCAGTATTAAACTTGAGCACTTCACAGTATAGTGCTGAGACACCTATCAGGAACTAAAGTTGTGTTTGAATATATATATATATAATATTGGTAAGAATTGGTGGTCTGTAATGATCAACACTTAAGTTTTTATAATTTAAATGGATGTAGCTCAGAGAGAATGTAAAGGTATCTTATTTTTTATTATTATTTTTTATTTTTTTATTGGCTGTATGTATTGTTGGATTAATTTATTCACCAAAACAACATTGTGTTACTCCAATACTGAGGATGAGTAAGATACTGAGTAGAGACTTTTTGGAAGAAAAAGTACACAAACAGTTTGATTGGGTAAAATGGGATAATTCTGTTTGCAAATGCACTTTTTTCTCAGCCTGGGAATTTGGAGATTGCACTAGTAGGTTTTAAATAACAATTTTGTTTGTAGAAGAGGACAATATGACATCTTTGTTAAACTGAGATAGAATGAACAAGGCTAACAAGGCTAAACAATAGTTTTCTCTACTAAATCAATTAATTATAATCTCCTGGTCATACTTATAAAATGCAATTATATATAAAAAACAAAGAACTTTATTTAACTTTAGAGCACTGAAACAATTCTCAAGTCTTTTGCCACTGTACTTTGATTAAAAAAAGAAAAAATTAGAAACATTGATTATGCAGTAATTCATACACATATAGTGGAAGGATAAATAGATTTAGATAAATTAAAAAAAAAAAAAAAGTTCTCATCAGTAATTTCACTTACTGTCCCACAATTACAAACCAAATCCAGATGATTCTTATCTCTGTCCCCACAAACATATTTTTTATCTGACAATGCAATTGTCTGGGAATATTTTAATTATCGTAAATGTAAAACTATTGTTATAAAGAGATACTTTAATCTGAAAGTATATTTGGAAAGAAGTCAGGAGTCTTCAGATGAGCTGATATTTTTAAAGAGATAATGCTGATGCTTTCCTCCTTTACAAGAATTTTGCCAAGACAAGTTTACACAGTGAGTAGTAAGATAAAACGTGTAGAAAAAATGTGTAGTGTGTCAAATACAAGTTGAAGCTTTCCATCCATTTTCAGCATTTTTTTGGAAATTTCTTAAAATTAGCATTACAAAATATTGGTAATGATTCTTAGAGTTTGTAGTGATGCCACCCACTATTCAATTAGAAGTTAATGGAGAATCAGAAATATATAGTTTTGTTTACTGCAGTGAACCTACTGATAAACAACACCAATGAAATAAAAAGAAAGATATTTCTGTGGCAATTTGCATCTCTTGCAGACTAAAAGAACAAGGCCAGCTAAAAGATCATAAGGCTGAGATCTACAAATCAATTTTCTCCCAGTAATATCAGTGGAAGACATTCTTGTTTTTGTTTTTCATGTACTGTGAGGAATTTGGGAAAAGAGCCTTAGAGAATATAGGTGACATAATGCTAAGCATGGCACTGACTAATGTTAAAATGCTGGGCTATGCACCTGCTCTTTCTGCACAAATTCCAAACAACTCTTATGCACAGTGCAAGAAGTTACTTGGAAAGAAGAAGTTACGCAGGAAACGTTTGGAGAGACCAACATAACATTATCCCTTAGCAGATATTTAGAAATACCATTGTTGAGTTCAGACTTATCCTGATGACATTCTCTTGTTCTTTCTTTCACAAAGAAAGAAAAATCCGTGTGTGATTTTGCTCACTTATAACAGTAATTAAGAGAAAAAGAACTTGTCTAAATTCATCTTCCTCTCAGCAGAAAGATACACCTGCCCAGAATAAAATCAAAATCAAGCATCTCTAAGCAATCAAAGTAGTTTCTATTCTTATTTTACAGTTTTGTCCTAGATTACTAAAGCTTCAGGGACTGGTAAGGAGTGCTCTGTCTGGGACTTGTCTTGGCCTGGATCGTTATATATCTGGTTACAGATAACTGAAACAGCAGTTCTCAAACATCCAAGTGATTACACTTAATTAGCATTAGATTTGGCTTATTTTTGTATTACAATATGGTATTACACCTTTTCTTGTAATAATGTTGATGTATGTCTGAAAATAGTAAATAATAAGTACAAATAAGTCTGTGTAGAATTAACTATGATCCGTGGGAAAACAAACAAACAAACAAACAAACAAACAAAAACTGTATAGAGAAGTGAGAGCATAACAGAGGCTGTGGAAGTGTCTTGATAGGATGATAACAGAGGCTCCAGGAGTGTGAACTGACAGTTAATTATCAGTCATATAGTCATGAGGAATAGAACACTGGGAGCAGGACAAAACTGTTCTGTTCAAATAGATTGAAACTGTTGATTCTGTTTGGGTCCCTCACTACAAGAAAGACATTGAGGCCCTGGAACATGTCCAGAGAAGGGCAGCAATACCAGTGAGTGGTCTGGAGCACAGATCTTATGATGAACGGATGAGGGAGCTGGAATTGTTTAGTCTGGAGAAGAGAAGGCTCAGGGGAGACCTCATTGCACTCTACAACTTCCTGAAGGAAGGCTGTGATGAGGAGGGGTTTGGCCTCTTCTCCCAGGCAACAAACAGAACCCAAGGAAATGGCCACAATCTAAACCAGAGGAGGTTTAGATTAAACATAAGGAAAAGCTTTTTCTCTCAGAGAGTGTTCAGGCACTGGAATGGGCTGCCCAGGGAGGTGGTGGAGTCACCATCCCTGTCAGTGTTCAAGAGGCATCTAGATGAGCAGCTACAAGATATGGTTTAGTAGCTTGTAGTAGCAATGGTAATGGGTGGGCAGTTTGACTAGATGATCTTTTAGGTTGTTTCCAACCTTGTGATTCTATGATTCTATGATTCAGTGTTCTCAGAGATTCTAAATTAGGATGTTACATAGAAACAGAACTAGTGAAGAAACAACAAATTTTTAAAATTATAAGGAAAAGCATAAAATTATATCCTAGAGTGAGAAGGATTAAACATCCCTATGATGTCACAGTTTTTCCTGTGGGGGAGCTGGAATGCTGATAATGCTTTGGAACCCACACTCCCAACTTCATTCTTACAGAAGACTGATGCATTTGACCCTCAGTCCTAGAGAGTGAGCCTAATGATGAGGAAAACTGATTCATCAGTTTGATGAATCAGAAGTTTCCAAAGTGTAATAAGCATAAATCAGAGACCAATCTCATGCGTACGGGAACTAAATGAAGTCATTATAATGTTTCTAATGACGTATCTTTGAAATTAAATCCCACTTCGAAACTACATTCTATTTTATCCAAAATATTTAATCAAATTAATCTCTAAAGTAACCAAAAACTTTAAATCTTTCAATCTAAGTACAATTATCGCCTTAGTCGTGTATTTGAAAAAATATGTCAAAGAGAAAATTTCTTGGGAAATGTAAAGAAAACACTCTACATATGGCAAAGTATAATTTTAGTTACCTATAACTCAAACTTCTGCTGTAGTTGCAAAGAGTTTCCAGTTTAAAAATAATGAATTGATCATCAATATGGAAGATCTATGTTGCAAGCAACTATTTTTGCTTTCATCTTATTTTAACTGTATCTACCTTTATTTCTTAAAACATTAATCTAGTCTGATGAGTCTGACATTATAGAGAATATACGCCAAGGAGATGTGGAAGCCATTTTATATTCATCACTCCTAATTTTGTTAAATGTTTCAGACATTTTCTTCCAGAAGGTGATTTTTTTTTTTCCTTTTTATAGGTTTTTGTCCCTTCCTCACTTTCTCCCTTCTTCTTCCTTCCTTCCCTCCCTCCCTCCCTTCCTTCCTTCCTTCCTTATGGTAGAGAAATTACTGAAATCAGAGTGTGAATTGTGGCATTACATTAAAGCTTTCAGCTTTCTTGGAGGAAATTATAATAACTTTAGGGGCATTTGGCAGAGCTAAAGATAAAATAGTTCTGTCACACTCAGAATATTTCTTCTGGGGATTTTGGGGAAGCATGAAAGTGATCTTGCTCTTACTTACCAGATGTCAACCAAATATATGCCTTGTTTTGACAGTTTATATTCCTTGTTTAGTAGTCAGAACTAATTACAATGATGTGACAAATTAAAAAACAGAAAAAGAAGAGAGAGAAAAAAAAAATAACGTATTTTTCTCATATACTAAAATTGTGTTTTTCTCGAATAAGTGATAGTTTCCATTTGATCTTTTGTGTTTTCCTTTGCTGGCTATTTTTATACTAAAAGAATTTCCAGTGACCTATATTGTTAACTTACAATTAGAAATAAAATATGTATATGAATATACTTGTCAAGTTGTTAGGATAATATTTTATTTACTCATGTGCAAACTAGTATGCTACAGATGCCTAAAACTCTATAAACATGTAGATTCAGTTGAAATGGGCTTGAGATGAATCTAGAACTGCAAGAGCATTTATGGTAAAAATATACTTCTGATGGAGGAAAAGAAAAGAAAGGAAAAAAAGTTATCTGATAATTCTTCACCTACCAAATTCCTCTTAAAGCTCTTTTAGCTTATTTGTTTCAGTATATTGTCCTGATTCAAAACATAGAAAAAAAGAATCTATCAACCAACGTTGGGCATATTTTTAGACTTATCACTTTATGATTAGTAACGCAATGGAGTAATGAAGAAGAAAATAGTGAAGAAAAATATTTTATATATTTTTTAAAATTATTATTATTTCCATGAAATGATTCCTCAATTATCTGACATGGTCCTAATCTTACAGGATTTGATAAATTAAACTGACAATAACAGACAGTGAAGGCTTGTGGTAATATGTAGCATAATCCTTCCCCATTATCAATATTTAATAGAGGCTTTCCAGAAAAGGCAGATCAGTTAGTGCAATATAATTAATGTCTAATTAAATATATTTAAAAAAAAAAATACGCTTTCTGCTCTGTGATTCAACAGAATTACTTAAATACAGGGCATTTATGCTTGTCTTTCTTCACATAGAAGAATATATCATGACACATTAAATGGCAGAAGAGAAGTAATTCTAATTCTATAGGAATTTTACAAACCTGATATTTTATTTCAGAAATATTATTATGTCTTGTTGTTTCCTATTTTTAATTCTCCAAAAACACAGTAGGAGTGAGATTAAAAAAAAAGGAAAAATACTACCATCCTCTTGAGTACACTATTAATGTTATTTTATATTTGTTTCTTTTTTAATCATAGAATCATTTTTCATAGCGGTTGGAAGGGACCTCTGGAAATTATCTAGTCCAACTCCAACTTTATATATTATGTTTCATTTTGATATTTAAAAAGAGTCTTCTACACAAAAGTCATCAGAGAAATGTATATATATATAAATAAATTCAAAACTATTGAGAAGGACGAAAAACTGTGATCAGAACCTGGAGGAACAATCAGAAGGCATGCAATTTATTTGAAGATAAAGAAATAAACATTCAGAGTTGGTAAGTGATGAAATATAAATATAAATTTACAAAATAAATAAGAGGATTATGATAGGATAGCAGAGAATACTACCACTATATACTTTATTCAGGAAATCAAATAACTATATCATCCATCTATATCTAATTTAACTAATAACATTTTGTCAACGGTTTACAGGCTGGTTCAGCCCAATGACTAGCAGGGCAGAGGTATTTCACAAAACAGGGGACCCAAAAATAATTAAAAACAGCAGCAACGATCTGAGGAGAAACAAACTAATTTACTAAATATAGTATTGGAATGCAAGACAACACATTATAATACAATATAATCAAATTGAAGCTAATAAATAAAATATAATGATAAATAAAGTACAAGAGAGTGTCCGAAAGGTGGATAGACCTCACCATAACACTGAGGTGAGATGCATAGTCTAGTTGAGCAGCAGGGAGGAGAGACGACGAAGAGCGTATCAGGTGACCTGGTCAGGGGTTATATCTCCTCTCTGACCACAAAGCCCTCTGAGTATGTAGTTCTTCTTCTCTTCTGGACAGGTGCCCGGGACTGGAGTATTAACAGTTTAGCTCCCAGTGCACTACATGATGTTATGATGTGGAATACCAATAACCAAAAATCATAAAACTATGACACATTTTTACTTACTATTCTTAATGTCATCAAAGTATACAGTATCAAATTGTCTCTTTCTTATCAATTAGTTTTCTCTCTATTACAGTTTTTCAAGTAGAATTGCAATTTTATGTATCTGGACTTTAGTTTTGTATCTTGTTACAAGTCTTTTTACATTCCTAAGTATTTTCAAGGCTTGTGCTAACCCATTTGTAAAATGACAGTAGCAGACTTCCATGTTCTGCATTCCTCCTGAATGAATGGCAAGTGACTTGAGTATGTCTACATAGGCTGAGTATGCATTTAGTCTTCTGTAGAAAAGAAAAGGACAAAAAAATACATAGAAGAGTTAAGGACTACAACTGCCTGTAAGGAGATTGTGTTGAGGTGGGGGTCAGCCTCTTCTCCCACAAAACTAGCAATAGGACTAGACGGAATGGCCTCCAGTTGTGCCAGGGGAGATTTATGTTGGACATTAGAGAAAGGGATCTGGTAGACAGCAGAATGACCATGAGCCAGCACTGTGTCTTTGTGGCCAAGAAGGCCAATGGCATCCTGACATGTATTAGAAGGGATATAGTTAATAGGTCAAGAGAGATTCTCCTTCTCCTCTACTCTGCCCAGTTCTGGGCCTCTCAGTTCAAGAAGGACAGGAAACTGCTTGAGAGGGTCCAGCGCAGAGCCACAAAGCTGATTAAGGAGTGGAGCATCTCCCTTGCGAGGAAAGGCTGAGGGAGCTGCGTCTCTTTACCTTGGAGAAGAGGAGACTGATGGGTGACCTCATATTGTTTATAAATACGTAAAGGCTGTGTGTCAGGAGGATGGAGCCAGGCTTTTCTCAGTGACATCTAATGATAGGACAAGGGGCAACAGGTGCAAGCTGGAACACAGGAAGTTCCACATAAAAACAAGAAAAAAATACTTAACAGTAATGGTAATAGAACACTGGAACAGGCTTCCCAGAGGGGTTGTGGGGTCTTCTTCTCTGAGGACATTCAAAACCCACCTGGATGTGTTGCTGTGTGACCTGGTCTGGGTGTTCCTGCTCCAGCAGGGGGATTAGACTAGATGATCTTTTGAGGTCCCTTCCAATCCTTGACATTCTGTGACTCTGTAATCAGGAAATATTTCTTCGAGAGAGAGTGGTCAGGCATGGAACAGGCTGCCCAGGAAGGTGGTTGTTTCATCATTCCCTGAGGTGACCAACAGATGTTTAGCTGTGGTTCTAGGTAACATGTTTTAGAGGGTTAATATTCATGGTAGGTGGATGGTTGGACTGGATGATTTTAGAGGTCTTTTCCAAACTTGGTGATTCTATGATTCTGATTCTATGATCACTTCCCTAATCAAAAAATCCAACATGAAACAAAAATAAGAACGCTGTACTTGTTGAACAACGTGATACCAAGCTGGGATTTCTATGACCAAGTACAGCTACCTAAATTCTCATTGCAGTGGTTTCATCCTACTGTCAAAATCTCAAAAAAGATGGGACTTGTACCTGATAAAGCACCCACATCTGAAGGTAATGGTAAGTGACTTAATTAAAATGTACAAACATTCTTATTCTTTTATGCATACACATGTAAAAAAAGCAAATTTCAATAATAGATATATTAAAGCTTGTTGAATTTTGCATTCAGGAAATAGAAGAAAGAAACTGGAAGGACAGAAAACTACACATTTTCATTTTCCAAATGAAAGCAGGCAAACACCAACTTTTTCATTTTCTGCTTTGCCTACTTACATGAACATAGATTGAATAATAGTATATTTGTACATGTGGTTAGATGACTGACACAACAAGTTTTTTATAGATTTTTTTTTCCTTGATTATATGGTCTCACTTCCTTGTCTGCATTTTAAGTTATTCCCAAGATTTAATGCAGCAAAATAAAAAGTAACATGCACAATTGACCCCTAATCCTTCTAAGTTCTGTGGAATAACATTTTGTTTCCATGGCTCATGTTACGTTTTGTATCAAATTTATGTGTGTGTCTATGGGATCTCAGCCATAGAGTAAATGCCTTTTTTTTTTTTCTTCTTTTGCTAACCTACAGCATCTGAATATGTAAGAGATTATATTTATAACTTTAGCTTACAGCTAAAACTCCTTTTTTTTTTCTCTCTGCCCTACAGAAAATGTTCAGCTAGACTAACCCAAACTCCAGCTTGTTACTTAGGCTGGCAAAACTGCTTGCAAAGTCAGCACAGCCACTCCTCCTTAGCTTTAATCTTGCACCTTTTTGTAACAGGTAGAATTCACACACTAATTCCTGACATTTTCACCCTAATATTACCTAAAACTAATTTGCCATGACAATTGGCTCAGTGAGGGAAAACAACAGTAATGATAACACCATGGACAGATCATTATAATAGTCCTGGAGGAAAATAAATAATAGTAAAAAAAAGTAAAAATTGCTGCTTTTAACATTTCCTTTTTCAGGAGAAAAAGACATGGTAGCAAAATAAGTAAGTTCACAATGTTTTTACATTTAAATGCTTTGCCTCTTTATCCTTGCAACTAACAGATCGTGTAACTCATAGAGAAATTAATCTATTTCTAGGAACTGCGCCTGAATAAGAAGAGATATTTGTAGTGTAATCAAAATCTTTTTAGAATACTCTTATCTATGAGTTAGGTAATTTTGCCATATTTGTTCCTATGTTATATTTAAAATATAACTTACTTACTTACTTACTTACTTTATTTATTTTTAGAAATGCAAAAAGAAAGAAAGAGGAAGGGAATATTTAAAATTCCGAACTAGTTTGGTTTCTACCTTTTTCTAAATCTCTCCAAATTTTTTAGGTGTATTGATGGTACAGACAACAATTTGAGGTTGCTCTTTATTTCATAATTGTTAAACATTAAAATAAACACTTTCCACTACGCTGTGGCAAAGATTCTTCTGATTCTTTACAGTTGCCTAAGAACTGTAGGGCAAACACTTTGTGGTACTTCCTGCAATACTGGCTGCTGGTATCATCTCTGCACTTTCCTGAACTTTATTTTTATTATGGAAATTAAATGGAGAGTTTATGATAAAATTTTCACAGAATCAAAATTGATCTGTTTAGGGATCGTGCTGATTAAATGATGAGACAGAGAGAGCACTCTGCAGGTTCTATTTCCCTAAGGTATCAGCATGGTCTTCACAATGTTCGCTTATACAACTATCTCAGTCTGGACCAGGAGTGAGTTTTGAACTGAATCTCCCAGCTGTCACTGCTACGGTGCTTTGATGTGCATTGTGGAATGGTACCAGAGTACTTGAAATGAATTCCCATCAGATGATAAGCTAAAAAATACTTGGCTCAAAACTATACTAAAATGCAGTAAATATGTTTAGTCCATGACATAAAAGTGGAACTAATCTGAAGAAAAGAGTCAGTGAAATATATACAGTATGAAAATCAAGGTATCAAGCCCAGCTGTTTTTCTTTACAGATATGCTCATACAGGTCCTGATAATGTACTACTGTAGAAATCAATTTTAAGTCACAAAAGAGGAAAGAGATCAAAGAATTCCATTCTGGAATGAAGCATCAGTGTATATATATATTTTCAGACTGGTGTGTACACTCCCAACTTCTCACTCCTTAGGAGATGTTGCTCATCCTTCCTATATAGGTTTAAATAATCCATTTATTATTTTTATTTGTTAATTTGTTTTCTCATCATACATATTATCTTTTCTGCTGCCTCATTTGTCCTTTTGTTCCTAATGGCAAAATTTATTTATTTATTTGGGAACAATGGAGCACTATCTTTTGTAGTGCAAGTATCTACCTCGTCAAATATAAGGCAGTGTGTCAGACCAAAATATCATCTAGCAGTTTGAAAGCTGCTAAAGCAAGCTTACAAAAGCAAGATGCAGAAAGGTGACATAGTTAAGATCTATTTTCCATAATTTAGATTTTTGACAAGTTTTCACAAATTAGCCAACACAGTTCATGTTCACTTTACGGTTTATAGTGAGAAATAAGCACCTCAACAAGCCAATTTATTTTATGTGGAGGGCAAGCGACTAATATAACTCAGATTAACCATACTATTTCATACCATTAAAAGAGTTTACTCAGTCACAGTTTTTGCCATAGTCTTCAGTGGTGACTGCTCTTCCCATTCTTCTTGAGCAGATAGATCAGAAGGTGGAGAGTGTTGCCCCTCCTGCTGTAGGCAAAGACCAGGTTTGCAACCACCTGAAGAACCTGAATATCTGCATGTGTATGGGTCCTGATGAGATAAATCCCAGAGTCCTGTGGGATTTTGCTAATGTAGTCACCAAGCCATTCTCAACAATATTTAAAAATTCATGGTGATTAGGTGAAGTCCCCAGTATCTGGAAAAAGGGTAATATCACACCCATTTTTAAGAAAGGTTGAAAGGACAACACATGGGACCATTGACCTATCAGTTTCACTTTTGTGCCAGAGAAGATCATGGAACAGATCCTCCTGGAAGCTATGCTAAGACACGTGGAAGAGGGGGAGGTGATACAAGACAACCAGCATGGCTTGAACAAAGGCAATTGCTGTCTGACTAACCTAGCGGCCTTATATGAAGAACCACATTCTGGATTTCAGTAAGGCCTTTGACGTAGTCCTCTACAATGTCTTTCTCACTGAATTGGAAAGATATGGATTTGATGGGTGGACTGTTTGATGCATGAGGAATTTGTTGCAAGATTGTTCCCAGAGAGTGGAGGTCAATGGCTCGTTGTCCAAATGGAGGTGAGTGACAAGTGGGGGACCCTTGGGGATCAGTACAGAGACTGTGCTGTTTAATATTTTCACCAACGACATTGAGAAAGGGATTGAGTGCACCCTCAGCAAGTTTGCAGATGACAACAACCCTATGTAGTATGGACAACACACCTGAGGGATGGGATACCATTCAGAGACCTAGACAGTCTCAAGAAATTGGCTCAGGAGAACCTCATAAGTTTCAACAAATCCAAGTGCAAGATCTCACACCTAAGTTGCAATAAGCTCCATATCAGTACAAGCTAGGGATGAAAGAATTGAGCACAACCCTGCTGAAAAGACTTGACCATTCTGGTGGATGACAAGCTATACATGAGCCAGCCATGTGTCCTCACAGCCCAGGAAGCCAGCTGTATCTAAAGAAGCACGGCCAGCAGGTCAAGGGAGGTGAACCTGCCCCTCTGCTCTGTGCAGGTGAGGCCTCAGCTGAAGTACTGCATCTAGATATGAAGTCCTCAGTTTAGGAGAGACATGGACCTATTAGAGCACTTCCAGAAGAGGGTCACAGAAATGATCCAAGGGATGGAATACCTCCATGTGAGGACAGGCTGAGTGAGCTGGGGCTGTTCAGCCTGGAGAAGAGAAAGCTTCAGGGAAAATCTTGTTACAGAGGCAAAAATCATAATTTTCAGTGTTAATTTTTGTGACAGACATGTAGTTTTATGTATGGAATATTGGTAAGTCTGAGATGAGGACTGTCACTTTCACAAAATAGGACCCAAAAATAAAATGAAATAAGGAGAAAAGACAAAGACTCTTTTCGAAGACTCTTCGAAATTACTCTCAAAAGGAGTAATGATCTGTAACAAAGTTTACCTTGTTTGCCTTTCTCCTTTGTTCCTGGAGACTAAATTGTGTAGGAATGTAAAATTAAATCTCTTCTGATTGAAATATTTTACATCATGGTTCCCTAATGAAGGCTGTTAATGCATATTCTCATTCAGAATATTGGAAAGAGTATACTATATAGAAGGCCAAGTTCTAAATCCATCAGTATATAGCTGATAAATGTTATTGGTACATTTGTCTATCATTTGATAAATGGCTCAGTATTCAGAGAATACAGTTATGCTCCAGGAATATTTCTCTTTTTATACAACAGCTGAACCCAATGGAAAATGTTCACTGATCCGAAAGGGCTTTGGTCAGATTCTCACTGACAGTCACTCAGAACACTCAGTTTTTCCTGGTACAATATTGATTTAGAGAGAAAAAAAAAAAAAAAAGGAAAAAAAATATTTCACAGAAGAAAACAAGCTGAAGAATAGATTTTATTTATTATTTATGGTATTTGATTTCATTTTGCATCTGCCCATAGTAAAATACATTTCACTTAAAGTATCACATTTGTAATTACTTAATAATGTTACTACTCTGATAAAGCTCTTGAAAAACAAAACATCTCAATAGGTAGAAAAGTGGTTAATTTTCAAATATGAAATATATTTTCATGACTCATTGTTCCTGCTGGACTTGTGCTGAGAAAATTGAATGAGGATTTATCCACATAAATAAAATCTACCTTTGTTTTAAAGTGGAATTACCAAGAATATTTGGAAAATAAATAAATACATAAATACCTAAATACATAATCTTTCAGAAGTGCTCCCCCACTACATAATTTCAGCGAAACCCATCCTTTCCTCTTTTCAAGTTCTCCTAGCACATGTTAAATCAGTGTCACGACTGCTGTATAGTTCTTATAGAAGAGATATTTTTACTGTCTGAACTGGCTTGTAAGAAATTTTCTCCTAACTATTTGGGGAAATAAAAATCTTCAGCTTTGCCATAATGAGACTTCAAAGTTTGGCCTACAGATGATGATGCATATGTGTTCTTCGTATGTTGTAACTTCATTGCATTTCCTCCTCCATCTTTTCAAGTGATTTATTTTAAATGTCCTGCAACTAAAGAAATGAGGAATCTCAATGGGAAAATTTAAATGAGTCCCTTTAAATAAGCTTTGAATATCAAAGAAGATGTGCTTACATTGTGACAGATACAGTGCTTATTTATAGTTTTCATTTAAAAGAAAAGAGCTGGTGTTGAAGTGTGAAAGAGGAAATAGTAGACTTTGGTTTTCTTATTGCACCAATATTAACTGATTCAAGACTTCTACAGTAATAATCACACAGCTTTCCCAAAAAAGTCATGAATGTTAGAATAAAAATAATGTAAAATGAATTTCAGTTTGGAAACATACAAAACACTTGCTGAGATAACCAAGGTTAAGAGCCTTAACAATGTAAAAAAAAAAGTGATGAAATAATTTCAGTCAAAAGTCTACAGTAAGTGTGGCTAGATCTTTAAAAGATAAATTCATCTTTCTATGATTAAATTATGAGTACATCTACAGAAAATTACTCAGAAAAACTAGCCTTAAATTGTATGTTATTTTGTTTTAAGGATAATAAAGAATAAGTAAAATTCTATTTCTGAAGCTAATCTTCTTTTCAGTATTTTCTTTGTTTTTCCCACTGGGGCATTCCAAATGCCATTTTGAACTGTGTGTTCACATGGATCATAACAAAAACTGCCATTCTTAAGTCTGAGTATTAATTCTTGATTATAGTACATCTGGGAATATTGGGAATATATAAACTGGAAAAAAAAGAAAAAGAAAAAGAAAAAAAGAAGAATGGAATCTACTTATATGTCCTGAGAAATATGCTTTTCTAAGATGCGAAGAAACAAACAAAAAAACCCACATGTGCTTGAAATCTTGCCAGTATTATTTTAAGGCACAGAAATAAACATGCATGTTCTATTTCAGGAGGCACTGAACAGATTTATAAAAATGCTACTTTTGGAGAATATAAAGGAAAAGGAAATGTGTTAATAATATTTCCAGTTTTCCATACAGTTCTTCGTATTGGACTACTAAATTCTGGATTCTAATTGTTACATTTTATTCTACAGCTTCTGGCCTTTTGTTTGTGGGAGGGAGATCATTATAGCCTGATCATTTCCAAGGTTCCTCAACAATTTCCAACCTTTCTTTAATAATATTGAGTCAAAATCTTTGCTCTAAATCTTCCCTCTGATCTCAATTTCTATAGATTTTAATACCATGATCTTTGATGGTATCTGAATTTAAAATATTTGCATTTGAATTTCCTTCCTTATGTATAGTTGTTTAATGAGCTTGAAACAATTAACATGTAGCTTAAATTTTCTGTATTCTAGATGCACAAATTTCTATTTTAGTGTAAATTTTTGTAATTCCCTCACACTGCTGAGTCTTTCATTCTTAGATGCTAATACTTCATAATCTTTTCTGTTTCATTGTTGTTTTGTTTTGATTTGGTTTTTTTCAGAGCACTTCTCCATGCTTTGTCTTATTAAGTTAAAGAAACCATGCTGTATTTAATTCATTTATCATGCCTTCCTATGTAAATATTTTTAATGAAATAATTATCAATAATGCCAATAGATCAATCAGTAAAATGTAGGCACAAAAATTGTTCATTTGACATGGAAATTCTAGCTTCTTTCTGTTCACTTCTTATCAAACCCAAGGGAAGAAAATCTGCTGGCAAACAATATATCTGTTTTGTTCTCATGATATACCGGGAAATGGTTAATTCATGCTTACAATCTTGGCTTAGAATACCTTGTAGCTTCATTTTAAGGTAATACCCACTCAACTGGAATAAGCAATACAAAATAAAACAAGCATAACTCGCTAAAGTCTGTGTTCCAGCTAACACTGAGAAGAAACATGCAGTTTTAATGAGTAGGAGAACCAATTAACTAATAAGTCATTACATTTGCCATAAAATACAATACATTGCTTCATCCTTAGAGTTACTCAGTGTAACTGGTTGTTTTTAATGTATTCCAGAACATGTAGATTCCATTCTTTCTGTTTCATCAGTTCACTGATGGTAAAACTTTAGATAAAAACAAAAACAAACAAATCTATTTTAACCACTAGTAGTACTGCAGATACAGCACTTAAAAGAAGACTGAGTTAAGTTTTTATTTTTCTTGATTGTTTTGCCAAAGAGTTTCTAACAGAATATATTTTATGAGATTATCTTTCCTCTGAGGCAATTCAGCATTCCAAACAAATGTGGGCAGCAGGCAGATAAGAGGGAAAGTTGGCTGCCAAAACATGTTATGTTATTAAAGGAAAACTCCTTGCATATTTTCATTATGAAATATACAGAATTCATTAACAGAAAGTACTAAGACAGTGTTCTGACATGCTGGAATTATATTTCACAGAAAGCAATGTTGTATTGGTGAAATACTTTCTGTGCTTTTTTGGCTAGCATAGGTTCCTCGGTTTCCATGACATTTTCACAGTTTCAGTTGCTTCATACTGTTTATCTGTTTTCCCAAAGATACTTGGTTGTATGGGAATATTTATGTTTAATCTTGTGTCATTCTCTCTTATACACAAAACAAATGAGAAAAGATTTTTCAGTATCCAAAGGCCAAAATCTGTCTTAAACACTGCCAGCTTACAAGCAGAATTTGGAGAAGATTCTGGTGTAAGCAATACTGAGAGGAAATAAAGATTTAATGGATATAAATGAGCATGCAATAGACTTCTGTAATTAAAAGAATGTGTTAAAGATATGAAACTATCAAATATACCGTTCAAACAGAATAGATAGTAAGCACTGTGTCTCGCTCCAATTTATAGGAGTGAGAGGAGGTTCTTTGATATCTGTATACCCAACATGAGATTAAGAAGCAACGGTTCAAATGTCGGTCTGACCAGTTTATTACAAATCTTAATCAGGGAGATAGGGAAGGGAAGGATGGACACTATTACAAATTAAGGTGATGGGAAAGGGAAGAAGGGTGATAGAAAAGATAGGAAAGAAGCAAGGAGTCTTTGTAGGAAGCAAGAGGGAGATAGTCACCACCATGGATCCAGCGCAATTTGTAGTTCAGTCATTGATCTTCAGTAGTAGCGGGTCATTAGGTGGTGGTGTTCCGTTGACTACGACGGTGACCCCAGTGATGATGGCGACTTCTTTCCAATGGCAGTACAAACTTACCTATAAGTCCAAAGTGGTTGAGTCAGCTCTCTTTGGAGTGACAGCTTCTGGCTTTTGAATCTCAGCAGGAATTCCTTTTGCTCCCATCTTCCAGGCCTTGCCAGCAGATAAGAGGGAACAGGAAGATGCCAACTTCTATCTTGCCTTCACAGGATACAATGGTATCACCCCCCCAGTCTCCCATAGCAAGCTGGAGTTATTTGGTCACAGGCTAGATCTTCCACCAGTAAACAGTCCTGAGCACTCTCTTCTGAAGGCAAACAGCTCCAAATAAATGCTTTCAAATGTAAAATTGTCCACACAATGATGTTGATTGCTACGTGGCAACACCCATCACTAATCTCCTAGACAAGTCAGTCTTATAACAAGAAATACCTCAGGAAGCAAGCTTTGAGCCAAAAACAAAGAAGGATTCATACACACTGTTTCTGTGTTAATACTCAGCATGGATTCTCTCATTTTGCTTAAGCAGATTTTCTAATTAAACACTAGCATAGATGGCGCATTTCATTTCTTTATAAACTAGGAAAATAATTGGCAGTAGTGGACAATTAAGTTATAAAATTAAAAGGTGGAAAGAGAAAAGAATAATAGGTACAAAAATAGGAGGCAAAAGAGGATGAATTAAGTAGGAAAGAGGGAAATAAGGACATTTTTAGGTTATCTCTTTAAAGTATAATATGATCACTGAGGATGCAAAAAATGATCAGAAGAGTAATGACCGATGGAGGAACCTAGAAACCTTAGTGAATGGAGAAAACAGAAATGACTGCTCCTTAAATTCACCCAGAAAGAATGTTTACTGCATTGGTTGTCTGCATTCAGAAACAGGGTAACTCTCAGCAGGAGGCCTTACAAAGGAAAATGGCCTTTGGACTTTATGATGAGATGAGGAGGAGAGGATTTTGGGTATGAAATCGAATGTGCTATGAAGTGACCTATGTAGTTTGAAGGAAAGTACAAGAATAATTATAGAATGCTAACAACAACAACAACAACAACAACAACAAAAGAGGATTGTACAAGATATATTAAGAGATATTTAGTAGAGGAGCCATTGACAAGGAAACATACAAATCCAAGAGGAGGAAGAACATTTTGGGAGAGGAACGTATGCGGGAAAACAGAGGGAAGAGGGAAAGGCATAAAAAAACCCCAACTGTTTAAAGTCATATGTAAACGAGTTGCTGGACTGAGGTATACTGTATGCACTATATGAATGTACATAGATTAACCGCTAAAGAGCTTTCATTCTGATAAGTCAGAAAAAAGAGCAGGATAAGGCTACTGATGCTGTCTGTGTGTGTCATGTGTGTGCTGAATGTTTTCTGCCTGCACTGATCCATGTTTGACTACATTTATGTGTATAAATGGAGTGACTACATGTGTTTGCCTGATTGTTGGAAACAGATGTTTAGTCTCTCTGCTGGTTTTATCAAGGGACAGGAAACTGTGGCAGCTTTGCCAGAGATAATTAATAACAGATATTAGATTAAATATTAAAAATGAAAAATAATATAGGGAAGGAAGAAAATGTGGAATATAGTATTATGGAAGAAAGGAAGAAAATGTATGGTCCATAAGCAATGAGAAGGCAAGATGAGAGAGAGAGAGAAATTGCTTTTGGCAATATTCAAGAGGGAAGAAGGAGATGCAATAGTACTGTAACTGAACTGCTAGGGAAGAAAGGATGTGTAAGGCTCTAGGTTCTTAGATACAAGACCAAAACATGATAGGATATATATAAAATTCAATGTTTTTGGTAACATAATTCTAGTTGAAATATGACTATGTGTTTTGTTTTCTGGAAATAAATTAAATAACACTACACACCTGCCCAAACTCCTGTCTGTCAAACTAGTTGTTAAATCAGATGCTGAATTACTCTGCCGGTTGTTTAAAAGATATCATATGTTTAGGCTAGTTCTTAGAATGATAAAATTATGGAAGTGGTCATTTTGAAGTGATCTAAGTATTAATGCAATCAAAAATCTAGTTATGAGTAGCTGGAATAAGCCATAAGTCGTCAACTGTGGAGCAAAAAAAAAAAAAAAAACCACATATTTTAAACAATCATCTCTTTATTAAACAACAATGCTTGTAAATTTAGTTTGAATCCTAGTCTCTGAGAAGAATATGTCTAATGAGAAAAACAAGACACAATAGATTATAAATACAGCATGGTTTGTATTGTGTACTTGATGCAGTCTTCCAGCACTAGTATCTCTCATGAGCAAATATGCACAAAAAAACCCACCACACACACACATACACACACACACACAAAAAAAAAAAAAAAAAAAAAAACACCCAAGTCACACTTTTTCCAGAGTATATACAAAAGTTCACCTTGAAATGAAATGAAGTAAGCATGAAGTAAGCTTCATTATCCTGTTTTGTCTTTTGTGCAAGCAATTAGAACATCTTTATATAAACTCTATTTATATATTTTCCTTCCTATACCGCTGTGAAAAATGATTGCTTTTAAGCATAGATCTGAAAACTCCTAACTAGAGACATCAAACATTTTACTAGGTTATTTCTTGCATCTCTTACTCTGCATCTTCAGCTCCTGAGAATTACTTCCACATAAGTCCCATCTCAGACTAAAGGGGTCTATTTGCTAAAATGTTTCCATTTTTCTTGCTGAACTAAATTTACATCTTTCTTGATGTGGATGCTGCTACACATTATCTAGCTCTCTCCCACGACTTCTCATCTTCATGATATGCTACATATGAAAAGAGTATGATATGATATGGATACCTTATTTTGAGTAACTCATAAGGTGATACAAAAATATGACATTGAAATATTTTATACTATTTTTCCCGATGTAATAATAATGCATGTGCATTCTGCCTCTAAAAACCAAGATTTATGGAAAAAATCTGTTCCTGTAGGAATAACTTTCTGTTCTTAGTTACCAGCATAATTTAGGTCAGACTCTTGAGAGATGGTGTCTATCTAGTACTTCAGCACTTCTTTCTTTCTCACTTATCTGTGTGCAAGGACTTTGAAAAGTGGAATACTTACCTTCTAGCATGTCATAGTGGACAGTTAGTTATTTCACTGTACCAAAATGATATTCAGAACTAGTTATGTTCACTAAATATATTATGCATTGTTTATATCATATACTGGCATTTAGGGTCAAATCATAGAATCATAGAATCGTTTGAGCTGGAAGGGATCCTTAAAGGTAATCTAGTCTAATTCTGCAATAAGCAGAGACATCAACAGCTACTTCAGGCTGTTCAGAGCCTGGTCCTGCCTGACTTTCAGTGATTCCAAGGACAGGGTACCCACCAAATCTCTGGGCCACAAACCATATTGTTTCAATTCAGTCTATTTATGTATTTTTCATAGTATATAAAAAATGCCCAAGATTCTCATGGTCCCTTAGATAAGCTGTAAAACACAAAGTGGCTCACGTCTACATGTCTTAGCTCCAATAATCATATAGCACAATTACAAAAATTGTTCCAGCACCAAAATCAGAAGAATCTTGTGTTGACAGGTAATAACCAGAATCAAAGATTCCAGAGTTCTTTGCTATCCTTTCACCATCCTCAGTCATCTTTAACCTGAAGAGCAAGTTGCAGGATCCTCTCAAGATGTAACAGATATCATCTGGATGATCATAGCCTTCACAGCTCACTTCAGTTTGTCCCAAATGAAGTGAGTAGAAGACTTTGTGTCATAGTTATCCCAGTCTTTGTTGTAGCACTGAGTAACCTTGGGGATACAGGAGCACCCAGCACTGCCTCTGGTGAACTGAAGCTGAGGGACCACAGCCTTTCATGGGGCCATGGTATAGTGGCCCCTCTGTAGAATGAGGATCTGCATGTACCATAGCAGGACCCTCTCCAGCCCCCTGTGTGGGGCCAGCAGCAGTGCAGAAGAGCAGGAAGAGAGCAGCAACAGCTCTGTCAAACACCGTGAGAAATCTAAGGCATGTCCACCTAACTCAGTGCTCTTTCTGACACATTCAGAAATGCAAAGACTCTTGGGCTAAATCATAGTTATATACTCTGTTTCACAAGAATCTGAGAAAGAAAAATATACAAAAATATATGACTAGATCATCCAGTCCTTTTTATTCCAATAACGTGCTGAAGTGTAATTGTACCAACTAAAACCTTTGCACAAGAAGCAGCTTATCATATGTGACCTGAGATAATTTTTCTTGACCACTAAATACAGAAGCTTTGTAAAGTTTCAGTTGTTATTATAGGAGATTTTCAGAACTTCTAAGTTATGACTTCAAGAAAAAAAAAAAAAAAAAGACTAAATCATAGTTAAAAATGACACTGAGATCGAGAGACAAGGGTCTGTGCTGGCTGAACATTTCAGGTGGCGTAATGTCACTATGCATTTGTTTCATGACGATGTGACCTATGCAATCTGGACCATACTGAAGCCTTATTTTATTTATTTCATTCTTTGAAAAAGAAAAAGAAAAAAAAAATCAAAGACATAGACTGTAAAGGATTGGAAGCATAAGTATTAAACTATTTTATAAACCACCTCACATTTTCTGTTCTTAAAAAAAAAAAAAAGAAAAAGAAAAAAAAAAAAAAGATAGTATAATGGTATATAAGAATTGTTGGAAATATATATATATTAATTTACAGTTTAACTAGATATGTTAAAGCTTAATATGTTTAGCTTAAGAATTTTCTGGAAATCAGTTACATATGGCAGGCACATGGGAAAGACTTCAATTTTTAAGATTAATGTATCTTTAACAAAGTGATAAAAACCATATGCTAATGTATATGTATAAACACATTGTTTCCCTGACTCCTTGTTTATGTATATATTTCAGTATTACTTTAAGACTTTAGATTCTATTTTATCAAATATATTATTGAAAAATATTATGTCCAATTCATTGTTGCTCTAATTATTATATGTGTGTATGATTTCCCTTTGTTTGAATTTTGTGGATTTTTTTTTTTTAAGCAATATATTGCATTGCTAATTGAAAGACAGTTTAATTCATGACTATTTCATTATTGTAATATATCTTCTTTTAGAATGTCATTTTTTTCTTCTTTCTCAAAAGTAACACAAGAATGGGAATATGGAAAAAATTTAATAGTCTAGAGTCTTCTTAGGAAATCTTTTTTTTTTTTTTTTAATTTATATGAAAGTTATATCTGAGTAATCATGCACATATTTATAACAATTAACCATGGCTAATTTTAAAAAATTGATTCACTCAGTGTTTGTGTTTGGACTGATCAGTATCTTTGTTTAGTCAGAGTAACTTGTACTGACTTTAATTGTTAATGAAGTGTCTTAAGATTTAAAATCTTTATATTCCATTTTTATTTCCTTTATTTACTAGTAATTATATTTTATTTACAAGTCCCATAAGTAGACTGTTGTCTATAGTATTATTATTTTCAAAGGTATATTATTTAAATAAAATAATAAAAGCATGTGAGTTCTGGAAAAATAAAGGGAAAACAAACAAACAAACAAACAAACAAACAAACAAACAAACAAAACCCTCCTGTCTATGGCTTCACTGTTTCTGCAATAGGGCCTATGAAATTCATACATGAAGCATGTCACTTTTTTTTCATGATAATGTTCACATGTTTGTTTGTATGGCGTTTTGTCAATTCAGAAGATGCAAGGCCACTATTTACGGGGCATTAGTTTTATTTATAGATAGAAGGACAATCTGAAATATACTTCAGCAATAAGCTTCTGTGCAAAAAGACTTGCTCATGTGCAAAGGATGCCAACCTGAAGCTACATGCTTCACTAGGTAAACAAATATCTGTAGATACCTTTGAGTACAACATGATCAAATAATATTTTTCTACCCTATGTCTCTATTCTTCTCTTTCTCTCCTTTGTTTTTTCTTTCTCTCTCTTTCTCTCTCCCTCTCCATGAGTTTCTCTCTGATTTAGTGGTGTTATTTTTTGCAAAGTCACTTGTTGTCAAAATGGCCATTTAGCCAAAATAAATATAATGTACCAGAGAAGTCTTTTAATGGTTCTGTTAAAAAAAAAAAAAAAAAAAAAAAATTGAATATTTTAAGAATATGAGGAAATATCTCTCAAAATCAGTTACTTTTTTGCTCTTTAAAATCCTTATTTTTCAATATTTCTGCCAAGTTTTCTCAATTTTGCAAAAATTATTGTAATTTTTTATTCATTTTAGAAATTAATAACATAATAACATCCTAGGAATATCTAAAATGTATACTTTCTGTTAAACTATTTCTCTTTGAATATTTTATTGATCGTTTCAATGACTTCATAAAGATTTTAAAGCTTCTTTTAATGCAGATTTTTTATGTCTGAAAACAACAGCAGAAATGTTCTAGAAACAGAAATAAAATATTTTTTGATACTATGTTTCTTTGCATCATAAAGCTATATAAAGTATACCACAAGTTCAGTTTTGCAAATATCTGCTGCACTAGATCAGTAGCATACTTAGCACTGCTTAAATGTTGGATGTCCCATCAGGCCATCATTATAAAGTTCAAATGAGGTTTGTCAAAACACAGAATTAAAAAAATGTTATTTCATTTCTATCAGACACATATTATCAATTGACCTATCAGTCACGTTTTTTTGTTTGTTTGTTTGTTTGTTTTTAGTTTTGTGTGTGTGTGTGTGTGTGTGTGTGCATTAGAAAGCAATGGAACGTAGGACAGGGATACTACGTTATGAAAAAGATCTGCCAACTACTTGTACACATAGATGTCTCTGAGATAATAAAGAATTAATAATATTTATATTCTTTCAGTCTAAGGTATGTAATGCTTTTAAGAGATCCCAACGGCTTTTGTAAGTTTTGTGTGCTTCAGTAATGTAAGATTGAATGCTGTATCAGAAACTGTGTGAGGCTTTGGACCTGAAACACAAGGAGAACTGTATAAGTCACCTACTTACCAGAACTTCCAGAGGAAGTGTGATGGCTCATGCAACCTGGTATACATAATATAACTGGTTGGCTTCATCTTTTTTACAGCAAACTTCTACATTCCATAATGAGTTTCAGATCTATGCAGAAAAAAATAGAATACATTAAGACTGCATTCTTTTAGACAACACAAAATATCTTTTTACATAACACAAAGTAAATGACAGTGATTTAATATGAAAATAAATAATGATTGAAGGACTGGGGCCTGCTATTTTGTCTGCATGTAACTATTACATTTTCTCGTGTAAATATATGAGTCTTGAACCAAATTTGTCAAAAGTCCAAAAATCACTGAGCTTTGAAGTGAAAGAACAGAACATTCATTAATACCAGATTTCATGAGGAATTCATTATTTTAACACATGTGTATGTGGTAAACAAACGATTTTACAAGCTGAAAGAGGAAGACAAAAAAATCCACAGCCATCAGAACATTATTCTTATATTAAAAGGCAAGAGCTATTTAAAGTTAATGCATAATTAATGCCAATAATTTGTATCCCACTCAGAAACCATAACATGACCTAAATTACAAATGCATTTTAATTGCCTCTAAATTCCATATCTCTGAAGACTATAAAGTCTAAAGGTATATGTTCTTGAGATTTAGTTATAAGTTGTTAGGCTTTTAAGTAGCAAATATATTTCCTGGAAAAAGTACTGTTGCCAGAAAAATACTATATATAGTTAATAAGACATTTCAATATAGTAAACAATAAGATGAACAAAAGAAAAACAAATTACTTAGACAAGCATTGTCATATTTATAACGTAAACTGCCTAAAAAGGTCCTATGTATTTGTCATTGTTTCTTGAGTAACAACTTCAACAGTTTTCAGTTAATTGTTTTTCCATATTCTGATTCAGTTGTTTTCTGTTCTTGTTTTTTTGTGTTTTTTTTTTGTTTGTGTTTATTTGTTTGTTTTTAATCTGAACTCTATTTCCTGGTGGTTAGAATCATCTTTGCTAAGACAGACAATGTTTTAAAGATTATGGCAGTATAAAAACAAAACAAAAAATAGCATGTGAAATCCTATTTTTTATCCATACCAATTATATATGTATATGTCTATCTATCTATAAAAGTAAATCTGAAAAAAAAACAAATGTAAAATAATCCCTATAGTCTTCCCGTGATATTATAATGGATAAGTAATTAAAACAAAAGTGTGATACCATCTGTACTTAACATGTTACCTCCCAGTTTCTTCAACTCAGAAGGAAATATGTCTTCTAGGCAGACATTTAAGTCAAGCAGGCTAGTTTTTTGATGAGACCAGAGAGTGATTACATGCTGTGATCTCTAGTTACAGACGGTCTGCAGATTTCTGTCTGGAGCCCACCATCAGCCAACTTTTTACTCTATTTGCTTAAGTAAATATAGGTTCAATTAAGCAAATTTAACAAACCTTTATGAATTGACTTTTTACAAGAAAGAATAGACATATAAAAATGGAGAGAAGAAGTTATGTGTATGTATTTTAAGATTTGAATCACAATATTGTTCTTAATGAACAAAAGAAAAAAAAATATAAGAATATAATATATATATATATATATTCATATTTGTGTCTGGATTGGTTTTCTCACTGATAATATATTTTGCTTAGGTGACATTGGTGTTGGGTTTTGAGTAGTTGTCCAGATAGTTGGTCATTATCAATGTTTAAATATGAAGACTTTTTAGGTAGAAAATTTAAGCTCTAGAGTGAATAGTTTAGTTTTATCTATCCCAAATTAAAATGAAATTCCAGTTCAAATATATTTATTTTTATATTGTCACTGAAAAACTGTAACCAACAGAAGTGATATTGTCCATATTAGTACATAAGCATTTGACTCTCAGAATTTATTATTTGCCTGAGGACTCGTTAGTTTAGAAAATAGTCTTAGCTATTATACAAAAGTTAACGGCTCTTTGGATAAAATGGATTTCCAGACAATGGACTAGTAAACTAGTGAATCTACATAGAATTGGCTAAACATGATGTGCAGGTATATATATATATATATGTGTGTGTGTGTGTATATATATATATATCCCATCTCGAATCAAGAGGGAAGCACGTAGTCCCAGATAAGATGAAGCTCTGATGCAGTTTAAAAGCCATTGTCTCTGTCATTTTAGCAAAGATTTCAGTGAGATCAGCTCTGGAATAGGAACGTACTCAACACGGTCACCAGAGCTTGAAGCCTAGCCCATAGCAGGCTTATCTGTCTCCTTTGTGAAAGGGTTTGACTACTTTCTGGACCTCCACAGACTAGCCAGCATTTGAAGTTCAATCCCAAACACACTGTAATATTTCACAGTGAAAATCAGATGGTAACTAAAATTTCCTTCAGGTTATTATACATAATTGATCACAAGCTCCTCTGAAAGTAAAGGGATCTCCCTTTGTAGGGCCTTCTTACACTCAAGACCAGCACTTACCCCAACTTGGTGTCATCTGCATACTTACTAAGGTTGCACTCAATCCCTCATCCAAATCATCAGTAAAGGTAATAAACAAGGTGAATCCCCACTATCAATCCCTGGGGAGCACCACTCTTTGCTGGTCATCAGTTGGATTCAACTCCATTCAACATCACTCTCTGAGCCTGGCCATCCAGCCATTTCTTTTACCCACCAAAGAGTGCAAGTGTCCGAGTCACAGGCTATCAATTTCTCCAGGAGAATACTATGAGGTACAGTAAATGCTTTGCTGAAGTCTATGCAGACTATGTCAACAGTCTTTCCCTCATAAAACAGGTGGATTAGCTGGTCATAGAAAGAGATCAGGTTGATCAAGCAGGACCCACCTTTCCCAAACTGATGTTGGCTGGGCCTGATCCCCTGGTTGTCCAGCACATACCGTGTGATCTCCCTCAAGATGATCTGCTCCGTAGCCTTTCCTGACACTGAGATAAGGCTGACAAGCCTGTAGTTACCTGGAAATCTTCCATGCTGAAAAAAAAAAAATAAAAAAAATTGCACCCATGGATTCCTTCAAGGAGGATTTTAAGTATCTGTCATTTAAATATATTAAATCACATGCTGTGGGAAACTAAACAACTACATGCTTGTCAACATTATTTTTTAAGTGAAGGAGAGAAATAACAATCTCTTCAATAGAGTACATACGCTTCAATTTGACCTGAGAAAAAAAGAAAGAAACATGGCAGGATGAAATGAGATTCACTGAAATATAGTTAGTTTAGAATTAAACAAAGCAAAACAAAACAAAACACAATTTTCTCTGTTCATCTGTGCATATCTTATTTAACTTGAATTTCCTGTAGTTGTTAATACGTATTTTTAAATTAAAATATAATTTTCCTCTAAAACACAAATGCCTTGTTTTTATTCAGAATCTGATAGATATTCCTAAATTCCTAAATTAAGAGAGTACACATTAATTTAACCTATTTTTAGTGCATACAGTTATGCTCCATTTAAGGAAGAGAATCAGTACGAAATTCTGTGTTTGAAATACAGTAGTAAAGACTTCGAGAAGCAATGATTTACAATTAATGTATAAGTAAGGCAATGAAACTTTATATTTGAAAAAAAAAACACTTTTTTGTCAAATAAAATTCCTACAAATTTAATTTATTTATTATTTAATTAATTTAATTTATTCCTTATTTATTATCTACAGCATTTCTTGGTAAACTACTTCCACACAAAAATCTTTTACTTTCATCCTATCCAAATGAAAATATGAAATAATTAAAAAAAATATATATATATACATTTTTAAGAATTCGTTTTCTTTTCTGTTTCTTATAGAGAAAGTAAATAAATATCATTCAGGATGGCATTTATTAATGTATTTCTAGAGACTAAGAAATCATCATACACAGTATTAGTCACTGTATTCTTTAACTCATGTATCTCATTGTAATTATTAAAAATTGAAGAGGTGGGAAGAGGGTGTACATATTTTCCCTTCTTGTTCAGGTTACAGACTGAAACAGTTTGTGAGAATTACAGTCTCTGTAGAAGATCTAGACAGGTATGAACATGTCATGTAACACTGAAACTGAAAAAATATAGGTGCCTTAGGACTGCCCTCTGTGACTTACAATTTTTGAATTTTGAATACTGACTGGTTCCTGAGTAATCTAAACATGCACATGCACTTATTTGAGGTCCTTAAATTAGAACTTTGTTCTTTTTTTTTTTTTTTCTCTCTGAATTTCATAAAATGTACAATTTCACTTGTGCAATGTCACTAAGAACAGATTTACCCTCTAGACATGCCAGAATCTCTGCAGTGACTTTAAAAGGCACTTGATAGAGTTCACCTACGTTCAGAAGTCTTAGTTAAATGCCTGAAGTTTAGTGAGATTAATCTGGGCATAAATAAGATACTTGAAAATAGGCTTCCCCTGTGGGAATAGAAAAACAAAACAAAACAAAACAAAAACAAATGAACAAACAAAAAAAATTGTTATGCTAAAGAATAATAATAAAAAAAGATTTAGTGTTATGCTCAATATATTGTTTATAGGCAAAGAGGAAATAAAACCTATCTCTGTAACAATTAAGACAAAATTTTATTGTTACCATAGTGAAAATTTTAACAGTATAATTCAATGATCATCATTAGTCTACATTTCATTAATACAAAATAATAATAAAGTTAGAACATGTCTATATGAAAAAAGTCACAATAATATTCAAAAGAAACAAAATGAAAAGAAAAAGTTTCTATTTCTTATCTTGGAGTTTGGTTCAATATTCTATTACTCCTCTGTGTCTGAAAGTCAACAAATTTGGCCTCCTTTAGAGAATAATATTAAGTGATGTAACAGCACAACTGCCATCTCCAAGAGCCCCAGCTCAGTACTGCTCCTGTCCAAATTCTGGAGTTCTGCCTGGTGCCCAGGATCTCCATCTATACTGAGCGACACACAGGCCAATCAGTGCTGCCTTTAGCAGCACACCACAAGGCCTCACACACCACACTAGCACAGATACCCCAACCCCCTCCTCCTACATGGCTGAGAAAAGCAGCAAGTCCTTGGTGTAGGCACATTCACATCTCCAGACTCACTAGCACACACAGACACTTGTGGGTGCCTGAGCAGTGGCACAGACTCTGCCCACCTGGAGCCCCGCTAGACTCCTCTCATCCACTCCACAGGTTTCCTACCTGCCAGCTGCTCCAGCATGGGGTTTGCCATGCACATCCCGCACACACGGTTTGATGTAGACATAGCAAGAGCAGCTGGCACGAGGCACACGGGCTGTGGCCTGCTCCAGATACTGCCGTGGGGCCTTCACTCTTCTCACTCAGCCCAAAGCCCCAGCAGCTTGTTTGGGCACACACCGCTCCTGTCATGGAGGCTGGCAGCAGAGTCACTGCAGTAGATGAAGCTGTGATCCCACTTGCTCCAGTAGCTGGCACCTCAGGCTGAGGTGCCCACACCCATAGCCTTACTCCAGCAGCTGGCATCCAGTCCACTCATACAGATTCCCCCAGTAGCTGGCACTCTGGATTCAAAATCTGGAGGATGCTTCTTAGATCCAGAGAACTATGGCCCCTCTCCAGCTAATGAAACTAGGACCTTCACTTGCTCCAGTGTCTGATACTGTCCTTCAACATGCATTTACAGATAATGCTCTAAGTTGCCAGCCTCTGGAGTCCTTCCAGTCTTTGCTAGGGGCAATATGATAATAATTTTTGTTTTCTGCATCAGGGTCCATGCAGAGTCATTTTTTATATGTTTGTTAACTCACCTCTACAACTTTCTCTGTCCTCACTGCTCTGCTGCAATATGTTATATCCAATTTACTATACATGGGGTGCCCTTTACATGTTATTTTTTTTGTTCTTCTTCTTAACCATAAAATCAGGTTTATTCAGCTCCACGTCTTCATTCCTTTAAGCAACCATTGGTATGCTTGTAGTTGTGTCTCCAGTGCCAAGCCTATGCCTTAGCTCTTAGCAACGTATGCCTGAGCTCCTCTAAATCACAATATGTGCTCCTTCTCAGAGCTTCTGCTATTGTACTGAACCTTCATTTCTCTACACAATGTCAATTTGCTAAAACTGTACATATCTCATCCTATGCAGTATTATTTCTTATTACTATTATATATAAAGTTGTTTTTTGTACTGCACAAGGATATGCATTCTCTCCTCTATCCCACCTCAGGAGACTGAATGAACGGCTGTGTAGTACTTAGCTGCCTTCCGGAGAGTTAAACTGCAACAGCTACTGACACCTATAGTGCCATATGCTTTTCCTAACACACACACACACACACACACACACACATACACACACACACAAAGAATTACAAACAGGACTGTGCACTCCTCACACCCCTTATCTTGATCTTGTGTTTAGCTTGTAAGGTTCACTTCAATCTGTTTGAGCATAGGACAAATCAAAAGCCATATGTCCCATTTCCACTGAATTGCTGTGTAAAAGATAAGAAAGAGCAACAGCTTTTTGAAGATTGATTAATAAAGAACATGGTGATAGTGATGATCCTAAGTACAGTATGTATGGCATGATGGCTGACTAATTTACCAAATCTAATATCATTTAGCAAGAGTTGTTTACAAGTCAAGCTCTCAGAATGGATCTAGAAACATTTTCACTGTGAACAAGAGAATAAATGGTAGGGAACTTTGCAAAAACTTTTCAAATGCTAGTGGGATGAGTGGACAATAGGGCTTTTTTTTTTTTTTTTTTATCTTTTTCTGAAATAGTGTAATTGTTTTGAAATTATTTTTCATTTTCTATTCTGCTGCTTAATTCCATCCTTTTTCCTACTGCTTTTGGCGATATCCTACAATACAATACCCCTACTTTTAATCTTGAACCATTAGGGGAAATAAAATCTTTTTGAAATTTACATTTTAGATTTTGAATGATTTATATATATATATATACATATTTTTTCCATTTATTTCATGCATTTATTTAATATCACTCCTAAAATTGATGAAGAAGAGAGATAGTGTATCTAGCTCTTCACAAAGCAATCATTTGTGGGAGAAAAATAGCGGTTATTTTATATTCTCCTAACTATTGTAATTTCTCCTTTCAAATTAAATATAAGATAAATATGTATGTTTATTTCAATAAAAGCTTATGTTTCTTAAACTTATTTCTATCAGTCACACATTCTTTAGGTTTGGATTATTATTTAAAGAAAACTAGGCATGTCAAGTTTTTGTTTGTTTTTTTCTTTTGTTGGAAGTAGTGTAGTTGGAGACGACTTCTATTTACATCTTCTAAAATGCTGAATAGAGCATAGATTATATAATTCTTAACTTAAGACTGAAACACACAGACCATTCTTACAACATACTTTACAGTCTCATTGATCATGAAAATAGCATCGAGTTAAGCATCATCCCAAGAGCGCAAGAGGTCTCACCTGATTCACACATGTGCTATTCCTGTGTTTTTTAAAACTCTCACCATTAATTTATCTTAGGGAGCATGCATAGAGAGCACCTTGCTTTTGGTTGGATTAATGATTGCCTGAAAATTGCAACAGCTCCAGATGTCCTACAAATGTAATATTAGTCCTTTACTGTGCAGAATGCATTTTCTCAGTCATATGGCATCCAACTCTCTCTCGTTTCCAGTATCCTTTTTTTCATGTGTACACAGTTTCTTTGATATCACTTCTAATTTCACTTTTGCCTAGGTTCCTGTTCTGAAATGAATTCAGTAAAAGTACTATAATACTATTAGTTTTATTTTTTCTCTTGGAATAAGGATCAAAAGTCTGTGCAACTTTTTTTTTCTTTGAGTGATATTTATTCTTTTAAACAGAGTGAAGAAGTCATTTGATTTCAGTCAGTAGACATCAATAAGAAATTTAAAATAAATCCAGGTTATACACTGTTAAATGTATTCCATATTTGAAAATACACTTCATGAGAAAAGATATAGCTTTGGTTTTTTTCCAAGTATGTGGCTTGCAGATAACATGAGGAATTCTTTAAGTGCACAGGGGGGAGTTAATTGCTACTGGAAATATTTTGAACCACATTCAGAATGGTTTAATATTTAATGAATGTCTGTTTGATGTTTAAAACAGGTGACTATACTCTTTGCATTTAAATTAAAAACATGTGTTCCTACCTTATTATTAAAACTTTAAAAACCCAGAGCCTGTTGCATGTAAATGTAGGCATGCACTGCCATCTATAAATTAGATTTACTAGTTCTGAATTGTTTTTATTACTTGGCACAAGTTTTAAGCAAGTGTATTTCTTTTATAACTGTCTGAATGTATATTTCCACTCTAATACAGTATGTTTGTTTGTTGTGTTGTTTTTTTTTGTTTGTTGTTGTTTTTTTTTTTTGTTTGTTTTTTTTTACAGAATTAGCAGTTCTGAGAAACAGAGATTAAATATCTCTGAAACTGTACAGGGAGCATATGTTATAGATAAATAGGCAATATTCACTTTGAAATGCAATGTTCTGTTTCTCAGAAATTAAAAATTTGGACACAATCTTTTCCCTTTCAAGGTGAAAATACAGAAAGAGAAGTTAATTCTTAGTGTACTGTTAAAATATTTAACATCAATATTACAAATGTAATTCTGCAAATATCTGCTGAGAAGTTTGCAAGCTGTGATTTACAGAGCATGTGAGGGTTGTCTAAGGAGAGCTGTTTAAAACCATCACATTACCTTTATTCCCTATTTATACCTGCTAAATCACGTTGGACATTATAAAATGCTTTTTTTTTTCTTTATTTAAACAAGAAAATAAATTATTTCAGTGACTAAAGTTTTTGTTTTATCACCCATAGGAGGAGGTCTACTGGTTAAGATACAGCAAAAATTTAGAATCACACTTCAGGTGTGATTCAGATTATTACTGCAGTACTTGGGTACAGTGAAGGCTGTCTCATCAGTGTTAAGATCTTACCTATTGAAAGAAGAAAATATATAAACACCAAGATGATAAAATGGCATTTCTATTCTATTAATTTTAATACACACTGTAATATTTTCTGCTGTTTTCTAGATATAGTACAAGATAAAATTTTGATAAATTGGAAAAATAAATGAAGGAGGAATTGAAAAGTAACTGAACAAATATAAAAAGATCATTAAGGGCACAAACACAAAACGATGATTTGTAGATACAGGATGCAGACTGAGAATGAGCATTCCTCAATATATCTACCCACAGTAAATCTCTTTAGCTGAAGATATATTTGCATTCTATAATACAGTGCTAATTTCACTTCCTCTTACCTGTAAAAAGAATTATAAACAAAGGAGGCAGAATAGTTCTGTCTCTCTTAGGCAAATAATTTCAGTATATGTGGTGGGGAACTTGACCACTGAGGATAACAAAAAGTATGAGGTTCTCAATACCTTCTTTACATCTGTCTTTAAAAGTCAGACCAATTGTCATTGGGGTACTCTACTCCCTGACCTGGAAGTCTGGGATGAATAAATGTCCCACATTTCAGGTGGAAACAGTTAAGATACCTACAGCTCCAACTGAACTGTCACAAGTCCTTGGGGCTATATGAAATCTACCCTGAGGGAGTGGGAAGACATGATTGCCAAGCCAGTTTCCACTATCTGTTAGTGATCCTGGCCAACTGGAAAGGTCCCAGAGGATTGGAAACTTGTCAATGTGACTCAAATCTACAAGATGGGTTGTAAAGAGAATCTGGGAAACTACAAACCTGACAACTTGACTTCAATGCCAGGAGAGGTTATGGAATATATCACCATGAGTGAGATCATACTGCTTGTGCAGGATAACCAGGGGATCAGGCCTAGCCAGCATAGGCATGTCTTGCTTGACGAGGCTCATCTCCTTCTATGATCGAGTGATCCACCTGTGGAAAGGCTGTCAGTGTAGTCTACCTAGACTTCAGTAAAGCCTTTGGCACTGTCTCCCACAGTATTCTCCTAAAGAATCATAGAATCACCAAGGTTGGAAAAGACCTAAAAGATCAGCCAGTCCAACCGTTCACCTATTGCCATTAGCTCCCACTAAACCATGTCCCTCAACACAACATCCAGTCTTTCCTTGAACACCCCCAGGGTTGGCGACTCCACCACCTCCCTGGGCAATCCATTCCAGTGCCTGACCACCCTTTCTGAAAAGTAATACTTCCTAATGTCCAGCTTGAATCTCCCCTGCCGTAGCTTGAAACCATTCCCTCTGGTCCTATCACTAATGACATGAGAGAAGAGGCCGACCCCCAGCTCACTACAACCTCCATTCAGGAAGTTATAGAGAACAATGAGGTCTCCCCTCAGCCTCCTCTTCTCCAAGCTGAACATTCCCAGCTCCTTCAGCCTCTCCTTATATAGCCTGTGTTCCAGACCCCTCACCAGCTTTTCACCCCAGCGGCCAGGTTAAATTCAAGCTTGGCTTTTGACTTTCTGATTTCACCTCTACACATCCTAATGACTTCCTTGTATTCATTCTGAGTTGCCTGTCCCTCTTTCCACAGGCGGTAGATTCTCTTTTTCTCCTGGAGCCTCAAGAATATCTTCCTATTCATCCACGCCAGTCTTCTTCCCGCTGGCTCATTTTGCAGCTCAGGGGGACTGCCTGCTCCTGCACCCTTAAGACTTCCTTCTTGAAGAGCAACCAGCTCTCTTGGACCCCTTTACTCGCTAAGACTGAATGCCAGGGGATTCCCCCTATTAGTCTCTTGAACAATTCAAAGCCCGCCCTCCTGAAGTCCAAGGTAGCAGTTTTACTATTCCCCCTCCAGGCTCCACCATGAATCGAGAAATCTATCATTTCATGGTCACTCTGTCCAAGACAGCCTCCAACCTCCACATCTCCCACCAGACCTTCCCTGTTTGTGAACAGCACATCTAGTGGGGCAGTTCCCCTCATGGGCTCTCTGACCAGCTGCATCAGGAAGTTATCCTCTGTGCATTCCAGTAACCTCCTAGACTGCTTCTTCTGGGCTGTGCTGTACTCCCAGCATATGTCAGGGAAGTTAAAGTCCCCCATGAGGACAAGGGCAGGAGACTGTGCAGCTCATGCCAGCTGCTTATAGAATACCTCATCTGTCTCTTCATCCTGGTTTGGAGGTCTATAACAGACTCCCACCAGGGTGCCTGTCTTGTCAGCCCTTCCTCTGATCTTTACCCAAAGGGATTCAACGTTATCGTCCCCAGTCACAATCTCAGTAGCATAAAAGCATTCCCTAACGTAGAGAGACACACCGCCACCCCGCCTTCCTTGCCTATCCTTCCTGAAGAGTTTGTAGCCATCCATTGCAGCGCTTCAGTCATGGGAGCAATCCCACCACGTCTCTGTTATGGCAACTAGGTCATAGTTTGCCTGCTGCACAATGGCTTCCAACTCTTCTTGCTTGTTGCCCATGCTGCGTGCATTAGTGTAGACGCACCTCAGCTGAGCCCCTCGCCTCTCACCTAATCCCAACACCACTTCCCCAGGCTGATTTGTAGTAGGCCTGGCTTTATCCCCTTCCCATCTAGTTTAAAGCTCTCTCTACAAGTCCCGCCAGCTCCTGGGCAAGTATCCGTCTCCCTTTTGGAGACAGGCAATTCCCATCAGCAGACCTCAGGCCAGGTGCCGAATAGACCGCCCCGTGATCAAAGAATCCAAAATTTTTGCACTTGCACCAGCCTCTCAGCCATGCATTTATAAGATGGCTTTTCCTGGTTATCACAGTGTTTGTCCCTGCCACCATGGGAATACTGGCAAACATTACTTGTATGCCCGCTCCATCAACTAACTTCCCCAGTCTCCTAAAATCATCTTTTATAATCCTCAGGCTTCTATTAGCGATCCCATCGCTGCCGGCCTGAACAATCAATAAAGGATAATAATCAGAGGGGCGGATAAGGCTGGGGAGTTTTCTAGAAATATCCCTGACCCGGGCCGCAGGAAGGCAGCACACCTCCCTACGGGTAGGGTCAGGCTGACATATTGGACCCTCTGTTCCTCTCAGAAGAGAGTCGCCTACAACTATAACCCTCCTTTCTTTCTTGGAGGAGGCAGTCTTCAAAGGTGGAGCTGACTGCCTCACCTTAGGCAAGCTTGGCGGCAGTGCTCCCACGTCATCATCACTCACCACTCCCTCTGGTTTTCAGGGCTTCATACCTGTTACAGAGAGGGACCAGGGGAACCGAGGTAGGTCGGGATGGGGGTTGCCTGCGACGCTGCTGAGACCTGCTGCCATTCCTCCTCTCTTCTCAAGCTGTCTTTCCCTTTTTGACTATGATGAGAGAGAGGGTCCATTACTCCCTCAATCTGGGAAGTGCAATCTCTGTGCCTTTCTCGCAGAGAGTTACTCCACCAGTCAATCTCCCGCTCGCACTCTCTGATGGTCCGCAGTCTATCTACTTCCTCCCTAAGCTCCACTACCAGGTTGAGCAGCTCGTCCAAGTTGGCAGCCTGTGTCCTGGACAAGTACATTCTTTACTGGGCAAAGAACAGGCTGGATGGCCGGGCCCAGAGAGTGGTGGTGAATGGAGTTAAATCCAGCTGGTGACCAGTCACAAATGGTGTTCTCCAGGGGTCGGTATTTGGGCCTTTCCTATTCAGTATCTTTATTAATGACCTAGACAAGGGGACTGAGTGCACACTGTGTCAATCTGTCTGAGGGTAGTGTGAAAGGTGAGAAGGGCCTCATAAGCGAAAGTAAAAAGACAAGAAGGCTTCACAATGACTGAGAATAAGGGGGATGAAGGGGGATATTTAGAAATAGTTTACAGAAGTAAGAATGTAGAGCTTGTTAGGAAAATAAGAGATGGCAGACACTGGGTCTGGGATAGTGAGGGGGATGAAGGCCATGCTGATAAGGTTTGAGAACAAACCCTGGGACATTTGGCAGGGAGGTGATTAGATGTCCACAGGGAAAGAAGAAACTGGTTTGGGGGGATGCCCCCCTGAAAGGTCAGAAGTTTAAGGTGAAAAAGGTCAGAAGCTTTCACGAAGAAGACAACAAATCTTCATCCCACGACCCACTACACACACGGAAGAGGGGAGGGTCTGCATGCTAACGAACTCTCAGGGTTGTTATGACTATGTATCTGAATTCCAGGAAAACTATTATGTATTAGTTTGGCCTATATCTGTAGCACAGTTTTTCCTGATGGTATGCAAGTGTCATGGTTTTATGATTATTGGTTATTGGTATTCCACATCATAACATCATATAGTGCACTGAGAATTAAGGTGTTAATGCTCCAGTTCCAGGTACCTGTCCAGAAAAGAACTAAATACCCCAGGGGGCTTTGAGGTCAGAGAGGAGATATAACCCCTGGCAAGGTCACCTGATGCACTCTTCTTCGTCAGCTCTTCTTTGTCTCCCTGCTGCTCAACTGGACATCTGCACATCTTACCTCAGCTTTGTGGTGAGGCCTATCCACCTTTCAGACACTCTCTCTCATTATATTTGATTTATTAGCTTTAATTCTAATTATATTGTATTATAGTGTGTTATCTTGCATTCCAATACTATATTTAGTAAATTAGATTATTTCTCCTCAGATTGTTGCCGCTGTATTTAATTATTTTTGGGGCCCCCTGTTTCCCTTTTTCAGAGGCACAGATTCACAAAATCCCTCCGCCCTGCTAGTTGCAGAAATGGGCCAAACCAGCCCGTAAAATGTTGACACTGTTTATTATCTGATTTCTGAAAAATTGAGTAGTCTTACAATTCTTTCTCACATTATCAGATTTTCTTAGACTAGAAAGATAGAAGCCCTGGATTCCCCTGAGCTCTGCAGGCACCTCAAGAAAAAATATGAAGCTGATAATAGCCATGGGGTTTGACATAATTGTATCAAGTGTTAAGGTGTTGGCATCAAGGGGGCTGCAGAAATGGCTGTGCCTGACACAGCCTTATTCCATCAGACCCACTGCAGGACAAAGCCCATTCAGCCGGCTTGATCTCTCCCCTAGGAAAATATATTTTAGAAATGGTCAGACATGCCAGACAAAGAGAAAGAGAGAACAGAAAGAGAGAAAAACAGCAGTGTGTAATGAGGAAGATTAGGAGGAAATTTTCATGTTACTGGAACAGAAATCCACTGCAGCATATGGAAGTGCTGTGCTGGAGAAACTAAATATTTTCTGAAGGAGATAATATTTCCACGGAGAGCCCATGCTTCAGTAGATTTTCCTTATGGAAAGTGGCCTGCAGAGGACCCATACTGCAGCAGAATTTTTTCTCAAGAACTGAAGCTTGTGGAGAATACCCACATTAGACAAGGAGAAGAGTGTGAGCAGGAGGGAGGTTCAGACAGAAACTTCTCTGTATTAACCATAACATCCCACTTTACCTCACTAACCTCAGGGTTAGAGGTAGTAGAAGAATAAAAAACCAAAACTGAACCTGGGAAAGGAGGTGGGTGAAAAATGTTGTTTTAATATTTGTCTTTGTTTTTCAATTCCTGAATCTATTTCAATTAACAACAAACTAAACTGATTTTTTCAAAATGAAGTCTGTTTTGCCTGTGATGGTAACTGATGAGTGATTTTTCTGTTTTTGACTCAAGATTGTCATCCTATTTTCTCCCCGTCCTGTTGAGAAAGGGAAGGGTGGGTGGGGGGTAAATGAGCCTTTCTCTATGTGCCAAGGCTAGCCCACCACACTGTAGAGCACTGGTGAATTGTCCTCTCTTTCCACAAAATTACAGATCACTAAAGGAATTACTGCTGCAGAAGCATAGGTATGAGCACTGAAGGACAACAGCTAGCTGGGCCTCTGACATGGGCAGTGCATTTGGCACTGAAGAATTATCAGAAGGTTCTTTACATGCTGCTGTGTGATCTGATAACACTTGTCCTGTCCCTATGGGTGGCCCATCTGATCTACAACTCATGGATCCATAGAAATGTAAGTGACGCAGTAGTCACTGTAGACAGAAGGATTATGTCCAAACTAAGGAGAATAAGAAAAAAATGTAGATAGATAGATAGATTCTAGAGTTAAAAGTACACAAATATTTTGCAAATAAATAATAGTTAAAAGGATTGTTTTCACTACTTTTGGTCAGTGTTGTGTGGATTAAAGAAAAACATATTTAAGTCTAAAATTAAAGACATTCTAAGGAAAGTAAATGTTCATATGAATAATGCTTAATTAGCAGAATTATAAAGTTTATAATGGTTTGGCGTTTCTTTTGGAATTACATGGAAATTCTCATGGACAAATCTGGAATGGTTGTTCTTGTACTTTTTTTTTAATTCAAATTCAGTCTACTTTGTGGTGTACTATTGGGTTCTCCAGAGTACTGCTTAAGTGTGGTTTACAAAGCTGGGATCCATAATTTCTATATGAAATATACGTAAATTTGCAGGAAATGTTAACTTAGGCTTCTGAGAGAAGCACCAAAAAAGAACAGAGAAATCTGTAAAACACTAAAAACAACCTTTTAAACAAAGCACAATTGAAACAAAATAGTTTTTGTATTAGAACAAAACAAAACAAAAATGAAAACAAGAAAAAAAAACAGACATTAACATCTCAAGGATGTGCAAAAAAGATAGAAAATGCTGTGAATTGTATCAGATGAGGTAATCACACATGACAGCAAAGGAATGAGTCAGGGAACAATTTTTCTTTTTTTCATATACTGACCTAAAATTTTGCCAGGCTTAATTTCTTAGTGCGATATGAGGAACTTCATTTCTAAATCTGTCCTTCGCATAACTATGTGCAAATTGGTTTATTGTATTGTTACTTGTCTACTTTGGCAGCAAGGATTGTAGCACAGGTTGCTACTGTGCAACATCATTGTAATTTCCCATTTAATAGTGAAGCTTAACACAAATGAATTATTTGGATTTAAGATCTGTCACAAAAGAGCAAAGATAATATTCCATGTCCAATAAAAAGCTAAGTTTTGGACTAAATTCATCATCTTTGAGAAATGGTGCACTTTGAATACAATGAGCACAATAGCCTTTCTGTGAAAGTTGATGGCCTCATAATAGTACTTTTTGTATAACACTCCTGTGATCAGTTTTGTGTTCCCACAGATTCTGGGTAGATGAAGGAAGGGGGGTTGTGTCTGGGTCACACATTTTAGAACCTTACAATCAAAATTAATGTTAGCTTCATGAAATTCAAAGAATTCTGTGTTCGATCTTATTAAATGTTTATTACAGTACTCTTTTCTTTTTCCTTTTTTTTTTTTTTTCTTCTTTTTATTCATTAAATTAACTTAGGAAGCATTTCTTTATTAGCTTTATTCTTACTGTGGGAATGGAGATTATATCTGACATGAAATGAAAGAAACCATTTGTCTGCAGTTACTTTACAAAAACGTATCAATTAGATTTGTATTGCTAGCATACTCATTTGGTTCCTAATCTATACAAGGGAATATATATATATATATATTTTTTTTTTCCTGTGTGAAGCCAGAGTTTTCAGAGCATGCATTAGATTACAAAGTAGAACAAAAAAGTATAGTTGACTATAACCAGTATGGATTGTGAAGTATAATATATAAATAATACATATCAATTTTTCACAAATTCTTTTCAAGGAAATGTATTGAATTTAGTTGTCCAGCACAACACAAGTTGGTAGTTCCTTGGAGCCAGGGATCAGGAGCAAAGGCAGCTTCATAGGAGTTTGGGCAGGGTAAGGCTTGTCCCATATACCCAACCTAGAGCAGGAAAGTTGCGGGAGCAAGGCACCTCACTGCAGAAAGAGATTGACAGCAGTGAGAGTAGGACATGGGCTCAGTAGGGCCAGTGGCTGAACAGGAAACAGCTATGGGGAGCTTCAGGTCATTCCTGCAGTATGTTGTCAGGGTAGAAGGTGATAGCCTCAGGTGGCTGAAACAGGGTCCTGGGCTTTGGAAAAATAAAGAGCGTGTCTACCTCTTTCAGCAGACTATTGGGGCCCAGCCTGATGCCCAGAGAACCAATGTCTGCTCAGGCTGGGAAATGTGGTGACTGCTTTCCTTATGTAGGTTCAACTGATAGCAGAGTTGAGCACATATCCCAGAGACACGCAAAGATAGCAAAGCAACACCAACACAAATCGTTGCAAAGGCTGCTCCAGTCAATGACTGCCTTCAATAACACACAAAATATGCACATAGACATCTGAAGATCTCTTCTTCTGTCTGGTAGAGATGGAAGTTCACTAATGAATACGCATGCACACATACCACTTTCTAGGTTCACAAGCATACACACATTTGGGGATCCTTCAAGTGCCTAGCACTGACTCTCATCCATTTAGCATTTCTGTTTTGATTCCAGGCTCACTGCCCAGATCTTTCAGTTTCTCTTTCAATTTCCCTGTCTGTCAAGTATCCCTGCCTGGATCTTACATCCCTTACCTGCTCCACAGGTCACCTGCTTGCTGGCTAGCCCAGCTTGAAGTTAACTGAAAACATACACACACTCACTCCCTTACCCCTTACATATTTCACATTTGTATGTCCCTCTTGGGTATACTAGCACAGACCACTCACCTACCAGATACTTTGATCTGTTCAAAAGACCCCTGCTATTCATGGAATAGTGCAGGTTAAACTTTGCTAGTGCAGGTTAAACTTTGCTAGTAAATGCATATGAAAATCCCATGCACATCAGGTTGGAAACACAGACATTTACCTCCCTCAAACAGTAGCCAGCACCAGAAAAATGGATACAGCCTAAAGCCTTGCTCCAGATGCCAATACAGATCCCCTCACTCAACTCATTGAGGATGGTCCCTGTGCTTCCCAGTAGCTGGATGCATCAAGCACAGCATTTCTAGCCCTAGTCAAGCATCTGATTGTTTCTCTCTGCTCTGCACTAATGCAGCCCCATCTACAATGTGTGCAATTTTGAGTGTCAAAATGTCAGAAAAACTCTAGGTCCCCTATTTTAGTGCTTCACTAACCTTATCTTAATTTTTTTTTTTTTTGCCTTATATCAGTCTAAATCTTCCCTATTATAGTTTGAACTCCTTGTTCTATCACAACAGACCCAGCTAAACTGGGACAGCTCTTACATGAGCTTGACATCACATAACATGAGGCCATCAAGGGTCCTGGAGGTACTTAATTACAGAGTCTTTCTCAGACTTGTATATTTTTCTGTTTCAGAAATGATCCTGGATTTAATCTATTATGCACACAGTATATGTGTTTGATGTAAACATGGCATTCTAAAGAAGCAAACATAGATGCCTTTCCTGCCTGTTTTGCTTACACCAATGTAATTTACCAGTGAGGCTGCTGCAATCGAGGTGCACTAATGTGTGATATTAATGCAGAAAGAACACAATCTGTCTCCACTTACAGTTAACGTAAGATAAAAGATTAATCTTTTAAAAGTCTTGCCATCCTTTCTACCCAAATTTTACCCATTCTCTTTCCATTAAGAAGTGATTGTAGTCTTTCATTCTACAAAGTAATACTCACTTCTAGAAAGCAGTATACTGACCACCAAAAAATATTAATCTGACACATTTATTGGAAAATACTGAGGAAAAGTGGTTTTATATTTGAAAAACAGTGTTTCTATTTTATTACACACATTTATGTAAAAAAAAAATGTTTTGTTTTGTTTTGAATTTGTTTCTGTCATTGCTTGTCTGTTTTGTTTATTTTATTTTATTATTTTTTTTTTCTCTATTCTAATAGTAAATGGAGACAAGAGTCATTTGGAAACTGCTTCCAAGGAAAAGCGTGTCGTCATTGATTGTAAAGGAGCTAAAAATATTGGGAAAAGACAGAAGGATGATGGATCACTGTACTTCAGAGCCTCACTAATGGAATGAAGAGGAAGCTGGTAAAGACATTCCATGGTAATAGGTTAAAGTGGAAACTAGCAAATATGAGCTACTTCAAATTTATTTTTCATTTTTAATTAATTTTAAAACTTTCTTATTACTGTGTACTGTAATAAAAGCAAACTGTAAGAACTCAGGATTTAGCTTATATGTGATTCAGATCTGTTCCTACTCCTACGGAAGTGTTCTTCCATTACATGAAAAATATGTCCAGTGTCACATTTCTACATCAAGGTTTTAATATCCTGCACTTCTAGTAGGCCAAGAGAATTCTCAGAGGCTCAATTTATATAATGCCATAAACAGTACAGGTTATTTTATACTGTTTGTAAGCTTAAAAACCTATGAAGTTTCAAACTGGTTTCAATTACATCTGAAACTGAATTTCCCACTAGATTAGGTCTTCTAAAAAGCCAACATGTTCCAGTGTTTTTGAAAAATGCTATCAAGGAACATCAACAGTTTAAAAGAGATTGTAAATATATGTTTATCTATAAGTCAGTATACATTTGCCCCTTGGTGGTCGAAGTAGTTTGGGAAGATGTGTATGCTCTTTTGATTTATTTAGGAAAAAACACTGCAAAAATAGCTTGTCCATTCAACTGAAGTAGACAGTTGATCTGCTCAACTGATATAGCCATTTGTCTAGAAAAAAAGACTACCTTCTAGTCTGTTTGTGTTCAGGTTTCTTTAAAACAGTCAATCAATCCTTTTTTTCTCTTTTTTCCTTGAGTACTGTTTCCATGTTGCCCTTGACCATCTTCTCTGAATGTTCATCCATTGTAGGGTTTTGTTGGTTAGTCTCATCATGTAAATAAAATATTTAAGTCTTGTGAACTAAATTCATCTATATGTCAGCATATTAATTCCTTAATATGTTCTTAACTTATGTCATTGAATTTTAATCTGAATCCTATGTGTGTGTTCAAATGAAATAGTAAACTTAAGAATAAGACTATAGGTTTTGCTATTGTATTTACATTTTGGTAATTAAATACAGTTTAGAATTCTGAAGGTTAATTACATGATTCATACCTTAAGTTCTTGTAAAATAAATAGCTGGAGATTTTTACCTAAAATGCTTCTCTCTATATATAAAACACATGCAAATAGAGAATTTCACATCCCCCAAAGGGAAAGCATGTGCAAATGAAAACAAAAGGGTTAATAGTTTTAACTGCACCTGCAGTTATTGTAGTATTTAAGATGAAAAATGTAGCAGAAACACACACAGCTGCATCCTATGTACGTCTTTTAATGTGTAATATATTCTTAGCAGTTGCTCATGCACATAACTAAGAACTATATTATTTATGAGTATTTGAGTGACACTAGAAAGAATTTTTAATACTGTTTTCAGTTGAGTTGCTTTTTATTATATTATTTCATTTTCTGCTGCTTATCACATAAATACTAATTTTCTAGCTGTCTTCCTTACTATAAAGTCTTTTGAAAAATGTTTTAGCTAGAATGATCCAAAGCTATTATTTTTTCTGATACATATGTTTAAATTAAATTGTAGAAAACATATGTTTGATAAAGCTTGCAACCACTATTTAAAAATTTTCAAGATTACTTGTTAGTTTGAGTTGCCATTTGCAGTTCCGCAAATGATTTGTTTGATATATGTCTGCCTATTAATTAGGCAACTCTGTACAACATCTCAGATCTTCTTTAGGCAAGTTAGGCTGTGAATGCAGCGCCCTGCTGAATGATCAAGTAGATTCTCTTCTACTGTCATAATGTTCCAAAGTGAGTTCTAGTTGGAGCTGTTCTTTCCTGTCTGTTGAATGTTGTTACATCATGAGCCACAGGAACAGGTAAAAAGGCTTTCTGATCAGAAGAAGGCTCTTCTGTATCAGTTAGGGATAAGTGTAGGAGGGATGAAGTTGCCGTTTGTGAATTTGGAAGAATAAGAGAAAGAGAGAAAGAGTATTCCAGGAGACAAGAAGTCTGGAGAAGCAAAAGACAAAACACAACATACCACAGCACAACTGATAGTGTTAGGATGTAAATACCCCATGTATACACATAAGCCAAAAGAAAACTATAAAGACTTTACATAGATGCTATGCTACATAAAAATAACTTGAATGTTAGGGGGTGAAAGATGTTTTGATATAGCTAAAAATATGAAAGTCCATACTGGAGTTGTTCAGGAGTTTAAGAAAAGGGAAAGGAGATGGTAAGAGTCAGAGTTCAGATGGTCAAAGTGATGATCTTGTACCAGAAAGAAGAAGTTGTTGAAGTCGCAACAATTACTACAATATATTGTAGATATTCAACTCAAAAAATTGATCATATCTATTTACTATACTATTATAAAGCCAGTGTTACCTGAGAAAAATATCTTTCACTTCTCAATCATACTTTGTGTGTGTAATCACTTTTCATCACTATATTTGTGAACTACTGATTTCACGGATGAAGTACAGGAAGAGAAAATTATCATTAAAGACCTTTGATGGACACCATGAGTACTCACTATGAATTGCAACCACTTCCATCAAGCTAGACTGATGAATTAATTTCACAAAAGCAAGGTCAAATATTGTACTAGTTTTATCTTTTATGTATTTGTTGCTTTTTTATTTTAATACAATTTTTTAAAAATGCTTTATTACTTACATACGTTAGCTATATTTTATATTTTATATGCAGCCTGAAACTATTCCTCTTCACCAGGCATGCCAAAATTTTGAACCTCATGAATTAGGTCTTTCTGTCTGTCTGTCTGCCTGCCTTTCTTTCCTTTTTTTTTTTTTTCCTCTCTCTCTTTCAAGAGTACTGAGCTAATTGAACTTTACTAATTTTTTCTCAAATTTATGTCCTTTAAAAATACATTTAAAGAGAGGGAAAAGTTGATCTGGAATGTTGCTATATCGCACCCTCAATCCATTCTCCAGCCAGCCTGTATTCATGTTTGGAATTGCCTCAATCCAGGTGTGGAACCCATTTCTCAGGCTCAAATTCTGTCCTTCCAGTATGTTGACTTCACCACACAACTTGATGTCATTCGCAAACTTGCTGAGGATACACTTGATTCCAATATCCACATCATCAACAAAAATGTTAAATAGTACAGTCCCAATATCATCCCCAAGATGAGGATCACTGGCTGTCAATGGTCTCTGCCTTATCATGAAGCCTTTGACCACTGCCTTCTGAATGAGACCATCCAGACAATTCCTTATGCACAGAGTGAGTGCTGGATCAACGTTCATAACAAAATAGATCTACATATATAGTCAAATGGACAAATGCACAAAATGAAGTACATATATTTGTATGTTCATTGGATATTGATTTAAAGAAGAATTTCTGTATTTCTATAAGTCATTTCAAATATTTCTAAGTATTTCTTCAAAGTGGAAAGAATCTGGGAAATGAATTAACAGCCTGTAATAAGAAATTGCAGTTGATATTTAGAAATGTATATTTTTAAGGGAGCTCAAGTCATGTAAATTTAGAGAACACAATATATGAAAACTGGATCAAGTACAGAGTTTCTGGCCAGCTTACCATTTAGATATTTACTGATAAGTTACTGAAACCAGACTATTGAATATGTTTTGATTTTTACACATACATTAAAAAATACACACTTCCTTATAAATGTTAAATAAAAGGAAGCTTTTTTGTCAAGTTCAGTGCTCACAGCATTTGTAGTGTCAGGAAATATAAGGAGAGAATTAGTACAAATTTGGAAATTGGAGGACTCTGTAGCAATCTTCCTGAAAGCCTTGAAAGACCTGGTACTGAAAGAGCTCAGAGAAAGCAGAACTCCAGCCTTGTCTTCTTCCAGAAAAAAGGAGTTTGAAAACCTTGTGAGATCCCTGATGAAAGCACTCTCTCAAGCCATTCTCACTCTTAAAGAGTGAGGTAAATTTCAGAGTACGGTCAGATAAGCAAATTAGTAAGTCTATAATTTATCTAAACACATATAATAACCAAGAAAACAACATACTATCTTCCAGAATGGATATTACAACATTTAAAATCAAGACTGAATAGGAATTAAAAACATAGACGTTTATAGACTTTTAGACTAGATGCTTTGTATTATAAACTTCAATGATATGACTTTTGTTTTTTAATATCTCACAGTGATTTTGATTATTTAATGAATAGAAAATTAATAGCTATCCAAAGTATTTCTTCAACTTAAATGTGTTAATGAAATCTTGGTAGTGATTAAAATTATGAATCTTTTTAAGAGAATGGATAAGTAATATGAAAGCCAAGTGTCAAATTATCATCTTCTTCTATGTTTAGCCATACAACTTATTACTATTTGTTTGTATAGTACATTTTCCTCTGTGAAATGCATATATATTTCTGCTATACAGTAAGTTATTACTAACTAGGTTTTATGCATTCAAGAAATAATTTGCTAGCCATTCTTAATAGATAGTCTCTAGGACAACTCATTTTTAAATTCTCCCTCCATACATATTAATTGTTTGTTTGTTTCCTGAAATATTTGCTACCAGTTTAAGATCTATTTTAGGATATATATTAAAAAAGAAAAAAGAAATAAAAATCATTATGTGTAATCTACATGTGAGGCTAGTGTTTTTTCCTTTTATCATATAGTGCTGTGTATTTGTCAGCATTAGATTTTATTTGTCATATGTCAGCCCAATTACATAAATGAAAGTCTCTTTGAATTTTCAGTGCTGCTTACTATGAGTATTTCACACTCAACCTTCATGACTAGTAAATTCTTTTAGAATATTCCCCATCTATCTATCTCTGTGATATATTAGTTTCAGAATGATAGACTTAAAGATGATGACTTCCAGTGAAACTGCACTCAAAATGTCTTAGCAACTTAAATGTTTCCTGCACCTTGCTTTATGTTTTGTGTTCAGAGTGGACATGCATTATTTCATATCACTTAATGGGCTGTGAAAATACTCATTTTCTCCTAATCCATAAACAATGTGTATGAAATCTTAGATCACATACGAGAATATTAATTATGCAGATATAGAAAGTAATGTACGGAATAAAAGGGATGCTGGTTAAAAGGAAGATAAACTGTGGGGAGAAGATCTATTATTTTGCTAAAAGCAAATGTTGTGTTGACTGAAACACTAGGTATGAACTCACATATCATTGCTGATTATGAAAAAAAAAACAGTAAATTCTGAACAAAACAGGCTTATTGTGATTACATAATTTAATTTAATATATAAGCTGAAATTATTTTCAGTTTACTTGCTGCATTAGTGATAACAATTTGAGATGGCGATGCTTTGAACAAGAGCAGTCTACTTAAAATACTTTTACTCTTGTACATTGTTGCACAGGTGAATTTGTCTTGAATGTTTTCTGAAAGAAATCCTTCATATGAATGACAAACATGCATTAGTGTAAGTCAGACAGAATCTGGCAAATTATACACAATATTTGTCATGTAACTGATAGAAATTTGTAAGAACTGATAGGCAACAGTTATAGCTATCATAATGCTTTTATTAATGCTAGATTTTTGTATTTTCTATTTCTTTAGTCTTCGTCTTTTTAGATTAAGCAATCTGACTCTTTGTACTGATAAAACTTACATAAAACTTCATAATCTCCTCAGTACCTTTAGAGGCAGAAAGGGTATGAAGCTTGGATTCAAAAGCTACACTGACAATGATACATACTAGTTTTTTGCATCAATCCTAGGTTGTGTACAGTGTGTTGAAGAGGCTTTTATTCAGTTAAAATCCTAAGTGGATATGCAATTTGGAACTCTCTTAATTAGCTGCTGAGGGTAAAATTCTGTTACAGTTATCTAGCCTTATCTACAGCTGCTTTTCTTCCTAGAAGATCTTCTGCAAATCCTGATTTCTATCCATCAAACCTGCATAGGGTTAATAGGCCTCGGGAACCCTAGATTATCCTAAATGATATAAAACAATTATAGAATAATCCATTTGTAACATTTAAGTTATATCTGACTGGCTTCTTCTGGTTACTTTGATTAAATCTTCATTGGCTAAGATGGAAACTGGGAAATACAGCTGATATATAGATATTTTTATGTAGATGCTTACATTAAGGTGTCTTAATCTCAAACCAAATTCTACTGTATGTTTCTCCAATTAGAGGAAATATTTTGTCAATTTACAGAAATTAATGTAACAGACTGAAATCATATTATAGTAATTCCAAGGCAATTAAATAAAATTATTTCCTCTTTAGGTATCACAGATCTGATTCTTTATCAAAAATAAATGAAAGAAGGAGATGACACACAGGCCTACTTTTAATAGTCCTGAAATAGAAATTCAAGACATACCAGTAATAGTAGAACTCTAACTGAATAAAAGTCTCTTCAGCACTTCATGCCAAAATTAGACTTTAGATTCTACAAAAAGATATACTGAAAAAGGTTTTTCCTTACTATTTGGATTTCTTCTGATTTATTCTTAAATATTTTGCATATTTTTCAAACCTTACTTTAAAAGGCTGATAACCAATGACATATTAATCTCTACATCCTGACATAGTTGTAACAACCTAAATATTACAGGCCTACATAAGATAATAACCAAGTCTTTGTCAATCAATCAGAAATATAGTAAACCTTTGTCTGCTACAAGTTTAAACTGTTTCTGGGGGGAGAAAAAAAAAAAAAAAAAAAAAAAAAAAAGACTTATTCTATGCCCAATTTTCTTCAGAAAATATAAATGAATTGTTTAGTCTCCAGTGTCGATAAAATGTAGTCCTATTGCTTCCTTTAGAGTTAAGCTGAATTTTGAAATTTTATAATGAACTTCAATGCTTCATAGTAGACTGTCTTCATTTTCAATTGAGTATATTATGCTTCTATTTTAAGGAAAACAAAACAAACAACAACAACAACAATGACAGCAAAGGAAATAACGATGAAGTTCTTGGGCTTCCATGAAGTAGAAAGTATAGCACTTGAGCTTTTTGAATCAATTACACTTGCACAGAAAATGTCTTTCATTAGTTAAGGGCAGGAGTTGCAGAGATCACAATAATTTTGATCAAATTTCTTACATGCAGTAATAATGTATATCCTATTATTTATGGCCATAATTTTAACTGTATTACATTAAGGGAGATCATTCAGATGATAGGTTGGTATCCTTAAAAGTAGAAAAAAAAAAAAAGCATAAAAAAAAGCAAAACAAACTCAGCAGCAATCTTATCTTTTATTATTTTTAAGATGATTTTATAAAGAATATGATCCTTGTACTCAATAAGCGATGCTGTGCTTTAGATCTAGTCTTTTCATTGTCTACAGAGTGTAAGCTGGAGTCAGACTGAAAACTGAACAAAAAAAGTTATAATATAGATAAGATGGCTCTTCTTCCTTTGATTTCCTACAGCCCCATCTGTATTTCAGTCTAAGAGATGAACCAATTGATTGATGTCTCTGGTGTTTCATATGCTTTCAGAAAACCTGAATAGCCAATTATATTTTTATAATAAAGAATCAGAGTGGCAGAAAAGATCACCTGTGCAGGATGAGCGAGTACCTTACTAGAGCATGAATATTGTACAAATAAGAACAGGAAAATAAATGTATGTTTTTGTACTGCAGTCATAGAAATTACTTCCTACAGAAAATGTTCCATGTTTTAAACAGTCTGTATATGACAATCTGGCAGAAACTTGACAAATGTCCTTTTGTTATTAACACACAATCTGCTGCTACAAGTTAGATATTTTGAATTTGTAAAACGAATTTTCACAAAGTAAAAGTAATTTTGGTCTTTCCAGACAGATAATTTTTTTTTTTTTTTGGAAGCTGGAGGCACTTCTAAGGTTCAAAAATACACTAGTGAAGCCAGAGAAGTATTGCAAGTCCTTCAATTACAGCATACTACACTGAATGTGGCTGGAATCCTGCCTCCAGTCATATGATGAAACCATCCTGCAAAGTCTGTTCACAGAAAGACTATCAGAAATATCACATTTGGATATACATTTAGCTATAGTGGGACCAGTGGGAGAAAAGTGCATAGATAGAGATGTGTTTCTTGGGAGCAGACATGGCTGGAGAAAGGAAGGATCACATGGAAACATGCCGTGTTTCCATACCATTTATCTTCTCTTGATGTTTGCATATCTTGATGTTGCAAGGAGGAAGGCTAAAGCCCGTCTGGAATTGAATCTAGCTAAAGTGATAAAGGATAATAAAAAAAGGCTTCTTCAAGTATGTTAACAGCAAAAGGAAAACTAGAGAGAATGTGGGCCCCTTACTAAGTGAGAGGGGGGGTTCTGGTAACAGGGGATGCTGAGAAGGCAGAGATACTGAATGCCTTCTTTACTTCCATCTTCAGTGAAAAGGCTCTCCCGCAGGAATCCCACACCCTGGAGGTTAGTGAGAGGGTCTGGGGAATGGGAGACTTCCCTTTAGTCAGGAAAGAGGACGTGCGTGAGCGCCTAGGCAGTACTAAGGTCCATAAGTCCATGGGACCTGATGGGGTGCATCCATGTGTGCTGAGGGAGCTGGCGGAGGTCATTGCTGAACCGCTCTCCATCATTTTTGAGAGGTCTTGGATAATGGGGGAGGTGCCTGAAGACTGGAGGATAGCCAATGTCACTCCGGTCTTCAAAAAGGGCAAGAAGGAAGACCCAGGTAATTATAGGCCTGTCAGCCTCACCTCTGTCCCTGGAAAGGTGATGGAACAGCTTGTGCTGGATACCATCTCCAGACAGCTGGGAGAAAAGGAGGTTATCAGGAGTAGTCAGCATGGGTTCACCAAGGGGAGGTCGTGCTTGACCAACACGGTGGCCTTCTATGATGCTGTCACATGCTGGGTGGATGGGGGAAGAGCGGTAGATGTAGTCTACCTTGATTTTAGAAAGGCATTTGATACTGTCTCCCACAGCATCCTTATAACAAAGCTGAGGAAGAGTGGGATAGATGAGTGGACAGTGAGGTGGGTTGAGAACTGGCTGACTGGCAGAGCGCAGAGGGCCGTCATTGGTGGTGCAGAGTCTGGCTGGAGACCTGTAGCAGTGGTGTCCCCCAGGGGTCTGTGCTGGGTCTGGTCTTGTTCAACATCTTCATCAGTGATCTTGATGAGGGTATAGTGGCCACCCTCAGCAAGTTTGCTGATGATACGAAGCTGGGAGGATTGGCTGACACGCCTGAAGGCTGTGCTGCCATTCAGCGAGACCTGGACAGGCTGGAGAGCTGGGCAGTAAGAAACTGGATGAGGTTCAACAAAAGCAAGTGTAGGGTCTTACACTTACGGAGGAATAATTGCATGCACAATGCAGGCTGAGGGGTGAGCTGTTGGAGAGGAACTCTGCAGAGAGGGACCTGGGGGTCCTGGTGGACGATAGGTTGGCCATGAGCCAGCAGTGTGCCCTCGTGGCCAAAAAGGCCAATGGCATTCTGGGGTGCATTAAGAAGAGCATCCAGCAGGTCGAGGGAGGTGATCCTCCCCCTCTACTCAGCCCTGGTAAGGCCTCACTTGGAGTACCGTGTCCAGTTCTGGGCTCCCCAGTACAAAAAGACAGGGATCTCTTGGAAAGAGTCCAGCGGAGGGCCACAAAGATGGTGAAGGGCCTGGAGCATCTCCCCTATGAAGAAAGGCTAAGTGAACTGGCTCTGTTTAGCCTTGAGAAAAGACGACTGTTCTAAGGCAGTTTTGCTGGAAAAAAGAAAAAGAAAAAGAAAAAGAAAAAGAAAAAGAAAAAGAAAAAGAAAAAGAAAAAAGAAAAAGAAAAAGAAAAAGAAAAAGAAAAAGAGAAAAAAGAAAAAGAAAAGAAAAAAAAAAGAGAAAGAGAAAGAAAAGAGAAAGAGAAAAGAGAAAGAAAGAGAAGAGAAAGAGAAAGAGAAAGAGAAGAAAGAGAAAGAGAAAGAGAAAGAAAAGAAAAGAAAAGAAAAAAAGAAAAAGAAAAGGAAAAAGAAAAAGGGAAAAGAAAAGGAAAAAGAAAAGGAAAAGAAAAGAAAAGGAAAAAAAGGAAAAGAGAAAAGAAAAGAAAAAGAAAAAGAAAGAAAAGGAAAAGGAAAAGGAAAAGGAAAAGGAAAAGGAAAAGGAAAAGGAAAAGGAAAAGGAAAAGGAAAAGGAAAAGGAAAAGGAAAAGAAAGAGAAAAACAAAGAGAAAAACAAAAACGAAAGGAAGGGAAGGGAAGGGAAGGGAAGGGAAGGGAAGGGAAGGGAAGGGAAGGGAAGGGAAGGGAAGGGAAGGGAAGGGAAGGGAAGGGAAGGGAAGGGAAGGGAAGGGAAGGGAAGGGAAGGGAAGGGAAGGAGAAGGGAAGGAAGGAAGGAAGGAAAGGAAAGGAAAGGAAAGGAAAGGAAAGAAAGGAAAGGAAAGGAAAGGAAAGGAAAGGAAAGGAAAGGAAAGGAAAGGAAAGGAAAGGAAAGGAAAGGAAAGGAAAGGAAAGGAAAGGAAAGGAAAGGAAAGGAAAGGAAAGGGGAAAAAAAGAAAAAACAACAATAGTTAAAACTTGGTCTCTTGCTTTTAAGAATCAATTATCTATTATACTCTATCAGTATTCTATCAAGACTCCAGTGATGCCCAGGGAAAGTTTTCAGGTATACAGATAATCAGATAATACAGAAATAGCATACTAAGATTAAGTGAAGCATTAACTTCTAAATAGCTTAATATTAAATAAGATGAATCTCAAGTTTTAGATAGGGCACACAGATTTTTATTCATTTCTGCATCAACTTATCCAAAGACTCACATACATGCTTTAGGGGAAAATAAAGTTATGCTACACTTTGACTTTCCAGAGAATTTCCTAATTTAACTTTTCAATGAAGAACAGTTAGCTAAATGAGTCAGTGGAAGAATGTGATAATTCTGGTGAGAGGAGATAGATAATTATTCTTCTTTATTGCACCAAAATATTGGGAGCATGTATTACTATGTTGAAGTAATTTGTGCTAATATGTTTATTAAAAGTTCATCTGTTTTAATATATTCACACTTGTTGTGGTTTAACTAGGCAGGAAGCTAAGCACCATGTAGCCATTCACTCTCTCCTCCCAGTAAGATGGACAAGAAAATTGGGGAAAAAAAAAAAAAAAGAAAAAAAGAAAAAAAAAAAAGGGGGGGGGGAGGGGGTAAAGCCCATTGGTTAAGATAAAGACAGTTTAATAAGGTAGAAAAGAAAGAAAAAACTGCAACAATAATAAAAATATACAGAACAAGTGATGTACAGTTCAATTACTGACTATCCACTGTTCAATTCTCAGTCAGTCCCCAGGCAGTGGTCATCCCCCAGTTACAGCCAACTCCTACTTTTATTGTTGAGCATGACTTCCATGGTATGAGATATACCTTTGGCCAGTTTGGGTCAGTTGTCTTGGCTGGGTTCCTTCCCAGCTCTTTTTGCACTGAGGCTTCCATGCTGCCAGAGCAATACGTAGAGTTGGAAAGTCCTTTATTTAGTATACATGCTGCATAGCAGTAACTAAAACATCTACGTGTTATCTACATTATTTTCATCCTGAAGGCAAACCACAGCACCATACTAGTTACTAGGAAAAAAATTAACTTTATCCCAATCCAAACTATAACAATATATTTTAGACTGGCAAAATCAAGCATTGCCTTATGCAGGTGAATGAAAGTAGTGTCCATCCTTGAAAACACGGTAATGAAGTAGAATTTTCAGACATTAGATTAGTTTATAAACAAGCCCTTGAACAAAATAAAATTATATACAGAAAAGTAAATTTTAGATATTGCACCAATATGTTTCTTATATGCACCAGCTTTGGTCTTAATCGGTTCAATAAGAAATATTAATCTGACTGGCCACAGCCACTATATAGATTAACAGAAGAAGAAGAGGCAATGCTACTTGAAACAATTTGAACTCATTACTGTGTTTTCATTTTAGGAGAACCAAGCAGCAGGGATCACTGTAGAATTATCTTTAAGAATACCTCTTGCTTTCTGAGAGGCTATGCTTCTTCATCTCAATTTATGTGACTTTGCTACTTGGGGAAGGCAGTGCAGGACAGAAGCGAAAGTGGAGCAGGCGGGTGAATAGTGAATTGTTCACTGTAGCCCATGATTACCTATATCCTCAGAGAAAAATAGAAGAGTCTGTCACACATGCAATATCTGTTCAGTGACCTTCTGGGACCTCAGAATTGGAAAACTAGAGAGATGCTATGCTAGACTGAAGCCTTGGACATTAACATGGGTAATTGTCTCATTTATTGATAGTGTTAGATTTGATGCGTACAAGTCAAAGGTATTGCTCATCTGCTATGACCTATTTCAGAGGTAGCAAGGCTCGAAAATCCAGTCTGACATTCCATGAAAACTTGACATATAACAAAGAATGTGCAAGCTAACAAGCTGTGAACCGGTGTCAGAAAAGTGGAAAGTTCCTTTATCTAATAATTCAGTAAGAATAATTCATTACTCACTCTGCCTGTCATCTTTGGCAATAGTTTGGGAACTAAATCCAAATTTTTTTTTTTTTTTTGACATTTTGTAAGGACTGATAAACAACTGTTTCAGACTTTTTGCTTATTCTTAGATGAATGTTCAATTCTGGTATTTACATACTCACTAAAGCCAAAGCTGGTGCATATAAAAAACATATTAGAACATGTAAAAGATTATTCTCTTACATCATTGTTTCAAAGCTTGCTGGGGATACTGATGAATAAGTCCAAGCAAGTCCTGGGCTAGGGTTGCGAAATCCTTTGTCTGAGGGATACAGATGACAGAGCCAGAGGCAACGAGAGAGACATAAGCCGCAGATTAATGGCCATGACGTAGTCTTTTACGTGGGCTTATCTCAAGGAAGATGGCCATCTCAGGAGGTGCTCCACATGACCCTTACCCAAGTGCCCAGGAATGCTATGATGGCAGAAGAAGAAGGGTGAAAAGGGAACCTACAACCATGAGGTTTAGGTTTTCTGGCAACAGATTCCTCACGAAAAAGAGGGGTTTCTGACATGAGAAGCCTCACGACCTGCCTCTTTCCCTTCTGGACTTGCTTTGCGCTCTGAGTGATGAAGAAGAACAAAGGAATCTGCCATCAGATTCCTCACTACGGAATGTGTACATGCAGACCGACTCTCCTGGACCTGCTACCTGAGTCCTGATGGTACTTCCTGGACTTACTCTGTTGCTTCTTCCTGCTACTTGCTTCTGCCCAAGGCTGGCCATGCTTCTGCTGCTCTCCCCCTGCACTTTTGCCTCAGACCTTTGAAACGGCACGCAACGGGACCGCTGCTGGATCCTGGTGGTGACTATCCCCCCCTTTACGCAATTCTTGCTTATTTCCTATCTTTTCTATTGCCCTCCTTCCCTTTTCTGTCACCCTAATTCATAATCATTGCCGTCCTTCCCTTCCCTGTCTTCCTGATTAGAATTTATAATAAACTGGTTGGATCAACATTTGAACTATTGTTTCTTAATCTCACACTGGTTATACAGATATCAAAGAACTCTTCTCCCTGCTATAAATTGGAGCAAGACAGAGCAAGACTTACAATTTATTTTTCTGTATATAATTATATTTTGTTGAAGAGTATATTTGTAAACTAATGCCTGAAAATTTATGAATCGGTTGTGAGGCTTAATATAGTCTTCTGTAATATTAAAAAATATATATATGCATGATAGATGATGTTCTGGTATATTTATGTATACTTGCAGCAACAACAATTAGAAATATTAATTAGGCCGGCCACAACTGTTATCTAGATTGACAGAGGAAGAAAACAGAATAGTACTTGGAACAATTTGTTCATTACTGTGTTCTCGTTTTATGAGAACCAAGCAGCAGGGATCACAGTGGAATTATCTTTAAGAATACCTCTTGCTTTCTGAGAGGCTATGTTTCATCTCAATTCATGTGAATTTGTTACTGGCAAAGAGTGCAGGACTGTGGAGGAAGTGAAACAGGCAGATGAATAATGAGTTATTCTCTGCTTATATATGTACTATACACTCAGACATCCTTAAATAGTGGACATTTCCCCACGTGATCCAAATCTGTAACTGATCTAAATCTTATAATTATCAAAGTGGTAAATATATAATAAACATTGTCTTCTATGCTACTTAATCAACAAGAGATTCTATCATGGCTCACACTGAAATCTGAGAACTACATTGTATATGGAGGCCCATTGTGTTACCAGTTTTAGTTACATTTCAGTGTTTGAACAGATCTGAGATGGAAAACATGCTTAAAATTATGCTTTGTGTAAATTAGACTTATAAGTACGTTTCTGTGTCTTTTGAGTGGTTGAGTATTAGATAATCTGTTGGGGGGTTACTTTTTCTCATGTGTGATAATAAAGACCTAAACTTGTATCCATGTTTCAGAATGCAAGGATATGTTGAGTACTTTTGTTCTACTACAGATGTTGTGAGCAATGTGTTTTGTTTGTTTTTTAAACTTAATTTGTCAATTGATTCACTAGTAAAAGCTTCCTGTGGACTCTTTCTCACTCTGAGTCTCAGAGGAACAATACATAACTACTGGGAACATGAGGAAACAGTTTAACTAGGAACTAACTAAACTAGGAACTGTTTAAAGCAAAGATACCAGATAATTCTAATTTGCACACTAAATATTAAATGTTCTTGACTCCAATTTCCTCGAATTAAATTAACTTGCTACTTAATTTTCTACCACGAAAAAAGTATCATTACCAAGAATATTACAGTAACAAATAAATAATGTCCACGTTTCTCTTTTTCCTGTTTTCTTTTACAGTATAATTTTCCACTTTTTTACAGTCAGTCTACAGTCTTAAAAACGTCCAACTTTTCTGATTTCTTTTCATCCCACTGAAGAATTTAAAATTTATTTTGCTTTTCTCACTGTGTATTCTTCAATAAAATTTTAAACCAGATACCACTGTCAACCAAGATAGTATGATGCAACATTATTTCTGACCAAGCATAGTAATTTTTGCTTTAGTATTCTAAAGGAAGAATTTAAGCAGCATAGCAGACATCTCTAAGGACACAGTTATAGAACAGACTGAGATAGCCTGGAATCTCCATTTGTGTTAATAATTCCTTCATCAGTTCAGTGCTGATTTTACACTACATTGACTTTATTTATTTCATAAATTAAGTATGTTTTATAAAGAAAATGAGGTATTTTGGGAAACAGTCAAGACAAGGATATATTAAGGAAACCATCACCCTCATTTTCAAAAAAGAGCTGGAAGTAAGATCCAGCAAACTTAAGGCCAGTTGTATAAGATCAGTCTGTGATCAAAGGAAGCAGTCCTGGGCACACCTCTCAGAGATGCACTTACTGCTTCCATCAGACACTCACAGAAAGCTCAGGCATATCCTGCAGCCTGAGACCTGGACAGTTGCAGGTTCCCTTGAAAGCTCTGTCTTGGCAGTTGCATTGGTTATTGTGGCTTTAGAGGCCACAGGGAATGCAGAGGATACAGCTTTCTGCCAGCTGGATACCATGACTGCTTGTGAGTGTGTTACAATCATTTGAGATGGCAGAAAGGCAAAGAGATAGCATCCTTTTGTAATATCAAGTATAACCAGTGGAACTTGACAGTTAGATTTTAACCTTCAAAAAACATACAGTTCAGGAATGGATTTATTTGACTGAGAAAATCACTCTGCAGAACCTTCATCTAGCATCTAACATTTTGAATCTCCGTGACTTTGAACCTTGTCTTGTTTCCCAGATTTTAATCTGTAGAAAGAACATGCATTCCCACAAAACTGGAGAGGAAGACATCTTCAGGTCTAAGGCAGGTGTTGGGGTCTTCTATACAAACTTAAAAATGTGACAAGAAAAAAGAATCAAAAACATCCCTACTGAATCTTTGAATAACAAAAACTGCATAATTAACATTGCCTTTTCAAAACATTCTCCAGGAAAAAAAAAAAAAAAAAAAAAAAAAGAGAGAAAAAAGAGTGAAAAGGAAGTTTGATTGTTAGTGTCCACAGCGAAAATTTATTGAAGAAAGGCAGCAGCTTTCAACAGAATATACAATGCATCCAACCTCATAAAAATTCAGATACCATGCTTCATCAGGAAATCATGTTTCAAATGCATTTTTGATAACGACACTAGATGAACTTGAAGTCTCAGGTTGGTCTCATGTTGACAAGTCTCTTGTATAGTTGTAGAATTGTGTTGATACAACTTGTTAAAATACATATTTAATAAATATCTGTACCTTTAAGAAAGAAGGGAGAAATCTGTTTTGATATGCAGCAGTAGGAAATTTAAATGTACTAGGTGATGATTACTACTTCAGTATAAGAACTTGAATGAAATGGCAAAATTGAGCGGGATCTGATGTAACAGTATGAATACCAGTTTTACCAGCAGTAAATATTCAAAAATACAGACTGGGCTAAAGAACTTGTATTCCTAAATATGTCTAAACACCTATAAGCAGAATTACAAAAAACATTTAGTAGTTCTATTTTTTATTTGTTTAACGTTGGCATTTAATCTGCAACCATCTAGAGATGACTAATGTACCTATGAAATCTACACTAGTTCTTCTGGGAGCCTTTTGTAATCAATGCAGAGAAGTTCGCAGCTCTAGTGGAATGTTTAAATATTCAGTCTTAGCTGAGTTTAGAGAATCAGTCATCTATATTGACTAAGGTGTCTAGATCAGGTTTATTTTTACCAAAAATGCAGAGTTAAATCCAATCTTTAGTGCCTCTGTAGAAAATCAGAAGTTCAGATTCCCTTTTCTTTTGCTTTTCCTGTGGAGATTTTGACTGTCTCTAAAAATACATTGATCTTTACTTCTTCTTCCAGGAGAGACAGCACTAGGGATTGCTATGTCTACTTAAATATATATATATATTAATCTGAATACATATATATATAATCTAGTAATATAATAGTAATATATCTGTACTTACAAGACGGAAATCTGGAATATGCTGTGGAATACAACTATGAAACTTCCTGACATAAGACATCAACAGTTTTGGCTGCACTTACAAAAGAAACTTCTATAGCATTCTATGCAAACTTAAGCAGCTTCAGCAAAAATATAGACTGGAAAAGAAGAATAAAGAAATATGACAACATTTCACGGCTATTCCAGGAGTGAGATCACTTAGAGCAGTTTCATTTAGGAATATCAGAACAAACATGACTGGATGAAAAAGGTTTACAGATATATAGTGTGTGCATTAGAATTTCTGTCTCTTGATATATAGCAAATCAGGTACCAGAAGGAGAGAAAAGGACAAAGGATAACTTACATATCTATTCAGATGCATGTATCCATTGCTCTCTAGAAGATCACTACTAAGAAAATTAGTATCAAATCAAACAGATGTAGTAAATCACCCATCAGTCTGTGGTTGAAATATATACCATTATTTAGTGTACCAATTATGTACCAGTATTGCCCTGCACTTTAGGATTTGCCTGTCTGAGAAATTATTAGAGGTTTTATCCATCTGCCATTCTTGGAAGGAAGTTCATATCTGAGCAAGTTGGTACTAACCAGCTATTTGAAAATAATTCTGTGATAGAAACTCATACACGAAATTCAAATTTGATATAGTTAATGATATTGTTATGGTTCTTTTCTGTACAAGAAGTAGATTCTGCTTGTCCTTTTCCAGGGACGGAAGGCAAGCTGGCAGTTCAGATCAACTTACATAAGATCTTGATAAGATTTCTGTGTACTGAAGGCATCTCACCTGTCAGTCCTGTCTTTTTGAAATGAATCATTTGTCTCAATTGACTATATCCTCTTGTACATGCTGTTTTAGGTGAAGACAAGATCTTTGCCAGAAACTAATCTTAAGACTGTTCCATATGACTGCTGTCAGAGGGTGCAGTTTTGTTTTGTTTTGTTTTGTTTTAACAGTTATAAAAATATTCTTTTAATACGCCACTAGAGAGAAACTTAATGAGAAATCTGTCTCATTTAGAAATTTCTCAATTTATTTATTTATTTTTCATTTAAACAAAATCGATAGACAAGGAACGGCATGTAAGCAAAAAATTATATAACACTTGGTAGTATATACAAAATAGGTACCTGTCTGTTCCTACCTGAACTTGGAATTTAAATAAGATGTGATATTAAACTATTACAAGCGTGAGCATAGTTCATGAAGAAGGTGGAAAGATCAGAATGTAAATGGAATACAACTGAAAACATTTTTAACATAAAACTTACTTGTGAATGTAACAAATGAGGGGGGAAAAAAGCTTTTTTCCCTTGCTATTTCAGACTGAAAAATTGTGCACTATGGATAAGCATTTTTTAAAACACATTTCAGTGTAATTTTTATCTACATATACAAATGCTGAGAAATTATAGAATTATCAGTTTTATACACGAATTTGTTCCTGCAAACAGTGACAAAATTAACAGCATATATTTACACTTTCAAATTGTTTTAAAATTTAAAAAGCCTCTGAGTGAAAATTTGAAAATTCTTAATATTTATTTGTAGTAAATATTTACTCTAGTGCTGATCGTTTTGTGTTTGCATACACTCGTTAGTGCTATGCCAACTGTTCTTATCAAATATGATTGGTAGATTATATATCACAGAATGACGAAATAATATAGACTGGAATGGAACTCTGGAAATCACCTATTCCAATCCCACTGCTAAAGCAGATTCCCTAGAGCACGTTATATTGGAAAGAGCCAAAACTGGTTTTGAATATCCGCAATGAAGGAGACTCAACAACCTCTCTGGGCAGCTTGACATTCTTGGGAACTAATCCTAGCTTATAGTGGACAGAGTTACATTAGAAAGTATGAGAGCTAAACTCAGCAGTTTTACTGCATTTCTTTCTTGTAAATAAGTCTTTGTTTCCTGAGACTGTAATTAGAAGAAGATTTTCATAAAGTCTCCAGTATAAGAGAAAGATGATATTTAAGTGTACTAATATGGTAAGTTTATTATTACTAATCTTTCCAAGAAAGAAAAGGTCCAGCTCTTAGTACATATCGATGGCTTATGATCTGAATGTGTTGGCATTTACAGAAATAACGAGAAAGAGACAATATATTACCAGTGATACTACTGTTATCAAGTGAAATGCTGTTTAAAAAGGACTTTTTTGTTTTTTACATTCTCATGCAGTGTACAGTATAGCAAGTTCTAAAAATCTTTGTCTAGATTATTCATTATACTTATTATAATTTTACTCATAGTTACCTTCTGCTTCTTATCTGAGACTGACTGTGTAAGAATGATACTATTTATAAAAAAAATTAGGGATAGTCAAGTTTCCAAAAGTAACTATTTATTGATATACAATATTTTGCAAATAATCTACTGAAAAAAAAAAAAAATTGAAATGCATTTATCATTAATGCAAAATAAAGCATTTTTTTCTGTTAAAAGTACAGCAAGCACTAGTACTCTTCTTCAAAATTATACTACTATTATTCTACTTCAAAACTTTTTTTTTTTTTCTAGTGAAGTAATTTTATTTAGTATAAAGGGCCAAAAAATTTATGGTGCAGTATACTTTGATTGTAGTCTGATTTTTTTTTTAAAACTTTTAAACTTCTAAGCAAAGTGTTTGTGTTTTTTTTTTTTAATTGTGCATAATTAATTTGACAAAATTACAGTTTCAATGGTGTCATTAAAGAAAAAAATACACCACTAAACATAAAAGATATTTTCACAATAAATATAAAAAATTCCCTAAAAAATAAGTATTGACACACATATTTGTTTTGCTTGTAAATTTGTCTAAATTCTGGAAGGTAACAGAGCACCAAGTCTCCTTTTGTATGTTCAGGCTGCCAATAGAACCAACAAGCTGAATGATGTGTTATATGCACCCCACTTCACGAATTGGCACCATCTGTTAAAATAAATGCCTGCTTTAAAATATGTACCCACGTGCTATCCTTTAGAAGTGCATAATTCACTTCATAGTTGAATTCAGAGCAATGGAACTGTTGTTAATTAAGCACTATTGTTTTGAGAATAAGTCTTTATATGGTTTTTAAATGCACCACAACAATTGCCTTTTTATTATTTTTAGCCTGTTAAATGCTCTGTGATTTCAAATACTTCTAATTCCAAGCAAAGATAAGTTCCTTCCCAGTTTATCCAACAGATGTACTAAGGCTTTACCTATCATTTTTATACATTTTATACATATATAAATATACATAAAATATAAAAAAATATACATATTTTTTTAATCTGAGTATCTACAAGCTCCTACTACACAGTCTTATTTAAAATCTCCTCTTAAGTTCTACTGCTTAACACATGGAAGTTAGGTCCATTAAATTAAATTACAGATATACAGATTATGTCTTTAAGCCTTTCTCATTGTTGAAACTTTATTGATCTTTCTTACTCTTTTAACGTGTTGTGTAGTGTAACACGGATCTCATTTCATTCCTAATTCAATCCTTCCCAATTAGTTTTCCTCGTTATATAATTATCAATGCTCTATTAATGTCTTTCTGTTACTTATTTAGCTCTTCAAAAGTGTCATTAATATAAATTTCTTTTAAAAGTTTACTATTTCGTGTATATAAAACATGCTAATGGTTAGACTTCTCTAATTACCTCTGTAGATTCAAATGCTGAAACTTAATCTTAGAAATTACAAAAGAATCTGCAAGAGATTATGTAGAAACTGAAACAAAATTTTCAGAATGCAAATCTGAAGGAATTTTATTAACATAAGGCAGAATTTTTATTTCATCACAAAAAGAGATTAATATACAGATCCTACTTGAAATTTTTTCAGTAAATTTTAAAACTGATCAACAGCTGAATTTCTCCACTGGTTGTAGTGGTATGAGGTCTGCTCTGAGTGTAATGTCTCCTATTTTATTATGTTGACCCACAATAACAGAAGGAGATATTCTGCATTTGCAAAGATTGAACCGTCCTTCCATTATTCTAGTAGTTTTTTGCCATGCAACAGGTGGCAACAGAAGGGCAGTCTAACAAGATTCTGTCTGACACGGAAGTAAGTGTGAAACAAACGTGTGCCATTTAATTCCTCCGTGCAGGGGAAAAAAAAAAAAACAACCCCTTGACATTCATCGATGTTCATAGAACATTTATGGAGACCAAAGCATGGATGAAAGCATGATGAGATGGTGGGAGGTACATTTCTGTGGTGGCAACAACGCAGTGGGCCACCTCTGCTAGTGCAGTGTTCTACAATCACAGAGTAATGAAACTAATGAAAATATTGCAATGAAATGCTATTTTCACTCCCAGAATGTTTGATTTCTTATAGTTAATTATTTCAAAGTGTGTTTCAAAATGTTTGTTTGGAATTAAAAAAAAAACAAAGTAACTAAAGCAATCAATGAGAATTGTCCTTGGCAATGATTTTTTACTAAATATATTTTAAAAAGTACTGATTTATGTTAATGTTTTATGAAAAGAATAACCTCAAACATTACAATATAATATTTATAAAGTACAATGAAGTCATCTACATTCTAGTAAATATCCAATTCACTTAACTGATGCTGAATAACACATGATATTGTCACAGTTGCTATGGTGTTTGTTCTTTCTCAGAATATATGTTCATGGTATGCATTAAGTTTTATACTTACAGTGCCATTGCATTCTTTATAAACAGTATTTTAAGAATAGTTTCTTGCGGAGAGCTAGTTAATTAACCTGAAATCAAGAAGCTGCATAAATATTAGAATTCTTTGCTGAAAATTTTAGGAGCTAATACATACAATTTTTTTTTAGCATATCTCTTAAAAATCACAAATACTCTTCTTACTCAGTTTTTATTGAGAACAAACTGTAATCACACTGGATGCCAGAAACCAGATAATAAGAGTTGGAGTTGATATCCTGCATGGTAGTAAAAAGATAACATTCCTTTTTGTATTTCTGACATGAAAAGTAAAATGAAAAAAAAAAACATATAACTTCTATGTACCTTTGTAAGTAGGTTACTTGAACAGCAGACATCTCACATAGTCATCAGATTACAGAGGTTTAATGTCAATAGATAACTCTAAGCTTTTTGGTGTTTACTCTTTGCACAGTTTATCCTTCATCTCAATTTCAAGTGATTAATGAACACTGCACTAGTTTTTGTGTTAGACTGGCTAAGATGTGGAAGAAGTTGGAGATTACTGGAAAGCCATATCAATAAAACAGGAAAAGCAAGCTTTCCCAACTATGGAGACAAATGTAAAGAACAAAACTAATTCAATTTCTTCTGTTTACCCAGTATTTATCTTTAAACAAATTATGATAAAATTATCCTTAACACTTTTCAAATAACTACTAATTAAGGTTTTATATCATGGACAGTTTGAAGAGAGTCAGACTGCCTTTCTGCTGCCATCTGTTACAAAGCAATAAAATTTAATGGAATACGGGTATGACAATTCAGCCTTTACTGCTACAACAAACATCTGCCTCTGACACAGTGGGTGACTATAATAAAATAGGACATGTTACTTGCAGAACAGCCCTTGCATTTTGTTATAACTTCAGACAATAAAAATAGGTAAATTGAAAGCATAGTTCATTTCCTCTTAATATGGAAAGCTACAAGTGTCTTTGCCTTTATTGTAAAACAAACATTAAGTGATTAGCATTATAACGCAGACTAAATCTAGTTTGAAAAGTCATCACTGATAACTGCAATCACTATACTAAACTTGAGCAAGGTTCTAATCAATGTTTCACTAGTGAAGCTTAGTTTTATCTATAATAAGAAAAAAATAGTATTTTTCCAGGTTTCACCCTGAGCATAGTGCCTACATTCTTCAATCATAGGAAGCTCTCTGAATGGCTGGACTGTATATAGTTCATACCAAAAGATTTACAATGTGCTGAATCAATCATCTTAGATGTATTCCACTTCTTTATTATTGTAGTTGTTTTCTTTTGCATAGAATCTGGATTCATACTTCAATTGCTGTAAATAATATTATTTATCTGTATGACCAGTTAGTCTCAAAATGCAGAACTTTGAAACATATGATCAAAAAATGAGATCTCTTGCTTTTAGTCATACTATAGTTCTCCATTGAATTTCAAGTATGAAAAGATAAACAGTTGTACATAAATGATTATATGTTGAGTTTTACCCAATGCTTGAGATGAAACTCTTTATCAAACCTTTGACTAAACCATTATTTCTCATGAGCAACCTGTGTATGTGCTGGATAACAGTCTTGTTTAAGTCAGGACTACATATTTGTGAAATTAATTGAAAATCAGGCTGAAGTGTAGACTTCAGAATCTGTCTTTTGAAATTCACTACATACCTAATTAATAAAAAACCATCATATGAATACAGTAAAAAAGACAGATAAAAAAAAATTCATACATATTATACATGTATTCGTCTTCCTCGTTTTAAATTTTCTTCTTGAATCAGTCAACACTGTATGTCAGCATTTATATTTTCAAAATAATATTTAAATTATGCTATTAAACACTGGAGTATTTAAACTAAAATTAACAGCATGTGTTGCCTAACTTTGATTATAAATGGATAAGAATAAAAGTATTAAAGAAATAAAAATGGGAAATGTTGTGTTTCAACTCTTTTTAAATAAAAGGCATATGGAAACTAACAAACAAACAAACAAGAAACAAAATAGCATTTAATCTGTGAAAACATCTTTGATTTTGATCATGTAGGTAGCTTCAGGCTTTGCCAAAGGAAACGAAGCAAGAAGCAATTCTAAAAATGTTACAGAAGAAATTGTTCACTTATCAAAATTATTAATAAAGACAAATGAAAATGCTTAAAAAGAGAGCTGTCAGTGGTATTTCTCAAGCCAGCTTCAATATTATGTAGCTTGAGCATCAAGATCCCAAGCTCGTGCCTTGAGGGAAGCCTCCTGGGATGCCTCTACTGAGAATTTTTAATGAGTCATTTTGAGTAGTCTGCTTTCATTTCTATCAGAATTGTCCAAATTCTCTCATAATATTCCTTTGTTGCTCTTCTACCGTCTTCCTATGCTACGTTTGATTTAAATGAGCACATAGATCTGGAACATTATATAATGAATTCTCATGAGGAAATAATATTTCAAATCTTTGAGATTCATGACAAATTTATAACTTCAAATGCAATCTCTTGCCAGTTTATCAAACTGATCTTCCTAAGCAAGCTTTGTTTTTACAATACAGGAATATTTCCTTGGCTTATAATATCATATCTACGTTGAAGTGTACTTTACTCTTCCTGTATCTAATGTAACCTGTTCTTAATTTTATTTTACTTCATTAAAAGAAATACAAGAAAAAAAGCCACTGCAATTACTGAAAGAGTTTTCTTATATCTATTACATTATTGTTTGCTTGTCTTGTATTTGATAGCATTCAATGTATGTAGAAAGAGGGAATCGTACATATGATTTCTTTAGGATCTTGAGAGGAGTTGAATGCAAAACTTTACTGAAGGAAACAACTTGCTTTGGTTGCTTGGATTTGTGTGAATAGGGAATTCTCCTGGGCAATTTTCTGACTTCTCTGGTTACTTCATCTAAAGAGACTAGTGATGCCTTTTCCACTTTCAAAGTAAGTAGAATACATTCTTAGTTAACGAAAATATTTAAGATGCTGAACTTCTATGGATAATGAAGAAACAAAATAATGAACTCACACAGGATAACAAGGGAAGATAAATATTTTCTAGTAAGTTTTTAAAAGCAGTGTATATAATATTGTTCCTGTTATGTACCATATGTTGATCTATAGTACGCAGAAAGCATTTGCATTCATAATGAACTATGTTCAATATGAGAAACAAAGGGAAAAAAAAAGAAAAACAAAAACAAAAACCAAACCAAAACAAAAACAACGCAACAACAACAACAAAACAACAAAAAACAAGAGCAAGTTTAGCAAACCAGCAAAACCAGCAAAGGTCTTAAGATAAAGTTGTTCGAGATTTCATTCAAAAACATACAGAAGAATTCTATGACAATATAGTTCATTCACAGGACATTCAGATTAGAAAGATCAGGAAGACTGAACAATCTTTGAAACAATAGTACTTTCATAGAATCATTGAATCATAAAATGGCTTGGGTTGGAAGGATCCCCAGGTATTATCAAGTTCCAAACCCCTGCCACAGGGGGTCACCAATCTCCAGATCTGGTACTAGACCAGGTTTCCCAGGGCCCCATCCAATCTTTGCTATGTTGAATCTCAATAGGTTCACAAGGGCCTCACATTTCAAGATAGTTGAGGTCCCTCTGGATGTCATCCCTTCCTTTTAATGTGTCAACCACACCACTCAACTTGGTATTATCAGCAAACTTGCTAAGAGTGCACTTGAGCCCATCATTGACGTCACTGATGAAAATGTTGAAGAGCAGACTTCTGGGAGACACCACTTTTCACCAGCTTCCACCTGGACATAGTGCCATTCAACACAACCCTCTGTTTGTGTCCTTCCAAACAGTTCCTTATCCACCAAATAGTAGACCCTCAAATTCGTATCTCTCCAATTTAGAGAAAAGGATGTGGTGAGGGATGTAAGATATTATTCTGTTAACATCAGTGTCTCAAAGCTTGCTGGGGACACAGATGGACTTGTTCAAGTCCAGGCAAGTCCTGGGCAAAGATTGTGAAATCCTTTGTCTGGAGAACTTTGATGGACAAGTCCTGAGCAAGGGTTGTGAAATCTTTTGTCTGAGGGACACAGATGGACAAGGCCAGGGGCAATGAGAGAGAAATAAGCTGCAGCTAAATAGCTGTGAAGCGGTCTTTTGTGTGGACTTATCTCAGGATGATGGCCATCTCAGGAGGTACTCACATGACTCTTGCTCAAGCGCCCAGGGATGTCACGTAGGCAGGAGGAAAAGGAGGATAAAAGAGGAACCGAAAACCATGAGGATAGGTGTCTGCTATCAGATTCCTCACTACGGAATTCCTGCATGCTGACAGACTCTCCTGGGCCTGCTACGTGAGTCCTGCTGCCTCCTCCCGGATTGGCTCCACGACTTCCTTCTGCCACCTGCTTGCTGCCCAAGGCCAGCCACGCTGCTGCTGCTCTCTTCCCCCCTGCTGCTTCTGCCTCGGACCTTCGAAACGTCGTGCAACGGGACCGCTTCTGGTGATGACTATCCCCGCTTTACGCAATTCTTGCTTCTTTCCTCTCTTTTCTGTTGCCCTCCTTCCCTTCCCCGTCTCCCTGATTAGGATTTATAATAAACTGGTTGGACTAACATATGAACTGTTGTTTCTTAATCTCATGCCGGGAATACAGATATTAAAAGAACCTCATCTCCATCCTATAAGTTGGAGCAAGACATGGACCATGTCACAGGAATTGCACAAGTCCAGGTAGATGTCATCACTCCATCATAGGAGGACATCAGATTTGTCAGGCAAGACCTTCTCATGGAAAAGCCATTCTGGCTGTCTCGAATTATCTGCTCAACCCTCATGTGCCTTAACATGTCTCCTAGGAGGATTTGTTCCATGATCTTCCCAGGTACAGAGGAGAGGCCTCCCTTATAAATGGGAGTGATGTTTCCTTTTTTCCAGTCCCTGGGGACTTTGCCTGACAGTCAAGACTTTTCAAATACAATTGAGAGAGGCTCAGCAACCACAATAGCCAGCTCTTTTAGGACCCTGGGATGCATGTTATCTGGCCCCATAGACTTGTATATATTCAGTCTCATGAGGTGGTCTCAGACTTGCTCTGCCCTTACAGAGCACAGTAATTTACTCGCCCAGTTCCCACCTAGAGGCTCAGGGATGTGAACTTCAGGGACATGAGAAATATGAGAATCCTGCATGCCAGTGAAGAGCAAGTCAAAAATAAACAAGCAAACAAACAAACACCCCTCATTTAGTAACTCAGCCTTCTTTAACCAAATATTGTTATCTGTTGTAGATTCCATGGAAATAAATAGAAGACATTACTTTTGAAGCAATCTACATATTTTTACATAAATATACACAGGCAATTTTATTTTCTTCACTGTTATAAACCCCTAATGTACAAATTATTGCAAAGATTCTGAGATAAAGATTCTATCCTACTGTCAGGAAACTACTCATCGTTTTCTACATGCAGATTAAAATGTTCCCTGAAACATAATGAAAAACCTGCTTGATTCTGGTTTAGTTCACATCTATTTAACATAGAAAGGTTGTTCAGCCATAAGACAAACTCTACTTAACAACAAATAGGAAAACAAATTAAAGTGCAATTCTAGTCTGCAGCTTCATATTGACTTGTAAATACGTTTAAAATAGGTATCAAGAAAAAAAAGAAGTCTTAAAATCTATGACTTTATCATATGATGAATTTTCTAAAAGATTTAAATGAAGAAGAAAAAATGATGAATATACTGAGGAAAATTACGCAGAGGCAAGTTCTGTACTGTTCTTATAAAGACTATAGTTGCACATTCAATTTTTATGTTTGAGAGAGGGTCCAGAGGAGAGCCACCAAGATGATCAGGGGACTGGAGAACCTCCTCAATGAGGACAGGCTGAGGGAGGCGGGCTTGTTCAGTCTGGAGAAAAGAAGGGTGCGGGGTGACCTCATTCAGCCTTCCAGTACCTAAAGGGAGCCTATATACAGGAGGGGAATCAACTCTTTGAAAGGGTAGATAACAGCGGGACAAGGGGAACTGGTTTGAAATTGAGGGAGGGAAGATTTAGGTTGTATGTCAGGGGGAAGTTCTTCACAGAGAGAGTGGTGAGGTTCTGGAACAGGCCACCCAGAGAGGTTGTGGATGCCCTGTTCCTGGAGGTGTTCAGGGCCAGATTGGATGGGGCCCTGGGCAGGCTGGTCTAGTATTAAAAGGGGCGGTTGGTGGCCCTGCATGTGGCAGGGGGGTTGGGATTCATGATCCTTGAGGTCCCTTCCAACCCTGGCCATTCTGTGATTCTGTGTTATGTATGATCTGGAACTATAAATGAATGCATACTTAGAGAACTTGAAAGAATAGCATTTAAACTAAGGCAGAAAATAACACATTCTATATATACTGCAGAAAAAAAATGTATCACAAATCATGTGAATATATCTTTCTGTTAAAAGCAGCATTTGTAATGAACAGCCCTGACATTTTTTTTTCAAGCTAAACCGTTATATTAACTGATGACAAGTATACCTCCTATGATGTGTTCTTTACATAAATTACTAAGCCTTTTTCATTCACCCTGCTGGGATGCCTTGCTGACTTCATTGTGAGTTTTGGAAGTTCTAAAAAAGGGAAATGTTTTTTCCCCTTGGAAAGTGTATATTGTTGGCACAGATAAAAACAAACAAACAGGCCAAAAGAAATCACTAGGAATGCTTAGTGCCTTCTTTGCATATAAACTGTGTGCTTGAAATTCTAACAGCTAACATCTAAAGATATGCTATTTATAACATGAAGTCTCATACTTTAGATTCCACAATTATATCAACTAAATTTGAGTTAACTAATTCCTTTTCCTTTTTCATTTTCCTTTTTCCTTCCCTTCACTTTCCTATAAATGGAGTGCTACTATGAAATCCAAATAGCAAATCATTTAAATAAGAAAAAAGAGAATCACTTATGGTAGCAAAAAGTGGTTTAAAAAAAAATAATTATATTCTCTAATGACTGTTCCAATCAGTTATATTAGCAACACATTTTAAATACCAAGAAGAAAAAGCTATAACATTAGGAAGAACAGAGAAGTAGCGCAGCCAAGAGGATATAGAAGAATAATTGTTGCTTTTGTCTGCTATCATTATTCATTTTCCTGTGGAGTAGAACTTCACAGTGGCTGTTGTGGTGTATCCCACGTGAAATCAGTCATCAATATAAGATTAAAGTCACCTCTCCAGGAGTGTCTAGTGAAAAGACCCTCTATCCCCCAACTTATCTTTTCCTATACTGTAGCTGGTTGCCTACAATTTAAGTAAAATATTTTAAATAATGTAGATGGAAGCTTTGGAAAACTAGTGAAAACATCATTACCAAGACTAAGTGAAACTACTTCAAACACAGCAGATTAATTATGTATAAAGGAAAATGTATTCGATGTAGTAATTTACTGGATAATAAAAGATATAAAGCTGTATTTTGAAAAGCAAAAATACAGAGTACAACACAAATCTGTTTAAAATGTATCTTTCATCTTGTACATTAACCGGTACCACTATTTGGAATGACTAAAAAGTAAGTTTTATTATATGAAGAATTTCAAGATTTTGAAAATTGGTGTCGTCTACAGAACAAAATCTGACATTTCTGAAGAATAAGGAAGAGTAAGAAAATGTGAAACAGAAACCGAAAAATGTCTCAAAGAATTTACAATAAATGCATTGTGGTTTTCAGTTCATGCTGATTTTGGTTGGAGGCTGAAATCATTTATACAACTATTGACTATTTTAAATAGAAGAGCTATGGATTTGCAGGGTGAACTATTTGATGGATAAATAATTGATTGGGTGATCTCAGCCAGAGTTGTAGTCAGTGGCTCTACATCCAGGTGGAAGCTGGTCATGACTGATGTTCCCCCAGGAGCCCTTCTTAGAATCAAGCATACCCTCAGCAAGTTTCCTGACAACACCAAGCTGAGAAATCAGGGAGGGACCTGGACAAGCTTGAGAAGTGAGCCCATGGGAATTTAATCAGGTTTGACAAGGTGCAAGGTGTTGTACTTTGGTCATGGTAATCTCAGATATGACTACAGACTGGGAGAACTCACTGAGAACAGTCTTGTGGAGAAGGACTTGTAGGCCCTGATAGACAAAGTTAGGAAGAAATTCTTTATCCAATGAGTGGTAAGTCACTGGAACAGGTTTCATGGGGAATCTTTGTATGCCCCATCCCTGGAGGCATTCAAGGTTATATTGGATGGGGCCATGAGCAGCCTGATCTAGTGGCTGGCAACCCTATCCATGATAGAGAGGTTGGAACTAGATGATCTTTAATTATGACTCTTTCACAATAGACCCTGCTAGGGAGTCTTTTCCCTTAAGTATTGGAAGGCCACTATGAGGCCTTCCTGGATCCTTCTCCAGGTTCAACAGCCCTAACTCTCTCAGTATGAATTTATATTTATATAAATTTAATATATACATATGTACAGATACACAGAAATACATAAATACATATATTTCCCAGAGGGGACACCAGACTATCTGATGAGTTCAATGGACCTGATATGCCCATTGGCCTCTTCTCAGAGAGCCCACATTTAGCCACACAAATCGAATTCACAGTTAAAACTTTCCACTGCAACTGAACATAAAAATATGAACATTATAAACACCTATTTCACCACATGTATTATCAGGAAGAACTTAAGCCATGAAATTCATAGTGTTTTAATCATGTTCTGAACTCTTCATTAATCACTGCATGATCATCAGACTGTTAAAAATTCCCCAAATCTTAAATCAATCTTTTACAAAATGCAAATGAAGGACAAGACATCCTAACAGGAAAAGAAAAGAAACAAAAAAAACAAACACATTAATAATATTTCATCACATTTTCCCCCACTACAGATGGAATGACTATAATTTACATGCTAACTTGCTCATCAGTGTATGAGTATAGCTGTCACTGTTGCCGCCTCATTACTGTATGAAAGCAAACATGAAATGACAAAAGAAAATCGTATCCCTTATGTATTATACTAGACTAGCTCTCAAATGTAATTTTTTGTCAATGTGTGTGCTGCTTTTTGGTTTGTCTGTCTGTTTGTTTTATTAAATTAAAAACAAATAACAAATAATAAAACATAACAAATATAAAATTAAAACAAATATACTATTTGATGTCTAAGAAATAAACAAGCCAGTAAAAATCTTGGGAACAAGCTGTCTGAGCTGGTCAGCAGGGCTTTAAACTAGATATGATGGGGGAAGGGGGTGTACTAGGTGACAGAAGAGCATGTGGGAATGCTGTCACCTTGGGAGATGGTGAGGGAAAACCCCAGGCTTGTCCTGGAGGTATTAGGGAGGGCTCCTCTGAGAAGGCAACGAGGCCAATAGCCAAGCTGAAGTGCCTCTATACCAATGTGCACAGGATGGGAAATAAACAGGAAGAGCTAGAAACCATGGCACAGTTGGAAAAGTATGACCTAATTGCTATCACGGAAACATGGTGGGATTAACCCCATGATTGGAATACCTGATTGAGGACTATTGAGGCTTTTCAAAAGGGATAGACAGGGTAGCAGGGGTGGCGGAATTGCTCTCTATGTTAGGAAGTGGATAGATTGTGAAGATCTGTGTTCTGAGGAACAGGCACAATCAGGTCGAGAGCTGGTGGGTAAAAATCAAGGATCAGTCCAGAAAAGGGCATCTAGTGGTTGGGGTCTGCTACAGACCACCTGATCAGGGGGAGCCTGTTGACAAGGTCTTCTTGCTTCAGATGCAGAAGGCACTGTGCTCGCAGGCTTTTGTCCTGATGGGGGATATCTGCTGGGATAGTAGCATGGCAGGTGGCAGACAATCCAGGAGATTCCTGGAGTCTGTTGAGGACAACTTCCTGGTCCAGGTAATAGATGGACCAATCTGAGGTGAAGCCTTACTGGACCTAGTGCTCACCAATGCAGAAGAAAGCATTAGAGAAGTTAAGATTGGAGGCAGCCTGGGCTGTAGTGACCATGCCTGGTCAAGTTTGTGATCTTGAAGAATGTGGGCCTAGCAAAAAGCAGAGCTAGAACCCTGTGCTTTAGAAGAGCAAACTTCCGGCTGGTCAAGGAACTGCTGAGTGGATGCCCTGGGAAACTGTCCTTAAGGGCATGGGTGCAGAACAGAGCTGGCAACTCTTTAAGGACACCCTTCTGAGAGAGCAATGGCTCTCCTTCCCCCAGCAGAAGTAGAGCAGGAGAGGCAGGTGACCATCGTGGCTGTGCAAGGACCTGCAGCTTAAACTGAGAGAAAAGAGAGAAATGTACAGAAAGTGGAAGCAGAATTGTGTAGCCTGGGAGGAATACAGGGCTGTTGTCTGTGTATGTAAAGATAGGATTAGAAAAGGCAAGGTGTAGATGGAGCTGAACTTGGCGAAGGGTGTGAAAGATAACAAGAAGGTGTTCTACAGCTACATAGGCAAGAGGAGACAGGTCAAGGAGGGTATTCTCTGATGAAAGGTAATGGGGAACTGGCTTCCTCAGACATAGAAAAAGCTGAGATACTCAATGAGTGCTTTGCCTCAGTCTTCACAAGTGGTCAGGCTTCCCATATCTGCCAGGACCATGAGCCTCTAGGGAAGGGTGAGGGGAGTGGTTTCTGTCCCATTGTAATGGCTGAACAAGTCCGAGTCCTCCTCATGAAAATGAACGTGTGTAAGCTCATGGGGACAGACGATATTCATCCTAGGGTTCTGGAAGAGATGGCTGATGTGGTTGCCAAGCTACTCTCCATCATATTTGAAAAATCATAGCTGTCTGGAGAAGTCCCAGGTGACTGGAAAAAGGGAAACGTTACTCCCATTTTTAAGAAAGGGAGAAAGGAAGACACGGGGAACTACAGGCCAGTGAGCCTCACCTCTGTGCCTGGGAAGATCGTGGAACAGATCCTCCTGGAAGCTATGTTAAAGCACATACGAGATAAAGAGTGATTCAAGACGGCCAGCATGGCTTCACCAAGGGCATATTGTGCCTGACCGATCTGGTGGCCCTCTGTGAAGGAGTGACAAATTCTGTGGGTGGGGAAAGGGCAATGGATGCCAGCTACCTGGACTTGTGCAAGGCTTTTGACATGGTCCCTCACCACATTCTTCTCACTAAATTGGAGAAGTGTGGATTTGAAGGATGGACTATTTGATGGATTAGGAATTAGCTGGCTGGACGCAGCCAAAGGGTTGTGATCAATGGTTCTGTGTCAGGGTGGGGGCTCATCACAAGTGGTGTCCCTCAGGGTTCGGTCTTGGGACCAGTGCTCTTCAACATCGTCGTCAATGATATAGACGATGGCACTGAGTGAACCTTCAGCAACTCTGTGGATAACACCAAGCTGAGCTGTGCAGTCAATACATTGGAAGGAAGGGAAGCCATCCAGAGGGACCTGAACAGGCTGGAGAAGTGGGCCTATGAAAATCTAATTAGGTTCAATAAGGCCAAGTGCAGGGTGCTGCACTTGGGTCGAGGTAATCCCAGGTATTTATACAAACTGGGGTAGATCTCCTTGAGAGCAGCATGCAGAGAAGGACTTGGGGGTCCTGGTAGATGAGAAGCTGGACATGAGCCAGCAGTATGCTCTTGCAGCCCGGAAGGCCAACTGTGTTCTGGGCTGCATAAAAAAAGGGATGATCAGCAGGAAGAGGAAGGTGATTGCTCCCCTCTACTCAACTCTTGTGAGGGCCCATCTGGAGTAGTGCATCCAGGCCTGGAGCCTCCAGTACTGGAAGGATGTGGAGCTCTTGGAACGGGTCCAGAGGAGGGGTACTAAGATGATCAGAGGGCTGGAGCACCTCTCCTATGAAGAAAGGTTGAAGGAACTGGGCTTGTTTAGCTTGGAGAAAAGAAGGCTCTGGGGAGACCTCATTGCAACCTTCCAGTACTTGAAGGGAGCATGTAATCAGGAGGGGGAATGGCTGTTTATGAGGGTGGATAGTGATAGGACAAGGGGGAATGGTCTTAAACAGACAGGCGAGATTTAGGTTAGATATTAGTAGGAAGTTTTTCACACAGAGGATGGTGACACACTGGAACATGTTGCCCAAGGAGGTTGGGCCAAGGATGCCCCATCCCTGGAGGCATTCAAGGCCAGGCTGGATGTGGTTCTGGGCAGCCTGGTCTAGTGGTTGGCAACCGTGCACATAGCAGGGGGGTTGAAACTACATGACCATTGTGGTCCTTTTCAACCCAGGCCATTCAGTGATGCTATGATCCTATGATTCTATGTTGAAAAAACTCAACTTTCTCTTCTGATAAATGTTTACAAGAATCTGAACATTGCAGGAGCTGACAGTATTGTCTAGCACTTGAATTTTTCATTCATTTTTTTAGAGGAATGGGCAGAGATTAATCACACACTGAAGATTAAGTCATACTGTGGTAGTAGTTCAAATATTTCCACATATAATCTTTGGATGTCATCTGGGATATGTTATATCAGTGCCTGAATCTATGTAGTATAAATGCATTATTACTAGTTACTTTTACTAGTTACTATTACTGTGTACATTGAAACTTCTGTAGGATATATAGTAATTTAAATTTTAAAAAAGTATTTTTTTTTTCTCCTAGTAACCAGCTGGTTACTGTGTCTTGATGTTTAAGTTGGTGAACATTTACTCTTCATTTGACCTCTCCAAAATTCAAAAATTATAACTAGTAAATACTTTGCTGCTTGTCACTTAAGTGCCATACCTTCTAATTTTTCTTAGAGTCAGCATACTTGCTTTGTCCAGAACTCCCAGATAACTGCCTAAGAGAAGCTCAGAGGTCCTTTGAGACTTCAGTACCTTAGAAATTCTGAATGAGTGTCCTCACAGACCAGTGACTCCTCATTTCCTGAAGCAATGCTGAAACCCAGACTGATGATCACATTCTCTGCCTATCTCTTTTGTGTCCATCCTCCCTCTCTGTCCTTCTCTCTTCTTTCTTTTTCCATTGTAAAGCAGTTAAGTAGTACAAGGCTTATTTTGATTTCTTATAAAGTCACATAGTTTAGTTGCATGGATCAGATAGATAGATATAACTGTAGGAGTGCCAATATTTTTAAGAAAATTGCAGTATAGAGATTTTCATTAAAATTAATGATTGTGTTTGGATCTTGAGTGTCAATTTCACCCTAATCTAAACAGGAGAAATTTACACATCTGTTCACTGCTCCCTCTCTTCAGTGGTGGAACGTGACATGTGTGACACTGACTTACAGTATATTGCAAGACTGTGTTATCAGTCCTGAGCAAGGCCTTGGGCATAATGGCTAGGCTAAGGAAGACTGGGATAGTGAAAAGGATACTGTCCCAAGAATGCAAAGGGCACATTTATATAGGTGATTAACAAATCAATACAGAAGGCATCACTTTGAGTACTGTGTGCAGTTTAGTGTGTCACTGTATAAGAAGGATAAAAAAGTGTCCAAATGTCCAAAAGAGGGGAAACAAAGATGGTAAAAGGTCTAATGGGGAAGATGGATGAGGAGAAAAATTAGTCACTTGGACTGTGCATCTTGGAGGAGTCTGAGGGGAGACTTCATATAGGCCTACAAGCACAAAGGAAGCAGAGAAGGACTCATTAATCTCTTCTCTCTGGTTACCAGTTTTAGGACCCGAGAGAATGCCATGAAAATGCATAATGGAAGGGTCAGATTGGGTGTCAGGAAAAGGTCCTTCACTGAGAGGGTTGTTGGACACTGGAACAGGTACCCCAAAGCAGTGGTCACAGCAACAAAATTGTCTGACTTCAAGCTCTAGACAGTGACCTCAAGGCATGCAGTTTGATTCTTGGGTGATCCAATATAGAAATGTGGAGTCTGAGTTAGATTCAACGATCCTTGTGGATCTTTCCCAGTGATATCCTTCAGGATATTCTAGGCATTCTGCTGGGCCGTAAATCACAGATAAGTAAGATTTTCTGAGGGTGTGAAACCTGAGGGCAGACTTCTTTGCAGTGAACAGAATTTGATGAATCTTAAGATCCTAGGACAAGTAAATATATAGTAGAATCATAATACACTATCTGGAAAACATGGTTAATATTGTCAGATAAATGATCATACTACAATTACAATGAAAGTTGGAATACAGTCCCACAGTATTGAAACTATTCCACTATTTTGTTTAAAAACAACAACAACAAAAACAGAATAGAACAGAAGAAAGAATTTTTAATTCTTTAAATTTACTTGAAATCTCATTTGAACTCATTACTCACTAATTCTCAGTGAAAACTTTTTATAGACTTGCATTTTGAAGGTATTTATATGGAAGAGAAAAACAGAAACAGTAACAAATGTAAGAATAAATTAAACTGGACCTTTCTTGGAATTATATTTGTCACCATCAGCAGAAATTTTTAGATTCCAGGTCTGTTCCAGTCTGTTTTCAAGAGTCCCAACCTAGACATTCTGTCACTATATTAAGCTCAGAAGTCTCCACTGGATTTTTGTGTAATATCACAAAAAAGTAGGCAGCAGGCTCTGTGCCATGTTAAATGAGGAATGGGAACTCTCCAAAGTGCAATTTATTTTGACAATAGTGATGTGAACTAATTGTATGAGCTTTTAAAAGAGACACTTACTTTACAGTTGTTTATAATGAGAACTACCCTTTGGCAGTAGTATGTCATTATTTGTCCTAAAAATAAAGTAGAGTTAAATAGCCTGTCAAAAAACAGAAAGGAGTACAGCACTCTAATCTTGCATTTATGTGTGACTCTATCTTTAGTATCAGATTACAGATATATGCCTGATTTCATTCACTTTGATTTTCTGATTAAGAAATGTTAACTTTCTTCCATTAGCTGAAACAGAGACATGATTTTTTCTTCCTTTCAGTATTCAAGAAGACAATACTTACTTTTCCCCAGATGACGATTGTCTTCCACTTTGGCAAGATCAGTTTGGGGCAAACAGAATGTTGGTGTTCCATTCAAATATGCTGTGTATGATATTCACATAATAATAGATGTAAGTTGATCATGAAGTAAATTTCATATTCCATGTACAAATAAGCTTTCCCTTGAAAAAGATAGAAAAAGAAGGGGAGGATAGAAAAAGAAGGAGAGGTCCCTTCCAACCCGGGCCATTCTGGTGATCTGGGTGATTCCGTGATCTGGTGATCCAGGTGATTCTGTGAATATCCTGAGAAAAGGTAGTATCCAAACTGTAAAATAAACTCTTGGAAAAATCATATACTGAAGGGAAAAAATAAATAGAAATTTTGAAAGATTGAAAAATGGTATTAGATTAAAGATGAGCAATAATTTTTTGCTTTGTTTTGTTTTGTTTTCCTACTCTTGTTTTGACTACTACATGATGACAGAGGAGTTGCCTCTTTTGAAGAGCTGAAAGTAGGCAGAGATCCCAGATGAGTCAGCTTTCTGTCATTAGTCAAAATCTGTATAGATCTGAGACCAAACGGTAGTTTGAATGTTCCTTAGATTTTTTTTTTATTTATTTTTTTTTTGGGTCAAAGGAAAAGGCGGATTCTCAAATGATGTGTGCTACATTTTCACTTATCTAAATAATTCACCTCAGATCAAGGAAATCTTCTCTTCTTTGTGCAAATGGTTTTCATAGTGGGATCACAAGAGTCAGAAGATTTAGTCCATGTAGATAAACAAGTTTTCTGACCAGAACAATTACATGATTTTATCAAAGTAGTGGCTAGGCAGATCTCCTTGTTTTCAGTGTACCTGAAATCTTACATAGCTTATGTACTGTAATGGAAAATATGTAAGTTGCTCTGAAAGTAATACCTCCTATTTATTTCCATGGAAACCACAATGGCTACAAAGAGCACAATAACAGTATTTGATATAGCAAATTCTCAGGTACAAAATGCTGTTTTTCAGCTTAGTCACTACCATCAGCTGTGAATTTTTATCAGCAATAAACAAGAGCCTTCATGCAGTACTTGTAACAAACTGTACCAGCGGAGATGACCCACTGTTCTTGTCAGCACTGCTGAAATGCTCTTCTCACTGCCTCCCTGTGCTCACATTCACTCTACGGTCTCAACTTTCTACAATCACTGACAAATGTCAGTGAGTACATTTCTTTTCATGTGGAGGAATTCAATGACACTTCTTTGCTTCATATGCATTTCCATGCCAGACACCATTTTGTCAGACTGCCCTTTTACTACCATCTGTCAGTGGCAATAAAATTTAGCAGAATACTGACAGGACTGTAATGCTGTACCACCAACATCCACCTCTGGTGTCATGTGCCAACATAATAAAATAGAAGGCACAGACTTTCAGAGCAGCCTTCATACATAGTAGGAGTCTGTTAGTTCTGCAGTATGCAAATGGAAAAGTCATAAATGGTACTGTATTTTGTTAGTAAACAGTAAGGACGATTACATCCAGCTTTTTGACTATTTTCCAGTTTATTCTATTCTTGGTATTTGAGGATTTCTTTTTAGGAATGTGTAAGCATTACCCCCCAAATCCATACATATAAACAAAAAGTTACCATTATAAGGAAATTTTATTTCGTACATATGAATCCTATAATTCTATAATGTCAGCTTTCTCCCATTTCATTAATCAAAATCTATTCATAAAATAACTAGTCAACCGGAAAATATACACAGATGAACATTTTCTCCTGTTCTGTCATAACTTGTGCCATGACCATGCTTTTTACTTTTCAGCACTTTAATGACTTTCTTCTACAAATTTTTCCATAGTCATACATAATAGCTAAGCACCCCATGGTGAAAATAGAAGCTGAATAGCCTTGTGCCTGCAGTCTTCCTGCAAAGTTAGCAGGTTTTTGATTGACTCTAGCAGGTTTGGGGAAATGACCATTTCAGACAGGACACAGTCAAGCAGAAAATGGGCAGATGCTGTAAATTACATAATCAGTATAAAGAAAACTCATCTGCCATTTATAGAACATGAGGTTAACTGATGGAATACTGACTGATTCATGCTAATTTAATGACAACTTCTAACCATCTGGCTAGAAAGCTGTATTTTACAAAGCCCTAATGGTGACCCACATAAGTTAGTCTAAAAAAAGATTTGGTGAGTTTAATAATGGATTATACATCAAAGCAAGAACTCATTACTGTTACAAGTAATGAAATATTTATTTTTAATCTGACAGTTCTACTACTTCTAAACAGTAAGAGATTACACTGTGAAGCAGCATATATGATAAATGACTGACTACTTTTCTGCTGTGCTAGTAAACACATAGTTTTCTGAACCTTATGCTTTCATTACTGACAATATGAATCAGTGGGAAGGAAATAGAACCTCCTTTTTCTTTTTCAGATTTTCCAGCACCAGATCTTCCTTGGCTATTTGGACTTATTTTGCAGTCATGTTAGACATCATCCATGTTGTTTGCTTCTTTCTATTCAGCATGAGTTCACAAATAGTCAAAATCTTGCAGCCCAGATAGTGCCCCTCATGATTTTGCCTAAAACATTCTTGTAGAATGTCACTGAAAAAAGGAAATAGAAGAAAAAAAAAAAAAAAAAGTAATTCAGAACATAATTTGGCTGACAAAAGCAATGAAACAATAACCATTCAACTTTCTATGCATGGAAAGGTTTTTGTTGTGGGACAGGGAAGCTGATGGGCTGTCCTCTGTGAGAAGTTCAGAAGCTGCACATTATAGATACAAGCCAGTTCCACCTGGTTTCAAAAGGGACCTGCTGCTGTCCAAAGCAGAGACAGTGAGAGGTGCTGATTTTGCCTCTGTAAGAGCATATTTAAGAAAGGAGAAAAAATCTGCTGTGCAGCAGCAGCTGGGAGAGATAAATGAGAAAATGTAAAGTGAAACATCTCTGCAGATGCAAACATCAATGCAGAAGGAGGAGGAGGAGGTACCCCAGATACAGAAGCAGAAGTACCCTGCAGCCCATTGAGATACCTATAGTAGGCTGTCTCCCTCCAGGGGTAGCATGTGGAACAGATCTCCACAGTGAAGCCCATGGACGAGCCCATGGGGGTGTGGGTGGATACAAACCATTGAAGGCCCATAGAGAAGGTTCTGGGACAAACCTGCAGCTTCTGGAGTAGAGTCCATGTGGAGCAAGAGGTCTGAGAAAGCTACTGGCCATGGGGGACCCATTCTGGAATTCACTGTTCTTGAAGAATGGCCTCCATTCTACGGACCCATATTGGAGCAGTTATTGAAGAAATGCAATCTGTGGTAAACTGATGTTGGATTAGTTTAGGAGAGATGGAATCCCATTGGAGATAGTATATGCTGGAGCAGAAGAGGAGAGTTAAGATGAAGGAGTGTAAGATATTATTCTGCTAACATCAGTGTCTCAAAGCTTGCTGGGTACACAGATGGCCTTATACAAGTCCAGGCAAGTCCTGAGCAAAAGGTTGTGAAATCCTTTGTCTGGAGAACTTTGATGGACAAGGCCAGGGGCAAGGAGAGGAAGATAAGCTGCAGCTAAATAGCTGTGAAGCGGTCTTTTGTGTGGACTTATCTCAGGATGATGGCCATCTCGGGGGATAGTCACATGACTCTTGCTCAAGCGCCCAGGGATGTCACGTAGGCAGGAGGAAAAGGAGGATAAAAGGAGGAACCGAAAACCATGAGGAAGGTGTCTGCCATCAGATCCCTCACCACGGAATTCCTGCGTGCTGGCGGACTCCCCTGGGCCTGCTACCTGAGTCCTGCCGCTTCCTCCTGGATCGGCTCCGCGACTTCCTTCTGCCACCTGCTTGCTGCCCAAGGCCGGCCATGCTGCTTCTCTCTCCCCCCCTGCTGCTTCTACCTCGGACCATCGAAACGTCGTGCAACGGGATCGCTGCTGGATCCTGGTGGTGACTATCCCCGCTTTACGCAATTCTTGCTTCTTTCCTCTCTTTTCTATCGCCCTCCTTCCCTTCCCCGTCTCCCTGATTAGGATTATAATAAACTGGTCGGACCAACATTTGAACCGTTGTTTCTTAATCTCACGCCGGGTATATAATATTAAAAGAACCTCATCTCCCTCCTATAAATCGGAGCGAGACAAGGAGCAACAAAGATGAAGCATTACGCACTGACCATAGTCCCTTCTCCCTGTTTCCTTATGCTGCAATGGAAGAGGAGTTAGAAGAAAGTGTTTTTAGTTTGCTTTAATTTCTCACTGCTCTAGTTTGTTATTAATTACAAATAAATTATATTAATCTCCTTACACTGAGTCATTTTGCTCACAACAGTAATTGTTAAGTGGTCTCCCTGTCCTTATCTAAACCCTTGAGCTCTTTTCCACTGTATTTTCTCCCCTTCTTCCTTTGGAAATAAATAAAAAGACAACTTTGATGACTTTTAAGAATCATCTTTTCTAGGTTCATTTAGATTGAATGTAAAAAAAAAAAAAAGTTTGAAATAGTGTCTTGTGTACAGTTAAATATATATATATTCTAAAAGAACAAAACAGGTACTTTGGAATGGTACATAGTATTTTGGCAGAGCATGCAACTCACAAACTAGCATCAGTGTAGAATAAATGTTTTAGACAAGAAGACAAAGATAGACAGTAAAATTTCAAAGATTATCTTCATGTCATTTTTCAGTTTTCTCATAAATATCTATAGAATGTAATGAGAACTGCTGCAAAATTAATGCCTCCTATTTTATTATGTTGGGCCACAACATCAGAGGCAGATGGGGGTGGCATGGCAGTAGAGGCTGAACATTCACACCAGTATACCATTAAATTTTATTGCTGTGGGATAGATGGAAGAAGAGAAGTCTAACAAAATGGTGTTCGATATGAAAGTGAATATGAATACAGCATCCCGGCCTGCATTAGAAACAGTGTGGCCAGTAGGAGCAGGGAGGTAGTCATCCCTCTGTACTCAGCACTGGTGAACTGTATTCAGTTTTGGGCCCTTCACTACAAAAAAGACACTGAGGCCCTGGAACATGTCCAGAGAAGGGCAACAAAAAGGACCTGGGGAAATGGCCGCAAGTTGTGCCAGAGGAGGTTTAGGTTAGACATAAGGAAGAACTTTTTCTCTCAGAGAGTGGTTAGACACTGGAATGGTCTGCCCAGGGAGGTGGTGAAGTCACCGTCTCCGGCAGTGTTCAAGAGGCATCTGGATGAACAGCTATGAAATATGATTTAGTGCTTGTGGTAGCGACAGTAATGGGAGGACGGTTGGACTAGATGATCTTGCAGGTCGTTTCCAACCTTGTGATTCTATAATTCTATGATTATATGATTCTATGATTTTTGAAGAAAATGTGTATAACTGAGTTCCTCCCTGAGAAAAAAAAATTAAACTCATTGACATTCATTGATGCTTGCTGAAAGTGTATGGAGACCAAATAGTGAATGTTATCACAGTGAAGCAGTGGGTAGTATATTTCACCAGTGGTGACAACATATGAAAGACAAGACACAATCTGGTCACTCATGCACAGCTGTCACGCTACAAAGTGAAGAGCATCTTGATGGAATGGAAGGATTATGACTAGGGAACTGTGTAAGAGCTGAACTTTGGATTCAGTGCACTGGAAATTATGGTGGCATCATTGGGATACTGAAATGTTTGCTGCAGGTGGGTCCCATGTATGCTCAAACAGGAATAGAAAGAAAACTATATGCAAATTTGTAAGGACCTATTGAATCAGTACAAGACTGAAGGTGACTGTTTCCAAGATTACCTGTGACAAGATGTGGTGTCATTGCTACAAACGTGTTAAAACAGCAGTCCATGGAGTGGCGGCATGTGGATTTCTCACACCAAGCGATACCTCATAACGCCAGGCCCCATACCAGTTTGAAGACCATGGAGCACATTGTTAGTCTTGGCTGGACTGTCCTGCCATACTTACTGTGGAGTTTGGATTTGGTGCTTTCTGACTTCCATTTGTTCTATATCTTTCTCTTTTCTATCCCAACTTCATGTTGGAGTATTCCAATATGTTTTCTAAAATTAGGATATCATTTGTTAGTTATGTTTACTTGTTTCTTAAATATAAAATATTTTAGAAATAAGCATGCTAAATACTAAAATGGCAGTTCTTTGATTTCTATCATTCATTTAGATCTGAGACAAGAAGTAGGTGCACTTTCTCAGATAATATCAAATCACAAGAAAAGAAAAAGATGTGGAATTTGTTCCAGGCTGCTACTGTAGAAAAAGCTGTGGTTTGTAAGGCATATTTCTGGAAGCAGTATCTAAGTGAACTGTTTCAGTTTGCTTACAATGCCTTTGCTCAGGATGAGATGATTGTGGGTGTGGGAGAGCGAGTCACCAAAGATCTTATCAGACTCTTTGATAGACCCTATCTCTGTGAAACACTGGGAGTCTGGAATATAAGACAGACAAAACGGTGCCTGTCTGCAACTAAGGGTAAACAGGAGGTTCTGTTTGTATACATTGTTAATCTTATCACACTTAAGAAACCTTTCATCCTTTATCACTGTTGTTTGGGAGAAGGTAGGCCAATTAACTGATTAACTGGGGTTTAATTTGGGCAGTAAGAAACCGGATGAGGTTCAACAAAAGCAAGTGTAGGGTTTTACACCTAGGGAGGAATAATTGCATGCACCGATACAGGTTGGGGGATGAGCTGCTGGAGAGGAGCTCTGCAGAGAGGGACCTGGGCGTCCTGATGGACGACAGGTTGGCCATGAGCCAGCAGTATGCCCACGTGGCCAAAAAGGCCAATGGCATTCTGGGGTGCATTAAGAAGAGCGTGGCCAGCAGGTCGAGGGAGGTGATCCTCCCCCTCTACTCAGCCCTGGTAAGGCCTCATCTGGAGTACTGTGTCCAGTTCTGGGCTCCCCAGTACAAAAAAGACAGGGGTCTCTTGGAAAGAGTCCAGCGGAGGGCCACAAAGATGGTGAAGGGCCTGGAGCATCTCCCCTATGAAGAAAGGCTAAGTGACCTGGGTCTGTTTAGCCTTGAGAAAAGAAGACTGAGAGGGGACCTGATCCAGGTTTATAAATATCTGAGGTGTGGCGGCCATAGTGGTGAGGCCAGTCTCTTTTCAGTGGTACGTGGAGACAGGACGAGGGGAAACGGACATAAGCTGCAGCATAGGAAGTTTTGCACGGATGTGCGTAAGAACTTCTTCACGGTGAGGGTGACGGAGCACTGGAACAGGCTGCCCAGGGAAGTTGTGGAGTCTCCTTCTCTGGAGATATTCAAGTCTCACCTGGACGCCTACCTGTGCAACCTGGTGTAGGGAACCTGCTTTGGCAGGGGGATTGGACTCGATGATGTCTAGAGGTCCCTTCCAACCCCTACAATTCTGTGATTCTGTGAACTGATTGGACAGGAATTTCTTGCTTGTAATTGAATGATATATAAGATGTATGTTGAACACAATAAAGAAGAACTATTCTGAGAACTATTCTGATGCTAGAAGAAACTGTGAGAGCTCTCTAACTCGACTGAATGCCGACATGTAGGAAGGTTTTTTCAGTCTGTATAAAAACTACAGTGTCTCTACAGAATCACATTTAATAAAGAAAAATAAAATGACAGTAAGTATCAACAGAAAATGGTTTATGTTTTCTTGATAGCTTTAATAAAAAATTTCTTGAAAGCAAAAGATGCAACTTTTTTGTTAAATAAGTGCAAATAATCTGATTGTTTTCATTGCTTAAATCATAATTCCTGTCAAAGACTCACTGAAAGTGTTTCCAGGCATCAAAACACTTTCAGTTTCAATTCACTGAAAGTTTTTCCACGTATAATCTTATCTTGATGTGGTATTTTTATAGCAGGAGAAACAGAAAAAAATCTTTTCTTTAAGGAATATAAGTCTTGTAAGACAACATCAAGATAAAAATGTGAAGAGTAAAAATTGTTTTAAATTTTCTCTAAACTTGAACTTATTTCTTTCACTTCCCTTTTAATCAGTATCTTTAAACATAGTATGTCTTTCCAGAGTGTGGCTGCTATTATGTTGGAGAACCATGCACAATAAAAATTACTTTACTGATTTATATATACATTTTTAAGCTTTATGAAGCATACAAGATGTTTTCAAGTGAAGTATTAGCTTTATTTTCCAGTATATAAATAGATATTATTTCTCCCTACAGCAGTTTGCATTGTGCTTCTAGTACTTGGATAGTGATATAGATTTTCTTCTTTATTATTTTTTAAGTTCAAGGCAATACAAATCTCACTTCAGTAAATTACTATCTAAAGAGCATGGGAGAAGTAGTAAAACTGCCTTTCTAAAAAAAAACAACAAATATTTGATTACATTAGGCATAGACACAAGAGGGCTGACATGTATGTATGGAAACGTTGCTCATTAGAACAACTTAGCTATAGTAAAGATTCACAGATAAGTACCTTAAATGAAATATCGAGATTGTGTATCATCTTCCATTTTGTCCCAAAACACATATATCAACAAGCCATATTGAACATTTGGATGAAGTACATTAGCGTAGTTCTAACACTGGAAGCTTTGAAAGCAAATTCGTTAAATAATAAAATGCTTATCTGTACACACAAAAAAAGTCACAGAGGCTCAAATTGGAGGCCTATCACATGTGAACCCTCAGCCCATCAAAGGCCCTTCTCCACAAACTCAGGGAAGTACAGGAACTAGAAGCAAGTAGGAGTTCATGTTGCAGACTGCCAGGGAAAGAAAATCTTATTTGAACTTCTCACAGGGCAGTCACAGCAGTCATTAGCTCCATCATGTACATGAAACACATCAAAATGATTAATACAGAGAAGCTCTACAGATCACTCTTTGGTATAAGAATGGTTGTTGCCAAGAAGTTTGGTAGACATTATGGGATAATGGGAAGAACATTTGAGGATTGCACAGGATTTATTATGGGATGCGTAGGGGCAGAAACAAAGGTCAGAAAAGAAAGTGATTTAAGTGATTTATGGAGAACCAAATATAAGAAATCCAAGGATAAGGGAATAAAAGTGTATGTTAATATGTAAACATAAGATGGTCATAATGCTTGTCTGGCCACGAGCTCTCCCTGATCACTGCATTCAGTCATATCTCTTTATTAAATTCCATCTTTAACTGTTTTCTGGTACAAATGCATATCTGTGTATGAGGTTCTGTACTGCCAGCAACTGGAGTGAGTACAGGTCTGTGTACTCAACTTATATGTCTAGTTTTTTTGTAGCAAGGTGCTTATTTGGTAAAGATCAAATCATTTTCACTGGAATGGCCTGCCCAGAGAGATGTTGAAGTCATCGTCTCTGGCAGTGTTCAAGAGGCGTCTGGATGAGGAGCAACAAGATATGGTTTAGTAGCTTGTGGTAGCAATGGTAATGGGAGGATAGTAGGACTAGATGATCTTGCAGTTCCTTTCCAACCTTGTGATTCTATGATCCTGTGATCCTATGATCCAATGATTTTGTTGTAATGTTCTTAAATATTTTGTAAATAAGTCCGTTCCTCACTCTTTTTTTTTTTTTTTTTTGAAGGAGATTTCTGTCACCTTTTTGACATTTGCATGACTTGAGGCTGACTTTAATTATGAACTCATGTTTATTAATCACACGACGGTAACAAAAAATTTGCCAGCCTTAACCCATGTATGGTTTGCCATTTTATTTATGGATGAGTCTCGGTGGAAAAAAAAAATAATAATAACTTGTTGTCACAATCATGTTGCTTCTGGAAAAATGGGTTTGTTACTCAGTGTTCAATGAGCCAATTCTCAAATACTCAGGAGATATTTTGTTTTTTATTCAGGCCCAGGTGCTGGTGGAAGTTTTCACAAACCAAGAATAATAATGCAAGTTTTTTTACTATATTTATACATTAAATTCCCAAGTATTCCACTTAGCTAATACAGAAGAAACACCTACTATCTATATATTAAAGGTTAAGCAGTCATGATACCCTATCCCCTTTTGGCTACTTTCCCGTCCATCTTAGCGTCTGTCTGTTCATCTGTGTGTCCAAACAGGGTTGCCTGGGGGTCTTACGTGACCCACAGTGACTGTCTGGAAGTGTTCTTCTTACTCTTTTTATCCTTATAGGGTCACTAAGAATAACCTGAACAGTTCTCCTCTCACCAGTTTTTCAAGAGGAACAATTGTCCTTGATTAATCTGATAACATCAGTGGCTAAGATATTCAGGTTTAGTATAAGCAGTACTTGATCAAAGGATTCTGTGTTCACGCTGATGAAGCACAGACAATAACCCCTTCTTTCCAAGTGAAGATTATTATTTCCATTACATGTATCTCTCCCCTTAGAAAGTTTTGAAATATCTACCTGGTATCAAAGTGACTTAGCTGCGTAACTATGCTGTTAAACAGATCTGTAGCATCATTTTGTTTTCTTAGAAGCAAAAGCATTTTTTAGTCTTTGAAACAATGGATTACATGGTATCATCCGTTCTAGTTTCTTGTATTCATAGGATTAACAACCCATAAGTAGTAACTGGGATATATATACATAGATTATTGAATTTAAATTTTCCATTTTCCATTGTTGTGATTGGTAAAATAATTCCCGAGAAGGCATAAACACATTTAAGATAACGTGCTTTCGAAAATCATAGCTAAAGATAACGAATGGCATTTTTCAAGACAAATACATGTATCATGACCTTAGACAGTTTGTTTAGAGATAAAAAATCATTCTTATAAAAAACATTTTCATTCATCTCATTTCTAATGGGTTTAGAAATGTTGTTTGTACTCTCTTAAAAGACTTCAGACTTTAAATATGTTAAAAATATTGCTTATTAGAATAAATGCTTTCTTTTAATACTCCCTTTTTGGCCTGGGACTGATATATCAGGAAGACAAGGCAAGATAATTCCTTTTGCGTTTCTGCTATACACTTCACTTCAAAATACTACTGCAAACTTCTCACATCATTAATCTTGTCTTCTCTTTTATGTTTTTCTTTCTCCTTAATGCTTGATTTCTAAATATCACATACATATTGTATGAGGAAATGTGTACAGTTTCCTTATAATGAATTATGTTTTGGTGGAAAAAGTATTAATATTTAAGATTTTTGAGGTCTGAATAAGTAGCCTAACCCAACTAAAAGGACATTCCTTTCAACTAAAAGCTGTGATTGCTTTCAACTCTACACATCTGAGCTAGTATAATACTAGATATTTCACTACAACAACTTCTACCAAGAATGGGCTTTACTTCTCGTCAGTTGTGGCAGGCAACAAGCTACTTGAGTAATCAAACCCTCCCAGGCATGGACACCTATTCTTATTAATATTTAAATGATTGCCTGGTCTCCATCCTTCCTAGAAATGAGTACCTGGTCTTTTCAACGTATGAAAAATTTTGTGGAGTCTACATGGAATCTTGGTTTTGTAAATACTGGAATGATATTTTTCTTCCCCTCATTCTTTTTTTTTTTTTTTTTTTCAAACAGTAAGTCAAGTCTTTACAACCACATGGCAAGATAGGGGGAGAATAGCTGATGTTTGAGTATTATTTGATTATCATCATAGTTTGTTAAGCTTCTGAATGGCCAATTAAATTGTACTTGCTTTATTATTCACTTTGAGGCTCAGTATCTTCCAACATTGTTAGGATAGTAAATAGTGAGTTGCAAGAGATTTTTTAATTCATTACTCTTTCCCATCTTTAGAATTAATCATAGAAGGCACTGGGTTTTATTCTACAGATTCAGGTTAGGCACAAGCTCTCATTTGTAAGAGCAAAGGATATGCCTGAACGAGACCTAACAGTATCTCCTTGTTTAAACAGAAGTCTTGCTGTCACTGTGTCTGGGTAGGAAGGAAAAAGAAAATGACATTTCACTATCTGAAGGAAACCTGAAATATTCTCAGTACTGATTATGTATTTTCTTGTTTTCTCATGCTGTCCTCTGTATAATCATTCTTCATCACTTATTCAAAACCTAAAATCCACTAACATGTAATGTTTCAAGTTGGAATTAGATTGAAGTCTGTTAAACAAATAAGATCAAAAAGAAAGTGATGGATTTTGAAATTTGAAAAGTTGCTCCTAGTAAAACTTGTTTAGTTCAAAAAAATAATAAAAAGCTAAGTTCTTGTGACAGAATTTCAGGCTAGATTAAAATATAGATTCAGTGTTTGCTTGTTTGTTTGTTTTTCCCAAAATTAAAATTTCATGCAAATTTCTTGAATTTTAGTTTATAAATAAAGTAATGCCAAACAAACTTGTTGGTTCTTTCATTATTTTTGAATGTCAATTTCAGGCATTTTATGTATATATCATGATATATACATAAATTTACATTTGTAAATTTACACTTGTAAATTTAAACCATATATCGACATTATTATAGACATTTATTTTATGGAATTTATGCGACTATTAACTAAGGTGGCTGTGTTAATTCAGCTGTTTTGAGAAATATCTGAAGACATTTCCTCATATTTTCTGTATTCATACAAAATTCATCCTTCAGATATCCATAAATACGTGCCTACGATTGTCTGAAATCTGAATCATCTCAAAATGAAATTATAGTGAAACAACAGCCATTTCAGATGTATGGGATATCTATAGGCTTTATATGGGATAGGGTTTGTTGACAGGAAGATATTGAGACTCATGAGAAAGTGAGATTCTCCTTCCCAGAATGCTACAAACAGGCACTGAAGGATCCATGTAGTGTCACAGTCCCTAATGGGAATAACCTTGGACTCTCCCTGTCCCCTTTTCTCTGGTTCTCTTCAGGGCTAGCATCCACTTATCTGAAAAAAGAAAAAAGAAAAAAAAAATATATATATATATATATATATATATATATATATATATATATATAAATAATAATAAATAACCAGCACAAAATTCCCAACAACACAAGAGGAAGCACATGGCCAGCTTTTCAGTAAACTGTCAAGTTTATGTTACTTTGCTTTTCCAACATGTGGCAGAAATGGGCAGCATGTGAGTGTTCTGCTTTTCAGATATCTGTTTCCTCTCAGTCATATGAAAATGCTATACTTAACATAAAAAAAAAATAAAAAAATTACATGTGCTAGTGCTTAGTAGTATAACCTATACTGCTACAATTTTTTTTTTTTTTTTTTTTTTTTTTTTTTCTCCATTGAATCATAAGATGTCTGGAAGGGACTTAAAAGTTCCAGTCCCCCTGCCATCAGTAGAATTGCCAGACACTAAATCAGGCACTATAATAGATTGCCCATGGCCCCATCCAGGCTGGCCTTGAACAGCTCCAGGAATGAGGCATCCACAACTTCTCTGGGCAACAAGGTGCTGTGTTTCACCCTCCTCTGAGTAAAAAATGTCATCCTGAACTAAATCGCTCCTCTTTCAGTTCAAATGGACTTCCCCTTCACTATCAGTCTGAGTAAAATGTTATTCTCCTTCCTGTTTATAAGATCCTTTTAAGTGCTGAAAGATTTAGGTCTCACGAGTCTTTTCTTCTAAAACGTTGTTATCCAGCCTTTTGGCTTGCCTGGGCCACAGCTGAGAGATCAAGATTTTCTTTGGGTTGCATATATAAAACATATGATATATGTAATGCATATAAGAAACAAAACTTTTTTATTATTACTAAAAGAGAAAAAATGGAGAACAACAAAAATGTAAAACTACTGGGATGTTTGACCTTGTTTTTTTTGAAACAAATGCATCAGGGTTGTTCGATGGCAATAGTTACTATTCCTAGTGAATTCTTAAAGTGTTTGTCAGAGATTTCTGATGAAATATTTCTCTCCTTATGCTTTATCCTTCACAATAATGGTTGAAAATGTATGTGCTGACAAAAAGGAATTACATAAATAAGATGTGACTGTGAAGTGAGGGATATGTTTGGCTGATAAGACAGGGCTTATGAAAATCTGGTAAAGAGACATGACCAATTTATTTTATTTTATATTATTTTATTTACTTATTTATTTAGGTATAATGTCTGATTGCACCTCTACAAATTCCATGTGATAATTTGCAAGGAATGTAGAAATGTACTTATGTTGATTAAAAATGGAACCATAAATACGTACAAAAAAGATTATTATTTTTTTTTTTTTTTAAATCTTGAAACTTATTCTCCAGCTACTTACAAAAAGCATATTTTTCACTGTCTTCAGGACTGTGTTTAGTCAAGGTATCAAAATGAATGAAGTTATTTGCTATAACTTGAGTTTCCTTTTTTTTTCATTTAAAATGCTGTTATTGTTTGAAATGAAACACAGAAAATCACCTTCAAGACATGTGTTTAGGTAATTTAAATGAGCAGCCAAATCCACCAAAAATGTTTTAGAATTTTCAGAATAATTGTGTTTGCTAAGCTCCATTCGCCTGCTACATAAGTTTCACACATTTTCTCTCTTCAGTAGTAACCTTGTGCTGTGGCTGCTCACATTTTTACACAGAATTTTTCTATGCATATGTGTGATGTATATGCACAAAAAATTCTGGAAATAATATGAATTCTATGGAGTAAAGGAAAAATAAATGTCCATGAATTTATAGTAGAAAAATAAATGAAGATAATCACAGTATATTGAAAAGATAATTAATAGAAAGTGCTGATATGTTTTCCAAGGATAGGTGCAGATGTCTGTGCCTATAAGGAGGTACATCCATCTGTACGCACAACAGTTTAATTACTATATGACAGCGTCCTTCAGAAAGCAATGCAGCTGAGTTTGGAGTAAATGGAATAAAAAAGACACATTTCTCAATTAAGCTAGCAATTTATTTGTACTATAATATCCTAGACTATGCTATCCACATCCTTTTTCAGATATTTTTTAAAGTTCTCTTCCTTTTTGAAGATGGAAAGAGATGGGCTTACTTGCCTGGAACCTTCCTGCTTAAGCAACACTGAAATGTTCTGAATTTATATTAACAAGTAAAATTGTATTCAGAATATCTCAGGAAATGTTCTATCGCTGTTTTCGGAATAAATCACTTGGTGGAGATGGAAGAAGGGAGCATTTCAAAATGCAGTTCAGGCCAAAACTTCTTGAGAAAGTGTTCTTCTAAAAGGCACAAATATTTGACATAAATGGAAATGAAAGTATTTTACATAAACGGAGTGTCAACTGAAATGCTGTTAAAATTTCAATCAAAAAGTTATGTCAGAGAACTGAATATGCTGTGAATGATAATGTAAATTAAATGTTGGTGAACTGTCACCTCTGAGAAACTGTCTGATTCCTTTCATTATCCATAAACAAACTATCTGTTTACAGGCTGGTTCAGCCCAGTTCCGTGACTAGCAGTGCAGGGGGACAAACAGACCCACAACCCAGGAAAGGGAAAAAGGAAAATAGGGAAAATGATAGAGAGATGGCCCTAAAAATAAAAACAACAGCAATGATCTGAAGAGAAACAAACTAATTTACTAAATAAGATATCAGAATGCAAGATAACACACTATAATACAATATGATACAACATAATTAGAATTGAAGGTAATAAATCAAATAAAATGAGTGCCCAAAAACTGAAGGCCTTATTATAATGCTGAGGTAAGATTCCTAGTCTGGACAAGCAGAAAAGAGGGGTCTCGTGACTTTACCAGGGGTTTTATCTAGTCTCTGAACACAAAGTTCCCTGGGGAATGTAGTTCTCTTCTGGCACACGTACCTGGAACTAGAGCATTAACTCCTTAACTCCCAGCACACTACATGATCCTATGATGTATAACCATGATGTATAACCATGACATTTATATCCAAAATTGGGTGGAATAGCCATTTCAAAAAACAAAACAAAACAAAACAAAAAAACCCACAACCTTCTATTGGGAGGACTGTGTAACTTTTTGCATCAGTGTGCCTTTTTGTTAAAACCCTTGTTTTTAAAACCTTTAAATTCCCTTGCTTTTGAAGAGTGAAGGAAGTTCATCCTCCAGTATAAACCACTGGAGGTTCAAATATGCAGGCTAATTTCATACTCTTGATTTTATTTTAGGTTTTTAGCTTTTCTATGCAACCCTAACAGGTAAAAATACTTTTTCTGAAGCCACAGAACTCCAAAAAGTCTATAAATAATAGTCACATAGTTCCTGTTTGTTAAGCTGCCTCATTTTCTATTCAAAGGTTGTAAATCCTTTAATGTTCAAGAGATGTTCCACCAATAATTTCATTTTTTAAGTAAAAGATGGAAGTACTTCATGGTGTTCTTTTCCTTTTCCGCTTTACATTTCTTGTTGGTCCAGATTAATTTAATTTTAATTTTTAATTAAAAATTTTTAATTTGATTTTAATTTTTAGAGCTATATTTGTTCTTTTAGTATTAAAAAGCATTTTTTAAAAAGATTTGCTATACTCAGAATATGACTGCTTTATAGTGAATCAGAAAATATTTTTAGTGAGAGCCGTTCATCATTTCCAACATGGAAACATTTAAATATGTCTTCAAAAACAACAACAAAATTATTCACTTACACTTTTCATGAAATTTGCACTTTTCATGAAATCTTATTTCTAGAATGCCCAAATTGCATCTTTTAAATTCAACTATTAAGTATAGCATATGCACATCAAATAAATTATTATTTTTTATTCTATTTTAAATTAAGTAGCGGCAAAGTAATGTGAAAAAGAAAGTAGAAAAAGTAATACATTATGACAAATTAATTTTAAATTTTCTACTGAACACTTTTTCTAAATCTTTGTTTAAAAATAATTAAAATATATAATGATTATGTTGCTGAAGTAATATGAGTAAAAGGTAAAAAAAAAAAAAAAAATGTTCTGAGATAAGATGGAAGTTAAAGTTAAAAGGGGATCTCTACAACTGAGATTCTCCCAACTGGTGTTATTGTTACACTGAAATTATAATAATAGCAAAATATACATAAATAGCTTGAATTTGTACTAAATTGTATGTTAAGGGGAGATGAGATTACTATTTGGAAAACATGCAACTTAGCTACTATCTCCAAATCCTCTACTCCAATCTCTTCTACTTTGCCCCTCTTTGCTGTTTAGTGGAAGTAATGTCACTCATTTCAGGCTCTTGGTGCCATGCTGATACAATTTCAACTATGTAGTAGATTGTTACCATTAATGAAGTTAGTAAGTTCTTATTCATGTTAAAAAATAAGGACATAAAAGCAAACAAAAAAACAAAACCTTTTGCAAAGCCAAATTGCTTTAGCTATTTTATCAAACCTTGACAAAATCAGCCTAAATTTTTTCCTGAAATGTAGAAAGATTTTGTCTCCATCTTTGGGTATCAAAATCCATCCTTCTTTATTTTGGTGAAATAATTCAGTCGAATTTGACATGAAAAATAATCAGAAAAATATGTATTTTAAATAATTTAAAATAATATATTGAGAAAAAAAAAAACTACGAAACTAAAAAAAAAAAAAAAAGTTATCAATAAACAATGATACCAATAATGATTTACATGGATGATTTACGTCTTATTTTTATTTGACTACAGCCTATGTGAAAAACAGAAACGAAGATGACAATAAAAAAGCAGAACAAGGAAAGGAATAAGCATGCACAGCAATAATCATTTGAGAATTTGTACAGTAATAATCAGTTTGTCTCTCAATACCATTTCACAAGCCATCACCTATATAAATCTCCACACAAAAATGCAAACAGAAAATGTATATTTATTGTATAAGACTGAACATTAGTGTGCATTAACATGGATTTCATTTGCTTTGTATTCAAGAATTTTGATGCCTTGTCTCTGACAGTAGCAATTGAAAAGTCACTGAGTAATAAAGGACAAAAGGTAGTGTCACAGACATTCTAGCAGCATTTTATGAGAACAAAAATGGAATCCATATTATAGAAATTAATAAATTTGATTTGTAATTAAGTCACATATATTATCTGTGGTGTCATTGTAACGAGTTCAGTATATGAGTTGAAAATATATGCTGAACTTCTAGAAAAACTTACATGCTATATATTTTTTAGACAAAGAAAATCAAACATTGTGAAATACCTAATTAGTATGTAATTGAAAATGCTATTTCTACCTGAATTTAGTCCCTATATTTTTATATGTGAGAAGAATAACTGACTTTTTATAGTCTTCAGTATGAAATGACAATTAAAATAAGTGTGCTTATCTGTCTTTCATTAAATATATATATATTGTCAGAAATTCAGAACTGATTTATTATAAGAAAGTGATCCTTTTGTTTGTTTGATTGATTTTTACAAATACACTACTCTGCTAGTTGCAGGATATCTTCAAGGTTTAAGAACTATTTTCACACAGATATACTAGCAGAATCTAGTCCTAAAGTACAATGTATTGTTCTATAGAACCAGAAGCTACACTACAAAAATTAATTGTATTAAAAGAAAACAGACAAAATTCAAATGAAAGATTATTTAAATTAAAAAAAAAAAAAAACCTAGACAAAATAATGGACAAAATACCTCAAAACATTTTCTATTACACTACTAAATTAGCATTTATTAGTAACATGTAATTTACATTAAACAAACAGATGTAAACATATTTTATTTCACCATATATATGTATAAAGTTTCAGTATGTATATTTTTTGATTTTGTAAAAAGAATCAGATCCTTCATCCTTCAATAGAGGAAGTATATGAATGTGTTTAAGTATCATAAATGTAGTTTAATAATTTCCTTCTATATTGCAAATTGCAATGACATGTAGGTCAAAAAAAGGAAAACAGCTAACGTTCTTTCCAGATGCTCTCTCAGGCCTTCCTTTTAGTGACTGAAAGGGCTGATTCAAGCACAGTGCAACACATTATACACTTGTGCTCATATTTTTGAGCAGATGCTAGCAGACTTTGCATGACGTGCAGTACTTGTAACGCCAAAGAACAGTAGGCAGTCTGTTTTTCCCGTTTTGAAGATGATAAGCTGAGTATTCATCTCATCCTTTAATTACTAAGAATGGATAAAGTGGTTTGAATTACCAAAAAACAAACAAACAAACAAACAAAAAACCCTTCCAGGAATATTGACAAAACTGTACTTCTGAAATCAAGATAATATTGGAATCAAATTGCCTATAGAAATCAAATCTATCTGAAGAAAACTGTTCCTTTAGTAAGCCCCAACTTTCATTTTCATTACTGTAACATCGTATGTTATCTATTGTCTCAGAATAGTGTGTATTTTCAAATATTAAGAAATGTATCAGTACAAATTTTAGAATTATTAAGTTGATAAGCTCATAGGATCTTATTAATAAGAATGGAGGTTGTAAAAAATCTATTCAATTCATGATAACTTGAAATTTCATTTTAAGAAAAAGATCAATAGCATATAAGGGTGCTATTTCTCAGAGAATTTTCTAAAATCATAAAAATAGAACTTCCAGTAGCATCTTCTAGTGTGCTCTAAATACATTTGAAAATTTGAGATGGAAATTATGTTTTCATTTCTATTTTAATACTATTCTGTCAATATTCATTGTAAAATATAACAATGAGACATATTCTGAGGAGTTATTGTATTTTCATGAGCTTACAAATTTTGAAAAATTTAGTAATGTGACACAAATCATGTGAGTTTACAACTTTATTGAAAATATAAAAGATACATGTAGCACACCAGAATTTAACAATTGTTGTATGAATACTTTCATAAATGAAAGAAACTCACATAAGTGAAACTGCAGATACTAGTTAGACTTTGAACTGTAAACATATCCTGTTTGGGAAAAAAGAATTTCAAAAACTTCAATTTGAGAATACACATTATCTGTTGTTCTCAGTTATACAGTGTATGGACTACACATTTCTCAAGGAAAAATGTGAAAGGAGTTCATGTTAACTGAAGTGGAAGAAGAAAATTTAATTTCTGGAAAAGAAGCAAGTGAAGAAACTATAATAATATTATTTATATTATTTTCACATTTTATATCTCCAAGATATAAAGTGATACCAAGTAATATAATCTCCTAAACAGCTGTCGATCTTTTCATTAATATCACTGGATTTATTTTTGCATTTTATAAAATCAAAAATTAGTTAGTGTGGTATGAGTTATATTCCTGTAAATTTCCAATTCTGATTTTGTAATAAACAGACAAAAGAGTTCATTCAGTACTTCTGTACGTTCTGAGTACTCAATTGCTCTGCTATAAATAATTATGACTTGACTTATTTTTCTAGGAACTTTCATGCTTTTTCTGTATAAGATCCACTGTGAAGACCCACGCTTTTGTTTGCTATAGCAGTGTTCCTTCTAGATGTCAAAGCTGTGACCTTCATTTTTGCCTTTTGATGGTGAAACTATCCCGTTTTATGCTGAGGATCTGATGCAGGAGATGCAACTCCATAATTTTTTTATTAACTCCAATTAATCTGCTTGAAGGTTATGTGCCTGCTTGATGAGGAGTGTCTCATCTGTGTGCTGCTTTCAGGCTACCTTGCTCCTGATTTCTTCACTGCCAACAGCTCACTCTTTCGGGGACAGTAACAAGACAGTAAATTCTTGCTGTATGAACAGAGGTCAGATAATGCCCTTTACAATAATAATAAAAAAAATTTTTGCTGCTGGAGTTATTCCTTTATAAGAAGATAGAGCCTTCCAGTTTGGTTTCTACTTGACACAGAAGCAAAAGATAAGTTAAGTATAATCTTATTCAATTTACTTTCTTTACAGAAAGGAAATATTGAACATTTTCCTTTATTATATCTTGATGTGCTAATCCCAAAGTACTGGTTCCCTTAACAGTGGTGCTATAACTGAGTAGTTAGATTATGTTCATTCATGCTGACTGAAAATATGATCATTTATTGCTTGTCTACTTATAGACCATGTAGAACAATTATTATTTTTTTTAATATTTTTTTTTTCTTAAGTATACCTAATATATTTGTTACTATTTGACTGAAAACAGAGTGTAAGATTAAAAAAATTCTCTTCTTGAAGAGAATGGTCTAATTTATTTGGAGTCTGGTAAGAATAAAAAAATTAAAAAAATTAAAAAAAATGATCTAATTACCAAAATTCATTGGACAGTAGTTTGCAGTAGTTTGCAATAGTGTCTGTACCACAGCATTTATTAACAACAACAAAAAAATCTCGTGAAGTAGAAATCTGATCTTGGTCTCATTAAACCAATGAAAGTCTTGCATGCAAAGTCAAATGGAACAGAAGTGCATCCTAGAAATAAACGCCTCAGGTTTTCTTTGGTGGAAAACCTGGAATGAGCTATTGACGTAAAAGAGATTTTGATCATAAAAGCAACGAGAATGTCTTTTTTTTTTTTTGTAGTCAGTTTTTGTGCATCCTTACCTTCAGTAGAGGTCAAATCAGATGTTCAGTTACTCTCCTTGTTGCTACAGTTAACTTCCAACACAGATTTGAAACTGCCCACTTTGTAATGCTTTAGAATTGGAAATTTAATCATGTCAGTATACTTATACTTCAAGGAGTCAGAGAAGGCCCTTCCTGGTAACTCTGTGTGACATTACTGTTCCAAAGTATTCTATCTGCTGACTGAACACATGAAAACTTCCTTTGAAAAAATGTTTTAAATGTATGTATTATTGCGTACTAAATATTTATTTTTGCCTCTAGGATATAAATAACTTCTGAAGTTTCCTTGCTGGAGATACATGGAATATTAAAATATTCTCTTACTATCCATCCTTTTTGCAAGTCACATTCAAATGCAAATACCCAAAAAAGTACATTTGAAAAGAAGATATATTTTGTATTTCAAATCACAGAGCTAAAACACACAATCATATCTGTGGTTAAATATACTTAAGATATCAATTTATCATTTTTGACTTAATATTGCTATTGCTTTTAAATGGCTGTTAATATTCTACTGAAGTTTTAACTCTGCACTATTTTTTTTTCAGTTACTGCCACACCTGTATTGCCGCGTTTTCTTATGAGTTTGAACATTCTGTAGAAATTAAGTGGATATAACACAAATCCTTTCTTCACTTTGGCCTCTCAGTATTCTCATGGGTATCACCATGTTTGTATTAATGTCTTAATTAATGACAAAATTTATAATTCAAAGGAAATCCTTTTATTTCAGTATTTTCTCCATTACTATTATTCTGCTACGATTAGAAGAATATTTTAAAGAAGAATTCTATCACCTCTGTTAGTTTTCATCTTCTTTTCCCTCTAAGTTATCTTTGTACAAATATATATACCTAAGCCTGCATAAAGCACACTTGTGTATGCATTGATGGTTGGAATAAATACAAACAATTTTGCAATTTAAAGCATATTAGCTATGCATTTTGTTTTCAAATCACTTTACATGGAATATATATTATTCTACATTTAAGTAAGTAACAAATAAGTTTGTTTTTTGTTTTGTTTTATTTTTATTTTTATTTTTTTCATCTTTATCTTGTATTTATTTTTTAGGTAAGACAGACCACTACTGATAAATTCATATACGATAGGTATTGTGAATACATCTGAGGCAGACAGGAGCTAAGATCAGAAGAAAACAGCTAACACAGAATGATTAGTGTTTCAGTTAGTAGTAAACAGGAAGCACATACCATGCCTACACCCTAACCAATTAGGCAGGGAAGAGCTGCTGCCTTATGGTGCTGCAGGAGTGGGAGTGGAGCCAGGACGACTGGCCTAATTAAACAAAGGGTTATTCCATACGAGAGGACACGATGCAGAATGCTATAAATCTGTGGATATTTAACCAAGAAAGATTTTGGGGTAGGAAATAAGGAGAAGACTGCCTATTTTCCTGATCTTTAGCTGCTGTGCTCTAAATGAGTTTGATCTATCTGAAGTAGTGAAGAGACTAAGATATAGAGCAGTACTGCATAATTGACTCACATTGGTGGTTCCCCTTGTTCATTAACTAATCCTTTTCACAGAGGTTACTGAACTTACTTGTTGAGGAACGTTGAAAATGAGCATTGTCTCTTTTGCCTGAAGTAGTGGTTGGCAGTCCTGCTCATGACAGAGTGGATAGAACTAGATGATCTTTAAGGTCCCCTGCAAGCTAAGATTCCATGATTGTTTGAGCACCTCTGTGCATGAATGTTGCTCACTTGAATCTGTAACTTAGAGATAACCAATGTTTTTAAAGGCTAATTTCCTTAGAGAAAAGCGAAATTTGGAAATAATTTGGTTTCTGAAGTCACTAGAAACCTTTGGAAGAAGAACCTACTTGTGATAACACGTGTCTTCTGGAATAGTTCAGTCAAATACAATTCAAGGTTTCTGAATATTTTTCTCCACGGTTTTAGACATGGAAGTCATTTCCTTGTATTCCCTGTTTGACAGAATTAAATGATTCTCTCCTAAGACTCTACAAAATCCTCTTCTAACATCCCAAGAGGTTGCCAGCTCTTTTCATTCATTTGTGATACTAAGCTGAGAATCAAAAAAGTCTGTTTATTATATACAGGTGACCTTGGATTCTCTTTTTTTTTTTTTCTTTTTTTTTTTCCCCTTAATAAATAGGGGCTTAAAAATGAAATATAAATGCTATTTAAAAGCTTAGATTCACTCAAGAAATCAAACACTCGCTGAAATCCATTATTTTCATTTCTATGCCAAATAAGAATGGAAGACTGTTAGGCGTGAATTTAAAGGTTTTGTTGAGCATGGCCGAGAGAAAAACTTTTTATTTGTAGCATTGTTTTAGATATTTTGAAATTTTATGAATGTATAATCATGGGAAAAATTTATAATTAAAAAGTCATGAGGGTGTTACATTTAATCTTTTCTGAAGTGAGAACTGAATCTAGAAATTGAATACTGATTTGCATTATATGGTATCAAAGTGTGATGCAGAAACCTGTTTAGTCTGATCAGATTTATAATTAATCCTAAAAGTAGCCTTTCTCTTATTGCAAGTGATAAGTATGACAACATAAATTAATCAAAAAAGGGCTTCAGATTTAAAATATGCAGACATATCTGGGTAGTTGAGTTCAATTAAAAATGAACAAATTATGTAATTAATATCTTTAATATCTTTTGCAGTTGTTTTTGTTGTCAGCTCTTTAATCAGATATTCAGCCTGATTGCTTTGCTTTAAAATGCTTAGCTGGCAGAGGCAAGAGATAAGGTGGAGAAATTATTAAGAAATACATTTTATGTGAATTATGTTAGCTAATGGCAACCTTCTAGCTTTCTTATTATAAGATTATAATAAGATTCAGTATGTCAAGGTCACTTGATTATGTACTGTATAGAGAACAAGGTCATCCAAAACTGTTAGGGATACCCTTACATAATACTGATATGGATGGCAGGCACAAACCTTTGGGGAAAATGCCGAAATTTTAGAAAAAATGAGTTGTTCAAACCCAAAGCTAGCTAAAGATGTTAAATACCAGAAAGACATTAATTTTTTTGGCACTGAATTGTTTTCTTATTTGTTTGCTTGCTTGTTTTTCCACTCTCAATAGTAGCAGTTATCAACAATCTAAATTCAGTTCACTGTTGGTTGAAAGGATCTTCAATAATACAGTTTTAATGATGTTTAAATGTCATTTCTTCCAGTTTTTCTTAAATCACTTCTTTCACAAAGTGTCAACATAGGATAAAGATGACTAACCTCAAACTCAATTATAGGATAGAATAATATTAAACATACATTACGATAATTTAATGGTAATGGTAATATACTTTTTCAGGTGGAAAGGTACATATTCCTAGAATGATGCTGACATTCATAAAGTTTACTGTTGATAAGATCTCTTATATTTTTAAAATGTATATTAAAATAAATTCTTTCTACATCAAGATAGTACCAGAAGTAATTTAAATTATTTGTTTTATTGCATGGAGTGCTGTATGAAGAAAACAAAAAGGCATATGCGTTCAATTGCTGTTTCAAAGTCAAAGTCTGGCCATTTTTATATTACAGTTCTGAGTGAAAATACTGCTTCACTAGAAAAGCAATTGTCATTGTAGTCGTATGAAAACAGTTTTGTGGAATTTAAGAGTAATTTAAAGCAGAATTTAAGAAATGCAAGCAGATTTAATTCTTAATAATTATGTTTTTGTACATACAGAACATTACTGTATGTAATATTAGAGTGAAAAGAAAAAACTTTTCTATAGGCTTTTTTGAATTAAAAATCCACAGTCATAGGAAATATTTTGAAAGTTCTCTTAAAAGCTTTACTAAAAAAAGATTTTATTTTCAACAGTTTATCAAACTTCTGACTTCTGTAATCAAAACTTAAGAAGGGGAATTCTTGGCAGTTTAATTCAGACAAGAAATCAGTTGTAAATTCCTTTCTTTGTTAAGACCAACAGCAAGTTGTGTTGTGTTCACCTTGGCTGGATGCTAGGTGCCCATTCAGCTGCCTTCCCTTCCCTTCCTCAACTGTACTGGGAGAAAATTGAAAGCCATATGGATTGAGGTAAAGATAGGGAGATCACTTACCCATTTTCATCACAAGTAAATTATTATTATTTTAATTTTTATTTGGGTTAAATTAAATAGACGAGGAGAGAGAAAAACAAAGACTAAAAGTAGACCTCCACTGTTATCTTCCCAGGCTCTACTCCATTCCTTCAGTAATACAGACTATGACAGAAAGAAGTTACTTTATGATCTTTAACAGGCAACACTGAAATCATTGCTAATTCTCAAAGTGGGACTGAATTTGCAGAATAAAAAGTAAGCAATCATTTTTGTTTTGATGTCAGCATGTTCAGTAGTAACAGTGTTATTCATGCTGAATTCATCCCAACAATTGATGTTGCAAATCTGTTAAGATTTATCAATCTTAACAATATCAGTGTATTTCCAAGTTAAAAATTAATTCTCAAGAGGTTAAAATGCATAAATCTATTTTGTCTTTCGCTTGTATTCAAAACAAGATTTGAAGGAATGATGTAACCATTTCTGTAGGCACTGCCTACAGTGGTCAAAATAATTACATCCATAATTCAAAGATTTCTCCATGTTTTATGTTGTTGCTAAGATAGGTAGGAATTATAGTAGGAATATACTAGGAAATAAAGATGCTTAGGGCATCTATATTAATTGTTATTATAAGACGAAAAAAAAAAAAAGATAACTGAAGTTTTTTTTTTTTTTAATGATTTTATTTTTCGCTTGGTAATTTGTTTTGCAGAACAACTGCAAATAGTTTGCAACTTTCAAAATTCTGCAAAACTACTTTGTTTCCCTTGTTACTATTATTCAATCTTCAGCTGAATGCTTTGACTGTTTTCCTATACCTTTCTATTAAATACAGCAAAGTGACTATAAAGTACTACTGTCAATAACCAGTCTTGTTAAAATGTATCTGCAACCTTCAAAGCTTAAGAAGGTTATGGATCTTGGCTCATGGGAGGGCAAATTAATAAGTTGAAATGCAAGCTTGCCAGACTGTCTTATCCAAAATGCTTAATAATTTTGCATGCTTCTTTTCTTCTACTCTCTTTTTACCCAAATAATAATAACAAAAAAAGGTGTTTGGTTAGATTAGGTTGTCTTTTTTTCTTTGTCTTTTTATCGCTCTGTCCTTCTAGAATACAATAAAGAAGAATATTGTGTTCTACATAGAGTTCTTAAAATTTGTTTACTATTTTTTCATCTAAGGTACAGAATTTCACTATAAGACTATATTTTAAATGTTATGTTTTTTACAGGTAAAAAGAGCTCACAGCTCTTTAAAAGAAGGCAGGTATTTAACATTCAAATTAAGATACAGAAACTATCAGTAGTTAATTACAAAAATATATAGTATAAAAACTGCTCTGAAATTAATGCCTCCTATTTTATTATGTTGGCTCACAGGGTCAGATACAGATGTTGTTAATATGGCAGTATATGTTGAACCTTCCTGGCAATATTCCATCTAATTTTGTTGCTATGCAAAAGACAGTAGCAGAGAGACAGGGAGGCAGCCCGATAAAATGACATCTGAGACAGAAGTGCATATGAAACAAAGGTGTTCAATTGAATTCCTCCGAGTGAAAAGTAGTACCCATTGCAATTACACTCACTGATATTCATCAATGTTTGTTGATCATTTATGGAGACCATACAGTAGATGTTAGCACTACAAGGTGGTCCACTTCAGCAGTGGTGACAGCAACTAGAAAGACAAGTCATTCTGGACAGCCATACAGATTTTTATGAGCATGACATGCAGAGTACTGCTCATCACTGGAAAAAAAAAATGCATAGCTAATGGTGCTGACTGTGTTGAAAAAATAGTGTTTTGTAGCTGAGAATTTGCTCTATCAAACAGTGCCATTGGAAATAAATGAGGCATTACTTTCAGAGCAACCTACATAGTTATAATCTATACTAATGAAAAAACTTCATTAATGATAACTTTACAAATATTACACAGTAGATGAAACTGCTCTTCTCCGACTTGTCCCTGACTATCTCTCTGTGGCCACCTGGCTGAACACACCCATCTCCACAAACATAAGATGGTGGATGTTGCAGTGAGGACCACTATTCTCAACAGGCAAAGCAGGATGCTTGTGGTGTGTGCAGGTCTGTCAGTCCAGAGCCTCTCTTGGATTTGTTTCTCCACACACATCTTCCTCCCACCAGTTGTCTTTTTCTTCCTTTTCTTAAAGTAGTAACAACACATTTAAATCAAATTTTGGGTCTTGTTCATTTAAATTAAAGTTCCCGCTTTAATCTCCTAGTTGCTTCAAAGGGAACATATTTTTATGTATTCTGTGATAATCCTAATCACTGACACTACTATTAAGCTGATTATGTTATTTTTTTTTCGTGTAGTATTTTAAAATAAGTGTCTTGAATCAATGACACAATGGTTGTTTCACAGACTTTGGTAGCTAAACTCTATGTCTCTCTCTTTCATTCTCATTCTTTTCCACTGCCTCAGAGTAGTGTTCCTCCTACAAGATGAAGTTGTTCTTGAACAAGCCCTACACATCTTCCCACTGATGGCAGTTCTTTAAGAACTACTCTAGCATGGATACATACTACTGGATGCACTCCTTCAGGAATGGACAGCACCAGCATAGGTCCTGCAGAGGGACCAGCTCCCAGCAAAAACTCTATTCCAACTTGGTCTCTTCTCCGTGCAGTTTTGACACTGAGTCTGATACCATGAGTGCTCTCCACAGGCTTGCAGCTTCCTTCAGATACATCTGCTCCATCTTGGGTTCTTCTATGGGCTGAAGTGTGAAGATATTATCTTTTGTGGTACACCATGGACTGTAGGTGAACAAACTGCTTTACCATGGTTCTGTGGACCATGGGTTGCAAATAACTTCTGATCTGGCATCTGAGGCACTTCCTTCCCTCCTTCTTCACTGACACTGGTGTCTGTTATTACCTTCTCCCTTCTCTCTCCCAGTTTCTGTTGCCCAGCATTTTTCCATGTCTTAAATACATTATCATAAGGGTGCAGTCAATGTCACTCACTGGCTCAGCTCTGACCAGCAGTGGATCCATTTTGGAGGTGGCTGGAATTAACTCTTGTCGAGTTCTTCTGGACTTTTCTCACAGAAGCCAAGCCTGCAGCCCCCCTACTACTGCCACATAAACACATACAGTCACATTTCATTCAGCTTCAGATCATTGTGAAGTACTGGTAATCCATCTTGCTTTTGGCTGTAGGACTATCTAACCTCCAGAGGTCTCTCCAGATTGAAATTATTCTACACATCTGTGAAATTGTTGCACCCAAGCTCAAAAAAGTCCTGTACATATTTCACCTTTCTGATAGTCATTGAAAATTCTCTGAAATATCTAAGCACATTGTTCATTTCCTTTTCTTCCTGTCAGATTTCACAACTATGAATTTGATTAAAGTAATTTTAAACTGCCTCCCTTCTTGCCAAAGTAAATTAAAAAACAAAACAAAACAAAACAAAACAAAACAAAACAAATATTTTAGTACATTTCATTTTATGGGAGAAAAAAGTTCTTACACTTCTCCTTTCATTCTTTGTTTTCCTTTTCATTATCTTTTTGTGGTGTTTTATTTCCAGTGCAGGAATTGAATAAGATAGCGAGTCATTTTCATTTTTGAGACTTGATATAGAATTCAGGAGTAATCTGCCATTTTTTCACATTTTTGGTTGTATGCAAAATTTGGGCTAAATAGTAGTCAAAAAGGACAACTGTGTACAGAAGTTTTTAGGGGGCAGGGGGGAACTTCAACTTCCCAGAAATATAACACAGCGGAAAGGGAACAAACCCAGAGGTTCCTAGAGTGTGTGGATGATAACTTTCAACGTGAACAGTGAGGGAGCAAACAAGGGGAAGCAAAATCCTGGACCTACTATTTGTTAACAGGGAAGATCTTGTGAAGGATGTAAAGGCTGGAGGCTGTCTGGGGCAAAGTGACCAAGAAATGATAGATTTTTCAATCTTTGTTGAAGCACAGAGTGGCGTCAGCAGAACCACCACCTTGGACTTCCAGAGGGCAGACTTTGGTCTCCTTCAGACCGTGGTTGAGAGTGTCCTTTGGGAGGTTGTTCTGGAGGGCATGGGAGCCCATGAGGACAGGGAATAATTTAAGGAAATAATTTTAAAGGTGCAGGAGCTAACCATCCCCAAATCATAGAAGATGAGACAACAGGGAAGGAGACAGTCTGGATGAACAGAGACTTTTGCCTGGAACTCAGGAACAAAAGGAAAAATTACTGTCTTTGGAAGAGTGGGCAAACAGTTTATGAGGCTTATATGCAGTGCATATGTGCAGGAAGAAAATTAGAAAAGCCAAAGCCCAACTGGATGTGGCCACTAAGGTGAAAGACAACAATAAATATGTATATAAATATATTAACAGTAAGAGGAGGGCTACAGAGAAACTTCATCCATTGTTGGAAGAGGAAGCTGAGGGGAGAGCGTATTGCTCTCTTCAAATAACGGGAAGGTGATTGCAGCAAGAGCAGGTTTGGTCTCTTCTCACTGGTGACAGGTGACAGGACAAGGGGAAATGGCCTCAAGTTCTGACAAGGGAGGCTAGTGTTGGATATCAGGAAAAACTCCTTTAAAGAAAGGGTTGTTAAACACTGGAACAGGCTCCCCAGAGAGGTGTTTGAGTCACCATCCATGAATGTGTTTAAAACCATATGAATGTGGTGCTCACGGACCTAATTTAACGGTGGGTTGTTAGTGTAGTATGGTTAGGTTGCAGTTGGACTCGATGATCTTTAAGGTCTTTTCCAACCTGAGCAATTCTATAATTCTGTGATTCTGTGATTTGTTAAAAAGAAGCAGAGAAGACACTTGTTTGAGAAGGCTGATGAAAATGTTTAATTTGCACATAATCTTTGTGACACAGTGTATGGCTTTCAGAATTTTAAATTCTAAATTCTATTTTATATTTCCTGGAAAATATTTATGGATATTAATAAAAAACTTGTAATTGCAATCAAAAATCTTGGATGTTTATGTGATTGATGTCATGATTTACAAATGCTTTTCCACCATCAATTTCCATATACATATAAATTTTAAGTTCCTAAGCACTCTCCCAAACTTTTTTTTATTTTTATTTTTAATTTTTTATTTTTAAATAGAAAGGACAGGTAATTTCATGTCAAATATAAGTCATATATTGCAGAGATAGGTGCTCTGTAATATGTTCTACGTGCCACAGAATGTATCTCATGAAATTCTTTGAAAAGTTAATTTCAAGTTGCACACTGATCAGAACGTGAAAGAAACTCATTCACCTTGTACCCCAGATTTGACGGTGTTCTACTCAATAAGTATATTACATTAGAAGGGTTTTTGTTTGTTTGTTTGTTTGCTTGTTTCTGTGTGGAAATGAAGGGTTAAGGAAAATTTACTTCCTTCTGTACACAGAGAAGAAGTAATTTACTGGAGTGATTGCCACAGCAGGCAACATACAAAAAAAGAAAAAGAAAATGATAAAATGGATATTTTCCCATTTTACTGTTCTCCAAATCTTCATGAATAGTTTAAACATGATGAGATTTTAGATTTTTTACCTTGACTTTTTCTTTTCCCTTGTTCAACCTTTCTAAATATAGGGCTGAAGACTCTTTGCCTGATCCTTTGTAGCAGTTTTCTTTGTGTACTTATTCTAATGTCAAAAATGTTTTCATTTTACAAGCATGCAATGACAAATTGCTTAATTCATACTCCCCATCAGCATGTGAGCAAGCAACTTACAAACAATCAGGTCAGCAGATGGGTGGGCAGGTAAACATAACAGATAATTTATGAAAAATGTGATAAAAATAGTTAGTAACTGGAGGACTGCTAAGAGAAATGTGAAGTAGTGATTTTTTCATGAAAATATTAAGTCTGCTCTGATTTCATTAACTGCTGACATAATTCTCTGTGATATAATCTTGTAAAATCTAAAGTACCCAGATAGTTAATTCCTAGTAAGAATTAAATAGTATTTATGTGTAGTTCTTTTCAGTCAGAAAAAGAAAGCTTAGTAAAAGTCATATTTGTAGGAGGTACATAATTTTCTAGAGTAATAATATTCTGGTATCTCCAAATATAAATAGTCAATATCTATTTGAGTTTTGGATCACATTTCTCTACTTAAATCTTAAAATATAAAAAAGAAAAACAAAACAAAATTGAATTTCAGATTTTTTTTATACATTAGAAGAGAGTGACACAGTTTCTTTGTGAATAAAAAGCCTTAAACACACTCTCTTCTCTGCTAGAAGAGGTTGAAAATATTTTAACAGACAATAAAAATCTTGTGCCGTTAATTTCTCTACTTAAAAGACTTATACTGTGTAACAGAAGTCTGAAGTTGATACTCTGATTAATAACAGAAAACAATGATTATACATAGGTCACTCCAAAAGTAATGCTTCTTTTTTTTTTTTTTTTTCCCCCCATGGAAAATGCAACAGATATAAAGATTACAATAACACTATTTGATAGAGAAACTTCTAAGCTACAAAACACAAATTTTCAACATAGTCACCATCATTAGCTTGCATTTTTACCAGGGGTGACAAGAGCCTTCTTAACACACTCACAAAAGTCTGCACCAGTGGAGGCTACTCATTGTCACTATCACCACTGCAGAAATGCACCACCCATCATCTCGCTGTATTCGCATCTACTGTTTGGTCTTTAAAAGTGTTCAGCAAGTATTTATGAAGATTAGTGGGTGCCATATTTTCCAGTAGAATGGACTTTAATTTGGCACCTTTGCTTCATATGCACTACCATGTCAGGTGCCATTTTGTCAGAATGCCTCTTGGCTGACATCTGTCAGACATCAACGAAATGTAATGGAATATTAGCAGGAATGTTCAATCTCTACTGTCATACCACTAACGTCTGCCACTGACATTGTGAACCAATATAATAAAGCATGAGGCATTACTTTTGGAGCAACCGTCATATATTTCAATATGAATATTTCATAGAATATTCTTTTGATCTGTGCCTGTTGTCATCCATACAAAATCATAAGATATTACAGAAGTTAAATTCAGGTGGTTTTTTTGTTTGTTTCTTTGTAGGTATGTTTGTTTCTGAGGGGAATATAGAGGAGTTGTAAAATTATTTTGTATGCAAATATCTGTTAGTGATAACTATCACTGAAGTAAAATCACTGCAGGCACAATAGTTTTAAAGTTACTAGGGTTCATCAGGTCTTTTGTATATTATTCCCTGTAAGTCATCTCTTATTCTTAAATAATATCTAATGTTTCTTTTGAACATAATCATTAGTTTGCATGCTATTTTTTTTTTTTTTTAACCAAGATTTAAATGTTTCTAAGTGCCTCACTATAAATCAGGAAAAGGTAACTTGCTAATGAAACTCAGAAAACAATCAGGGAGTTTTATCTGAGCTATATTTTATCTTCACTCCTTTAAAATAGGTGAGCATTCTGAAAACCATGGAAATACTATTTTTAAAATTTACTTTCTTAAAAATATAACATTTTAACTGAATAAAGACAATCGCATCATAGAATAACTGAACTTTCTATTGGGAATTTGTTAACAACAAAGCTTTTGTTTTAGTCCGTATAGCAGACTGCACAGCTTACTTTCTGGTAACAGATTTTCTAGGTGATGAAACGATATCTGATTTCAAAACTATCAAAATAGACCATGGTAGTTAACACTAGCTTGGAAAAATATTTTATGAAATCTAGCATGTTTTAATTTTATACTGGTCAGTTATCCAAACTCAGGCTTTAAAATACTGAACTGAAAGAGTGCAATTAGAATCTAAGTTACATTTGTTTCTTTATACATAAATAGCATTATTCAGATTTTTTTATTATTATTTTTTTTCCTACTATAGAATTATTTTAGGACTGCATTTGAGGCTTTTCTTCCTCTCTGTGGTCCAGATGGCCTCTCCATGTAGCTCCCAACAGTCATATTTTATGATGGTTGTAAGATTGAGAGATAGGAAAGAATGTTAAGAATGTATAAACGTACTTTGACGAAGAGCAACTGTTGGCAAATGGCAGTTTCTTGTCCTCCCACTGTTTGATTAGTAGAGACACATGTCTACTTTCAAGTATAATAAAGATTTTTTAAAAAGAGCTTGTGAATCGCTTATGTGTCAGGCCCATTTTTCATATTTGATGGTAAACCATGGTAGCAAGAAACCACATTTCATACATGTTTAATGTGTAAAAATGTTTTTTCTGTTCCTCTGTGCCAATATATCTACTAAAATTTCCCACTGCAAAGTGGCTTACCTGTTCTGGCTGTCTTATCCAGACTTGGGCAGGGACCAGAAGCTCTTGAAGTAATGAATCATGGAGATAGAAAAGCAGGGCTTGTAGTCTGCAGTTTAGATGAAATAGAAACAGTTTGCCTGTCAGACTTGACCTATGTATGAAAAGATATCTTCATGGATCTGGAAATGTTAGGTAGGTAACATAAATAGGTAGAATTAGCATTCTAACTCATTTTGCTGAAAAATAGCATTGAAATGCTTTTTTTTTTTTTTTTTTTTTAATTCAAGACTTAAAGGTTGGGCAAATGGAGCATCTATTTGCAATTCTTTTGTCCCTGAGGATATAGTGACAGAACTTGAGATAATCAAATGAGTGAGTAAAAAAAAAATAAAATCTTTAATCCATATCTAGTATGTTGATCTGGGAAAGTCCTCCTGAGATGAAGTGGGAAAACGAAAGAACCTAAAGGTCCTCCCTCAGCCAGTGTTATAAGTTACAGTGACATAATTGAGTACCTCAGGCTCTAACGTATGAAAAAAGGAAGTTACGTGATCCTAAAATGACTAGAGATACCTGGATTTTATACATGTGTGTATACAGAAGAGCTCAATACTGAGCTCTTCAAATATACTCTGCCTTTACATTTTCTTAAATATAATTTATTATTGAAGAGAATGAAAAAGTATAAACAATAGAAAACTCTGCAAATCTAAAAATCATAATCAAAATCATAAATCAAATCAAAAATCATAATCTAAACAATAAAAAAAAACTAGGGAAACTGCATCAGAAAAATTTTGCATGTTCAAAATAAGTCCATAAAAAAATAATTACCTGGCACTTTCCCACTTTTTTTTCTTTTTCTTTTGAAAGAAGTAAAAGTAGAAGCTACAGGGAGTCTGATCACTTCCCTATGATCTTTCCTAAAGTTTTCTCTTTGCCACTGAGACCAGTCTCTCTATTCATCCAACTGTGTCCGATCTAAAGGATTCTAGGTTATCACCGTAGCAACCTGATTCCTTCTCCCATAATATCCTACAGTATCTCAACACTTATATCCCTAAATATGTTCAGATATTATCAGGTTCTGTTCAGTTTTCATCCTTCACTTGTTTCAGTTTCCCAGTAACTTTGTTTGTGAAATTGTATTTTTTTAAATGGCTTTGAGAGATAATTTTTGTATTTAGAATACAAACAGGATTCTTACTGTATGTGTATGTATGTGTAGTTTATTAATATTACTAAATGGGCAGTGTTCTTTTTCAAAGGCATTAATATACAATGGTAAAACATTTAACTAAAAATAAATTTAAAAGGGGGAAAAAAACAAAACAAAACAATATCTTTTTGTAAGGTAGTGACACTACACTCCAGAATAGCAATAGCGCGCAATGTTATCTCAGTTTGCATTACTACCAACACTTGAACATCAAGTCAGAGTGTAAAAGCAAAAGAAGATCAGATTTCACAGAGTCAGACTGCAGTAAATTCTATCCTTCCGTCAAAGCAGCCATCTACTGTGTTTAATATGGCTTGCTTATAAGGCAGCTTAGTCATATATAGAGGAAGTGTGGAGGTAATTACCAACTGAAGCCTAAATTCATTTACTGATGCTTCTTAAAATGAATTAACAATGCACTAAGTACTCAAAAATAGTAGACTGTATTGTACTATTTTGGTGATGGGAAATTTTGTCTCTATTAGGTAAAAACGATGGTGACATTCCCTTGCTTGAGTTGTCTTCTCAAGGAGAGCTTATAGAAGTTCTGCTTTCCTTTTTGTTGTAGGCATGGAACTGAGAATAAAAAAAGCAAACTTATTATTATGTAAACAGAAAAAAAGGCAAATGCTATTTATATGTACCCAATAGCTACTTGTAGTGATTACTTCAGCTCCATTGAAGATCTTTGAGTTTCTAAAATATAGACGATAACTTAGAAATATTATGATCCACAATGGAAACAAAACAAAACAAAACAAAACAAAACAAAAAACAGTGAAATTAAGTATTCAGATGTAAATTGTATATAAGGAGAAATATTAACAAGATTTTGTACGTTTACAGTTAGTTAAAACAATTATGATAAGACTAAATGTAAAGCATTTAAAATAATACTAGATCAATACTATCTTATGATGATAGTTATTTTCCTGGGAGAAGTTTCAGAATAGCATCAGAAGAATAAAAAGTAAACATATTTGTGTACACGTATGTGTTCATAAGTGTCAATGGTTTACAGTCTGGTTCAGCCCAGTTCCATGACTAGGGGGGCGGAGGGATCCGCGGATCCGTGCCTCTGGAAAAGGGAAACAGGGGACCCCAAAATAATTAAAAACAGCGGTAACGATCTGAGGAGAATCAAAATTAATTTAGTAAATATAGTATCAGAATGCAAGATAACACACCATAATACAATATAATTAGAATTGAAGCTAATAAAATATAATGAGTGAGAGAATGTCCGAAAGGTGGATAGACCTTACCACAGCACTGAGGTGAGATGTGCAGTCCAGCTGAACAGCAGGGAGACAGGAGGAGAGCCGACAAAGAAGAGTCGATGAAGAAGAGCAGACGAAGGAGAGCAGACAAAGTGTAGACAAAGAAGAGAGCATCAGGTGACCTTGCCAGGAGTTATATCTCCTCTCTGACTGCAAAGCCCCCTGGAGAATGTAGTAGTTCTTCTCTTCCAGACAGGTACCCAGAACTTGAGCATTAACAGTTAAACTCCCAGTGCACTGCGTGATGTAGAATACCAATAACCAAAAATCATAAAACCATGACAATAAGACTGATTCTTTATCTTAGCCTTTGAAAATCTAGTCAGAAAATCACAATAACAATTCTGATGAGAAGCTGTCAGATTTTTTTTCTCTCTGCAAAAATTAAGATAAAATAATAATTAGGGAAATTGTGAATTTCATTCATTTTTCCAGTTCTTGTGGTTTTTGTTTGTTTGTTTGCTTGTTTGTTTTATTCTTTCTCACATAATTGTTTGAGAGATGATACTGAGAACTAGAGCTTCTCCAGTAGTTAAGAAATGGATTAGTCTTTGATTAAAAGTAAATGTGAGTTTGTATAGTATTTTGTGTAAAAAGATTGTAAATTCAAGAACATCAGAGGACAATGTAATGTTCCTTAAAGCTACTCAAGAGAAAGACCTAAGTATTCCTGAACTAAAATTGAGCATATATTAAGAAATTTCATTCATTCTTAGAATTATGTGTTTTTTTTATTTATGTTAAAAAAAAAAAAAAAAGAAAATAAAAATATAAGACAATGGCTACAATTTCCAAGATGACATTAGCCATAAGGAGAGTACTTCTGCAGGTTATTAGTGTTCATATATACAGCAAAGAGCTCCATATCCTTCAGGAATAGCTGTTAGTACTTTTTTTTCTCAGCCATAATATTCCTCAAAGCATTATTACAAACTGGCATTATTACAAAAATAATGCAGTTTTTCCAAGCTAGAGGGAATATACAGCTTCTGTAGCATGAGCATGTTGATTTTTTCACTTAAGTTGTAAAATATCTTGGTATGCAGGAATATTATGGAGCAGATCATCTTGTGTGTAATCATGAGGTATTTGCAGGGCACAAGGTCTGGCCACCAACATTCATGAAAGGTAGGTCCTGCCTGACCAACCTAATCTCCTTTATGACCAAGCGACCCAACTAGTAGATGTGGGAAATACATAGTCTACCTAGACTTTATTAAAGCCTTTGACCCTAGCTCCCACAGCATTCTCCTGAAGAAGCTGGTATCCCATGGCTTTGCTAGGTGTACTCTTTTCTGAGGAAAAAATTGTCAGCATGGCTAGGCCCAGAGTGTGGTAATGAATAGAGTTAAATCCAACTAGCAACTGGTCACAAGTGGTGTTCTCAGGGGTCAGTTTTGAGGCCAATCCTGTTTAATATCTTTATTGATAATCTGGAGGAGAGCGTTTGAGTGCACCCTTAGTAAGGTTGCAGATGACACCAAATTGGGAGGAAGTGTTGATCTGCTTGGGAGTAGGAAGGCTCTACAGAGAGAACTGGATAAGGTGGATTAATAGGCTGAGTCTAATTGTATGAATTTTAACAAGACCAAATGTCAGATCCTGTACTTTCATCACAATAACCCCATGCAATGCTACAGACTTGAATACGACCTGGGATTACTAGTTGATGGCCAGCTCAGTATGAGCCAGTAGTGTGTCCAGGTGGCCAAGATGAACAATAGCATCCTGGGCCATTTCTGTATCAGAAATAGTGTAGCCAGTGGGACTAGGGAAGTCCCCCTGTACTCTATAATGGTGAGGCTGCACCTTTAGTATTGTGTTCAGTTTCGGACTCATCACTAGAAGAAAAAAAATGAGGCCTTGGGATGTGTCCAAGGAAGGGCAACAAAGCTGTGAAGAGTCTGGAACACAAGTTAGATGAGGAGCAGCTGAAGAAACTGGGGTTTCCAGACTGGAAGAAGAGGAGGTTCAGGAGAAACCATCTCACTCTTTACAACCACCTGAAAGGAGGTTGTAAAGTGAGGTAGGAATTGGCTTTTTCTACGAGGCAACTAGAAATAGGATGACAAGTAAGGGCCTCAATTTGCACATGGGGAGGTTCAGTTTGGATATCACAAGAAATTTCTTCCCTGAAGTAGTGGTTAAACACTGGAACAGACTGCCCAGGGAAGTAATGGAGTCATCATCCCTGGAGGTGTTGAAGAAATATTTAGAAGTTGCACTGTAGGACATGATTTAGAGAGCATGGTGGTGACGCACTGATGGTTGGACCAGAGGATCTCAGATGTATTTTCCAGTCTTAATAATTCTGTAATCAAAATAAATTAAAGAAAAATGATTCATTCTTTTCCAAGTTCCTTGGGTGGAGAGTTGTGCAAAACAAAGGTGCCTACAATGAAGCCAGGGTTGCTTTTAACATTGAAATTTTAAAATATAATAATCAGTTCTTTGCATTATAATAATTTTATCTACAGGTCAATTTCAATATTATCTTCAGTGAAACAACAACAGATAGTTTTCAGGTCTGATCATCTGTGTTTTTACTTATGTTATATGTTATGAATCTCATTCTCCACCTGTTACCCTGAATTGTAAATATATAATTTCATAATTACATTGAAGAAATTTAAATAATTGGAATGTAAAAATTCGGTATGAAAACATACAAGTCCCATACTAAAAAATTTTGCCCACATCTGGCTAATCAAAATAGATATATGTAGGATTCTATATTTGTAGATATAAAGAAATAAATATATTAAATTAGTTCAGTTCCTTGCTAGAATAATCCTGTCTCCACTGACTGACTGTTGAGGAGGATTGTTTAATTGACTTACATCTCAAGTTTAGTTGCCAATGTTTTGATAAAGTCAGTTGATCCCAGGAAATTTTTTTATATTCCATTTTATTTTATCTTTGTCTATTTCTATTTAGAGAGTCATTAATATGCTTTATGATCTAACACAGTATACATAGTTATACTTGAATGTGGTCTTTTTTTTTTTTTAAGTTTTCTGATTTTAGATGATTTGGAAAACTCATAAATCAATTTTAATATTGCTCCAGTGATGTGTGATTTTATATATTAAAGTACCTAATCGTCATTTTAAAAAAGATAAAAAAGGAAGACCTGAGGAACTACAGACTAGTGAGCCTCAATTCTGCTCCTGATGTGATTGTGGAGCAGAACCACCTGGAAAGTACGCTAAGGCACATGGAAAGCAAAAAGATGATTGGTAACAGCCAACACAGCTTCACTAAGGGTAAATCATGGCTGACAAAGTTGGTGGTCTTCTATATATACTTTATCTGGCTAAAGTGATAAAGGATAATAAAAAAGGCTTCTTCAAGTATGTTAACAGCAAAAGGAAAACTAGAGAGAATGTGGGCCCCTTACTAAGTGAGGGGGGGGTTCTGGTAAGGGGGGATGCTGAGAAGGCATAGATACTGAATGCCTTCTTTACTTCCGTCTTCAGTGAAAAGGCTCTCCCTCAGGTTTCCCACACCCTGGAGGTTAGTGAGAGGGTCTGGGGAATGGGAGACTTCCCTTTAGTCAGGAAAGAGGACGTGCGTTTCAAGTCTCGCCTGGATGCCTACCTGTGCGACTTGGTGTAGGGAACCTGCTTTGGCAGGGGGGTTGGTCTCGATGATTTCTAGAGGTCCCTTCCAACCCCTACAATTCTGTGATTCTGTGATAATGGGGCTACAGAATTGATGATTAAGAAAAAAAGAATTGACGTTATCTGCTTAGATTTCTGCAGAGCACTTGATGCTGACCTGCACAACATTCTTGTCTCTTGGGAAAGGGTGTTAAGGGATACATCCTCTGAGACCTTGACAGGGCTTGAGATGTGTACCTGTGAACTTCATGAAACTCAACAAGGCCACGTGTAGTGTCCTGCAACTGGGCTGGGGCAATTACAAGTACAAATACAGGCTGGGTGAAAAATGAATTGACAATACTCCTATGGAGAGGGACTTTGTGATGTTGGTTGATAAAAAAACTCAGCATAAGCCAGAAACATAGTCTTGAAGCCCAAAATGCCAACCACATCCTGGGCTGCATCAAAAACATATAGTTAGCAGGTTGAAGGAAATGACTTTCCCATATATTCCACTTTTGAGAGACCCCGAGCTATAACTAAGGCAGCACTAGAGATGTATGGAAAGTATTTTAGAGGTGTAAAGATATTCCATGAGTATTAGTTAATAGATATGATAATTGAGGGAGGAAGGGCAATTCTCTCCTCAAGTGACTATAGAGCAAATATGAAAATTGAAGACTTAAACCCAGTAAATATTGGGACATGAATCTCTCTAGAGAGTTTTAGTTCAGAGTTTCTGTGGTCACCGTTCCAGATCTCTTTTCATGTGATTTGTGCTGTGATCAGAATTAAAACAAAATTTGTTTATAAATAAAGATAACTGAATCAAATTAAACAGTTCCTTTGAGGAATTTTATTCTCCTAACTGATACCATCTGCTGGAATCCAAGTATTGGCTAAAACAGATTAATATTCTCATGCTTACAACAAATTACTGTGAAAGACCACCTTTGATAACCATTCTAGATTTATTTATAGACAAGAAATATGCAATATTATATCCTGTTTCAAGTGAAGAGACATCTTGCTGGTCTTTCTGGCTACAGAAGAACAGTCAAGTTCCATATGGTAGCAATAAATTAGCTCATCAAAGAAACAAACAAATAGAGCCCACCAGTTCTCAAGTTTTTTTTTTCCAGGTTACTGATTCATATCCTCTGAGGAGTGGGGGAGATCAGTGGCAGAAAGCAAAAGCAGAAATTTGAATCAGTCAAGTTACTTGAATTATTTCTGAATAATGAAAGTATGAAATGGTTCATTTAGCTTCATTTCTATTCAGCAAGAACTGGTAGTTTTCTTCAGTGTTATCTTTTTCTGCTTTTTTTTTTTTTTTCTTTTTTTTTTTAAGAAACATAATAAAAGTATTGGTTTTATGAATTAGGGAAATTATTCAGCCTACCAAAGTATAAATTACCTTCAGTCGAAGATTCAATTAGTGTCAAACAAAGAAATAATACAGTGGTTGAAATAAGTGACTAGTTTATTTTCAAATATTCTTCATTTCACCAGGACTAAGTCTTTTGAAGATAATTTGTTATTCTTTTTCTTTTTTTTTTTCTTTTAATATATATTTATTTAAATATTAGACTGGAAAGAAGAAATGGAAAAGAGTTGAAGAAAGAATTATTTTCCTTCTAATTTTCTCATTTTTTACATTTTTTTTCTATATTAGCATACAAATTAGAAAAGACGTTGATTATCTTAAAAAAAAAAAAAAAGAGGAAAATGAAGAATCAGTATTATCTGCAAAGAACTACTGAAGAAATTTTCTTTTTGTCCTAAAGAAGAACCAATAATCAGAGGACATACAGATTGATTATCATCAGAAGTTATTCTGAAGACATTTGGGGAACAGTGTGGGGGATTGGGACTGTGAAAAATCGTGCAACTTATGTTCATGCTGTAAAAGAATGTTTCCTCTAAAAGATCAGATAACATGGTGTATACTTACCTTAGATGTGTAGCTGACCGTTAGAAGTGATGAAATTAACTAAGCAACCAACCACCCCACAAATAAACACTTAAAGAATGAAACTGGACTGTGTCATTCTTTTTCTTTGCTTTATAACCTCATTCTTCTCTTCCTTTTTTTTCTTTCTTTCTTTTTTTTTCTTTTTTTTTTTCTGTTTTCTTTTTAAGTTCTCTTTCTTTTCATAGATAATACAGATTTATTTTCCCAGAAAAACTCCAAAACTCACGAGTAACACCCATTAGCTTTTTGTGCTTGGCTCTCCATTTTCATCCTAAGAAGTCAAAGTATTTAGGAAAGTTTTGCACGCTGAAAGGTGATATAAAATGTATCTCCCTACAACAATAACAAGTGAAAAAATACAGTAAGAAATCAAGCCACTACTGATTCACAGTTAAATCATAGTTATTTGTTGACTAATGGTAAAATTCCACTGTAACAGAAACATTGCTCTGTGATGAAACCTTGTATAATTTATAAATATATATATATATACACTTTAGTAATATGGAAATTTGTTTTATTTCTGTGTTTTTGTTTTTGTTTCTTTTTTTCCTGAGAATTGAAGTAAGACTGTAAAAACATATTTGTACTAATATGTTTTGCAAACATTATAACTTTTATTGCAGAAAATGCCAATATATTTTTGTTTTATTCTTTTTATTTTTTAATTGTTGTTTGTTTTAGTTCTTTTATACTATTTGATTTTGTCTTTTTCCTCATTCACAAGACAGTAAAGACAAAAGTTTCAACATGAGGTATGATTTCATGCTGTTTGTGAAGGAAATGTGAGGTACTCTACTCTTAAAATAAAAGGTTCTTCACTCAGAAAAAAATGTTGCCTGCAGCGCTACAGATGCTTTTAGAATAAACACTCAATGGCAAACAAGAATAGCACCATTTGCCAAAGGTCCCAGCTGCCTTCTGAATTCTAGTAAATTGTATGATTTTCTTCTGGATCTACACACTTGTTATTATGGAAGTATTATTCTGCTATTAGAAATGCAAAATGATTCTGCCATCCCCTTGCCATCATGTGAGGTCCAAACCATCCATCTATGTAAATCTACATACACAGAAGTGCATTCATTAAACAATTTAAAAAACTGTACCAGAAATTATTGTTATTTCAAGTCAATAGTAAGAAGGGTGATAATAGGGGAAGAAAGGATCAAACTGATGAAATCTTGCTAAGATTGCAATATTGGGAAGCAGTATGTTGAAAATTTCTTTAGTTGACAATTTAAAGACAATTTATGTGAGGTTATTAATCATCTTATTTCTGCTGAGTGCACAATTGTTAAGGTGCTAATGTAAATGATGTGTCAAACTTAAACAACTGAGAAATTGAAACTAGCTTATTGAATACTAATTTACTGTAATTAAATATACATATTGAATACTAGTTTACTGTAATTAAATATAAATATATGCATGTATACTTAATATATAAAAATAAATGTAATACATAATAATATACATATTTTACATATGTGCATATATACACATATGCATATGTGCGTATTAATGTATATATTTCTAAATCACATGAATTTTAATAAAAACAACTCTAGTTATTCATTACCTAATTGGGTATGAATACTAAAATAGAAGTGATGGCTTTTTCTTCAGTAATCATGCATTATCTTAAGTATTAATTTATATTTGTTTTATAGGATATGGCCTTAGTAAATAAATTTGGCTAAAAATACTTTTCCATTAAAAGAAATCAATAATTTAGTAAATGACTGGAGATGAACTACATTAGAATTAAGCAGATTTCATTAATATATACATTTTTTAATTAGTTGTAACAGTGTATTTTACCACAGAAAATGCCACAGAGTGATAAAAAAAGCATGTCCACGTGATGTTAAATGAGGGAAATATGAATGTTTACCTTGTAACTCTGTGATGAAGACTTTGTTAATGATCAAACAGGACATTATTTTGAAATTCAATTCTGTGATTTTGTGTGATTCTGTGAAGCCAGTTAGGTAACATGATACTATGTGAATATGAACAAATGAATTTATAGATACACTCCAAACAAATTAATGTTGATTATGTTGTTGAAATATACATTTATTTATAATATATAGAAGGCATTTTTATATACTCAGCTTTCACAGAATCAGTGTTCAGTAGCTGCAAGTATGCAGTTCTCAAAAATAAATAAATAAATAAATAAATAAATTACTAATTTGACACCTTTTGAATCAACTCACTTAAGCCGATAAATGAAAACACAAGACATTCAAAATACTTTTTTTTTTTTTTTTTAATCACTGGTAATCTTATGCTATGAATGAGACTGCTGTTTTGTGAATTCTGTACTTAGAAGCACAGTTATAAAATGATACAATTAATTTAATAATGAGCTATAAGAGGAAAAACAAACAACAGGAAATAAGAATTTTATCTATTGAAAAATAATGTCTGAAAAATCTAATTGGGAATAAAATACTAAAGAAAGTCACAAATTAAAAAAAAAAAAAGTGAATGGGATGACAACAGAGGAATTGAAACAAATGCTACTACTTATGTCATTGACACGTAATTGTTTTAGGGAAAATTCAGATTCCTAGAAAAGAGTTACATCAGCTAAATGTGTTGTTTTCCTTTTCCTTTCCATTCTCTATAAAGGAACATGAACATAAATTTCAATTACTACATTCCTTTTGTGCTTTGATCATGGAAGAAGTATTATCTGGGAAAGAGACCTGATGCTGAAAGCTTTGGCCCAGGCTTTGTATAGTAAGATGAGCTGTATTCTTCTGTCAAGTGAACAATAAAAGGGGTTTTGTCTACAACCATATAAATATAAAAATGTCTGATTTCTTTATTTTCAGCAGCTTCATGTGATCAGTCTGAAAAATCATTCATCAACAAACATTCAATAGACAATTCTAGATATCAAAAAGAGATGGTCAGAATTATCAGTGTTCCCAGTATTTCACCAAACACTGGCATAAAAATGATGAGGATTGTGTTCCAATGAGCTTGAATGTACCTTGGCCCAATTTCCGTTACTAACTTTCAAAGATAGTTGCACAGCATATGCCTGCCTGATTTTGAGATGCATATTTTAGATTTCTGGAAAGTGACAAAGATTAGGCATTATATAAATCTAGAATTTAAAAAAAGAAGATTAAGTACCCTAATTAATTTATAAATCTATAATTATAAATATACTGTAATTTCAAACTGAAGGAGGAAATCTTATCCTAAATATTCTTAGATAGGCAGTTCAGTCAATTAAAATGACTTAAAATTGTTCTCCTACATTAAAAGCTGTACCCATATATATTTAATAGAGTATAATACACCATCGGGATCTGTCTTGAGAAATCACTGAATGGAGCGTAGTGTAATATAAATTTTCATCATGTTAATTTGATAGTTTTATCTTTCCACTGTAGCCTGTAGATATTGATTTGAATGACTATACAAAAGGCATCCATTAACTGAATTTTAGATCAACATTTATTTCAGGTCTTAAATAAAAGTGTTCTACCTTGTCATTTCATGAAAGGCAGTGAACAGATGAAGAATAACTTCCAGAGAATAGAATAAACCCAAGATTGGGAGATCTGTAGATTTTGTAATCAAATCAGCATTCATTATTTTTAAAAAATATTTTGAAATATATTGCGGAGAATAGCTGCATATATTGGAATTACTAGAATCTTGCATTACAGTTCTCACACCCTTAATATCAAATATATATCCATTAGTAATTATAAAATATATATTTTTTTCTCAAAAGAAATTTTGATATATATATATTTAAAGAAAATGCTGGAAGAGTAGTTAGTAAGCCATAATCTTGCACATAGATGTTTTTTGGTTGTTGTTTTTTTTTCTCTCAAAAAAATCTGGAAGTGATGCTCACTTTAAAAAAATAGAAAAAATAAATAATAATAAAAAGTTTTATATTGTTTTAAAGTTGTTTTATATTATATTGTTTGAAGTTGTTAAAGGACAATCCATATTACCAGTACTGGATAAAAAGCTGTATAGCATAATGACAGCTGCTTCTCTAAAGAAACCCATGATGACTAAATGTTGTCTGTTCTTCTACTATGAAGGCCTGGTGTCATCATTATCCATAATAATATACAATTTTTATGTGTGATTTGCTAAACAAACAGCATCCAACGTCACATTAAAGATCCTGGCTCTGGTGAGGAGTCCCAGGTAGGAGAGAAAGTTTTCTGTCAGATAGTTTATTTGCCTTAAATAAACTATTATTTGCTTTACCTCACTTCAAAATACTTATTTAGGTTAATGAATGAGAAGCAACATATATATAACAGGGACCTTAAGCTACAAGTAATGATGTGATTGTATCAGTCAGAGAAAAACTCCTTTGTATTTCTACTGCTATTTTGATTACAAGATTATATTTACATCCTCAAATATGCTTCAGAAAAAAGAATAATATGGTTGGGAAAAATGTGTTCTTTCCAACACAAATAGCAAAGATGTTTTGTAACTTCTTGAATTGGTCATAATGAGAATGTGTCAAATATGAGTCTCCAAGTGGTAGGCTCATAAGATTGTATAATTATTTAGGGGATAAAGAACCTCTGTAGATCATCTGATGTAACCTCCTGCTCAAAGCATGGCTTACTTAATGTCTGATTCTAACTTCATGACTATGTAACAAAACTGAAAGTGGAATTCTTATACGCAATACCACTGTCAGATGCAAGTTTCTACAGTGAGACATCAGAAGTTCAGCTGTTTCATCCAGGGAGATGGACTGGATATACAACAGTCTTGAGTGACCTGAATATGTAAACTTTATATGTCCCTTACAGAGATTCAAAATTTCAACAAACAAATTTCAATAATTATTATTCCATACCTGGAGCAATTAAAATTAACAAAAAAAATATTATGGTATGTAAAAAACAAAACGAAACAAAAACTCTAAATGTTGTCTTCTAATTGGATGAATGTTTTAAAATACTTAGTGGCTTTGAGAAAACTTCCTCAGAAAATGAAGTCTGAGAAGAATTTTTAAATAGCAAAACATGGTGTACCTGTCAGTTTCAAAACTGTAACTAACACAAAAATGTAAGGAAAATTATTCAACATGCATCTCTTAGTCAGAATGACAGGTTTGTTACTGATAGTTCTGAGTTGGATAAAACATTTCACAGTATGCAGCAAGAATTCATTAATTCTGAGAGGACAAGATGCATGGAGTGGTGCCTTGGGTAGCCTCCAGGCTAGAACAATAACACTCTCACATCACTTAGTAGTTGCTATGCTATGCTAAAGGGACACCGTTGCAAATTCCTGGGATATTATCTCTTGCACTTACAGCAACCTCTAAGCTTAGCTAATCTAGTGCTTTGCGTACAGTTGAGGTATCAAAGTGCCCTTCTAGTGACTGCTGAAATTCTTTAGTCTGTCCTAGAAATGTTCTGATGTTTCGTGCTGCAAAAGCAGATAGAATTTGTAGTCAGCGGGAGTGCAGGCTGAATGTAAGCAGCTTACAAAGTATCATACCTCTCATGGTGCCAGGGCCTCAGAGGAATCATGGGTTTCAGAGCGGTTCTAGAAATCCTTTAGCTTTTATGGAAGGAATATGGAATATAGAACCATATTGAATGAACTGGCCAAAGGGAATATCCTTTCTTCATGTCAAATAGCCATGTTAAAGTTGATGTATTACACTATCAATCAGTATGGAATCTAAAATCCGTGCTTATTTGAATAACTGTTAATTTGTAATTTATTGCATTACCGGCAGACTGAATTAATTTTGGTGAAAGAGCTAATACTTAATTCAACACTTTTGTTATAATTGTTAACCTCAGTGCTGAAAATTCCTGCAAGACTATGACTTTAGTAAATACTTAGCAGAACGACCTGAGGTATCAATAACACGTATAACATTCCTACTTCCACAAATGGAATACTTCACCCCTGGTGAAACTAAAGCACTTTTCTAAGTATGCTACCAAAACCAATAAAATCTTAACAGCATGCCAGTGTTACTGTCAGAACTGTATTACTAACAATTCTGAGCCCCTGATAATGAAGAGAAGACTAAATAAATTTTATATGATATTCCAAATGTCCTAACAAGAAATAGATATTTAAAAACCTGCAGGGAAACAACAACAGCAACAATAAAAGAATACCTTGAATAAAGAATGGCATTTGTATTTCCAAACAGCAGGTAGTAGCAAGGGCTATATATATATATTTTCCCATCTGAATCTTGATTAGCTAATTTACTGGTCACATTAAAAGCCCAGGGAAAGAAAAGGATTATTACAATTAAGAAATCACTGTTACAGGAAATAAATAAATAGCTAACAGAAACCTAGCATAAATTTTACATTGTGAATAACTACGCAGTTTACATTTCCTGTGGAACTATAAGCTGTGAATGAAGTGTTGAGTAACACTGAATACATGATCTGACCTCAACTGGAAAAGCATTCTCAGTTTTGAAGGGTGAGGTTTCATATGTAGCAGCCAGTATTTATTATTTCTGAGGATGACACAGATGCTCAATACAACACCTAAGAGGCTGGAGAAGGTTACCAGCTTCCTTTATATTAATAAATTTGAGGTTCTTTCAACCAAAGAAAAGTTATTTACCAATGCAGGTAGACCTAATAAAAAGCCAATTTGTATGAAATCTAGACAGAATAACAGAACAATTTAGCTGATATCCTGTTTATTTTCCTACTGTATGTTTTGTCCTACTGTGACCTATCTTTCTTTAATTAATGAATAAGATTTTCTGTACTCTATACAAGGTATTTTTCTTTTGTTTTCAAAAAACTCTCTAAAATATGCAAATTTATGTGTATTTGAGCTAGTTTAGATTTCTATATTGATGGATTACTACATCCTGAAGTGGAACATCTTACCGATCTTGAAATTTATTTGAAAATATATATGAAATAGTTACATTAATATTTTTCATTATCTATATGTGTACTGATAAAATAATTTGGAACACATCTAGTGAAATTAATGTTCTAGTTTAAGCTATGGAAATCCAGGACCTGTGGTAAGCTTAACAGCATTTGCTTCTCTCTCAAATGCATGAGAATATGTGCAACTAAAGATTTAGTCCTTACATACTAATATCAAGTAAGAGAAATAAGTAATGTTGGCAAGGGATATCATCCTAATTAGCACAATCTCATACATTTTAAAAACAGTGAAATATTTACAGTTGCTTTGGTACACAGGAAGAATCACTCCAAGATCTAACAATATGATCAGAATCAATATCTCCCTCTTCTATAAGAAAAATAATATACATTTTTTAAAAATTTTAACCTTAATATTTTTAATATACACAGTGCAGCATTTCACACCTAGTCTCTACACTTCTGCTTCCATGCTAGGAACGTTGCAGGGACCTCCTTTCCCAAAACCTGCTGTCTCTACTTCCAGCAATCTTCCTCTCATCAGGATCACAAATTGTCCTTTATTTCCCTGGCAAGAAGGATAAGAGGATGGGATGAGGTATCTTGTAGCAAGTTAGAATACTATTAGATTTGTTCTGTTTTTGCAAGGAAGAATAGAAATGCATGTTTTATGGTCTGATTGCTGTCTGCTGGAAAGATATATCTATTCATCTGACATTTGTGAAATAATCTTAATAAATAAAAATACCTGTAACAAGCTTAGAATAGCAATTACTACAGCTTTAAAGCTAAAAAGTTATCAATTTCTCTGTTGACATAGTTAGCTTGTCTATCATGACCTTATGATAGCTTAGCTAATCTCAGTCTTTCATTGCTTGACAGCTTTATATCTCCCATTTGAAGATCTACTGGAGTTGTAGCAGAAACAGTTGTTAAACAATGAGCTGTACTTCTTTCTTTTTCCTGCAAAGTAATTTGAAACACATAAACATTTTTGTTTACGATTTTAATTTAAAAAAAAAGGCACGGTTTTATAAATGCTCCATATCATAACACCATGCTGTAAGCTTTCTGTACTCAAGAGGTTGGAACTGTAGTTCCTGGTTTCCCAGAATGCTTCTGTTTCCCATGTAGTTTTTGACTCTGGGAGAAAGAAACTTCAGTTCCTGGTTTTCCTGGGTCTGCAATTATCAAAATACTGTGGTAGTTTCTGGTTTTCCAAAGGAAGATATAAAAATGATGTGAACACTGTTGAAAGCTTTCTCTTTTGTATTGGTCAGCCATGAGTGAAGGACAGAAAACTGTTTCAGATATTATCTTTTTTCCATTCTTTTGCTTGATTTATTATTCCTAATTACTCTGTATTATCTCACATTTTCCTTAGTAAATTAGTTTGCTCATAATCTAATTGATTGCCTTTCACTTTTTCCCTTCCTCACCAGGCTTCTGGGGGAAAAGAATTGAGGAGGGAGGGGTGTGGGGGGAGGGGAAGGGAGGAGGAGGAGGAGAAGAGTGGAAGTCTGCAAACTGTGATAAACAAATGAAACAAAATCATTAGTTCTAAATTCTGCATCAACTGTTAAAAAAAAAAGTCATTTCAATATTTCTATTTTTTATAATATCTGTAGTTAAAGCCTGAGTAGTAGACATTTATTTTAAAAATTGTTTTATTTTGCCACTGATAGCAATTAGATTTATGCAAATTTTCTCATGTGTTAGCTTACTAAAACTTGATTCAATTAATTTTAGTTGTATATTCAGTAGGTAATTTTGCCATTCCTGTTTAAAAGTATTTGAGAACAATATTGAAAGCAAATAACAACGAGATTCGTTATCAAATGGCTTCAAATAAATTCAAGAAATAAAAAAAAATATATTTTTACTGACTCCCATCTAAAATGACCTAAAAAACTCACTCTAAGAAGAACAGCACCAGGATCTGGACTTGGTGGTGCCAAACTTCTCACCTACTACCCCTGGGCCAAATATTTGACATCTTTTTGAAAAAATACTTTGGTGAACTTTGCTCATTATATGCTCTTAATGCCAAAACACTGCTTCATCCCAAAAAGCTATATGCCTCCAAGATGCAACCACATCACACTGAGAATGTGCTCTGATTTTTTTATCTTATACTTTTAAAAGTGAGGCACAAAAATTTTATATAAAAAAAATTAATTACAATAGTACAGAGATATGAACAAAGAAAAAAAAATAGAGAAACCAGTTTGGGGGGATGCCCCCCCTGAAAGGCCAGGATTTTACAGCGAGAAAGGTCAGAAGCCTTCACGAGTAAAACAACAAATCTTCATCCCACAACTCACTACGCATGCGCAAGAGGGGAGGGTCTGCATGCTAACGAACTCTCAGGGGTGTAATGAATATGTATCCGAATTCCAGGAAAATTATTGATTATGTATTAGTTTGGCCTATATCTGTAGCACAATTTTTCCAGATGGTGGGCAAGTTAGGTGGATCTATCCCCCTTGCATCTGGTATCAGTGCAGCACTGAATAAACCATACCTGCTTTGTAATCTTACTTGGGTGGCAGAGTTTGATTCCGCACGTCAATTTGGCACCACAGATGGGACACCCTCTGCTCGGCTGCAGGAATGGTTGAGAAGAGGAACACCTTAGGCGTGCCCTGAGATTTCTCAGAAGGACTCCCCTTCCTCATCTGATCACTGCGGGAGCAGACACGGACCATCCTTTCGCAGACCAGGTATGTGTATGGAATGAGGGGATCCGTAAGCCATATGGAGACGTCCTACGCAGGGTATAGCCTTGCTGCTGCCCCTGGGAAGTGAGCTCACAGGTTTGGTAGGTTGCCAGCTGGGGTGGGCAGGCTCTGATGAGCAGCTCCTTGGGGGAGCACCCACAAATGGACCTTGTAAGTCGTACGCGGGGTAAGGGGACAGGATATAGTGGGTGTCCTGTTAAATGGTTATCTGGGTTCTCCTGGTTGTGATAACAGAAGTTTCAGGTTATATAATTGCTGTTACCATCTATTGTAAATGTTCGGTGCCGTGTATCTGAATTAATACCATCAGAATATTTAGGATATCCTCTGAGGAAATTAGAACTACGAACTAAGAAATTTCAAACTTATATCTTGACTAAGTCAGTATTGTGTGAGTGTGGTGAGAGTGAGACATAGCTAAGCTATGGAGATAGAGCAAAGTCCCAATCCATTGTTCTCCTGTGAGGGAAATGGCCAGAGACGGATGAAGCAAAAGTTGTTTTTTTTTTCTGTGTTATTTGTTCATACATACGTATTTTGTCCATTTAAATGAAATGAGATTGAGATGATGATGGAAATACATATTTTATAGATCATAGCAAAGGAATACAGAGGAAAGGTTGGGCCCTGGAGGGAGGCAGAGATAGGAAGGATCCTGAGGATAAATTGTACTGATTATTGTCACTGTCTTTGTTGTTGTTAAATGTTTATGTCATGAAAGTGTCACCTACGAGGCTGTTATGGAACAAGGAGTCTCTAAAGTGATACAAAGAAGACCCCCTGCATTGTATTTTGGCTCACTGGAGAACATTACTGGTGGGCCAGAGAGGGAATATTGAATAAGAAACCAGAGCATAAATGGAATAATGGGACCAGTTTTATAATTGAGTACCCTAATCATGAGAGACCAAGTGCTGGGTGTTTGTGGAAGTTGAAGAACTGTATGGTTTGGTTTATGGATTTTGAAAGGAATGGGACAAACTATTTTGATGGTATAAGAAAGGTAATTGTTAATGGTATACAGAAATAGAATTGAGAGTATGTGGAAGTGTAACTTACGGTACGAATAGTGGAATAATGTACAAAGGAAAAAGGGTTAAAGAGAAAGTGAGTTTATCTGTGCTAGCATGAGAGCAACCCCCTGCATCGTTCCCCCGTGAGCAGAACTTGGTGTGAGAGAATGAGCTGCAGATGGAGACTGCTGCTGTAAACAACATTACTTGCAAAGGGGGAGGTGGAGAGGATAGGGCACTGGAAGTAAGAATACCCTCTGCAGAGATCTAGGAAACCCGAAATCCCAGTGTTAGTGCTGGAAGCCTTTGGAGAGGAGGAGGAGAAACTGAAATATGATGTTAGTAGTTTAAGTAATGATGAGAGTTTGGAAAGTGATAAGTTTGGAAAGGACACAGGCTGAGGAAGGCAAAGATGAGCAGGGTGTGACAGGGATATCAGAACTGAAGAGAGGGGAGCAGGATAAAGAGGTTTATCTTTTGGTGGATACAGGTGCCTCTTACCACCCGTAGGTGATTTTGTAACAGTAGTAGGAGCTAATGCCCAATAAGAAAAGGCTTACTTTTTGGGATCAATTAAATATAGGCTGAGAAAACAAGTAGGAATACATAAATTCTTGTACATGTCAGGTTACTCTAGCAAGAAATTAAATAAAACTGAAGCTAAGGATCAAACAATATTAACTGATTGAGAATTCTAAGTCTGCCTTTAACACAAACTGGGAAAAACAAGACTGTAGCCCCAGAAGTTACAGAAATCTTGAATAAGATACGCTTAGGAATGTGGGTGTCAGGGATACCTGGCAGAGCCAAAAATGCAGACCTAAATAGAAGTTAAGTTAAAAGCAAAAGCTAGCCCACTCAGGGTAAAGCAGTGACCTTGGAGGATATGTGACTGTAGATGGATAAAAGAAATAATAGATAATTTTTGGACTTTGGATTACTAATTGAATATGAATCCCAATACAATACTCCAAACCTGCCAACGAACAACAACAAAAAAAAAATTGGGAAGCAAGTGCTATAGTTTGGCACAAGATTTGAGGGTAATAGAATAGTTGAATGCATACACTCAGTAGTGAAAAATCCATACACTTTATTAAGCAAGTTAAGGAATGAGTAAGTGGAGCCTACCTTCTGGATTTGAAGGATGCCTTTTCTACCCAATTTGGCCAAAGGAAGCCTAAGGTTATTTGCCTTTGAATAGGAAAACCCCAAGATGGAGTGAAAAGACTCAGTTAATCTGAACAGTGTTACCCAGGGTTGTGAGAACAGCTCAATGATTTTTGAGAGCTGGTCAACTCGTGAACCTGAGACTTGGGTTCCTCCAACCCAGGGTGGAACCTTACTGCAGTACGTGGTTGTCACAAAAAACAAAAGGACTGTGAATTTGCTGAATTTCTTGGTTTAAATGATTATCAAGTTTCTCAACAGAAAGCACAAATAACTCAGCAGCAAGTGACATATTTGGGATATGAGATTACAGCTGGACTTCAAAACTTAAGGACTGTCAGGAAAGAAGCCATCTGCCAAACCCTTGAGCCACAAACTGCCAAGGAACTCCGTAAGTTCCCAGGAATGACAGGATGATGCTGACAGTGGATACACATCTACAGACTGTTGGTAAAGCCAAAATATTATATGAAATGGGGAGGCAAGGTGAGCATTCCCTCAGCTTTGGGGCTACCAGCTCCCATAAAAACAAGGAATAGCCCTGGGAGTCTTTGCCCAGAACCTTGGACCCTATCAGAGGGCAGGGGTATACTTCTACAAACAACTTGATGAAGTGAGTAAGGAATGGCTGGGGTGCTTGAGGGCGGTCGCTGCACTAGTACTCAGTATTCAAGAAACCACTCAAGTTATGCTAAGCCAAAGAATAACAATTTTAATATCTCATACAGTGTCTACTGAATTGAAGGTAAAAGGGGGGCATTGGTTCTCACCCCAAAGGTTCCTGAAATTCCAGGCCATCCTTGTAGAGCAGAATGATGTAGAAATAATTGTAACTAATATTGTCAACCCAGTATCTTTCCTTAGCGTAACTCCGGGAGAACCAGTATTTCATGACTGCTTTGAAACAACTGAAGCTGCATATTCCAGCTGGTTGGATCTGAAGGACAAACCCTTAGAAGATACAGAAGACACCTGGTTTACCATCGTTAGCAGTTTTATGAGACAAGGAAACTGCAAGGCAGAATATGCAGTAGCTGCTACTGACAAGGTAATCAAAGCACAACCATTACCTGAGGGGACTTTCCCTCAAAAGGCTGATATAACTACCTGGACATGAGTCTTAATTATATGGACAGATGCTAATTATGTATTTGGGATGATACACACTCATAGTACCATCTGAAAAGAGCAAGGATTGCACACACAAGGAAAACAGCATGATGTAAATCTACTGGCTATGATACATTGTAAAGGACATCAGAAATGTAACACTGTATAGGAAACTGGAAATAAGATGATGGGTCAGGTGGCAGAACAGGTAGTTGAAGAAGGCTTTAATTCCAGATGGTAAACTTAAAATCTCTAAACCTGAATCAGAACCTGTAAAATATTCTAGAGAAGATAGCAATCTAACTAATGATTTAGAAGGGAGAGCAACAATGGTAAATTGATTTCTCGGAACTCCCAAGAAAAGGGGGGTATCGCTGTATGTTGGTACGAACTGATGCCTTTTCATAGTAGCCAGAGGCATTCCCTTATAGAACTAATAAGGTGCATGGAGTAACTACAGTATTGGTATAGGAAGTTATTCCAAGATGCTGAGGAACTACTTGGTCTATCAAGTAAAGTGTACAATCAAAAGTTAAACTCATAAGGAAAGGATGAGTTGTTACTAATTTGCTTTATTTCAGTGTACACGGAGTGGTGTCTGTGGCAAGTTGATGCTGTGTGCTGTTACATTTTGTATTTTGGTTGCAATAGTACTATGTTTTGTGTTATTTATTTGTTATTGTTAAATGTGTGATTGTCACTCTTCTCCCTTCTATTTGAATCAACCTTACATTTCTATACTTAACAACGGCTGCTATTAAGGAAAGTAATAGCACTCTCATTAATGGACGTGAATATCATAATGGAAGTAATATAATGAGGAGGAGTCATTTGGGTGAAGGTTTCTGGTGGCTGGGCAGAGATGGGAGAACTCAAACTCCCACCAGGCATAGTGAGAACTATTTGGAGCCAGTATCAAAATCCAAGGAGGGTTAAAAGTGTAAATAACCCATTGGTAAGGTGTAATACAGGATACCATAGCTTCATGAGAGCCCTTATCCCAGTAGTAGGAGTAGCTCAGCGGGAAAAGGCTACAGTGAATATCTCTGCAACTCCAGAAATAGTAGAAAATGCCACAACAAACACATTATGAGCAATCCAAGAGGAGGTATCCTCTTTGTCCAAAGCAGTACTCCAAAACAGGATGGCATTAGATAATTAATAGCTAAAGGAGGGGTGTAAAATCTGGGAGCAAACAAAAGTCCTGCATAGGACAAGTATCAATAACACGACTGCAAAACAGATCTATGGGGCTCACTTACTAGCTGATTACCGAATCTAGGATGGTTAAGGCGGCTTTTCTTGGCATGCATCGTACTGGTACTATTGGTGAGCCTTACCTGTGTGTAATGAGGTGTTCTGTGTGCCTATACCAGAATACTAGAAGGGAATATGAAGTATGGAAGGGACTTGAGTTAAGGCAAAAAGGTGGAAAGCTTATTTCACACACCAAGAAGGAATAATCTAGCAGATGGAAATCCTGCTAAATTAAAGAAAAGGGGGGAATTGAAAGGTGAGACAGGCCCCATAAGTGAAAGTAAAAAGGCAAGAAGGCTTCACAGTGACTGAGAATAAGGGGGGTGAAGGGGAATAGTTAGAGATAGTTTATAGAAGCAAGAATGTAGAGCTTGTTAGAAAATAAGGGATGGCAGACACTGTGTCTGGGATAGTGAGAGGGGGATGAAGGCCATAAAGATAAGGGTTTGAGAACAGCTTGCGGACATTTGGCAGAGAGGTGATTAGATGTTCACAGGGCAAGAAGAAACTGGTTTGGGGGGATGCCCCCCCTGAAAGGCCAGGATTTTACAGCGAGAAAGGTCAGAAGCCTTCACGAGTAAAACAACAAATCTTCATCCCACAACCCACTATGCATGTGCAAGAGGGGAGGGTCTGCACGCTAATGAGCTCTCGGGGGTGTAATGAATATGTATCCGAATTCCAGGAAAACTATTGATTATGTATTAGTTTGGCCTATATCTGTAGCACGATTTTTCCAGACAGTGTGCAAGTTAGGTGGATCTATCCCCCTTGCACCCGGTGTCCGTGCAGCACTAAATGAACCGTACCAGCTTTGTAATCTTACTTGATTCTGCACGTCAATAGAATAACTCAAGTTCCTCCTGTATAATAAGAAATCATCTCTCTCTCTCTCTGATGGTCACTCCTATTTTGATGCAGTCCAGGATACTGTTGGACTTCCAGGCTGCAAGAGCACACTGCTGGTTCATGTCTAGCTTTTCATCCACCAAGGACCCAGAAATTCTGCTCTGCAGGGCGGTTCTCAGTGAGTTCTTCTCCCAGTCTTTACACATACCTGGCCTTGTTAAACCTCATTAATTAGGTTTATGAGGGCCCACTTCTCAAACTTATCCATGTCTGAATGGCATCCCTTCTTTCTGTTGTATCAATGGCACAACTTAGCTTGGTGCTATCTTTAAACTTGCTTAAGGTACACACAATCCCAGTGTCTCTGTCATTGATAAAGACATTTTAGAACACCTGTCCCAGGACACCTGGGGAACACCACTTATGACAGGCCTCCACCTGTATATAAATTCATTGACCACTACCCTCTGGCTGCAGCCATCCAATCAACTCTTTATCCACTGAACAGTCCAGCCTTCAAATCCACATCTCTGCAATTTAGAGATAAGGATGTGGTACAAGACCACATCAAAGGCCTTGCACAACTCCAGGAGGACAACATCAATTTGTCTTCTTTTGTTCACCAATGCCATCACTCTATCAAAGAAGGCCACCAGAATGGTCAGGCACAATCTGTCCTTAGTGAAGTCATGCTGGCTGTCTCAGATCATCTGCTCATGTGTTGTGGTTTGGAGGATCTGTTGGCAACAGGTGCTTTCTTCCTTTCCCACCGTCTACTCCCTTGTGGGGATAAAAAACAGCAGAAGAAGTAGAAGCAGCTTAAGTGAGATAAGGGGAGAATTAATATAATAGAAATGGTAAAGGAATGTAGAAAATACAGAGAAAATAAGAGTAATAAATCTCCAAATGGAAAATCTCTGAACAATTCTGCACTTTCACCTGAGTAGGCAGAAGAAGAAGTCCTCCACATGGCAGCATTGCTCTATATCTTTCTTCCAGAACTGGAAACCACCAAAGCATTCTGGCAATTGTGGTCTTTTTTTCCCTATTCCATCAGTTAATTGCATAATGTTATGATTTGGAACACTTATGGAGAACCATGACAACCACTTATGAAAAACCATAGCATCATGTCACTTGTGCTTTAACATATCTTCCAGAAAATTTATTCCAGGCACAGAGGTGAGGCTCCATAGCCTATAGTTCCCCAAGTCTTCTTTTCTCTTTTCTTAAAAATGGGAGTGATATTTCCCTTTTTCCTATCACCAAGGACTTCATCTGACAACCACAACATTTCAAATATGATGGAGAGTGTCTTGGAAGTTATGTCAGACACTTTCTTCAGGTCTCTGGGTTGCATTTTGTCCAGGTCCATAGACTTGTACATATTCAGCCTCATGAGGCAGTCTTGACATGTTCTTCTCTTTCTTGGATTCTGTTCCACTGATCCTGACCAAAAGTTCAGGGATGTGAGAGATGTGGGAAGCCTGACTGATAATGAAGACCGAGGCAAAAAATGGATTGGGTATCCCAGCCTTCATTTCTGTTGTAGCCAATTCTCCCTTTTCACTTACTGGAGGCAAGAAAGGGGCTTGTGACATACTTAGAGGTTGGGTTAAAAACAATTTAGTGAAATAAAAGCAAAGGCCATGTATGGAAGCAAAAGGGAAAAAATTAACCTCCACTTCCCATCAGCAGGCAATATATAGACACTTCTAGGAAAACAAGGCCTCTATAAATGCAGCAGTTCAGAAGTCAAACTCCTTTATAAAATGTCCTATCTCCTCCTTTCTCTTAGGTTTCATTGTTCAGCATAACTTCATATAGTATGAAGTGTTTGGTCTCTTTGGGACACTTGGCTATGAGTCCTCCCAGTCTCTTGCTCACCTACAGCCTACTGGCCTTTTGCTGGTAAAAGGTGTTGTAAATATCTTCAGAGAAGGAAAATCCACAACTTCTCTGGGCAGCCTCTTTCCATGCTCTGTCACTCTTACTGTGAAAAGTTCCCTTGCTATTGGTGAGGAACTTCCTATTCTTCAGTTTTTGGCCATTTCCCCTTCTCCTGTCCTCACAGACTGCTGAAAAGAGGTTGGCCATGTTTCTTTGACTCACAAACTTAAAATACTTACAAACATTAATCAGATGCCCTCTGAGTCTTCTTTTCTCAAGGCTGAACAGACCAAGTTCGGTCAGCCATCTCTCATAGAAGAGATGCTCTTGGCTCTTTATCATCTCTGTGCCCTCCGCTGGACTCTCTCCATAAGATCCCTGTCTTTTTTGTACTGGGGAGCCCAGAACTGGATACAATACTCCAGGTAATACCAGGGCAGAGTAGAGGGGGAGGATCACCTCCCTTGACCTGCTGGCAGTGTTCCTTTTAATGCACTCCAGGATGCCATCGGGTTTCTTGCCCACCAGGGCACACTGCTGGCTCATGCCCAAACTGTCATCCACCAGGATCCCCAGGTGCTTCTCCGCAGAGCTTCTTTGCAGCAGATCATGCCCCAACCTGTACTGATACTTGGCAGTTATTCCTTCCCAGGTGCAGGACTCAATACTTGCTTTTGTTAAAACTCATCTGGTTTATTGCTGACCAACTCTCCAATCTGTCCAGGTCTTGCTGAATGGCTGCACAGCCTTCTGATGTGTCAGCCACTCCTCTTAGCCTTGTATCACGGGCGTACTTGCTGAGGGTGGACACTATCCCCTCATCAAGGTCGTCTATGATACTGAACAAGACTGGACCCAGCACGAACTGCTGGGGAACACTACTAACCACAGGACTCCAGCCGGAATCATTACAGTCAGATTGCCTCTAATTTTATCCTCTTTAATGATCTCCTCTCCATTTTGAGCACCCAGTCCAGTAATGCTTCAGCTCTATTCAGTCTATCCAATACCTTGACGTGGAATTTATTCTCAATAGACTCCAGGAGTGTTCTGGATTGCTTGCAGTTTACTGTGGTTTCTGTCCAGCAGAGATCTGGGTGGGATAAATCCCTCTATCAGGATGTGAAGCTGTGAGCATTATGTCTCTTCTAGCTGAAGAAGGAGGCCTCATGCACAGGCTCCCCTTGGTCAGGAAGGAGCGTTAAGCAAGAGAAAAAGATGGGGAGTAAGAAAACTGATAAGCAGTGTGAAACCATAATCACATTATCAGTGCATAGATTTTTTGTAGTTGTAGTACTAGAAGAATGATCATAAATATGTTTGCTTCACATGATAAAGTCACATTGATCTATGGGAGGTAAGGACGCTGAGAGAAATCTATTCCTAACTCTTAATAGTTCTTAATACTACCTGCAGGGGAGCTGTTGGGTCAGGACTTGAACTGGTGAAGGGGCGTGGCTGTCTCAGGCAGGACAGGCAAATTGTTTGCACCTGTCCCCGCCATGCCACCTGAATGGGTGGAGCCACCCTGAGCTCATGTAAGGGCCAGCCACTGAAGGGAGAGCATCTCTTGGATGTAGGTTGCTACCAGAGATGGTGTGCTGCATCGTATCAGAGCCCCTTCACCAGATAGATGAGTTCAACTCTTCTTTGTGCATGTGTTTACAGACCTACCTGTGAAGAATGCCTGGCCTTGCCAAGAACTTGTCAGAAGCAGTTTTGCTTCATCATGAGCAGAACAGTACCAAAACTTGAATTCTATTCCAGGGCATGTGTAACTTAAAACTTGACTGTATTGGGGGGGGGGGGGAGAGGGGGAGAGGGGGGGGGGAGGAAGGCAGAGAATGCAAATGGTAGTAAAACTTAGTCAAAAACACAATAAAGTTAACTTAATGAGAAACATCATCTCTCTTTATAAGTTTCAGACCATAAATGTTAAAGGGAGTTATCACTTCAAGAAAAATCTTCACATGACCATCTGTCCTGAATGATCTTGGCTAATTAGGTAGCCAAAAAATAATGTATAATGTGATGGATGTAAGAAGAAACAACTGAGCTTACAAGAAGTCAGTTAGAATGAGGCTAGTAGGATAGCATAAAACAAAAGTATTGACAAGTTGGGTCTCCAAGACTAAGGACTACAGAAGTACTGGAAAAGTTACTACTAAGACATGCAGAAGGAAGCAGCTGTAAAAGAGACATGATAACAACAGAAAAAGAAGAATCAAATCAGATGTGAAGGTAAACATGCACAACACCTATTCAACAAAGATGAGCACTAAAAAGTGGTGAAATTGTCACTGTGGATGGCAAATGATTTTATTTATTTATTTATTTATTTATTTATTTATTTTTCAATTGAATGGGAAATAAACAAGCTGGGAGATGAATGACTAAAGTAAGTCTCTCTTGGACAGTTAAACACTGCACGATCTTTTCTGCTAGTCATTAGTACTGGAGGCATAACTCTGTACCACCAAAACCTCATCAACACTAACCATGTTCAAGTTTGCTAAATTTTAGTACAAAATTATGGCTAAAAGTCTGGCATAAGTTCTGCATATTTCCAAATGTTGTCATAAATGCAGTACATTTCAAACCCTCTAGAATTCACAATTATAATCTGTGGCCACAGCAGGGATGTTATATAGTGTCTGTACTAACGGTTACATATGCATTCAATAGACGAACATTTCCAGAGGGAAATAAAGATGCAAATCCCAGACTTCATTTTCAGAAGTTCAGATTAGGAATTAAAACAATTCTGTCTGAACTTGCTTACTTCACAAAAAATAGAGTGTGTTTTTTTTTTTTTTTTTTTTCTTCCCTATTACTTAAGGATACCAAAGGTTATGGAGGGAATTGTCTGTACAAAGCAGATAGAGGTGCATACACTCCCAAACAGCATTTCCTTTTATCATTATCAGAGTATTGGACCTGATGGATATGTGTTCTGACCCAGATGGACATTTCTTATGTTCTTAGACCAACTAAAATTTTGCATTTTCTAATGGTTTGGTTTATTAAAGCATTTTGTAGTATTAAAGTTGCTGAATTTGCAATCAGTATTTAATGTTCAATATTCAGTCCAACTATTTCCAGTATTTCTAGGCAAATACTTTTGCATCTCTTTTCCAGCCAGGCCCAGGGTCTCTCATGTTGTGTCTGGTGGATTAATCTGAGTGTAGCACAGGAATCATGATAGTAAGCATAGCAATGACAAACTATAACTTCAACATTGACAGTACTATAATCAAGTAGTAAAGAGTCTCTTACTCTGACTGAGCTTTATTCACATAATTCACTTATGCTTCTGTTCTTACAGCAGGCAAAACAAATATTAAAGAGGTAATATTTTCAAACTAACACAGTGTGGGGATGGAGCTCTGAAGGAAAAAAAGGGACATTAGAACATTCATGTCATCTTATTTTTGCAAATCCATTATGTAGAAATAATTTCAGAAAATATCTTAAACTTTGATTAAAACAACAACAACAACAACAACAACAATAACAACAACAACAACAACAACAAAATGACATGATTTGAGAGTCTCTTTATCACTTGCTTTTCTTTCTCTTTTTTAATTTGAACTGTTACATGTTGTTTCTTCACATGAACACAGAATTAATTATTTTCACAAGGAAACATTTCTTTGTTCAACAATAAAATTGAATGTATATTAAGTTAAAAAAAATAATAAAAGATGTCATTTTTATCCATCCAGACGAGTGTCAGCCCTCAGGGGTCAGTACTGGAACTGATGCTCTCTAATGTCTTCAATGACATAAACAGTGGCCTCAGGTGCACCCTCAGTAAGGAAGTAAACACAGTTTCCAAGGTGTTGTGGGTTTTTGGAGAATGCATATTCTGAATTTCAAACTGACTTTAAGACATCTCTATCAAGTGACCCAGAAGAAGAATGGTTTTGGTGGGGTCTTAAGCAACAACAAGTACTCAAATTAATTAATTGCTAATTCAGTAACAGTTGGGCCAGTCTGGGCAGGACATGCTTAAAAAAAGTGTTTTACACTGTGGTTGGAGAGAACGGTCCCACCTGGAACAGTTGACAGAAAGCATCGGGAGAGATTTCCCAATGGACTTGGGCATCTGGACTTCAGAATACAGAGAATCTGAGACCTGCTATCCTACAACTGATTAAGCATATAAAGGGTTTTTAGTTGCTTCAGATGTCGTGGGTAGTGAAGCACTGTTCACTTAGCCTTTCTTCATAGAGGAGATTCTCAAGGCCTTTCACCATCTTTGTGGCCCTCCGCTGGACTCTTTCCAAGAGATCCCTGTCTTTTTTGTACTGGGGAGCCCAGAACTGGACACACTACTCCAGATGAGGGCAGAGTAGAGGGGGAGGATCACATCTCTCGACCTGCTGGACATGCTCTTTTTAATGCACCCCAGAATGCCACTGGCCTAATCGGCCATGAGGGCACATTGCTGGCTCATGGCCAACCTGTTGTCCACCAGGACGCCCAGGTCCCTCTCTGCAGAGCTCCTCTCCAGCAGCTCACCCCCCAGCCTGTACCGGTGCATGCAATTATTCCTCCCTTATTCCGCCCTTCCTTATTAGTGAGAACAAGGTCCAGTAACACCCCTCCCCTCGTCGGTTCCTCCACCACCTGCATCGCAAAGTTGTCTTCAACACATTGCAGGAATCGTCTGGACCACGCATGCCTGGCCATGTTGCTTATCCAGCAAATATCTGGATAAATGAAGTCCCCTATAAGCACCAGCGCCTGGGATCGTGACGCTACTTCCAGTTGCTTATGGAAGACCTCATCAATTTCCTCCTCCTGATCAGGGGGCCTGTAGTACACCCTCACATTAGGCCCATGTTGCTTATAGGTGTTAAGAAATAAGGCTAAGGAATCCACTCATTCTGAAAAATAATAGCATAATTTGAACAGTATGTACTTGAATGTTACTTCTGTAAGCATTTTCTGGCTTTACCTTGTAAATTAAGTCAATTCCTGATAAATAAACATATGAAAATCCAATATAATTACTAGTTTATACACTTCCATAAAGAAATATTTTTCTGTAATACAGCGTATTTTCTGGACTGTTTTGAACTACATTCATCCGAACGGGATATGCCTCTTTCGGATTTATACATTTACTTGAGTAGGTGGATTGCTTGCTTGCAAAAGAGTTTTGTGAATCAGGAAACAGGAAAATCTCATATCCACAAATATGTGTTAACAGAATAATTGCTAATTTTCAAGCATAACCATCAGTAGCTATTCAGGCATTTGCTTTATCAGTGATGGAACTGTGAACAGTTTATTGCTCTGTGGTGAGGCACTTTGCCTCCCTGGAATGAAAAGCAGCTTCAGGAGCCAGAACATCAGCTGGTGTGAACACATGAATGATGCTGAAGTTATTTATTCTGCCTCCTGATGTTCCCTTTTATTCTTTATTCAGTGGTGTGTGTCATCACACTCACACAAACCTAGCACGGCTAATGTTATTCAAGATGCTATTTGCAAAGGTGGAGAGCCTTGTTCTCTTTGAGATTCCCTTCATTCTCTGCCTGTGTGGCGTATTGCCCTTCCTTACATGTTTCCTCTAGGCTGCTAGGCTCAGCTATGTCTTGCAGTGTTATCTATATCCTATATCCATCATGGGGCAGCCCCTGACTTTTCCTCACAGAGGTGACCCTGCAGCTTCACCTCTGCCATCATTTTGACTCAGTTGCACTCCATTCTGTTCCATAGAACTTTACATGAAACAGAGATATCTAAAGTTTGAACTGATCTTATTTACATACAAAATCTTAATTCACTACTTTCTCCTTCTGCCAGAATGACATTGCAAGTAGGTTGGTGTTATGAGTTCAAGTTCTAAAAATAGTATAATAGTTTACAAAGTATAGCACTCTGACAGCTTACTGAGAAATTTATTTAGACCTTACTATGATTACTTTCATTATACTGTACAGTCATCCTATTTTTGTAGGAAGGGGACAACAAATCTTTTTATATCACATTCAAATTTTCAGTTCTTTAGATAATAGTGGACATTTGTGGTTTTAAAATGTATGCAGTATATATGTTTGTTTCCTAAAACTAAATCATACACATAGTTTTATTAAGCTAAGATCAAATAAAAAGGAAAATGTACCACGATTGTCAAAACAGTCTTAATTTGCAGGGTTGCACTTGAATACCGAGTCAGAGACTCCATATTTAGAAAATTGTAAAGAATAATGAAAAAAATACATACTGCATTAGTGTTCATGCAAAACTGAGGAGAAGTAAAGGTTCTCTGCAGTTTTCACTTCACTGAATTTTATGTTTCACATTTGACTCATTGGAAGTGCTTTGCCAACTCCTGTTCCAAACAGGAAAGTTCCTCCAGCCCAAAGGCCCTTGACATTTCACAGGGGCAGTATACTAGCTGAGTTTTCTGCCAAAACTGATCTCCACACCTCTTACTGAATGATTTATAAAGAGTCAGTGAAAACAGATTACAAATCCTGGCTTAATGCATGGACATAGTTTATCCCATTTCATAGATTTGTCAAAGGGACAAGCAGAGGACAGCTTAAAATAAATTGTCAGGCCTCAAATATAAAATTTATACCACCTCTGTGTATCAAAGAAATACAAACTAACTCTTCTCAGAGTACTGATTTTTTAGGAATAAAACTTCAAGAATGTAAGTTTTAACTTAATACTTGACTTAAAGTCATTAAAATGTAAAGCCCACTTGGGGAATTGCTGTAGTTTCTATATCTGTCCAATTACATACAGATCAGCCTGCAGTACTGGGATTTCACAGTAGCATAAAGAGAAGAGAATTTACTTTGTTTTCAGATTCAACTAATCTTTATAATAGGCAAATAAGGCCAGTGCTTGCTCAAAGTAGTTTTTTCACTAAGCCTATGTCTCTTATGAGAGATCTCAACTTTAAGCATTAAACAGTGTATAGAGGTGCAGGGTTGGGAGGGAGGAGGAGTAAACAATCAAAAAAAGACAACAACAACAACAAAAAAACAAAATTAATGAGCAATTTTGGAATTTTTTGTTTTAATATATTTATTACTACTGTTACAAAAAAAGCTTCTTAATATTATTATTATTAAAAAGTTTTTTACACTTTAATCAAAAAGGACTTCTACTAAGTATATTTCATCAAATAATTAACAAAATAAATAAAGAAAAAAGTCTCTACAGTGTGTGGTCAATGAGCTCCAGATGGGGTCCAGGTCAGAGTGCTTTGCTGCAATAAAAATTTGCAAACTCGTATGGCTAAAATTTCATTTTCAAAGGTCTTACTAATAAATATATTTATTACAAAAGACTAGGTCTACTGCAGTGTCAACGGTTTATGGGCTGGTTCAGCCCAGTTCTGTGACTAGGAGGGCGGAGGGATTTCACAAAATCCGCGCCTCAAGAAAAGGGAAACAGAGGACCCCAAAATAATTAAAAACAGCGGCAACGATCTGAGGAGAAACAAACTAATTTACTAAATATAGTATCAGAATGCAAGATAATACACTATAATACAATATAATTAGAATTGAAGCTAATAAATCAAATTTAATGAGAGTGTCCAAAAGGTGGAAAGGACTCACCATAATGCTGAGGTGAGATGCGTAGTCCGGTTGAGCAGCAGGGAGGAGAGCGTGACGAAGAAGAGCATATCAGGTGACCTTGTCAGAGGTTATATCTCCCTTCTGACCGCAAAGCCCCCTGGGTTATGTAGTTCTTCTTCTCTTCCAGACAGGTGCCCAGAACTGGAGCATCAACACCTTAACTCCCAGTGCACTACATGATGTTACGGTGTGGAATACCGATAACCAAAATCATAAAACCATGACATGCAGGAACTTTCAAAGACCTACAGAAGATTTTAGGAAGTAAATCCATTGAACCTGTATTTAATTGAAAAGTAGATAATTTGAATTCAATCTAAACAAGAATAAGGCCAGTTAATACATTTGATATATATTTTTATAAAATCTGAACACTAATACTCAAAGGAATGGAAGTAATTGAAAATTAAGGACTAAGAAAACATAGTTAATATTGAAAGCTTCACATTTTTTTGAAGATTATAGTAGTGAAGACAGAAAGGGAAGCTGAACACTCCAGAAATTGAAGATGTTTTGCTGGAAATCATTAACAAAGTCTTATGTAAGTAAAATTAATAGTTCATCTCAAGTTTTAACTCACACTCTTGCCTGATCTTTGCATTTTTTTAATTCTGAGCACTTCCTGTTCAGTTTATAATGTTTTTTGTAGCACCCATAGCTACATAAATTTTGCCATTTATTATTGTACAGTTTTATTTCTATTACATTTCTGATTCCTGCTGCAAAATATTTATTTTTTCATTGTATTTAAATTTGTGTTGTTATTTTTACTATTTTTCATTAGTTTGCTTTTCTAAAGAAACTTGACTTGTACTATACTTTTTGAGCAGTCTACTTGCCTCAAATCAGTAACTTTGGAATCTGATAGCTTATTAACCAAAACTGATCTAACTAATTTAGATGTTTTCTTGATACTGCATTTTCCAACTGATTTTGGAAAACTTGAGGGCAGAAATCCAAATCAGTGTACTGTCAATTCAAAAGCTTTCACAAATGAACCTCTTTCTGAGAAGAAGTAGGCAAAAACTGGTGCTGCTGCTGGCCAGTCCATTGTACGTTTTAACTTGCCTTCCCAAGTATGTGAGAAATGTGGGTGGCAGCTCTAAACATTAGCAAGAGGAGAATATTTGTCAGTGATCTGTAGGAAATGGAGTGGCTACTTTAGTTTCCTCACTCGTCAATTTTTCTCTCCTCTTCCTCCCATACCCCTGAAGTTAAGCTAAGCCAAAAGCTTAAACTCTTCAAAAAGCTGTTACAGTGCTCTAACTGTTGGATTCATCCCTGATATATGTGATCATTTTGATATAGTTGAACAGGTTAGGAGACAGAGCTCCATTCCTCCATTATGAACAGGATATATTTTCAACTACTGAATGCTTTTAGAGAACTAATAGTCCTAAATTATTACATAGGGGAACCCAAGACACTAGTCCAGTTTCTTAAAGCAGGAATATTTATATTTCTGTGTTTTTATTGTACCAGAAACAACTTAATACGGTGTTTACTTCAATTTACTATTATGTGATTAATATTACTGATTCCAAACAATTAAACAAAAAAAGCCCCAAAACTGATTTAGATTAGAAATGTAGAATTTCTAAGTCATCTGTTGCAACAGTTGAAGTACAGCAGTAAGAGAATATTCATGTGCTAGGCATGCTGCACATGCACATAAATGATTCAAGGTGCTCTTTGACTAAAGCATATGCAGCGTAAGAAGTAGCTAGCAAGAACTCTAGGAAACAATATATTCTATAAAATCCAGAAACTTATAAATTCAATGAAGAATAAAACCAAAGGAACAAGGAAGGGTTAATCAAGAAGTAAACAGGAATGGGACATCCATTAAGGGAATTAGAAGCATTGGATAGGCTGTAAACCTGAGTACTCAATCAATGAGGAAATGGGGGAAAATTTGCACTACAAAGTAGGAAATATAAACTTGTGTTTCTCTGATCCAGAGTTCCTTTTTTTTCTTAATGTTGCCTACTATAGCAAAAGTGTAGAAAAAAGTGCTGATTCATAGTGAATTCTGCCTGAGCCTGAACTACTGAACACAAGAATTTCTCACAGACTCAACTGAGATCCAGACAACTTTGTCTGGATAAATGTGAAAGAACTGGCGAAGTTTCAAGTCAACAGAAAAGGAGCCACTGAGTTTTGATGTCAGTGTTGTTCTCTTCCAAAGAGATGGAGTTAGAAATAAAATGTGATTACAATTTTGACTGCTAGAAGAGAACTTAAGAGAAAATTATATGTAGTTTGGTGATGCTTACAGCCTTTAGAGCTCCTTTCTTTCTTACCATGTTTCCCCCCAAAATTATGTGGTGTCAGTATAATTTGAACAGAGACCACCTAGATCTATGTCACGGAGTTAACTAGATTAATTTACACTCATGACAGGGAGGCAGTAGGCCCCTGCCCTCCCCTCCCTACTCCACAAAATGGGAAGGAAGGGAGGAAAAAAAAACAACGGCAACAATCTATGGAGGAAACTTTATTTTACTATGATATCAAAATGCAAGATAACGGGCACGGCACGGGCTATTTCCTGTTTAATCTGTTCAAAAGCCTGCTGCTGCTCCGGGCCCCATGTAAACTCATTCTTCATTTGCATCACATGATAATGAGGCTGTAGTTTGGAACATGCATTCTCCAAAAGCCCACTGCGCCCAGAAAAGATTGTGTCTCTTTCTTGCTAGTGGGTGGAGACACGGCAGTGATTTTGTCAATCACATTTGTTGGGATGTGATGACGGACATTTTGCCACTTTATACCTAGGAATTGAATCTCCTGAGCAGCTCCTTTCACTTTGCTTCGCTTAATAGCAAAACCAGGACACAGAAGCATTTGGATTATTCGCTCTCCTTTCGTGAAGACTTCTTCTGCTGTATCGCCCCACACAACAATATCATCAATGTACTGCAGGTGCTCAGGAGCACTGCCTTGTTCCAATACAGTTTGGATCAATCCATGGCAAATGGTTGGGCTGTGTTTCCACCCCTGGGGCAAACGGTTCCAAGTGTACTGAACGCCCCTCCATGTGAAAGCAAACTGTGGCCTACATTCTTAGGCCAAAGGAATGGAAAAGAAGGCGTTAGCAATGTCAGTGGTGGCATACCATTTGGCTGCTTTTGACTCTAGTTCATATTGGAGCTCTAACATGTCCGGCACAGCAGCACTCAGTGGGGGTGTGACTTCATTCAGGCCACGGTAGTCTACCATCAGCCTCCATTTTCCGCTGGCTTTACGCACTGGCCATATGGGGCTATTAAATGGCGAGTCAGTTTTGCTGATCACCCCCTAACCCTCTAGTTGACGAATCAACTTATGAATGGGAAGCAGGCAATCTGTATTGGTGCGGTACTGCACCGCAGTGCAGTTCACAGTTTTTGTGGCAACCGGTACCTGTTGCTCTTTTACTTGTAGCAACAAACAGATCTTCTGACAGGCCAGGCAAAACAGACAGCTGCTTAATATTGTCTGTGTCCACAGCAGCTATCCCAAAGGCCCATCGATACCCCTTAGGATCCTTGAAATGCCTCCTTCTGAGGTAATCGATACCAAATATACGTGGAGCCCCTGGGCCAGTCACAATAGGATTTTTTTGCCAGTCCTTACCAGTGAGGCTTATTTTGGCCTCCAACACAGTCAATTCTTGAGAGCCTCCAGTCACCCCGGAAATATGGATTGATTCTGTCCCTTCATGGCTCGAGGGCATCAGAGTGCACTGTGCACCAGTATCCACCAGTGCCTTATATTTCAGTGGTTCTGATGTGCCAGGCCATCGAATCCACACAGTCCAATATACTCGATTATCCCTTTCTTCCCCCTGACTGAGGGCAGAGCCCCTCTATTCATTACCTGTGATAACTGGAGCAACTGCACTGGTTGTTGATCTGCTTTGTAATTCTTTCACCTGTGTTCATAGTACAGGAGAAGCTTGGTCATGTCATTTCCTCATGTCTTCTCCATGGTCACGTAGGCAATGCCACAAGGCAATTCAAGATGTATTATTCCTCACTGGAGCCAGAAAGTGTTTGCCTTTAAAAGCTAAGATTTTTGATGGTGCACGTAAGCAGGAAGGTTCATCACATTAATTAGTTGGATTCACATTAGTTTGATCAGCTCCTTCATTAGACTCTTTTGATTATCCTGATCTTCATCATACTGGCATACTGGCACAGGTTTGTCACGATTAATCAGTAGAGACATTTGCTCTTGCATTTCATTCAGTTGGTCTGTTATTTGTGAGATGGCGGCAATTGGGGGTAGCTGTTGTTCGTAGTTTTGGAGCGTAAGAATCAATTCAAAAACTAAGGGTATTCTCTCTTGTTCCTGGTATCTGTCATTAGCTGACATAAGTGTAGCGGCGTATCTGTCTGGTGCTGTTGTTATGAGTCTCTGCCATATCTCAGGCGTCGTCTTCACTCTCTCAGGGTCGCGGTCTTGTCGTGGGTGGTTAGGAACAAAGTTAGGGTCAAACAGCATTTCCACCACGGCCATTTCCCTCAAATATTGGATACCCTTTTCAACTGTATCCCATCTTTTCATCACAGGCTTCAAGCCGTCTTTGAAGCGATACCTTTCCTTCATGGCTATCAACACTCTTTCCCAGAGGGTGGCAGACTCACCCAAAAATCGACTAATTCCTCTGTCAATAGCTGGATTTCTGGCAATGGCTCATCATTGGCGAGCTTCATTACCATCTAGAAACAAACTATTGGCCCCACGGTCCCAACAACAAAGCAACCAGGAAACAAGAGTTTCATTTGGGCCCTGTGTGAACTCCTTTCTTGAGCCTTGGATTTCAGTCATCTTCAGAGGCCGACGAGTAGTAATAAAGACTTCCTCATCATCACTCTCTTCTGCATGTCTCTTAGTTTTTCCTTTTGCTTTTCACGATGGTGGTGGTTCTGAGGAGGGCCCCTTGCCTGGATCTTCCTCCACCTCCTCCTCCACTTCTTCTCTTTTCCGTTCTAGATGCATTGACACTTGTTTCCATTTTTTGCCTTCCACAGGAACAACTGATATACTGGTGTCTCCTGTAATTGATCAGATTTGACTTGGAGATTCTCCCTTTTGGCTTGAACCTCAGCTCGGAAACTCTGTCTCTCCAGAATAGTTTTATATATGGCACAGTAAGCACAAACCAAACCCCAAATAAGTTGTACCTCCTTAGATTTATGTAAGCTGCGCCATCCCTGACTCAAATACTGATTTAGTTTCTTAGGATGCCACAGGTGTTCAAGAATAAAATCCCATGACATTGCAGGTCCCCTTGCTTTTAAGATCTTTCCTAAACCTCTCCATATTCCCTGCCAGTCAGCATTCTCTGGTTCTGGAGGAGACTCCTTCCCTTTATTATGAGTGCGTTGGAATACAATCCAGGAAAGTAATAGCACGCATGCCCACATGAGTATTAATTCGAGATTCGAAAACCGTGTGACAAACTGAGAAGAAAGCCTGGAGACTGGTCTGAACATTGTGCTGTTTGTAAAATTAGCCATTCCATCTGAGGTGTAAATGTCAAAATTCAAACCATATCACATTGCATACAGGTACTATGCAGCTGTCTCCGTCAATGCCCTTAGGTAGTTACATATGAACACAATTCCACAACAAGTAATTATGACATTGATAATTCGCCAATAAGTAGTGAGTAACATGATGGCTTTTAATCCTTTACACAGCGCCTCCACGATGAAGAGTGGGTTCACTGCTGGTGTCTATTAAAAAGGGATTAATGAATTGAAACTGACAAGAGGAAGGAGGAAAAAGAAAAAGAAAAAGAAAAAAAAAAAAAAAAAAAAAAAAACAAGGAAAAAAGGCACTACCCAGACTAAGCAGTGCTCAAAGTTTACAAATATCCCAGAGTACTGGCAGCACACCTAGTCTTTCAAGGTCAAGTTTTCCAGCACAGAAACCTGAACTACTGAACTACTAATGAAGCTCTCTAAGAGCTAAGAGAGAGATTTGTTCTAAAAGCTGAAAAGCAGTTACTGCCCACATTCTCCACCAAAAATCTGTCACGGAGTTAACTAGATCAATCTATGCCTGTGATAGGGGGGCAGTAGACCCTTGCCCTCCCCTCCCCACCCCACAAAATGGGAAGGAAGGGAGGAAAAAAAACAGCGGCAACAATCTATGGAGGAAACCTTATTTTACTAATTATGATATCGAAATGCAAGATAACACAATATAATACAATCTAATTGAAATTGAGACTATTAAATCAAATAAGATAGGAGAGAGAGAGTTCCCGAGACCGAGTCAAACCTGAAAAGCTTGGAACAGCTAGGAAAGCACCCTCCAGCACCCACTGCCAGGCAGTAAGAGACCGCCCCACCCGGAAGGGCAGATCCCATGACTTCCGTAATGTATAGGGATAGGTGCCTGGAATTGGAGCATTAACACTTTAACTCCCTGTACACTACATGATGTTTTGATGCAGAATACTGAGAACCAAAAATAACAACAACAAAAAAAAACACCATAAAAATATGACAATCTATTAAAAAAATGAGGATATTCTTGTCAAACAACATTGAAAGCCAAGGAATTCATAACGAAGAACAGAAAGTGTAAAATCTGAAGAAATTATTTTCTCGGTTAACTATTAATTCACAATTTTATTTTATTTTATTTTTTAATTCTGAGCACTTCCTCTAAAATTCCTGCTCTTCCCATCCTCCTTTCACAACTCTGCCATAACCAACATTCTATTTTTCCCGTCCTGTTTTCTAATAACTCAAACTCTACTTATAATATAAATGTCTTCAAGACTTCATTCATTTACTTCTTAGCCATTCCTCATGCTGTTATTGAGCTCACTGCCCACAGTTCCAAATAAAAAAAAATATATGTTTTTTAAGTTTGTTTTTGATATTCTACTTGATTGTGAGATGATCACTGTCAAAAAGTTCTTCATCATAATAAGATTGATGAAAGTGTCAAGAATGAGAACTGTTTTAAATTACTCCTTTTGTAACTGTGAAGTCCAGTACTCTTCCCTAAAATATGTATTTGTGTTTAATTTATTTACACTTAAATCTGAATGCATTTATTTTTAGTTGGCATAAATTTCATACATTTTTCAAGCTCTGATTTGTGAAAACATTTGAATAAATGAATTACTTTTGATACCAGCTTCCTGGAGTAGAAACAATAAGTTATCTGATGCTTGCCAAGAACTCATAAATAGTATAGAAAAATTACTGCATGAACAACAAAGTTAAAGATATTTATTATTTAATTTCAGGTGAATTTATATTTTGTATTTAAAATTTAATATGGATTTTAAAACAAAACAAAACAAAACATACAAAAAAAGCCTTTTAATTACCCTGCCACCAGATAAACAAAGTTCTCATTTTATCTCTGGCAACAAAGGCAACTATTACCGTCAGTAAATTACATGCCTACAGTTTGTAAAATGTTAATTCCTATATTCTTTAAAACATTGGGTCTTTAAAAAGAAAGTCATTTTCCTCTTCATAGATCAAAAGAGCAGGAAATAACATACTGAATTTCAAATATCTTTCAACCAGAATGTGAGTAATAAGTCATGAAGTAACAGCTTTATTGAGTTGCTATTATTATAATTACACTGTTTACACATTGAACTGAATTGCCTCTTGTGTAATTCCATCAAAACAACTACAGCTGAATCTAGTTTCCCTGCAGACTCAAATACTAGCCAAAGATCCTTTAAATGATGTTTTCCAACTGTTGCTTAGTCTATACAGAAATTAGGAAAAAACTACACCACATTTTGGCTAGAAACTTACATGCCACTGTGGCAAGTGCAGGAAACCCTGAGAACTAAGACATTCTTCTTGTTAGTATGTACTGAGACAATGGGGGAATTGAGAGCAGAGATCATTGAATGATGATCTCACTATGACCACAGTTTTAATTTTTGGTTTTTGTATGCCTGAAAGAGAACACTTCTGCTTAAGAAACAATTTCAGAGAACGATATTTTTGAATAAGATCTATTATATAAGTTCTGCCCTTTTATTTTTTTTTCCTTAAAATTTTACTCTTAAAACCACAGAAATAAACTGTAATGTGGGTAGACTGTCACATGAACATTGAATCACAATCTACAGAAATACTGTTCTGTCATTTGACAAAATAACTGAGAATCTTAGCTACATTTTAATTAAAATTTGGGAATTTATCAAGCTGTTTTTTTTTTTTCACTTGCTTAGTAAATACATTTTTAAATTGAAATTTCCACAATATGAAAGTGACTTACTTTCAGACTTACTTTCCTTTTCTACAATTAGACTGTAGAAAATCCTCTTTTGTACATGTAGGAGAGAGAGAGAGGGAGAGGGAGAGGGAGAGGGAGAGGGAGAGAGAGAGAGAGAACAATGTAGTCCTTGGTTTGTAGTGACGTTGCTATTATTTGTCTACTTTTTATTTTTATTTTTTTAAATCTTTTTTTAATCATCTTCTTTCTCATTGTCTGTCATGAGTTACTGATTTTGTAGCTATGGAGTTGTAAAACATCGTTATGTAAATATTTCCTTATCTCCAAAGAATCAGACTTCTGCTAAGAAGTCAGGCACTACTGTGCAGATCTGAGACAGGATTTGAATGCTTGATATCTGTCCTTTGGGAAGTTTGATTACCTTGAATTGAGACATTAGGTTTGATTTCCCTTGAACTTGATTTAAAATGACATAGAGCAGCTCTTCAATAAAGTTATGTCTGGTAGTGCTTGCCTAGGGAAATTCTACTCTGAATTCCTTAAGTTTTGCAGTGCAAAGTTTGCCAGCCTTCATATGCAGCCATGGTGGGAAAGAAAATCATATCTAAACATTTGAGTTGGAAGGAAATTTTAAAGGTCATCTAGTCCAACTTTCCTGAAATGGACAGGAACATCTACAGCTAGATCAGGTTACTCAGAACTTGGTCCAGACTGATCTTGAATGTCTCCAAGGATGGGGCATCCATTACCTCTCAAAGAAACCTGTTGCAATTTCTCACCACCCTTATTGTAAAAAATGCTTTCCTTATATCCAATCTAAATCTCCCCTCTTTTTCTTTGGAACAATTGCCTCTTCTCCTCTCAAACAGAACATGGTTCAAACGTCCTGTTGAACAGGTCTACCTGTACAACAGGCTGTGCTGAATCCAGCAGTCAGCTTTCTCATGCAAGGCATGGACTTCAACTGCTGAAGACTCAGAAATGTGCGTTACTCTGTTGAAATTATTCTTGAGCCTAAAAGCCACGTTTCAGGCATCGTTCAAAAGTTTACTACATTTGAAATCAAGAGGAGAAAGGATGTCATAAGAAGGCAGATCTTCAGCTTTGCTCAACTCATTATTTTACTTTTTTTGACTCACTCTTCAGAAGCTGAATAGCTTGAGATGGAGAAAAATGACTGTTGGCAACTAATTTAGTTTGATCCTTCTTCTAGTCCTTATTAGTGCTACAGTTCCTTGCTTGACAGGGTAACAAGCAACTTATATTCTCCCTTAATTCATTTGAAGTCATGTTAGCCTTAGAGACATTTATCTGAAGTGAGGGAGCTGGGAAAAAAAAAAGACTTTTTTTCCCTTTGTATAAGAGAATAAAGCTATGGTGTTTACTCTAGTGCGGCCTATCCACTTTAAAGATTTTAAATGAAAAGAGGAATATGTCAAATTCATCTGGAGTAGTCAGCCAAATCAGATAATTGCCATAAAATCTACTTTCAGGGCCTGATTTTTTAATTACCATCAGCAGTTCTTAAGCTATTCATTAAAAAATACTACTGAGGGGAAAATAAAAAGTCAAATTGAACTCTGTTGTTTTGACAGTTACCAATAGAGTTGTAATTACATCCTCAGAGAACATAATTATTTAGAATTTTTGCATTAATAGATGTTAGGCAGAATTATTAAGAATTTGCATTAATTAACATCAAGCTTTTAACATTTTTAATATATAACTTCGGAGAAGAGAGAGAAGTCATTTTAAGGCCAGGACTTGGTGGCTTAACATACTCATTTATTTTGGGCATATGGGAAGTGAACAGTTATAAAAATAGCAAAAGCAGTACAAGGAGTATGAGGGAGGGCTACTCCAAAAGTAATGCCTTCTATTTTCCTGTGTTTATCCATTATGTCACAGGTGGAGTTGGTGGTATGACGGTACAGGATGAACCTTCCTGTCAATACTTCATTAACTGCCATGTGACAAATGGCAGCACAAGGGCAGTGTGAGAAAATGTGGAAGTGCCTTTGAGTCAAAGATTTGTAACTGAAAATTTCACCCATCGACATTCATGGACACTTGCTGAACATTGATGGAGACAAAAGCATGGCTGTGAGCACAGTGAAGCAGTGGGTGGCACATTTCAATAGTGATAACAGCGACACTGGTTCACATCCATTGGTGCAGATTTTTATGAGTGTGATATGCAGGATTTTATTCATTGCTGGTGAAAAAGCATAATTGATGGTGATGACTGTGTTGAAAAATAGTCTTTCGTAGCTGACAATTTGTTTTAGCAAATATTCTTATTGTGCTCTTTTTATCTGTTGTAGTTTCCATGGAAATAAATAGCAGATATTATTTTTTGATAAACCTATGTAATTAAGCATAACATCATGCCAATCTATAACAAGATACAGGCATGACCATAATAGGATGAGTCATGTGGAGTTGTTAAAAGCAAAGTTTGTGGTATATATTTTAACCAAGAAAACTATTACTGATTGAGCTGCATGATCACAAAAAGTAGATATTTGAATATGAAGATTTCAATTAATTTTCCAATATTTCTTCCTAAACTGATAATTTTCTTGACAAATGTGGAATTCCACAGATGAATAAATGAATAGGGGTCTGGATCAGATCTCCGATTCAGAAGAAATAAAAGGGAGATGAATACAAATGTAGAAAAGCAGAAGAGAATAATGAGACATGTTTAGCATCTTCTGCGAAAATATCAATATTACTGATCAAACAGCATTAGTCTTCCTGTTGGCAAAATTTCTTCCCTTTGCACTTCCTTCATTCCTTCCTGCCTTCCTGCCTTCCTGCTTTCTTTTCTCCCTCCCTCTTCTTTCGTTCCTTTCCAAAAGTCTAAGACCTGAATTTCTCTGAAAAACAAGCTTTACATGAGAACTGTAATAAAATTGGAGAATCAGGTCCAAATAAAGAAATATGCAGAATGTATAACATTCAAGGTACTCTACATATTCTTACTAATTGTTGTAAGTAAAAGTAATTTATTGAATAATTTTGTTCTACTTATATTTCATAGTACTGAATTAAGATATGCTAAGTTATAGTTTTATTTTTCTAGATTAGGTACCATAAAATGTAAAAATTCTACATCTTTGTTATTTTGATTATTTTATGAAAAAAAAAAAAAAAAAAAGCTTACTGTTCTCTTCCTTTCAGAGCTTCCTGCCTCCCAAAATCTTCAAAAAGAAGCTTTTTTTTTTTTTTTTTTTTTTTTTGGTAATTGCATCCTAAAGCATCAAGTGCTATGTAAAGATACTCTGAAATATCCTTCTGAAGTGTAAGAACTCATTCATATTTCAGAAATTTGTCACTGAAAAATTACTTGAAAACAATAATAAACTTTAACCTCTGATCTTTCTTTGTTGATGAAAAGCTTTCTCTTTATGGCCTATCTACAAACAAGGCTTGTACTGACCATTGTACAATATGTCTGCCTTATTAGTATGATTTAATGGTGGCCTGAGGTTTCCTTTTATTCTCAGCTCTGCTCTTTATTCATTTTACCCAGAGGTCAGTAGCTGTTCAAACCTCCAGGATCTGCTGAAAACATATTCACATTTTCTTTTAAACCAGCTGCAGAGTCTGAGACAAATGACCCTAATTTTCAACTCCTTACCAGTGGAGATCTGTATAACTAATTTTCAAGCATGCATTAATGGAATGAAAGAAAATTTCACAGAAAATTTTGTAAGATTTAGAGTAGAAATGGACATTATTCAAAAAGATAAATGATAATTTACACGAGGATGAATTAATAATAACAGTAATATGAAGTAGGACTGACTGATTTAATTATAGGCACAGAGAAGCTATTGAAAAAGTTGTCTATTTTTTCCAAAGAATTGTGTTCAGTATATTCAAAGGTTTTGTTTGTTTGTTTGTTGTTATTATTTATCTATTTATTTCCCTTACTTGGGAATGGGAGAATGAGTGAAAAAAAAATCTGAACTGGTGAATTTGTTTTTAAAAATGTAAACATTAATGAAAAGTAATTAAAGTCCTTACTTTTATATTAAAAGCAAATAATTGAAAATTCTTTTTCTTGAGTTATACATAGGAGCTGATTTTATATAGTGGAGGAAAATGTCTTCTAATAATGAACTTCAAAATAGAGTTATATAAACCACGTAAATCATAATTTCTCATGCAAATCACAGGAAAGAGTTTTTAACACTATCCCTTCACTGTCAAATTCACCACTGTACTCTGGATCACATAAGATTACATGTTTTACTTACAGCTGTGAAAGGTCAGGCTAAAATAGCACTGAGACAGAATTAAATCCCCAGTCTTGAAACTATGTGGAAAGCTGTCTAATTCAGGACTGTAGTTTTCATTTCTAAGATAGTATAGAGCTCAGAGATGAATAAGTAAAAATATCTATTCCTACCAAGTAGAACTCTGCTGAAAAGTTGTAAAAGCTCATATTCTGAGGGCTCTGAACACAAGTGATGTGTCCCTTTGTGTATGTTTCTAAGAAAACCTCCATCAAAGTTTCTCTAGCCACAATATTTGTAATATTTACTAATCCTTCTTATAATGCTCTACATGAGCTTTCTCAGAGTATGCGTAACAGATCAGTTCAATCAGGAGAGTGCTACATCAATAGATGTCATTGCTTTCCAGGGCTATACTATAGCAGTAGCTTGTCTCCCTGAAGTCTGTTGTCTTAGATGGTTTGTCCGTGTTTAAAAAAATGGATTATTTAATAACTAGAGCAAACCTATTATCTTCCTAAAATTTGTCACTAAGAGTCCACTGTAGACCACGAGTTATGTTATACATTTCTACAAGATTGCTTTGATTGACTTATAATAAGTAACAACTTGTGAAAAGAAAACAGAAAACCTGGATTCCTGAATTGTGAAACATTTTTCAATTTAAATATATAGACTTTCTGAAATCTGAAATCTAATTATGTAATAAAATGCATATATTAACAAGATATTTATTTATTTATTTATTTATAATTACAGAAATGCAGAGGTATTTTCTTAATACTTTTTTGTTGTTGTTGTTGAAATATATTACTTTAACATTTCATTTTAAAATATTTTCTATCATAGCAACTTGAAAGAAAATTTTTAACTGACCTGAAAAGCATTTTCTTCCAAATTTTATTTTGAAAAAGTTTTATTTTTATTTTTATTTTTATTTTTTTTTCCCCTCGAAGAAAACTCAGAACTTGAATGGAGACCCAATATCTACCTGGTTGTAGCCAGGGATTCATTACCTTTCTGTAAGAAAAACAAAATATGTTGTACATTGTAAATGTATTACACACACAGCATGAAAAAGGCTGAAATCTATTACTTTTATTGAGTATGTCCTCTGTGATTCTTATTGTCTAATGCTAGAATAGCAGATTTGGTAGAAAATAAAAATAAAAATAAAAATAAAAAATAAAAGTACCACAGAACTATCAGTGGCATTTTCAGCATTGTATTATTTGATTTTACTAAGCAACTGAAAATAATTTACCATTATTGTAAAATACCTGAGATCTGTTTACACCTTCAATCTTGCCCCTTGAGGAACTGCATGACAGAATCATAAGCCACACAGAGACAAGCTGTGGGATTCATGACAAACAGAGAATGAATTGGCTTGTCAGTCTCACAGAGTGACTGAGAACTGCAAATGGAATCTGATCAAATTTCATTTCTATTCTACTTTGTATACCAGATGTTCCAGCTAGAAATTCACATTGTGCCATGATAGAAGATGCTTACTCAAAATGTAAAGAAACAGTCATTTAAGAATTAAAACTGAAAGATAAGAAGAAGAAATTCACGTATCTTTAGTTTTCTATTTTTGCATATCTATTTGAACTATGAAAAAGTCTTGTTCAGCTCACATTAAGTGCTCTGTCACTAAGCTTAATGTGCTGCTTGCTGAAACAATATGAAATACTTGAAACTATGTTAAAATTTATTATGAAGAAAGACCAAACTGAATAAAAATACTTTGTAGTCATGTTTTGCTTCTATTCAGTAAAGCTTCACACATTCTTGTTTTTCTCATATTAGTGTCCAGTTCCTTATAGATCTGAGGTTTAGTGAAGTAATCTCAGTTATTATTAAAGGTGAGAGATTTTATTAATATCACCATCAACCACAAAGAAAGTTATCTTTGCATGGCGTTAATGCCAAAATGTAACTTTAAATTAGACTTAGAGAGACTTTCACCTTCAGCATAGTCTAACAGTGGTGGCTAAGGAGACTGTAGCTACAGTGAATGTGAGGAGAGTACCAGCATAACTATGTTTGTGACTCATTTATTGTAAAATGAAAAACGTGATTTCCCGACTAGCTGTGATTTGATAATGCCAAGGTTAGTATTTAGGCTCATGCTCAGCATGATCTGGTGATCCAATAAAAACATTAAATTCAACAGCTTTGATCTACAGCAACTTGCTACTAATGAGGACACTGTTTTATGTGGAGAAAAGGTGTCACCATACAGCTCTCAGTGATGCAGTTTATATCTGAAGACAGTAACTTTGTGATTTTGATCTTTCTTTGTGCAGAAGTCTGTGTTGTTCTTCACATCCAGCATCATTTGATTTTCAGACAAACTTATATGCATAATTACAGAAGAAATATATATGCAATATATTTATATAGATAAATACAATATTTAGATGTGCAAGTAATACTGAAATATGTAAAGAAGCAAATTAATGTTTACTTAATACTAAAAATTAGGCAAAACTATTAAATTGCATCAAAGATTAAAGATTATACTATTAATTTAAGGATTAACAACTTAACATAAAAATATACATTAAGCAGAGTTCTTCTTAAAATGGCATATTGTTAATTAATATTTGTCTGGCACTATAAATTCCTTAATTCTCAGAATCATTTCTTTAATAATTAACATCCTCAATTTAGGGAAAACACAACGTATGCCCATTTATAACAAAGGAATTTATTCAAAACTGGTATTGACAGACACGATAGACATAAGGACATACGATACATACAATACATATGAGAGACATAAAGACAACATTCAAATTTAGGGATGAAAAAGAACGTTGCTCTAGAAGTGTTAAATCATATGCATCATTCTTATTACATACTGAAAAGTATTTAGTTGTCTTCTTTTTAAAATGGTCTTGGTTTGTCTGAAGCAAATATATACTCCAGTGCATTTCCTGTTTTTTAGTCAGTCAATTCTGCGACTATCATCTTACAAACAATTATCAGTGCCCTATGAGATTAATCAAAATTAACAAAATGTACTCTTGAATTATTTCAGTTAATTATGGCAGGCAGAAACTTGGATGAGAGGGTGAAGTGCCATAATAGGTACTCAATATGCTCAGTATCCTGGAATAAAATTGCTTTGATCTTTTCGAAAAGTCATAAAAAAAGAAATTAATATCAACAGCTATATAATAGCGTGGGTTGTTGTTTTTCTTCTTCTTCTTTTCTTTTTTTATTACTTTTTCAATTTTCATATTTTGCCTAGAAGATTATAGGCCATGAAATCAATTTAGGATTATTAACAAAAAGTTTACTTCCTTGTCAACTAAGCAGAATTTCACAGATGGTCCAAATAAGTATATAAATATGGACTAAACATAACAAAAATTTATTCTAGACAAGTTATTTTTGTGAAGTAAATTACTTCCCTCATAGGCTCATATGTCAAATATTTAAGAGAAAGAAGAGTTGTCAGTTGTTTTTCTTTATTTCCAAAGTGCATAATATAGTTTCTTATTTATAGAACAGAATAAATACAGTTAGTCATCTGGAAAGCTATTTTTGTATTTTACTTGGTTTTATCTGATGTTAGTGTGACAGTACAGGGATAAGGAGGAAAAATGCTCTGTACATGGACTGTACAGTAAATTAAGAACCCAAATGACTGTGCCTCTCACCCCTATCTGATCACAGCAGAGTAAAAATGTATTCCTTCATTCTAGCTGAGACATACAGAAAGAAAATGAATTGCATGAATTTAGTATTAAAATGTTTACTTACACACATTACTTTTGAAGCATTTTGTTTGTTCATTTTGAACAGCTTGTTTTATGGTGATGAATAATAGATAAAATGTTATGGATCTATTTGCATATATAAAATATCAGTGCACAAAACATTTTGCTGTGCTTTCTTAGGTTTCTTGGACATATTCAGCCATGCAGGACCATATGTTACCATAAATAATCATTTCGATAGTCATCTATTTTGCTTCTTAAGAGGAAAAAAAAAAAAAAAAAGCTCATAAATATGCAAAGAAAACTAATTTATATACATAAATGGATGCTTTAAGAACTTCAGGTGATTTTGGTTTCTCACTGGTTTTAAGCTGAAAGGCTGAGATTTCTATTTCAGGCAGAACTGAGCAGATGTTGAATTACTGACCTGCTCACGACCCCATTCAGATCTCATGAATTCCAGATCAGACTAAGAAGAACTAACCACTTTTCAGTATGATTCTCCTGTATCTGAGATTATCTGCAGATTCCTTCCCATGGAGGTGAAACCAGACAACAACTATCAAGACAAATTTAAGAGCAGTTGCATAGTTAGACAGCTGTAGTATTCAGCTTCATATTCAGACCCCTAAGCATAAACATTGGTGAAGAATAATTCTACATGTGACTTAACAAGCTAATGTTTCATTAGATTTGATGAAAATTTGTTGAATTGTTGTCTCCCTATATACTTGATTAAAATAAATTATTGTAACCCTATCCTTCCCAAATCACCCCCTGTAGAAATGTTTAGCTCTTATTTTAGGAATCTGTATATCTGAAGAACTCTAAAACATAAATTTCTAAATAAGACAATTTTCAAATAATCAGCTAATTAGTTTGTAGTCTTAGCAACTCAGGAGCTCATACTGTATTGGAGTAACAAGCATATTCATGCAGAGCAGTAAGAAGAGTCAGACTGTCCCCACCATATCTGCTAATACTGAATGAGCTTTGTTTTTGAGAGCCTACAAGAATTATTGCTTCAGTATACGCACCAGTTTGTAGAAGATATATGCTTTTTAAATGCAAATTAATAAACATTAGTTAGAAAATGTGTTACTAACGCTCTTTATCATCCAATACAGTTTCAATACTGAAAATATTTATTTTTCTCTTCCCAAAACATTGCAAGATATTGAAGTTGGTTTTTTTCATCATTTCACTGCAAAAATATGAATATCTGAACTTATAGTTAATTAAAAAAAAAAAAAGATGAGAGAAATATTTTTGCTAGAATATTTTGCTAGAATATTTTAATGTTAAAGATATTGAAAAGTGTGTAGGTCTTATACAGTAGCAATATTAAATTAATAAGGAAGGAGCAGTTTTCTTCCACTTTTTTTTTTTTCTTCTTCTTTCTTCTTTCTGACCTCGTAGGACAGAGATTTATCGCTTGCTTGATGATCCCAACTTGTCTGTGAAGAGAAACAAGTCATTGTACCTCAGAGAAAGCACATCTTCAAGACTTACTGTGGGACTATGACTTTCAAATATGTATGTCAAGTCCACATACAAATGCCTTATGGTACTCTTTGCTGGAACTGAGGCTCAGCATTTAAATAAACAACAGAAGTAAAACTTCAAATTTTCAGCTGAAAGTGGACCAATCAAATTCTTCTATTTTATACTATTTCTGAACATTGTTATATTTGCATTTCTATTGGTATTCTTTGCTGGCTTCACTGAATGTTCTTCTTGCTGTTAATGGAAATTGCTTTCAATTTTTATTAGCATTCCCTTTCTGTTTCCTGAATCTGAAAAGAAGTTTCTGGGTTTCTTTTGTTAAGACAGAGGTTATTCAGGAAATTTTTTTATGGATCAGAAGACTTTGAAAACTAGCCTGTGCTGTATGTGCTGCAGGGCCAGTGAGGTGAGATTTTGTGCAGCTGAAATAAAATTAGGTTTCATGAGAGCTGAATCATTAAGCCTGCAGAGTTTCTCTAGAGAACATTTACAGGAAACTTTTTTTCCTCAAATCCTATGTTTTATATACTTGATAATGAGAGTTTTATTTTATTTCCTGTGGAAATCAAGGTCAATGTGAATATTTCTTCTTTAATAAGTTCGGAATGTGACAGGCCCTGGAAGATAGTTCTTCAATGTCCTCTAAATCCCTCCAGGGAATGCCATAGAAGCCAAGGGAAAGACAAAATCATTGAAATATATATATATTTTTTTTCTGAATATTTTTCTGCTTCTTAAAGATAAATCATTCATTGTTTTTTTCTTTTATAGTTTAATGAGAGACATACAGCATTGTCATACATTTCTTGCAAGAGTAGTATTTATTCATTTCAAATAAATACTACTTTTACTTTCAGATGATTTGAACCTGATTATGTTTATGCATTTTCACCCAGTCTATAGAATAGAGTTTATTATATTTCACTGATAATAAGATCTCAATCTTGACTAATTGACTCAATTTTGATTAAATTACTCATGAGTCCAAGATCTAAGATGTGATTTTGGACAGTGACTCTAAATTGAAGTTCTAAATTTCTATACCACAAGTAAGAATTTCCTCACAGGGTCTCTGTTTACTCAGCTTGAAGAAAGAACCTTACACTATCAGACAAGAGGAAAAGAAGTAAGAAAGCAAACTGTCAAATACAACAAATGATTGTAAAAATAATTAGATTTTGACCCTTTCTACGAATTATCTTGCTATAGTGGCTGTTGTTAAATGCCTTGTATAGCTTATAACAATAATTAGGATTTTATAAAGTAAAACATACACCATATAGAATAATGAAAAACAAACAAACAAACAAAAAAAAAACAACCTACAATGTGCATTTTGGACAAGACAGAAGGATATAAGCTTAAGGAAAATAGGTAAAATTTAGTGAGGGAACAGTGAATAAGTGAAAATATTTATTTATTTATTTAGTGCAAATAGGTGTAGGAAATGAAAGTATTCGAGGCTTTCTTAAACCAGAATCTCTGTCCACTTTTTTTTTTTTTCCCCTCGAACTTCTTTCTGTTCCCATTTTAGAGGTTAGCATTTAAGAATTTCAGCACAGTTATAACTTTTAAGAGATTTTTATTAATAAGGTGATTATTGAAGTTCTGGCGAACAAACTCTTATTTAATAAAAGTAGCTCTGGTTTCAGAGCTTATTTTGATTATCATTTCTGTGTCAAAAGTAACTAAGTGGCAGTATAATAACGGTATACATGTGTTTATTTTAAGATTCCCCCTAACATGTAGGCATAGCTTGTAAACAGTAATTTAGATCTTCATTAGTATGCCTGCTGCTGAAGTTTTAGTACCTCATTATTTTGAATTTATCCATCAGAAGAGAAGTGTAATTAGGAACTCAAATTACGGATATCTGGATCAGTTATGCATAGCGTGTGTGAAAGAACTTCTTCATGGGAATCTCTTGCTCTGACTACATGATACTTTGCCTGCGCAAATTTACTGTAATGGTATCCCTTTCATTTCTAATGCAAACATTAAACAAATCCCTCAGTTAGAGTTAAAAGTTTTGTATTTAATTGTACTCAGCTTTTATGTAGGTAGTTGACCATGTGAGATGGAAGAGAATGAAGCACACAACTCCTAGAGGAAGGAACACAAATTGGATAATCACAGATCTTTCTGCACAGGATTTTATAAGTTATATCCAAATGTGAATTTCCATGAAATAAATTATAAAGCACATAATATTTTTTAACATACAGAGATTATTAAACCAACTTAGTAGAAACATTAATGTAAAATGACCCATTTTTACCTCCATAATAAAAAAATCACATAAATATTGTAAAACTTGCTTATAGAGTTTTGCAGTTAATTAGATAAAAATATTGTATTTTTTTATTTTCAGTTCATGCAGAGACTTTTAACTCCTTTTAACATAGATTTAACATCCCAACTGTTTAGTATTAGTTTACTTGTTTACCACACATAGACTATGTTGTGTGTGTCATTATGTTGTTACAATATTATTAATCTTATCTTATTCAAATGTAGTACTAACAATATTCAGCAACATTTTATGTTAGAGTACTGACCTGTGAAAAAAGTCCAAACTGAGTTTCTAAATCTGCCATTGTTTGTGTCTATAGCTTACCACTGAAGACGTGTTACTTACCCTTGTGCAAGAAAAATATGAAACAATATCCACAACTAGAGGCTAAATCTTTTTCCAATAGATTTTATTCCAATCATGCACAGACTTGTGCATTCCTGGTGCATTGGGAATGTGTTCACAGAAACACAGAATCACAGAATCTAGGGGTTGGAAGGGACCTCCAGAGATCATTGAGTCCAACCCCCCTGCCAAAACAGGTTCCCTACACCAGGTCACACAAGTAGGTGTCCAGGCGGGTTTTGAATATCTCCAGAGAAGGAGACTCCACAACCTCCCTGGGCAGCCTGTTCCAGTGCTCCGTCACCCACACCGGAAAGAAGTTCTTGTGCACATTTTTGCAGAACTTCCTATGCTGCAGTTTCTAGTTGTTTCCCCTTGTCCTGTCTCCTCACACTGCTGAAGAGTCTGTCCTCGCCATTCTGCCCCCCACACCTTAGATATTTATAAACCTGGATCAGGTCCCCTCTCAGTCTTCTTTTCTCAAGGCTAAACAGATCCACTTCACTAAGCCTTTCTTCATAGGGGAGATGCTCCAGGCCCTTCACCATCTTTGTGGCCCTCCGCTGGACTCTTTCCAAGAGATCCCTGTCTTTTTTGTACTGGGGAGCCCAGAACTGGACACAGCACTCCAGATGAGGCCTTACCAGGACAGAGTAGAGAGGGAGGATCACCTCCCTCGACCTGCTAGACACGCTCTTTTTAATGCACCCCAGAATGCCATTGGCCTTTTTGGCCACGAGAGCACACTGCTGGCTCATGGCCAACCTGTTGTCCACCAGGACGCCCAGGTACCTCTCTGCAGAGCTCCTCTCCAGCAGATCATCCCCAGCCTGTATTGGTGCATGCAATTATTCCTCCCTAGGTGTAAGACCCTACACTTGCTTTTGTTGAACCTCATCTGGTTTCTTACTGCCCAGCTCTCCAGCCTGTCCAGGTCTCGCTGAATGGCAGCACAGCCTTCAGGCGTGTCAGCCAATCCTCCCGACTTCGTATCATCAGCAAACTTGCTGAGGGTGGCCACTATCCCCTCATCAAGGTCATTGATGAAGATGTTGAACAAGACTGGACCCAGCACTGACCCCTGAGGAACACCGCTTAGTTACAGGTCTCCAACCGGACTCTGCACCGCTAATGACAACCCTCTGTTGCTCTGCCAGTCAGCCAGTTCTCAACCCACCTCACTGTCCACTCATCTATCCCACACTTCCTCAGCTTTGTTATAAGGATGCTGTGGGAGACAGTATCAAATGCCTTTCTGAAATCAAGGTAGATTACATCCACTGCTCTCCCCCCATCCACCCAGCCAGTGACAACATCGTAGAAGGCCACCAGGTTGGTCAAGCACGACCTCCCCTTGGTGAACCCATGCTGACTACTCCTGATAACCTCCTTTTCTTCCAGGTGTCTGGAGATGGCATCCAGCACAAGCTGTTCCATCACCTTTCCAGGGACAGAGGTGAGGCTGACTGGTCTGTAATTACCTGGATCTTCCTTCTTGCCCTTTTTGAAGACCGGAGTGATATTGGCTAACCTCCAGTCTTCAGGCACTTCCCCCATTCTCCAAGACCTCTCAAAGATGACATAGAGAGAGGTTCAGCACCTCTCCCAGCTCTCTCAGCACACATGGATGCATCCCATTGGGTCCCATGGACTTATGAACATTGGTGTTTCCTAGGCGTTCTTGGACTGCCTCTTCCCTGACTAAAGGGAAGTCTTCCATTCTTCAGACCCTCCAACTAACCTCCAGGGTCTGGGATTCCTGAGGGAGAATTTTTTTCACTGAAGACAGAAGCAAAGAAGGCATTCAGTATCTCTGCTTTCTCAGCATCCCCCGTTACCAGAACACCTCCCTCATTTAGTAGGGGAGCCACATTCTCCCTCGTCTTCCTTTTACTGTTAACATACTTAAAAACTGGTGTTCCACCAGTCAGTCAAGAAGTTAAGAGTCCTCTGTTTCTTTAGTGGATCTTTTATATTAAATTAGTTGAAATTCGGTCTCAAATTGTGGAATGAGAAGAATCAGTCAAATAATAGATACGCTTGTTTATATTTTGATTAAGTAAGTGACTGAATTTCCTGTTTGTGACGTATGCACTTCAGTGTACCAAAGTAAATGTGCCAGTTGATGGCATTTAAATTCATATCACATGTTATCAAAGTGTTGCCTGGAAAACAAGCTTTGTTGTAGATTTTGAAATAAAAAAAAATTACAGTTTAAAAGACCATGAAAAAGTCTGTTCTTTTATTGATTATAGCTTAGAGCGTTCCCTCCGGGCCTGAAACAGTAACTGTCCCTCTCACTTTCATTTCATTGTCAGAATTAAAATCTTTCTCGTTTATAATTTGAAAAGAAAAATAGTTAAAATACCACTTCAGAAGACATATTCTGTTGAGAGAAACAATGAATTCTATTGTCTGTTATGAATATATTAAAGATATCTATAAAAAGACTATTAGTGATAAAGTAAAAGGATGTGAGTTTCTTCATACATGATTGACTTCAAAGGGTTATTTTTGAAACCAAATAAAATCTATGACGTATCTCAAGAAGTATTTTGGGGTGTGTGTGAGAAAGGCAGGTTTTTGTTCTACAGTGACATAAAAATAAAACAAGTCTCAACTGATTGGTGTTTGATTGTTAGCTGGGTAGTTCAGAGAGATTCAATATTCACTTCATAACTCAGTGAAACTGAAGAACTATTATGGTAAATTCTTGCAAGAGCATTGGTATGTTTACTTTTCAGTAAAATAAACATTGATGTTCACCTTAGCTGTATGAACTATAAAGGACAGATAAGTATATCTTTTTAATTGTGAAATATGAAGAGACATTTAATATGGTTTTAGATTCTTCTTAAGGTTTGGTAAATATTGAATGATAAAATGGATAGCCTACATGCAATTTAATCTTAATCGGGAGATCAAATATTTGTGAGAATGTGTATAAAATGAGCATAATTGATATATGCTTGTTTGTGAATCTTCAAAAAGAACATTTACAGTATCTCCACTTTCAACCAAAGTACTTGAATTAATGAATATTACAATTACAATTATCATGTCTTGTTTATACTGATGATACTCTGTAATTTAAAGTTCTATTTCTGGTGGTATATTTAACCCCATGACAGTGTAAATATATGTTTATATGAGTTTCCTTTTTCTAAAAGTGAAAAGGAGTTCATAACATGATATGATTTTTTTTTTTTAATCTGTAAATATTTTATCCTTTTTGAACAACCTAAACTTCTAGCATTACAGTCGTGTAGGTATCTATATGTATCTATATGTAAACATTAGCACTTTTGGAATGTGAATGAAGAATACACAGAAGTCAGATTGGAGAGACATACTTGTAGGCTTTCTTCACAAAACTGTTATATGTTGCTTACAAGATCATGAGACAGTAAATCTTTGGAGAGCCTAGAAATGTACAGTGTTCTCTTATAGAAGTAAGTAAAAATCATGCACAAGTTTAATGTGAATAAATAAGTACTGGGAACAAGGTCTATATTTTCAGGGAAAGAACAAAAAGATTCAGAAAGGGAAGTAAATTTTTCTTCATTATACATATTTTTACTTTAATAATGAACTGCTTGTTATGCTACACTATGACAAATGGTGCAACAGTGAGACTGCATTCTAAAAATGCAGTTATACACAGACTTTATTTCTAAAATATGTGCTCCAAAACTGTAAGTTGTGAAAATTTGCCATTAACTATTTAAAATTGTAGGACTAAGTAATACAAAGTGATTTTTGAGGTTGCTAATTCCAGTACCAAGGCCATGCTTAAATGTGACTTCTGTTCTTTAAGAGTTTTTTCATAAAAGGATTCTTCTTTCTGGATAAATGTAAATTTAAACTATTACATGCAGTGAAATTTAAAAATTTATTAATGAAAAAAAATATGTGCTAAATTATTATTTTATTTTTAAATGAAAAAAAAATCATTTTTAAATATTACAAAACGTATTATGAAAAGGAAATAACAGTTCAAATGCATATGCCAGCTTCAGAAAGGCTGAACTAATGGAAATAAAAGTTTGTATTATATAAATATACCATTTCAAACCAAATGAAGGCTTCAGAAAATAAAAGCACATGCCAGAAAAGTCTCCAATGCAACCTTTTTGCCACAAAAAGCTTGATAGAATCATATTTTGATCATTTTCATAAAAGTTTAAAGATGTTACGTAACAGAAATTCATGTTGTTTTTCTCAATGACTGCAACAGAACTACTTTAACCTCATGTTTATATGTTCGTAAGACCAGGTCCAATATTGGGATTAAAACAAAATCAGAACAATTCAGAAATTGTAGTCCAAGTGAAAGTAAATATGAATTAGAGAGTTTATGTAAGGTTAGATGAAAAGACTTCCAAATTTGGACAGTGACAGCACCAAATACATTTTATCATAATAGGAAAACAGGAGGAATAATAGCAATAATTCACAAATAACCTCATTGCCTCATAAAAAGGTACAATCTGAAGATTTTAAAAAGTAAATAAATAAAAATAAAATGTTTAGTCAATCTTTTTTAGGATTCATAAGGAGGAAAAGATCGTGTGGATGCCTCCTAGTGATCTTCAAAATAAGTGGATGTAAGGACAGAAATGCTGGACAGTGTGCATAGTACAGAATAAGAAGATGGCTTGACTGAAAGGATCATCTGATCAAATCTCGCTACTGAAGCAGGAATATATCGAGCAGATTGCCCAGGAGTGTGTCCAGATGGCTTTTGAAAATCTTCAAGGAAGGAGACTCCACAACCATTCTGGGTTACCTGTACCCATGCTCTGTCACCCACACAGCACAAAAGTACTTCCTGATGTTTAGCAGGGACCTACTGTGTTCCAGTTTGTGCCCACTGCAGTTTGTTCTGCCACTGGACATCACTGAAAAGATCCTGAATTCATCTTCTTTAGATCTTATCTTCAGAAACTTTGTTAAGATATACCCTGAGAATTCTCCAAGTGGAAGTGTCCTAGTTATCTGTCTTTTTTTTTTTTTTTCATAGATGATGTTCTCCTATTCCTTAGTCATATTTTTTTGCCCTATACTGAACTTTCTCTAATATATCCATGTCTCACTTGTGCTAGGGAACTATGAAGCAGACACACTACTCCAGGTGTAGCATCATTAGTGCTGAGTAGCGAGAGAGGATCACTTCCCTCGACCTGCTGGCAGTAATTTGCCTAATGCAGCCCAGGATACTGTTAACCTTCTTTGTGGACATTGTGTCCACTAGCAATCCCAGGTCTTTGCTGAAGAGCTGCTTTCCCTTTGGGCAGTCCTTGTGAGGTTCATGTCAGCCCATTACTTTGGCCTTTCAAAGTTTACCAGTATGGCAGCATGACACTCTGGCATAACAGTCACTCCTCCTTTTATTTATTTATTTATTTATTTATTTATTTATTTATTTATTTATTTATTTATTTGCAAACTAGCTGATTCTGCCTCATCATCCAGATTATTACAGAAGTCATTAAACAGAAATTGATCCCCTTGAGTGTTCTGTGCTACAAATGATGTCCCTCTGGGCTTGAATAAACAGCCATTGGGTAGCAAGGAATCATGATTTTATGCTACACAGAAGCGTGACGTCTACTGGAGCAAATAAAACTTCTGAAAAAAAAAATATATATATATTTAATTATGATATTATTTGGGGAACTGAATTATTTTCCATGAATCAGACACATTAGAAGAGAATCTGATGAAATCTGGAAAAAAGAAAAAGGTTAAAAAATAAAATGTGCATGTTAAAAATCAATACAAAAATATTTCTAATATTATGCTAGTATGCTTAGGTAGCATTTCAACATATGTATTTTGCTTGAAATTACCAACATATGTAAGAAATAAGGAAAGAATATGACGTAAATCTTCAAAACAGATAATTACTTGGTAACTGTGGAGACAGTGCTCTGAACTGAACCTGATTTGCTGCATAGATTTGAGACCATATGAAGTGAAGGAATCTTTTTTTTTTTTTTTTTTTTTTTTTTTATGGATAATGCATATATTTAATTTATAAATAAATTGAATTAAAATAACGTTTCCTAACTTTCAAAACAAACAAACAAACAAATAAGCAAACTTAAAACAGATTTTGAATTTTATATCCAGTTATTAATGTCAGATCCCCAGGAAGCTGTATTTAAAAAATAAAATAAAATAAAAAATTCTGATTGTATTATTTTACAGTTTTTCTATTTCAGTTTGATTAAAATATGCTTGTTTAAAACTCATTATCAGCATAATACTAAGGTGTGTATCCAGTTTTCTTTGTTTTATTTATTTATTTATTTATTTTACCCTTACCTTACTATCTGCACTCGGAATATTTGAAAGCAATTTCCTGTCTTTTTAGTGACAATTGTGTACAGTGTAATCAGAAAATACCTTAAACTTAGGTACTGACACTAGAGTCATTTATTTCACTTTTAAAATGAATTTAATTTATAAAGCATGCATATACGCTCTGTTCTTATTTGGAAATTCAATCTGTTTTTTAAATTTAATTTAAAATGCATTTTCCACAAATTTGAATAAAGCTTGCAATATCACCTATACAAAAAGTTTTTCAAAGTAAGAGTTAAGGAGACTAATTTTATCTCTAAAAAGCTTCAGTTATACATGGAACATATCTGTGTTTTGACACAGGTATTAAAGTACATTTTATTGTACCAGTTATTCAATTGTCTGTGAATAGTTCTATTTTGAATGCTATGGTATGCTCTGGATAATGGGAAGATGTGCATTTAAATTTTGCAGTAAGAAAAAGTGCTGTCTATTTCAACAGAACTAGTCACTAGTGGGACTCTAAATAAAATCTATATACATAATATTTTTCAAGCATACTTGTATAGTGACTAAAGTTTTTTTTTTTTTTAATTTAAATATTCAAAATTATTTATGGAATACTCAAAATTGCATCATGAACATGGGTCTCTCTCCCTCTCCCTCCCTTTTTTCCTTCCTTACTTCCTTCCTCCCTGCCTGCTTTCCTTTCTGCCTTCCTGCCTTCCTGCCTTCCTGCCTTCTTCTTCCCCCTTCCTCCCTTTCCCCTCTTTCCCCCTTTCCCCTTTCCCTGTATTTGTATTTGTTTTGTATTATACTCCTGGGATGAAAAACCCCACTCTGAAATTATGCCAATCTTTTACTTCTTTACACGATATCTTTAAAATTTCTTATTTAATGCTACCTTGTATGTTCAACTATACATCTTTGGAATGTTTCTGGGGGGAGTGGCATAGCTTCTGCATATTTGCAAACTGTGCAACACTATCTTATGTTTCAATAACAGTGAAGTAATATTAAGAAGAAAAAATAACACCATTTGTACTCCTGGATTTTCTGGATGTACTTTGAAAACAGTATTCAAAGACTAGGAAGGCTACAGAAGTTTATTTTAAAATAAGATTAATAACAATACCTTTAATATAATTCTGATTACCTGGAATGTTGTTTGGGGAAAAAATAATGAAATTTCCATTAAACTCCAATTTATATAGAACACAGAAAAAAAAGTAAAAGAAAATGTGAGTTCGGAGATATTCAACTGCTATAAGGCTGTCTGATATACATATAAATATATTTATATACATATATTTCAGTTTTCTTCCAGTCCTACTAATTTTCCCATGCCTTCAGATATTCTCATTGACTCCATGTCCATTAACATTTGCTTGTCTCTGTTTTCCAAGCAGAGTTCCAAGTGAAATTAAGTAATTATTCTCTATTTTTAATTGCAGTTCATTGATTTAAGCATCTCCTCCACCCACTACGAACCAATCAGTAACTTGTTACTGGCTTTTAATACATGTCTTTTCAGAGAACACATACTTACGTGGTCTCAGCAGATCACTTCCTTTGACATTCTAGAAATGTTCTTCCTAATGCAATCCAAGCAATCATTGTCCCTCTTAGTGATGGGAGCACATTACTCTCTCATGTAATATTTTCAAACTATTTTTCAGATTTGATAGCCTTTCATTGCTTTTCTGTCCAAGTTGGTGCATTTTTTCTTTCCTTCATAAAAATATAGTTGTCAATGCAGAAACAAAATAGAACATAGAAGCACAAAGAATTAAACTGATTATTGACTTTTTACACGTACATTGTGCTGCCTTATTGTTTAACTGTTATATTTCTACTACAAGAAATTTCTGTCAAAATTTTAGTCATGTTGAACAATGCATAATTTAGTGTTCAATATATACTCTATTTCACATAGGCTATTATGTACCTTCATTTTATCCAAAACAGTACTGTTTGTGTACTGAAAGAATGTATTGGAAAGTATTTGATTATGTATGTATTAGTGAACTAAATACTCCCACAAATGTTTGTGAGCACTGAAGCTAGCTAAACAGAATGGTCTGCATCTGTTCTGGTAAGCTCTTTATCTTTTGAAATAAAGTTAATGCATAAAAACTGCCCAGAGGCCACTGAAAATTCAAGTTCTGGCTCATTTCCTGAAAATTTAAGCCCAGCATCATGCCCAACAATAGTTATATATATATAAATCTTCATTTAAAGAGTGATATTGTTTTGTAAGATTTAATTCTCTGTAATGGTTCAAAGGTTTATTTATTTGTTTGTCTGTTTAGTATTTTTATTTACTGATTTTTTTTCTCCAACCATTAAGTTCACTTAGTCCAACTGTCAACCCACTACAACCATGCCCACTAAACCCTGTCCCCCAGTGCCACATCTGTACATTTCTTCAATACCTGCAGGGACAGTGACTCCAGCACCTCTCTGGGCAGCCTGTTTCAATGTTTGACCACTCTTTCTGAGAATAATTTTTTCCTAATATCCAACTTGAACCTCTTCTGGAACAACTGGAAGCTATTACCTATGTTCCTACCACTAGCTACCTGAAAGAAGAGACAGATCCCCACCTCGCTACAACCTTTTTTCAGGTAGCTGTAGAGAACAAGAAGGTCTTGCCTGATCCTTCACTTATCCAGACTAAACAACCCTACTTCTCTCAGCCGCTCCTCATAAGTCTTGTGTTCCAGTCCCCTCTCCAGCTTGTTGTCATTCTTTGAATGGACCTCAATGTCTTTCTTGTAGTGAGACCCAAAACCAAACACAGGGCTTGAGTTGTGGCTTCATCAGTGCTGAGTACAGAGCAATGATCACTTCCATGGTCCTTCTAGTTGGTCTGTTTACAAGCCAGAAGAATACAAGCCAGGATACCACTGGTCTTTTAGCCACTTGAGCATACTAATGTTTCATATTCAAATTTCTATTGACTAACACCCTAGATTCTTTTCTACTTCTCAACTGTCCAGCTGCTCTGCCCAAAGCCTGTATCACTGCTTTGTGTTTTGTGACCAAAGTGCAGGACTTGGCACTTGGTCTTGAAGCTCATACAGTTAGTTGGTTTGAGTCCATCAGTCCATTCTATCCAGATCCTTCTGAATAGATTTCCTCAGGCAGATCAACACTTCCTCCCAGCTTAGTGTCATCTGCAAACTTACTGAGGATACATTCCAGATCATAAATAAATATATTAAATAGGATGGGACTCCGAGAACATCATTCATGGCAGGCTGCCAGCTGGATTTGACTCCATTCAGATTTGAAAATAAATTGATTAATATAAAAATAAATGTTTCTTTTTTTTTTTTTCTTCTAAAATCTCAATATGTTGGAAAAGAAAAATTAAGGGACAAAAACAGTGAAAGAGTATGGATGCTTACAGAACAGAATGGAAAATGGAGCAATTACATGCTTCAGTAATAAATGTAAACAACTGTTCTACATCTACTCTCACTATATCAGTCTTTAATCTTGCAACCTAATGTGACTCTACAATGAACAAGTGTTATTATTACTGATGTGAAATTTAATTATATTCACATTAAAACTTTCAAATAGATATCCAGACTGATCACAGAACAGAGATATCTTAAAGAATGAAAAGCAAATATTTAAACGATTTTTTTTTATTAGCAAATTACCATGTAATATCTTAGTGAACTCCATTTCAAGCTCAAAAATATGTGCATTTTAATCCATATGCACGATTTGCCATCAGTGTGGAAAGGATTTAAAACACAATTTTATTAACTATTAGAACATGAGCACTGAATCATCAATGTTACTTAGGAAACATTATTTACCTTAATAAAATTATGATAATATAATGCAACATTATTTTAATGCATATTTGGAAGTTAAACTGAACACTAAAATCATGTAGATTGTTGTGAAAATATTGAAACTACCATTATTTAAGAAAGATTATTTGCAAAGAAAAACAAAAAATAAATATTTGTAAAATAATATAATATATATGAGTGAAGAAGTTTTCATTTTTTAGTCTTTGTTATTTTTTAATGATTGTTTGTTTGTTTTGTCTCAACAGTTCCATGTAATTGGGGACAACATGCTTACATATATAACAGAGACGTAATTAGCTTGGATGCATTTTCTAACTTGCATGACTTAAGCAAGATTGCTTCTCTGCTCTATACCAACTCATTCCTTGTTCTGGTGTTGCTTAATATTGTTCAGGCTTCAGTCTGAAACTGAACCCAAATGGTATCGTTTTATCAGTATCTTCATCAAATTTAATCCTCTAGATCTCTTCCTATTTGATGCTTTTCTTATCTTACACTTCACCAAACTCAGACCACTAGTAGAAATTTTTTTTTACTACTCAGTGTCTCCATTTTGGCAAGCTGAGTTGTTACAGCAAATGGCCTTAAAAATACCAAGAGACAACTGTAAGAAGGCTAAGCATGAACAGGCAGGGAGAAACATATGCAAAGGGAAGGAAAAGTTGAAAAAAAATGAGTGCTCTCCTTTTTTTTCTTTGCTAGAATGAGATTTTAAATCACCTGGAAAGACTTGTTTCAGAAGTCGACTAGGAATAATTCAAGAGTCAGCTAGGAATAACTAAACAAAAACTACTCACCATTCAGATTCTCTTTTAAATGTATCTCCACAGAAAACCAAGTCCAGTAGTATATAGCTACTTTGTAATTGCTGTGAAGGAACTGAGAACATTTTTCCACCAGAGAAGACAAGTGAATGATTACTACCAAAATGCTTACAGCTTTACTGGAAATAAATATTATGAGAATTTATATTTTAAAAGTGTTTTTTGTTTGTTTGTTTGTTTGTTTTCATGATTTTGTTCCCTGCTTCAGGTAAGACATGTGGAAAGCTGTCGTCTCTTCAATTTAACATATCATTTGCTTTCTACAAATTTCTTTATTCTAAATTCAGTAAAAATGATCATTCAGGAAACAAGATACTACCTACTCAAAGGACATCTATTTCAGATGGTTTGTCTTTGACAAACATATGGCATATATATATTTGGCAAAAAGGTATGTGGCTTTTCATTTGCCAGCTACTGTGTAACAGCCAGATAATGTTTGAAGCAGGTCTATAAATAATACATTTATCTCCCTCTTTCTCTCTCCTTCTCTCTTTTTCTTTCTCTTTATTTTAAATGTAATGTTATTCTTGTTGTAAAAATATGCTGCAAAATTACTTATGAGAGAGCTCATGTATAAATTCAAAAGAAAACAAATACAGAATTTTTTTTTTTCCTTTTTAAGGTTTGTTTTATGAAACATAAAAACACTGAACAGAAAATTTAAAGAAAATCTTATTACATTTAATTTTGTGTAAACAAATACAAAATGTTTCAAGTAATACCAAACCAGAATATTTTGCTTTAAAAATTATTTCTGATTTTAACAGACTGCATGTATGTAAAACCTACTCTGAGGCTCTAAAAACTGTTCTGAGTTCCTTGATCAAGATGCATGTTGCAAGCATGTCATGACTCTATGCCAGGATATTATCTAGATATTATAACTCTTTCTCCCACCCATAAGAAGAAAAATGCTTGTGAATGTAGCATTCTCCAGTAAGTCTTATGAAAGATGGCAAAGTATCAGAAACAGAGTGTATGAAAAAGTACTTCATGACACAAACACGGCACAGAAAAACCCTCCTGTTTTCTGTAGAGGGTAGAGATCATAACCACTAAATCACTGTATCAATGCTATACTTGCATCGAAAACTGCTTTGGACAGTTATGCATGGGCACTGATCCCATTTGTTTTTCTTTCCTCCTTTTGTTGAATGGTATAATCCAAATATCTGTCCAGTCTCAGCTGTGAATGAGACTTTTAGCAAAAAAAAACATTAGAGAAAAAGTACAACATAAAATGGAGATGGCTAGCAAAATTTGTATTTGTCACTGTTTGGGTGAAAAATGTATTTGAGGTGCTATGCCTTCCTGATGTAAATAGCTAAAATAATTCAAATAAATCATGCCTTAAAATTCTTCCTCCTACTTAGTGACTCAAAGATTCAGAAGTAAACCATAATGTTGATTTGTTAAGTTAAATGAACCATAGTGAGGGTGATCCAATTGTTATTTTTTAACCAATGGCATCAAAGCATCTGCTATTAATACCACTTAGTAAACACTTAGTTTAGAGCAACTGCATTTTGAAAGAAGTTTTCTCAGGGTCTGTAAAACATTGTGCTATCAAGACGGTGTAAGTTAAATAAATAATAAAAAAAAAAATCTGAATATCTGAGCAAGAAAATAAAGATTTTGTCAAAAGACCTTTCTTGAAATTTAAATTTGATTGCTACTTTCAAATAATGTTATTTTCTAGATGTATCTCTGGAGCTATTTAATGCAAAAAAATAGAAATAGTAACTTTAAATAAAACCTGAGGAAAATGTTAGCTCTTCTGGGTTGGAAGGGACCCTCAAGATCATCTAATTCCATATTCCCCTGCTATAGACAGGGACACCTCCCACTAGACCAGGTTGCTCAAAGCCCCATCCAGCCTGAACTTTGAGCAACCTGGTATAGTGAATATTCAAAAAAATCTGTATCTTACACTTGTGCTGAAATGTGTTCTGCTTTATACTATAATAAAACAATTGAATAAATGCTTGAGAAATTATGTGTTTACTGAAAGACTTGTGACATTCTGAATAAGAATAGATATCAGCCACTAAATTTCACACGTGTTCTTTGAAGATGCACAGCATGAACTGAACACAAACAGTGACTGAAATTTTTGAACATTCTTCACTTTAAGACAAAACAGAAGTAGAAATCTTCATGAAGAATAGAGAATTCAATAACATGATTCTGTTAGGAAAATCTGAGCATGTCCAATTTCTAGAAACATTCTGTGACAGCCCATTGTGATCAGTGATGTGCTCCTCTTTGAATTATCAAAAATGTTTGAATCAAATGGCTGGAGAATAGGTAATTACTGAAAATCATGGCTGTTATGTTGTCTGCAGGCAGCAGCCATTAGGAGAGGCAGACTTTCGGAAAGAAACACTTCATTAGTAGAGTAAGATCTTACAAGCTTGTCATCCTCTGAGGAAAATATCTCTATGATTGTCCATTTTAGAATTTTTCAATGGGTAAATTCTAAATCGTCTGGGTAGAAAGAATTGAAAGAATATTCAGTAGGAATAATTAGGATATTTTGCAGATTTGACATGTAGCTACACTGTAGTTACACTTAATCTTTGTGAAAGAACTGAAGAAATCTTAGAGATTAATAAAAAATACAATTTTCACAGCAAATACAATTCACAGAAATAAAGAATGGTCTAGATTTGAAAGGGCCTAAAAGATCATCTAGTTACATGAACACAGTTGGCACCGACTAGATCAGCTTCTGAGGACTCTATCCAACCTGGCTTTGAATACTTCCAGGTATGGGGAATCCACATCTTCTCTGGACAACATGTTCCTGTTCACTAACTTCTGAGTAAAGGATTTCTTCTTATCATCTAACATAAATTTCCCCTTTTAGTTTAAAGCCATTCTGTGTTGCCCTCACTGTTAGGCCATGTAAAAAGTCAGTCCATCTCCTGCCTAGAAATTCCCTTCATGCACTGGAACCATTTATTTCCAGGAATAAAAAATCTTAAAAATTAATAACATTGTAATGCATAGATTTGTTTTAAGTGAGAGATATTAAGTCACATTAAAAAATCCTAATCCATGAGTCTTTGAAATTTTCAAGGTAAAACTGTGATGGCTAGGAGGTGTGAAAAAAATTATTTTCCTACTTCATATTTCCTTTTCCTATTTTCTTTTCATCTCAGTCTTGTAAAAATCTATTCTGGGTTAACCACTTGTTAAAAAAAATATTAAAAGTTAAAGGTTGATTCTTTTTTCATTTGTACCATGGAATTTGTACTTCTGCATGAAAAAAAAAAAAAAAAAGTGTAATTTTATTTACTAATAACTAATACAGCTATACAGCTAAAATATATATAAATGCAATAAATATATTCTTTTGAAATTTATTTTAGGTTACGTTTCCCACCAAAAGCTATATAATTCTCCTTGAAACAAATTGAAGGAGTATCACCACTCTTTGTTAAGAGGCTTTAAATAACAAATCATTATGCCCAAGGTGTCTGGATAATTTCCATGTAAAATTGGCCCTAAAAAATGTCAGAACCACTTACAGTGATTAATGAAAAAAGCACTTTCAGCACTCATAGTATTTTTCAATGACAATTGCTTCAATAAATCAGTTATGAAAATGTGGAAATTTGGAATGTGGAAAGTCAGTATTTTAATTTTAATTTACCAAAATCTATAAGATGACTTACAAGCACCAAACTATTAAAGAACAATATTAATAAATAAATAAATAAATAAATCAAAAGTGGGATATACATTTGTTTTGACTGTAGTAAAACAGTTCAATTGTATGAGGATTTAACCAACACATACCATAAGACTGTCTCACTCCAATTTATCAGAGGGAGAGGAAGTTCTTTGATATATGTATACCCAACGTGAGATTAAGAAAAAACAGTTCAAATATTGGTCCAACCAGTTTATTACAAATCTTAATCAGGGAGATGGGGAAGGGGAGGATGACAACTATTACAAATTAGGGTGATGGGAAAGGGAAAGTGGGTGATAGAAAAGATAGGAAGGGAGCAAGAGTTGCGTAGAGTGGAGATAGTCACTACCAAGATCCAGCAGCGTGCTGTAGCATGCTGTTCCAATGGTCCAAGGTAAAAGCACAGGGAGAAAGCAGCAGCAGAGGGATTGGCCTTAGGCAGCAAGCAGATACAGTGACAGGGTAAGTCCAGGAGGAAGCGGCAAGTCTCAGGTAGCAGGCCCAGGAGAGTCCATCAGCGTGCAGGCATCAGGTCATGAGGAATGTGATGTCAGACACCTATTCTCATGGTTGTTGGTCCCTTTTTTATCCTCCTTCTGCCAACGTGCATTCCTGGACACTTGGATAAGAATCATGTGCAGTCCCATGAGATGGCTATCTCCCTTGAGATAAGCCCACACAAAAGACTGCTTCCTGGACGTTAAGCCTTGGCTTATCTCTCTCTCATTTGCCTCAGTTGCCCAGGCTTGCAAATCTTCAGACAAATGATTTTGCCAACTTTGACCAGGACTTGCCTGGACTTGTCCATCTGTGTCCCTCAGAAAAAGGATTTCTCAATCCTTGCCCAGGGTCTATCAGAGCTTCTCAGCAAGTTTTGAGACAATGGTGCAAAAGAATAATCTCTTACAAAGACTTTTTCATGATCTTTCGGTTTTATGGCCTTATGTAATGGTTTTACGATTTTTTTGTTATTGATATTCCACATCATAACATCATGTAGTGCACTGGGAATTAAGGTGTTAATGCTCCAGTTTCAGGCACCTGTCTGGAAAAGAAGAAGAACTACATACCCCAGGGGGCTTTGAGGTCAGAGAGGAGATATAACCCCTGGCAAGGTCCTCTGATGCCTTTCTTCATCCTCCCTGGTGCTCAACCGGACTGTGCATCTCACCTCAGCTTTATGGTGTGGCCTTTCCACCTTTCAGACACTCTCTCTCATTATATTTGATTTATTAGCTTCAATTCTAATTTTATTGTATTATAGTGTGTTATCTTGCATTCCGATACCATGTTTAGTAAATTAGTTTGTTTCTCCTCAGATCGTTGCCGCTGTTTTTAATTATTTTGGGGTCCTCTGTTTCCCTTTTCTGGAGGCGCAGATTCACAAAATTTCTCCTCCCCCCTAGTTATGGAACCAGGCCAAACCAGCCCGTAAATTGTTGACAACTCACTTCAGTGAGACTGCACAGTGTGTATTGGTTGCTTTGAAGGCTCTCCGTATGGGGACCAAACTGTTCTTTCTGGCTTTCCCAAATGTGATTGAATTAGACTGCCTGCTCAATGATTCTGTGATTCTGTAATTTCTGCTGGTTTCACACTATCAAATTTTGTGGTTTTGTCACATGTGCAAGTCATAAGGCTCATAAGATGTTAATATAAATAAGCAAGGACCTAGTACCCTGAAGCACAGTACTATGCATGTGAAAACTTACGTGGCTTGACTCTTACCATAAGTCTCTGAGCATAACAGTAGATTAGCATCAGATGCAGCTATCGCCTTTTTTTCACAGGAAGTTAATATAATAGTTTTAGCAGCAGCTCATAGTGCGTAAGCTCACAAGGGGTAGGAGTGAAAGTCTTCAGGACCATCAAAGTTGACAAGCTTACTGAATCATACTAGTACTCATCTAGTACTCAGATTTTTTTTTAATTTTTTTTTTTTTTTTTGCGTTGTTGTTAATTTGACTTTAGTTTAACTGTATTTGGCATCTTGTCAATCTTCTGTGCTTGTGAACACCACAGAGAATTCCTTTATATTCTATTTCTGGTAATAAATAAACAAAAGCCTCATGAATTTCAAGTAGTTTTGTCTATTGCATTGTGTAGGGTGAAAAAAATAAGAAGCACCAAGAACTTTTGCTGCATTCTATGATTTCTGTCAGGTACAAAACTCAATGGCACTATTAGATAATTCAAATATATTCCTTCTGTAAGAGAATGCATTAGTTTCACCAGTACTGAAATTTAAATAAGTTAATAAACGATACAAAATATCTCAAGTACTGATCCATTCATGCAGTGGTTTAAGAACCACAGGAAGCTCAACAGCACCACCACACAGCTCTCTCACTCCCCCTTGTCAGAAGGACAGGGGGAGAATATTAGATGAAAAAGCTCATGAGTTGAGATAAGGACAGGAAAATCACCCATCCATTACTGTAACATGTGAAACAGACTCAGCTTGGGAAAGATTTGTATAATTTACTGTCATTTTATTACAGACTACAGAAAGAAAAACTAAATGCAAACTAATACCACTGTCTCCCCTCACCCACACTCCTCTACCTCTTCCCCTCAAACAATGGAGGGGAATCCGGAATGGAGGTTATAGTCAGAACACAACACTTTGTTGCTGTGACTCCTTTCTCGTCCTCTTCCTTGTTCCAGTGTGGAATCCCTCTCACATGATCTAGTTGTTCCAACGCTGATCCTCTGTGGGCTTTCCTTAGCCTACAGTCTTTCAAGAATTGCTTCATAGGTCCATACTATGGGACCAACCCCTCAGGAGCAGACTGTTCTAGCATAGATACCCCTTGGGCAGAAGCTCTCACAGCCCTACTGCCCCACCACAGACTCCTTTTCACAGGGCTGCAGCTCTGGCCTGGGCCTATTCCTATGGCTCTGATCTGACGTGGGGTAGCTGCTGGACTCTTCTAAGAATCCACTGCTACGGCTCCCTGCTATCAAAATCTTGCCACATAACTCAATAAAATTCATTTTCTTATTTATGCAATAGCTATGTATAACATTCCTTTTACATATTTATTCCAAACGTTTTTTTTCTTTTCTAGTTGACTTTACTACTTCTGTCTCACAACATGTTTAAAGTTTCTTTTGCAGTTACTAATGTATAATTTTGCTACTTAACACTTCATTGAACAAGCTATATCTTTTCAAAATTGTAACAGATCAACAGACTGGGAGGAGTAGATAAAAGAGTAGATTAAAAAAAAAAAAAAAAAAAAAGTCTATTATATAGACAAAAAAACCTCCCTGCACACATATTCATATAACATCTGTGCCCAGTGCTGTATATGAAAATCTTGAACTGGCATCTTGTCTAACTAATATGGTAATACAACTTTATAGAAAGTTATGCCTTAAGAAACTTGGATGATGTCTTAATATTTAGATTTCATTTCCTACATAACTCCATGGAATTTTTTTAATTTAATTAAGTACCTTTTTTATCTGCTTTCTGAAAAATCTGCCTACTATAGTGAGTTCCAGCTTTTGGCACTTCTGTTATGCTCATTTAGACAGGGAATACATGCAGAATCCAGTTTAGAAGATGAAAAAAATGAGTGTAACAGAGATGGACCCAGAACTACATTAAAGCTTTGTGTAATACCGTGTTGTTTCTTTAGCTCAGGGGAAAAAATAAAAAACAAATTAATTGTAGACAGGAGCACCAGATTTCTGCTCATGAGGAATGAATTCAGAAGAAAATTCTGAGAATTAAATGTAAAATACTTTGCATATGTCAGTGAATGACTTCAGTGACAAAAACCCTTGGTGACTGAACAAAATTGTTAATATCCATTGTTTTATTTATTTATTTACTTTATTGTCCTCTCCAGACTGATAAGTAATGGAAGAACTTTTGAGAAAGACATACCAGAAAAAAACAACAACAAAGAAAAAGAATTAATTTTTTTGCACCACTGTTCCCTTTCTTTTTCTCAATTCCTCTTGCAAAGATGCTTCTGCAGAATCTGTCTCTGGTTTTTCCAGAGCAGTGTGTTCACTGTAAAGGGAAAGACAGAATGAAAATTTGTCTCCTGCCACAAAACCCTATTCTTCAAAACCTGATACTTATCTCAGTAGTTTGCCTGGATTTTATGTCTTGTTCTGTGAAATTATCAGAAGTTTCCAAGCAAGTAATGCTGCAGGTAGAAAATCAGATTGTGATTATTATAGCTTTGTCTGTAGTCTTTAGGACAGCCTGGCCCCCTGGGTTCTTGCACTTTAAATTCATCCTTGTGTAGAAAATGTGATGTATTGTACTTTTGTGTAGGTATAGTACTTTTTTTATCTATTTAAGAAGACTGAATTTATAGTAACACTAAAGTTTATGTTCCTACAAATGCAGTGGCTCCGGGCAGCCTGGTCTAGTGATTGGTGACCCTGCCCATGGCAGGGAGGTTGAAACCAGATGATCTTTGATGTCCATTTCAACCCAGGCCATTCTAAGATTCTGTGAAACACAGTTCTGCATCTGCTATTCTAATCTTTAGTATTCTCTGGACAGAATACTCCCTATTCTAGCCTTCTTATCCAGTTCTGTACATATACTCTTTAGATTTGTATAGGACTTGCAGTTATTCAGATCATATTTTATGCACTGGCCTGGTGGGTTTTACTCACGATGTTTGGACATAATGCACACAGTAGACCCAAATAACTTTTTAATTCGGTGATACACTCACAATTACTAGGAAAAGACAATAGGGACTGCATTACATCGTCCTCCTTGCATGTCAAAAATATGATTTCCAAGTTAATATAAGTGACAAAAGCAAATGATAAGTCATCTAGCTGTAGTTGTTTTGAATTAATATCAATAATGTTTTGAAGTGAAATGATCTCAGGATTTAGTGCTCAACATAGGTATGTGTCCTTATGCCATTAACATGAGCTTTATGAATGGCAAATGTGTTCTGTTGATTACATTAGGATTTTATCATATTACTTATATGTATAAAAGAATGACATTTAAACACTGATCTTTTTGGTACTTTAATGTCCTTATTAGCAATTGCAACTTTTCATGCATAGACAGTTCAGTTCCTTGAATAAATTAAAGAGAAAAATGAGTATATTTGGTTCAAAACTTTATAGTGTTCTCTTTTTTACACCATCTATCTGTAAAAAGTAATATGTATATATATATACATATAAATGTGTGCACAGCTAAAATATTATTAATATATATATATATCAGCAAGATTAAGGAGAAATAGGCTTTACATACAAGAATATTGCTGCTCCTAATTTTTTATCACCTAATAAACTAGTACAATTCACAGACTTGAATTATACAAAATACTGTGTATAGACAGATACATGTGTTGAACCAGTTAAGATGCCAACCAAGGCTACATGTAACTTTAACAAGTGGAAAAGAAACTGCATTTCAACAGTTCACTATTAGGGAGCTTCTCTTCCTCACATCCAGGTAGTCTTCTAACAAAGAGGGAAATAGTTCTGGTGTCCATTCCTTTGGTTATGTTAATTTATCATAGAATCATAAAGGTTGGAAAAGATCTCTAAGATCATCTAGTCCCACTGTCAACCCATAGCCACCATACTACTAAACCACACCCCTCAGTGCCACATTTGCATGTTTCTTCAACACTTTCAGGGATGGTGACTCCAGCACCTCCCTGGGCAGCCTGTTCCAATGTTTGGCTATTCTTTTGGAGAAGAGTTTTTTTTTCCTAATTTCCAATCTGAATTTCCCCTGGCACAACTTGAGGCCATTACCACTTATACTGTCAGTAGCTATCTGGAAGAAGAAATGGACTCCTCCCACACTACAACCTCCTTTCGGTAGTTGTAGAGAGTAAAAAGGTTTCGCCTGAGCCTCCTCTTCTCCAAAATAAATATTCAACAAGTCTGAGACTTCCTTATGAAACTGAATGTACATAAGTCCATGGGGCAGCCAGATGAGTGTTCTGAGAGAGATGGCTGATGTGATTGCTGAGCCTCTCTCCATCATATTTGAAAAGTCATGGTTGTCTGTGAAGACCCCAGTGACTGGAAAAAGGGAAACATTAATCCTATTTTTAAGCAAGGGAGAAAGGAAAACGCAGGGAACTACAGGCCGATGATCCTCACCTCTGTACCTGGGAAGATCATGGAGCAGATTCTCCTAGAAGCTATTTTAAGGCATGTCTGAGATAAAGAGGTGATTTGAGACAGCCAGCATGGCTTCACCAAGGGCAGATCATGTCTGATCAATCTGGTGGCCTTCTATGATGGAGTGACAGCATCAGTGGATGGGGAAGGGCAACAGATGCCATCCACCTGGACATCTGAAAAGCTTTGAACATAGTCCCTCATCACATTCTTCTCTCTATATTGGAGAGGTATGTATTTGAAACATGGTCAGCTCAATGGATTAAGAACTGGTTGGCTGGTCACAGCCAAAGGGTTGTGATCAATGGTTCTATGTCAGAGTTGAGGCCAGTTGCAAGTAATGTCCCCCAAGGGCTAATCTTGGGACCTGTGCTCTTCAACATCAATGAAAGAGTATGGAATTGAGTGAACTCTCAGAAAGTTTGCAGACAACACTAAGCTGAGTGGTACAGTCGATACAATGGAAGGAAGGGAAGTCATCCAGAGGGACCTAGACAGTCTAGAGAACTGGGCCCATGAGAGTCTATGGGGTTCAACAAGGCCAAATGCAAGATGTTGCACTTGGGTCAGGGCAATCCCAGGTGTTTATACAGACTAGGGGAAGATCTTGAGAGCAGCTCTGTGGAGAAGGACTTGGCGGTCCTGGTGGATGAGAAGCTGGATGTGAGCCAGCAGTATGTGCTTGCAACTCAGAAAGCCAACTAAATCCTGGGCTGCATTAAAAAAGGGGTGGCCAGCAGGGAGAGGGAGATAATTATCCCCCTGTACTCAGTTCTTGTAGGCCCCATCTTGAGTACTGTGTCCAGGCCTGGGGTCCCCTGTAAAAGAAAGACAGAGAGCTCTTGGGTCCAGAGGAGGGCCACTAAGATCATGAGAGCGCTGGAGCACCCCTCCTATGAAGAAAGATTGAGGGAACTGGGCTTGTTTATCTTGGGGAAGAGAAGACTCTGGGGAGACCTCATTGTGGCCTTCCAGTACTTGAAAGGAGCATATAAACAGGATGTGAGATGGTTACAAGGGTATATAGCGATAGAACAAAGGGAATGGTTTTAAACTGAGACAAGGAAGATTTAGGTTAGATATTAGGAAGAAGTTTTTCACACAGAGGGTGGTGACGCACTGGAACAAGTTGTCCAGAAAGGCTTTGGATGTCCCATGCTTGGAAGTATTCAAGGCAAGGCTGGATGTGGCTCAGGGCAGCCTGATCTAGTGGTTGGCAACTCTGCCTATGGCAGGGGTGTTGAAAGTACATGATCACTATGGTCCTTTTCAACCCAGACGATTCTACAGTTCTCTCTGGAGAAAAAAAAAATAAAGAAAAGTGAGAAAAAAATAGAAGAAGAAAAGAAAAAGGAAAAAACAAAACAAAACAAAACAACCCTCATCTAACCTGTGTCAGCATATACCTTTTTGCATACATTTTTATCATGACATCCCATTGCTTTTTTAAAAAAAAATATTAAGTACCTGGGGCTAAACATAATGGACAGATTTGGGTTACACATAAACAAAACTCTCAGCTAAATTTTTATTCCAAAACTGGTAGAAAGTCTGAAAGTGTCAGCTTTGATTCATAGACCCCATGGTGAGTTTGCAAAGCCGGTGCTTAGTGGTAGAGGATTTTGTTCTTGAACTGAAAAAATATTACGAGTACATCATAAAAACCCTAAAGTGACATGTTTAACTGCTGTTCAAGAATATAACAGTTGAAACTGAATTTCTCTGAAAATTTAATTTCCAGTCTTAACATATGCAGTCTCTTTTGCAGTCCTTTTCTCTAGCTATAGATATTTTCATTGTCACTGTATCTCTCTCCACACTTTTTCTGGTGACAATTTAATTATCTGTCTAAAGCTATTCTATTTGTTTTTTGTTGTTGTTGTTGCCTTTGTTTGTTTGTTTTCTTTTTTATTTTATTATTATTATTATTGTTATTAGTTAACCTTGATTTTACTGCACAGTCTCTAATCATTTTGTCTTTAGGCCAATTTCATTCAAGACATCCATTTTCCTTTTCCAGTGTGTCATTATTAGGTGATCTTGGGTGAAACTATTTTGAACCCTTCTCCATTGAGGTCATACAAGTAATCAATTCTGGAAAGTAACTCTTTAGTCAAATTCTTCTAAAGAATAATTTCCAGCCTTTGTGAGAGCTGATATTGGTCAATAGATTTGCAGCAAGTGTAAGACAGTGTTGCAACCAAAGTGACAGGCTGAAATGATGTCAGTCCTATTTTCTCCAAACAAAAGCAGAGTATTGTCCAATTAGAAGCAGGACAATATCCTCATAAGGTCAGTTTCTTCCACAGTGATTTCTTGGGGTGAGGAGGTATATTTTCCTCTTTGAGATAGATAGCTCTCTCTTAAATGTTGATATACCTTAAGGAATATTTCATAAAACTGTTACTGATTATGATCTTCTATCCAATCTCAGCCAGTTTTTGTTTTCCTTCTTGGATAGTTTACAACATCTTGCAGAGGATCCTTAGCCTTGCTCAGTACTGGGGTAGCTCAGACGCTTTCCCTATTGCCTGGAGAGTCAGACTCCCTCTTGTTTATTCTCTCTAATGCTGTCAGTCTTGCATTCTTTGCAGGGCAATTAACTTTCAGCAAGAGGAATAATGAATGTATGTTTCTTCTCCCCTTTCATTTCTTCAAACTGGCCTTGTTTATCATGTGTTAATGAGAGCAGACTCTGGAAAGTGGAAACAGAAAGATGCAATGCCCTGAGGGTTGGGAAAAACTTACGTAAAGTCTCCAGCTCCCTAAGTGTTTTAATCATTAGGGCCATTGAGCGAAAAAAATGTTTTTGAGATTGTCAGACTGCAACTTTTTATTACAGGGCTTGAAGTTGACACAGATACCCCAGTCAAGTGAAATTTCAGTGTCTGGTGGCCCAGCCATCCCTTGCGTGATAACATGATGTTTCCAAAGGCTTTCTGACATACTCCATTTTCAATGCCTGTTGATATTCATTCCTAAGACCAGAGGCTAAGCTGTCTATGTTGCAGTGTTTTGAATGATAATGCCTAAAGGGTATCTGTAAGTCTAACCTCAATATTTTGAGCAACATTGCCTAAAATTCTCTCTAAAATTAACCTCTATTATTCCACCTATAATGGCTTACCTCAATTATTGCCTTAAATCAAAGACTAAACAAATCTTAATTTCCTATTCCTCTACTATACATATAGTGCACATAGTTTAATGCAACTTAAAAGAGGTCTGCAACAGCTGTTGTTGTAGCTCTGAATTTCTGCTCAGAAATAGATTTATGGGGAACTTACAGAAGTTTGGTATTGTCTCACCTCTTAGTTTTAAAAGTGCAGCTAGTTACCAGGACCCACTATATAATGGATGTAGAATATCACTGTGGTTCTGGATGTTGCATTTCTAGTTACTTAGTGGAAGAGATTGAGGATGCACTGTATCTCCAAAGAAGGATAATGCTAAACATTGGTGCCTGTGTACTCTATTTCTACTGTATAATGAATTCAAGAAAAAGAGTTACGATTGAAAACAAATGAGAGCTACTCCAAAAGTAATGCCTCCTATTTTATTCTATTTGCTCATGATGTCAGAGATAGATGTTGGTAGTATCACAGTAGAGATTGAACCTTCCAACCAGTACGCCATTACAATTTGTTGATGTGTGACAAATGGCAGCAGCGGGGCAGTCTGACAAAGTGGTGCCTGACATGGAAGCGCATAGGAAGCAAAGGTGTGCAATTGAATTCCTCCATGTGTAAAAAATTGTACCCACTGACATTCATCGATGCTTGCAGAACATTAATAATGATCAAGTAATGGATGTTTGCAAAGTGAGGTGGTGAGTGGTGCATTTCAACACAAAAGACAACAGTGGTAGGTCACTTCCACTGGTACAGATTTTTATGAGTGAGGCATGCAGGCACTTGCTGATTGCTGGGAGAAATGCATAGATAATGGTGGAAGCTATGTTGAAAAATAGTGCTTTGTAGCTGAGAATTTGCTCTATCAAATAATGTTAATCTGATCTTTGTAGATGTTGTAGTTTTCATTGAAATAAATAGGTGTTACTTGCAGAGCCAACTACATAGTATTAAAAAGGTGTTGCTGCTAGCTTCAGAGGGCAATTCAGATGTGAAAATGATTTTTTGAAGAAGCAGGGTAAAACAATGCGTTTTCTGTATCTGAATTGAGTGTTTAGCCAGAGGGAAAGAATTTTTTCATATAAGAATTGCTATTAGAACAGTTGAGAGGTTAAAAAAATAAAAAGGGGATAATAAATATAGAGGCTTTTATTTCTCAGATATTTCATGTTACTACTTAAGTGTGCTCTGAATTGATTCCATCTTGTCACCTGTCACTGCCTGTGACTAGTTCTCTTGAGTACTCAGCCAACTCTAACATTAAGTTCTCAGCAGGTGTAGACAAATACATTTTTGCTAATGTCAATTTTTATTATTACTGTACTTTTTGGCATTTGCCTTCCTATCATCACTTCAGTTCTGTTCTCTGAAGTGAAGTAATTGTAGAAGCACAATACTGTGATCTTTTGCAGTGGATTTTACTCTGAGTACACTTGAAAAGGAAATGACCTCTTTTATTCTTTTTTTTTTCTCTCTTTTTTTCTTTTTCCCCCCTGGCAGCCATTCTCCACAAATAGGTGTGTGCTTGAATAAGGAATTACTGACTACATCTTCATTGAAAATATTGTCATGCAACACTGTTAAGAATGGCGCCATGAAATGTCATATGTTTGTTTTAACATCATCTATAACTGATTCTTTTCATGTGTAAAAGGCAAAATATGTTAGAAAATTATTCATTTTTCTTGAAATGTGCTTTTCCTCTCTCTAGATTTCTTTTTTTTTTTAAAAAAAAAGGGGAATTTACTTTCATTAAGTGTTTTGTTTTGCAGGCTCAAATTACTATAACTGAACAGAATGCTCTCCCTGCAGCTTGTAATTGAAACTGTTATCAGCATGGTAACTAATACTTGATCATAGAATCATAGTCATAGATCATTGATCATCAGCTTAAAAATGTTGCAGAATCGTTAAAAAAAAAAAAGAAAAAAATATTAATTTAATGACTAACATTTTAATGAGCTTTTTATAAAACAACAATTTAAATTCAGGTGAAATTTTGTACAATATCTGTTTATCACACACACACAAAACCCACAAATGTGTATAAAATTTATGACTTTTCTCTGTTCCAATCATCCAGGTTAATATAACCTACAACATAACATTAAGCAAGAATAAATCTTAATATGAATTGTGAGTTAGACAGGCAAACTAATAAAAAAAAAAAAAAAAAAGATTAAAACATGCATTATGAATGCAGAGGCTCAGTATGTGGTATCAAAAAATATTAACTGCACTTATGGAATAGCTATTTGTAGACTAAACAAATATGTTTTCTAAAACAATTTAGAATAAAGAAGAGGAAATATCATAGTGACAGTGCTGTTCATGTTCTCTTGTGTGATGTTGCACTAATCTTTTTGCTACAAAAATGCCATCCAAGCTCTGTATTGTACTTCTCTTTATATTTTTCTTATGCTACATGATACAAGTAGTATGACTAGGCTCTCAGTGTAAATCAGCAGAGCTGCTTAGGTCATAGATCCTAATGACTTGAGTGAACAGAGAAGGTTACTCCTTTTGTCAGAGATCAATTATTTCTTAATATTTCTTCTTATTATTTCTTAATATTTTCTTAGTACAAGTCCATTAAGGTCATTTCCTAAGAGAAATTTATTATCAGTTTAGAAAGAGTTAGTGCCACGATGCCTTGTCATTTCACATGTTGTCAGCTAACTCTGTTCAACTTGACTCTTCTCCTTGCTACTATGTATTTAAAATCTCACAATATTTTTAAATTGCTACATATTCTAGCATTTCTCTTTTCATCACCATCATCATCCCTTAGCTACAATGCATGTGTCTTTCAATCTTTCCTACATTTTTTTTGCCAGTTTTTTCCATCTCTGTAGTTGTTGAGTCACCCCAAATCTTTGTAAATTAAGCTCCAGATGTCACAGTTTTCTGATATGAGGTAACAAAAATTAGTATTTCTCATATGATCAACTAGACATTTCTAAAGAACACCATATCTTTCCTTTGATAGAATAAACTCCTGTGGATGCAATGCAAAAATTCTTTGTTCTCTACTGTCATGAACATAGTACTCATATTTTATCCCTCATTCATTATAACAGATATTTTGTGGATGATATAAGAAGGAAAGCATGGCTACAAGAAAGAAATAGCACTGTAATCACAATTAGAAATGCTTCAATTAGCTGCAGTGATTGTGCTGTCACTCCACTAAAAGAATAAGGAGATGAATGGGAAAACACGTAAAAGGAAACATACTTACTCAATAGTTTTTGCAGTTTTTTATGGATTTGTAGGTTGTTTTTTTTTTTCAGTAATATTTCAAATTTATACAGCTTTTTTATATATTACACCTTATTGTTACATATACTACAGTAGATTGGTTTTTTATCAATATAATATAAATAAGTAACATTTGCACTTTTCTGTCTCTCAACATACTTTTGCTATTTCTGCCCTATCCACTTCATTGCTTTTTCCTATCAATTGGCATAAAAAAAAATCATATCAGAGATCATCAGCTGTGACATTAACCCACGCTTTTTTTTTTTCCCCTCTCTACTTCCTCTTACTCCTCAGGCAATAATTGTTTAAACACAGAAAATCTCTCAAGGTCGATGTCCTGCCAATCCCTTAGGCAGGCCTGAGAAGTCCCTGACACTATTGGGTTGTGACCTTGTCATAAATTCTCAGGTACGGCTTTCTACTTTAGCAGAATCTATTTGAGTTATGTCAAAAATCTGATACAACAGATTCTTGATAAAGGTTGATTTGGCAAAGACAAAGGCTTCACTAGTTATTGATTGTATTCTATTCACACACCACTAAAAACAAGGTTCTTGGTGCTGACTGAGAGCCCTGGTACTGAGCAGTAAATCAATAAATATATGTTAGTTTAATGAAAACATTAGCACCTCACTCATGTATGAAAGTTTCTAACTTCCTAATATCACAAGAGAGATGTAAACCAGAATAAGATCTACAAATGTTGCTGGTTTTAAGTAGTTTCTAAGTATAGGAGATGGCTATCACTTCTTGTGTTATTTGTTATTCAAGATTTTATATATTTGTTGGGATTACTTTTCAATATGTGCTTTTTCCAACCTGTATCATTTGCATTCTTACATTTAAGATGCACAAAATCACTGTAGGCCACAGAAAAGCAAATCTTACACATGCTTATTTAACCATGGAAAGAAGGCTTTTTAATCTCACTAACTTATTTCTTTATTATAACTTTCACAAAAGCCATCTACAAATTTCATCAATGATCATTTTTCTTATGAATCAATAATAAAAGAATTAGACTTTGTAGGCACATGAAGAACTTTAAACTGCATGGCATCATTTACTGAAAACAGATGGTACGTTAGCAATTTCTAGATGGCGCATAATTCATTATATATAATAAGAGTTGTAATAAACTTATTTTTTCGTGTCAAATTGCTAATCTAAATCTGGTACTTAAACTTCCAATTTCCAGTGTTTGAATAAATCCAATATTTCTACCTAACTAAATTAAATCTAGATTAGAAGAAATAGTGAAGATACGGAAAATCTAATTTCATATCAGATTTGCCATTATTTCAGGATCAGTGTCAGAACTGTAATGGCCAACTGACCTATTCATGGGTTTTTAATGATCTGATTCATGCTATTTGTGCCTTCTAGTTATTGGCACCATGTTTTTTTTTCTTTTGGGCAACTGTAATTTCATCAGTTCCAGACACTTAGTGAAAATTGACCTTTATCATCCAAAAGCTTTCAGAAGCTTTCTCTTTTCAAATTGTGTAATCTGAAAACATTAAGATTCTAATATTAATATATATCCTTTACTGGCCTCTTAATTATGATGAAGTGGGGAAAAAAATAACACTTGATATAGAGGTCACCCTTTTTTCCCTGTTATGGATTAATCCATGAGGAAGCTAACCATCACACAGCTGTTTGCTCTCTCTCTCCTGCAGTAGTCTACTTACCAGTTCCTCAAAATTTTCATGATAGGTATAATTGTCTAAAACAGAGACCCACATCCCTAGTTTCTTTTTATGACTATCTCATGCGTTTTATCTTTGATTCTTTAATTAGCAGGTTTTTTCTTGAAATTCTTTTGAAAGCATAGACTTTTCTGATTCTGAACATGCTTATTTATTTTAAAAACATTGTTTTGCTTCTAAATCTCTGTAAATGTTAATAACATGAGATGAAAAATTTTCCAAAATAAAAATTTTATTGCACATGGTGAAGGATTTAAGAAAGTTGTCATCTTATTCTCCTGTTTGTTTGCATGGCTTATGAGGTATCTTTTGTACTTTTTCTTAGCCTTCTAGTCTATGAGTATTAAAGATGATTTGTTTTTCAGATGTCAGCAACTTGGGAAAATACAACATATTTTTCCTATAAATTATCATTTTCAGTTGTTCATCTCTTCTTTCCCATCATTTTATAATTTTTCATTCATATTTGAACCAACCATTCTTTGTACGTAATTTGAATAATTCTAGGACATATTTGTTCTCATTAACCTAAGGATTCAGGCACATAAGCTGTTTTGTTTTCTTTGGTTTTATCTGTTGTGTTTAATTTCTATAGTTATAAGTAAATGGACATTTTCCTTCTTCCATTCTCCTCTTTTGTTGGGGAATTCATCTGTACAAATATATGTTCAACAGACAAATCAAAGTTGCTTTGGGATAAAACATATTTGGTCTAGAAGTCTTTGAACTTAACAATTACATTTTTGTGTGCTGTGAAAATTAATGAATAGGAAAGTCTGCTTTGTGAAGCGAAGGCTACTTTCCCAATATATCTGCTAGGCAGGAGCTTCATTTTCTACTCTGTTTAAGTAAGTCTGAAATAACTTAATGAGAAGTAAATTACATGTAAATAGTATGTAACAAAGTGATCAGTTCTATAATCTTAAATATAATAAAGTGTACAGGAGTTTGGGTGGGAGTAATTATCTTTCTGTATCATCTGGCTGTTTAAGGGAGTGAAAAGAAATTTGAACTTAAATTGATTATTCTCTTTTATAGTCATAGAGAATTTTGAAGAATTGTGTATCTTCTTTTATCAGACTGGAGATCTGAAACTATTTACTCTGTAAAGTGCTGAATACAAGTGTAGAGTGCATTGCACCATGACTACTGATACTACAGTGATCTAGGGTATTAAAATATGATAATGTAAAGTGCAAAGTTCCCACCTCGCCAACATTCCTATCAGAACTGCTGCCAGAGTAAGTCTTAGCTAGATCTTTATATAGCATTAACCAGGAGGCTACAGATACATATCCCTATATTTCCTTCATGCTTTTGAGAAATTATACTATGTAGGTGGGAATAAAACTGAAAGATAATGCTGACAGATTCACCTTCCTGTGCTTATCTAAGAATATGGGAAATGCGTTATTGTGTTTATGTAATCCTGACACTTTAATCAAAGCTTGCACATGTTTATTAAATGTATTTCTTTTCTGACTTTCTCTGTATACAATATCTCAAACAAGAGTTACCAGACAGGTAAATGATGCATCCTTTCATGAAATTCAATGTAAGACCCTATAGAATGAATGCTTGGCTGCAAATTACCTGTTTATTCTTCTTCATGGTCTATCTAGCAAGGTTAATTACTTGAAATAATAAATAAATTAATTACCTTTTTCATTTTTCCTGGTTAAATGAAGGAAAAATGTACATGCAGTTTGCAGATTACAACCATTTGGCCTGGTCATTCTGGATATCAAATGAAAAGGCAAAAGCAGCAAAGGCATGATCTCTAACTGAATCTACCAGAAGTTCTCTGAGGTACTAAATTAAAACCACAGACCCCTTTACAGTGGTTTATTTCAAACATCCAAATTCCTCCTCTTTGGCCCTTGATCTCTTGGAGACAAGGAAGATTATTTATTATAAGGAGTCCCTGTGGCAATGTTAAGTAATTCAGGTCTATTTTGGCAGATCTTACATTTGGCAGTATCTGTTACAATTATTGCTTTAATTCCAAAGTTTACGCATTGATGCCAATTACTAAGACAAATGACTACATTAGTAATTTAAAAAATTTATTATCTATTGCTATCTTTCTCATACAGTCCCTATGAAGCAATACTACTACTTAATTATCACTGTGATTCAAATGTAATGTTATTAGGAAAAAATAACAAAGAAATTTGATAAATCTCATGAACAAGAGTTTGGCACAAATTCTTAAACTGTCTGCAATTTTTGAGGCAGGAATAGAATTGCATGTAGTATGACTTTGAAAACCAAAAAAGAGTTCTGAATTCATAAAAACATATCTATTCTATTAACCTTTTAAGGAAAATAAAAATATGCATAATTTAAAGAACAGCAAAAATATTCCATTCCAGTATTCTTAATTTTTCTCACCCTATTTTATTATTAATATCTTATGGTGCACATTTTTTCCAACCATATGTTGAAAAAAATATATGACATTCTATCTTAGTTTTCTTAGGAAATCTGAATGTATAGAACTCCAGTAAAGCCAACCAACAGCACTTTAGTCTGTTTGCTATGTATGAATGCTTTTTTCCTTTAAAAAACAAAACAAAACTATTTAATTGGTTTTCATGAATTTTTAGTCAAATAGAAGAGTTGTTTTTATGAGATAATCGGAGTAGAAACTTACATTTTTGTGCAACTTATATCAGAATAGAAATACTAGTCATAACAAGCTCAAAAAATATGAGCTTCTGTGTAGTTAGGTTAGTTAGGGCAAATGGATACCCTCCAGCCAGGATTTCCAGGATTTCTGAGTCTAACATGCAGTTTCTATGATGATAATTGAACACAACTGGATTTAAATCATGTGTTCAGCTTTTGTGTATCCAACTTGCATTTCAATAATCATTTATATATATTAAAATTGCATAAATTCTAGCTGAACAAGAAAACTAAGTGCAAAAAGCTTACTTTTTTTTTTTTTCCTATGCAGTGTAGACGTCGCTAGAATGAACAGATTTCATTTCTTTCAAATACATGTAAAGGAGGGGAAGTATAAGAATCTAGCTAGACAGGTTTTATAATTCCTCCAAAAAGAAGGATAAAAATAATTTTTCTTTTTCTTTAACAAAATATATTTTTGGTCTTTTTCTCCAAGGCAGGGCATAATCAGAGAGTTTGTACTTAATGGATAGAAGTCAGAATATCTTAATCGGATGTGACAACTTGCTCATCATAGACTGCTGTGTTCCACAGTCTACTTATGAAATCCATGACTACGTTGATTACAGAAAGAAAATGGTCTTGAATTGAAGGTGCAAAACAATGGGGAATATTTTCTTGGATCATTGCAAGTATCAATGATGAGAAACATAAGCCAAGCTGATTCAAATTACAGGTGTTACTCCCTTCAGATTACTGACAGTAACTACTGGGACTGAAAAGGGCATTGTGTCTTTATACTACTGTTACTTTTCTTGGAAGATAGTAATTTTTGAGTACTATGACTCAACAAAACATGAATCAAAAGATGAGCAAAAAAATTATATTTTTAAATGTATTATGTCTACCTTTATATGGTATGTAAAGCATGAGCCTGCAAAGAGTTGCTTCTCCTTCTATCTTCGTATATGACATAAGGTTTGGAGCAGTTATTTCTGCTGCTTTATGCTGCTTCTGAAGTCATCTTTAATCCTCATCTTGTCATAAATACTTGGGAGAGCAAAGTACCTGGAAATGGGTAAGTATACTCATTTATCATGATATAGAGACAATATACAGTTAAATGTTTTTTTATATTCATTTCAGTTTTATAATTAGAGATTTAGAATCTTGCAGTTAAGATTTGCTTATTAAAAAATATTACTTTATTGCAAAACATATATATAATAAAAGATCTAGCAAAACCCTGATTAAAATGGGTGAGCATATAAAAACCTATATTTCTTTTTTACCTGCTGAAAATTCTCTTTGTCTCTTTTAATTTTGCCTTTAAGGTATTTCAACTTTTGTTGACATCCTAAACTGATTAAAAACATGTGCAGCATGGAACAAAGTGTTAAATTTATCAAGGATGTTTTCCATGAAAGCATTGCCATGAAGAAGCTTGTAATCCGCACACAAGGTTCCAGTAGATATTTGTCCAGGAATTTAGAAATGAATGGACCTATTTTGGGTGTTATGTGTAATCTTCAGCCAGAGCTATGTAATTAGAGATGTTTTAGTCAAGGTGATTTGGGATGAGCTGAATTTTCCTTTTCCATCAGAAGCTGTTTGACAAGGAGGAAGGACGCCTTTGGGCTGTGCTTTTAATAATGTTTTGCCACATCAGTTCTCTCTCACTTGAAGACAAAAGGTGTATTTCTCTTCTTTAATCAGTCATCACTACTGGATCTATCTCACATTCATAAAGAAACCCCGTGCCTCCAAGTCTGAAAAATGTATGATGAATTTTATGGGAATAGTCAGACTTTTGAAGTTTAAAAACTGGTGACATGAGTGTAATGAGTGTGAACCTCATTACTGCAGAGCTCTCAGAAGAACTCAGCTGTAGGACTGCTTGCTATGAGCAATCTGGCAAGTAACAGAAGATCTGAAAACAGAGCTACTAACGTAGAAACTTAGAAATGTAAAACTAATGTATTAAGAAGAAAACAAAAGAGCCTGATTTTTTACTAGGAATGAAGACACAGTTCTGCACGTTTTCTTTCCCAGCTCTGCTACACATGTAATTCAATAAGTGTTAAATTGGAAGTGTTAAACAATTCTTTTAGCAAGACTCTGTATTCCAGCTATTGAAGTTAAAAGATTCTTGCAGTTTCAGTGACCTTAATAATAATAACAGTTCATTTTCAATTCTCAGTAGTTTCTAACTATTTAAGTCTTCAGAAGCAGTGAATTTATGGTGGATTAATACGTGTGTAGTAATGCTGCCACAACTCTCCACAAGGGAAAATCCTATTCCCCAAAATGCTAAAGCTGAAACATACAGTTCATAAGCAAAACTTAACAGCTTCTGTGAGCCATTATCTTAAACATCTCATTGTCAAAGCTATTGCCAATCTTTACATGACTTTGAGAAGAAAGGCTACTTTTCAGACCTTTTCCTTCTTTTTTTTTTCCTTTAAATTCCCCTTCAGTGATTCAATGACTTTTTTTTTCTCCTCAAATGCTAATTTACTTCTTTTTAATGTCTTACATGTTTACACAAGTGCATAAACTCTCCTGTGAGCATGTAGAAACAATTAGAGCAGTAAACGTGATTTTTGGCAGGCTTTATGGTTTCATGCCCATCTATCAAAAAATACTGGAAAAAAGTTCGTAGCAGGTAGAAACAAGTACTACCAGCAAAAATTCATATGAATGATTCTATTTTGCAGTCTTGATTTATATTGAGTACTATTTTATTGTCAGTCTGATTTTATATTTCACATTTTCAGTCTTCAGTTAAGATTTTGAAATGGGACCATATATATTGATTATACCAGCATGCACAATATTACCTAGATACCAAAATAAAATTGATGGGCAACTAAATAAGTAATAATTAATCACCTGGTCTAATTAAAAGACAAAGTAAATTAAAAAATAATAATAATCCTAAAAACACTTTTAAAAAAATTCAGATGACAGGAAATTTTAAAATTTTTAGTTTTGAGTACATACACATTCATATCTAGAAAATGGTTTGAAAAAGCATACAGGAAATACTGGACATTTCACAAAAACAAAAAAAAATACAACAACAACAACAGAAAAAAAACAAACCACTGTATAATGTAATTCAGCAAAATATACAACACCTCTCTATATAACTGTGTATGAATCACAGCCTGAACTTCTGATTAATCACCTGAGGCAAGCAATGAGTTAGTTGCAGGAGCACAGGTGAAGGAAATTCATCTGTGTGACCTCTACCTCTCCTAGACCCCATTTAAGGGCTGACTTGTGCCCTTTGGAGTTTTTCTATGAGCTCAGGATGTAGGTAAGCATTTTCATTTATTTTTTATTATCCCTTTCCATCATGATTATCTTTCCAGCTATATGATCTGTAAATGCTAGCCTAACCATACCACTTTGTATATTTGTTGATTTAAACAAACATCCACTGAAACCTCTTCCTCAAGAGTAATTTGCTACTCCCTAAATTTCTGTTTCTCTCTCAATATGTTAACAATTATTTAATATTTTTTAAGGTGTTTTATGGATATTGTTTACTGACAGGGAACAAAAGTAATTGTTTTGTAGTTTGTTTTCTTTAATTGAATTTGCATAATGTCCAACTGCCTAGTAATAAGTAAGTTGTTAAATGTAATTTTGCAGAATTCTAAAAGATAATGGTATGTGCAAAGGCAAATTATGTAGTTCACTCTGAAAGTAATGGCTCCTGTTTCTTTCAGTGGAATCTACAACAGATAAAAAAAAAAAAAAAAAAAAAAAGCACTATGTTATAGAGCAAATTCTGAACTACAGAGCAATACTTTTCAGCATTGTCACCATCACTAACTGTGCACTTTTACCAGTGATGAATAAGAACCTGTATGCTGCACTCATAAACATCTGCATGGTTGTCTGGCATGTGATTCATCTTTAATGTTGCTGATATCTCTGCTGAAATGCACCACCCACCACTTCACTGTGCTCACATCCATTGTTTGGCCTTCATCAGTGTTCAGTATGCAGTGATGAATATCAGTGGGTGAATTTTTTCTCATGGAGGAATTCAATGACACACCTTTGTTTTGTATGTGCTTTTAAGTCTGATGCTATTTTGTCACACTGTCCCTCTGCTGCTGTCACGTGACAACAAAATTTAATAAAATATTGATGAGAAATAACAAACCACCAATATCTGCCTTTGATGTCTTAAGCAAACATAATAAAATAATAGAATAGGAAACATTACTTTTGAATCCTTGAAGTCATAAATTACTTTTGATGGGTCTAGCAGAAATTTTGTTCTGTGTTGAATAATTCTGAGCAGTGTTGATGGATTAAGTGAAGACCTGAAACTGAACTAAGCTGAATTGGACTTGCAGCAAGTTCATGACTGTCATCCATATATTTATCTACATTAAAACACTACTGGAACCTGGAATATATTAAAACATGAAGTACATAAAAATAATTACCATGTAAAATGAATAAAGGTATTTTGCAACCAATTAGCAAATGTGTAATGCTATATATTACAATGTATCGTTGTGTACCATATCAGACAACAATGGTACAGCAGTAGGAAAAGTACTAGTATCTGGTGTTATGCGACAGACTTGAAATACTGTATCAACTGTAGAAAGAAGAAATAGGCAGATGAGGATGCTTTTTAATTTTGAATTGGTTTACAGAGAAAAAAAAATTGCTTACCACATGATTTCATTTAGGGGATAACAAAATATTTCATACAACTGTTAAATTAAAATGTCATGTTTGAATAAACTAGACTTCATTGTCTGGGAACAATGCCATAGCATAGCAACAACTGACTTCTGTGATGGCAGATCACATGGTCTGATCTGACTAGAAAAAGTGTCTGTTCAGCTGATGAAGCAAAATGAGGACGTCCTGCATGGTCAGGAAGTATATCTGACTTTATCTCCCAGAAATCTCGCTGCCTTGTTTTTCCAATATTATGATAAGAATTCAAACACTTATTCTTTTAGCTTTTCATTTCTATATCAGTTTAGATTAGAAGTTCAGGACACTAGACTATTTTGGGTAAGCCTGATACAAAAAACTATAGAGATAGATGGTCCATATGTTAAAAATTTCTGTTTTGATTATACAAAATTAGTGGACAGAGGCTATTGTCGAATAGCTAATAATGGTAAACTCTACTTTCTTTCCCAGTAAGACAAAAGCTATGAATGTATTAGCATGCAAGAAGAATTAATCTATTGTGTCTTGATATCTTATTGTTCATGCTTATTCTGCTGCTTGATATTTGAGGCCAATGTATTTCTCTTTGAATTTAGACTGACGTAAAATTTCTTTACTAGTTACAGCTTTACAGTAGATTTCTTCATACATAATAGCGCAACTGCTCTCTATCACATACCCTCACTTTCAAACTAATTGTACAAAACTGAGACAGTGAAGAACCTGCATTTCCAGGCACTAATCCTCTATCTGGGGAATTACTTCATCAGAATGTTGTTGGTGCTGGAAAACAGAGTTATTCCAATATTAATTGTGTAAAGCCCACAAAATCCTGTATAAACTGAAGAAAGTGTAAGGAGAATCTAGTCTTGAAGGAACAAACAAGTATCAAAGCATCTTAGGCTTGCTTGACCTGCTCTGTTTTATGTTGGAAACTTACCATCTGACAGTGAAATCCTGCTAAGTCTGAGACTAATTTAGATATTTATTTTGTCTGTTTTGTAACTGAATAATGTTTAATCCTAGGAGACATTTTCATTCTAATTTAGACATTATATTATTCATGAATAAATATTTATTCATTGCCTATGGTCTTCTTATTACATGCAGACTGCTGAGTTCTCAGTCTGAACAAGGTCAAATAATCATGACAAAACAAAATGAGTGTATAATGATCATGATGGCAAGCAGTATAGTCCAACAGCGTGGGTAAATTTGAATTTCATTTCCTTCCGAATCTGCAATAGGGAAAATGTGAAAACAGAAAACATTTCCTGTAAAAAAATGTGTTAAAATATATCCAGTTTTAACACCTAGACTACAAGCCAAAGCTTTATCTATTCATAAAACTGCTGGGGCTACATGTATGCTAGCTAATGCTTTGGAACATTTTGAAACTTTGTAATGGGACTTCACAGTGTGTTAAACTGTTCAAACAGTTCCTGACATGATTTCAGGCTTGGGATTTTATGTCATGTTAAACTGTTTGAACAGTTTCTGAAGTGCTTTTAGACTATGTTGATGATTATTACTCCAGCCCTTTTTCTGATTCGATACTACCTCAAGTTGTAATTTTGCAAACATATTGATGTCACCTGCATATTTTGGATTACAAAGTGTACTAACTCTAAGAGACACAATCAAATTAACAGAACAATCATTCTCCTCAATGAAAATATATGTTTTTGTTAAAAGAAACTGTGATTTCATGATTACTATTCTTATTGTCTTGGTTTAGATGATAATTAAGTGAACTAAAGCTCATACCAAAACCTTTTTTCTCAAGTTTACTCCAGATTGAGATGCAGAGAAAAGATAAAAGGAGACTACAAAAGCAAGTGATAATGATGAATTTTAATAATTTTCAATACACTCTAAGACTATTTGTGTATCATTTTTAAGTAATGTAAAACTAGATATTTGACTATTATAGGTGAACAGAAAGATCAGTACAATGTAACTAAAAACTATACTGCAATATTTCTCTTAAAAGTACTGAATAAGCTTGTAAAATTTTCAAATAAATTTTTGAATACATAAATATGAATATCTACTTTTTTATATTTTCGTACTAGTATTCATTGTAAAATATGGCTAAAATACTTTCTTTTTATTCCTTTCAAAAATATATCCTATTATCTTTTTTTATTTCTTTAGATATGCATTTTAACAAAAGTAAATCTATGTAAATGCACATAGATTGTTCTCTTGGAAAAATGCACAAAGAAAATAGTAAAAATTACATAATATATTAAGAGAACAATAAAATTTTATTATGTTCAGATGTAGCCTGAGATATTTATGTGCTGTAAATTACACGGAATAAGTATACATTCAGTGGACAACTTGCAGAACATGTTTTACAAATTATCTGTAAGTCAATACTAATGTGCATTTACATCAACCGTAACTGTATCAAACCAAAGTTTTAATTAAAACATCAAGTTTTCTCAATAACGAAAAGTATATTTCTGGCAACTTTTGGAAATTAAGGAAATTTAAGCAAAATAAATTAATTTTGACATTACATCATAGGTGTTTGTATTGTAACTTCTGGGAAACTAGAAGAAAGTACTTAGTCAAAGAAAATGAGTAGCAGAGTATATAAAGGTTGTTTTATCCAATTCTCCATACTTTCTTTCAAAAACTTGATTACAGTACATCAGTAGATACGGAGAAATAATATGCAACTTATATATGTAGAGAGAGAAAATAAACTTATAAAAAAAAAGTTTTCAAATTAAATAATTTTATTTTACTTTTACAGGTATGTTATGCTTTGAAAAAATGTACCATCATTTAATAATTTTGATCTTGTTGTTGCAATTGTTTAGGAATAAGAATACTGGAATAGCTTACAGATGAGAGAGAAGAAATAAAAATAAAAAATCTTCCAGATCTACCTTTCTCAGTTAGTGGACTTCTAAATTGCATTAGTTTATGGTTCTCTGCAAATTGTTCACTCTCATCTCCTGCTAACCCCTTGTTATTCTGCAAGACTTGGTTACATCTTTTTGTCTTTCTCTCTGTTCCCACTAGTGTGTAGTTTCATGGGAAAATGGCTTTTATTTCAAAGCCAGCTTGGAGTAGCTGTGCCATTCACTCCCTTTGATCATAGCTCACCTGTGCAACAGCTTGAGCAACAGCTGTAAACTGTCTCACTGAAGCTATTTGCATTGGGAATAAGAGACCACTTTGACCCCTCCAATTTCAGTCAGCTACATCTATAGAGGGGCAAAAATGGAGACAAGATGGACAGCTTATAAATTATCTTTGCTGAAAAGACAGGGTTGTGAAATTACATCTTATGCTCCCTGAGCTATATCTTTCACCTTGCTAATCTGTCACTCTAAACTATCCCTTTATGTCAAATTGATCAGTTAGCATAGTGAAGTGAATTTCATGACAACTGTTTCCAGAATCTGTATAGTGCCAAAGTTGGTTCTTCCTCTTCAATTCTGAAGCACATTTCTGAGCTCCATGGTGATAATTGCTGGCATAATGTTAGAAAAGAAATTGAAGAGCTGACATTCTGTATTGTCAGCCTGGGATTCAAAGGGGAGTTGAATAACACAGTAATATAGAAATAAATTCAAAAGCAGAACTTTAAGAACATATATTCACATTCTTTTTCTCCAACTTCTGAAAGCCTGCAGCCAGAAGATGAATGTACTGTGATGTGTATATATATATTTTTTTAATAGATACTTTTAAAGTTTGAAAACTATTTGCATCTTGTGCAGTTGGGCAATGCTGTCTGAGCATTGTCTGAAAAACAACAAAACCCTTTCATCAGGCTGACAGTCTGGAAAAGAAAAAAAAAAAAGAAAAAAAAAAAAAAAAAAGACAAATAATTCCTCTTCACAGATTCTTTGAAATACTGTGTTCTGATGGGTGAGATTAGATGTTTTAGATTGAGGACATGTCTTGCTTAGAGGGACGCTGTCAACCTTAACATCTTTTTGCTTAAAAAAAGTCTCTGCTTTGGTGCAGAGACTTTAGGTTGCTCATACTCGACTGCTTAAAACTACTTTTTGTGACATGTTGCTTGTTCTAATGTTTCTCTTGTTTAGAAAGTACAAGCAGAGGTGTTGACATTTTTGTTCTTCCTGTTTAACTTTCATAGGAGAATAACAACTTGACATTAATAACTTTTGCCCAGAGAACAAATAGAGGAATTCTATTCCTAGAGGAATAAAATTTGATATACTTACAATGTCTTCCAGAAACATGAATGCTAATTGGATAAATTATCTCCTGAGTTTTTAAATAAACCATGTTGGAAATTGAGTGCACAAATCATTAGAATGGATTTTACATGACAACTTGCCTTCAAGCACTCTGCAGAATAAGTACCTTAAGTGTGCACTTTTTATCCCGGTGTTAATGGTCATGCCCAAACTGGAGCAGTCAGAAGCACTTTTCAGGTTACCCCACGATTTACTTCAATTCAGTGATTTTTAATGAGAGTGAGACTTACATGCATAGCAGTTTCTCTTCAGTTCTAATTTCCTTTGGAAATAAAAGTTTATGATTATCCTCTTGTTGAGGGAATTATACTAGCCTTGTCAAAGACGACTGAAAAAATAATATAATTTGAAAATTAAAATAAGAATGTTTCGTATACTGTACTACTATTCTTTCAACTTGGAAAACAATATTATTTATAGTGTGGCATATTTATAATAAAATGAATGTTAAGAGATTATAGTGTAATTTTTTTTTTTCATGATTTTTGGAGTTAGCTTTTATTGCATATGGACCAAAGAAAAAAATCTGTTGTCACTACTTTAAGTGAAAGGTGCAGCTCCCTGGATGTCTCCGTTTCTATGTCTTCTTGCCCATGTGTACCATACCTAGTAAATTTTTGATCCTTATTAGGAAATGTAAACTTTTCTAGAGTACGAATAAGTAACCAGCATTAATACTTAATTCCCTTTCAACACAATTGAGTTATTTTGAAAATGCATTGTATATGTTAACATAACACTTCCTAGAATTATTCTTCACAGTAATATGTCTTTGTTCATATTACTAATTCAAATAGAAATACTATTTAAAGATATGTTAATGAGTTTGAGAAAATCACAAAGACTTTCCATTTCATTTTAATTCCTACTTTAGTTTGTGTACATTACACTGATAGAACAATTAGAGAACTATAACATACACAACCCTTTTTTAAGCCTTGTATAGCTTCTTGGAAGCCCTTAGTTATTAATAAATATCTATTATCAATATTCTGACACTGATTTCCAAATGTTTAAAACATAGCATTCTCTTTGAAAAGGCTGTTCTAGTAAATTTGTTTCTTATATTTTTTAGTTTTCTGGCTGTAACTCTGAACTTTAGAGTACAAGGAAATGTACTCATTCTTAAAAAAAAAACTAACAATGTCTTCCAATTAATTTTTCTTCAAAATGTAGGAATTTTCTTTCAATCAGAATTCTAACATTCTTCAAATCAGTTACAGCTGTGATAATTGGTACAAAAATCTTTTCTTCTGCGTAATTTTGTATAATCAGATAAAGTAGGCCTTGTTCATTAGTTTTGTATGTTCTCCCATAGTACTGTACATTAGGAGAAGTGGAACATATTCAATTTTTTTTAACTGTCTAATTATTTTAACTTGTTTAGATATTGATAAAGAGACTCTTCTTTACACACAGAAACATGAAAATGGCACAGGCTGCATAAATACTTGGAATTATTCCTGTTTTAAAAGAGATTCTGCTCCTGAAATGAAGTAACACTGAGAAAGAATGACTGACAAGGAGACAACTTTTTTGTTGTTTTAGTCCTTTACATAAAATAACAAAAGGAGAAAAATACTGTGATCAGATTCATTAACATGCCAAATATTTAAATGTGTTCTAAGGACAACAATTGGCCTTAAAAGGAGGTGTGGTGGATTCTTGTTTGTTTCTGCAGTTCTTTTCATACAATTTTTTTTTAGAGAAGTTAAACAGTGAACTGCATACATTTTTCACAGTTTTGAACTTGTTTTTACCTTTTCTGCATGACCAGAAGGGAGATTTTTACAACTCTAAAATTGAAACTTAGAAGTAATTGAGTCATTTCAAGATAAATGTTTTAAAAGTACATACCAGGACTTATATTAAAATAATAAGCTTTTGCAGTACTGACATAAGCACAATATTTGGATTTTAGGATAGATTTTCTAGCATCTCAGACAGCTGAGGATGCTCCTTCCATCTTTATCACTGTGGAGGACTGAGAGGGGATTTGCTCTTTGCTTTGCATTACTGTCTCATCGCTGTCAGTTTCTCTATAGGTCATTGGTGAATGGCAACCAAATGGCAGGCATCACTGAACAGCTGCCTCAACAGCTTTTCCAGTACTGGGGGAGACTGTCAGAAAGTGATACGTGAAAACTAAGTTCCCTAGATGCTGTGTTTCCACAGCATCCTTACCACCACTTCTACAGCTTTTATTATTATTTGACAGAAGTTTGAAAGCCTTCATTTGTGAGATAACTATTGCTAGGTCACAATATTGAATGTAATAAATCAGCGGAAGCTTCATCATGTGGATGGATTTACTAATTGGAGCCAACATGTTTTTGACACATGTAATATCTGAACAAAGAACAGATTTCTAAGTATGTTTAATATAATTGAGAGTCTGCACTCACATGAGGACTCCTGCTGATCTTCATCTTGCATGCACAATGATTTGCAGTGCTGAGAATCTTCTTGGTTAATTAACTTAACCTAAGAGTGACACACTACTGAAAAAATTATGTGGTCTCTGTTTATTTTCAAAGAATATGCATAAATATTTAACCTATTTTTGCTTTAAGGATTTGATGTAAAGGCTAAATCAAAAAATAAATCTTATGCATAAGATTTATACATAATTTCTTGATAAACTGAGAAATCAGCAGCTCATTTATACTTAGCAGACAATTTCTGAACTAAAGAAGCACTGATCTAGACCTACATACCAATCCATACTAGTACGTCATACCCATTTACCACTTTAAGGGCTCTGATTCAGGAATGCACTAATAACTTGCTGAATTTTATTTTATTTTTATTTTTTTTCCTTTGTGGGGGAAAGATGCTTTTGGAAAGGGACTTTCAGTGGAATGTGCTTTTTGAGGAGGATAAAAGTACTGGATGCCTGAAATTAAATTTGTCTGTAATCTTCAAGGCACAATGCAGACTAATAAAATAATAAGATGTAGAAGAGATAATAGTATGTCTGCTCCCATTTGTTCACATTTAGGATTAACTCTTGTAAAAACATTCATATTCTGGATCCCTATTTATTGAAAACAATATAGTTTATGAATGCACATAAACTGCACATAATGCACATAAATGTTTTGCATTTAATGCTTGAGGAAAACAACTACACTGAATTATTTTCCTTCATATTAATATTTAATTAAAAGCTCAAGGAGATTGAATGTTGACACATATTCTTTTAACCGTATGAAATATTACTGAGCAGTAACACTTTTCTTTTTTGATCTCTTTTTTGGGTCAGCCTGCATCTGTTTACGGGCATACACACTCATTGCATTCCAGGACAAGGATGCAATATTGTTAATAAGACTTCATGCTTGAGTCTGAGGCAAAAGTATTACACTTGCTTTTGACTCCAGATCAAGAATTGTAGCTTTAACATGGAAAAATAAAAATAGTCAAAAGGGTTTGAAGGATAGAAGTGATGAAATTTATAACTTTAACTTGCTAGAGTGGTTTCTTTTTCACAGTAGCATCTGCTTCTTTGCTAATCATCTTCCTGTTAGGCTGAATCCAGACAGTATATCTACTACTAATTTAAATACATACAAAAGTTTGAAATTTCAGATTGAACCCTTTTATGAAGACAAAGAAACAAATATAACAATAAAATACTGTCACGAGATGCAGAACTTTTCACTTAAATAAGAAATTTCTGAGTTAAATTATAGAATTGGCAGCCAAGATCTCAATTTTAACAGTCAAATATCCCACTAAAATAAAGATGCTTTTAAATCCGTAAATCGTTATGCTTCAATTTTCACACGTGTGCCTTCAAAATAATGTTGAGGTGGGCAAATAGCACATATACTGACCTAATAGGTGGTTAACATAGAAAAATAGTTCTCTAGTTGCTTATAATGCACACATTCAAAGACCTTCATGTAGTCAGTGTGTCTGTTTTCAAATAAATTAAAGACTGTCAGAATATCAGAATTGCCTCAGTTCATCTTTTTGTTTCTGTTGAATTATTTCTCAGTAGGAAGAAATTCTTATCAATGATTGATAGACTTTTATTTCTGAATATAAACATTTCAAAAGAGAAATGGCTCTGTGTCACAAGAAAATGTAGAGACATTTGGAAACTACATTGTTTTTAGTATTTCCTAACTTGAAATTTGTATTAGTATATATTAGTATAAAAATGATGCCTCATTAATATTAGCACAAGCATTTTTTCTAGAAATGTGATCTTATCTCAGATGAGGCAGTAAATAAAAGTGCAAAACAGTTGGGCTCTTCAAAAGGTTGTCCTACTGCCAATAAATGTGATCAATAACTTAAGAATTGAAACACTACTGTAGTAAATGTCTGAGAATATTAGCATTTAGGCTGATGATCTTTAATCCAATCCAGAAGCTGTCAAGCTTGGATCATACATTTTAAGGTGGCTCAAGGTATAAGTTCCTTTGGGAGGGAGAACAAAAACAAACAAACAAAAAAATTAAACAACACAAAAATCACCTGTCTTGAAAAATAGTCTTGACACATTATATTGGTCTAACCCAGGTAAAAGTCATAACAGGCATAAGATAAAAGTATCCAAACTTTGTCGTTAGTGGCCTAGATAACAACTTGTGCATTTCTGCCATGACTACGCATCTCTAAGTTTACACCTGCATTGTGACAAGACCTCCCTGTGCATATGCATCATTCATGAGCTCCGCACGTTTAAGAAAAGTGATGGATCCCCAAATAATTGCATTTTCTCTATCACCACTGCTCAGTGTATATCTCATTAGACACTGTCTCAGAAAGAGGTTTTCATATTCTAGATGAACATTTTTTACTTTAAAGCTTTAGTTTTTCTGCATGCCTGTAAGTGCAATTATATGTATCTGCTGAAAATATAATTTTAGCATATTTTCTAATTTGCAGATTTCAACTGCAGATTTACTATGTCAAGACATAACTCCTTTGGTCTTCATTCCTGTCTATCTCCAAATGGTGATCACCAGAAAATATGTTAGCTCAAGAGGAAAGTCTATTCCTGAAACTTGAACTGTAAACAAATTTACTGCATTTACTTTTTAACACATTTTATTGCGAATAACTTAGGTTAATTTGAAGAGTTAAAAAAAAAAAAAAAAAAAAGGACATTTATATCTAATAGGCTTTTGTCAAAAACAATCACATAAAGCTCTGATCTGATCAGCACGGTTTCTGTTCTGTTTGAATTACTCACCCTGCTCTGTTCCTTTCGGGGAAATGCCACAGCCTCATTTGCTGTGTGAAATTAACCACATATATGCAAGGAATACAGCCCACTACATTTTTCTATGTTAACACATTTGTATGTCCTCTGAGCTACACCTGAGCTTCTTCTGTTTAGAGCACACACAAAAAAGAAATGCTTATCTATTAGTCAATAGTTATATTTGTAGTACAGAAGGGCAAAAAATACAAGGAATACTTCATTTTTTAATGGTAAAGGAAGTAATTGTCTTCAGCTCATGTTTTTCACACCTCTTAATTGCTCATAAACAATATTTTTTCTATATGTAGTAAAATAATCTTTCAAACCATTTGTAAAAAAAAAAAATTCAAGTGACTGTGGGAAGCATTTTAAAATTTTCAGGGAAAAGCATGCTCTAAATGAAACTGAAAATTGGTAGAAGCTGTACTCATGCATCCCATTATGATAAAAAAACAAACACAAAAGCAAACAAAACCTTTTAATTCTAAAGATAAATTAAGCTTGTGTGAATCCATTTTTAACAAGATCTAATTTTTTCATTAGAAAATGGGAATTGAGAGAAATACTAATGCATTATCTTAGAAATACTAGTTGTAGGAAGTTTAAATTGTGACTTCATGAGTAATGGGTGAAAATCAGTCAGAGCTATTTACCATGTTTCTAAGAGATCCATATGCTTCACTTTCCTTCTCTGTCAGTAGAGGAAGCCTCTACACTGGACTGTTTCTAACTGCTCTTCCCCCTACACTTACTGAGTACCTCAGCTTCAACTCCTTTGGCTTTGTAGACAGATCTACTAAGTGAAATGCAAAATAGACTACAGCTGCATTGCTAGATACACCATAAAACTTAACCCCAGCCTTTATGCTGGGGGATGCAGATTGCTCTACATCCACAGTATTGATGAAGTACTTGAAATAGATTACCTACCTCCATATTGCACAGCATTTATACCCAGGTCAAAACTTCTCTCCTCAAGGCTTATACTCTCCTCAGTGACTCTCCTCAATGGCTCTCCTCAAGGATTATACTCTCCTGCTCCTCTATGTGATATAATCTTACGGTCGAATCATAGCCTGCCACAGCAATATTCTTATAGAGTGGGGAAAAAAATAAATAATAAATAAATAAATTACTCTTTTTCTGTTTTTGATGCAGATGGAGTGTCTGAAGCTTGTCTGTATTGCCACTCTGAGATAGTGATCCCCACATCCTCAAACTTCACATAGAGTTTTATTTCAGAAGCAAGATGTTGCAATCAAGATAAAGAGCCAGGCACAGAAGGAATATTTGTGCAATAAAGGCAGTTGGGGAATTCAAGATTGTAAAAGACATTAAATTTTTGGCAGGACAAATGTGCTCTGTAAACATCTGTAGCCCATAGAACTATAGCTTTATAATCATTGCCATTTTTATATCCCAGGTATTCTTGTTCAATAACATTTCAGGAAGACCAATGAGCTGTCTATGTTGCTGCTTAAAATTTAACTGCATGTATGAGGTGCATTATAGCAGAAAGCCCTAAGGTAATCTTTGAAATATTACCTGCACAGGCTGTGATAAAGACAGATGAGAATTGGGGTTTTCACATCTTGTTAATTTCTAAGAAATAAGTATTAAGGCCAGAATATACTATAACAGACATCTGGATGAGTATCTTATTTTGGATACCATGGAAGGCTACTAATACAGGAATAATTTGAGTGAAGTGATAAGACCGGGAAAAACATGCATTAAATGTCATTTTCAATGGGTGAAGAAGGAACATTTACTAGTGTCAGAAAATAAGATTATGAATTTTAGAAATGAAATATAGGAAGGTGAGCCAAAAATCAGCTATGTGAATGAAGAATATAATCTTTCAGATGCTACGTATAGTGTAGATATTTCAGAATCCTATTTTCATATATCGTTGCATATTGTTTAGATGTACCCAAGGGAAATATCTTATATTTAGCACAAGATTCCCAAGAACTTGAAAATATTTTCAAATTTTTGTCAAAGCAAAAACTGAAGAAAAATCTTCCAACTCCTATGTAAGTACTCCTTAAATAAGTAATGAAACACGTATTTCTAAATATAAGAGTATTTATTTCTCTCTTTGACATGGACTACATTATATTATCAACCTATTCATAGTAAAACAAAAACAAAACAAACAAACAAACAACAACAACAAAACTACTCAAGAATGTTAGATATTTAGTCTATTCCTATATTTCATTGCAGAACAAATAATATACCCATGAAATTGTGTTTGTCCAGATTGAGGAGAAATTCCACCGTCTCAACTAAGGTGGAAATATTGACTATATTTTAGGAGCAGCCTTGCCTAGCTGCAGATTTTCAATGCAGGTAAAAATAGCGTAAAGTGAAGATATTAAAACAAGTGATCATTATAAAGGATCATGAAGTTTTGTGGTTTTTTTTATTTTTATTTTTTTCCTCAGAGATATATCTAGTTGCTTGTGTTTTTTGTTTGTTTGTTTGTTTTGTTTTATTGTCATTGTTTTGTTTAAGTGGCAAATAATGTGGATGATTAATAACGCAGACAGGGAGTATTTTTGCTAACAATAAGAGTGTGGCTTATGAACAAATAGGCTTTGCATTATTATGAAGGTAATGAGTGATTAAAACTTGATACAGTAAAGCTCAAAATGGCACCTAAGAAAACTGTATAATGAAGTTATATTGTCTATCTCTTTCCCCTGAACATTTGTTCATGTTCTGTTTATTATCCAAGTTGCATGGGCTTGTCATTTGGTATCAGATTCTAAGACAGTCAGCTTTCCTTTTCCGAAGGAAAGTGTTCATGAGCTAATTGACCACTGTGATGTGAGTTTTCAGAAGACTGATAAATAATACTAGTCTTCAACTTCTAAACCAAACATTTCTAGATAGACATTTATTATCAGCACAACTCATACTAATGGTTAGTTCTTAGAAATTACTATGATCACCTTTGAAACTGTGAAACTATGAGTGCAGTACTCTCAACTGCAGTTCTTGGGGACCCATAGTCACTATGTTCAAGGTGATCAGGCTTCAAAGATCTTTCCTGAGAGAAGTTGGACCTGGAAGTTGATAGTCATCTTCCTCCTGTGTCTTTCGCCCATTACTTTTGGATTCTTCATTGCATCTCTTCTTGGATTTCCTGTGTCTTAGCAAGATGTCTTACCTGTTTACAATCCCTAGTGCTTTTCTTATTCTTTGTTCTTTATCTGCCAAGTTTTGCTATGTAGGATGCAGTTCACAGGCCTTCTCAGGCCTCTCAAATGCATCTATTTAGTTTTAGTTTTAGTTATAGTTGTAGTAGTTTTAGGGTTTTGTTTTGTTTTGCTTTTGTTTTTGGTGGTCTCATTGTTTACTTCTACAGAACTATATGTTGTGAGTGACTATACATGCAGAGCATTACAAACTACTTCCATATATTCTCTAGTTACTCTATTATAATAAACTTGTATTTTGATTAGAAGGAATTTAATATTGATTATGATGATTATTGAACTTACAATTTCTAGATGTCACAAGACTTTCCTTCATTTCTGGATGTCAAAACAGGAAAAATACAGCAATGTATTTTGGCTTATATGGTGAATATTTGATAAGATGATCAAACTTCTTGTATTTCTACTAGAACTGGCATAGAGGTTGTTTTTTTATATTGCAGATCCCTTCTTCATGGTTATGGTATGGCACCACAGTTTACACTAGCCCTGTGTGCTGTTTAACAAGGACAGACAAAAGCTGAAATTAGTTATTTCACAATGATTATCTCACATAAAATGCAGCCCAGAAAATCTTTCTTTGTGCTATATCTTTCTGTAAGCTTACATTAGTTAATGGACATCTACTTTTTTCCTATTCACAAAGCAAATCATATGCTTAGGAATATATTTGTACTTTGAATGATATTTATGAAGCTCTGTTTGTGTATACATACATACAAACATATTATTCCTGATATCAAACACAGCTAAATGTGCTCTGGAAGACCAGAAAAGGACAGGAGTCCTCACCAGCTGCAGCTGATGTAAGACGTATAGAGTCTTCAGGCTACAGCATAAATCAGTCTCTGACAGAGGGAAGGAATATATATATTTTTTTGCTTAAAGGCTCAAAGTAAGCCCAATAGTCTGCTTACTTTTGCATATCCCCTTCTCATGTCAGGCTTCCTTTTGGAACTGTTTAATAAAAATGTCTTTTTATTTCAGTGATATTACAGCTAAGATTTTACAGAGATCTGCCTTTACTCAAGTTTTGGTATTTATACCTCAGTAAAAATACCAACAGCTGATTATATAAGCAGAAAAGGGGTTGGTGTGGTTTTTTGTTTCCCAGTTCCCAACTTTCGTTTCAATTAAATTACCATTTGAAGGAAATTATTGTTGTACATTGCTAGTCCCTGTTAAACCAAAAGGGCACTACACTCATGGTACAGAATAAGTCCCTGATTTGCCAAAGTTGAGCCTACACCTCTTAAAGATAAGGCTAAACATTTCTTGAAGGCATCAGGGAATAGTAATGTTGTGCTTTTCTCCTTTCTTCTTCACCCACCTCCACTTTCTAAGTTTCTATCCTGTTGGTCATTAATGTTTGTATGACTTTTATAAAAGATACTAAGATGCTTTAGGATACAGAAAGATCAGAGCTTTCAAAAACATCCTTTCTACTAGACATTCATTACACATCTTATTACATTTTTATAAAGGTGTGACAGCTTTCTCACAGGGCTGATCCAGCAATGCTGGAGGGAATCTGTACTTTCTCTATAAATCAGCAAAAAGACTCATACATAAATTGTTTATTCTGGAATCCACAAACAATTATGAAAGCCTGTTTCTTACATAATTTCAATAATATAATATAGGAAGGCAGACTGACAAATTAAAACCAGACCATGTGTTTATATATACAAGGAAAATGAAGAAACTGCATATACATCCCCCTCTTGTGTCACATCTCTTTTGCTTTGTTGTAAAGAATTTCACATGACAGTATGAAGGACAATGAGCATAAATACCTTTCAAGTTATTATTAAGAAAATAAAGGAAGCATCACTGACAAAAATACGCATTGTCATAGTTACTCATTGCATTTTGCAAAACCAACGGAGGATATAAGATCAGTACATTGTAACCAGTTTCTCAAGATTTTATTTTTATAAACTTCTGAAAATGAAAAGAGAAGTATTTAATGGCAATGCAAGCCCACAGTACCCATTTCTATCCCTCTCTATATATTCCATTCAGAGTTCAGTTCCACTGATTGAGAAAACCTGCCAAATATTATCAGATTTTTTTTTTTTTTATACTGGATGGATAGGATTAAATTTGTTCTGAAAGTTTGATGCTGTTGGTTTGATACAAATCGGAACTTGTAAATGTTTCAAGAAATAAGCATTCCATCTTTTAATATATGAATGAGAGAAAAGGGTTAATTTTGTCTTCATGTACTTATCAGGATCAAAGGACTTCAAGTTCTGAGTGATTGACTGAATTTTGTAGGTGTTATGATACTACTTCTTTAAAATACCTCTTAAAACGTTTTAAACTAGGAAAACTTCACTAACATTTCTGTCTTCTGTTACCAGAGTCCCAGACTTGTGATTACATGGTACTTATCCCACTGATAGTTTTATACAATTTGCTTGAAAAACAGTACAGTGAGTAGCTAAAGTGAATCTACTTTGACATATCTACTGAAAATGTGTATAGATTAAGTAGAATTTGGTTATTGGCAGCCTGTAAATTAGCCTATTCTAAGGATTGTTTAATGAATTATTGTTTTGAAAAAGTTTAAAATGGTCAGATTTTTAAAGACAACACATGCTTTCCTTTTCAAATGCACACACATACTCTCAAGTAAATTTAGATGAAAGCTGAAACTGAAATTAGCAGTAGCCTAAAGGCATTGCTATAATTACTAGGCCATTTAAAATATATCAGTATCATGTCTAACATAACAAAAGTAGAGTCATATCTGGAGCACAATTAAGAACAAGAGACTATGCAAAAGGTTGTCAGATTCTGTTAGCCAAAATTATAGCTAAAATAAAATCACTGACTGTGTGATTACTTCTACTGCTTATTACCAGAAAATCATCTGTCCAAAGAGATTCCTTTATAGTTCTTCCTGATTCTATTGCTTTATCATTTTCTTTCTTTTATTTTACTTAACTAATGTTGATGTTTTTTGTTTACTTTTGTTATTGTTGTTGTTCTGGACAGGTGAATTTACTCAAATACAGAAGTATCCTGTATAAAACTACATAATGAGTATAAAGGAAGCAACAACAACATCAACAACAAATATATCATCTGCATCACAGAATGCATAACAGGAATGGACTTAATAATTCATATGAGAAGTAGTAAAAATTTTCTACAAGCAGTAAGCTTTTTTTAGTCTTTCACTATGTCAATAAGAATACTAATTATAAAAGACACATTTTAAATAAATAATAAGTGAATGGATCAAAGTTTTGCCAGGTAAGGTCCTTTGGAGACTGAATATCATGGTTTTATGATTATTGGTTATCGGTATTCCACATCATAATATCATGTAGTGCACTGGGAGTTTAATTGTTAATGCTCAAGTTCCGGGTACCTGTCCGGAAGAGAAGAAGAACTACATTCCCCAGGGGTATTTGCAGTTAGAGAAGAGATATATTCCTGGCAAGGTCACCTGATCTGCTTTTCTTCATCTGCTTTTTCTCATCTCCCTGCTGCTCAACTGGACTGCGCATCTCACCTCAGCGTTATGGTGAGGCCTATCCACCTTTTGGACATTCTCTCTCTCATTATATTTGATTTATTAGCTTCAGTTCTAATTATATTGTATTACAGTGTGTTATCTTGCATTCCAATAGTCTATTTAATAAATTAGTTTGTTTCTTCTCAGATTGTTGCCGCTGTTTTTAATTATTTTGGGGTCCCCCGTTCCCCTTTTCTGGAGATGTGGATTTTTGCAAAATCCTTTTGCCCCGCTAGTCACGGAACTGGGCCGAACCAGCCCGTAAACTTTTGACACTGAATTAATTTCCAAGCACATAGATCCTTTCAGGGACATGGGAAGTATACTACTATGGTTAGTGACAGGTTGCAAGAGCCTAAGACAACTCCATACAAGGTCCTTTCCACAAGGTAAAGCCTGGAGTGGCTGAAACAGCAGAAATGTTACTGAAGAATGCAGATTTTCTGCAAGGAGGAGGAGGGATTGATACACAAAGTAGAGCATCATTCTGCCAAAAGCCAGAAGTGACAAAGCAGATATATCACATAGTTATGTAACAGCACACAATATTTGATTTTGCAGTCCAGTCCTCCATATCCTATATATCTGACTGTAGCCAGGTAGCTATTTCCAGGCTCTGGTTACTTGACAGTGTGTGTGGCAATACTGATGCGCCTGTTTTCAGTTAAGTCTATTTTGGTCTTCTGAGATTGAAATGCCCCAAACCAATGAATATTTTAAGTCCTTATCTTGGTATTATGGCTTAGAGCATTCTGTATGTATATAGATAGATAGATAGATAGATAGATAGATAGATAGATAGATAGATAGATAGATGCATAGATTCCTTTTTAATGTGAAAAACAGTCTTGTAGCTAAATAAAGCTCCTTTAAAACAAGCCTGTAAAGAGCCTTGAAAGGTATCAACATAGAACTAAAGCATTTTTCTTCCACTCAACTATTGCACAAGGGACATATTTAGTTCAAAACGTTCAACAGCTCCAAAGAGAAAAGGCATCTGGGTTCAATTCATAGAAGCCTAGGGCAACGGAAAATAAACCTTCTAAAACTACATTGAAGCAGGAGACAGCGTTTGCTTCTAAGACAACAAAGAAAAATCATTATGTGCAAGCTTAGAAAAAAGACACAACTACTTAAAGAGTTTGAAATGATTAAGAATATTCAAGGAAGGGAAAAGGAATGAAAGGAAAGACTATGGTAGGTTGTGTTTGTGAATGTAGTGTGGCTGTTTCTAATCTACTGTGTTTCATTTTTTTAGGGAAAAAATATGTATAATACATCTTTACGATAGTAAAGACTAGCTTTATGAAAATGCCTGGATATTTTTTTTAAAAGTTTTAATTACATTATATTATATAGCCATAATGATGAGATATTTCTGGAATATCTTAGATATTCACACAAACATCTTTTAGTCTATTACTTTCTTTCTACTGCTCAATTCCTTGAAAATACCTTCATATTTCCAGCTGTTCAATGACATGTTCAAAAAATGTATCTGTGACTGAAGTGGTCAACTTTTTGTGGTATCACCATATAAAATCTCCTTCATTGTGTCTTAATTCCTGAAAACTCAGCCTTTCTTTTCACTTACTATACACTCCAACTTTTTTTTTTTTTTTTTTTTTTTAGGTGTATATATAGCCATTACGTTAAGTAGGCAGTATCCTGTGGCATGTTATTGATTGGTTAATATCACTTCATAAATTGGACTTATTCTCTGTTCATGTGTCCATCTAGCAGCATAGCTGAGGTCATACTCCTAACTGACATGTGGTTACACCCATGAATGAAGCCAGCCATGAAGGAAGATTAACTCAGAGAGAAGCGTGGTGTTTCAGGCACATATATAAGAATCAACAACTGATTTGTTACTTTTCTCATCTAATTTTGCTTTAAGTTTACTTGTGGAAGATATACATAGTCGTATGTGTGTGCTCCCACTTGTAAGTTCCTCTGTATTCTGGCCCAGCATTAACAGTTATTCACACCCCAGCCCTGGACCAGCCTTCAGCACTGACACTAAGTCCTTCTAAATATTGGTAACCCACTTCTAAATATTGGTAACTGATCATGGTCTAATCCTGCAGTCTCCTAGATGGTCACTCTGTCTAAGACACATAGCACAGTCACAAAGGTGGTCATAGATATTAGTTGAAGATAGAGCAGAATGCTCATTAGAAACAGAAACAGAAAAAGAATATGCATAGCTAAGAATGAACTGTTCTGAAGTAAAATGATGATCTTCCTGTATACTGATTTCCCGGGACTACATCTTCTCACATCTTCTTTAATCATTGTGTTTTTGTTTTTGTTTGTTTGTTTGTTTGTTTGTTTCTGTTCTGTTTTGCTTTGTTTTCTGGTACCATCAGAAAAAAAATCACAGTTTTATCTTCAGAAATATGAGGAAAATAAGCTTACACATCCTGAAAAGATGTACTGAACTTTCCCAATTGTATTCCATTAATATGAATAGTACAGTCATATATACTAATGTGTCTTAGATCACTCCAATTCTATTATCTAAAATATTTATTCTATAATATGTGGCAAAACGTACTATACTAGGATAAGACAGGACATCTTGGTTTGTTTGTTTGTTTTTCTTGTTTTTCTTATTTTGTAAAACAGATTTATTTTCCTCTTTTAAAATTGTAGAATATTTTACACTGTGTAGCGTATTTTCTTTCTTACTGATAATATGAACTTAATAAAGCTGTTTTTGGATTTTAAAACAGACATCATTATACTAGAATCAGTCAAGGAGAGAATCACCAAAATGGCTGAGTGATGGAAAGGGAGATGGAAGCTTCAGTGTTAGATCAGCCTGAGAGGCTGTGGGATGCATCTCCAGTAGTTATGTGAAGAATAGCAAGTAGGTGGAGTGAGGCTCTCCACAGCAGTGAATGCCCGCAGGACACAAACATGAGTTGAATGAGGGAAATTTCCCGTGTGGACAGCCAAGCAACGGGACAGATCGTAGAGCCAGAATATATCGCTTCTTGCCTTAAAGGTTTTCTAGACAAAAATGGACACAGCCTTGAGCATCCTGGTGTAATCTCAAGTGTTACTCTTTGAGCAGGAGGTTGAACAGACAAAATCCTGCACAGGTAACAAATTAACCAGCATAATAAATAAATAAATAAATAAATAAATAAATAATGCTGTTCCTTCTAACCTAACCAAATTACCTGTACACAGGGTAATTTGAATTTACAAAGGGAATATCTAAAGGCAGTGTCCTGGTTTCAGGTGGGATAAAGATAATTTTTATCGTAGTAGTAACATGTATAACGGAAATAGTAATTGACCCTATTCTATTCAAAACCAAGACAAGCAGGGAAATTGTTTCTTCTGGGTTAAATATGTATTTTTTTAACCTTGTTTATTAATTATTTTGAATATTTTGTCATTCAAAGTGACAACTACTATTTGTAGTAATATCCATTCAGTTCATATTTTATATATGTACATATGTCCAGTTAGATTTTGAGTATCTCCATGGATGATGACTCCACAACAACAAAACTATTCTGTTAAGTTTAAATGAAACTGTATTTCAGTGTTTGCCCTTTGTTTCTTCTCCTATCACAGGATGTCTCGGAGAGTAGCCTATCTACGTCTTTTTCACTCTCTCTTATCATATATTCATAAATACTGATACAATCTCCAACATTCTCGTCTCCAGAATGAACAATTCCTCACAGTGGATAGGGCCTCCCATATGCTAAGCAGATTGGATAAACTCATCTGAATAATGGTTGCTAAATTCTGTTTAAGTGGAAGTGTACAGCTCACTTAGATTCATCCACATGGCATGTATGAAGCATGGACACAACATTAGAAATCTTCAGCAATTTCTATAAAAGTATAAAATTTCTAAGCTGAACTTAGTGAGGTTAACTTGTATGAAAGCTATTTCAAACCTACTAGGATTTTGACTTGCAAGAAAGACTGAGATTTAATTTTGGACAGATGTGAAATAATCCAGAGTAAATATATACACTTCTGAGCAAGCAATGAGGAATGCTCTATTCATACAATAATAATCTGAAGAAGAACAAATGGCAAAATAGGAAGACTCCTGAGAAACCCCAAAAGAAATCTGAAAGAAGTGAACAAGTTTCTCTGAAGAAAAGGACATTTGATGTGGTCTAAAGTTAGAGTGTTTTTTATCTTCAAAAGCAATTAATCCAAATAAAGTAAATGTTGCAGAGAAACATCTGTGTGCCTGATTTCTGAGACCAGTTTGAGAATGTAACAACGTGCCAAGATTAATTTTAGAGGCCAATAACATCAAGGCCTAGGACAAATGAGAAACTTCCACCAGATTTTATTTGACATTTATAGGGAAATAAATAGAAAGTCTATGACTCAAAGAAAGCAAATATTTTTTTGAAAACTTCATAGGAAATAATGCGTTTAAAGTATGCTCCAAAACTGAATTAAAAATTGTATTTTAAAAATTGTATTTTAAAAATCCTTTTGTATTTAATTTCAAATTTCCTCTTTCAAAAGGAACAGGACTAGAAATTACATATTTAATCTACCTAAAATATTGAGACTCATAAAATGTACTTTTTATATGATACTTCCAACATGAAGCTTTTTTTACGCCTTGTTAGCTTTTGTTACTAGTGACTTCTAAAAATAATAATAGTAGTTATTTTTCAATTCTCTGCATTGACATTTCTGCCTTATTTAAATTATTGGCATTTTATGTCTTTTTTTTTTTTCAAAGTTAAATAAAATAGAGAAAATAATAAATTTCTACAAATATTTGCTCTGAGTTTCATTTAGCTTATCTTTGTTCACCTTTTGTGAATAATTCATTTACTTTGTTCAGAGGAAGAACTATCCCCAATACACACAGTCCTCGGTATTTGAACTAGAAATGCTTGTGTGCTTATTCATAATGATCTCACTCCATATGGCTTATAGCAGCATCACCAGATAAACTATAGTTAGTTGAAGCACAGCTTCAATTCAAACAAATATATATATTTGAGTATTTGAAAAAAGTATTTGAAATACTTTTTAACTGTGAGATTACTGTTGATTCTATCTTGTCAGATGTATTTTAAACAGCTACATGACATTCTTTTGGTATTTTTCTTAAGAACAGTGTATCAGGCTAGATTGTTTTTCATCCAGTCAAGGAAATTATAGATATGTACATGTCACCAAGTCAGTGAAATGGGGGTTTTAGTCATAAGCTTAAATATTCAATAGATGGAAGCTTTAAGAATATCTTAAAAGATACGTATCATATGTAACACAATTGGACTTTGAAATAGTACGTAAAGCTTAAAATGATAAGCTAAGTGCTACTTTACTCTTTGATTATTTCTCTTATATCTATTCTGTAGACTGACTTTATGTTTTTAGGTAAAATTTGGTGTCATTAGTCAGCTTTGGACAAAATGAATGGAAAAAAAAAATAGTTGGATTACAAAATATGTGTGTAGTGACATAATCAAAATTTCCATGATTACAAAAGCAGTAAAAAAATACAAGACTTCTTTATAAGTCTGTGTTTAACAGTCACCAAATAAATAAATAAATAAATAAAAATCCACTTTAAAAAAAAATATTTTTAAGTACAGAATCGTCTGTGTTGCTATTATATCCCATCAGTCTATCTATCCTTTAGAAGATAAAATAGGACTCTAAAGCCTGTTGAGCTTCAGATGGATGCTCAGACCTATTGGGCCTTTTAGCTGTAAAGGTGCATAGGATTCTCTTGCATTTAACAAGATTCTAGTTATTACTTCCAATTCATTCTCTGCATAAGGAAATCCAGTTGAAGATGAAGTGTTTAGTAAGTGTTTGGACTATCAATTTTATGCATAGGGATTGCTGCAATAAATTGATAAATATGTCTGAAAATATAAAAAGTACCTTAGAATAATAACCGGAAGAGAGCTGGTTTCTGCCCAAAAAGAGAACTGTGTATTTTAAAGTAATCACTGAAGTAACAGTGTATGTCTTTGAAGTAAAACTACTAAATCTGGGGAAAAATATCACGTACTACTTAGGCGCCTCAAAAAACATATTAATGTGTAAGGACATACTTAATATTACTATTACCCTAATGACAGAGTTTGACTTGCAGTACAACAGAACTGAATAGATGATGAGCTGTTTTATCATCAAGTATTTCCATCACATTGCTTTTCTTTCTCAGTTGTTTGGAGATTTGTTCACAATAGCAATGATCCTGAATCATGTATATATTTTCATAGACAAACTGGCACTGTGCTCTGATATTTCTGACAATATTGTATTGTACCTCTATTCTGAATGGACAGAGGGTGGTATATGTAATATGAGCCACTGATAAAGTTTAGATTTTTAAATGGAATTTTAAAGCAGTGTCTGTGGTCTTGTATATTTGTACATGTGTATATATTTATGTAAATTGTTTAACCTATGTTCATCTTGCTGAAGTTACATGTCTAAACCAGTTGAATCTTGTACAGGAGCCATTTCTCTCCATATGTTTGCAAATGACTGAACTTACAGTTGGCATTCGATAATTATAATGAGCTGTCAGGAACTGTTTAGACAGGAAGGATATGAATTATTTTTCTCTCTTACATCTTTTCATTACAGGATGTTGATGAAGAAAGGAAATATAACTGCTTTCTTGGCTTTCCAATTGATTTGCTGTTGAGTACACTGAGAAACAGCTCAAGGCTTAGTACTGAAGGTACAGTTTGGTTCCACTGTGACAGCAAAATGAAATTAAGGAGAAAGTGAGGCTTATTAGTATTTTAGAAGGCTAATGACAGCAGAGAGAGATTTGTCCAAGTCTAGAGCTGTTTTCCAGTACACTATGAACAAGAAGATGTTTGAAAAAGTTAGCAGAGTTTGCAGGATGTGAGGGTGAAACTAGTGAGCTGGGAGCAATTAACATGGATTCAAGGAACTGAACCCGTTGGTGGAAATCTCTCTCTTCTTTAGACTTCAATTCTTTCTACTCTGTTCTTTCTTTCTGGGCATGCTATGACACAACTACCTGCTCTCTCCTATTCTGACTCCTCATTTAAGAGATTGCCATCCATATCACAGACAAACCTTCTCCTCATGGTTCCTATCTCATTTCCCCATCTGCTTATTTCTCCTGTCTCATTTTCCTGTACTTCTCAATGAGCCATGTAACAGACCCAGCTTACTCTGTCCTCAACAGTGGCCATGCAATGGTGGAGGGGAAGAACATCATCCCACTGAAGTAGAGGCTAGGAGGCTAGACTGGGACAAAGAGCTATGGAACTTTTTCTGTCTCCTACTAAAGTCTGGATAGAGAAAGATGTAATAAGCCATACCATATGTCCTCAATTCTCTCTCCTTAAAATGAAAAAAAAAAAAACAAACAAAAAACCCTCTAAACAGTGGTTCTATTGCTCTGACATGATATGTTAGTCAAACTGTTAGTCTATATCTTATAGGGCACTCAGTGGCAATAGTTTGGGTTGGAATAGACCTTTAAGATCATCTAGTTCCAGCCCCTCTGCTATTTACAGGGACACCTCTCTCTAGACCAGGTTCCTCAGAGCCCCATCCAGCCTGGACCTGAATGCTTCCAGAGAAGGCATTCACAACCTCACTGGGCAATCTGTTCCATGTCTCACCACCCTCAAAGAAAATAATTTCTTCCTAATATCAAGTCTAAATCTACCCTCTTCCAGTATAACCATTTCCGATTGTCCTGTCACTACCTGCCCTTACAAATGTCCCTCCCCAGTTTTTCTGTAGGCTCCCTCGAGGTACTGGAAGGCTGCCCTGAGGTCTCCCCAGAGCCTTCTCCAGGCTGAAGATTCCCAGCTCTCTCAGCTTGTTATAACAGGTGAAGTGCTTCAGCCCTTGATCATCTTTGTGGTCCTCCTCTGGACCCACTCCAACATCTTGATGTTCTTCTTGTGCTGGATGTGGAGTATCATGAAAGCAGAGTAGAGGGGCAGAATCACCTCCCTCAACCTGCTGGTCACGCTTCTCTTGATGCAACACAGGATACGGTTGGCCTTCTGGACTACAAGCACACACTGAAGGCTCATATTCAGTTTTTCATCAACCGACACTCTCAAATCCTTCTCCTCAGGACTGCTCTCAAGCCATTCCCCATCCAACTTGTATCTATGCTTGGGATTGCCCTGACCCAGGTGCAGGATCTTACTTTTTGGTTTTACTGAGCTTCATGAGGATGGCATGGGCCCACTTCTCAAGCCTGTCCAGATCCCTCTGGATTGCATCCCTTCCCTTCAGCATGTCAACTTCGCAATTCAGCTTGGTGTCATTATCAAACTTGCTGAGAGTGCACTCTGTCCCATTGTCCATATTGCTTACAAACACATTAAATAGTGCTAGTTTCAGCACGATCCCTGAGGAACACTGCTCATCACTGGTCTCCACTTGGACATTGAGCCATTGACCCCAGCTCTCTGAGTGCAACCATCCAGATAATTATTAGTCCAGAAAGTGGTCAATCCATCAAATCCCTTTTTCTCTAATTTGGTGACCAAGCTGTCATGTGGGACACTGTCAAACACTTTGTATAAGTCCAGGTGGATGACATCAGTTTCTCTTCCTTTATCCATGGACAATATAACTCCATCATAAAAGGTGGGAAAGTTTGTCAGGAATGACTTGTCCAGCTTCTCATCTACCAGGACCCTCAAGTCCTTCTCCGCAGTGCTGCTCTCAAGGAGATCTTCCCCCAGTTTGTATAAATACCTGGTATTGCCCTGACCCAAGTACAGCACCTTGCATTTGGCCTTATTGAACCTCATTAGGTTCACATGGGCTCAGTTCTCCAGCCTGTCCAGGTCCCTCTGGATGGCTTCCCTTCCTTCCAATGTATCGACTGCACCACTCAGCTTAGTGTTATCCGCAAACTTGCTGAGAGTGCACTAGATGCCATCATCTATGTCGTTGATGAAAGTCAAGGGAGTTGATCCTGTCCCTCTACTCTGTGCTGCTAAGGCCTCACTTGTAGTACTGCATCCAGATCTGGAATCCTCAGTACAAGAAAGACATGGACCTGTTGAAGCACATCCAGAGGAGGGCCACAAAAATGACCCAGGGAATAGAACAACTCTCAAGTGAGGACAGACTGAGAGAGCCTTTAGAAGAGAAGGCTCCAGGGAGACCTGATAGCAGTTTTTCAATATCTAAAAGGGAACTATAAGAAAAAAGTGAACAGATTCTTTAGTAAAATCTGTTTTGATAGGACAAGGGGAAATAGTTTCAAACTAACAGAGGGGAGATTTAGACTGGATATAATGAAAAAATTAGCTATGTACTGGAACAGGTTGATCAGAATGGTAGTGGATGCCCCATCTCTGAAGACATTCAAGGCCATTCTGGACCAGGTTCTGAGCAACCTCATCAAGCTGTAGATGTTCCTGTTCACTGCAGAGGTGTTGACCTTTCCAGGTACCTGCCAACTCAAATGATTCTATGATTCTATAAAACAGAAAGATCTCATAGCAGGAAGAACACCTTGGCTGTAGAGATTAATATATTTTCCTAGATGAGAGAGTGGTATTCTCTGCAAATATAACTTTTTTCCTTGAACAGGAACCAGTAATTGTAGTCTTAAAAGCTTTGTGCGGGGATCATAACCATGTATCACAAGCTCCATACAGCAATCATTTAATGAGAATACTTAAGCCTACATGGGAGCCTGTGTGTCTGGACTAGAATGAGTTTGACTACTTCATCGTTATTTTTATAACTGTCTACACATCCAGTAAATAAAACTGTCTACAAATAAAATATTTGTATAAATAGATAGCATTCTGGCCTCCAATTCTTATGCTTTTTCTGCATTGTGAGACAAAATGCAATCTCGTTGAGCAGATGGAAATTTTCACAGTAGGCAACAACAGTAGGATAATACTGAATCAGCATCCTGATCAAGAGAGAGCCCTAAGACATCTCGTGTTTTTCTGAGAAGGGGAATATATATGTGGAACTCATTTTCTCACTGATTCACTCAGCTGAATTTAGTGTAAACTCAATTTGGCTGAAAATTTGGAACCCAGTCAGAGACTCTCTCCTGTCAGTAATGACATTGATTTCCTGAGGCTATTTTTTTTCTGTGTTTAAAATATGATAATAAACTGTTAGAAAATTATAAATTTGGTGGGTTTTTGATTTTGATTCTTCTCTTTATTTCTTTTTAATTTTATTTTCCTTTTGCACATTATTGTTGTTTTTAAAGAACAAATTTTTAAAAAGCATAAAGATAAGGAGGAATCTTTACATTACAGTTTTTGTTGCTGTTCTTCTTTTGGTTTGGGTTTTTTATTTAAAAAAAAAAAAAAATGGATGGATGGTCACACTCAAAAAATTCAGGTTGATGCTTCAATGTCCAGGTGGAAACCAGTGATGAGCGATGTTCTTCAGGAGTCAGTGTTGGGAGCAGCACTATTTAACAACTTTGTTACATGGACAGTGGGACTGAGTGCACCCTCAGCAAGTGTACAGACGATACCAAACTCTGTTGCCCTCACCTTGAAGGAAAAAAATGTCATCTAAAGGGACTTTGACAAATTGGAGAGGTGGGTCTATGTGAACCTTATGAGGTTCAAGAAAGCCAAGAGTGAGGCCATGTACCTGGCTTGGAGCAATCCAAAGCAAAGACACAGGCTTTCTGAGGAATGAATTGAGAACAACCTTGAGAAAAAGGACTTGGAGGTGTCAGTTGATTAAAAATTCAGTATGAGATAGCAGTGTGCAAAGTCAAAGGTGGAGAGTCTATTCCTCTGCTCTCATGAGACTCATCTGGTGTACGGCATCCAGCTCTGGTGCCCCCACTATAAGACATACTATATCAAGTGCAGAGGTAGGCCATGATGGTGACTGGAAAGCTGGAGCAGCACTCACTGGGGACCGGTTGAGAAAATTGGGGTGACAGCCTAGAAAAGAGAAGGCTCTCAGGAAAATTTATAGAGGCCTTCCAGTATCTAAAATGGACTTACAGGAAGAATAGGGAGGCACTTTTTATGAAGAAGTGTAGCAATAAGACAAGGATTAATGTCTTTAAACTGAAAGAGGAGAGATTTAGGTTAGACATTAGGAAGCAATTCTTTACTGTGAGGGTGCTGAAGCACAAGAATGGTTTGTTCAGAAAAGCTGTGGATGCCCATCCCTGAATGTGCTCAAGGCCAGGTTGGATGGGGCTTTGGGAAATGTAGTCTAGTTGAAGGTGTTCCTGCCCCGAGGGTGGAATTTAAATGATTTTAAAGGACCATTCTAACCTAAAGCATTCTATGATTCTAAAACACCTGGGGTCATCTTCCAAATAATAATAATAATAATAATAATAATAATAAAATAAAATCCAATGGGACAAAGCTACAAAGCACAGTAAGAAACTAGTTCCAAACATACGGAAATGTAATTTTGCAAAACAAATAAATAAATTATTATTAGTAGTATTAGTATTAGTATTAGTATTAGTATGACCCTTCCCCCTCCACATGTCAAATATCTAAAAGATCCTGCTCAGATACTACTGTACTCCAACAGTGTGCCAGGCTAATTCTCCATATATACCCCCAATATTTTTCAGTTTAGGACTTTACAGTATTAGTCAGGAGTTTCCTTTTTTTATTTTTCCTGCATTCTCAGAGTGCAGATATAAAGAAGTAGAATTTCCAACAGTGTAGTGTATTGAAATTTCCCTGGGTCTTCTTACAGGAAAATTAATGGTTTATTTAAAATTCTTGGAAAAAAAATAAAATCTTTCCATCATAAATGTTTTAACATTAGATAAGCAAAAGCTATACTTAGTCATGAAAAATTTTGAAACTTAACTTTCTTAATAAATACATTACAGATATATATATTTACGTAGTGTGTCAATATAGTTCTTGAAACAGAATTTGTTCTGATGTTTCTCTACTTGCCTACCACTCAACTCAAAGTTGTATTTAATTGCAAGTCCTTGTGATTTCATTTAAATTAGGACTGAACATTTCCCTGCTTAAATGAAACCTACTGAAGATGTATGTACCTGTGTTAGAAGTATGTATCTCAAGACAAATGTAGATATTTATTTAAACATTGTAATTTTGGCTTTGTTTTCATCCCTCAAAATACTAATGTAGTCCCCAAAAAACTAAAATTGATAAGGATCATACATTGCCAGTCAAATTTATCAGATTAAAATTAAAGAGCAGAACAGTTTTGAAGTGGTAACAATACATGAAGCAAGGAACTGAAAAAAAAATGCCTATACTAGTTGCAAGTAATTATGACAAAAGTCATAACTTTATGAATAGATTCCTAAAAGACTAAGCAGCTAATGAAATTGCCTCATGGATCCTTTGGTAGGATAACTTGCCAATTTATTAGGGACATGATTTTTTTGGTACTTAGCCTCAGGTTTACTGCTCACTGGGCATAAACAGGAGGCATTGCAAGGTGACCTTTTCAGTCTCTTGCAGTTTGCATCATTCTTGAGCAATTTAATGAAGTATTAGCATTAGTTCTGGCCTCAAGAGAGACAAACATAGTTTTATTTCTCCTTCCAGGTGAAGTTGTGATCCTTTTTGTGCCAGATATCAGAATGATAGGATAAATCAGGGTGCTTATAGCACAGGTCCCTTGGGAGTCGCTTCTTAAGGGTAAAGGGCTCCTCAAGACGGAAATCTTGAAGGCGCAAGAAGAGGCTGTCCCTGAAAGACTTAAGGCAAGCTGTAGGGGTAGATGACCGGTGTGGATGAGCCAGGAACTACTGTTGAGACTCAGGGAGAAAAAGAGAGTCTACATCCTCTGGAAGAAGGGACAGGCTACTAGGAGAGATTACAAGGGAGTAGCTAAGGTATGCAGGGAGGAAGTTAGGAAGGCAAAAGCCCAACTTGAACTCAGGTTGGCCACTGCAATAAAAGACAATAAAAAATCCTTTTATAAATATATCAACAGCAAAAGAAGAACAAAGGATAATTTTCATCCTATACTTGATGCAGCAGGGAATGTGGCCACTGAGGACAAGGAGAAGACTGAGGTCCTCAATGCCTTCTTTACATCTGCCTTTAGTAGCCAGACCAGTTGTCCTCTGGGCATTCTATGCCCTGATCTGGAAGCCTGGGATGCTACTCTGAATATACCCCCTGCGATTCAGGTGGAGACAGTCAGAGAACTCCTCCTCCATCTGGACTGTCACAAGTCCATGGGACTGGATGGGCTACACCCTCGGGTGCTGAGGGAGCTGGCGGAGGTGATTGCTGAGCCACTCTCAGCCATCTATCAGCACTCCTGGTTAACTGGAGAGGTCCCAGAGGATTGGAGGCTTGCTGATGTGACTCCTATCTTCAAGAAGGGCCGTAAGTAGATCCGGGGAACTATAGGCCTGTTAGCCTGACATTGGTACCAGGGAAAGTAATGGAGCAAATCATCTTGGGTGAGATGGCACAGCACGTGTGTGGTGTCCAGGGGATTAGGCCCAGCCAGCATGGGTTTGTGAAAGGCAGGTCATGCCTGACCAACCTCATCACCTTCTATGACTGAGTGACCAGACTGGTAGATGAGGGAAGGGCTGTTGATGTAGTCTACCTAGACTTCAGCAAAGCCTTTGACACGGTCTCTCACAGGCTTCTTCTGGGGAAACTGGCTGCCAGTGGTCTGGACAGGTATACACTCCTGTATACAGGGTAAGAAACTGGCTAGAGGGCTGTGCTCAACGGGCAGTAGTTAATGGAGTTAAGTCCAGCTGGTCTCCCATTTCAAGTGGTGTCCCCCAGAGGTCGGTACTGGGGCCTATCTTGTTTAATATCTTCACTGATGACCTAGATGAGGGGATTGAGTGTACCCTCAGTAAGTTTGCAGATGACACCAAGTTGGGAGGTGGTGTGGATCTGCCTGAGGGAAGGGAGGCCCTTCAAAGAGATTTAGATAAGCTGGATCGCTGGGCTGAGGTGAATGGGATGAGGTTCAACAAGGCCAAGTGTTGGGTCCTGCACTTTGGCCACAACAACCCCATGCAGCGTTATAGGTTTGGGGATGAATGGCTGGATGATTGTGAAGAGGAAAGGGACCTGGGGGTGTTGGTTGATGCTTGGCTGAACATGAGCGTGCCCAGGTGGCCAAGAGGGCCAACAGCATCCCAGCCTGCATTAGAAATAGTGTGACCAGCAGGAGCAGGGAGGTGATCATCCCCCTGTACTCAGCTCTGGTGAGGCTGCACCTCGAGTATTGTGTTCAGTTTTGGGCCCCTTACTACAAGAAAGACCTTGAGGCCCTGGAGCGTGACCAGAGAAGGGCAACGAAACTGGTGAGGGGTCTTGAGCACAAGTCTTATGAGGAGAGGCTGAGGGAGCTGGGATTGTTTAATCTGGAGAAGAGGAGGCTCTGGGGAGACCTCATTGCACTCTACAACTTCCTGAAGGGAGGTTGTGGTGAAGAGGTGTTTGTCCTCTTCTCCCAGGCAATGAATAGGACCCGGGGAAATGGCTGCAAGTTATACCGGAGGAGGTTTAGATTAGACATGAAGAAAAACTTTTTCTCTCAGAGAGTGGTCAGACACTAGAATGGCCTGCCCAGGAAGGCGGTGGAGTCGCTGTCCCTGGAAGTGTTTAAGAGGCGTCTGGATGAGGAGCTGTGAGATATGGTTTAGTAGCTTGTGGTAGCAGTGGTAATGAGAAGACGGTTGGACTAGATGATCTTAGAGGTCTTTTCCAAACTTGTGACTCTATGACGATTCTACGATTCTGTGATTCTATGATTCTATACAATTACAGCCTAAAGTATGAGATTCCATTTCCTATCAATGGAACACACCTTATATTCCTGATAAGGCATCAAAACTCTTGAAATTAATCTGTATACATTGCAGAGGCTGTGATAGTTTCTCCTGAATAAGATCATGCTCAATTAACTTGACATTGATTAGCTTTCTAGTAATATCTGCAAGATTCCAAGAGTAGAAAAGAAAATCATCAAACACTCATATAAGGGGCTAACAGATGTTCCAATATTATTTGAAAAAGTCAATCTGTGAAAGTTAATGAAAATAATACTTGGATGGATTTGATAGGAAAGTAAGCAGAAAAATTATGTTTCAGCACAACATAAATTGAAGAGTACAATGTCGACATGAATTAATGACATGTAATGAAGTGCTGAGCACTGCCACTATCAGTTCCCAGCACATCTTAAACAGCTGTGGCTGCTTCTAAAATAACTTGCAATGGGGCTTTCCTTTTTTAAGAATTTGCTAGAAATTTTATAAGATTTTACAATAAACCACAGGTTTATAAATTCTTTATCAACTTATATACAATATCCAGTATTAATTTAACAATTTATCAATAAACATTCACTGAACTAAATACTACAGAATAAGTCACCCACTGTGTCCTCTTATCATAGATCTGTGTCAAGGGAGAAATCACCTTGCTTTAAGGCCATGCTGAATGAAAAGTCAGTACTTGTGTGAAAACTACATGCACAGCAAAATAAATCCAGAGCTTCCAGAGATTCTAAGTTGATTAGTCCTTTCATGTGCAAATGACAGGAGAAGAATTCAAGTCTAAAGAAATATCCCCGTAGACTGAGGAGCTAGGAGTTACAGTTTTTTTCTACTCAAAACTCTTCAGATTGACATTTAATCAATCTCAAAAAATTGTATGCTAATGATTCTGAAGTGGATGATCCTCTTTATGTATAACAGCTTCAACGGAAGTATGCTATTATACTATCCCTGCTTTGGATTTGTGAAACTTACTGAACTGTGGGATAGTGTGATGAGTCTTAAGTACTTAGGTAAGTACTATTTACTAGCTGTTGGAAGTGAAAAACTGAGATATTATTGTTTTTGGATGTTCTTGAAAGCTTTTTAGTTTTATGTTTGTTTTGATTTTTTTTTTTGTTTTGTTTTGTTTTAATAGACATCAAGCTTTCAAAATTTTATTGTGTTGAAAATCTCAGGAAAAGATTTATCTGAAAGAAAAATAGTATCAGTTCCTTGTCTTTGTAAAATCTACGCACAGAAGATATTTTGTACTTTTTGTGGGTTCTTAAAATATTTAATAGAAATTAAGCAGCACCTTTTCGTTGTAGCATATGCCTTTAGACATTAGTATGTTAGGTTTGTAAATGAAATGTGGCTATTCTGATCATAGCATTTTGATAATCATCTTGTCTTAATGCATATATTTTCTCCCTTATGCATACATTTTTAAAAATCTAGAGTAAAAGCAATTTTCAGTAAGATGTGTCAATAAGCAATTAGTTTGATATTTTTGAATTCATCTATCCTTTCTCATCAAAGGTAAAGAAGTTTTCTGTATTTTTAAATACTGCTTTCCTCGTAGACCAAGTATGAAATACTTAGCCCTACAGATGTATACGGAGGTGGTAATCTATTCCCCAGAGCAATCATGCTGGGAATAAAGGTAGAGCAGTATAAGCACTTTGCCATCATAAGATTGCCATAATGAGGGCCCTCCCTCCCTCTTCATCATTCAACACATTTCTGTCATTAGGGCATTGCTATAACAATAGTACTGCTTGCATCTTGTGTATAACACTGAAGCCCAGTGAAAGGCAGGAAAACACAGAATCACAGAATTGTAGAGGTTGGAAGGGACCTCTAGAGATCATCGAGACCAACCCCTCTGCCAAAGCAGGTTCCCTACATCAGGTCACACAGGTAGGCATCCAGGCGAGACTTGAATATCTCCAGAGAAGGAGACTCCACAACCCCCCTGGGCAGCCTGTTCCAGTGCTCCGTCACCCTCACTGTAAAGAAGTTCTTGCGCACATTCGTGCAAAACTTCCTATGCTGCAGCTTATGTCCGTTTCCCCCTGTCCTGTCTCCACGTAACACTGAAAAGAGACTGGCCTCATCACTATGGCCGCCACTCCTCAGATATTTATAAACCTGGATCAGGTCCCCTCTCAGTCGTCTTTTCTCAAGGCTAAACAGACCCAGGTCACTTAGCCTTTCTTCATAGGGGAGATGCTCCAGGCCCTTCACCATCTTTGTGGCCCTCCGCTGGACTCTTTCCAAGAGATCCCTGTCTTTTTTGTACTGGGGAGCCCAGAACTGGACACAATACTCCAGATGAGGCCTTACCAGGACAGAGTAGAGGGGGAGGATCACCTCCCTCGACCTGCTGGACACGCTCTTCTTAATGCACCCCAGAATGCCATTGGCCTTTTTGGCCATGAGGGCACACTGCCGGCTCATGGACAACCTGTCGTCCACCAGGATGCCCAGGTCCTTCTCTGCAGAGCTCCTCTCCAGCAGCTCATCCCCCAGCCTGTATTGGTGCATGCAATTATTCCTCCCTAGGTGTAAGACCCTACACTTGCTTTTGTTGAACCTCATCCGGTTTCTTACTGCCCAGCTCTCCAGCCTGTCCAGGTCTCGCTGAATGGCAGCACAGCCTTCAGGCGTGTCAGCCAATCCTCCCAACTTCTTATCATCAGCAAACTTGCTGAGGGTGGCCACTATCCCCTCATCAAGGTCACTGATGAAGATGTTGAACAAGATCGGACCCAACACAGACCCCTGGGGGACACCACTGGTCACAGGTCTCCAGCCAGACTCTGCACCACCAACGACGACCCTCTGCGCTCTGCCAGTCAGCCAGTTCTCAATCACCTCACTGTCCACTCGTCTATCCCACACTTCCTCAGCTTTGTTATAAGGATGTCGTGGGAGACAGTATCAAATGCCTTTCTAAAATCAAGGTAGACTACATCTACCGCTCTTCCCCCATCCACCCAGCATGTGACAGCATCATAGAAGGCCACCAAGTTGGTCTAGCACGACCTACCCTTGGTGAACCCATACTGACTATTCCTGATAACATCCTTTTCTCCCTGTTGTCTGGAGATGGTATCCAGCACAAGCTGTTCCATCACCTTTCCATGGACAGAGGTGAGGCTGACTGGTCTGTAATTACCTGGGTCTTCCTTCTTGCCCTTTCTGAAGACCAGAGTGACATTGGCTATCCTCCAGTCTTCAGGGACCTCCCCCATTATCCAAGACCTCTCAAAAATGATGGAGAGCGGTTCAGCAATTACCTCTGCCAGCTCCCTCAGCACACGTGGATGCACCCCATCAGGTCCCATGGACTTGTGGACCTTAGTACTGCTAGGCGCTCACACACGTCCTCTTTCCTGACTAAAGGGAAGTCTCCCATTCCCCAGACCCTCTCACTAACCTCCAGGGTGTGGGAAACCTGAGGGAGAGCCTTTTCACTAAAGACGGAAGAAGGCATTCAGTATCTCTGCCTTCTCAGCATCCCCCCTTACCAGAACCCCCCCCGCACTTAGTAAGGGGCCCACTTTCTCTCTAGTTTTCCTTTTGCTGTTAACATACTTGAAGAAGCCTTTTTTATTATCCTTTATCACTTTAGCCAGATTCAATTCCAGGCGAGCTTTAGCCTTCCTCGTCGCATCCCTGCAGGCTCTGACTACATTCCTATATTCTTCCCAAGTGGTCAGATCCTTTTTCCACATTTCATGGACCTTCTTCTTTCCTTTGAGCTTGCGCATTAACTCCTTGCTCATCCACACAGGTCACCTGCCACCTTTTCCCGATTTCTTGCTCACAGGGACGCACCGATCCTGAGCTTGGAAGAAGAGCTGTTTAAATGCTGACCAGCTCGCAGAGGCCCCCTTACCTTCTAACAGCCAAGCCCACGGGATAGCTCCAAGTAGGTCCCGGAAGAGATCGAAGTTGGCTCTCCTAAAGTCCAGGGTAGCAATCCTACTTCTAGCTTTGCTTCTTCCACTCAGGATCTTGAACTCCACCATCTCATGATCACTACAACCCAAGCTGCCCCCAGTCTTTACTTCCTTAACAAGTCCATCCCTGTTGGTGAGAACAAGGTCCAGTAACACTCCTCCCCGCGTCGGTTCCTCCACCACCTGCATCACAAAGTTGTCTTCAACGCACTGCAAGAACCGTCTGGACCGTGCGTGCCTGGCCATGTTGGTCGTCCAGCAAATGTCTGGATAATTGAAGTCCCCCATAAGCACCAGTGCCTGGGAACGTGACACTATATCCAGTTGCTTATGGAAGGTCTCATCAACCTCCTCATCCTGATCAGGGGGCCTGTAGTACACACCCACAACAGTGTCACCCTTACCAGCCTGCCCCTTGATTCTCACCCATAAGCTCTCCACTGCTACATCACTCTCCCCCAAGTGAAGTTCAATTCTAGCACATTCTAGCTGCTCTCTCACATAAAGAGCAACTCCACCACCCCGCCTAGCCAGCCAATCTTTCCTAAAAAGCACATAGCCCTCCATGACAACATTCCAGTCATGCGAGCTGTCCCACCACGTCTCCATGATCACAATGAGATCATGACCTCGCGACTGCACACAGAACTCCAGCTCTTCCTGTTTATTCCTCATGCTACGTGCATTAGTATACAGACACTTAAGAGAAGCAGCATCCCTCCACCCCTCTCCAAGCCTTTGAACTCCACTGTCTCCACCCACCAAGTTCTGTTTGGAGCCTCGAACTGCCCCCTCAGTCCCAGGGGTCCTCATTTTGTCCCCTTCCGCCTTTATACCTAGTTTAAACACCTGTCAATAAGTCCCGTCAGTTCCTTGGCTAGAACCCTCTTTCCCCATGGAGACAGGCTGCTTCCATTTGCAGCCATCATGCCAGGTGCCGAGTAAATTGCCCTGTAGTCAAAAAAAAACAAAACTCCTGCATTTGTACCAACTCCTAAGCCATTTGTTCAAGAGATGGGTTTTTAGGCTCATCCCACTATCGTTTCCTGCCACTGAAGGTACAGATGTAATAACCACCTGCACACCTGTTCCTTCAACTACCCGCCCCAGTCCCCTGAAGTCAACTTTGATAGCCTTCAGGCTTTTCTCACCAACTTCTTCACTGCCAGCCTGTACTATCAATAGTGGATAATAGTCAGAAGGGCAGATCAGTCTGGGAAGTCTCCTAGCAATGTCTCTGACCCGTGCCCCAGGGAGGCAGCACACCTCTCTGCGCGTAGGGTCGGGCCGGCATATAGGGCCCTCGGTTCCTTGCAGCAGGGAGTCGCCTATGACAACCACCCTTCTATCCTTCCGGGTGGAGGAAGTCTTGAGGCGTGGGGGTGACCGCTTCCCCCGAGGCACCCTCACGGGTGGGCCTCCCTCCACATCTGCACACACCTCTCCCTCAGGTTCCAGGGCCTCAAATCTATTCTGCAGAGGCACCTGGGGAGCCGAGCATGGTCTGGGGAGGGGGACGCCCACATCTCTGAGTCGGTATCTGTTTCCACACGTCCTTCTCTCTCAAACTGCTTTGCTCTGCTCGGCAACAACAGGGCAGAGGCTCCGCCACTGAACACCTTGCCCTTTTGGGAGAGAATTTTGTCCCAGTCCCACACCCCCTAGTTCTACATAAGTATTATGAGGGGAAGGAGCAGACTGAGGACTCAGTGTATCAGGAGCACAGTCTGTCTGTCGATTCCTCTCTGTCACCTGTTTGCAAGGCGACTGGGGGCCACATGCTCCATAGGGAGCCTCAGGTGCACGCCGGGACCTTGGGGCCGATAGGGCCTGGCACCACCAGTCAATTTCCTTTTCACAGTCCTTGATGGTCCTCAGCCTCTCCACCTCTTCCCTCAAGCAGGCCACCAGACTGAGAAGGTCATTTACCTGGTCACACCTTACACAGGCGCTGACTTCATCGCTTGGCACTTCAAGGGCCAGACTCTGGCACTCATTGCAGCCAGCAACCTGAACACTAGCGTGCTGTTTTGGGACCTCAGTTTGGGTCTCCACACTCTTCTTGGCTACAGCCTTCCTCTTACGTGTGCAGGGGACCTCTGTCTGGGTCTCCACGTTTCCTGGCAGTAGCCTTCCGCTGGGACGCAGCCATGGCAATCCAGCAGACCCACTAGCACCAGCACAATCAGAGTAGCCTTAACAAGTGTGACTAACAGCTCCGCCCCATTACTGAAAGCACTGGATCTGCCCTCGCTCTTTTACCAGGTCGTTGACGGGTGCAACCGCACTTATCACCCTCCTCACAGTGACAAAACTCCTCCTCCCCGTCTGGGTGGGCAGTGGCCACTGCCCTCATCAACTCTCTTATTAGGGGAGGGGGGAGGGAGGCGGGGATGGAGAGCCGCTACCCTGGCAACGCCCCCGCCACGTGAGCCGCTCTTGCGAGAGGTGCCGGGCTGCTCCGTTGCCTCGGGAATCCCTGGATGAGGGAAAACCGAGCGAGTCCCCTATGCACCCCGCGATCAGCCGCCTCAGCTCTGCCTGGGGCAGCTCTGAAGCAGCAAACCTCGGCGATCAAATGTTTATTTATTCATAATTACATTTTCCTGACAACAGGCTATCCTAGATTAAATAAAGAAGAAGGGGAGAAGATGGCTGATGGCTCTTATTTTCTGTGCTGCTTTATTTGGTGTAGTTATCTGGATACTGTAGATTAATATAGATATTTTCAATATAACTGACAATGAAGAATGTAAGTACATCCCAGAGGTTTGACTAATATCTGTCACACAAATTGCATTCATTGGTAGCAAGGAAGAAATGAGCAAACAGAGGTATTTATTTCAGTATAAGTCTGTTTTTACTTGTTTGGAATTTCTTTGTTCACAAGCATTTAATATTCATAATGCTGTACAATTATGTCAGAGACTGCAAATTCTACTGAAACATACAATGTACATGAAGGGGAAGGTTGTGCTGCTTAGTTTACTTAAGGGTACTATTCATAAGTTTAGCTTGCTCTATTAAAGGAATTGCTCTTTTTCCTGTAGAATAGCATTGCTCTAACACATTGCTCTTGAGACCAACTTAGATTCTGGGCTCCTAAAAGAATGTAACAAGAGAGAAAAGTCTTCTACTTGTTTTCCTCAAGCAGAGGTCTTATTCCAGCTTAGTAGCTCCATGCTTCACCAATATGGCAAGCTTGAGCTTGTCATGCAAACAAGAGCTTTCTGTGAGTATTTACCTGGGCACAAATTCAGCATTTGCTCTTTGTTCAAAGCAATTTCCCTCTTTCTGCTTCCTGATATCCAGTCAGATTTCAACTATAGTCAAAATAGGTGAAGAAAAATCCCTCAATTACTTACCTTCAGAAACTGGAATTTAATCAGAAACCAAGTGCTTGAGAGGCTTTGACAGGCTTTCAGATAGAGAAAGGTAATCCTTTAATCATTTTTGAAGTGTTTGTTCTGATGGTCTGGACATATCTCTATTACAAAAAAAAAAAAAAAAAAAAAAAAAAAAAAAAAAAAGCACCACCACCTACAACAACAACAAAAAACCCGTAATATATCTACAACAATGGAAAAAAATAAAACACATTTTCAATTTCTCATTTGATTTCAGGATGATGTTTTATTTTTTTTATTTATTACTTCAAACAACACATTTTCTTTGACTTCAAAATGCTGCTTTACCTGACTTAGCTCATGTCTTGACTATACAGCCACATCTAATTTTATAAGTTAGCATATTACAAGAATAAATCAAAATAAATGCAATATTTTCCATCATTGATTTCTTACGAATATCTTTTTTTGGGGGTCCCAAATTCTAATAGAAGAGATAAAGAATTAGGCAACAAAGAAGAGAAAAGTGAAGAGCCAACAGTTATTTTAACAAAGTGTTGAAGCTTTCTACAATCAGTAAAATTCAGAAGTAGTGCTGGAATATCCAGGATCAGTTAAACTCTCAGATAAATGTAACCTCACTTTAATGTAGAGAGCAGGAATAACAGTATCCAGAAAATATTTCCAGTGAATTTGCATTTACATAGATTGTATTTGCCTTTAACTTCCCTTACTTATTTATTTATTTTTAAATATGTGTATATGCTGAGAATGAGTGAAGATGCTGAAGAATACACAGATCTTTCTGGAAAATGATGATGATGATGATGATGATGATGATGATGATGGTTCTGCTGCTGCTGATGATGATGATGATAATTCTGCCTAAGATATATAGAGGTATTTTGAGAGCTTACATGACACATTACACATTTAGAAAGGAAATATCCAAGAACAAAAAACTCTATTTTTTTTTTTTTTGCAAAAAGGATTACCTGATAAAAATCTAATCAAATACAAGCTGTTTTCTAGGCAAGGAATTAGAGCTAATGTGTATTTGTCACTAACATTCTGCTACAGTTACACAAATACTTTTTTCCTATGAGTACAGAAAAAAAGGTATGTGAATATTATAAGGTATTTCTTGTCCTGCCAAAACACCACATAAAACAAATAAACAAAGGCAATTTACTTCTACTGCGAATAATCAAAGAAGTGTTCATGCTCTTCACTTTGGTTAATATATATAGTTGTATTTCTTGTTATTCTTCTAGTAATTCTTTAGTTGTATAGTTCTTACTCAACTAAATTGCATTCTATACCTACAAAAATTTTTTCCTAATAACAAGTCTAAATCTATCCTCTTCCAGTATAACCATTTCCCATTGTCCTGTCACTACCTGCCCTTACAGGTAGTGTATCTTCTGTAGGTGAGATGAGATTCTAATATGCAGAATGACTACATATTTGAATTTCTCTTTTATTCCAGCATCCAAATTTATACCCATCTGCTATAGATACTGCATTTTCTTCCAGGGAACAGGAGAGAAAAGATGTATTGAGAGGTACAGGGGGGTTTTGGTTAGTTCCCTCACTCAGGGTTCTCCAAAACAACAGAGCAGCAGGGCAGCTCTTGGCCAGGCAGTTCTCCCGAGAGTGGCTGACAGGCGGGGGTGTTGCCAGGGCAACGGCGGGAGATTTAAATGGGTGCAAATGTAGAATAAGCCCTTGATCGCTGAAGTTAGCTACTTCGGGGCTCTTCCAGCCTGAATGGCAGCGACTGACCACGAGGTACAGGGGAGTTTCAGTCAGTTCCCTCATTCAGGGATCCACGAGACAACAGAGTGGCCGGGCAGTTCGCGTGAGAGCGGCTGACACGGCGGGGGCGTTGCCAGGGCAAGGGCTCTGCATCCACCACCATCGCCTAGAAAAACCCTCATGGAGGGAGAGGAGGAGTCAGGGTGTGAGAATCACGTGGGCTGTTTTAAAGTGGAGAAACTGTAAGCCACCCATACACGGAACTACACAGCGAGGAGGGTTGTTATCACTGTCAAGTGAGTGATAACTGCGGGGGCTCCTGTTAACGACCTGGCAACAGGGCGAGGGCAGAGACAGCACTACCGGCAGCAGGGCAGGGCTGATCAGTCACACCTCATTAAGGCTATCTAGTAGAGTTAGTGTGCCTGCCGGCTGCACCCCGGTACAAGGCTACTGCCACAAAAATTGTGGAGACCCAGACAGAAGTCCCATGATCACGCAGAAAGAAGACTGCAGCCAAAAAGAATGTGGAGACCCAGACTGAGGTCCTGTGCATGCTTGAAAGGATAGCTGATGCTAAGAAAAGTGTGGAGACTGAGTGGACTGAGGCCCCAACATAAGATGCTAGCACGCAGGTCACTGGCTGTCACAAGTGCCAGAGCCTGGCCTTTGCAGTGCTGGGTGATGGAGGCAGCACTTGTATAAGATGTGACGAGCTAAATAACTTACTCAGCCTTGTGGCCGACCTGAAAGAAGGAGGTGGAGAGGCTGAGGACCATAAAGGAGTGTGAGAGGGAGATTGATTGGTGGTGCCAGTCCCTATTGGCCTCGAGATCTTGGGACAGAGCTGAGGCTCCACATGGAGCATGTCACCACCTTCTGCCTTGCAAACAGGTGGGAGAGGAGAAACGGCAGGTAGGAGAGGGGAATTTGCAGGCAGATGGTGCTCCAGTGAGCTCCCTGTACTCCCCCTAGCAACAATTTGAGAGTGGAGAAGGAGTGGAAGAGGATACTTGCTCGGAGAAATGAGCATCCTCCATTCCGACCATCCTCGGCTCCCCAGGTGCCTCTGCGGAATAGATTTGAGACCCTGGAACTCGAAAGAGAGGCGAGTGAGGGTGTGGAGGGAGGTCCACCCCTGAAGTTGTCTCAGGTGAAGCGGTCAACCCCCCCTCAAGACTGCCTCCACCCAGAAAGACAGGAGGGTGGTTGACATAGGCAACTCCCTGCTGAGAGGAACAGAAGGCCCTATATGTTGGCCTGACCCTACCTGTAGAGAGGTGTGCTGCCTCCCTGGGGCACGAGTCAGGGACATTTCTAGGAAACTTCCTGAACTGATTTGCCCTTCTGATTACTAGGCCTTATTGATAGTTCAGGCTGGCAGTGATGAAGTCGCTGAGAAAAGCCTCAGGACTATCAAGAAAGACTTCATGGGACTGGGGCGGGTAGTTGACAGAGTGGGTGTGCAGGTGTTTTTTTGCTCTATCCCTTCAGTGGCAGGGCAGGATACTGAGAGGATCCAAAAAACCCACCTCATAAATAAATGGCTTAGAAGTTGGTGTAAACACACGCATTTTGTTTTTTGACTACAGGGCCCTTTACTCAGCACCCAGCATGATGGCTGCAGATGGAAGTAGCCTGTTTCTGAGCGATAAGAGGATCTTAGTAGAGGAACTGGCAGGACTCATTGAAAGGTCTTTAAACTAGGTTTGAAGGGGGAAGGGGACAAAACGAGGGCCGCTGGGGTTGAGCGGGTTGTTCGAGGGCTTGTTCCAAGCTTGATGGGGAATGATGGGGGAGTACAAAGGGATGGACTAGGGCAGGGGGATGCTGGAGATGCTGCCGTTCTAGGGGATCCTAGATCCTCTAGAAAGGTGGTGAGACAGAAAGCCTAGCTGAATGCCTTTATACCAATGCACGCAGCCTGGGAAATAAGCAGGATGAGTTGGAAACGGTGATGCGCTTGGAAAGTTATGACCTTGTTGCTATCATGGAAACATGGTGGGATGACTCCCACAACTAAAATACCACCACTGAGGGATATTGGCTCTTTAGAAGGGATAGGTGAGGTAGGAAGGGTGGGGGAATTGCCCTCTATGTCAAAGACAGGGTAGACTGTGAAGAGCTCCCTCTGAGAAACAGTCAGGAACAGGTTGAAAGCCTGTAGTTAGAATTAGGGACAGGTCTAACAAAGGGCAGCTGGTGATAGGCGTATACTACAGACCACCTGATTAAGGGGAGACTGTTGACGAGACTTTCTTGCTTCAGATGCGGGAGGCATCATGCTCACGGAGTCTTGTCCTGAGGGGGGACTTCAATCATCCGGATATCTGTTGGAAAGACCACACAGCGAGCTGCAAGAGGTCCAGGAAGCTCCTGGAATGCACTGATGATAACTTTCTGGTCCAGGTATTAGACAGACTGACCAGAGGTGAAGCGTTGCTGGACCTGCTGCTCACCAATGCAGAGAGGATCATTAAAGGTGTTAAGGCTGGAGGCAGCCTGGGCTGCAGTGTCCACATCCTGGTTGAGTTTGTGATCTCGAGGGATGTGGACCTGGCAAAGAGTGGCATCAGGACCCTGAACTTTGGAGGAGCGAACTTTAAGCTGTTCAATGGACTGTTGGCCAAGATCCCCTGGGATGCTGTCTTTAAAAACCAAGATGTTGAGGAGAGCTGGCTACTCTTCAAGGATGCCTTCCTGAGAGCACAAAAGCTCTCCAACCCTCTGAATAGGAAAGCGAGCAGAGGAGGTAGGAAAACCAGCATGGCTCAGGAAGGACCTGCTGGGCACACTGAGGATGAAGAAAGGTGCGTACAAGCTCTGGAAACAAGGGTGTGTCACCTGGGAAGAATACAGGGATGTTGTGCGGACTTGCAGACGTGGGATCAAGAAAGCCAAAGTGCAGGCGGAACTGAACTTGGCGAGGGATGTGTATAATAACAGTAGGAAGACATTCTACAGGTACATTGGCCAGAAGAGACAGGTCAAAGCGAGCATACCTCCTTTGGTAAATGTAAAAGGAGAACTGGCTTCAACGGATAAAGAGAAGGCTGAGGTACTGAATGAGTCCTTTGCCTTGGTCTTCACTGGAGGCCAGGATTCTGGTATTTCTTACATCTTTGAGCCCCACATCCCTAAACCTCTAGGTGGAGACCGGGGCGGTAAATCCCCCCTACTTTAAAGTCAGAGTAAGTCCGAGACCATCTCATGAGACTGAACGTGTACAAGTCTATGGGGCTGCATGGTGTGCATCCCAGGGTTCTGAAGGAGCTGGCTGTGGTGGTTGCCGAGCCGCTCTCCATCATATTTGAAAAGTTGTGGCTGTCAGGTGAGGTCCCAGATGACTGGAGGAACGGTCACATCACTGCCACGTCACAGGAAGGGAGCAAGAAGGACTCTAGGAACTACAGGTCGGTGAGTCTCACTTCTATGCCTGGGAAGATTGTGGAATAGATCCTCCTGGATGACATGCTTGATCACATGAGGAATGAGCGTGTGATTCGAGACAGCCAGCAAGGCTTTACCAGGGGAAGGTCATGCTTGACCAATCTGGTGGCCTTCTATGGTGGAGTGCCGGCATCGGTGGACAAGGAGAAGGCGACCAATGTCATTTACCTGGACTTGAGCAAGGCCTTTGACATGGTCCCCCATCACATCCTTATCTCCAAATTGGAGGGATTGGATTTGATGGGTAGACCATTTGATGGATAAGAAATTGGTTGAAAGGCCACAGACAGAGGGTGGTCATCAATGGTTCTATGTCCAGGTGGAGGCTGGTAATAAGTGGTGTTCCCCAGGGGTCTGTCTTGGGACCGGTGCTCTTTAACATCTTTATCAATGACATTCATGATGGAATCAAGTGCACCCTCAGCAAGTCTGCTGACGACACCAAGCTGAGTGGTGTAGTTGACACAGTAGAAGGAAGGGATGCCATTCAGAGGGACTTCAACAGGCTTGAAAGGTGGGCCCAGGTGAACCTAATGAGGTTCAACACAGCAAAGTGCAGAGTTTTGCACTTGGGCTGGAGGAATCCCAGATGTCCATACAGACTGGAAGGAACGGTCCTTGAGAGCAGCCCTGCAGAGAAGGACCTGGGGGTCTTGATGGATGAGAAACTTAACATGAGCCAGCAGTGCGCTCTTGCAGTTCAAAAAGCAAATGGTATCTTGGGCTCCATCAGAAAAGTGGTGGCCAGCAGGGACAGGGAAGTGATTGTCCCCCTCTACTCTGCTCTCGTGAGATCCCACCTGGAGTACTGTGTCCAGGTGTGGAGCCCCCAGTACAAGAAAGACAGGGAGCTGTTGGAGAGGGTCCAGAGGAGAGCCACGAAGATGATCAGGGGACTGGAGCACCTCTGCTACGGAGAAAGGCTGAGGGAGCTGGGCTTGTTCAGCCTGGAGAAAAGAAGGCTGTGGGGTGACCTCATTGCAGGCTTTCAGTGCCTAAAGGTAGCCTACAAACAGGTAAGGAATCAACTCTTTGAAAGGGTAGATAACTGCAGGACGAGGGGAAATGGTTTGAAGTTGAGGGAGGAAGATTTAGGTTGGATGTCAGGGGGAAATTCTTTACAGAGTGGTGAGGTTGTGGATGCCCCATCCCTGGAGGTGTTCAAGGCCAGACTGGATGGGGCCCTGGGCAGTCTGGTCTAGTATTAAATGTGGAGGTTAGTGGCCCTGCCTGTGGCAGGGGGAATGGAGACTCATGATCCTTGAGGGTCCCTTCCAACACTGGCCATTCTGTGATTCTGTGAGATAGCTGTGTGGTTTATTTGACTACTCCCTCCTATTCAAATCCTGGAAGAAATAACCATTGAAAAACTGACTTCAAAGTTTGCAGTGAAATTACATCTTTACTATTGAAGTTTTTGTATTTTCTTCGCAATTTCCACTGTGAGGAATACAACAGGTATCTTCTTATTTTCTGGAAACTCATGAATGCCTATGCATTCACAGACAAAAGGAACTGAAATGATAGCTAACAAATTTTTGTTCATTTTAAGGGAAACTGAATGAGTCACAGATTTTGCTATAGAAATATAGAGAAATAAAAGTTCAACATGGCAATTCAGATTAAAATTTGAGCATGTTTGAAACTGATAAGGAATTTGTCCTGTGCTGATACAATCGACTCGAGCAAGAAATGCTGCAAGAGGGGAGGTAGAAGCGGACTGATCCCTGTGGAAGCAAAATGGCAAACTGCTTTTCTCTATTTCCTCTTATGGATGAAACTACTAGATTAAGGAAAAGAGTGTTAGTTTGAACATGAAAAATGATTGACTACCAGAAATCCTCCACAGCCACCAGAGACTCTCTCTGAATACTGAATCTCTCTGAATCTTCTAGGAAACTTAATTACACAGATCTAATGGAGTTGCTGCCCCAAGGGCAGTCTTGGTCCAATGATAATATATAAAATTGAGTGTGCGCTTTTACCTATGTTGACCTGCCATCCACTGATAAGGACCTTGGCCTAAGATAACGCTGGATCTGAGGAGTGCTGAAACCTCTCTGTGGTTGTTTGTTGTTTTCTCTTTTTCTCTCTCTTTTTCTCCCTTTCTCTCGCTCTTCTCTATCTATCTCTCTTCTTTCTCTCTCTTTCCTGTACATACTGAATAGCAATATACTGGTACATTGTATATGCCAGCTTAGAGCTAATCTAAACTAAAATCTCTGAAGTGATCAAACTGAAGATTCCATGTCTTCAACAGTAATGTTCATTGTACAAATCTCCTAGGGCCAGTTTACTTGCTAAAGTAAGCATAACCAAGGAGAGCTCGGAGTTGAAAGTAACTTTATTAAGAATATTTCTATCACACCCTGAGATATCTTCGCAGAGGCATCTACTCACCAAAGGGAGAAGAAATGGATCTTCATCCTGTTGTCAGTCTTTCCTAATTGCATTTCTTTCAGAGATGGTAAAATAAGACTAAACATCACCTGTCAAATTAGAATAAAATTATGGCTAGTTAGAAATATATATATATTTCAATAATGTTTCTTTCACAAGTGTGAGGTGTTGCTGAAAATTCATTTTCTTCTTTATTCTCTGGACTGGTGCCATTCTTAGCATCAACTGCACTGGCATGGAAACTTTATATAATGTATTTGAATGCTTCATTTGAGCTTGAAGAAAACAGTTACATACATTGTTAGGCACAGTAGAGTGGAAACTCTACAATTCTTTGAAATATTTGAGAGTGGTGCTGGGAAGGGACAGACTGTTCTGTAATTATTAACTTTTGAAAATAGGAGTTCTGTAGACGTGAATAACTTTTACTGTGGAAGGAAAAATGGCATTGTGGAAAAGGCTGTTTGCCTCATTTTCATATAAAATGATGTGGCATGCAGTCTATTTCACATTGGAAGAGAGCTAATGTGCTGCTCTCAGTTCATTAAGATGTTCTCTGCATTCAGTCTTGCATTTCTATTCATTTCATATTTTGTTTTCATGCCTTTATGAAGTTTGTAATTTTGGTTGCATGTTATCACCGTTCAAATTGAGAAAAGTTTTCTCATGAGTAATCCCATTACACTCAATTGTAGTGTAGTGGAATTATAGATGATATCAGAGACCAATTGGTCTCTGATGACCTCTGTCTACTTGTAGCTTCTTACAGTGCTAGTTGGTGTGGGAATACAGGAAAAACTGTTCAGAGCAGCAGCTGTGGAGCAAGATAAACAGCATGAGGACCAAGGACTCCTCTAGAAGAAAGAATTCTCATGCCTCTGATTGGATAAGTGCCTGCATGAACAGTTGAAGAGTATTTTGTATAATGCTCTGTTGACATGTAAAGGCGGATGGGAAAGTTGTAGAGGTGGATGGGAAAGCTAAAGAAAACTTGTCAAAGTGTATAAGTGATGTGAGAACTTGTAATAAATGATTTGGATCATTCACATCTGAGTCCATGCATCAGATGCTGCAAGTTGCAACCAGTTAAAAAATGTAACTTCATTGAAACTGTTTATAGTTATGTATTGCTCAACATTAATCTAACTGTCATGCTCTGGCTCACAAAAGCATTTGCAATGTAATCAGTTATCATTTGTTTAACTTTTTTTTTTTTTTTTTTTTTTTTTTTTTTTTTTTTTTTTTTTTAAGAGCACCTGCAAAGCAGGATATTTATTTTTATAGGCTTGGAAATGATCTTGATGACGTAGCAAAACTTCTTCTGACCAGAGTTCTGGATGAGTGCTCTTCTTGACAAGGAAGAACACAGTATAGCAGAAAAGAAAGACAATGGATAAAAGGGGTAGATTAATATTTTCCCAAAGGTACTGATGTTTCAACTACATTGCAAATGATGAAGACAGCAAGTGCAATAAAAAATCACTCTTTAATCATAAGTATAAATCTTCATTTCTGTTTCTCTATCCTTTTTAACTGTATTTTAGTTCATACATATCTATTTTACATCCAACCCTCAAATTTTCAGTCAACAATTATAAGAGCCCTGGCAAAGAGGAGAAGAGATTGAAAACTAACCACTACCATCAGAATACTGATTTTTATTTCCCATGGGTCGTTACTAACCACAGTTCTGTTATCTTCTTTGTCTCTGTTCAATTTGTTATTCTGTATCTTCAGTCTCCCTGTAAGTAGGAGCCCAGTGACACCTTCTATCAGTTTTCATGCTCTAAGGATTTAGTTATGATGTGCTACTGATATATTAATCAACTTCTCTCAATTTTTTTTTTCTTTTTTTTTTTTTCTTTTCCCTCCTGACTGGAAGTGCCATATATTCAAAGCAAATTTTTAATTTGTAACATGTTGAAAAATTCAAAAAGTTATTATTGTAATTCTGAATAACACTGTATTCATGATACCCCAAGAAGTGTAATTTCTTTTCTCCTATATTAGGTATGATTAGAATTATCTTACTCCTTAGTGGGATGAAAGGTATCAAAGATTTCTTCATCTGAATAAATAATATTTGTCTCATATCGAAGTCTTTTGAATATACAAGATAAATCTTACTTCATTATCTTTACAGCAGAAAACTTAAGTTACATTAACAACGACTCCAGTCTTTCAGAGATGGAATTTGGCAGGTTTCATTTCTTCTAATTATTTTGGACACTTATTATATGAAAAAACAGATCATAAGAAGATTAATGAGGGGATGAGGAGTAGGTTATCTAGTTTATAACTAAATACCAGTGTATTTACCAAGGCTTTGTCTAGAGACAGTAAGAGTGATGTTCAACTTCAGAAAATGTTGAGAACACTCCTGTTGCTGCTGGGGAACACAGGAACTCATGTTCTTTCCTAAAAAATATGGCAAATATAGGACATTTAAACAGAGATTTACTTTGTGCTTGATAGCTTGCCATGCTCCCTGAGAATGTAGCATCAGTGCGTTGAGCAGCAAAACTTATTACCCTGCCTACGCCTTTCTGTTTCTCAACAATACCTTTGATTCAGTGTTCTAAAGAGAGCAAGTTAACCATATGCTGGTCTTGGGTATCAAAAAATAATTTAATTTTTTGGAGTTCACAGGTGAGTCCTTTTGACTACAGATCTTTAGCTACATATTTTACACATATTCTTTTGAAATTATTTAGGTTTTCTTGGGGGGAAAAACAAACAAACAAAACAAAACAAAAACAACAGCAACAACAACAACAACAAAAAAGAAAAACAAACAAACAAAAAACCTATCCAAATCTTCCAGAATAACTTCAGAATACCACAAATAACAAATTGTTCTGATCTTGACTACAGTGAATGGAATCAATTACTATCTTGCTATTAGGAGTAGAGGATGGCTCTGAATTTTTTAAACAATATGTGAATCACTCTGCTTACTTGAAAAACAGAATGACAGAAATCTCTGTGGTATTTCATTGGAGCATGGCACCAGTTCATGAAAGTTGTTTAACTTTCATGATGCATCCTCAGTAAATGCTGCTATGTTGTGAGAAATTAAAGATTGTTTTTAGATGTCTTGTAAAATAATTAGCCTATGAGAAACTGAATATTGCACGGATTTTGATGTGTCTTTTGTACTCAGAAGTGGAGATACCAAAATGGTTCTTTAAGAATTTCAGATATGAAAGGAGCTCTTTAATCCTCACTCTGAATGTTGCTAATAGCCTCTGACTAATGAATGAATTTGTTTTGTTTAAATCAACTTTCCTTTCTAAGTAATGATGCTGAAAATATGGCAGTATATGCATTTGGAATATGAAAAATAGTAGTTAAATTTAGAACATTGTCCAAGTTTTTAAAAATCAATAACTTCACAGGGATTAAATTTGTTTGTCTGTATTATTTATATCTAGCTGTGCTTTACACATCTGCAGACTGCTATATTTACAAAATCATCTTGCAGCAATAGTACCCTGTTTAATCATGGAAAAAACGCTATTTTGCAAAGTTGTAAAAATATCTTTGCCTCTACCTGGAAAACTGAGTGAAGGATTTTCAAGATGATAAATTATGGCAGTGCCTCATAGGCATTTGTATACTGAGCACTCTGAAATATGTTCAATTCTATAGAGTTGGATTAGATCATCCTCAAGGATTTTATGATGAAAGCATATTCTCTCTGTTATAGATCAATAATAAAAGAACAACAGCTTTTCTCTTTCTGTCATCAATATTGTTGTATAGATGAATGCAATGGAATTGGCTTAATCTTCCCACCAAAACATTGTTCATACTATCAACAGTGCTGAGTGAGTGAACTTAAAACACTAAATCAGAATGTGGTAAAATGAATTGATGTGTCACTGTGGTGTTACTTAAGTCAACAGGGGAGATTTTACAAGCTTCTGATATGAGTTATTGAGTTTACAGATATCTTGTTTGTTACCAAAATCAGTATTTGTCAAGGCTTTATATTAGATTTAGACTTTGATCCCAAAAGTATTTAGTGAATGGTAAATTATTAGTCACTTCTGGATATTCTCGACCAAATAATCATTTTTAATGCATTTACTAACTAAATGTCATGTAATAAAGCATAAATTTAATCAATAACTATACAATTAAAGCGAGTTAATTAAATTGCAGGGTGATTTGCCAGGCATACAAGGAGCGTGTATAATAGAAGAGATGAAGATAAATAAAGGAGGACATTTGTGAAATTGAATAAAAGTTTTGTTAAGTAGGTGAGTCTGGAAAAAGTCTGGGACAAAAGACATCTTGGGAGCTGGACAGGAAAGAATTAACAGTGTAGAGTGTGAACTATGGAATTAAAACAGACCAAGCCTACAGTAGATATATCAATACTTGAGCTGCTTGCACAATATTTCCATTATAGACAAGGTAAAAAATAAAATAAAATAAAATAAAATAAAATAAAATAAAATAAAATAAAATAAAATTGATCCAAAGGATTCTAGATGTCTAGACACATTAGGATTATGAAGCTAAGTATTCTGGTGATTATCTCGGAAGTACTTAATTCCCATGATGGAGATGAATAGACAAGGAAGTGGTCTGAAGAAAAAAAAACAAGAATAACAGAAGCACTATCTGAAGTAGTCAGGATAGTAAAACAAATCAAAGTGTTAGCCTTTTTTTTTCACACAGAAATAACCAGGTCAATGGGAAACACTCTCTATTAAACTGTTAGTTATCTAGCATTCCAAATATTGTTCCTCATAGCTTCTGTAGTATCTTTCTTTTATTAAATTACCTTATTTATTTATTGATAAATGTATCCCATCAGATATAAATCTTATTCACCCTGTAGTTTTGCTTTGTTGATGATTTGGGGTAGAAGACACTGGAGAGCTGGGCAAGGGAGAAGAGGTAAGGAGAGAAGGGTTAATTTGTACTATTTTCTAGACTTACGTAGTTTGTGTTCATTCACATGCAAAGATACATAGAAAAGAAAAATTATCTAGTGCAATAACTTTATTACTGTTGTAAATTTGTAAACACCATAGTTTAAAAGTTCCTAAAGAATGATTTCCTGTTTAACTGTAATTAAATTTTTCCCTTATGCTTACATATTCTGAGCTAGATTGTAAATAGATTGCTAAAATTTTTGAAAGTACCAGTTATCTTGCTTTCCTTTTCCTTTTCCTTTTCCTTTTCTTTTTTTTTTTTTTTTTTTTTTCCTTTTTTCTTTTTTCTCTCTCTTATAGCAAATTTGCTGTATAATGCAGTTTCAGTCATTTGGAGACTATTTATGAATATCAGTCAGATTAAAGGAAGAATATGTCTCTTTATGCATTTTTTCTCCTTTGGAAGAAAAAAATAAAAAGTAATTGAGATAAAATTCATAGGACTTCCAGAGAATAAGTAGTGTTATGAAGAAGAGGTGAACCAGCAATGACTGTGACAGAATGCTTTTAGTGTAGCTTAATGGATAGAGTTGACATCCAATATGTAGGAAAAAAAGAAGTTAAAATACACAGACACACAGAGAAATGTGCTTTGTAAGCTGAAAATTGTTACAATAATTTCTGAATTTGTAGAGCTACTTAATTTGGCAAACTCACTTCAAACATTTACCCTAATACTGTAAATATTTACCATGGGAAGACATGTTATTACGTAGTATAAATAATGTCATAGCTGAAAAAAAAAAAATGTAATGTAAATCAAAAACCTGTGTGTGAAGAACTGTATTTCAAAAGTAAATTGCCTCTTTTTTGTAAAGTGACTTGAGGTTTGCCAATAGTACTCATACGCATCTCTGATCTGTGTGAAACAACAGAACAGAATAGGGTCTCCAGAAGCAAAATAGAGTGTGTGTAAGGAAAAAAAAAAAAAAAAAGTAATAAAAGAAGACAGAAATTTTCCTACCAGAGAAGAATATAGTTTAGATATTTTTCTTTGTTTTGTGTTTGGAACTCCAAGTAGAATTTGAATTTTAAACTTCGATAATGAGGCAACAAAAACATGTTTTGTATTGTTCTATATTAAACTGCATGAACTACTGCAAAAAGCAAACATGAATTATTGTAAAAGAAGAAACTGAGTGTGTATTTAATGTTGTTTACATTTACTAGGGAGTCTTGAATTTTCATTCATCTGAATGACTTATGTTGAAGTCTGCAATGCTGTGATTAAGTGTTATATTTTGTGTAGTTTTTATAGCTAGACTAAAATTAGATTGTGTATTTGCTCCCTTCTGAGAAGGAGAGAGATTTAAACTGCAAAGCAGAAGAATTATCAGTTTAATTTAAAAAATATGACAATAATTTTCTTTCAATGGAACTCACTGTTAAAGAAAAATGGATGTACTTTTTATTTTTACTTTGTAAATCTCAAAAGAAAACATGGTGCTGTCACAGTCCCATGTAACTTTATTTCATATTATATAAGTAAGCGATAAGAATTTATTAAGCAATATGTGGCATTTCGACTTTTTTTTTTTTTTAATCTCCAGGTAAAATGATAATAAACAGTGTTAGATCTGATTAATACATTACTTAAATTCTTAATATGAAAGGAATTTTATGGTACATTCTTTGCAATTTTTCAGGTAAAAGGTGTATATTTGTTTAGCGAATAGTGATATAATTGCAGAAACTTGGAAATATCCATAAGGGTAAATTAGGAAGTTTTAAATGTACTTAATAAAATTCAGATCTATGGAAAGGCCTAGATGAAACCCTGTACTTATATTTTTGGAATGAATGATTATAGCAGATAAAGATTAGTTGATGGATTTAGCCCTGTTTTATTTCCTGTATTTGTGCATATTTTAGATATTCTTGTCATCTATTTACCTAAATTGCAATTAGTTTCCTCTCTAGGCTGCTATGAGTTTGAGGCAATCTATTTGGGGAAAAAGTATGGAAAAGCAACGTTCAACTGAATACTTTATAATGGAAAGGAAAATGTTTTTACCAAATCGGTGCATTTGTCATGATACGTGATCAAAGTCCTGTATTCAGAGTCATACATTCAGCTTAAAACTTAATAATTATACCTGATATTATAGTTTCTCTATTCTATTTGAATAGCTTTGGGATACTTTTGGCCTTCATTTTTTTTTTTTTTTTTTTTTTCTGCAGCATTCAGAATTAATGCAAGACAGAAGATGATTAGAGTTTTGATGTAGGCCTCCCTGGACTATCTCCTTAAAATGAATGTCTGAAAGAAAACCAGAAAAAGACTTCTTAACTAAAAAAATACATATTTCATTTAAAAATAAACAAACAAAAAACCATCTGACATCTGCTGCTTGGCAACAAAATTTAGCAGAGTAGTGGCAGGAAGGTTTAACTTCTACTCCCGTATCAACAATATCTGTCTCTGAGACTGAGAGCCAGCATAATAAATTAGGAAGCATTGATTTCAGAGTGAAACTCATATTCATCAGAAGGCCTAAAACCTTTTTTCTGTTATCAAATGACTGAATGTTGAGCAGATCTGTTTGCATCATTACCCTAGGGAGCTCAAAGGTATACAATGAGGAATTAAAAATTAAGAAAAAAATTGATAGAACAATCACAGAGAAGCAGAATAATTTTAGTTAAAAAAGGATCTCTGGAGATTGCTAATTCAGGATTAAGCTCAGAGTTACTTATTCTTAATATCACATCTTGTTTTATGCATCTGTTTTGGTTTCTCAGTATTGTAAAGGCAGCAGATTGCCAAAAGGATTCCACAGAATCATAGAATCATTTGAGCTGGAATGGACCTTTAAAGGTTGCCTGCAATGAGCAGGAACATCAACATCTAGATCAGGCTGCTCTGAGTTTAGTCCAACCTGACCATGAATGTCTCCAAAGACAGGGCATCCACGGTCTTTCTGCGCAACCTTCCAGCCTGACCATCATTACTGTAAAAGCTTTTTCCTTATATCCAATATAAATCTACATTCTTTTAGTTTGAAACTGTTTCCTCTTATCCTATCAGGTTTGAAACCATTTCTTCTTGTCCTATTTCCTTATAGCATTCACATTTAGCAAAAAAAAAAAAAAAAACCCTATCAGTGTAGCATGATTTCTGGAGCAGTAATCAGTGTTGTAAGGCTTTGGGTGATTGTATGTATGCATATATACATATGTGTATACACATATATATCACTGAATGGATAAGAAGAGAAACAGATTATACATATCATATATATATGCATATATGTATGTATAGCTACATTTGCATATTTACACTTATAATATGCATATTTATACTTATAATATGCATATTTATATGCAAGTAATATATTTCCTCAATGTAGCATCATATTCTGCACAAATTTGATAACTACAGCACTTCATCCTTCAAATATGTATGCTTGTTGTCACTTGTAAAACAGTACTATTACAGAGTGAAACCTACCTACTCAGGTGCTATACATATCCAGCTCTAACTAATAAGATCATTTTAATTTGTGCTGAAAAAATATTTGAATAAATAAGATACAGCTATCATTGTGGTGTTTCCTGTATACATTGCTAAATTAAACTTGAACTCATCTACCCTGCTCACAAGGAAATCATATGTGGGAAAGAAACAAAACACAGATAAACTTTAACAACTCTACATTCTTTTAATGCACTTGGAGCAGAGAACAGATGTGATAGTAACCCAGGTAAAAAAATGTTTTTTCTTTTTAGAGAGAGGGAAATCAACCCTCAGACCCATGAACAAGGAAACTATTATCAATTTAGGGCAACAGTTTTAACTGGAAAGCAATAGTGAAAACAATAGCCTATGGAGTGGGGGAAACACATAGAGACATTATGTTTAGCAACATGATAAAGGGAATTATAAGATTTGGAATAGCCAGGCTGCCAGCCAGGTGTAGGACATGTGTACAGTGCTCCTTGCAGCTGGGCAAGCAATTCATTATTGCATGTATCCAGTACAGAATCCCAGACTTTGTGTGAATTGTAGAACCAAATCTTAGAAATGAAACTGCTGTCTGTCTGCTACGTACGTACTTAAATCTCTGACTGGTGTGGTTTTGATTTCTTTTGCTTTTTTTGTTTGTTTGTTTGTTTTTGTTGTTGTTGTTGTTTTTTATCTTGTACTTTTTCACAGCTTCTGTATCCTAAGTTCTCCCATAACAAATATTCACACATCTCAGATACTTGTCCACTTCTGTCATAACTGAATTAGTTCTGTTGCAGTTGAAATGAAATCATCCTCTCCCAAATTACTTTTCTTTTTTATTCTTCCCAAAATAGAAAGTTACATGTATAAAACCTCTCTGGGAATAATCATTTTATTTTCAGATCTTTTTCTTTGATTTAGTTTAGAAATAGCAATGGATTTTTTTCTTTTCTCTCCCTCTGGTTTTTATTTGTGTGTCTGGTTGGTTGGGTGGCTTGTTTTTTTTGTTTGTTTTTGTTTGTTTGTTTTCGTTTCATCCCACTAGGGATATATATAATCCTTTTTATCTAATCATTTATCTGATTTTTTAATTTAATTTTTTTTTTATCTGAGTAAGGTGTTATTCAAAGTAAAAGCTGACTGCTCTCTATTTAGAATATTCTGATTTCTGTTGAAGTAGACTAAATTGAATTATTAAATTATATCAGATTTAAAATTTGAAATAGAAATTTCAAAGATAGATCACCTCTTGATTCCCTACCTGAATCTTACCTCTGGATTAAAGATGATGAATTACTTACTTTTGTTCTACAATTTCTGTTTTAATTTTTGTCAAAATAGGTTAATACATTCAAGGAAAAAATTTATTAATCTTCCGAAAAAAAATATTTTGCTGAGTTGTGGAAAAAATATGATGATATTTGATACCAGTCATTTATTTCAAAAGTGGGATCACAGAAAGATATGTTTTTGATAATAATGAAAAAGGTTTTTTGTGTTTTTTTTTTTTGTTTGTTTGTTTTACTGTCATATAATTTCTTAATTTTCTTCATGTATTAAATATCTTGCAATGTTATATTCTAAATTCCATAGCAGGTAATACACATTTTTCAACAACTTATATATACATATAAGTATTCATCATTTGACCAAAATTAGGTCTCTGCTTTCGTAAACTCAGTAACTTGCTAATGAATTGTACACTATGAACAGAATTTGGGCCTCTGCATGTAGTGCATGTTATGTTTTGAAAAGTTCTTTTGCAAATTTGGAATGTTCACTCTTATCTACTTCAAAATCATTCTTTGTTATGATATTACTGAACAATTGTTTAAAAAGTTGTGATATTTTGTAGAATCAGTAGTTGAAATCACAATGGTCACCCTTCCTCGTAGGTAGGCTGCCACACAATTGTATTTGTGCATGAGAAAAGCTTTATTAATTGTTTTTGCTGAGCACAGCTCTTTCTCTTCAGAGACTACTAGAAACTACAATTTCAAAAATATTTTTTTTTTTACATATTAAGATTTGTATTGTGAAAAGGAATCGGTTTCACTGTTTTTAGATCTTATCTAATTTGTTCCAGTATGAACATAATAGGCAGACATTTTTTTTATTTTCTTCCAACTTAGAGATCACTGATGTTTGCATTGTCTTTTATATGTTCAGTATAAAACAAAATTGGATATTGGATAAAAAGATGCAAACATACTCCTTTTTTCTGCATTGTATCTCAAAACTTTCCAGTTATTCTGTTACTCTCTTCATGTGAGGACAATGCATTTGCCCTTGTCTAGACAGATAAATCTAATTTTTTTCCATGTTTACTGAAAAATGAGAACTGATTTTTTTTTTTTAACTTCATAGCTAGCAAGATATCAAATACATTTCTATATGTTTATTAAATGTAACAACCTTAGCTATTGAAGTATCAGAATTAATGTTTACAAAGGCAAATCTAACACAGTTAAAGAGTCTGTTTTCAACCTAGAATATGTTTATATGATCTCTAAAGTCTTCCACTTCAAAGGCCAAATGACTTCTTTGTAAATGGAATTTCAAGGCAGGCAAATCATTTAATTATCTAGCTATTACATCAACACATCAGGATTCCTTCTGAATGCAGTCTGTTGACATTCTCCTGTCTTCTTTCCAGCTGGCAGCTTTTGGCACTCCACTCACTTTTACAGATCATTGTAACCTCTACAGTAGGTCCATTCATAATTTTACACTTTGAAAGTCTTTCATATAGTGTAGGCTTAAATGCCATACATATAAACAAATTCTCTCATACTAAGGCTTCAATAATATCTTTTGGATAATCATTAAAAGAATTTTAAAATACAACACACTTTGCAGTGCTTATCCCATTCCTTTATTTTTATTTATTTGTTTATTTATTGTCATTAACATTACATAAATCCAATCAAAGTATCTATTCCAAAAGACAAAAATTAAATATGTAGTATAAAATCTTCACGCCTGATTCTTTGTGCATTTTTTTATATGCTTAGTCTCTTATTATTTTATTTATTTATTCTTGTATACAGAAGATAACAAAATGCACAATGTGTTGTCTTTCAAACAAGGCAGATGAGGAATTTGGCTTGTGGCTGTTGACATTCCATCTGAGCTAGGATATATGTTCTTGTCGTTCTGATGACACGTGGGAAATGGATAAAAGGAAAGCCTGACTTTGCTGTGCTCTCTTCTCTGATGGATTCCCAGAGGCACTATATCTCTGAGTGGCCACTTCCTTTTAAGCCAAGTATCTCATTTGTCCTGGATGCCAAGGTTAAGTTCTTGAAGAAGATTCATCCAAACAGGTTTCTTGGATGTCTTCCCTGAAGGCTGCATGCTACACCATTTATTTTTGTTATAAGGAAAGATTTTGAAAAAATATTGTCATTAATTATAATGAAAACAGAGGAATGAGTCATAGATGGTGCTTTCTGTTTATGTTTGTGTTTTGGGTTTTGGTTGCTAAAGTAATCTTTAAATAAATATGCCTTTCAGTGAGTATTGCTCAGTCATACAAAAGATGCTGATTAGATTCACAGTTTGAAATAAGTAAGAAAAGTCCTAGGAAAAAGAAAAAAAAACAAAACCACACAGTATTTTTTTTATTTTATATTTATGAGGGACATGTAAATTTAATGTGCTTGGTTTTTTTCATTAACTATTCATTTTTATATTTTAGCATTCCAAGTTGGAAATATGAAAACTAGCAAAAACATACAATGAACTAAGAGGAATCTGTATATCATAAATATTAGATTTAGAGTTTCAGAATATTTAGAGTTTTATAATCCTAACAGCAAAAATATTGACTGTGATTATTGGACAGGCACACAGAATGGGAATAGCATAGCATGAAAATAAAAGGAAATTATTATGATCATGGCTTCATAATCTCAGATTATATTGAAAGTTGTCATGGCTTTTGATTTTTGGTTATTGGTATTCCACATCATAACATTATGTAGTGTACTGGAAGTTAAAAAATTAACGTTCCAGCTCCAGATACCTGTCCCAGAAGAACTACTACATACCCCAGAGGATTTTCACTGTTCTGTCATCATTTCTGCTCATGAAGAACAAATAAAAGGCCTTGTAGGTCACCCGACACCCCTTTTTGGTCTCAGCAGCATGTGAGCTCTCCTTTCTTCTGCTCGCCTTGACTGCACAACTCATCTCAGCATTAGAGTTAGGCCTTCAATTTTTTGGACACTCTCATTATATTTGATTTAATACCTTCAATTCTAATTATATTGTAGTATATTGTATTTTAGTGTGCAATCTTGCATTCCAAGATCTTATTTAGTAAATTAATTAGTTTATTCACAGATCATTGCCACTATTTTGTTTTTAGGCCTATCTTCCTTTTCCCCTTTTTCCCTTTTTTCCTTTCCCGGGGAATAGACCTGTGTGTCCCTTTGCCCCGTTAGTCACAGAACTGGGCCAAATTAGCCTATAAACCACTGACAAAAGTATACAGAAATTTCATGATATTGAATTATGATGTATTTATATACCAACTTACACAGAGTTGCCTTGAAGTTGCACTAAGTTAATTGAAACTTCTACAAACTGACTATGTCTGAACTATATAGAATTTATCCCCATGCCTTCTGTGTACAATTTCTGGTGACCTTTGATTATGAAATCTCATAATTTTGTGTATTACATGTTTTTTTTTTTATTATTTGTTAAACATTTGGATATATATATTATGTTAATTTTGTATCTAATATCCAAATATTATTTTATGCAGTTTTCATGGTAGAGCTTTAGTAGCAGTGGAACTGAAGGGGCAACACCTGTAAGAGGAGATCAAAAGCAGCCCAAAGAGCTAGTTTCACGCAATTCTAGAAGGGATACACCACTGGCCAAAGCAGAGCTAATAAGTGATGTTGGTGATGCTTTTGTGCTACTGTTTTTTCCAAAAGGAAAAAAAAAAAAAAAAAAAAAAAAAAGCTGTTTGGTATTTGATTGGGAGATAAGCGAGAGAAACAACCTGTAGATAGTAAGGATGAAAGAGATGGAGGAAGTGCTTCAGGCACTTGATCAGAGAATCCCCTGCAGTCTGTAGAGAAGACCATGGTATAAAAAGTTATTCCACTGTAGTATGTGATGCACCATGTCAGAGTAGATATACAAAGAGCATCTCATGAAGGACCCCATGCTTCAACAGGCTGATATGTAAGCTACAGCCCATAGGGTGCAACAAAAGGTCATCTGGCAACTATTGCAGTCTGGTGGAGACCCATGATAGAGAAATTGGTGAAGGACTGTATTTGCTAGGAGGGAAAATGTGTGAGAAAGGCGAAGAAGTGTTATGAACTGATCACAAACTTCTATTTCTCCTGAATTACACAGTGGGGAAGAGATAAAAGAGTGAGGATGAAGTTGGAGAGACAGCACAGCAGGACATAAGCAATCCAATAACTTCCTGGAATGTGGTGACAAAAACCTCATCCTCCATGAAAATGAGCCAATAATGAGGTGCTATGCTGTATCGTGTACTTGCCAACAATGAGGGCCTTTGCAGGGCAAACTTGGGAGTCAAAGGCAAACTTGGGAGTCAAAGGCAAACTTGGCTTCAGTGGCAATGAGATGGTGGAGCTCAGGATCCTGAGAGCAGGGAGATGTGTGAAAAGCAAAAATCACAGTGATGGATAACAGGAAAGCAGGATTTAGCCTCCTCAAGATATGCTTGGATGAGTCCTGTAGGATTGATTAGGCTCTGGAGGGAAGAAGAAGCTCAAGCATACTTGCTAATATTTGAGAATGACAGCCTCCAAGGTCAAGAAGGGTACATCTAGACAAAGAGTAAGTCAGTCAAAACTGTCATTAAGTTTGCAGGGATTATCAAGATGTTCCTGGCCAAACTCAAACACAAGAAGAAAGCCCACAGAGGGTGGAAGCAGAGATAGGTAACCTGAAAGGAATAGAGAGACTTTGAGCATGAAATTAAAAGATGAAGTTGAAAGAGCCAAATCTCACATTGAAGTAAATCTGGCAAAGGATCTCAAAGGCAACAAGAAAGAATGCTATAAATATAAACAACAACAAAAAAACCTAGACAAAATATAATCCTGCTGCTGAACAAGTCTTAGTACCTAGTAACACAGGACTGTAGTATTGTGGTATATTATGCCTCTAATCGTGGAAAAGATGGTGATATTGAAATACAACTTTCCCTTAATCTTTACGAACAAGACTATCCATTACAACTCCCAGGTCCCTCAGGATAGAGAGCAAGAAAGGTATGCCCTTGGTTCACCTATTTCAAGGGAATCAGATCAAGTTATACACAAGCAAATTGAACTTGGGCCCTGATGGAATGCGTCCACAATAACTGAGGTGTATTGTATCAACATAATGTCATTCTAACCATTGAACAATCGTGTTGAAAGGTAGAAGTTCTTCAAGACTATGGGAAATAAACTGTTACCTCTATCTACAAGAAGGGCGAAAAGGAGAGTGTGAGAAACTACAAGTAGGTCAACCTTACTTTGATTCAAGAAAGGTAGAGGAACAGATGATTCAGGAAAGCATTTCCAGGCACACGGAGGAGAAGAATGGTAGTACATATCAAAATATTTCAAGTATGGTATAAATAAGGATTCACTAGGGGGAAGTCATAGATGACAAACTACATAGGTCTGGCCAAAAATAATGGCTCGTATTTATTTCCATGGACTGTGAAAGATATGAAGAGTTCAAGAACACAATTTGATAGAGAAAATTATTTGATAGAGAAAATTCTCAGCTACAGAACACCATTTTTCAGCATAGTCATTGCCAGTAATGAACAACAGCCTGCATGCCACACTTGTAAAAATCAGCACCAACAGAAGTGACTCACTGTCATTATTGCCATTGCTGAAACACACCAACCTCTGTCTCACTGTGCTTACACCCAATATTTGATTTCCATAAACGTTCAGGAAGCACTGATGAATGTCAGTGGGTGCATTTTTTTTCACATAGAGAAGTTCAATTACACACCCTTGCTTCATATGCACTTCCATGTCACACATCATTTTGTCAGCGTGGCACTCTGCTGCCATCTGTCACACAGCAATAAAACATAATGGAATACTGGTGAAGTTTCAGCCTCTACTGTCATACCAACATTTGTCTCTAACACTGTGGATCAACATAATAAAATCATAGAATTATAGAATCATCAATGTTGGAAAGGACCTCTAAGATCATCCAGTTCAACCATTTACCTATCACCAATATTTCCCACTAAACTATGTCCCTCAGTACCACATCTAAATGTCTCTTGAACACCTTGAGGTTTGAGTGACTCCACCACTTTTGTGGGCAGCCTATTCCAGCTCCTGACCACTCTTTTGTAGAAGTTCCAGCTTGGCGCTCCCCAGCACAACCTTAGGCCATTTCCTCTAATTCTGTCGCTAGTTACGGGGAAGAAGAGGCCTACCTCTCCTCACCACCACCTTCTTTCGGTAGTTGTAGAGAGGCATTACTTTTGGAGCAGCCATATGTAAATAAATTTCTGTGATGTATATCATTTGCTGTACTGTTATTGGTTATGATGCTTCACAACATACAGAAAAGCGTAAAGTGGATAAATGCAGATTAATTCTTAATCAGCCTGTTCTAATCATGTATATTTAACACAATTAGATTCTATAAAAATGCATTTGCAAATTTTGCTGACAAATATGAGAATGTTGTTTCACGTTTGCACAAATATCAAGATTTTTTTTTCTCAGATTTAGCAAGAGTGCAAAGGTAATTAATCTCTTATCCATGTATTTCCAGTGTTCAAACTGCATGATCTTGAATTGTTTTTTTATTTTTTTTCTTCAGATTCTCAGCAATTTTTTACTTGATCTATTACTGATCTCATAGTAACTCACTAACTTGAACAAAATTATGACAAAGTTTCCTGAAAAATGATAGACATGTTGCAAAGAATTGCAATTAAATGAGAAAATAGGATGACCAATAAACAAAAAATAAAATTAAAAACAATGGAAAAAAAGTAGTTTGGAGAAATTGGGAAAATCATTCCTAAAATGTGGCTGTCGCTCAAATTCATTCTTACTCTCATTTTTTCAATACTATTTAACTGTCACTAATGAGCATTTACTGAAAAATAAAACCCAAATACAGCTGTGCACAGTTTTAATTCCTTTCAAATCAACAGTTCTTTGAGATGGGAAAATAAACGTGACCAGTAAGACTGAGGGTTTCGAAGCATTCTAATATACAGTATTACAGAGCACCACCAGCTAGAAGCACCTGTGATTATCATAGACAGCCCTTAGTCTTTTATTATAAAGTTCACTCTTCAGTTTCCCCATGCCCAAGATCTTGCCACATAAACCCAATATCGATGTCAGCAGTAGCAGAATTAAAGCTACTGTCCTTAAGAGAGAATGTCAGAAGCTCAAGAGAGTGGTTCATTATCAATTTAAATTAGCTTTTTCTTTGTCCATCTGTTTACTATTTTTTTTATTGTTCATTTTTATAATTGTTGCTTCTTGATGCTGACTAAAGAGCTCATAGCAAATCACGATTTATTTGTTTGTTTGCTTTTTTAACACGTACAAATAGAAAAAAATGGTAAGAGGAAATGGTGTTGTGGATGAGTACTTCTGTGTGACAGATCAAAATGTTAATGGCCATAACTTCACCACATACTATAATTGCTTGTTTGTTGTGTATCTGCTCTTCATGAAAGGTACTGTTTTTGAAACAAACTTTAATGAGTTTATTTTAAACATACATTGTGTATAACAAAGTTCAAATTAAAATATTTTATATTTTATATATTTTTTAAATAATTTATATTATATTATTTTGAAATAATTTCTTTTTCTCAATCTCATAATTTTGTGAAAATCATTAAAGGCAAAAGACTTGAAGAAACCTTAACAATCTTACAAATCCAACTGGTTGTGTTGGAATGGAATCACTGGTTTGTGAATGGAAAGGTCACACTTAATTGTCAGAGCTCATTTCTTAATATCTCCTAGGTGAGAAATGAATGCTGTGCTATGAATTTTGTTTTTTTTTCTGGGGGGGGGGAAGAGGGGGTTCCACAAACCTGCCCTTGTCTGTGGCTATTGTCTCAATAAAAAATGTAAAAATAAAAATAAATAATACATATAACAACAAAAACAAAAGCATTTTTTTTCCCATTAGCTTTTACATATACTACTTGTGAGAGATTTTTTTCTCTACTCAGCAAAGCCTCATTAGTGACCAGCAAAACATATATTGTGCCTTTTTTGTTTTCAGTTTCTCAGCTGGTTCACCCCAAGAGAAATCTAGTCAAAAGAATAGAAATCAGCTTAAGGGAAATATAATTTACCATTTGTGCAAGAACAATTATTAAAACATACTAATAATTCATTTCATTCAATAAAACGTAAACGTGTATGTAGAGGTGAGTAACAGTTGACTGAAAAATACAGATTAAGAGGTTCAACTGTAATTAGGAAAAAGTCTTCTTTAATTAGAATATTCTTGCAATTATGTAGTTCTGTTTTGTTTTGTTTTTCTGTGTAAACATTTGTTTAAAAATACCTTTCTATTGTAATTTTCCTAAGTTCTCTGTAACTCTGTTATTCAATCTAGTGTTGAAAATTTAAATTTCTCTCTGCCTCATTGTCTTGCAATTCTATCTTTTAACAATTCTCTTTTTTCAGAAAAAAAAATGTATTAAAAATTGCTTTTTTATTGCCAATCTTTTCTCTGACATTATCTGTCTTCTCCTGTACATAAACACATAATAATAATAATCAAAGACCATAAATAAAAACTGTAACTCATGTAACATACATACAGTGAATGGCAAGGAAAACAAATGTCTTATAAACCAGGTGTTTTGAGGAAATTAACTAAAATTGGGGTTTAAAGGTATATAAGATTTAGTTTGTTCAGCCAAGATTGTTACTTAGATCTATAGGAATTACTTAGTAATATACATATACTTAATTTCTATTTTAAAATGTTTTTGAGGTCTATTTTAAAATGAAAGCCTTCCCTCTTGAAATCATACAAGGATAAAATACAGCTTCTACTTATTTCTAGTTACTTTGTTTTCTAGTGAAAATCTTGGGGGAAAAAAATGTTTTTATTCAATAATAGATGCTGATTAAAAAAAAAATACCTTTTTATAAAAGAGATTTGAACTGACTTCTAACTTGCAAAATAAGTTTTGGAATATTTTCAAGAATCCTCAAGCATCATAAGTTATCATTCATACTTTAAAAGTAAGTGAAAAACATAAGTAAAAGGCATCAGTTGTCTGATTCCTTCTGCCTGAAATCGATAAGTTGAAATCCATAATTAATAAGACATCTTAGTTGCTGGTTGGGGGAAGGCTTGATAGATCATTGCTGTAGAATTATTTAAATTACAGTTCAATTTTTGAGTTTATCTGATTATCTGATTAGCAAGTGAGCTCACCCTACAAAGGTAGGTAAAATAAATTTAATGAACTCTCTGTAAAAGATTATCTGAAATATAAAACAAACATTTTAGAATTCTAAAAGAGAAAGAGAAGAAAAGTTGTAATTGAAGGAGCAAATGTGAGTAAACCAGTGAAACACATCAGATTTCACTTCATTGTTAAGTAATAAGCTGAAAGATAAACTATTACAAATAAGCAGTCCAGAAACTATTTTAAACTCGTAATGATGTAACACTGAGAAGTTCACTCATATTTATACTACATATATATACTATATATATTATATATACAAAATATAGATAATATAATTATATTGTCAACACACATTAACATACTTTGGTCATTCTAAAAATAAAACTTAAATTTAATTGACTTTCCTTCTGACACAGCTCTTTGAGTAAAGTCCCTCCATACCATGGAAGCAGAAATTTAGGGAAGTTGTGGGAAGGAATTATTTGGATCTCAATAGAGATTATGGTCACCAAGAAACTACCACTCTATCTTCAGATAATCTTAATTTCTTCATTATTGTCCTGTCATTAAGACGTTAATCAAACAATAACCATGAACTGAAGAATTGCTCAAAATGTCTGTCTCAAAAAAAAAAAAAGAAAAGAAAAAAGAAAAAAAAAAGAAAGGAAAAGAAAAAAGAGAAAAGAAAATAATTTTGCATTTTTTTTCGAGATCTAGGTTAGGTGCATATCACCTATAGCTCTGAAGACAATTATGTTAAATTTACATCACTTTTATCATTCTTTTTAGAGAATGGTATCAAGAATAATGCAGTATTGTAAATCATTCTCTGTTGAACTGCAATTTCTCAGAATTCTATTTCCATAATCTGAAATATCTTATGAGACTTTTCTTAAAACTATTTTTTTTTTTCAAAATAAATAAAGAATAAGAATAAAAATCATAGTAAAAATTCTATGCACAAATGGAGCTAAGCAATTATACTGGTTTCAAACTGATGAGTTGACATCTTGAATTTTCTTATGTATTTTTTCTGCAGAGTATCAAATAAATTCACATTATTAGAATCAAATGATGGTGGACTTTCTGTTTATTCCATTTCATTTAATCCCTTTGTGTTGTGACTGAAATGAACTTACTGGGGGAAAACAAAACTCAGATTAGTGAGCTGTATATCTTGTTCAGAACTTGATGATATTTGGAGATGTTCTCATAAGACTAGTGAATTTTTTTACTCTTGTTTCTTTTCTTGTTGAAGATCTGTGCTCTCTTTTTTAATTATTTTTTTTCTTTTTTTGTAAATTTTGATAACTATCAGATGGACTGAAGACTGCCAAAAAAAGTCAAATATATATATTTTTAGCTAATTTATCACTCATAATGGGCTTTGAAGCAGAAATAGAAATAACAAATAGAAATGAGCATTTAATGTGAAAGCAGTAGAAAGTGAAAATGGCCATGGACACCTCAGTTTCTGAGAAAACTAACTTTTATAAGTTGTGCAACTTCGCGAAGAAATTTTTGCTTTTTTTGCTTTTTTACCACATTATTTAACTTTTAGAGATTAAAATAAGGCCAAAAATCACAAATGGGAAAATTACCACAGATCATGTTGACCCTTAACAAATCTACCATTTTTAGTCATTTTTAGTCATTTTTAGTCATTCTTAGAATATAGGTCTGCTTATGGGGCTTGCTGCCCCTCTCAGCATTAGAATTACTTACTGCTGTTTTCCCCTAAGTGCTTCCCCTTCTCAACTACACTCAACTTTGTATTAAGCATTGCATAGATTTATGTTGCTGCTGTTGTTGCTGCTGGTTTCATTCTTTTTTTTTTTTTTTTTTTTTAATGTGTGATGTAACTCAATTACACATTCTAAACACTATATTCATAAAGTTTTAAGTAGGGATAAGCCAGCCTTTCCTATAGCAAATCTGAAACACAGCTTCAAATATGGCTGAAGTATGTATGCCCTTCAGAATATACAATACTTTTTATGTTTTCAACATACTATTGAATCACAGAGAATGGTTCAGATGGTAAACCAGGACAATTCAGAGCATGCTATACTTATGACCTCTCTAAAGTACATACAAAAATAATGAAGGTGTTGTTAGTAAAGTGCTGAACAAGACTTCTTTCAGAAAGAAGATAAAGTGCTGCCTATCATTTTATACAGCTATGTCAGTGATAACTAGAAACACTGCTTGAAATTCAAGTGTTATCAGATTCATAAAACATCTTGTTTAATGATAATTTTATTTAATTCTTAATTATCCTTAAAGAAAATACATAAATATATACCTTACATAAAATTGAATGCTTTCAGTGATTTCCAAGCACTTAAATCAAATAGAAAACTCTTACTTTAAAAGAAAGAAATAAAAGAAGAAAGGAAGGAAGGAAGGAAGGAAGGAAGGAAGGAAGAAAGGAAAAGGAAGGAAGGAAAGAAAGAAAGAAAGAAAGAAAGAAGGAAAGAAAGAAAGAAAGAAAAAAAGAAGAAAGAAAGAAAAGAAGAAAGAAAGAAAGAAAGAAAGAAAAAAGAAAGAAAGAAAGAAAGAAAGAAGAAAGAAAGAAAGAAAGAAAGAAAGAAAGAAAGAAAGAAAGAAAGAAAGAAAGAAAGAAAGAAAGAAAGAAAGAAAGAAAGAAAAGGCATCTGAACAGCTGAAAGATATCTAGCTGTAAACACTTCCAGACTTCCAGTTTGGACTGTTTGAAAAAATGCGTAATTATAGCCTTGCCAGTGATATTAGAGAGGGACTCTTTCGTTTTTCCGTTCTGAGAAGCCAGGATATTCTATTTCCTACAGTGTTTCCGTAGTATACCATTGCATTTTCCGCAGTATTGTATTGTATTGAATAGAATTGTATTACTATTGTATATTTTCTGTATTGTTGTAGTTTCCATAGTATATTGTTGTATTGTAGAAGGCGCAGGTGGAACTGAATTTGGTGAGGGATGTGAAAAACAATAGGAAGACTTTCCACAAGTACATTGGCCAGAAGAGACAGGTCAAAGTGAGCGTTCCTCTTTTGATAAATGTAAAAGGAGAACTGGCTTCAACGGATGAAGAGAAGGCTGAGGTACTGAATGAGTCCTTTGCCTTGGTCTTCACTGGAGGCCAGGATTCTGGTATTTCTTACATCTTTGAGCCCTGCATCCCTAAACCTCTAGGTGGGATCCTCCCCCACTGTGAGGAAAGAGAAAGTCTGAGACCGCCTCATGAGACTGAATGTGTACAAGTTTACGGGGCTGGATGGTGTGCATCTCAGAGTTCTGAAGGAGCTGGCTGTGGTGGTTGCCAAGCCGCTCTCCATCATGTTTGAAAAGTCATGGCTGTCAGGTGAGGTCCCAGATGACTGGCAGAAGGGCTGGAGGAATCCCAGACGTCCATACAGACTGGAAGGAGCGGTCTTTGAGAGCAGCCCTGCAGAGAAGGACCTGGGGGTCTTGATGGATGAGAAGCTTAACATGAGTCAGCAATGTGTCCTTGCGGCTCAGAAGGCAAATGGTATCCTGGGCTCCATCAGAGAGGGGTGGCCAGCAGGGACAGGGAGGTGATTGTCCCCCTCTACTCTGCTCTCGTGAGGCCCCATCTGGAGTACTGTATCCAGGTGTGGAGCCCCCAGTACAAGAAAGACAGGGAGCTGTTGGAGAGGGTGCAGAGGAGAGCCACAGATGTGATCAGGAGACTGGAGCACCTCCCCTACAAAGACAGGCTGAGGGAGGTGGGCTTGTTCAGCCTGGAGAAAAGATGGCTGCAGGGTGACCTGATTGCAGCCTTTCAGTACCTAAAGGGAGTCTACAAAGAAGAGGGAAGTCAACACTTTGAAAGGGTAGATAAAACAGCAAGGACAAGGGGAAATGGTTTGAAGTTGAGGGAGGAAAGATTTAGGTTGGATGTCAGGGGGAAATTCTTTACAGAGAGAGTGGTGAGGTGCTGGAACAGTTTGGCCAGAGAGGTTGTGGATGTCCCATCCCTGGAGGTGTTCAAGGCCAGACTGGATGGGGCCGTAGGCAGTCTGGTCTAGTATTAAATCCGGAGGTTGGTGGCCCTACCTGTGGTAGGGGGTTTGCTGATTCATGATTTTTGAGGTCCCTTCCAACACTGCCCATTCTGTGATTCCGTGATTCTGTGATTTTTTATACCTTTGTACTAAACTTTTTGTACTAAACTTTGTACTAAACTTTTTTATACCATTGTATTAAACTTAGTGAGTATTAAATAGTGATAGCATTTTTTAAATGTAAAAACATTTAAGAATGTATAGGGATAAATTTAATGCATACAATCATGAATTAACCTAATAAAACAAGATCCACTTTGTCTTTTTCCTAGTCTTCTGACTTGCCTAAGGATTATATGTACTGAAAGTGTTATAACTGCTTTAAGTGTGATCCACATGAACATACAACAATACAAAAATAGAATCTGAGAATCGTTAGGTTGGAAAAGACTTTCGAGATTAATTCCAACAGTCAACCCGACTTACAATCTGACAACCTGAAGTCCATCACAAAAGCATGTGCACTAGTACCATGCCTCTTAAATACCTCTGGAGACGGAGTCTCCAGTATTTCCCTACGCAATCCATTCCAGTATTTACCAGGAAGAAATGAAATAAAATCTTGATAGTTTGATTCTATACCTAAGTAGACAATGAATTGCCATCATTATCTTCGTTTGGATGATGGACACTGAAAGGAGGGAGTTGAGGAGGGAGGCAGGGAGACTGAATGTTTTCAGGAATTTGTATATAGATAAACAGTTTAATTTTTGATTTGCAGGATTTGCCTTTTCCTGTTTATGAAATGTCCTTCTTTACTGCTATTTCTGTGTCTATGTTGTTTTAAACTTTGAAGCAAATGTTTCTTTGTATTGTCAGAGAGATTGGTTTGTCACTGTAAATGTCCACAGTTGGACCCAAAAATGCAGACTTATTAAATAAGAACTGTATAACCTTTAATCTTTTCCACATCTTTATACTAAAGTAACATGTATCATTATAGCAACTTTCCATAGCAATTTGACAGACTACATGTGAACAAAAGCTCCATATACTTTTAAACACAGTTCTGTTACTTTTTAATCCTGCTTTTTTATAAACATAGAGACTCAGAATACCTATTAAAGACATTTGTTTGACATCTTGATATTTTAGCAATACCTCTTCCTTGATTTATTTTTCCTTCTGACCCCAGCTTTGTGCTTAAGTAAGAAGACGGGCTTTAGAATTAGCTATTTTCCTTTTTGTTTTTTTGCAGGTTATTTTGTTTTCTTTTCCAGTAATACTTACCTGCAGTTATTATAGGAAAGGTAAATATATTTGTAATCATATTCTACTTTATAGGCAGTGCATTGCTTACAGAAGATGAGAAGAGAAATTTGTCTATGAATGGCTGGAGAGCACTAAATGAACATTCTTATTTTTCACTGAAAAATAGTGCTCCCTGACATAAACTCTCTTATTCAAACAAGATCATGAAAAGGTCAACACAAACAGAGAAAGTCTTACATTTTATGTAATTGTTTTTATACATACGTAATTTGATTATGCCTATATCACCTGACTATATGTATCCATATACATACGTTGATTTTTTTTTTATACATGTATATATTCCTTTATATTATATATTCTTTTCTTCAGTAAGGTAGAACTTCAGGGCAATTTTTTGCTGACAACTACACAGAAAGATAAAATACCAGCATCCTAAGAACTGTGTTCACTTCTCTCCCCCACTGTAGTACTGCCTATTTCTAGGCAGTACTAAGGTCCACAAGTCCATGGGACCTGATGGGGTGCATCCACGTGTGCTGAGGGAGCTGGCAGAGGTAATTGCCGAACCGCTCTCCATCATTTTTGAGAGGTCTTGGATGACAAGGGAGGTCCCTGAAGACTGGAGGATAGCCAATGTCACTCCAGTCTTCAAAAAGGGCAAGAAGGAAGACCCGGGTAATTATAGGCCTGTCAGCCTCACCTCCGTCCCTGGAAAGGTGATGGAACAGCTTGTGCTGGATACCATCTCCAGCCAACGGGGAGAAAAGGAGGTTATCAGGAATAGTCAGCATGGGTTCACCAAGGGGAGGTCGTGCTCGACCAACCTGGTGGCCTTCTCTGATGCTGTCACATGCTGGGTGGATGGGGGAAGAGCGGTAGATGTAGTCTACCTTGATTTTAGAACGGCATTTGATACTGTCTCCCACGACATCCTTATAACAAAGCTGAGGAAGCGTGGGATAGACGAGTGGACAGTGAGGTGATTGAGAACTGGCTGACTGGCAGAGCGCAGAGGGTCGTCGTTGGTGGTGCAGAGTCTGGCTGGAGATCTGTGACCAGTGGTGTCCCCCAGGGGTTTGTGCTGGGTCCAGTCTTGTTCAACATCTTCATCAATGACCTTGATGAGGGGATAGTGGCCACTCTAAGCAAGTTTGCTGATGATACGAAGTTGGGAGGATTGGCTGACACGCCTGAAGGCTGTGCTGCCATTCAGCGAGACCTGGACAGGCTGGAGAGCTGGGCAGTAAGAAACTGGATGAGGTTCAACAAAAGCAAGTGTAGGGTCTTACACCTAGGGAGGAATAATTGCATGCACCAATACAGGTTGGGGGATGATTTGCTGGAGAGGAGGTCTGCAGAGAGGGACCTGGGCGTCCTGGTGGACGACAGGTTGGCCATGAGCCAGCAGTGTGCCCTCATGGCCAAAAAGGCCAATGGCATTCTGGGGTGCATTAAGAAGAGCGTGTCCAGCAGGTCGAGGGAGGTGATCCTCCCCCTCTACTCTGCCCTGGTAAGGCCTCATCTGGAGTACTGTGTCCAGTTCTGGGCTCCCCAGTACAAAAAAGACAGGGATCCCTTGGAAGGAGTCCAGCGGAGGGCCACAAAGATGGTGAAGGGCCTGGAGCATCTCCCCTGTGAAGAAAGGCTAAGTGAACTGGGTCTGTTTAGCCTTGAGAAAAGACGACTGAGAGGGGACCTGATCCAGATTTATAAATATCTAAGATGTGGCGGCCATAGTGGTGAGGCCAGTCTCTTTTCAGTGGTACGTGGAGACAGGATGAGGGGAAACGGACATAAGCTACAGCATAGGAAGTTTTGCACGAATGTGCGTAAGAACTTCTTCACGGTGAGGTTGACGGAGCACTGGAACAGGCTGCCCAGGGAGGTTGTGGAGTCTCCTTCTCTGGAGATATTCAAGTCTCGCCTGGATGCCTACCTGTGCGACCTGGTGTAGGGAACCTGCTTTGGCAGAGGGGTTGGTCTTGATGATCTCTAGAGGTCCCTTCCAACCTCTACAATTCTGTGATTCTATGATTCTGTGAATGTGAAGGACTTGGGAGTGTTGGTTGATGAAAGACTCAACATGAGCTGGCAACTTGTGCTTGCAGTCAAGAAGGCCAACCTTATTCTGGGTTGCATCAAGAGAAGCATGATTAGAAGGTTGAGGGACAAGATTCTGCCCGTCTACTCTGTTCTCTGGAGCCCTCAACACAATAAGGACATCGAGCTGTTGGAGTGGGTCCAGAGGAGGGCCACAGAGATTATCAGAGGCCTTGAGCACCTCCCCTATAAGGACGGGCTGAGAGACCTTAAGCTCTTCAGCCCGGAGAAGAGAAGCGTCCAGGGGGACCTTACAGTGGCCTTCCAGAACATGAAGGGGGCCTACAGAAAAGCTGGGGAGGAACTTTTTATAACGACAGTTAATGACGGGACAAGGGAAAATTGTTTTAAACCAGAAGTGAGTATATTTACTACGTATCAGGAAGAAATTTTTTACTGTGAAGGTGATGAGACATTGAAAAAGGTTGCCCATCAAGGCTGTAGATAGGAAGCTTTGAAGACCAGGCTGGATGAGGCTCTGGGCAACCTGATCTAGAAGAAGGTGTCCCTGTGAATAGCAGGGGGGTTGGAACTAGATGATCTTCAAGGTCCCTTCCAAGCCAAACCATTCTATGACTCTATGATCTTGAATGCAACAACTAAGGAATGTATTTTGAAATTATGTAGATGAGGAGTAGTGCATTACTGTACAAACTTGAAAAAAAAAAAAAAAGTTTAGAAATTTTAGAATAATAGTATGTATGTAACAGTATAAACTCTAGAATCCATGGAGTTCTATATTGTGATGAGGACTATAACTGTGATTAATTAAAATCCCTTGAGGACATACACTTTTAAAAACATTCATTAATAAAAGAACTCTACTATTGATAAAATAAAACTTCGGAAAATGATATCTCCCTCTTTCCATCCTTATTTGTAAAGTATATAGAACCCTTACATGAACCATATTAAACTTCCATGAAAAAGAAGGATAGACTATACAGAAGGCTGTATTTATGATTTAATTCAACATCACTTTCAAGGAATTATTTCTTCAGTGCCATTGCTACGGGATTTCTTTTGGAGACAATAAGAAACAATGACCTTTCTGACACTAATATACATAATTGATGAAAATTGTCACCATGAATATAAGGCTCAACCTTGTATAATATTACCTCTGCTGAGTTTTTTTTTCCCTTTTTATTAAAATTTTTGTATTTGGAAAGGAGTCAAAGAAATTTTCATGTGTTTCTGGAGCCAATTTTAGGTGACAGTAAAAAATTTTGAAGAAATAATAACAGGTATAAACAAGTATAGAAGTGCAGATAGTGAGAGAATCATACTTCTTTTCTTACTGATTACTTAACTTATGGATATCTGGCTTTGACATAAAAACATCAGGTTAAAAAATTAACAAGCCTGTTTTAATTCTTTAATTACTATTTTTATATAGTATATTTAAAGCAACGGTTAATGGTGCGAGAACTTTCTATTCATCTATTCATCAACTGAACATTTCAGTTCATCATTAGAGATTAGGAAAGGAACAAAGAGGGATACACTATTAAAAAGATTACTTTAACTTAATTTATTCTTAGTATTCATACAGATAAATCTGTAGGATTTCTGAGTGCTGCCATGAAGTGTTAGGCTTCTGAACATATAGGGAATATTAAAATATGCTTAGAAATGAACTGATGCTCTCAGCAATGGAAAAGTGGACTGATTTGGATTTTTTTTTTATCATCTACAACCCTAAAATAACACTTAGCCACAGGAATCTATATATTTCCATCCACTTTATTCAATAAATAACTTTACATACTTGCAGCCTGGTATATCAGAACTATCCATACTTTTTCTAACTAAAATTCTGTATATTAATTAATTTGGACATTATTTGAAAATATCCAGCACCTTTTTTACTTTTAACAACCAAAATAAAGTGCAAATAATGGTGAAATAGAGTAGGAAGCACTTAACAACGACTTTTGTAAATGCTTTGAATAAATAGCCATTTTTTTCCAATGCTGTTTATCAGAATCTCAGACTGAAAGTCTAGACTGAACAGGAGCAATTGCTGAAATTTTTTTAGGAATCCATACTATCAAATGTCCATGAATTTCAGAGGAGTTTAAGTGAAGGTATGAATTCTCTGCTGTAAGGAGAACTCCCTACAGCACACACCCAAGTATAATAGTTGCTTCTCTGACTTTTTGACAACTTGATTATTTTCTACAGTCATTCAGCTAACACAAAATTTAATTTTCATGTACTATGTACTGATATTATTCCTTGTGCAGCTCTGAGTGTTGTCTAAGAATGCTTGGACCTGTGTTCTGTGTTCTGTGTTCCGTATCAGTATACATCCAAATCATAATTAATTTCACTGAAATGTTTACGTTCTTTGTTTTTCTTTTTCACAGAGGAACTACTGCAATCTACTGTTTTGAGGGTCCATTTTGAATAATTTAAACCATTAGGTTTTTCATTTTTTAAAACAAAGGAATCATTTAAAACTTGAAAAAATAAAGCAATCTAAGGCCAGAAGTCAGCTGTTAGGTTTCAACTTTTTATAGTGGTTCAACCTTAGTTATCTAGCATAATGCAACTAGAGATGGTAATCTGATCTACCATCTTTCCTTTGGGATACATCTACTTTCTAAACTGGAAATTACAGACCACATTAGCAGCCTGAGTGGATCTGATACTCTCCTACATTACTGGAAAGGATAAAGAAAGTAGGTCATCCATAATGGTTTACAGTAACAAAACACTGGAAAGAAAGCACTGATTGTCCATGTGTCTTGGTAGCAATTCTGTTCTCTTATAGGAGGCTCAGCTTTGAGTCTTCCCTTTTTGGCTGATAAACAGAATTACACAACAACAGTTGTATGAAGCTCCACTCACTCTAAAGAACAAGGTGAGAATAAAGCAGGAAATAAAAGTATGATCTCCTAAATAAAAAGTAGTTTTTTTGCTTAGTTTTGGATGAAGAATTCGTAACACTTACTTATGAAATGTGTCATGTTTAAATGTTACAATAAATAAATACAGTTAATGACTATTGAAACTAGTCACATCTCATGACTAAAAAGAAGATAATATATCCTCAATGTCAGGCATCATAAATATGAGAAAGTTTAAATGCATTTAACACAACATTAAACATATTTCTTTTGTAGCATGAATTGCAAGAAGAAAGCTGAGAACTGATACAAATGTAGCACCATGAACTACAGAAGAAATCAGTAGCAATGTAGCTAACAAACACCACTTAGTTTACAAAATAATAATAATAATAATAATAATTCTGAAGATTAATGAAGATTAATTATATCAGCCAGAAGGAAAAAGTGTTGTAGAACTTCACTGGCCTGAATCAGTATCCTGCACGCTTCTGCTTGGAGAGAAGTATTATTTTTCAAAGTCCTAAAGTGCACAGTTTTTTGGTAAACAGAAAGATCAGAATCATATTTGTCTTTTTCTTTCTTCGTAAGTTCATTTGTTCTCAGAGGTAGAGTGTACAGTATTTAAAAATAGATACTTATGTACTCAGAGCTGGATTCAGTTCTCCAAACAGAGGCATCTGTCAAAATTGGTGATGCTCTTGGGCATTCTGTATCATCCTCAGCTGCTTCTTCATGAGAACATGAGATACTTGTGAATCTACTTTTTGTTCTACTCCATATAGATGCTCAGGGATCTAAAATGTACTAAATAGTTACAGTCAGACTAGTGAACTGAACACTAGGTGTCTTAAAAGTGAGTTGAATGTCTTTTTTGACTTCTTAAACTATACTGAACAGCTTCACTACCGACTTCATTGATATGAAGGAATTTGTCTGTCAATCTATATATTTATGTTGTTTTTGCTGTTGTTAGTGTTTAAGCTTTTGTTTGTGTGTTATCTGAGATTAAATAATCTCAATCTAATAATCTTAATTCAATATTTCAGTGTTATCTAGTGATATGGCATTTTTGTTTTTACTTTTCTACTTTGCTAAATTTGTTCTAAACTAAAGACAACCCATATGCTCACAGGACAAAATCTGATGATGTTAGATATAGCTTGAGGCATTCCACATGATCTCTGTGAAAACTTGAATGTACTAGAGATCTTGTGTCACATCCATAATATGTCATTTGGCTTTATACAGTTTTGTGTGGATAACTTATTTGATCTTAGATAACTATGATTTGAAATTAGTTAGACTTTTATCTGATGTGTAGTATCCTCTTATATGAACAGAACCTTTTAACCTAAAGGCTTCTTCAAATAAAAGGGAAAGACTTTGCCTGTTGAAAGTCTAGAATCATGAAATATCATGATATTCATTCATGTAATTCATTCACTAAACAATTTCTAAGAGCATAGCTTCATATTAAAATACAGAGAAACGTTGTAGTCACTATTTATAATGGATACTATATCTGGATAGCCATATCCAGAATGTATAATTAATCACAAAATGCATACTATGCAATGGTATATTAAATATCCATTTCAAGGGGTCTTGAGGGAACAACACTGGTTTTGACAGAAGATAAGTAAGACTGAAACTCGCTGGGGGTCTTTGGTTACCTTCAATTAATATTCCTTGAAGCAAACTAGCCACAGAGTCATGTACATTCTATGTACCTAACTTTGTTCTTTTCCACGATTGCACATTCAAGGAAAAAAGAGTCCAGCCTTTGTTTTGAATCTCATTTTGATTATTTCAGGAGTGTGATTGCTCTCTGTTCTCTCTTCAGGAAGTTTTAATCTTAATATTTCCTAGATGAAGAAATATGTATTGTCTGTTAATGAAATACATCTTATAAGTTTATCATTGTTATTAAGCAGAAACTTGCACAAAACATTACCAGCACTTTTTGCCCAATGGCCAAATTTCTCTTTTGGAGGAAAATTTTTCTTCAGTTATTATCACAATCTGACACATTTCCAACATTTCAGTTTCAGCATTCTCCACTGTGGCAACTCCACGTAACTGAGCTGTTGTGAACAACAGTTAAAATAAATAAATGAATGAATGAATGAATAAATCAGAATGTGTTTATAAGTTTTATTTAATTTGAAAGACTAGATAGATGAAAAATTTCTCCTTACAAGGTCAAATTCAGGCTGCAAGGATCTTTTGCCAGAATATCTTTTCATGTCTTTCATAGGACACATTTACAAGGCTTTAAGCCTTGACCTTGAAGGAGATGCAAAAATTGGAAAAAGCAAGTATAAATCCTAAAGTTCCTGTGAAAGTTTGACTTGGATAAAAGCTATATATATATTTGCTTTTTGATATTTTTTGCTCCATTTATTTGTTTGTGGTTGCATAAATAGTTTTGTTCCTGGACCACAGATTTCAAAGTCAATTTTGGATAGAGTGAGTGAAATTAAATTCATATTCACTGAAGATGTAGGGTCCATATAGTATATCTGTGACTACATGTGGCTTATTTCATTTATCACTACTTGAGATCATAGAATATGATAGAATGGCCTGGGTTGAAAAGGACCACAATGATCATGTAGTTTCAAACCTTCTGCTATGTGCAGGGTCACCAACCACTAGACCAGGCTGCACAGAGCCACATCCAGCCTGGCCGTGAATGCCTCCAGGGATGGGGCACCGACAACCTCCTTGGGTAATCTGTTCCAATGAGTCACCACCCTCTGTGTGAAAAACTTCCTCCTAATATCTAACCTAAACCTCCCCTGTCTCAGTTTAAGAACATTCCCCCTTGTCCTATCACTATCCACACTTGTAAACAGCCATTCCCCCTCCTGTTTATGTGCTCCCTTCAAGTACTGGAAGGCCACAATGAGGTCTTCCCAGAGCCTTCTTTTCTCCAAGCTAAACAATCCCAGTTCCCTCAACCTTTCCTCATAGGAGAGGTGCTCCAGCCTCTCATCATCTCAGTGGCCCTCCTCTGGACCCATTCCAAGAGCTCCACATCCTTCCTGTACTGGGGGCCCCAGGCCTGGATGCAGTACTCCAGATGGGGCCTCACAAGAACCCCCGAGTTGAGAGAGAAAATCACCTCTCTCTCCCTGTTGGCCACCCCTTTTTTAATGCAGCCCAGAACACTTCCGGGCTGCAAGTGCATACTGCTGGCTCATGTCCAGCTACTTGTCCACCAGTACCCCCAAGTCCTTCTCTGCAGGGCTGCTCTCAAGGAGATCTTCCCCCAGTTTGTATGAATACCTGGGATTACCCTGACAGAACTGCAGCACCCCGCTCAGCTTGGTGTTATCTACAAACTTGCTGAGGGTGCACTCGATTCAATTGTCTGTGTCATTGATAAAGATTTTGAAGAGCACAGGTCCCAAGACTGTCCCTTGGGGGACATTGCTTGCAACCGGCCACCACTCTGACATAGAATAATTGATCAGAACCCTTTGGCTGCAACAAACCAACCAGTTCTTAATCCATCAAATAGTCCATCTTTCAAATCCATACCTCTCTAATTTAGAGAGAAGGATGTGATGAGGGGCCATGTTCAAGGCTTCTCAGAAGTTCAGGTAGATGGTATCCATCATCCTTCCCCCATCCACTAATGCTGTCATTGCATCATAGAAGGCCACCAGATTGGTCAGGCAAGATTTGCCCTTGGTGAAGCCATGCTGGCTGTCTCAAATCACCTCTTTATCTCGTATGTGCCTTAACATAGCTTCCAGGAGGATCTGCTCCACGATCTTCCCAGGCACAGAAGTGAGGCTCACTGGCCTGTAATTGCCCAGTCTTCCTTTCTCCCTTTCTTAAAAATGGGAGTAACATTTCCCTTTTTCCAGTCACCGGGGTCTTCACCAGACCATGATTTTTCAAATATGATGGAGAGTGACTTGGCAACCACATCAGCTATCTCCTTCAGAACCCTAGGATGGATATAATCTGGCTCCATGGACTTATACACATTCCATTTCATGAGGAGGACTCAGACTTGTTCTGCCATTACAGTGGGACAGAAACCACTCCCTTCACACTCACCTAGAGGTTCAGGGTTCACCGTCAGACATGGGAAGCCTAACCACTTGTGAATGCTGAGGCTTTTGCATTCATTGAGTACATCAGCTTTTTCTATGTCTGAGGAAGCCAGCTCCCCATTACCTTTCATCAGAGGGGGAACACTCTCCTTAGCCTGTCTCCTACTGCCTATGTACCTGTAGAACCCCTACTGGTTATCTTTCATGTCCTTTGACAAGTTCAGCTCCATCTACTCCATCTAAGCCTTGCCTTTCCTAATCCTATCTCTACACACACGGACAACAGTCCTGTATTCCTCCCAGAGTTCACAACCCTGCTTCCACTTTCTGCACATTTCCCTCTTTTCTCTCAGTTTAAGCTACAGGTCCTTGCACAGCCATGACTGTTGCCTGCCTCCCCTGCAGGACTTCTGCTGGGGGATGGATAGCTGTTGTACTCCCAGAAGGGTGTCCTTAAAGAGCCTCTGTCTCTGTTCTGTGCCTATGCCCTTAAGGACAGTTTCTCATGGGAAACTGTCACACAATTTCTGAGCCATCCACAAAGCTGACCTATGGTGGATCTTTATGCCCTTGCAGAACATCAAGTGAAGGCATCTAAGTTAATATCAAATGCAATACACACAAATAACAGAGCCAGACTCTACATTCATCATCTAACCAGGGTAAGACTCAGTTGTCCAAAAATGAATGTCTAGTACAATTTTAAATTCCCTCAGACATCCTATCTACTGATTCTGACAGATTACAGATCTCTGTCACACCTGCCAGCTCCTGGTTTGAGTTACTGTTTTGACTAGCTTATTGATTACTGCAAATAACAATAGTTGGCATCTTAAATGCCACAAAATACATATATCTAGACAATTTAATTAAGTGCATAATCTAGAAAGGCTTTCAGCTCAATTTAAAATAAATGCAATTTAACAGCTGATTGGAAACAACAGTCCCAAACCTGAGTGCCTACTAGCTCTGTTAAAAATTTTGGGTACTTCTAATTCCTACTGCAGATGAATTAATAGTTTTTTATATGACAAATTTATTTTTAACAGCCCTGTGCATGGCTGCATGTAAATGCATGGGATTGAAAATCTGAATCGAGCACTAGAACTCTTCAAGGTAGAATTGTAGAGACTTAGATGATCCATAAATACCTGCATTTGAGATATCTCTACTGAAATGTCTACATCTAAATCTCTGTAGGCCTGCTGCTATATAACGAAACAACTGAATTTTGCCTCTGATACTCCAGAGTGACTAGACAAAAAATAATCATAGAAATTTATATATATATATAAATGTCAAAGAATTTGTCAATAGTAGGGCAGCCTTGTTAGCCTAATATGTTCAGAAGGCAGTTGTACATTATACATTGCAGAGAGGTAGCAAGTTTACACATTTTAGACGAGTGCTGCAATGTTCACAAGACACACTAGAGTAACAGAATTTCTGGTTTACAGCTGAAAGCAATACAGCAACAGGGAGACACAGAAGCTCAAAATCCCAGCATGTCAGAGCATTCTCAGTTTTGCTCCTTTCAATTCTAGGATTACAATTAGAAGATTTAGGTTAGGATAAAACGAAGCACAGGGATGTGATTGCTAAAAAAAAAAAAAAAAAAAAAAAAAAAATTGTTCTGGACCTTTACTGTTTCATTGATAAATTCATCAAGTTGAAAACAGGTCATAAAAGTTTTGTCATATCAGGAGATGTATTTAGCCTTTCATTTCACACAGCTCTTTATTTTTATTTATTTGAAAGTGAGTAAAGACTATTCATTATGCTTTATAATTGTATTTATATTGATCTTATAGTAAAGCAGCAACTTCATCATATCTATGGGCAGCCTGTTCTGATGCTTAACTGCAGTTTTAGGGAATAAATTTTTCCCTATATCTACCACCGCCCATGGCACAATTTTCTTTGTTTTAGTCTGTCCACGCTCAGTCGAGTTAGAGAGCTCTCTTAGTTTCTTATAGCATCAGAATAGTTCTCCTTTATTGTGTTCAACATACATTTTATATGCCATTCACTTACAAACAAGAAGTTCCTGTTCCTCTAATAGTTCCTCTAATCAGTTAATTGGCCCTAGCTTCCCCCAAACAGTGATAAAGGATGAAAGGTTTCTCACTTGTGACAAGATTAACAGCGCATACAGAAGGACCTCCTGTTTATCCTCAGACTCCCTTTGCTCTTTGTCTTACATTCCAGTCTCCCAAAGCTTCACAGTGATAGGGTCTATCAAGGAGTCTGATAAGCATTTTGGTGACTCACTCACAGTTACATCTTTCCCCACCTTAGTCTAAGAGACTGATATACTCAGGGATTTCTAGGTTAAAAATACCACATCTTCAAAAGTACATTTTTTTTCATGTACTTCTAATTGAAGTACAGAATTATAGAATGACTTAGGTTGTAAGGAACCTTAAGGATCACCTAGTTCCAACTCCTGTGACATGGCAAGCAAGGTTGCAAACTGCTAGATCAAGCACTACTAGATCAGCTTGCCCATGGTCCCATTCAACCAGGCCTTGAACTCCTCCAGGGATGGGGCAGCTACAGCCTCTTTGGGCAGCCAGTTCCCATGCTTCATCACCTTACCTGTGAAAAACTTCCCCATGACATCTAATCTAAATTCACCTTCCCTTAGTTTAAAGCCCTTCCCACTTTTCCTATCACTATTCACCCATTCAAAACATTGATTACCTTCCTGTTTATAATCTATCTTTAAATACTGGAAGTCTGTAATGAGGTCTCCTGAGATGCTTCTCATCTCCAAACAGAACAAGCCAAACTCTGTCTGTCTTCATAGGAGAGGTGTTCCAATCCTCTCATCATCCTGGTGGTCCTCCTTTGGACCTTCTCTAAAAGCTTTATATCTTTCCTATGCGGAGGGTCCCAGGCCTGGAATCAGTACTCCAGATTGGGCCTCATGAGGGAACAGTAGAGAAAGACAATCACCTCACTGTCCCTGCTGATGAGTTTGATGCATCCCAGGATATAGTTGGCCTTCTGGGTTGCAAGTGCACACTGCTGTCTCATGGCAAGTCTTTTATCTACCAAGGACCCGTAAGTCCTTCTTGGCAGGATTACTCTCAAAGAATTTTTCTCCTAGTCTATATACATACATGGGATTTCCCCGACCCAAGTTGCACTTTGCTCTGTTGAACCTCATTAGGTTTGAACCTAATTGAACCATTCATGTTTATCAAGATCCCTCTGGATTGCATCCCTTCCTTCTGTCATACCAACTGTACCACTCAGCTTGGTGTCATCAGAAAATTTGCTGAGGATGCATTTGATCCCTTCATGTATATCTCTGATAAAGATGTTTAAGTGTATCCGTCCCAAGACAGATCCCTGGAGGACATCACTTGTCGCTAGCCTCTACCTGGACATACATTGACCACATCCCTTTGATTGTGATTTAGCAACCAATTCCTTATTCACCAAATACTTCACTCTTTAAACCCATGCCTTTCCAAATTAGATGTGATGCAAATGAATGCCAAGAAATGGTGATACATGTTTTCTTAACTAAAGGAGTTGGGTTAATATAGCATATGCCATCTGAACAAACATTAAAGCCATCTGGAAGAACCACCTCCGCATAAATACATACATACATACATACATACATACATACATACATAAAATGAAATAATAAAAAAATCAAGACACATTAGACTATGAAAATCACAAGCCATTATTTTGAGCTCAAATGCCCAATCTAAATTTTTCCTGGGAAATTCCCTCCTTAAACGTATGCATTCAGGTGTCTATGTGAGGCATATATACCCCTCTATGTACAGCATAATTTACTGAAAGGTCTTAAGAGCACTTAGGATATGCCTACAGAGTTTTTTGCATATATGCCCCAGGTTCCTCTGGATAGGTCTCAGATGTGCTGCTTGTGATCTAATCTATCAGCTGTAGTCACTTATCTTTTAAATTGGCTAGCTAAGGTCCAGTTGTTTCTACAATATGACAAGAGTAGACGAGCTCCTACAAAGAAGATGCTACTGATGTTTTAATGCCTATTCTTCAAGGTAGAACAAAAACGCAATGTTTTCCATTCATAATGTTTGTTGCTGTCTGAGGCAGTAAAAAAAATACTGAGTTGTTAGATGAACTCTAAACAGTGTCTCTTTTTCTGCAGATCTAACACTTGTGTTAGATATGCAATTCAAATCTTCGTCTTTTTAAGATCAATGCCATAGAATATTCTTTTGTACCTTCACTTTTTTTTTTCTTTGAAAGAACCGATTACTAGATGTTGCTCCCTATCCTTAATTTAATATCCCATCAACTTTTAAGATGAGATGAACATTCAGATGTCCAGTCTTGTTTACCCATGTTATGATTTCTCCTAATTATTATTTTTTTTTTCTGCCTCAGTGTACTCATCAAAACCCAAGATTTCTGTATCCTTTTGTAACAGCAGCAAAGGGGCTTCAGATGCACAACCATCAATCCGGTCACCATCAGATCTGAAAACACAGGTGTCTGGCTTCTTTTTATGACAACATTGGTGATTTCAGAAATAAATAATAGTTAATACTTGACTCTTTATGGTAGATTAAATTTCTTGCTTTAAAATGCATTTTTGCTGCTTGAATTGTTTTGCTGAATTGCATACATGTTCAACAGCTTCCTTTATGAAGCCAGGCATCCCTACAGCTGTTTTTATCATAAAAATACCTGCTACCAAGAGTTTTTACCTCCTGTAATCATCCTTAATGTATCACACATTTTATAGGGGTAGGATAAGTATAGTTTGTATGTGATTGTGAAAATCCTTCTTTGTTTTTTGGCTCAAAGCTTGCTTCCTGAGGTATTTCTTGTGATAAGACTGATTGATTTGTAGAGGAGGCAAGTGATGGGTGCTACCATGTGACAATCCATATCACTTTGTGGACATTTGAAAGCCCCTTCCTCCACAGCTGCTTGCCTCCGGAAGAGAGTGCTCAGGAGTGTTTACTGGTGGAAGATCTGGCCTGTGACTACATAGTTCCAGCTTGGTACGGGAAAACTAGGGAATGATACCATCGGGTCCTGTGAAAAACAGGATGCAGATGGGCATCCCTGCTCCCTCTTATCTGCTGACAAGGCCCGGAAGGTGGGAACATAGGAGTTTCTGCTGAGATCCCAGTGCCAGAAGCTGCCACTCAAGGAGAGCTGACTCAACCGCTTTGGATTTGAGCTGTCACTCCAAAGACAGCTGACTCAACCACTTTGGAACCATTGAAAAGGGGCCATCATTGCCATGGTCACTGTTGCCATCGTCATTGTCAACAGAACAACAATGCCGGATGACCCACCACTACTGAAGATCAACGACTGAACTATGAACCACACTGGATCCATGATGGTGACTATCTCCCTCTTGCTTCCTATCAAGACTCCTTACTTCTTCTTTCCTATCTTTTCTATCATCCTCCTTCCCTTCTCCATTACCCTAATTCATAATATCATCTGTTCTCCCTTTCCCCATCTCCCTAATTAAGATTTGTAATAAACTGGTTGGACCAACATTTGAACCATTGTTTCTTAATCTCATGCCAGGTATATTAAAAGAACCTCATCTCCCTCCTATAAATCGGAGTGAGACAGTGATCAGGGTAGCAAAATGTAAAATATTTCTTGTTCCCAAATGCTTGGATATTAGAGATCTTAAGCAGGTAACTGATGGGTAAATAAAATGCATTAGAAACTGCAGAAGTAATTAACTGCTGTCTACTGCTACGACGTAGAAACACCAAACCTTGAATACAAGCAGAGCTGTTATCGACTGGTCTCTGCTGTCAATGCATTTCTGTCTTCTCACTTTTTTATTTTGAAGTTTTTATTTTGAAACTCTTAACTTTTGGATTCATATAAACACACTGCAGGTTAAGACAAGCAAATTATCTTATTTTTATTCACATGATTTTGCTTAATAAAATACAAAACTAATTATAACTTTTGATAAAATTATTTTTAAGTTTCTCTAAATAATATCTATGATGTAGCTATTGTGGTTTTGGTTGTTGCCTTCTTCCATTTGTTTGATTATAGTAATGGGGCACTAAATTAAGATGATATAGCATATGCCAGAAGTTTGATGCCTAAAGTGGTAAGGCCAATATGAAAAAAATGCAAACATAAAAAACAATGTCATATTCTAGAAGAAAATGTATTGATTTCTGTTGAGGCTTGTACATCCAAATGGAATAGGAAGTCACTCAAATGACTTGATTATGAATAAAAAGTAATGCAAAGAGATATACTATTCAGCAGAACACTGTGGATATCAATATTCAAGATAAAGTGAAAGCCTGATTTTATTTGTGAAATGTATATTTTTCTATTTTTCTAGCAGTAATATTTCATTCATTCTTTTCCACAACAGTAGTGCTAGTATTTATCATGTCTTTTCTTGATTATGTTTGTAAAGGGAGATTCCTTTTAATCACAAAAACAAGAATACTTAGAAGATTGTGTTTACTCAGTAAAGTAAATCTATTTTATTCTGGACTTCTACAGTCACTTTTATTACGAGCATAAGCACTATTATGCATGTTAATTTTAATGTTTATACAAACCATTTGTCTGTTATTAGGATACATAAATTAGATGTCAAGGTACCTGGGATAGAGAAGAGGAACCTTAAACCATACGAATTCTAAATCATCTGAAAAGCAGAGAGATATGCTTAGAGAATCACTACATCTGCAAGCTCAATAGGATATACCAAAAGACTAGGATAACCAAAATTATATTAATTTTATCTTGATAATATTCCTTATTATTTGCAGGGTAGCCCCAGTAGGATAGGCCCAAAGGTGATTTCTCATTTAGGACTTCACCGTTTTTCAAAGTGCTTCATACTGGAAAAATATTCCTCCATAGTATTACTCTGGATTCACTCTGTTCTACTCTTTCCAAGTCATTTCTGCCAGAGGTTTACCTGGACTGTATTTTGTCTAAACTTTTGTCTGTTCTTATTAGTAATTCATATGGACAATATCCGTGAAAATGGCAATTATGCAGCAGTGTACTCCATCAGGGACAAAAGAAATATGTAAATGCCAGTTTGATCACTCTTAGTTCCAAAGTCTAACCAATCTAAACTCTGAGAGGTATCAATATTTAAAACAATGCATAGTGATTCACAGCACTGTTCTTGATGTTTTTAACCTGGTTTTCAAGATTCTTTCTAATTATACAAAGAGACTTCCAGATGGTTAACTAAAATAAAAAGACAACAACAGAATAATAATAAAAAAAAAAAAAATGCAGCACATGCTAATTATATCTGTGCCAGTTTGAAAATCAGGTCATTTATCCAAATTGCTAAGGTATGCTCAGCAACATATATCAGCAGTTGTAAAGTTTTGGTACTGACATACTGAGACTAAAGCCATAAAAGACAGAACTTAAGGCAGAAAACAGTAAAGAAGTAACACAAAAATAAATGAAAACAAAGGTAAGGTGAGAAATTATAGTTTAAACTGAGGATCAGATTTTAGTCCCTATTGGACATGGGAAAAGATGAGATAAAGTTTGGATGTCATGTTAAAACATGAATTGCTAACTGGTAGTGTAAGTCAACTTGAATTTTTCACAGTTGGATACTGATGTGGATTAGGAACTGGAGAAGACAAGAAATTATGCAATTGGAGAGAAAAACAGCAACAACAACAAACAATGAAAGGACAATTCCTAAATTCTAAGTCCAGTAAAATTGTAGGAAATCAAATCATCAGGAAGAAAAAAGCAAAACAAATGATTAAGTATCATAACAAAAACAAACAAACAAACAAACAAACAAAAGAATAAAAAGCATAATTAAAAATGAAAAATAAAATAATCATTATTAACACATCAAAGCTAACTGTTATATTCTCATATTATGAAAGATCTTTGTGGATATTTGTGAAAATTAAATAGAAGAAATAGAAATATGTTAAAATAGATGGGAAGAGCTCTTCAAAGACCCTCAGCATGCCTTACTTTTCTCAGTAGCAGACTAAGTGATTTTATATTCACATTAACAAGGATGCAATAAAGAAATCTAAAGAATAATCTGCAATCAAGTTACTAAAAAATAACAAGGTTAGTAGAAGCAATCAAATTGTAGTGAGCACCTAAAAGCGCCTTCTGCTATTTAGCACTACTAAATGAGAAAGGGCTAGGATAACAAGAATGAACAGATGGAGCTGTGTCTATGTAGTTCATTAAACGCAATATTACTAATGCTAGTAGTATGCTGCAGGCTAACTCTGTAAGGCTTCAGGATAAGCTTAGATGTTTATTTTGTGTCTGTGTTTAATTGGGACCTTTTTTCTAGCATGTTTGGCTGCAACAACCATTGTCTAATGACTAAGAAATTAGGTAATTAGTAATTAAGTAAAACCAAACACATTTTAGTATAGCTTCTTGTGTGAGATGATTTTCCAATTGCTACATTTTTTTAATAGGTAGCTATACAATATACACTAACTGTGTATATATAGTATAGAAGCAGTATACAAACATTTATTCTGTGTAAAATGAACTTACTACAAACTTAGAATTAAAATAATAATAATAATAATAATATTATATAATAATAATATATAATATAATATAATAATAATATATATTATATATAATATAATATAATATAATATATAATATAATATAATATAATTATTATTATTATTATTAAAGGCCTACAAAACATTTAAGAGCAGTGCAGACTTGAGATTGTATGACAGCATAAACCTTGAAAGTATGTCTTGATACCAAGCCCCAGGTCTATAAACTAATGGCCAATTCAATTATTTGATTACTTGTCATTAGATAAATCTAACCTTTAAAGCTGAATAAAGCTCTGTGAAGTGAAGAAAAGTGGAACCATGGGCAAGAAGCACTCCCCAGTAGTGTCATACTCTCCTGGGCAATTCAGTGTAACACACCTACTAAGCCTTAGGAATTAACAGCCGATCTCACTTTTGTTGCTAGCTTTCTTACCTCAGTTCTGTGAGTGCTACAAAGTAACATCTTCAATTTCTAAAGTTTTTCTCTCCAGATGATTTTCCTTTATTGTTTTAGGAAAAGGAAACAAGAGAGGAAAGAAAATATGTCTTATTGCCTAGTATCTCAGTGTCCAGATCATCTATTAGAAAAGAAGAATGCTTACACAGGGTCACGACCTTATCTGTTTCTCACACTGTCCTACCAACAAGTGCACAGGAAGCTGGGAGGGGATACAGCCAGAACAGATGAACAAAACTGACCAAAGGGATATTTCGTACCATGTGACATCATGCTCAGCAATGAAAACTGTGGAAAACAATGAGGAGAAGGGACATTCTGTGTTATGGTGTTTCTTTTCCCAAGTAGCCATAATAGGTTATGAAGCTTTGATTTCATGAAAATGGTTAAATATCTGTCTGCTGATTGGAAGTAGTGAATAAATTTCTTAATTTGTTTTACTTGTACTTACACCTTTTTCTTTACCTAATAAACTGTCTTTGTCTCGACCCATGAGTTACCTCACTTTTATCTTTCCATTTCTCTTTCCCATTAGGTATAGGAGGAATTAGTAAGCAACTGTGTGGTGTTTAGTTGCCTGCCAGTGTTAAATCATAATTGTTCAAAGCTGGTGGACAATGTGGATCACTTGTGGTGTACACACATTAATTTTCCTCATGATAGCTATATACTGTTCCTCTCCTCTAGGACATGAAATTTCATTGGTAAACTTTACTAAATTCCACATAGATCATTTGACAGAGCTCAAACTTCTGACTTCCAACACACCCTGGCTAGGCATGAGCTTGTCAGCTAAAAATGTGGGATTTTTTCCATTGAAACTGACATAGACAAATATATACAGATAAAACAAACAAACAAACAAATACCATTCCCTTTACTCATCCTTATCCTAACACCAACATTATGTACTGTGAGATAGAAATGCTAGAAATGTAACAAGTTTCAAGCAGTTTCACACATAAGCACACAAATCTCTCACAAGAATTAATCATTTTTAAGCACTTGCACTGTTTCCTCATGCTTACTTCTGAGAATTTAAATCATTATACTATGTTCAGCCAGAAGCTAGAAGAAAATGTGATGTGAGTCAAAAGACTCTTTCTCCTCTCTTATTAATACAGATTTTTTTTTTTTTTTATTTATTTTTATTTTTTTTGTAATGCACCTGGTTTTGTTAGTTATTAGTCATGGAGATTAGTCATGGAGGAATTCAAATAATTTTTTCTTAGGTAAATATTTGCCGGGGGAATATGAATAGCATTAATCTCAACTCACCTGGCAAGACCAGTACAAACATACTTCTAATGAGACTGTACTTGTTTATTTACATCTTTTCAGTTGTGACAAAGTAACTAGGAGGAACTTAAGTTTGAAAGTAGAGAATGGAATCTAAAGTCCACATTCAGGGTTTTTTTTTAATTTCTATTGCTCATAGAAACAATTAATGATTCAAAAATATTCATCAGTTCCTCACAAATCATCCTCACTGAAGAACCACAATGAAACTGAATAGAACAGGTAAGATTATGTGTCAGTAAATAAAATAGACTAGGGTATCATATCAATACATTTACTTATCTTTATTTCCCAAAATAGTATGTCTTTATTTATACCAACTCTCAGGCCAAGACTATAAAAAAGGGATATGCAATGTGTAAACAGATTTATTGCTTACTATGCTCAAGCCTAGCTGAACAAGTTTTCCTTTTTAATTTAGACTGATTGGGAAGCTGGACTAACTTTCAGTAACTGTATAAAAAACTGTCTGATACAGTCACTGCCCACTGTGATACAACTAGCTCATTCACAGCTCTTTCCTACCATTTTGGATGCCTTAGGGCATACTGGCCATCTCATCCTGGTGCCACACCAATGATTTCTGCAACAGTCTCCATCAGAATTGCAGTCATATATGTTAGAGTCTAAACTACCCCTATGCTTAGGTAGATGAAGTAAGCTTCTGATCTTTATTGACTATACTGAGAATTCAAATATCTAACTCTCATTACATTTCCATGTAGACACACTTAGATCATAGAATGGTCTGGGTTTGAAAAGGACCTCAATGATCATGTAGTTTCAACCCCCCTGCTATATGCAGGGTCACCAACCACTAGAACAGGCTGCACAGAGCCACATCCAGCCTGGCCTCCAATGCCACCAGGGATGGATCATCCACAATCTCTCTGGGCAACCTGTTCCAGTGTGTCACCACTGTCTGAGTAAAAAACTTCTTCCTAATTTCTAACCTAAGCCTCCCGTCTCAGTTTAGGACCATTCCCCCTTGTCCTATTACTATCCACCCTCGTAAACAGTGTTTCCTCCTCCTATTTATACGCTCCCTTCAAGTATTGGAAGGCCACAATGAGGTCTCCCTGGAGCCTTCTCTTCTCCAAGCTAAACAATCCCAGTTCTTTCAAGCTTTCATAGGAGAGGTGCTGCAGCCCCTCTGATCATCTTAGTGGCCCTCCTCTGAACTCACTCCAAGAGCTCCACATCCTTCCTGTACTGGGGGCACCAGGCCTGGATGCAATACTCCAGATGGGGCCTCACAAGAGCTGAGTAGAGGGGGATAATCACTTCCCCCTTCCTGCTGGCCACTCCTCCTCTTTTAATGCAGCCCAGGATATAGTTGGCCTTCCGGGCTACACGCATACAACTGCTGGCTCATGTCCAGCCTCTTGTCCCAAAGTCCTCTGCAGGGCTGCTCTCAAGGAGATCTTTACTCAGTCTGTATAAACACCTGGGATTGTCCTGGCCCAAGTGCAGCACCTTGCAATTGACCTTGTTGAACGTCATTAGTTTCACATGGGCCCACTTCTCCAGCCTACCTATGTCCCTCTACATGGCTTCCCTTCCCTCTATTGTACTGACCACACCACTCAGCTTGGTGTAGTCTGCAAGCTTGCTGAGAGTGCACTCAGTGCCATCATTTATGTCATTGATGAAGATGTTGAAGAACATTGATCCCAAGACCAGCCCTTGGGGGACACCACTTGTAACCAGCCTCCACCCTGACATAGAACCATTAATCACAGCCCTTTGGCTGCATCCAGACGACCAATTCTTAATACACCAAATAGTTCATCCTTCAAATCCATATTTCTCCAATTTAGAGAGAAGGATGTGGTGAGAGACCATGTCAAAGGCTTTTCAGAAGTCCAGAAATGTCATGTTTAGTTGTCTAAACATGAGCTGAATTCCAAACATAGTTTTAATTCCTTCTTTCACCAAGTCAGTCAAAACAACACTTTATGAAATGTCTCCACCCATGTGATACTAGTCTAGTATACTGTTAAAGATTTTCAGTCATGTAGAAGCTATAGTGTTGACAGACTTGTTTGTGCACATGCTTTGTAGTGTAGACTTTGATGATTTGTTGTCAGGGACTTATCTCGAGATCTGTCTGTATCCGTGACAGGGAGACAGCAGGCCCACATGCCCACTGGCCCAGAAAAGAAGGAGAGAGAGAGAGAGAAAAAAATATATATATAGCCATAAACAGTTTATGGGCTGATTTGGCCTGGTTCCATGACTAATGGGTCTGGGGACCTGTGGACCCACACCCTAGGAAAGGGGAAAATGTGGAAAGGTAGGGAGATAGTAGATGGGTCTAAAAACAGAACAATGACAATGATCTGAGGAGGAAGGTTAATTTACTAAATACAATATTGGAATGCAAGATAACACAACACAATACAACTGAAATTGAGGCCAACAAATCAAGCAAAATGAGAGAGTATCTGAAGGCCTTACTCTAAAACTGCAGGTGAAAAAAAAAAAGAAGTCAGGGCAGTGAAAAAAGAGAGGGTCTCATGATCTGCAAGGAGCTCCAGTTTTTCTCTCTGAGACCACAGTCTCCTGGGGAATGCAGGTCCTCCTCCCCACCTCCAAGAACCAGGCACTCAGAAACTGGCAGTCCACAGAACTGGAGCTTTAACTCTTTAACTCCCAGTGCTTTACATGACGTTATGATATGGAATACTGACAGTAAAAACCACAAAACCATGACACATGTTTATACTTTTATGGTTCTATCTAGTTAAGTATAGATATCAGATAGTGATTTAACAACTACTGTTGACTATGAATTTCTGTTTTCTTCATTGTTCAGTTTAAAATCTCATCTTTTATTCACTGCATATTATGTGAACACTGATGTGAAAACAGAATTATGAACCAATACACCACTATTACGTATTACTATAAAATCTGGAAGCATTAACTAGCTTATAACATTGTTATAAGAAAAATAATGTCACACCATTTTTTGTGAAGAAAGAACTGAAGTACCAAGATTTAACATCAAAGTATCTCCTAGTTTTAGTCTAACTAAAAATAACATGCTCTGCTTGATTTTGGAATGCACGGTATTACGCATCAACTCTGTATAGAATCTTCTGTATAGAAGGAAGGAAGGAAGGAAGGAAGGAAGGAAGGAAGGAAGGAAGGAAGGAAGGAAGGAAGGAAGGAAAGTGTAGATTTTTTTTTCCTGCAATGTGTTGGAGCATTACACTATTCACAGTAAAAGGAACAGATCCTACGGCTCAGGAAAGCAGAAACTTTTTGTTACAGTTGACCTAAATTTCACTACAGATACTCTGATAGAGAAAGGAAGGATATGCTAGAGTCACATTGCTATGTCAATTGGACAGAAGACACACAAGGTGCTTCAAAAGCTAACTTGAATTCTGAATAGCCTACTAATAACAATTTCATAAAATATTTATTTTTTCAAATTTTTGACGGAAAAAGAAAAGCAAGGAAACTACTAGAAAACATAATTCTTTTTTGTTTGAATGTTGAAATGATTACTTGCTTTAGAAATCCATACCCACTGCAAATTGATTTGAAACACTCGGCATTTCTGAGACTTCTGAGACGTTGATATTTGGATGTGGTTGCTCAAAAATAATGATTAGTAGATTAGATGATTAGAACATTACTAAGGTGCTGTGCATTAGAAAATAATTTTCTTTTGATTTCTATTTCTATTAACTTTAACTGAGATTATTATAAAATATTCACTTTTAAATAATTCTTCAGATTAATAGCACTGTCATTCAGAGCTATGGTAGGTTAGTCTGTAAATATTTTGCTGTCTTACTACTGACTTTTTTTCCTTTTTTCAAAATTTTTTGTTGAGAGATATGGGAGATAACTTTATATGCTGTCTTAGACAAAGTTCAAGGAATTTTATATCTCAGACGGACAGTAAAGATAAGGTAGTAAAGTGCTTTGAAGTACTCTTCAGAGAAGATCTCTGAAGAAGAACTGAGATGAAGGCAGGAACGAGATGGTAAAAAAGTGGCATGTTCCTATTCTCAGCTCAAAGTTAAAAGGAGGATTGTACATGCTTGAAGGATAATCCTTCCTGAAAGCTGTCACAGGCAGGTTCTGTATCTCCCATAACTCAGACTATACTTAAATAGAACAGTTTAGCCTTTAGTATTTTCACAGAATTTTACTGCCTTTGGAGTTCTGTTTCACTTTCTTAAATTTATGTTTATGAACACCTTCAAGATTAAGCTTTTTGTTATATTTCTGTGCTTTTGTTTTCTTCGTGTCTATGTGATATTTGCTGTTTTTTAGTTTGCAAGCTGAAATTGCTTTGGCTCTAGCTTTTTTACTTGGGAAGAATAATAGCTTTCAGAATGAAAAAAAGTAAATATTCTAAAATACAGGATTTTATCATTAACTTACTATATGTTTGCTTCACACATATCTTGATGGCTGCTTTTGAAGAAATACCTACTGTTTTATTATGATGGCCCACAACATCAGAGACAGTTGGTGGTGGTCTGACAGTAGAGGATTAAACTACCTGCCAGTATTCTGCTAAATTTTGTTGCCTTGCAGCAGATTGCAGCAGAGGGGCAATCTGACAAAATGGCATCTTACACAGAAGTGTATACGAAGCAAACGTGTATAGCTGAATTACTCCAAGTGGAAACAAATTGTACTCATTGACATTAATTGATGTTTGCCGACCATCTTATGGATACTATACTGTGGGTATTAGCACTGAGGTGGTGGGTAGTGTGTTGCCACAGTGGTGGCAGTGACAGCAGGTCACCTCTGGTGTAGATTTTTACAAGCAAGCCATGCAGGCTCTTGTTCATTGTTGGTGAAAAATTATAGGTAATGGTAGTGACTATGTTGAAAAATATTGTTTCATAGCAGAAAATTTTCTCTATCTAATAGTGTTATTGTGCTCTTTGTATGTTTCCATGGAAATAAATACTAGGAATGCATTGAATGGAAGAATTATGTTCAGAGTGACTTATGTATTTACAGCTTACAGAATTTTTAGTATTAAAGTGTGCAAAAAACAAACAAAAAACTTTTAATCACAATGAACCAAATAATACTAAAACAAAACTTACAATGTTTAATTTGTGGTGTCTCAATAAAGCACTTCATAAAACAATAATATAATATTTATTTGTATTGTTTTACACACAATATATCTTGAAAGATGAATTTATTTTAAATATTATATCTATGTTCTTTTCATTAAATTAAGACAAATCAATATTTTCTCCTTGTAAGCAAAGAAGAAAATGAGGCATCAGGTGTAACTAAGGATGAAATATTTTTTATTGGACCAGTTAAATTAACTGTACTACCAAGGTCATTAAGCACTGTGTTACTTTTCAAAGCAAGACAGCTTTGTTAACGGCACGATTAAAGTGCCTAATAACTCAACGTAAGAATGAATATAAATTAAAAGCTATTATGTTAAGCCAATAGAAAAACATTAAAAAGATAATAATTTCAGGTACAATAGTAAGAAAAAATGAACTAACAGTTTCAGGAAATTATTGTTGTGCATACATTTTTCCTTCTGTATCTCTGATAAAATGCATATTATTGCGACGACACTACAGAGATACTGCTAGTTCTTCTTTCCCTTTCTCTCTATTCCATTCTATATTCAGCAACTGAAAGTAGCTTCAATTCTGAAGTGATGCTGAAAAAGAAAAGAGCAGGTGCATAGTACTCGTGTTTGATCACAGAGATTTTTTCCTTTCTCTGAGGTAGGACTTTAAGCAAGGGCAGCTAGCTTGCCATATGGCACTTTGTCCCAAGGGAGCAAGTGAGTATTCACTGGCCTCTGAAATTACTAGTAGTTATTACACTGATCTCTGTGAGTGCAGGACTGAATATTTAACTATGGTCCATCAGTCAGAGAGGAAAATTAATAGGGCAGGACTTTTTCTTGGCTTGTGGCCAAAACAGACTATTAGCAACACAAAAACCTGCTGTTGTAGAGTATTTTGCAACGTATTCTAACTTGTCTGAAACTACCAGTGTAAGTACCCAATTAAATCCCTTAGTAAAAAGATAAGATGCTTTATTCTAAATAGCAATATGGCACTTTTGTCATAAAATTATAATGGCATAAACTCCATAGGTGAAGATGCAGGGTTAAAACAGGATAATGGTCAGTGTAAAGCACTGCTGAAGTAAAGGAACATGTTTATAGAAATCATGTTTATGCAAATCTTTAACGATGCAAATAGATTAAGCTATATTTTCTGTGGAACTATATTTTTGTTAGCAACTGACAAGTCCAAATATGGATCTCCAGCTACTCTGCTGTTTTACATATATTTAAAAGTAGGTTATAGTCCTATAGGCTTGGGAAGACTGATTTATTATTACTATAACATCTAATTTAAAAAAAAAAAAAAGGAAATCATATCTACCCTGAGGAGCACAAAAGACAGACAAGTATTTTAATAATTCACTTCAATAGTTCATAGCCATTAGATTCAAATGACAAGTTTACCTAGATTTGTAACCTTGCTTTTCCCTCTAACTTACTAGTTAGGGCTGTGCTGTCACTGTACACTGTAAGAATGATTCTGTGCATAGGGAAAATAGTACATATTGCATGCGCTGTGAATGCCTTCTTTTGCTTCTGGCCCTCTAATATTTTATTTTGGCAGCTATCTTAATAAGTAACAGTTCCTCTCTCTTATGGAATCTATGTCTCATTGAAATGGACTGTATCTTTTCTTTCTAAACAGAAAACGTGTTACATATGTCTCAAATACTAAGAGGCTAGCCCATCAAATAGTAGAAAATATTTTATGGAATTTACTGTACATCTATTGCCAGAGATGTCAGAGTCTAGATCTCTATCAAAAGCTATGTGGCTAATCAGGTATGATTGCATTTGATTATGCATTCCAAATGACTAGTGGCACATACCAAAACCAAATTTATACAATATTCAACTGACCATTACCTCCCATCCTATCACTAGGCTGACTCCACCTCTCTATAACCTCCTTTCAAGTACTTGTAGAGAGTGACAAGGCCTCTCCTGAGACTCCTCCAGACTAAACAATCCCCATTCCTTCAGCCACTCTCCTAAATTTGCTTCAGATCCCTCAGCTGCTTAGTTGCCCTTTTTTGAACATAATCCAGGTCCTCAATGTCTTTCTTAAAGTGATGAGCTCAAAGCTGAACAGTATTTGAGAAGTGGTTTCACCAGTGCAAAATAGAGAGATTATCACCTCTCTGGTCCTACTTGGCTACGCTATCTCTCATACAAGCCAGAATGCTGTTGGCCTTCTTGGTCACCTCAGCACACTGCTGGCTCATGTTCAGCTGGTTATTGATACTCAGATCCCTTTCCTCCATCCAGCCTTCCAGCTACTCTGCCCCATGTCTGAAGCATTGCATGAGGTTGTTGTGACCAAAGGGCAGGACCTGGAACTTTGTATTATTGAACATCATACAGCTGGCCTCATATCATCAATCCAGCCTATCCAGATCCATCTCCCTACCCTCAGACAGGTCAACACTTCCTCTCATCTTTACATCACATGTAGACTTACTCAGGGTGTACTCAGTCCCCTTGTCCAGATCATCAGTAAAGACACTAAACAAGGCCAGTCTCAATACTCACCCCTAAGGAATACCACTAGTAATCAGTTGTCTGATGAGTTTAACCTCAGTCACCACCACTGTCTGGGCCTGGCCATCCAGCCATTTTTTTACTTAGTGAAGAGGGCATCTGTACAAGCCAAGGTTTGCCAGCTTCGCTGGAAGAATGCTGTAGGACACAGAATCTAAAGGCTTTACTAAAATCTATGTGGACTATAACAACAGCCTTTCCACCATCCACTAGGTGGGTCACCTGGTCATAGAAAGAGATCAAGGAGGTCAAGCAGCACCTGCCTTTCATGAACCTATGTTGGCTGGGCCTGATCTCCTAGTTCTCCTGAATAACCTGTACAGTGTGTGGTTGCAATCAAAATGGTCTGCTCCATGACTTTCTCCAATAACAAAGTCAGATTGACAGGCCTGTAGTTTCCTGGATGTTCCTTCCAGCTCTTCTTGTAGGTGGATGCTGCACTGCCAAGTCTCCAGTCGTCTGAAACCTTCCAGTTTCATCAGGATTTCTGGTAAATGATGGAAAGTGGCTTGGCAATCACTTCTGTCAGCTCCCTCAGTACCCTTGGGTGCATCCCAGCCAACTCATGGATTTGTGACAGTCCAGGTGGAGTAGCAGGTCACTGTTTACTGCATAGTTGGGGGGAATTTATTCTGCTCCTCATCCCTGTCCTCCAGCTTAGGGGGCTGAATATCCTGAGGATAACTGGTCTTACAATTAAAGACAGTAAAGAAGGCACTGAAAACTTCAACCTTTTCCTCGTTCTCAATGGTAATGCTCCCTAGCATATCCAATAAAGGATGAAGTTTTTCCTTAGGACTACTCCTGTTTTTAATATATCTGTAAAAACATTTTTTATTATTCTAACAAAGATGAACAGAAAATGAAAATGTAACAAGCACAATGTCATAAGGAGGTGTGTTTACATGTACACACTTAGGTGTAGGTGTAGGTTTTTTTTTTCAGTTGTAATGTAAATAAAGCTTGTTAGTAACAAACAAAGTCTATCATTTGTTTAAGGCTGTTATATATAGGAGAAAAATGTCTTTCTCAGTTTTCTGAGAAGGATAAACTTTTGTTATCCTTCCCATTCATATGTACCAGAATAAGGCAAAGGTTTTTCGCCATTTAATAAAGAGAAAAAAGAATTCAGAGAAATGAAGAGCAGCACTACACATTTTATCAGAAGAAAATTCTACTTGTATCCCTTCACCAAGAACTCTTTATTTCCTCTCTCTGCTTGAGAGAAAGACTTTATTCGCTATAATCTAATTGAAATCAAGGGGAAACCCAGAGAGTATGGTTCAGTTCCACGGTAATAAGGGTTATAGAAATGTAGGCTTTGGAAAATTAGATTCCATTTTTCTTGGATGTTTTACTTTCTTTGTGGTGCTCCCTCGAAGCCCATGCATCGTGACAAAAGGAACAAGGAGCAGGAGGATGCCAATGAACAACTCTTCCTGCTGATATGGTTTTTTGGTGTCATACAGTCAGTCATGAGTGATCTCATAACAACGACAATCAGCATGTAAAGGCAAGGTCTTTTCTATGACTTGCACATTAAATTAGGAAATAGTCATTTAAGCACAGCAGGCTCCTGATTAGGAAAGAGGTCAGCTCTAATTCTACCTCAGTGCTTGCTTTTATTTTTTATTTTTCTTTTGTAGCTATGCCTATGCATACATACATGATTCCTGCTGTTTGTTTGCTGAGCTTTTTTTTCCTATAATTTGCTTCAGAGTAATATGGATAATCTTCATTGTGACAGATGGTTTAACTTTAATATTGTAGTAAAAGCCAGTTTTCCTTTCACATTACATTTATAAAAACTGATAGTAATCTGTGTTTTTATGGGAAATAATAGAATCAACGATTTTAGTTTCCTTTTGTTTTCACAAACCATGAAAGCTAGTCATTTGTTAATCTTCAGGAAAATTTTAAACTGATGAAATGGGCTGAGTACTTTAAAAAATAAGCTTTCATTAGAAAGCCTTTTCTAGAAATACAGGCCCACAAAATTGTTTCCGATATTAATTGTAGAAACTGGATAAACAATATAGAATTTATAATATTTTACGGAAAGTGACCACAGGATTCTTTCAATATAATTTGCTATTCTATAAAAGTGTTATTTATTTATTTATTTGTTTATTTATTTTCCCCCAATTCTACTGCCACTTTACATAATTTACACAAAAGAGCCAAACAGTTCTTTCCAATGGTAGCAGACATTTGCCTGGTAATCCTACTTTGTACATTCCAAATTTGAATATTTAGAAAATCATATTTAAATCCTAAAAACCTCAGAGTTCAAAGCTTATTAACTGTTCATTTCCATAAGAAAGCATCTTATGGTAGCATCTATGCCTACATCTGTAAGCAGGTAATAAAGCTTATAGAGAGAGAGAGTGAGTTAAGAAGGATGCATAATAAAGATAAAATATGAATTGAAATTCTGTTAACTGATTATGTAGTAATACTGTTACGTGTTTGCGAGTTACACAAATAAAAACATTAAGTAAAAGGAAATTCAAATCACTGTTCTACTCTTTATCTAGCAACTGATTATATTTAATTTAGTAAAACTGATATCTGTATATAGTTCAATGAAACAAATGGGTATTCTTTTCTTCAGTAATATCAGACGGCCTTGCTCTTGATTGTTGTTATATTTTCTCTCCCTCTGCCTCTCCCTTTCCCCTCCCTTCCCCTCCCCTGGTTATTTTTCAGTCATTAATTTGCAACTTTTTCCAATCCTATGTCTCCACACTGACAATGCAGTCTACAATAATGTATTAATATGTATTTGAGCATTTGAGTTATGACAAAACATGAGTTTCTGAAGTAAATCTTGCACTTATCTATACTTTCTATAAATCATGTCATTTTAAAGTACTCTCAGAAAATGTGAAATTGGAAGATGTACCAAAGGGTGTGCTTGCTGTGCTCCAGCTGCAGAAATGTTCAGTCCCTGAGACAGGATTGAGTCATCTGTGAACTAATTCTCATCAACCACACACAGAATAAATGTGTAACAACCACCAAATAAACATATGCAAGGCTTCTAAGCGTGTCAGATAATATGAAGTGCCTGTGTGGGCAGCAGAGACAAACTCTCCAGTTATACAGACTGTGGTATCTGGTGAGCTGTGCAAAAGCAGTGTTTATATTAAGATAGGAAGAATAACTTTTGTTCATTGTACGTATTTTGGTTTCTGGAATCTGCTCACCATCAAGAAGGAATTTTAGGTTACTTGTTAAAACAGCAATTGCAAGCACTTTTTTTCTTTTCTTGCAACCCCTCACAGCATTTGTTACTCAAGTTACAACTGAAGTCCTACTTTAATAAGTACAGCAGGAATTCTATTTACAAATAATTATCTTACTATACAACTGTCAATTTTAATTAGAACACTAGCTTATTCTGCGATGGAAATAAGATCTTTCAGAGGAAAAACAAACAAACAAGCCAAGGAACACAACACTTATCTTTAGTCAGGTAAAAGCTGGACATCTGCCCCAGTATAATTACTGAATGAGAAGTTAGTCTATCATAAATAAAAATAATTTCATCTATTTTAGTATCAATAACCTTCTGGAGTTGTACATACATTTCAAGTGAGAATACAGAGATACCGCATATTCAGTTTAAACAAGAAAGTGAACACTGAGATGGCTGATGTCATAAGAAATAAATGCCAGTACACGTTGCCTATGTTTTAAAAAAGTGGTTTGAAATGCAGAAAATAAAAGAAAAAATCACTCACAGCAAGCCTTGAGTTTACTATTTAAAATTTCTGAATATTTTGTTTTGTCATATTAACATATTCTTAATTATGGAAAAATAACATTCTAAAAATTATTAATATACTAACATAAACATTTAGATGTTCAGATACATACTTTCAGTTGAATTTTTAATATGAAATACAACAAATGTGCCTATATTTACTTGTTTGGAGGAGGTGATTGTCCTCCAGACAATGAATATCAAATAGTTAGCTCAGTAAAAAGTTAAAACTTCATCAAAGATGATGGCATTTTAAAATCCTTGAAAACAATGGTTAACGATAAAAAAAAAAAAATAATAATAATGTCAATGTGTAATAGCTGCTTCATAAGAAATGGTAAAAAAAATGACAACTGACTAAATCAGTTTAATCTCCACAGTATTCATCCCAGCTGTTGAAGCTTGCTTAAAAAAAAAAAAAAAAAAAAAAAAAAAAAAAAAAAAAAAAAAAAAAAAAGAAAAGAAAAGAAAAGAAAGCCAGAGAAATCCTGTTAACATAGACTACATCTCCAACAGTGCTAAAAGGCACTTTGAAGACATGGAAGCTGAAAAAACCAATATCAAAGGTGCATTGTGCCAAAGGTGCTTTTGGTTCTTTTATTTAAAAAAAAAAAAAAAAAAAAAGTGTTGGGTTCAACTATTGACCACCTACAGTCCTGTGTAATGAGCCATTCTCTGAACTATTCTAGCACAGTAGACAAGTTTGATGCTGGATAAGAAATGCTATTAGCAAGTACACAGACTGTAGTTGAAATTAATGTATACACTGCTGGTTAAGCTATGCTTTCAGACAAGTTTAAAAGAAATGTTCCACAGATTTTCTTCCTCAGGAGTACATGACTGTAAATGTAGACCATATTTGATTAATAAAATTATTACATATTTGCATTCAAGTTATATAAACTACACATTCTTTTTTTTTTGTCTGAATACTCTTGTGCATATATACTTAGGAACAGGCTCTCTGAAATCTTTCATAGAAAAGTACATGTTCAACATATAAATCAAGGGCTGGCTAACACAGCCATCTCTATGCTACTGCTATAGAGAGATGATATTTGCAAAAGACATTTCTGTTGAATCAGGATAGCAAATTTACATCTTGTTAGAGTATTGCATGGTTTTGATTTGAGGTTTATTTTGTATTTTCAAAAGCAGTGCACAGCAATATGGAATTAGAAAGATGCAGTGGGACTATTTTCCAAATAATTTGTCTGCACCAACTTATAATGAATGAAAGATAAAAACATAAAAATAATTCATCATTTGTCTATGTGGAAATCAAGAAGTTGATTCTATGTGAAATAAATCACTGCAAATCTAGAAACAAATCAGTATGCTTTGTCAAGAATTCCCTTCTGGCACTTAGCTTTCGTGGCTGATGACACTCAAAGCCAAGCTTACCTTCACCGTTCAGTACAAGTTGATGTATTCATTGATTGTTAAAGAACACATGTTCTCTTTGGTTCTTAAATATTCCATATATAAACCACTCTCTACAAAGTAGTATTTTCTTAAATCCACTATGAATTTCTTGCATTTTAAAAAATGTGCTTTAAGTAAAAACAATCTTCTCTGTATGGTACAGAACAGTAATACAATACAATAGATCTCCTGATTCAGCTTCATTACAGTCTAATCTAAAATAAATATTTCTGTCTTTCCAAACTTAGTTTCCTCTCAACATCTAAAATATATTTTATTTGTGCTGTATTTTTAAAAATATCAGATTCTGTAGACTGGAATTGTTCGCTCTTTGAAGAAAGATACAATTAGCTTGGAGACAACAAAGAGAAAACACTTAGAATTTTGAATTTTGTTCATTTGAATTCTGTTTCTGTAGCTATATCTATAGTACTAAACTAAATCTCTGGCACTGAGACGAGCTGGCACAGCACAGCTTGTGCCTAGACTAGCACCCATTTCATGGTATGTGGCACAAGCCCTGACATGGACCCTGTCCTACAGCATTTTCACTCATCCGTCGTATGACTCAGGAGCAGATTACATGGAACAACCTTCTCTGTCTCACGTGGCACACACTGCACTTTTAGAGGATTTAAAGAGGCCCTTTTACACATTCTTATGAAAGTATTGAGCACTCTATCATCTTGCTTATAGCATGGGTGGAGCCAAGGCATTAATTTAGCTGTGCTCTCCTATACTTCTTCAGCTCTATTAGGCCCATAGTCACATATTCCTTGCCAGTAAACAGTGAAATAAAATGTTAATGTCTCCTGGACTTCTTAGACCTTAGTCAGATGTGAAAGCATGGAGAAATGCCCATGTGGCATAGCAGGCTAAGATCCTCTTGTGTCACATTAGAAAAATAAAAAATAAAAAAAAATAGTATGTCAAGAAAGGTGTTGCTTCAACTTTTAGGAAGGAACAAGGTGATCCTTTCCACTGCTTCTGGGTCCAGGCCTTGATTCCCCATTACCTGCAACTCATGGACATATTGAAGCACGTGTAGATTAAGACCTGAAACAACTTCCAAGTGATTAAATGCTGAGAAAGCAAGGACTGTTCATCCTGAAGATGAACAGGGATTGAGGGGCAGTCTATCAGGCTTCATAAGTCACAGAATTACAGAATCATAGGTTCTGGAAGGGATCTCTGGCAAAGAGCTAGTCACTCTGCTCAAGCAGCTTCCCTGGGGCAGATTACTCAGGAAGACGTCTAGGTGATATTTTCTGGGAAGGAGGCTACACAACCTCTCTGAGCAGCCTGCTCCAGTGTTCTGTCACCCTCAAAGTTCTTCCTCATGTTTGTACAGAACTTTCTGTGTTTCAGCTTGTGCCCATTGTCCATTGTCGTCTCTGGACACCACTGGATAGAGCCTGGCACCATCCACTTGACACCTTCACTTCATATATTTATAAGCATTGATAAGGTCCCCTCTTGGGGTTTTGTCCAAACTGAACAGACCTAGGTCTCTTGGCCTTTCCTCATAAGGGAGATGCTCTAGTCCCCTAATCATGTTAATGTCCCTATGCTGAACTCTCTAAAGAATTTCCCTGTGTTTCTTGAACTAGAGATTCCAGAACTTGATACAGTGCTCCCTTGACATTCTGCCCATGGTCTTTTCAATGCACCCCAGAATAATATTGGCCTACTCAGATACAAGGACATACTGATGCCTCATGGTCAACCTGTTGTCTGTGAGGACATCCAGGTCCTTCTCCTCAGGGATCCTTTCCATCAGACCAGCCCCTAACCTGTACTGATTCATAGTTATTCCTCCCCAGGTGAAGGACTGATGCTTGTCCTTGCTGAACCTAAGTTTCCTGTCCGCCCAATTCTCCAGCCTGTCCATGTCTCAGTGGCAGAACAGCTTTCTGGTGTGTTAGCCACTCCTCCCAGATTTGTATCAGCAAATTTCTGAGTGTGCATTCTACCCCTTCATCCAGGTCATTGATGAAGATGTTGAACAAGACCAGACACAGTGCCAATCCCTGGGGAATGCCATTAACTACAAACCTCCAACTAGACAGTTGTGCCACTGTTCACAACCCTTTGAGCTATGCCAGTAATCCAGCACTAAATCCACCTCACTGCCCATTCATTTATCCCAGAATTCCTAAGCTTACCTATGGGGATGTTGCAGGAGACAGCGTCAAATGCCTTTCTGAAGTCAACATAGACAACTTTCACTGCTCTCCTTCCATCTACCCGGCTAATCATTACATCATAGAAAACTACTGGTCAAGCATAATATCCCATTGATGAACCCATACTGACTATTCCTGATAACCTTCTTCTCTTCCACTTTCTTGGAGATGACATCCAGAATAGTTTGTTGATGAGGAGCAGTAAAGAAATTGTAAGCAGATTTTCTCAGTAAAATATGGTTAAAAAACAGGATAACACACAAATTGAAACAGATGAAATTCCATTTAAACGTAAGATTTTTACTTGTGAGGCTGGTCAAGGACTGGAAGAGGTTTCTGAGAGTTGTGGACTTTCTGTGCTTCGAAGCTGAACTGGACAGGGCCTTGAGAATCTGCAGTACTTACTTCTGCTATGATCAGAGGGATTTGGACCAGACAGTTTCCAGAGGTTGCTTAACCTCTCAGTGATTCTATGATTCTGTGATTCTAATGTGATGAGCAATGAGAAACATAAGAATGAAAGAGCAGCGCAGATAGACATAAAAGCAAATAAGCTAAGCTGAACACCAATGTTGACAGTGATCTCTAGATAAAACTCATGACATTTGTCTTTTTTTTTATCTCTTTCTCTAAAGCAACATTAGATTTATTTGTTTGTTTGTTTGTTTGTTTGTTCCACCACATGATTTTCTTGGTAATGTAATAAACCTAGAAGAAAAATTTGCACCCCCAGCAAACTCTTGGCCAATTTACTTGCAGGCTACAGTAGGGGTGGCCATCAAATATGAGCACAGCAAACAGAGCAGCTCACAGATGAGGGGGGGGGGAGGAGGGGAGGAGGTAGATACATAAGAGCCTTACAGACACCCTGGAGATACAGCAACAAAAAATGTTACGTGCATGGAAGGGTTAACAGACAAAAGCTGTACTCTTTCCAAATGTGAATAAAAATTCCTATGATGATGAAAGCTGTGAGCATGTGATGTATGGCTGATGGAGGTCAGCTCGTTTTACATACACACAGAATAAGCCTAGTGCCCTGGTATCACACAAGGGGTGAAAGCTTTTCCAGGTTAGGCAGCACAGTAGGACAAGCCTGAATTATACATCTGCACCAGGAGAAAGCGGTGAATGGAAGTTTTGCAACAGTCTTAACTGTGGGAAATGTAGGTCCCCATCTGCCAACCTGACTTGCTGCCCGGGAATGTGATGCTGCTTACTAGGGTCCTGTATCAGAAGTGCTATGGAGACACTGCTGATACTGGTCCAAGCCTTGAATTAAGCCTCCTTACAGTTAAACCATGTGTACAACAATGATACATTAAATATGTATCAAGAGTGACTATTTGGCTCTGGATGCAAGGATCAAGGGGAATAGGAGATGAAAACTCAGAATTAAGCAGGGAAATATGTAACAAAGATAGAAACAAAGCAGTAATTAGTCTGTCTTCAGAAATTGTGACTATAATGTGATATTATTGCTGTTCAAATATAATCTTTACTAAAAAGGTAGAAAAATATCCATATTCTATCATTGAAAAGGTCTTGTAAAAGCTGATTCAAAATTCTTATTCATTCCACTTATTAGTTCCTCTTCATCTTGAATTTATTTTTAGAACATATTTTACTTCTTAATTAACATTGGTATCAGGCTTAATTTTACATTTAAATTATCACTTTTAAAATATCTAAAGAATTGCTTCATATTTTAAATGTAGTCATTAGACCTAGAAATCTTTAAATATTACAAAGGTATTATTTTATTTCTAAATTTTCTATTAAATTTCAGACATAAGAGATATTTGGGATATACCATAGCTTTAACTTTGATGTTAAGACAACTGAATTCTACTTCTGTGTTTCCTGAGAATCAAGGGAGAAAACAATCATTATATTTTAGATATTATTTTTAAAATGGTATAAACTGTGTGCTAGAAATTCCTCTTTTACTCCAGCAGTTATAAAAGAAAGCATAGTTTTTAATTCATGTATAGGTATTAAGTTTGTTAGTTTATATTTGCTTATATTTTTTGTTTTTCTGATCACTTCTGTACTAAGTGTCTAAGGTCTCTGTGTTGTCAGGCAGGGAAGTTTTCCATGCTTTTCAGAAGAGAGCCTATCTCCTTAGGTTTATGCGTCTTCATACTTCAGTATGTTTGTTGCCTATCAGCCTTATAATTATTTGGCTTTTTCAAGCTATTTTTCAAATATCATTCACAGAAGAATTATTTAGAAGGACTAGTTCTCTGGATAGTGAAGATATGTGTTCAAATCAGATTCTGAAGTAAGTCAGGCTGCAGACTACCAGGTTCTTAAACTGAATCATGTGGTTTGTAGATGATGTTAAAAATATCATGCAGACAATTCATCATAAAGGTTTTTGTGAAGAACGCTGTCATTTGCAAACACTGCAGATTATTTAACGGATTTTTAGGTGTAAAAAATGTATCTATCCCTTAAGAGAAAGAACTGAACTGATAGCTTTTGAAACAGTTTATGACAAATCTGACTATGCCTTTGGCATTTTTATGCAAGACAAAGTAAAAGCATCAGTTAATTATAACCAAATATTTCAAATGAGCAAACTGAGTCCGACAGAAGAATGTCAATATAATTCAAATGCCTCAAGTTAATATCAGTATAACTGAAGCTACTTCTCAAGAATTCTGCTTATAATCAAGTATGAAGGAGACAGGAGAGGGAGTCAGGGGAGACTTTTCAGCAGTATCTCAGCCTCTGAATCTTCCAAACTAATCCTTGTGAATATAAGGTCAGATTTTGCCAATAAGAGAGAGAGAGAGAGGAAATGGAAAAAAGACAGTCCCATCCAAAATGACACTAAGTTCTTAAGCTGAATTTCTTTATTTAGGTGCCTACTGCATTTACTTGAATGTACTGGGAACTCAGAGTGATTATCATTATCATCTCTGTAATTTACATGGTGAAAATGAAACCTTTTGGAGCACTCTTTGTGCATTATAAATTTGAAAGTATGAGGCAGAAACTATATGCCACAGCTCTAGCAACTTCTGATAACATTAACACTACTGTGTTTCTAGCATTTTGGACAAGAAATAAGAAGTGTCATGTGATTTGCCTCTTTTAAAGTATAACCACAAAAAGAATATGATTTTCTTGGAATTTGTATCTAATCATAATAGGCAGTGAGGCTTTTTTTTTTTATTTTGAAAATGACTAAGAAGTACATCTGAATCAGAACTGCTTCTTTGCATCATAAATCTTGCTTCCAGGTTCCAGCTAAGTCATAATCAAGATCCTATTTTTTTTCTGCAAATTCAAAAATATTTTATTTTACCTCTACCTCTTCCAAACTATGCATTAAATGGTGGAATACTTCTAGCTTAACTTGATTGATTTTAAAGTTTCAGTCCCTCTAGCAGTTTCATGCTGCCAGGCTATGCTTCTAGCCAAGTGTTATATCTCTAACATGAAAGAATTATCAGCACCATTAAAAAAAAAAAAAAAAAAAAAAAAAAAAAACATTTCAAAAGTATCTCCTTTATTTGTCTTTAGGTAACATCTACCCTTTTATTTTACTTTGGCTGTACGTTTTTGAACTGGTAAATATGTGAACAAGAAAAAGCATACTTCTGAAAAGAAAAAAGAAATCACATCCACTAGCACATATTAAGTACTACTGCTGAGTACTCACTGACACCTCATAATTGTGAAATGTTGAAACTGCTGCTTTATAACCAGTGAATAAGTTAACCCATCTATCTGTCATATATATCTGCTTTATTATCTATGTCATACAGACATGAAACTGGTGTATGAATTTCTAACTTACTATATTCATAGTATTGGACATATCTACAAACACTTTAAAATCTGTTCTCTAAGGTACTGAGATCAGTTAGAATTTCTTTCACTCAGGCTATTTTGTATCTCACTGCCAGCTCTATGAATACTATCAGATATATCACTAGAAGCCCTATAGAGTTATCCAGCATTTAAAATGCTGCAGGATTTCCATCTGTCCAATGGACTTCTCTCTTTACATTCTTGGCTAAATAAAGGAGCCCAGCCGATTTTCTTTAACAAAGGCTAGGAATCATTTTCTATATAATTGTTGGGCACAACTGCAGTGTAACTAAAGCTTCTCTTCAAAGACCTCTCACCACATGTTCTCTACCTATCATTTCCTGTATTATTTATTATGTTGTAGGCTTGTTTGAAGCATTACTTACACTCAGAGGGCTTGTTTGCCTGGTATTAAGTACCTTTGAGGAGACTAAACTTGTATTTTCAGTGATAAATTGATTGTTAAATAATTCTCTGCTCACCAGATGTTATGGAATATACATACTTCATGCTTATATCTCCCATTACATCTAACAACTTTTACACCAAAGATGTTTTGTATATGTAAGTAGTAACAGAAATTTGGCATTTTCTGACGAAAAAACAAAACAAACAAAACAAAAAAAAACACAGAAATCTTATAAGTGAACTATATGCAAGTGTATGTTTTCAAATGAAAGTCCCTTCTCTGTAAATTCGAAGAACAGAAAATATGCAATGGAAGTAGTTTGTTATACCTTCACTTTATTTCTTATGCTTCTAGCAATACTATATCACAATGGTACCAGAGCTTACCATTTATCTGTGAGGGTTTTCTCACTAAATAATTACTGTTTGAAGACTAAATAATAAATAAAAACTAAGTAAATAAAAGATTAAATAAATAATATGATTCACAAAATAATAGATCTGATAGCAATCTATCAAATTATCTTATTTCTGTACGCGTAGTATTTTTTTTAAATGTCCAAGTTTTCTCAATATTCTTGCTTTAGTATAATTTTCCTCACATTTTCACTTCATTCATAGAATTCAAGAAAAATAAGATAAATCTTATATGGATAAATATAAACAGTGTTATTCTAACAATATAGAAGATATTTCATTTTCAACCCCTTTGGTCCGTTTAGAAAATAGCTGACCCCAACAAACCAAAGAGATGCTCCATATTCTTATAATACCATACTCTGAAATAAAACTGGAGGGATGATGCTGTTTATTATGTATTTATAGGAAAAAGAAAATGATGCATTCCTAGGTAAAGGAGATTCATTACTTCAGATATTTAGTACAGATGATAAAAATTCTGATTTGTTTTATGTATCTATGGAAAATTTTAACATTAAACAAGTAACTGACTCAGTGATTTGAGCTAAGTGATTGAAGAAGATATGTCTAGGACTTTTTTAATACTGCAGGGTTTGTTTTTGTTTTGTTTTGTTTTGTTTTGCAAGATTTTAGTCTAAGGGTACATTAAGAAACTTCACAAAACATCACTAGAATAATTTTATGCTGAGAGTAAACACAATGGAAAATGTTTCTCATAATGTGTGAATTTAATGACAAAAAATCCATTTTTGTATGAGATTGTGTTCCTAATCAATATTAATTTGGCTGATGCAGAAGAAAGAGAAGTTACCAACCCCTTTTTATTTTGAAGCGGAGAAGCACATAAATAAATTAAAAATTCTGAAAAATCAGATATACTGTTGGTCATTCTTTTATTAAAAAAATAAATCTATTTTTTTTTTCTTCTTTCTTCTTTATCAGTGAAAGCAAAATTGTACAAAACAGATTTGTTCTTGATATTGCCTTTTTGCAGTGATGTTTAGTTCAGGTAAAAAAAAATCATGTTATTTTTCCAATATCAGAGTGGCTGGGAAACTGCTGGATGCTAATATAATGTGTCATATCCATCTCATCTAGAACTAACAGGATAAACTTGTGGCAGATGGATTACAGCACATGCCTGTTGTGAATGTACCTCATGTTCTCAGTTCACACATGCATCTGACAGTTGAGGTAGAACAGATATTTTTCCTACTATTAATTAAATGATGTAGATTAGCAGAGATTATACAAGTCTTGTGATACTATAGAACAAATTGATGTGCTTCATGAATCTACATTTAAAAGGATAGCTAATATAATATTTTGGGAAAAAAAAGTAGCACTCAATAGTAGAATAATGTTATGAGAAAAAGATAGAACTGCTGCCAAAATGACTTGTTTTCTCAAAAGCACTAGAAATCACATATATATTTTTTTTAATAATTTTTTTTTGGTTGAGATCTTTTTATGATATTCTATGATACACAAAAATAAAATACTGAATGATCACTGACAATATTACTGTCAATATATGTTATTAGCCAATATATATACCAAATAAAGGCTGAGATGGGAAAAAGAAAAGTTTACATGCTAGTTTGACTGGGAAAGAACAAATTTTCAATTTAATCACTCATTCAGTGCTATGTTTTGGGTTTGTGACTGAAACAGTGTTGATAACACACACAAATTTTAGCTGTTGCTGAACAACATCTGTGCCTTTGCTGTTTCTCACACTGCCCTACTTGCAAGCAGGCTGTGAATGCATGCAAGAATGGGAGAGGACACAGATGGAAAGTTACTCAAACAAGCCCATGGATAAAAGGAATGTTAAACCCTATGGCCTGCCCCCCAGGGACAAGGGATGGAGAGTAAAAAGTATATACTTTTAAAATGTAGTCTGTGATTGGAATTGTACTATAACACTAATCATCCAAAGCAATGGAGTACTAGCCTCAGACGAAAACACTGCAAGTGCATCAAAGAACAATTTTGATTTTAACCAGGAAGATCATTATGAACTTCAGGGTGGAACAAGTAGAATCATAGAATCATAGAATGGCCTGGGTTGAAAACTACCGTAATGGATCATCTAGTTTCAACTTCTCTACTATGGGCAGGGTTACCAACCACTAGACCAGGCTGCCCAGAGCCACATCCAGCCTGGCCTTGAATACCTCCAGGGATGAGGCATCAACAACCTCTCAGGGCAACCTGTAGACGCAGTACTCCAGCTGGAGCCTCATAAGAGCCAAGTAGAAGGGGACAAACACCTCCCTCTCCCTGCTGGCCACTCCTCTTTTAATGCAGTCTAGAACATGCAACTATGTATGTTCTAAGTAGAAAACTCGTTGAGCTCAGTAATGACAAGTAAAAGAAAGTATACCAATAGAATAAATTTGTGTACCTTTACAGCTTAAAAAAGTGACTATGAATAATAGCTTGACTAGAAAGGACTAAGGATTACAATGCATACTACGCTTAAAGTAGTATAAAAGACCAAATGGTGAACTATACTTGGAGGATTATGGTCCACAAAGTATGCAAATTGCCAAGGACTTTGAAGATATGACCTATGAACAAATGACATTTGAGAGAGTTATTTGGAATTGCCTCGCTTTTTGTCTTGGAGGCTGGAGATGATGTAACAACACCAACATTTGAAAGATCTACAGAGAACATATCAACAAATTCTTCTTGCTAGTAGCAGGTGATCTTAAAATGGATAATAGTCACAGATTTCAGCTCAGGAGGTTCAGGTTAGATATTAAGAAGAATTTTTTGCTTTGGGAGATTTGATAAGGACGAGGAGATGTTGCCTGTAGAGGTAGAGGGGAGGGAAGGGGAGGGGAGGGGAGAAGAAAACATGGTCAATATACAAATGAGGGAAACCATCCTAGTGTTCAGATACTGGAAAAGCTGGAAAATCTGTTGTTTTCCATTTTTTACCATCCTCTCTTTCTTCTTCAGACAGCTCTCAGAATAATAATAGAATAATAAAAAAAAGAAAAAAAAAAAAAAAAAGGATTTCTAGATGTTTACTTCCATGGAGAATAATCTCTGGTCACTTAGAACTGCTGGCAGCAGCAGAAGGAATGGTCTATCAAGTTTCTTAGAGCACTAGATTTATAATTTGAAGCTTAAAAATAACAAATATTTTAACTCCCTTAAATTAGGCTTGTTGTTTGGTTTTCGATTTTGTTGCTGTTGTTTTTTTGTTGTTGTTTGCTTTCCTTGGACTTTTCTTTAGACTTTGTCAGTTGTAATGGATTAAATTTTGCATGGAACACGATTGAATTTGCTCCTAATTAAAAACAAAAACAAAAACAAAAACAACCAAAAAAAACCATGCTGATTGTTATGCATTACTTCAAGTTACATGTTTTTTTTACAACCCTTTTGATCAATGTAAAAATATTCAAACACATTTACCTACAACCTATAGCATATGCCTTTTATTTTTAGCTTCCACAGGCCTGAAATGAAAACTTTATTATTATTATTATTATTATTCCAATGTTTTATGTGACTGTCAACAATGTATTGTAATAAATAAATATATAAATGTTTTTTAAACATCTGAGGAGAATGTGCCTGACTGTGATATAGCTTCATCAGCAGAAAGGTCACAACCAGAACCAGCACAAAGATTTAGCAAACTAATCAAAATAAAGCTCGCATTTTTATATTGCCCATCGTCTGACAGTCATCTTAAGACTGACACATTCCATTTTTCCTCAAGGACTGTCAGTTCACTTACTAGCCATTGCAAAATATTGTCCAGTATGTATCATGCTATCGAAGTAATATCTATCAACCCCATCTTACTTTTACAAATCATTTTTTCCTGGGATTCCAATACACCTCAACAGTGTGCATTAATGACAGGTAATGGTACAAGATTTCAGTTCAATTTCACTCATTATGGAAAAACTTCATTACAAATTTTTCTCTCTCTCTCTCTCTCACTCACACACACACACACACAAACGTTTTCTGGAGCTAATTATAAGAACTCATTTTCCACTTATTTTCTAACAGAAATAACATTTTGAAGTTGTACGCTGCTGCTTTTATACTTGAAAAATGTCCTTGAAGTTTTTTCCAGACATCATTCAACTTCCAGAATTTTTTTCTTTTCCTCTTGTAGTGCTTATAAGTGACAATTACAGTGCTATTTTACACCCCCCCAAGTTGACCCTTTGTCTGTAAATAAAATTATTTTATTTTTTCTTCTGCCAAAAAATGTATCTCTATATCACGTTAGTAAGCTAACCTTGCAACAAAATTTTATTCTTAAAATCATTAAAAAAGCACAGCTGCTTAACAAAGGGGTAATGCAATCTTATGTTTTTCTTATGTTTTTCTCTCAGTTGTATACAAATGGATGAGATATAACTATGCTTTATAACTAGATCTTTATTTAATACACCCGAGAATCATGAATACATACTGTACTGTCAACGGTTTACGGGCTGGTTCGGCCCGGTTCCGTGACTAGAAGGGCGGAGGGATCCGCGGATCCGCGCCCCCGGAAAAAAAAGAAAATAAGGGACCCCGAAATAATTGAAAACAGTGGCAACAATCTGAGGTAAAACAAAGTAATTTACTAAATATGGTATCAACAGAATTTTATAAGGAGAGAGAATGTGAAATTGATAGTGGATCGGCCTTACCACAACGCTGAGATGAGAAGCGCAGGCAGAGAAGCGCAGGCGAGAAGCGCAGGCAGAGAAGCGCAAGCGAAGCAGCGCAGGCAGAGAAGCGCAAGCGAAGCAGCGCAGGCAGAGAAGAGAGCATCAGGTGACCTTGCCGGGAGTTATATCTCCTCGTTGACCGCAAAGCCCCCTGGGGAAACGTAGCTGCTCTTCTCCTCTGGACAGGCACCCGGAACTTGAGCATCAGCAGTCAAACCCCCAGTGCATTGCATGATGTTATGATGTGGAATACCGATAATGAAAAATCATGAAACCATGACATTCCACCCCTTATTCCACATCACTACATCATGCTTAATATATACAAACAAAATATAAACACACGCACTAGGAATTACTGACTGCACTCCCTCAACATCAAGTTCCCTTGCGGTACACATTGAACATCCCCGTTTTCCTGCATCACCCACCAAGTGGACCCAGGTCCCTGGGCAAAAACAGTTCCACGAAGAGGTTTGTCCTTCTCAGAGGCTGGAATAACCCAAACTGCCTTTCCCAACATATTCTTTACATGTACAACAGGGACTTTATCTCCCTCTACGGTATGTAGGGAGCTGGACTGGGTTGGACCACCACGATTGATAGATCCTCTGGTATTGACTAACCAGGTGGCTTCTGCCAAATGCTTCTCCCAGTGCTTAAATGTACCGCCTCCCATTGCTTTCAGCATAGTTTTTAACAACCCATTGTATCGTTCAATCTTACCTGAGGCCGGTGCATGGTAGGGAATATGGTAAATCCACTCAATACCATGACCTTTAGCCCAGGTACCTACAAGAGAATTTTTAAAATGAGTCCCATTATCTGACTCAATTCTTTCTGGGGTACCATGTCGCCACAGGACTTGTGTCTCAAGACCTAGTATGGTATTTCGGGCGGTAGCGTGGGGTACTGCATAGGTTTCAAGCCACCCAGTTGTTGCCTCCACCATGGTGAGCACATAACGCTTACCATTACGAGATCGTGGCAAGGTGATATAATCAACCTGCCATGCCTCCCCATATTTGTACTTTTGCCATCGCCCTTCCTCCCAGAGAGGTTTCATTCTCTTGGCTTGTTTAATTGTGGCACACGTGTCACAGTCGTGAATGATTTGCGCAATAGCATCCATAGTTAAATCCACCCCTCGGTCTCTAGCCCACTTATATGTCGCATCTCTCCCTTGATGGCCTGAGGTCTCATGGGCCCATCGGGCTAGAAATAATTCACCCTTGTTCTGCCAGTCCAGATCTGTTTGGGCCACCTCAATTCTGGCAGCTCTGTCTACCTGATGGTTATTTTGCTGCTCTTCAGTAGCCCTATTCTTGGGCACATGGGCATCTACGTGACGCACCTTTATAACCATATTCTTTATTCGGGCAGCAATATCTTTCCACAGGTCAGCAGCCCAAATAGGTTTACCCTTTCTTTGCCAGTTGTTTTGCTCCCACTGCTGTAACCACCCCCATAGAGCATTTGCCACCATCCACGAGTCAGTGTAAACATAAAGCATTGGCCACCTCTCCCGTTCAGCAACATCCAAGGCCAGTTGGACAGCCTTTACCTCTGCAAATTGGCTCGATTCTCCTTTTCCTTCAGTGGCCTCTGCAACTTGTCGTGTGGGGCTCCACACAGCGGCTTTCCATCTGCGGTGTTTCCCCACAATACAACACGATCCATCTGTGAATAGGGCATATGTCTTCTCATTTTCGGGTAGTTCATTATATGGTGGGGCCTCTTTAGCACGTGATATCTCTTCTGCTGGCGGTGTTCCAAACTTTTTGCCTTCAGGCCAGTCCATGATCACCTCTAGGATTCCTGGACGGTTGAGATTCCCCATCCGCGCTCGCTGCGTAATCAGTGCAATCCACTTACTCCAAGTGGCATCAGTAGCATGATGGGTGGAGGGACCCTTTCCCTTGAACATCCAGTTCAGCACTGGCAGTCGAGGTGCCAGAAGGAGCTGTGTTTCTGTACCGATTACTTCGGAAGCAGCCCGAACCCCCTCATACGCGGCTAAGATCTCCTTCTCAGTTGGAGTGTAGCACTCTTCAGACCCTCTGTACGCCCGACTCCAGAATCCCAGGGGTCGGCCTCGGGTCTCTCCTGAGGCTCTTTGCCACAAACTCCAAGTGGGACCTTTCTCTCCAGCAGCAGTGTAGAGGATGTTCTTCGCATCCTGTTCCATCCGTACTGGCCCCAGGGCCACGGCACGGGCTATCTCTTGTTTAATCTGCTCAAAAGCCTGCTGCTGCTCAGGACCCCACATAAAATCATTCTTCTTCCGTGTCACCTGATAAAGGGGGCTTACAATGAGGCTGTAGTTTGGAACATGCATTCTCCAAAAACCCACTACACCCAGGAACGATTGTGTCTCTTTCTTATTAGTGGGTGGAGACATGGCACTGATTTTGTTGATCACATCTGTTGGGATGTGACGACGGCCATCTTGCCACTTTATACCTAGGAACTGAATTTCCTGGGCAGGCCCTTTCACTTTGCTTCGCTTAATAGCGAAACCAGCACGCAGAAGGATCTGGATTATTTGCTCTCCTTTCTCAAAAACTTCCTTTGCTGTGTTGCCCCACACGATGATGTCATCAATATACTGTAAGTGCTCAGGAGCACCTCCCTGTTCCAGTGCAGCTTGGATCAACCCATGGCAAATGGTTGGGCTATGTTTCCACCCCTGGGGCAAACGATTCCAGGTATACTGAATGCCCCTCCAGGTGAAAGCAAACTGTGGCCTAGATTCTTTGGTCAAAGGAATGGAGAAAAAGGCGTTAGCAATATCAATGGTGGCGTACCATTTGGCTGCCTTTGACTCCAATTCATATTGGAGTTCTAACATATCTGGCACAGCAGCACTCAATGGGGGTGTGACTTCATTCAGGCCACGGTAGTCCACCGTCAGCCTCCATTCTCCACTGGCTTTACGCACTGGCCATATGGGGCTATTAAAAGGTGAGTGAGTCTTGCTAATCACTCCCTGATTCTCTAGTTGGTGAATCAGCTTCTGAATGGGGAGCAAGGAATCCCTGTTGGTGCGGTACTGCCGTCTGTGCACCGTTTTTGTAGCAATCGGTACTTGTTGCTCTTTCACTCGTAGCAACCCCACGGCAGATGGATCTTCTGACAGGCCAGGCAAAATAGACAACTGCTTAACACCTTCTGTGTCTACAGCAGCTATTCCAAAGGCCCATCGATACCCTTTGGGATCCTTAAAATATCCCCTTCTGAGGTAATCAATACCAAGTATGCATGGAGCCCCTGGGCCAGTCACAATAGGGTGTTTTTGCCAGTCTTTACCAGTGAGGCTGATTTCGGCCTCCAACATAGTCAGCTCTTGGGAACCTCCAGTCACCCCATGAATATAAACTGATTTTGTCCCTTGGTGACTCGAGGGCATTAGAGTGCACTGTGCACCAGTATCCACCAGGGCCTTATATTTTCGTGATTCTGATGTGCCAGGCCATCTAATCCACACAGTCCAATAAACTCTATTATCCCTTTCCCCCCCTGGCTGGGGACAGGGCCCCTCTATTTGTTACCTTCACTGTCTGCAGCAACTGGAGCAATCACCTTTTTAGAGAAGTTCACCTTGGTGGTTGATTTGTCTTGTAACTCTCTTACCCGTGCTTGAAGTACAGGAGTAGGTTGTTTATGCCACTCCTTCATATCTTCTCCATGGTCACGTAGGTAATGCCACAAGGCAAAACGTGATGTGGTCTTACTGTTGTCACTTGCTCGAGCAGGAGAACGTCTTCTTTTGATAGCTGAGACATTAGATGCCACCGGCTGGGAGGAAATCAAGTTGATCAGCCCCTCCAATAGGCTGTTTTGGGGATTCTGGTCCCCATTTGATGTATCCGTTACCTCCATGGATTTATCAGCTTCAGGCACGGTTGATAGTTTGTCTATTATATCTTCTTGTTTGTTTTCCATTCTGTCCAGCTTTTCAGCTACCTTTGTAATGGCTGAAACACAAGCTCGCAGAGGGCTTAAATGTAACTCAAAGTCTTGAAGTTTATTAACCAATTCACTTATAAGGGGTCTTCTTTCCCCTCTGCCATACATTGCTGCAAATGTGCTGGCGTACCTTTCTGGTGCGGTCTTTGTGAATGTACGCCACATGTTTGGTGTACACCTGACTCTCTCGGGATCATGCTCTTGGTCTGGCTCGTCAGGAATGAAATCGGGGCTATGTAGCATTTCCACCACAGCATATTCTCTTAAATAACAGATGCCTTCTTCCATATCAGCCCATTTCTTTTTCTCAGGCATCAGATCATCTTTGAAGGGGTATCTTTCTTTTACAGCTAACAACATCCGCTTCCAGAGGGTAAAGGCCTGGTTCTGGCATGTACTAATACCTCTGTCAATGGCTGAGTCCCTAGCAACGCCACCCAGTTGGCGAGCTTCTCTACTATCCAGCCACACACTGTTGGCCCCATTGTCCCAACATCGAAGTAACCAAGTGGCAATAGGCTCATTTGGGTGACGTGAAAAGTCTTTTCTCAGACTTCGAATTTCATTCATTTTCAGAGATCGATCAACAATGGTAACGATATCTTGCTCACCTCTTACTCTTTCGGGACTTCTTGTTGCCCTCATTGGCGCCGGTGACCGTGGTCTTACTGAGGGCCCCTCCCCTGGACTTAGGGGTGCTTCTTGTGGATCTTGGAGCCACTCCTCTGGACCTCTCTCCTCTTCTTTCTTCTCTTCTAACTGAGTCGAGATTCGTTTCATTTTCCGTCCTCTTACAGGGGCAAGTGACATCAATTGTGGTGCTTCCTGTAGTTGATCAGGTTGGTCAGTTCCAATGCTCTCATCCTCCAGTTCAGCTCGGAGCCTGTCTCGTTCGATTATGAGAGTATCTAGCTCAGATTGGAGGGTGTCTTGTTGAGATTGAAGACTGTTGAGTTTGGATTGCAGGGAGTCTCTCTCAATTCGGAGGGCATCTCTCTCAGATTGGAGGCTGTTTCTCTCGACCAGGAGACTCTCTCGCTCATTTTGCACTGTTTCCCTGAGACTCTCCTTTTCAATTTCACAAACTCTCTCCCTCTCCAGGATAGTATTGAATAAGGCCCGGTAAGCATTAGCCAGGCCCCAAACAATTTGGGCCTCCTCAGATCTTCCTGAGCCACGACATTCCTGTCTCAAATATCTGTTTAAATTTTCAGGGTCTTTCAGGTGTTCTGGAGTAAAGTTCCATGACACCGAAGATTTCCATCTCTCTAAAGTCTCACCCAGGCCTCTCCACATTCCCTGCCACTCAGTATTTACTGGTTTTGGGGCAGACTTCCTCAAAATATAATAAATACTAATGATAAGTGAAATGGTGAGCAGTACATTCACGGAGATTAATAAGGTGATCAGGTGAGCATTGAAAATCCGCATAAAGAATTCAAAGGAGAGGCTGGAAACCTGCTTAAGAATCCCCAACCCTGTAAAATTAGCAGCTCCCTCTGGAATGGTATGCCACATAATATGCAGATGCCACATAGTTATTTCCATCCATGTTTTCAATTGGCTATATATACCTATTGCTCCATAGAGCAAAGTGGTGAACTTAATTAAGGCCCAGTATGTTTTTAGCATTAAGAAAGAAGAAACAGTGGCATGCAGCCCCTTAAAAGGCAGTTTCAGTAGAGAAAGCATTTTTTCTCTTTTTTTTTCTTTTACAGAAACAAGATAGCAAGGCTCAAAGTTTACAAATATCCTAGAGTATTGGCCGTCCGCCTGGACTTTTCAAGGTCACGCTTTCAGACATCTGAAACAGATAAACTTTCCCAATGAAGCTGTCTGAGAGCGGAGAGAGAGATTTGTTCAAAAAGCTAAAAAGCAACTGTTGCCCGCATTCTCCACCAAGAATGTCAACGGTTTACGGGCTGGTTCGGCCCGGTTCCGTGACTAGAAGGGCGGAGGGATCCGCGGATCCGCGCCCCCGGAAAAAAAAGAAAATAAGGGACCCCGAAATAATTGAAAACAGTGGCAACAATCTGAGGTAAAACAAAGTAATTTACTAAATATGGTATCAACAGAATTTTATAAGGAGAGAGAATGTGAAATTGATAGTGGATCGGCCTTACCACAACGCTGAGATGAGAAGCGCAGGCAGAGAAGCGCAGGCGAGAAGCGCAGGCAGAGAAGCGCAAGCGAAGCAGCGCAGGCAGAGAAGCGCAAGCGAAGCAGCGCAGGCAAAGAAGAGAGCATCAGGTGACCTTGCCGGGAGTTATATCTCCTCGTTGACCGCAAAGCCCCCTGGGGAAACGTAGCTGCTCTTCTCCTCTGGACAGGCACCCGGAACTTGAGCATCAGCAGTCAAACCCCCAGTGCATTGCATGATGTTATGATGTGGAATACCGATAATGAAAAATCATGAAACCATGACATGTACAAGCAAATTGCATTTAAAATTATATTTTTTTTATTTTCAAAACATAGTTCTCTGAATCTGACTGCCATTCTACTTGAAGACCAATGTAGCTACACACATAATTAAATTTGGGAACCCATAGACATTGTATATTTCAAAAGTTAAGGAACACTGAAAATAACATTATTCTGTTGCCACAATAAAGACTTATTTTTATTTCTCAGTTTCTTTAGAAGATGTGTTCAAAGAGCTCCAGCTCTTTGAATAACATATCCCATAGGGCACCAAAATTACTGGAAAATGCCATGTAAGGATACCCTCTAGTTGGCTCTTCTCCAACAGCTGGATTTTCCCACACATAATAATGATTTTATTAACACATTCTTCATCATCCATGTCACTGAATATTTGCAATATTTTCAAGCTTATAATATGTCACCTAAAACTTTTATTAATATAAATAAACATATGCATACAAATATACTGGGAGGGGCAGGGGCGGGGAGGGAAGGGAAGGGAAGGGAAGGGAAAGATCATTTGATGCTAATTCAGTCCAATATTTCATTAGATGTGTTATATTCAACAGACTGGACAAAAGAAAAGTTGCTTTATTTTTCACTGCAAGAAACACAAATACTACGTTAGAAAGTATAAATTCTTAATTTCCTCCACTCCTTGATTGACTAAATATTTAATTACAAGTAGATGTTAGGCAGACACTGATAGTCATCCTAAGAGATACCTTCTAGAAATAAAATACAGAAGGAGAATTGTAGGTTGAAGGTATGAGTCAGATTATTAGCTTACTAATGGATTTCATTCAATGGCAATACTCACTGAGTTCTATACATAACTAGTTTTTTATTTCAATAGCAGCTTGGAATTGTACAGAGTGGATTGCACAATGTGGGTGTGGTAATGAAAATCTCTTCTGCTTTTGTTCAAAACTCTATGTATGCACAAAAATGAGTTTTCCTACTTATGCATTTTTCAGTAATGGCTGTAGCAATTAGAAAGAAAAGTGTAACTCGGTAATAAATCATGTGTGTTTTATCTTTATGTCTAAAGCAGGAACTAAGAAGTTCTGAAATAGAAAACTGATGAAAGTGACTTCTGAATTTGTTCATGACAGAACAAACCAAGGAGGATCTATGGAATACATCATTCATTCCTTACTAGTTTTGCAATCTGGTTCTATGCTATGTACATACATTCATACACTGCTATTACTATCTGACAAAATGCTGGCCAGCAAATGTAATCTAGGAGTATATCAGATATAAATACTTTCATTCCAGCTCCTAAAATTATTGAAGTTGATTGTAAACTTTTCTTATTAGTTTATTTAAAAGTTTTCACTCTTCGTTAACAATGTTTCTGTCAGCTTCATCATATTAAATTAGCACAAAACACATTAAAGACATACTCTCCAGTCACAATCTCACATAATTTTCTAAGGCAAGCGTGTTCAATCATGAGTAATAATTAACTGCAAAAGGAAGACAGTCGAATCATACTACAAAAAGTAGAGCTCAAGAAGGTTGCCATCTAAACTGATAAAATACTAAATAATTTGAATTTAGATATATGTGATTTTTTAATTTAATTATCAGTATTTAATCACAGTGATAGCTCTTAGATCAATATAGTGCACATTTTTATTTCTTGTGCACAATATTTATTTATTGTTTCAGCCATTATCTATAGATAAAAAGTAATAATTGAACACTAGTAATTCTAAATACAGATATAAATTTAGCTTTTTAATCTACCTCTTCATTCATAAATTGTATGATTTCAGTTTTTATGCCTCAAGTAATATATTTTATGTTTTTAGTTAGGTTTGGTTTGATTTAGCTTGCCGTGTGTGTGTTTGTAAGCACTCACTCACAAAGTAAACTCAACATTAGCAATTTTTATAATTGAGCTTATGAACTTATGTCATCGCTGAGCTTATTGCAATAATATGCTGAACTAAACTTCCAACTTACAAACCTTTCAAGTTTTTCTTTTCTTTTCTTTTCTTTTCTTTTCTTTTCTTTTCTTTTCTTTTCTTTTCTTTTCTTTTCTTTTCTTTTCTTTTCTTTTCTTTTCTTTTCTTTTCTTTTCTTTTCTTTTCTTTTCTTTTCTTTTCTTTTCTTTTCTTTTCTTCTCTTTTCTTTTCTTTTCTTTTCTTTTTTTCTCCGTAACTTTTAAACTGAAGTGAAATATTACATAAAGTAGGGAGAAAAAAAAAAATTGCATTTTTATTTAATGGAAAATCCGTGTGCTGGTCATTACCACATTAGATATTTATAAAAACTGTGATGTCAGTCTGGCTTTAGTTTTAAGATATATTTGAAAATAGATTAATTAGTTGTAGTAATTCAAGTATTATAAAAATATATATTTTTTTCTTTTATTTCTCCCACACTCTGTGGAATAGACAGTAGAATAGTATGGAAGGCTATTATCCACAGGAGGATCTTTTGATTCAATTCAATTTACAGAATTGCTGTTAAGAAACTGAGATGTGAAGTGTCTGTATGAATATACAGTCAGCATATCCATATTTGTTCATACATGTTTATTACACAGCATCATGAAGAATAACAGTGCCATTTGTAACACTTTGAGTAGACTGAAGCTGATATAACAAAGTTTGCTTCAACTTTTCTGAAAGATCATATGAATTATGCAGCCCGGAAGGCCAACTCTGTTCTGGGCTGCATTAAAAAAGTGGTAGCCAGCAGGGAGAGGGAAGTGATTGTCCCCCTCTACTCAGCTCTTGTGAGGCCCCATCTGGAGTACTGCATCCAGGCCTGGGGCCCCCAGAACAGGAAGGACGTGGAGCTCTTGGAAAGGGTCCAGAGGAGGGCCACTAAGATGATGAGAGGCTGGAGCACCTCTCCTATGAGGAAAGGTTGAAGGAACTGGGATTGTTTAGCTTGGAGAAAAGAAGGCTCTGGGGAGACCTCATTGTGGCCTTCCAATACTTGAAGGGAGCATATAAACAGAAGGGGAAAGGCTGTTTACGAGGGTGGATAGTGATAGGACAAGGGGGAATGTTCTTAACTGAGACAGGGGAGGTTTAAGTTAGAAATTAGGAAGGAGTTTTTCCACACAGAGAGTGGTGACACACTGGAACATGTTGCCCAGAGAGAGGCTGTGGATACCCCATTCCTGGAGGCATTCAAGGCCAGGCTGGATGTGGCTCTGGGCAGCCTGGTCTAGTTGTTGGCGACTGTGCACATAGCAGGGGATTGAAACTAGATGATCACTGTGGTCCTTTTCAACCCGGGCCATTCTATGATTCTATGAATTATAAATATTTCCAAACTTGATATGAAAAAGATAAAGGAAAGTAACAGTAAATAAATAAATAAATACATAGAAAGAAAGAAGGAAAGAAAGAAAGAAGGAAAGAAGAAGGAAAGAAGGAAAGAAAGAAGGAAAGAAGGAAAGAAAGAAGGAAAGAAGGAAAGAAGGAAAGAAGGAAAGAAAGAAGAAAGGAAAGAAGGAAAGAAAGGAAAGAAAGAAAGAAAGAAAGAAAGAAAGAAAGAAAGAAAGAAAGAAAGAAAGAAAGAAAGAAAGAAAGAAAGAAGCGAACAAATAAATCCATGTGTTGTAAGAGGACATTCTTTGATAATACAGTGAATCCTAAATTCCTTTCAAAAAAGCATAAGACTTTTGTATGACTTGAGGATAAAGTTCTGTTCAGTTCTGTGCATCTCTTTTATTTATTTAAGAGTGCTCAGCAATCTGCCAAAAGTTTGGTTGCAAATGCTGGCAATATCTTGTGCTCCCGAGGTTAAAAAAAGGAAGAAAATCTGAAAATGTAAATGATAAACACCATTTCGGTTCTGAAAACAAGTGACAGAGCCCTTTCAAGAAGCCTGAATGGATGTACAGTGAGCTTGTGGCCAAGTTTGTCTTCGGTTACAGAGAGTTCTCTCATGGTATTCATGATTCTGCAGATGCACATCACTGCCTTGGCAGATATCTGGTGTTTTATCATGTATCCACCCCCTGCTTAGTGTTTTTTCTATCATAACACAACCTCTTTTGTCATAAAGGATTAGTCAGCTGTGGAGCTATATTTGATATTTTATATTTTATTATAAATGCTCAATATTAAAAATATCTATTTCCATCTATTGATAATTTTTTTCAATAACATCCTTATCTTTACAACTAATGAAACAATGTAATGAGTCAAGGCTGCATTCTTCTGCTGTCAGAAGAACTGTCACATTTCATGTTATCTAATGTGTTCAAATATTCACTCATTACAGTCTACATATACCTAGATACATGGTGTACTTACACCAAGTACCAGGAATACTTTCATGATACTTCCTCCGTAAAAGGAGAATAAGCCAGCATTTTCATCACCATACATATTTCAGACCTATCTAATATACCAATCCCTTATGGCAACTCACAAGAAAGAAAGAACAGATATTAATAAAACAGAAGTGCAAGATGCTGCTGGAATTCCTATACAGAGATAAATTTTTCTGATAATGTAGTTAAAAAGTACCTTATAGTAAAACACCCTAACCTGAGTAAAAAAATCAGATGAAAATAAGAAGGAGTCCCAAAGTATCTCAGAGTTTGCAAACTTTCTAATTAGTGAAAAAGATGGTGTGATCTTTCATCATAAAAGAAATTAATTAAAAAAAAATAAAATAGCAATTTTTTGTTATGAATTTTAAAGGAGACTTAAGATTACCTACTTCAATATAGAATTCTAAATTGTAGCCATCTAGAATCAGTCAGGAAAGATAGATCACATATAAAGAGTCTGATCTTTCAATGTCAGTAATAGCTGTCTGATTTTTTAATGTCAGTGATAGCTGACTCAAGTAAGAAGGTACTAGCAAGTAGTTGTGGTGGGTTAACCTTGGCTAATGGCCAAAATCCCTACCCAGCTGTTTACTCATTCTTCCTTCTTAGTAGGATGAAGGGTGAAAGTTCATGGGGTAGGGTAAAGAAAGAGAATTCACTTCCTAGTTATTGTTGTGGACAATATAGATTCAATTTGAGGAAAATTAGTTCAATTTATTGTAAATTAAAATAGATTCATACAGTGAGAAACAAAGAAAAGCATTTCTTCCTCCTTTCTTCTAGGCTCAAAATCACTAGCAAATCTTCTTCCTGCCCTAAACAGCACAGATAGAAATGAATGGTGGTATGGTCACAACACAGAAGTTTCTCTCTACTACTCTCCTGCTTTGTGAGAGCTCTCTCCACAGGATGCTGTTCCTTCAGTACTAAATCTGCTTCAGCATGGACTCTTCTTGTGTCATAGAATCATAGAATCATGGAATGATTCAGGTTTGAAGGGACCTCTAAGATCATCTAGTTTCAAACCTCCTGCTATAGGCAGGGTTGCCTCCTACTAGAACAGGTTGCTCAAAACCCCATCCAGCCTGGTCTTGAATTCTTCCAGGAAGGGGGCACCTACAACCTCCCTGGGCAATTTGTTTCAGTGTCTCATCACCACATAGTAAAGAATCTATTTCTGATATATAGCCTAAATCTATCCTATTCCAGTTTAAAGCCATTTTCCCTTGTCCTGTCGCTACATGCCTTTATTAAATGTTCCTCCCCAGCTTTCCTGCAGGCCCCATCAGATTCTGGAAGGCACTATTGATATCTCTCTGGAGCCTTCTCTTCTCCATTCTGAAGAGCCTCAGCTCTCTCAGCCTGTCCTCATAGGGGAGGTTATCCAGCCTGTGATCATTTTTGCGGCCCTCCTCTGGGTCTGCCAACAGCTCAATGTCCTTCTTGTGTTTGAGGCTCCAGAACTGGATGCAGTACTCCAGGTGGGGTCTCATGAGAGCAGATTAGAAGGACAGAATCACATCTGTTGGCCTGCTGATCATGTTTCTCTCGATGCAACCCAGGATACAGTTAGCCTTCTGGGCTGCAAGTGTACATTGCCAGCTCATGCTGACACTTTCAATGACAATGGTAAGTAGCCACAGTTACTTCCAGGAACATCCCACTGCTCTTGCGCAGCATCCTCTACAGCCTGCACTGAATATCTTCTTCTCCATCAACACTTCTAATGGAATATCTGATCCACCATAGTTTGCATCGTGGGCTGCAGTGAAATATTTATTCCACCGTTGTCTTCTACAGGCTGCAGAAGAATAACTGCTCTGGTAGCTGCAGCACCTCCTTCCCCTCCTTCTTCTCTCGGTTTTCACACTGTTGTTTCTCGGTCTTTCTTTTATGTCTGTATGGCATTTCCTGTCCTTTCTTAAACCTACTTTCACAAATGTGCCTGCAATTTTAATAACTTCATAAGAGAAGAGCAACTGATGTCAACTAACTGGATCCGTGCAAAGCAAACAACATCCCGTCCCAAACAACATCCTTGCCTCAAAATAGAAGAGAAATGGATTTGACAGACAGATCACTAAGAGGATAAGGAATTTTCTAGATGGTCACACTCAAGCAGTTGTAGTTAATGGCTCAGTGTGCAAACAGAGAAAAATAATAAATGGTGTTTCACAGGGATTGATACGGGGACCAGTAATATTTAACACCTTTGTTGGTAACATGGACAGACCTCTAGAGAATGGATTCAGAACAGCCCTGTATAGAAGGACTTGGGAATGCTGGTTGATGAAAGGCTTGATCCAAGACAACAATATGCACTTTCAGCCCAAAAAGCCAATCATGTTCTGGGCTGGTGAGACATTGTGTTTATAGCGAGGTGTCAATCTCCAGGCAGTTATATTACTGTCTGGATGTTGGTCTGTGAGCAGTGATAATTGCATTGTGGATATATATATGGTTATCATAGGTTGTTTTTTTTTGTTTGTTTGTTTTGTTTTGTTTTTCATTTTCTGTCTTAATAAATAACTCTTATCTATGAGGTTTGGTTTGTTTTCAGTTCTCTCTCTCAGCCCACCTTGGGGGGAGAAAATAAACGGCTGTGTGGTGCTGAACTCTCTGCCAGGTTAAACCACAATAAGCTTGTAATGAGAGAACAAGGGATAATTGTTTTAAACAAGAAGAGGAAAGATTTAGATTAGATACAAGGAAGGAATAATTCACAGTAAGAGTAGTAGCACACTGAAACAGTTTTCTGAGAGAAATTATGAACATTCAGTCCCTGGAGGAATAACCAAACTGCACACACTGATTGTTACTCTAATAGTACTGGGATATTCTTCTTCATATGAATTTACTACAAATTTCAGAGAATTTCACAAAAGTGTATTTTGCAGAAAACATATTAAGCAAGTAATTAGACTGTACAGGTAGATGAGAAAAATATGAACAGCTGATCACAACTGCTTCCAAGCCAACTCATTTATTTTTATAAACTTGCTTCAAAAAGTTGTGGGTTTTGTTTTTTTTCTTTTTTTCTTTTTTTTTTTTCCCTCTGATATGGGCCACCAAGGTCAGGGGACGGCTCTAAATTCAGCATCTCCTTTAGAACAGAAATAGCACTGTTTGACACCTTTAGATAACTGCCTGAATCAAGTAGAAGGAAGCATAGTTCTAAGGAATCAGAATAGATCACATAATGAAGTGTAGGAGGATATATGTTTTACTGAATTATGCTTTAGAAGACATGCAAGACTAACTCTAGGCTGGTTTATGATTAGTGACACATAATGAAGTGTTAATTACATATGCATCCAGTTACAAAATATTACTATATTAATTTGTTTTCATTCTTTTCGCTTGGCACTTATGCCAAAATTTGTACTACATGTAAAGATAACTTTTCCATAACATACTGGAAAAACTCAGTTTAAGTGAGCTTTGCAAGTATCAATAGTTCAGACAGACAGTTTCTGTAATCTTATTCTTTCTACTTCTGATTTGCACCAAGTGGACTGTTGCTGTGGTGATAGAATTTAGAATCCATTTGCTTTAGCTGGAAAACATAGTTAACTTATTTCTCTGCAGATAATGCACATCTGTGCTCTTTGAAATCAATGGCAAAATTCCCTTTTTCTTCAACATTTCATCACAGATAGTCTCACTCTTGAAACTAAATATCTTTGTGCAGGTTGAGTGTCCTGCAGGAGAGAATGACCTGAACACAACGCCTGTTTTCTGTCATTTATTCAGAGTTGACTTTTGTCAGAAATAGTAATAATTGCTCCAAATGAACCTTCATGTTTTAACTACATATTCAGTTTTTCTTTATTGTACATTTTAGCAATAAAATCAATTCTTCTGGTAAAACCTAGTCATATTCTAGCTGTTCCTAAATGCTTAATTCAGCACGCTCATATTGAACACATTTATTAGCATCACGTAAAAATGCTGGTCTTTTTCTTGGGGTGGGTTTTATTGAATTCTATGTATACATAAATTGACAATGTATGAGTGGGGGAGAGATATATAAAACAGATATAATATCTATGTCTCTTTTTTGTGTGTTTGCTAGTAGTTCCAGACAATCTTACATCCTCTTATTTAGACGTTTTCTATAGCACTTCCAGTTCTGACAAGAGCACTGTTTTATCTTTTATAAATGTAGACTTGTCATTTAGCAAAGTTAAATGTGAAAAAATGTCAAGAGATGCTGTATTGAATTTATTGTACAGCTACAAAAGCCCAGCACTTTCTTTCTGCATAAATTGTGGTTTCTGGTAAGGTGAAACACTCAAATTGAATTATTATTATTATTATTATTTCCTTTGTGTGCCATTAAAAAGAACATTCTCTATATTGGAATTTCAATCCCTCTTTCGTAAAGTCAGTTTTTGCTTTCACTGTCAACTACCACAACGGCCTCTGTGGAATTGTCATGAAGTAGTGTTTCTGTGTAGCAATAAAACTCCATCTTGTATTCTGTGTCATTTATTGTGGGTTTTTTTTAGACTTATTAGCAATAGTATGTTATGTATTTCTGCCTGTCTGAGATGAAGGTAAGAAGTGACTGACTTTTAAAAACTCACCTATAATCCTTTCACCTTTCAGGATATAAGGATAAAAGTTTCTTTATAAATTTTGCAAAGATGTGGCAAAGAACAGAGAATAGAAATAATCTAAGGCAGGAGCAGAGATATAGTGTAGATGGGTTGAGGAAAAAAAAAAAGAGAACAGACACAGGAAACTTTGTCAAAAACTACTAAAGAAGAACTGATGTATTCTCTGCTGACTAAATTGAGATTCTAGGTTTCACTCTTATTGTCTTCAACCAACCAATGTAAATTAAACAACTAAATTACATTTCATGCAGAGCATCTCTTTCCTATAATTCTATTGCATTTTTCCATTTTAAAACCTTAGTTATTTTTAAAAGTAAGTAGTTCTTAACATCTATCTAGAGTCTTCAGCTCAATTACTTTTATATATCTATCTATAGATATACATACATACCTATATATACATGCATATACATGTATATATAACTATTATAGATATAATACAGGTATCCCTTATATGTGTACGTATATATTCAGAGGTCCAGACAGGTATAATGAGGGAAAATTTACCATCAGAGTAGATAATGATATTCTGCTTTAAATCCTTTAAATACTTAATTAACTTGAGTGGAGATTAGTTAATTGGAAGTAGGAAATATATGCATATACATACTTGCATATATAATTCTCTTTCAGAAACTTGTCTCAGCCAGGGACTTCAGTTCATGAAAATGATTCATAATGCTGTAAAACTGGGAGAAAATAATAATAATAATAATAATAGCAGTAATAATTTTTTAAAAATAATAATAATATTTCAGCATTCTAAGAGTTAAAATGAGTTAAAGATGAAACCTGGATTCTTCAGGCTATATAAAGACAGATGTTAACCTCTCCTGAGTCCTCTTCCAGCCACCTGCCAGTCTCAGTACAAAACCAACGCAAAATGTAACATGCTTTCATAGATATAGAAAACCTTTACAAAGATGAAAGCTTTGCATTATCTTTTCTTCATGGAAAGAACAAACAAACAAACAAACAAACAAACAAACAAACAAACAAAAAACCTTAGTTAGATCACCTCTTAGAACAGATTCCTATTGTGGTTAGACTTCTTTTTTTTTAACAGCAGCGATTCAGCTTGTGATTTCTTCCAACATTTTCCCCTCTTTCTCCACCCAAATAAGAAGAAAACTTGTTGAAATTAGAAAGAAGTGGCTACAAGCTGACATTTGTGTCAATGTGAAGAACAAGGGCAAACTTTCCATGGCTCTCTTTTAAGAATACAAGATACTTTATTTCTGGAATACTGAAAGCACTCTTACAGGATTACACATTACTCTTTCTTTACAAAGAAGATGAAAGTACTGTAGTAAAAATAATTAGTTTTCTGTTAAAGACTAAGTAAATAAGTTATTCAGTTATCGCTGGGAAAAAAAAAAAAAAAAAAAAAAAAAAAAAAAGCCAAATCCAACCAGATAACCTCAAAGTTATTAGATATACTTCAAATTTGTATTTTTATACATATTACTTTTAAGTGCACATTTTCTCATAAATTAAAATCCTATATGCATGATTGCTGAAATCACAAATGCTAAGTAAAAATAGCAAATAAAGTTTGTCACCTGAATAGAAAATTGATATGCTTTGAAGTTCGGATATAGGCTGACAAAATGTAACATTCTGTATGACAATCTCCTCATGATGATGATGATGATGATGATGATGATGATGATGATGATTGAGAACAGGCATTATGCCAGTCGCAACTGCTAAAGTTATACTTACATTAAAAACATCCTTGTTCTAGCAACATCAAATTACAGACATTTAAAAGAGAAAAGTTTTTTTTCTCTCTTTTTTTTTTGGGGGGGGGAGAATATTATATATTATTTTAGGTAATCTATATTTTGCTGTAATATTAAATTCAAATTTGAAATAAAGACAATTTATGAAGACAACAAAACACATGCAGTCATAATTGATGTGAAATAAAATATAAAATATGGATATTTTAAATGTGTGTCAATCTAATATACATTAATACTTTCTGTATGAAAACTATGCATTCATAAAGTTTGATTTTTTTAAAAAAAGATACATATCAAATTTCATTGAGAATATGATCTTTAAGAGTGTGAAAATGAACAATAGGATCACTCCATATGTAGATGAAAGATGGCTTCTCTTTGACAAGATCAATAAGTCATTAACTCCAACTGTTATGATAGATGGATATTGAAAGTAAAAGTAGTTGTCAAACATCATTTTGAATTTTTTTTCCCTTTAAAAATATTGAAAAATAAAATTTTTAGAATAGTGACTGAAAATTAATAGTTACCTTTTATCATTAGTCTCCTTAGGAAGTGTTAATATATATACAATATATATATTTACAATTTTCATGTGACTGCCATAATAAATTTCTCCTATTCATCATAAGAATAAACACAGAAATATTTCATTATTATGGGCTACAATCATATATTAAAGGGAAAAAAATTACATAACAGAATCATAGATGGTTCATGGTAAAATTTGAAAACTAAATAGTGAGGAGCCCTCGTCTCAATTAAAAAAAAAAAAAAAAAAAAAAAAAAAAAAAAGACCACTGACTGTTCATAAGCTGATTTTACCATGAAATTAAAATCTTAACTTTGTATGCATGTATTATGATTCTTTTAAAAGTAGAGCAAAATGCTTACAAATTTATTTTTCTTTGGTCATTGCAGTGAAATCATTTTGAACTCACATTTGTTGCTTTGAAGTTTGACACAAAATCTAGTCATCTCTGGCTTTCACTGTGTACAAAAGTCCATTATTCTAGTATAACTGCACTTACACTCTTCTTATAAACACTGCCATACAAATGTGCCTTTTCATTATCTGAAAAGGAATCACCTGGAAACCAACCAACGTAGAATCATATATTCATCTTCAAGTTCTCTAAAATTTGCTAAATTATTTGTGTCCTAAGTATACCTTCCAACCCTGGCCATTCTGTGATTCTGTGATTCTATGATCACTCTGTGAATTGCTAGTTCTGAGGTATTAAGAATTAAAGTTACATTCAAGTTTGCATTGGATAGGTATATGCCAGGGCTTTCATGTCTGGTACCCTCGCTACTTCTTACAAAGATGGTTTTCATTTATATACAGGAATAACAAGACAGAAAGTGTTCAAAGCATTGCCTGAAAGCTTCAGGTCACTTCTGGCAATCATTAGAATAATTTTTTGATGGAAAACTCACTGTGTACCTATTTTCATGTGGCTGTAACAGAATACAAACAGAAACAGAAGGTTGTTCTAAGCTTCTGAAACAAGAGACATACACTCTAATATTTAGCACTCCTAAGCTCAAATCTAACGTCTGTCTCAATCATAATGAAAATGTTATTCAAAGTAGACCACAGCAACAACGATAGAAAATATCCTATTTGTAACTTAATACATTATACAGGTCAAATCTCCTTAGGCTAAAGAAGGATTTCAACAGAAATTTTATGATGTTCAATCACTAAGATAACAAATATTGGACAAGTAAATCAGGTCCTTAAGGTGAGAAGATGGACCTAAACGCTAAATATAAAGACAAGCTTTTTTCCAGACCAAAAAAAGTGCTTGTCTTTGACAAATGAGGCATAAGACCCACAGCTCTCTTCAACATTTTCTACTAACAAATTTACCATGCTTATTATAGCATTCTGGCTTCATGTATTACTCTAGGACTGCAATTTTTTTTTTTTTTTTTTTTTTTTTTTTTTTTTAAACAGACTGTGGATTCTATTACATGGCAAAATATTTGAAAAGCAGAAATTGCAATGCCAGGCATTTCAAGACATGTCTCCAGTCTCAAATATTATATTATCTAATGAAAAATGGATGACAGTCTGGAGTGCTGATTACAACACTAACTTTCCCGTGTAACCTACTTGTTACCAAATCAGCAAAACTACTTCTCTGCCTAGTATTCTAGGTATGCATCTAGATAATAAATCTTACAGAATGAAAGATAATTATTTGCATTGCTGACAAAAACTTAGAGAGATTATTATTTCAAAATGACATAATCAACAGTCAAAACATAGTAAATTTATTCAATGTTTTAAATAATACCGGCTCAGTTACTTTTCTGTAGCACTGCAATATTCTGGAGTGGTGAATGAATGCATAAAGGAGTAAAATTTACTTCAGATTCTGAATCTGGTAAAACTGACAATGCTTGTTTTTCACACATGACATGACATCACCTGCAGTAGAAATTCCAGAAAGGCAGTTTCTGCTCTGATATATGTATATATGTATATATATCCCTACCATATGATTTTACTATTTTTAAACTGAAAATGCCAAATGGACGTTGTTTTCCACTTTCTTCAAACATACAAGAGAGATAAAGAGATATCAGAGCTTTACCCTTAAACTGGCTGGAATGGGCTATGTCAACGACAGGACAGCTCAGAACTCTCTGCATACAGCAAAGCGTTGCTCCCCTGCAGCCCCTCTGCAAAGGCCGTATCTATGCCAAATAAAGCCTGACTTCCAGCAAATGATTTGGTCTCTATCAGATAAATATAGGAAGCAAGTTCAAAGCTGCAAGGTCACCTAAAATGGTTCTCAAACAGCTATCATAAGATGTAAGCGCTCTGAGAAAAGGAAGATTAATAAAAGGATAGGATATAGCATTTTGCTTTATTTTGATAATATTATGCTATTAGCTTATCTCAGTATCATTTTAGATACATAATATTTTCAATAGAACTGAAGAAAGCAATTATCACTGCAGAAAATAATGACCCATGAACATAGTTTAGTTTCAAACATGATGAAACACCGTAATGATTTTTGTTGTTTTTTGCTTTCAATTTAAAAATATATGGATAGGGAATTTAGCACATTATTTCTTTTGAAATGATCAAATACCACATTGCTGATCAAGTCTTAAGATGCACATGTTATGTATATTTGAGAACCATAGATATAAAAACCAGATAGGTTCAGATAGATGCAGATGGATACAGCAGTTTGTTGCCCTCTTCAAGCTTTAACCACTTAAGGCAAGCCTATCAATATTAATTAGACATTTCTAGGATAAGAAACAGAATTGGTTATATTTTATGTGTTCAGTCTGATTTATTATGTCAAATACATTGGAGATGACTGAAGAGGCTGTAAGTGTGGAAGAGACTAAGAAAGATTTGCACTTAACCTTAATCCTTGACATTTTTCCATTGCATTTCCAAATAAAAATGTTGCTTACCTTTGCTTTTTTGCTTTTTTTTTTTTTTAGTTCAGATTCAAAAATAAATTTATGTACAGAACAAGAGATTTTAGGTACATATTGATAACAAATACATAATTTCTAGCTTTTTTTTTCCTGCTTCTGCCATTACATCCAGTAGTAGGGTTACGCACCTTCAGTGTTGTCTTTGCAAAGGAGTATGCTACCTTTTTAAACAGATTTAATTGTCAGTGACTTCGATCTGATCAAGACTGAATTGTAATAGCTCAGCCAAAGCCAAATGCAGTTCTTTTTTAAAGATATATCTTGACTTTAAGTGTATTAGGCTTTGTATCAGGCTTTGTATCAGGCTCATATGCTTGTTTATTTATTTATTATTTTCCATCTTTAGTTTTCTCAGACTACCAAGTCTTTACTTGCTGGAAACCCATCTGGTTCTGCAGTATAAGAGCAGGCAGTGGGAGGTCAGAACATGAAGAACTCAGGCCGGGTGCTGAAATATATTCTAAGCCCCAGAAAGCTCCAAGGCAGAATTGTGCAGCACTACCACTCTTTTGTGTGAAGAGGTTAAGGCAGCTCAAGAGGATAACTGAGTGACAGTTGGAGAGGTACAACTGCATCATTTCTGGTTTTTATGGAGAGTTAATTTAAAATGCATGTACAGGAAAGAATGTGCTGAATGTTATTTTAATACACTTTTGGGAAGATATTTTGAATTTAAGTGTTAACCCCATTAATTATCTCAAAACGACATTCATTCATTGAGTCATGGAATCTGCAAAGACCTTTCATGTCATCAGGTCCAAAAATTACCTTGATCTACTCAGTCGCATCAATAAAACCATATCTCTTAATGCTACGTCCAGACAGATCTTAAATACCTCCAGAAACTGGGACTGGACAGCCTGATGTTTGACCATCATCTCCACAAATAAATATTTCTTAAGATATAGTGTACTTCCCTTGGAACAACATTTCTTCATTTCTTATCACTTGCTTACTAAAAATGAGACTGACAATCTCCTAGTTTGCCCAGCAACTCCTCATAAGTCTTGTTTTCTACTTCTTTCATCAGCTTCACTATTCTTCTCAACACACACTCGAACAACTCAACACCTTTCTTTCCAAAACAGAACATGGTATTTGAGTGTGATCTCACAAGTGCCATGTAGAAAAGGACAACTGTCTGTAAGAAAATCCTTCTTGTTAAATTGTCACCCTCGCTGCACCCAGACTTGGATGCAATACTCCACATTCTCAGAAAGGCAGTGTAGAGGGGGGCAGTCACTTTCTTTGCCCTGCTGGCCAGCCCTCTTTTCATGCAGCCCATGATACAGTTGGCCTTCTGGGCTGAAAGTGCGTACTGCTGGCTCATGTAAAGGTTTTTGTACATCAGAACTTCCAGGAAGGCCTCATCAACAGACTCCCCTTGATCAGGCATCCTGTAGCAGATCCCAAACAACAGAGATATATATATTTCTGGTCTGGTCTCTGATTTTTTTACCCACAAACTCTCAAACTTTCATGGCTGTTTCTCACAATCCATTCCTTGACACAGAGAACAATTCACCCACCCCTCCTTCCTTCCCTACCTCTTCTGAAAAGCTTGTCGTCAGTCCCTAATTGCAGCGTTCCAGTTTTGCATTTCTTTCCTTCACTTTTTCTGATACCAATTAGGTCATAGTTTTCTAATTGCACCATGGTTTCCAATTCCTCCTGCTCATTTCCCACTTTGTGTGCATTGGTGTAGAGGCACTTCAGCAGAACTTCACTTCAGCCATGTTACTTTCTTGGAGGAGTCCTCTCAAATTCCTTTGGGATAATTCACAGGGATTTATTTCCCTGCTACTTCCTAAAGCATTGATGTTTCCTGGTTTTCTCTGTCAAACATCTTACACAGCAGTACATCCCTCTTTCCCTCTGAATCTAGCGTAATGCTCTGCCAATAGCTCCAGCTAGTTTGCTGCCCAGAACACTCTTTCCCCACCAAGTCAGATGTGCCTCATTTGACACCAAAATGCCCAGTCTCTCAAAGATGCCTTCTCATAGAACCCAAAAGCCTGAGCTGGGCACCATCCACACAAACAGATTAACCTGATCCATTTGCCGCCTTCTTCGTGGATCCTATTTCCAACTCAAAGCATAGACGAGAATGGTATTTGTGTTCCTGAAACTTTCAACATATCCTGAGAGACATATGGTCTCTTTTGATATTTTGGAGCCTCCTCACTGCAGCCTAATTTGACCTTATTTAAAATAGAAGGAATAGGTAGTAATCCTCTGGCTTCACAAGGAACAGTAACATCTTTATGATATTGTGAATGCAGGCTTCTGTCAGTTTGCAGAACTCCCTGTAGAGACTGGACAACAAATGGGTGCTTCAATGTCTCTCAGCAAGGAATCTTCAATTATTGACACTCTTCCTGATTGTTCTAACACAGGTTGAAGGTTGAATCAATTCTGTGTGGTTATCCTTTACTGAGACTTAACCATACCATTCACTCTCATTTTTCCAGCCCCAAAGAATTGTAAGCATTGAATGGAATTCACCTAGTTATCACTGAAAGACTCAATTTGAGAAATAGTACACCAAGCAAAATGTAGTTAGGGCAGCTGTATTTTTCTAAAGAGCTTTTGCTGAAAAGACTGTGAAGTCCCTTTAAACAAATCTGACAGGTTGAAGTATCTATTTATACAATGAAAACCTGACGTCTTGTTACCCTCCATGCATGAAGGATTATAAATGTACACTTCTCATCCTCATGACAGTCACTTAAAGACTAAACTGGAGGCTGTCAGATGCATAGCAGAAAGAGTAGTAACACTTTCATATTCTCTGAAGAACCTGTTGTATTAGTAGGATATTTCAAAATTTACTGGTCCAGGAAAAGAATTAAATGTAAACTTGCCTGTTAATATCAGTGTTCCACAATTTAAGCAGAGGTTAACAACTTGCATTTCTCATGTCTGTTCCAAAATTGTATTGTACTGGTTTTATTTCCTAATTAATTTTGACATAAAGAACTTTCAACAAAGCTGTGAGCAAAGAGAAAATAAAAGAAAAACAATCCCATCCTTCAGTTCTCCAACACACAGTGTTGGATTTTCAATATTCAAATTCAATATTTCAATTGTATAATTTAAAATTATTCACTGCTTAATAGCCTATCATAAAACAGGAGGAAAAAAAGTGCTTAAATTATTTTAAAAGTTTCTAATTTTGAAGCTCTGATTTTTCTGCAAAGATATCATATGTTGATGTTAATACTCATAGCAAATAAATTCAGCATTGATTTTCTGTAACAGAGATCAGAGCTAACAGGTTATTTGCCAAAAATATCAATAGTTTTTGAAAGAGTTGTTTCACATATCTATTTTCACTATATAGCAATCCCCAATGTGGCACAGAATTTAGGCTTCTGCTTTTCAGCACTTTGCCTACTACATGAAAGTGCTGGTAGTAGTGAGCCGTATTTTCAGGTCTCCTCTTTGTGCAGTGTGTAGCAAGCCTTGCTTTCTAAAAGGGGGCCCTCAATTCCCTTCCAAGGATACCAGCACAGATGCTGGCACCAGTGCTCCTTTTTAAATCTAACTCAGTTTTAAATATACTGCATAAATGCATATAACTGCCAAAGAATATGCCAGAATTGAATAAAATTGAGTACTGGATTAAAAAACAGTGAGATTCATTTTACCATGTACAAGCTTTTAAAAGTCAGGCATGATATGTAGGCATAATTCATTCCACTGTTCAAGAAAGTGCTAGGGGGCTTATCGCTCTACTGACCTTGGAAAAAATCCAGGGCAGATTATGCAGGCTAAATAGATAACTGTTAGAGAGTAAATTCATTTCAAATTATGAGATCATACTCACAAAAGGGTTAAGCCTTTTCTTCTAAATACGTCAGCACTGCAAATAAGGTATTCAGCCTTATCCCAATCTGGCCTTTATACTTTTCAAAGCTAAGTCCAGAGCAGAAAATTTCTGAAAATAGTAATTAAGGTTCTAACACACAACTTAAATTTACAGTTAGATTTTTTTCTGGATTCAGTCAGCTGGTGATTATAGAATCAGAATGGCCTCTGGCTTTTTTTGTGAACTGCCCACTCTTGCTTCAACTTCTTTTTTTGTTTGTTTGTTTGCTTGCTTGCTTTTTCTACTTTCTCCACAACAGCACGGAGAATAATTTTATTAACACAGTTTCTCTTAAACAAGCCTAGCAAATGTGGTTTAACCTTGCTAGATGGCTAAGCACCACACAAACACTCACTCAGTTTCCTGCAGTGTGTTGAGGGGAAAGATTTGGAAAGGTAAAATGAAAAACCTCGTGTGTTTCCTATATGTACAATCAACAGATGTACGATTGTACAACCAATAGGTATACAATCAACAGGTATACAGAGGTTAGGCTTGGTAAGGTTATCACAGTAGAAAGAAAATAAAAATAAATGGAAATGCTCATCAGTGTCGTAGACTCGCAATAAACTCCACAAGGAGCAATCTCCAGAAAAACATCCTGTCTCATTGGCACTCTGCTCTAAAATGGGATCTAGGAGAGGTGGAGCCAGGCTCCATCCCTTCCAGTTGCACAGGTGACTTGCTTGCCTCAGGTGGTCAATCAGAGGTTTTGGCTGTGATCAACAGTTCACATACACTAGGTAAAGCAAAAGCTGTGCACACAAGCAAAGCAAAATAAGGATTTCATTTGCTACTTCTTATTGGCAGAAAGAGGTTCAGACACTTACAGGAAAGCAGGGCTTATAGAATCACAGAATTGTAGAATCATGGGATCATAGAATGGCTTGGGTTGGAAGGGATCTCAAAGGTCATACAGTTCTATGGGCAGAGTTGCCACCCACTAGTTCAGGCTGCCCAGGACCCCGACCATCCTGGCCTTGAACGCTTTCAGGGTTGGGGCATCCACAGTTCTCTGCGCAACCTGTTCATAGGAAAGGGGCTCCCGCCATCTGATCATCTTTATAGCCTTCCCCTGGACCTGAATCAACAGCTCCATGTCTTTCTTGTGATGGGGACACATATGCAATGTTTTCTTAGGAAGACAAATGCCATCATTCTGAACATCTTTCCCTTCCTGCTTCCTTCCCCCAAACTTTTATTGGTGAGCATGATGTCATATGGCATAAAATAGTGTTTTCATCCATTTGTGTCAGCTGTTCTCATTCTGTTCCTTCCCATTTTCTTGTGCAACACCAGAAGAGGTGTTCCGTCTCTCTCTGATCATCTTCATGACCCTTCTCTGAACCCACTCTAGTAGCTCTGTGTTTGTTTCTTTTTTTCCTTATGCTGCAGGGTCCAGAGCTGAACACAGTACTCAAAACTGTGTAATTAATGACTGCAGATCTTGATTAATAGTTCCAGATCATGAATGAAGATGTTGAACCAGATTGGATACTGAATTGACTTACTCTAGTATAAAGTATAACACTAGTTACTGGCCTTTGACTAGACACTCTGGGCTCAGTTGGTTTTTGGTCCACCTCACTGTTTATTTATCAATCCCTTACATCAACATCTTGTTGATTAGGACTATTCTATCTTATGGAAGATAGTATCAAGGGCCTTCACAATGTTTGAATAGGCAATATCCAGTGATCTTCCTTGATCTTCCAAGCCAGACATTTCATCACAGCAATTTGTCAGATTTGACAAGCATGACCACTCCTGATGAATTTCTTGTCCTCCACGTCCCTGGAAGGCTTAGCTGCTTCATCACCTTCCAAGAGATCCATGCTGACTAGCCTGTAATTCCCTGAGTTCTCCATGATGCTCTTCTTGATGGCAGTGACCCCTGCACCCCAATAACATTATTATTGTTTTGTTGTTGTTGTTGTTGTTGTTTGTTTGTTTGTTTTTTAGAGAAAGAGGAAAACAATATGATTTCTAGGCATAACTCACATAAGGAAATGTTTCCCTATTTAATAGTAACAGAGTAAGTTATCAAATGCTAGTGTTTGTCATTAATTCATGCTCAGACAACTCTTTGTACATCAGAGATTAAAGGAGGCTGCTAATTAGTGAAGCTGAGGAAAGGGAATGTTTCTTAAGCCTTGCCAAACAGAGAAGAAAATAAAGATGAAAGGTAAAAAGTACCTGATAGAGGAGATTTACCACTAGGATTATGAAGTCTGGTATTAATACTCAGGACATTTTTGAAATGAGATCCTTAACACAAAGTTTTCTAATGAGGCAAGCACATCTGATAGATCACTGGATATCAGTAACAGTTGAATTATTGAAAAAAAGACACCATAGTGTGAGGTAGAACCAACGAAGATGGGAGACCAAGAGTACACTGCCTTTCTCAAAAAGGAATTGCTAGGAATGACCATCTAGATGTGGGTGACTGCATCAAATCTGTTAATGGAATGAGCCTGACCAAGTTTTGCCATAGTGAGATGAGAACACTTGAGTGAATCATTGTGGAGATAAAATTTTAAAAATTGTGAGTTTGCATTTCTTTTTCTCTCTGTACATTTATTACCTATACATACTATTTAATGTCCGTATTGTCCTTTAACCTGAACCACATTAAAAATATACATTGCTCTGATTTATTCTTTCATATAAACAGGACTATTCTGTTTATGTAAGGGGCAAATCTTGCATCTTATGAAATCTGGAAGACTACCTCGGAATTTTAATAGGTATGAAGGAAACAAAAGAAATGAAGGATGAAAACCTATAGATTAAATAGCATTATGCAACATTATTTAAAAAAAAAAAAAAAAAAAATTTGCTTTACAAAGTTACATATGCCCTGCTTACTGAAGCACAAACAATGCAATTTTGTGTAGAGTGAAGGTCCCAGCATCATGCCCTGCAGCCCACCTCACGCTGAAACGTTAATGACTTCACGATAGTTGGTTCACAGCCCCTAGTCTTTGCTCTGTGTTTTCACATGGAGGAGAATTTCACATAATTTACTAGAAACAAATTATACTTCATGTCTGATTTACCATGATTTGCCCACAACTTTGTGAATGATGTAGGTACATATGCCACTTGCTGTTGTTTTTTTTCTTCCCACTTTCACTGGGTCACTTTTTCTCACCTGCCCTTTCCCACAGAACTATTTTGTAAAGGAAGAAATATGTTTCCACAAAAATAAGGGTACACAGACTTTTAGATATCTTTCCTATCATTTTGGCCTTACCTAATTTCACTATTTTAAATTCAAGATCCTACCTGAATTAATCAAAGGAATTACAAATTTACAAACAAAAAAATAATAGTTTACTCTGCATTGTTTCGTTAAAGAGATATATTACATTCAATGCATAAATAGTTTAAATAACAATATCCAGGAAGGAGAAAACAGTATACTGTTTTTAATAAACATATATATTTTCATAATTTGATATATATTATAATACCTCTCCTGACATGGAGATTCCATTTAAATACATAGTTCAAGGATCTATGCCTTTTTTGCAGTATTACTATTATATATTCTGTTCCTGTGTCCCTGTTTATTTTCTTGCTAACTATATATATGTAAATTTTGTTGTTTTTTTTTTTAAATTTTATTTTCCATTTTTTATAGTACTTAAACTGGAATCTAATGCACTGGTGAATGGGCAGATGATAGAAGAAAAAACTGGAGGTATCCAAAAATCAGTATCTATAAGTATTTATATATTTATTCCTCACAAAATGGATGTCAGTTTGTCATGGAAATATCAAGATGCTTAGAACTTTAATATACAGTTCTTGTTCAAATTTCATTATCCTTACAATAAAAGTTCTGTGAGTTAATACAGTACTTTAATTAGACATGATACATTAAGCCAACTTTAACATTTTAACTTGTATCAGATTACAATTATGAAGTAATACATACTATATTATATTCAGGAGTATGTTGCGTTAATTTACTTTGGAAAAAAAAAAACTAAAATATTACATTCAGTATTTCATAGCTTTGATTCAGCACACAAAGTATCATATTTAGAAGGAAACACAAGCCCCAGTAACACAAAAAGCAAGTCTTTGGAAATGCTTTATGTTTGGGAAAGGAATCTTGTAAATATCACAGTCCTTATTCTTTGTTTTGTAGGTCATTCTTCAGTCATGTGAATTAGATTGAAGCTATTTGTTTAATATTAATTTGTACTTGGTGTACACACACACAAATAATGATACTTGATTTAAAAACTGTTTAGAATTAAGGCAAAGAAGCACTCCGATTTTGATAAACAATTTACTTTCCTCTAACTACACTAAAACAATGAGAGGTAAATGTAAACTTATAGAGATATTTATATTCAGTGTTTCACATCAATAGTTTAGAAATATAATAAATTGAAATGGTTTAAGGATCTGGTATATATCAGACAATTTGCATAGGAAGAGAAATTTACAGTGATAAGTATAGAATGAGAAGTTTAGTAATACTGGTTGATCAGTAAAATATAAACATTTTGAAATGAAGTTTGGATGTTAAATTTATGCATATTTTTAAGACCAGTACTTTGTCTTAATTATTTCTTTAACTATAAATAACAATAAAATAAGTTTTAACAATTAATTTTGAAATCAATGTAATCATGGTGACTAATCAAAGCCAGGAAAATGATTACATGGAGGAAACAAACAAATTCTGGTGGGCGTAAGACCATAAAACACCTTTTAACCTCTCAGAAACATACTTTCAAGTCCTTCTCCTCCAAATCCGATAAATATTATTTTTATAGTAGTACAATTCTTTCCCCCTCACCCCCAGAAAGAATTTCTATAAATGAGACATTGAGGGAGTTCTACTGAATACCCTTTTTAAAAAGTCTGTGACCATGGACAAGCCCTAAAACATCTGTGGGAGGTTTTAGGAAGGTACAACAAAGGTTTCTATGTAACCTAGTCACATAACATAAATAATGGAGAAAAAATGTTTTTGTAAAGAAAATACATTTGATTTATTTAAAATCTCTACAATATGAAGAAACACAATGGTCTCTATTGACCAAATAAAGAACCTGAGCAATAAAGAGTGTGAGATGAATCACATTTTACATCTGACTTTTTGCCAATCATCAAATGAAGAGCATAGCCCTGCCTTTCCCCTAAGAAAAATGGTGATGTTTAAACTTGAAACGCTGTGAGTTGAACAGAGATTATAGATTCATCCCAGATTAACCTCTGGACCTAGGGGTTAATCTAGATCCAATTATTAAAAAATAACCCTTGTGTTCCGAGATATCCATGAACTATCTATCACATAACGACTCATATGAAGACCTAACACAATTGCTTATAATAGGAGATATAGCTCTTTCTCACTTCAATAAGAGTTTGATGAACCTTCCAGGTACAGAAGAATTAGACCACATTTTTTGTCTGAGTGATATATGGAGGTGAGCTATTTTTTATCCCTCCTATTGAATTGGGATACCAGTATAGACAGAAATGCCAAACTTATAGGGCGATGAACAAAAAGGAACCTAAAAATAAGTAAGAAATACGAGTGTATTGTGACAAATTATCTGTGTTCTTTTTCCATTCCCAGTAGAACTGTGCACATAACACAGAGTTTCCAGTACAAAATGCCTGAGTAATCTCCATAGTATTCAAGGGTGAGAAGATAATTTTCTAAATAGCTTTCTAACAATTTATGTATCTATACAAATGAAATGACTATTGTCAATTCTATTGATTCTCAATAAAATTTATTATTGTTTTTGGACTTTAAGTGCTTTTTCACTTTAATCTAACCAAGGGGATCTGTGAATCTGATTACCCTTTTTTCCCTTCACAGACAGGATGTGACAGCATATATACATCGGCAACTCCAAAAGCAATGCTTCCTACTTATTTCCATACAGCAGATACGAAGAGCACAATAATACTGTTTTAAAGACTAAATTCTCAGTTACAAACACTATTTTTCAACAGTCACTACCATTAACCAGTTTGCATGGATGAACTGATCAAGATTCATATTGTGGTACGACAGTCATGCAAGGTCATCCAGAATGTGGGTAGTCTTTCTGTTGTAGACATTGCTGAAAAACACCATCTACCACTTCACTTGCTCACATCCACCGTTTGGTCTCCATAAGCATTCAGCATGTCAAGATGTATAATTTTTTTTCTGAGTGAAGGAATTCAATTATGCACCTTTGCTTGACAAGGCGGACCTAGATAGGCTTGAGCAGTGGGCTCAAGTGGATCTCATAAAGTTCAATGAATCTAAGTGCAAAGTCTTGCACCTGGGTTGAGGCAATATCCATCACATGCTATAGAGAAAGAATTGAGTGCAACCCTGCTGAAAAGGACCTGGAGGTACTGGTGAATGAGAAGCTGGACATGAGCTAGCAATATGCCCTTGCAGCCCAGAATGCCAACCATATCCTGGAGTGCACCAAAAGAATTGTGTCCAGCAGATCGAAAGAGGTGATCTTGCCTGTTTATTTTGTGAGGCCTAACCTGGAGTACTGAGTTTAGATATGGAGTCCTCAGTACAGGAGAGACATAGACATGTTGAAGCATGTCCAGAGAAGGGCTACAAAAATGATCCAATGGATGGAACACCTCTTCTATGAGGACAGGCTGAGAGAGCTGAGAGGCTTCAGCCTGGAGAAGAGAAGGTGACCTGATAGTGGCATTTCAATATCTAAAGGGGAGCTACAGGAATGACAGGGGACAGACATTAGCAGGGTCTGTGGTGATAGATCAAGAGGAAATGGTTTCAAGCTCCAAGAGGGTAGAGTTAGGTTAGACATAAGGAAAAAATCTTTTCCAGTGAGGGTGGCGAGGCACAGGAATAAGTTGCCCAGACTTGTGGTAATGCTCCACCTCTGAAAACTTTCAAGTCCAGGCTGGATCAAACTCTGTGCAATCTGATTGAGCTGTTATGACCCTATTCATTGCAGAGGAGTGTCATGGTTTTATGATTTTTGGTTATCAGTATTCCACATCATAACATCATGTAATGCACTGGGGGTTTGACTGCTGATGCTCAAGTTCCAGGTGCATGGCCGGAGGAGAAGAAGAACTGCATTTTCCCAGGGGGCTTTGCGGTCGGTGAGGAGATATAACTCCTGGGAAGGTCACCTGATGCTCTCTTCTTCGCCTGCATTTCTCCATCTGTGCTTCTTCATCGGCTCAACTGGACTGCGCTTCTCACCTCAGCGTTGTGGTAAGGCCTATCCACTTTTCAGACACACACTCTCTCTCTCTCTCATTATATTTTACTGATACTATCTTTAGTAAATTAGTTTGTTTCACCTCAGATTGTTGCCGCTGTTTTCAATTATTTTGGGGTCCCCTATTTTCCTTTTCCGGGGGTGCGGATCCGCGGATCCCTCCACCCTTCTAGTCATGGAACCGGACTGAACCAGCCCATAAACTGTTGACATTCTTGGTGGAGAATGCGGGCAACAGTTGCTTTTTAGCTTTTTGAGTGAATCTCTCTGTCTGCTCTTGGAGAGCTTCGTTGGGAAAGTTTATCTGTTTCACCAGTACTCTCTGAAAATGTGACCTTGAAAAGTCCAGGCGGACTGCCAATATTCTAGGATATTTGTAAACTTTGAGCCTTGCTATCTTGCTTCTGTAAAAGAAAAAAAAAATGCTTTCTCTTCTGAAACTACCTTTCAAGGGACTGAACGCCACTGTTTCTTCTTTTTTAATGCTAAAAACATACTGGGCCTTAATTAAGTTCACCACTTTGCTCTATGGAGCAATAGGTGTATATAATCGATTGAAAACACTGATGGAAATAACTACATGGCATCTGCATACTATGTGGCATACCATTCCAGAGGGAGCTGCTAATGTTACAGGACTGGGGATTATTAGCAGGTTTCCAGCCTCTCCTTTGAATTCTTTATGCAGCTTTTCAGTGCACACCTGATCACGTTATTAATCTCCGTGAATGTACTGCTCACCATTTCACTCAGTATTAGTATTTATTATATTTTGAGGAAGTCCTCCCCAAAACCAGAGAATACTGAGTGGCAAGGAGTGTGGAGAGGCCTGGGAGAGACTTTAGAGAGATGGAAATCTTTAGTGTCATGGAACTTTACTCCTGAACACCTGAAAGACCCTGAGAGCTTAAACAGATATTTGAGACAGGAATGTTGCGGCTCAGGCAGATCTGAGGAGGCACAAATGAGTTGGGGCCTGGCTAATGCTTATTGGGCCTTATTCAATACTGTCCTGGAGAGGGAGACAGTTTGTGAAACTGAAAAGGAGAGTCTCAGGTAAACAGTACAAAATGAGCAAGAGAGTCTCCTGGTTGAGAGAAACAGCCTCCAATCTGAGAGAGATGCCCTCCGAATTGAGAGAGACTCCCTGCAATCCAAACTCAACAGTCTTCAATCTCAACAAGACACCCTCCAATCTGAGCTAGATACTCTCATAATCGAACGAGACAGGCTCCAAGCTGAACTGGAGGATGAGAGCATTGGCACTGACTAAACTGATCAACTACAGGAAGCATTACAATTGATGTCAGTTGCCTCTGTAAGAGGACGGAAAATGAAACGAATCTCGACTCAGTTAGAAGAGAAGAAAGAGGAGGAAAGAGGTCCAGAGGAGTGGCTCCGAGATCCACGAGAAGCACCCCTGAGTCCAGGGGAGGGGTCCTCAGTAAGACCACGGTCACCAACGCCTACGAGGGCAACAAGAAGTCCTGAAAGAGTAAGAGGTGAGCAAGATATTGCTACCATTGTTGATCAATCTCTGAAAATGAATGAAATTCAAAGTCTGAGAAAAGACTTCTCACATCACCCAAATGAGCCTACTGCCACTTGGTTACTTCGATGTTGGGACAACGGGGCCAACAGTGTGTGGCTGGATAGTAGAGAAGCTCGACAACTGGGTGGCATTGCTAGGGACTCAGCCACTGACAGAGGAATTAGTACATGCCAGAACCAGGCCTTTATCCTCCGGAAGCGGATGTTGTTAGCTGTAAAAGAAAGATACCCCTTCAAAGACAATCTGATGCCTGAGAAAAAGAAATGGGCTGATATGGAAGAAGGCATCTGTTATTTAAGAGAATATGCTGTGGTGGAAATGCTACATAGCCCCGATTTCATTCCTAATGAGCCAGACCAAGAGCATGATCCCGAGAGAGTCAGGTGTACACCAAACATGTGGCGTACATTCACAAAGACCGCACCAGAAAGATACGCCAGCACATTGCAGCCATGTATGGCAGAGGGGAAAGAAGACCCCTTATAAATGAATTGGTTAATAAACTTCAAGACTTCGAGTTACATTTAAGCCCTCTACAAGCTTGTGTTTCAGCCATTACAAAAGTAGCTGAAAAGCTGGACAGAATGGAGAACAAGAAGATATAGTAGAAAAACTACCAACCATACCTGATGCTGATGAATCCATGGTGGTAACAGATACATCAAATGGGGACCAGAATTCCCAAAACAGCCTACTGGAGGGGCTGATCAACTTGATTTCCTCCCAGCCAGCATCATCCAACATCTCAGCTATCAAAAGAAGATGTTCTCCTGCTCGAGCAAGTGACAACAGTAAGACTACGTCACGTTTTGCCTTGTGGCATTACCTACGTGACCATGGAGAAGATATGAAGGATTGGCATAAACAACCTACTCCTGTACTTCAAGCACTGGTAAAAGAATTACAAGACAAATCAACCACCAAGGTGAACTTCTCCAAAAAGGTGATTGCTCCAGTTGCTGCAGACAATGGAGGTAACAAATAGAGGGGCCCTGCCCCCAGCCGGGGGGGGAAAGGGATAATAGAGTTTATTGGACTGTGTGGATTAGATGGCCCGGCACATCAGAATCACGGAAATATAAGGCCCTGGTGGATACTGGTGCACAGTGCACTCTAATGCCCTCGAGTCACCAAGAGACAAAATCAATTTATATTAATGGGGTGACTGGAGGTTCCCAAGAGCTGACTATGTTGGAGGCCGAAATGAGCCTCACTGGTAAAGACTGGCAAAAGCACCCTATTGTGACTGGCCCAGGGGCTCCATGTATACTTGGTATTGATTACTCAGAAGGGGATATTTAAAGGAACCCAAAGGTATCGATGGGCCTTTGGAATAGCTGCTGTAGACACAGAAGGTGTTAAGAAGCTGTCTATTTTGCCTGGTTTGTCAGAAGATCCATCTGTTTTGGAGTTGCGACGAGTGAAAGAGCAACAGGTACCGATTGCTACAAAAATGGTGCACAGACGGCAGTACCACACCAACAGGGATTCCTTGCTCCCCATTCAGAAGCTGATTCACCAACTAGAGAATCAGGGAGTGATTAGCAAGACTCACTCACCTTTTAACAGCCCCATATGGCCAGTGCATAAAGCCAGTGGAGAATGGAGACTGATGGTGGACTACCGTGGCCTGAATGAAGTCACACCCCCACTGAGTGCTGCTGTGCCAGATATGTTAGAACTCCAGTATGAACTGGAGTCAAAAGCAGCCAAATGGTACGCCACTACTGATATTGCTAACGCCTTTTTCTCCATTCCTTTGGCCAAAGAATGCAGGCCACAGTTTGCTTTCACCTGGAGGGGCATTTAGTATACCTGGAATCGTTTGCCCCAGGGGTGGAAACACAGCCCAACCATTTGCCTTGGGTTGATCCAAGCTGCACCGGAACAGGGAGGTGCTCCTGAGCACTTACAGTATATTGTTTGGGGCAACACAGCAAAGGAAGTTTTTGAGAAAGGAGAGCAAATAATCCAGATCCTTCTGTGTGCTGGTTTCGCTATTAAGCGAAGCAAAGTGAAAGGAAATTCAGTTCCTAGGCATAAAGTGGCAAGGTATAATGTGGCCGTCGTCACATCCCAACAGATGTGATCGACAAAATCAGTGCCATGTCTCCACCCACTAGCAAGAGAGAGACACAATCATTCCTGGGCGTAGTGGGCTTTTGGAGAATGCATGTTCCAAACTACAGCCTCATTGTAAGCCCCCTTTATCAGGTGACACGGAAGAAGAATGATTTTGTGTGGGGTCCTGAGCAGCAGTAGGCTTTTGAGCAGATTAAACAAGAGATAGCCCGTGCTGTGGCCCTGGGGCCAGTACGGATGGAACAGGATGCGAAGAACATCCTCTACACTGCTGCTAGAGAGAAAGGTCCCTCTTGGAGTTTGTGGCAAAGACCCTCAGGAGAGACCTGAGGCTGACCTAGGATTTTGGAGTTGGGCGTACAGAGGGTCTGAAGAGTGCTACACTCCAACTGAGAAGAAGATCTTAGCCGCGTATGAGGGGGTTTGGGCTGCTTCCAAAGTAATCGGTACAGAAACACAGCTCCTTCTGGCACCTCGACTGCCAGTGCTGAACTGGATGTTCAAGGGAAAGGGTCCCTCCATCCATCATGCTACTGATGCCACTTGGAGTAAGTGGATTGCACTGATTACGCAGAGAGAGCGCGGATGGGGAATCTCAACCATCCAGGGATCCTAGAGTTGATCATGGACTGGCCTGAAGGCAAAAAGTTTGGAACATCACCAGCAGAAGAGGTATCACGTGCTAAAGAGGCCCCACCATACAATCAACTACCAGAAAATGAAAAGAAATATGCCCTATTCAAAGATGGATCGTGTTGTGGGGAAGCATTGCAGATGGAAAGCTGCTGTGTGGAGCCTCACATGACAAGTTGCGGAGGCCACTGAAGGAAAAGGAGAATCGAGCCAATTTGCAGAGGTAAAGGCTGTCCAACTGGCTTTGGATGTTGCTGAATGGGAGAGGTGGCCAAAGCTTTATCTTTACACTGACTCATGGATGGTGGCAAATGCTCTACGGGGGTGGTTACAGCAGTGGGAGCAAAACAACTGGCAAAGAAAGGGTAAACCTATTTGGGCTGCTGGGCTGTGGAAAGATATTGCTGCCCGAATAAAGAATATGGTTATAAAGGTGTGTCACGTAGATGCCCATGTGCCCAAGAGTAGGGCTACTGAAGAACAGCAAAATAACCATCAGGTAGACAGAGCTGCCAGAATTGAGGTGGCTCAAATAGACCTGGATTGGCAGAACAAGGGTGAGTTATTTCTAGCTCGATGGGCCCACGAGACCTCAGGCCATCAAGGAAGAGATGCGACATATAAATGCGCTAGAGACCGAGGGGTGGATTTAAGTATGGATGCTATTGCGCAAATCATTCATGACTGTGACACGTGTGCCACAATTAAACAAGTCAAGAGGATGAAACCTCTCTGGGGGGAAGGGTGATGGCAAAAGTATAAATATGGGGAGGCATGGCAGGTTGATTATATCACCTTGCCACGATCTCGCAATGGTAAGCGTTACGTGATCACCATGGTGGAGGCAACCACTGGGTGGCTTGAAACATATGCAGTACCCCATGCTACCGCCCGAAATACTATATTAGGTCTTGAGAAACAAGTCCTGTGGTGACATGGCATCCCAGAAAAAATTGAGTCAGATAATGGGGCTCATTTCAAAAATTCTCTTGTAAATACTTGGGCCAAAGATCATGGCACTGAGTGGATTTACCATATTCTCTATCATGCACTAGCCTCTGGTAAAATTGAATGATACAATGGGTTGTTAAAAACTATGCTGAAAGCAATGGGAGGCGGTACATTTAAGCACTGGGAGAAGCATTTGGCAGAAGCCACCTGGTTACTCAATACCAGAGGATCTATCAATCGTGATGGTCCAACCCAGTCCAGCTCCCTACATACCGTGGAGGGAGATAAAGTCCCTGTTGTACATGTAAAGAACACGTTGGGAAAGGCAGTTTGGGTTCTTCCAGCCTCTGAGAAGGGCAAACCTCTTCGTGGAACTGTTTTTGCCCAGGGACCTGGGTCCACTTGGTGGGTGATGCAGAAAAACAGGGATGTTCAATGTGTACCACAAGGAAACTTGATGTTGAGGGAGTGCCGTCAGTAATTCCTTGTGCGTGTGTTTATATTTTGTTTGTATATATTAAGCATGATGTAGTGATGTGGAATAAGTAGTGGAATGTCATGGTTTTATGATTTTTGGTTATCAGTATTCCACATCATAACATCATGTAATGCACTGGGGGTTTGACAGCTGATGCTCAACTTCCGGGTGCCTGTCTGGAGGAGAAGAACAACTAGATTTTCCCAGGGGGCTTTGTGGTCAGCGAGGAGATATAACTCCTGGGAAGGTCACCTGATGCTCTCTTCTTCGCCTGCACTTCTCCATCTGCACTTCTCCGCCTGTGCTTCTCCGTCTGTACTTCTCCGTCTGTACTTCTTCATCGGCTCAACTGGACTGCGCTTCTCACCTCAGCGTTGTTGTGAGGCCTATCCACTTTTCAGACACACACTCTCTCTCTCTCTCATTATATTTTACTGATACGATATTTAGTAAATTAATTTGTTTCACTTCAGATTGTTGCCGCTGTTTTCAATTATTTTGGGGTCCCCTATTTTCCTTTTCCGGGGGCACGAATCTGCGGATCCCTCCGCCCTTCTAGTCATGGAACTGGACTGAACCAGCCTGTAAACCATTGACAGGGAGTTGGATTAGAAGACATTTAAAGGTCCCTTCCAAATCTAAGGATTCCATGATTCTGTGATCTGTACTTCCATGTCAGATGCCATTTTGCCAGTCTGCTTTGCTGCTGCCATATGTTGCACAGTTACAAAATTTATTGGAATATGGGCAGGAAGGATCAACTTCTACTGCCACAGAACAAACGTCTGCCTCTGACATCTTGGGCCAACATAATAAAATAGGAGGCATTACTCTTGTTAGCAATTCTCACTAATAGACCATTGGCCTAATTAAGCAAAGGCAAAAACTGAATGAGACCATTGCTGTTTGTGTTTGTGTGAGTGGTGAGTGTGTCTGTTTACGATGACCATTTATATATATGTATGTGTGAAAGAGAACAGATGTGGAAACTTTGTTAAAGAAGATGTTGTGTAAAAAAGCAGCAAAAATTAAATAGTATATGTGTGTACACATGAGTGTTTGTGAATATGGTTTACACACGTGTGCACAAGTAAGAAATTCTTTTAATCTACTGTTCATTCATTTCAAGGAGAAATTTATTTAATCATAATAGCACTAGCTTTGAAGGAGACAGACGTGTACAACTATTTGATATATTAAACTGTTCCTATACTAAGGAGGTAATATGTTCTGTTCAATCTTATATTCTTAGCAGTATTGCTTTTCCACAATCATTAAAAAGAAATCATAGTGTGGAACAATACACAGAGAACATCTGCCAAAAAAAAGATGCATTTTAATCAGTTTTGTGAATACATGTCCTGCGGTTAGATATTACTGCAGATTTCTGTTTGAATGAAACTTGAGGTGACAGTTAAGAGAGCAAACTAATTTAATAACAGTTGATGAATTAAAAAAAAAGTGTATTACTTTTTAAAATCACTTAGGAAGTTTTCTCTCAATCTCCCTGGTTGCCTGGCTGATTCTTGTGGACAGCATGTCAAAAAGATTTTAAAATACGCAGTCTGTACAAACCACTGTGTCTGGTTTAGTCTCTTTTTCACTCTCTAACGAGACCTTCATCAAAGCTTTATATTTCCATTCCAATAAATACAATCCATTTATGAGTTTCCCTTTTTGGGCAAACTAAAACTGATTAGTATAACATTTCTTCCAAAGTGAATATGCAACATTTAGTATCCATCATTTGTAAATCTACTTCCATTTAAAGAAAAACAAAATACTAATGACAGAGTCCAAGCATCCTTTCTGTTAACAAATTCATATTTTATTCTTAAGTGCAGCAGAAAACCGAAGCATTGACAACAATTCAATTTTCCAGCAAAAAAAAGGAATTGCAAATATTTAATAATCTAATTCAAGAACCAGAAATATTATCAACCCTATGTCAGCAAAAGGAGCATGGAAGAACAGTCTGAATTTAACAGTTATGATTTCTAAATTGTTTCCATATCAGTCATGGAATAGATCTGACTGAATTTTTTTAAAAATGAAATAAAAAAAAATAAAAAAATAAAAAAAAAAATTGTATATCCAAAAGATAAATTTCACGCTTCATAAAGCCCTCAGACAAAGTAACTTTAGTTACATTTTCCATATATTTAGACCTTAGAATTATCCTTGGCATTTCTATTTCTAGAATAGATTAGTTTCAATTAATTCTTCATAAAGTACAAACTGAAATTATGTTTGATCTGACAAGAAATCTGAAAGAATCCAGAAGAAATCCTCTGAGTAGTAGTAGAAAAAGGGAATACATATATGTATATATATATTTAATCTGTTTCAGAAGTTCTTTATCTGTCTGTCTATCCATCTATCTAGCTAGCTAGCTAGCTATAACAGAGTAAATATAGCATAGACAAACATGTTTCTGCATAGAACAAGTTTTAGCCTTGACTTCTTATTTGTCAAGGAAGACACCTGAGACTTAAAAAAGATAATCAGCACATGAATGACGGAAGAGTTTCACAAGTCGTTGAAAAAATAACATGAAATGGAGTGTGATATGCTTGCTAATTAAATTCTGGCTTGCTTTTGGAAATTATTCAAAGAGTTCACATTGTTTGGAGTTGTCCATTACATCTTCACCCATGAGAAGGATATGAATTATATCTGTAATAGGAGGAGAGGTAATGGGAAGTAATAATGTACTATCCATATATACTATGTGAACTATGATACTGAATTTTCCAGTACAGCCTTTAGAATTCAAATTATATTGCATGATACATTTAGTCATAATGACTATATGAAAAAAAAAAAAAAAAAAAAAAAAGACCTGTCTGAAAAATACAGCAATGATTAAGGTTTGTTATATAAAAAAATAAATAAATAAACAAATCTTGTTGTTGTTTCTGGAGTTGAAGTCAAGGCTCTTCTCAAAGGACACATTGTCTCCAATATGGTCTTGATACTCATTTGCCCTACTTGCTTTAAAAAATCTCTCGTAACAGAGATTTAATAATCTGTCAGACAGGAAATCTATCTATTAAGCTATCTTTACTATGAAGTTATATGGGGATTTCTTAGTAACATCTAACTTAATTTTCCCCCTGTTAAAACTTAATACCATTATTATTTACCTAGGAAGTCATTTATTTCCTCTTTACAGCAGACTTTAATGGATCAAAGGAATTATCACTATGTTCTTTCCATAGTTCTTTATTCTTCATTATGATAAACAGTTCCAGCCCATTCAGTCTTTTTGTAGAAAGTACATTTTCTAGACACTGAACATTCTTTTTGATATCTTCTGGTCTTTCTCTAGCTATTCTAAATCTTTCTCAAATTATGGTGAAAAAAAACATGAAAATAGTAATTCAGATGAAGCGTCTCTGGTTTTGAATAAACAAAAATATTATTATTTGTTACACATCTGTTTTCCTTTAGAAAGTAGAGTATTTAATTACAGTCATTTCATGAACCACTATAAAAATATTAATTACTGTCTACTAGTTTTGTTATGTTGGTTATTAAGTATCTTGTTTTTTCTGCCTCAACTAAAATTAATTAATTAACACATATCTAAGGAATTCAAGTATTTTTAAAAATTTATATCTAATTTATATGCAGTAATACATTCTTCTTGTACATGTATGTATACATATATTTTAGACTTTGATTTTTGTCCATAATCTTTTATTTCTTTCAGACATCTGTTGGTTTTTGCTGTAAGTCAATAAATACCAAAAGCATATTCTCTGATCCTATAATAGAGTAAACTTAAAGATATGGTTCAACAGTGTATAGCTGTTTTTCTTAAATTAAATAAATTACATGAAAAATTAAATGAAAAAAAAAGACTATGTTCCATTGATGAAGGATCCAGATTCTCTCATGGAGACTGAACGTAACTCATTTTCATGTCAAATCAGTTACATAAATAGCAAGTTACATGACTGAGCAAACACATAGAATGTAATTGATGGGAAGATGAACTTTGAGAATTGCTGAATTTTGACTGAATTAAGGAATCTCATCCTAGAGATGAGCAGTTTACTTTTTAGTCTTTAAAAGCATATCTGTATAATATAATGACCTTAGGACTACTGAAGATCAGGAAACTACACTTGACTCACTGGCATTGCAGCACTGATCCAGCTCTGGGGGAGTAGGTTAAATACTTGTTATAAGAACTGTAAATTCAATCTTTATAATGAGCTCTTTTTCATTAACCTGAGAAAATGTCATTTGCTTGTCAGATCTTACAATAAGTTAGCAAGGTTCAGTCTAAAAAATTTAGATTTTCAATTTGATGAAAGCTATAAGAAAATCTCTCTGCAAATATTTAATAACAGTAATGAGTAGTGCATTTATAGCTTTGGTCATTTTGGTTAACTATCAAAAGCCTTGGAAAGTAACAAAGAACCAAATGTTTATCCTGTTCAGCTCTGCAAATCAAGAAGAATAAGCATCAAAGGCAAACAATTATTATTTTTATTTTCTTTACCACATTTTACACAGATATAATCACTATATGTAGGTGGAGGAAAATAAAGAGCTAATTACTATAATTTCAGTGACTTCTATTCCACATATAAAAAGTCAGTTTTTCATAAATGTGGTCTTTGCTAAAATACTTCTTCATTAGAGGAACCTCACTCTCAGCGATGTCTTTGTGTGTTTGAATACAAATACGAGTGTTACAGTAAAATATCAATAGTAACAAACAATGTATAAATTGATTTACTATGTACTTAAACTCCCAATGACTCTACTTCATAAACAGTAAGTCCTTAATAGCTCCTGGTCAAATGGCATGCCCTGCTCCTGTATTTGCTCAAGTTTTATATCCTATGATTCTTCTGGATTAGTACAGTGCACTATATACTAACAGAAAACTATTCAGCAATATCCAGCATCCTATACCAAGTATGTAATGCCCAGACATTTCCAGGTGTTTTGTAGATATTTAAGGGAATAGGGCATTGCTTCTAAGGGGAATTGGACTGTGAGATACCTGGGTAGAGTATTTTGTTATTGTATAAAATCTGCATGAGGTGTTTAGGGGAGTAGCAAGCTAAAGGAGGAATCAGAGAGGTCTGCACCTGATCTGCATGGTCTATCCAGTCTTCTTTTAAAAAGAAGTCACTCTCACTGTGAAGAAGTTCTTTAACATACACTGCAGAACTTCCTGTGCTCAAGTTCATGGCTGTTTCCCCTTGTACTGTCCCCATAGACCGCTGAAAAGAGGTTGGCCATATCCCTTTGACTCCCATACTTAAGAGATTTATAAACATTAATAAGATCACCTCTGAGTCTTCTTTTCTCAAGGCTAAACAGACCCAGGTCTCTCAGCCTTTTCTCATAGAGGAGATGCTCCAAACCCTTTATCATCTTTGTGGCCCTCCGCTGGACTCTCTCCAAGAGATCCCTGACTTTTTTTTTTACCAGGGAGCACAGAACTGGATACAGTACTCCAGGTGAGGCCTGACCAGGGCAGTTATAGAGGGGGAGGATCACCTCCCTTGACCTGCTGGCCATGCTCCTTTTAATGCACCCCGGGATCCCATTTGGCCAGCAGGTCACACTACTGGCTCATGGCCAACCTGTCATCTACCAGGACACCCAGGTCCTTCTCCACAGACCTCCTCTCCAGCAGGTCATGCCCCAACCTGTTCTGATACATACTGTTATTACTTCCCAAGTGCAAGGCTCTACAGTTGCTTTTGTTAAACCTCATCTGGTTTCTTGTTGCCCAGCTCTCCAGTCTGTTCAGGTCTTGTTGAATGGCTGCACAGCTTTCTGGTAGTGTTGGCCACACCTATGTTGGCTAGGGCTTATCCTCTGGTTGTCCTGCACATGCTGTGTGATCGCAATCAAGACAATCAGCTCCACGATCTTCCCCATTGCCCAGGTCAGGCTGACAGAGCTATATTTCCCTGGATTGTTCTTCCAACCTTTCTTGTATTTGAACATCATATTCCCAAGTCTCCAGTCATCTGGAACCTTTCCAGTAGAACATGGATTGGCAATCACTTTCTGCCAACTCCCTCAGTACCTCTGGGTGGATCTCATCTGGCCCCACGGACACGTAACAGTCCAGGTGGAGTAGCAGGTCTCTGTTTCCTTCTGAACTGTGAGGCGTTTCTTCTGCTCCCCATCCTTGTCTTCCAGTTCAGAGGGGATGAACACCCTGAGGACAACTGATCTATTAAAAGCAGAAGTAAAGAAGGCATTGAGAACCTCAGCCTTTTCCTTATCCTTGCCGGTAACGTTTCCCACCTCATTCAGTGAAAGACAGAAATTCTCCTTGGCCCTCCCCCTTGCCCAGGTTTCAATTGAGACAGAGTTTACTTTCTTAATTATGTCTGGTGTGATGCTATGTTTTGGCTTTAGGAGAAAAACATTGTTGATAATACACCAGCGCTGAGCAGCACTGTACATTGCTGACCAGATTAAGTTCTTGCTTGGCTTTTGCCTTTCTAGTTTTCCCTCTGAATATCCTAGCAACATCCTTTTGTTCTTCTTGAGTTGCCTGCCCCCTTTTCCAACAATGGTAAACTTTTTTTTTTTTTTTTTTTTTTTTCCCCTGGGTCTTCAAGCAGCATCTTGTTCAGTCAGCTGGTCTTCTCCCATGCCATTTCAACTTATGGCACACAGGGATGATCTGTTTCTGAACTCTTAAGATTTACTTCTTGAGGAATGTTCAAAGGTTTTATATAGCAGTCACAACCCAGGAAATGAAATGCACATTAAGCAGGGTCAATGAAGGCATCACATAATAACTAGCGCTACCAAAAAAAGGGCAAAGAGTCCTAGTAAGTGGGGACTCCTCATTGAGGGTCACAGAGGTCCCAGTTTGCTGCCCAGATAACCTCTCCAGAGAGGTTTGCTGTCTGCTGGGGGCACTTGTTAGAGATATCAAAATGCTACTGTCTCTGATAAAACAGGAAGACTACTATCTACTTGTTCTCTTTCAAGTTGGGTCACAAGAAGCTGAAATAAGGAAACTGAAGAACATTAAGAAGCTTTGAATTTCTTGGAAACACACTGAAGGGATCAGGAGCATAAGTAGTGTTCTCTTCTGTCCTCCCATTTGGCGTCTGGGACCCAGAAAGGAGGAGAACAGGTCAGATAAATGACTGGCTGTATTGATGGTGTCATGATCAAGGCTTTGAATTCTACGATCTTGGACAAGCCTTAAAGAAGTATGTGGACATCAAATGGAATGAAACTGAGCATGTGGGTTAAAACTGTTCTGGGAAGCAAGCTGACTGGGTTGATTACCCAGCTTTAAACTAGATGTGACAGAAAAGGGTCTGAGAATTACTGAAGCACAACTATCTAGGGCTACAAGTTTTTCAGAAGGGATAGGCAGGGAAGGAGGGATGGGAGAGTTGCCCTCTACGTTAAGAGATGGATAGAGTCTGAAGAGCTGCCTCTGAGAAGCAGTGACAATCAGGTTGAGAGACTGTGGGTGAAAATGAGGGACCATATCAATAAAGGATATCAGGGTCTATTGCAGTCCATCTGATCAGAGAGAGTCTGTAGATGAGGCCTGCTTGCTGCTGCTGCTGCTGTAGGAACTGTCCTTCACAGACTCTCAACTTGATGTGGGATTTCAACCACCTGGATATCTGCTGGAAAAGCAATATGGCAGGCTGCAAGCAACCCTGAAGACTCCTGGAGTGTGTTGATGGTAACTTCCTGGTCCAGGAATTAGGCAAATCTAACAGAGGAGAAGCATTTCTGGACCTGGCACTCACCAATGCAAACAAGCTCATTAAAGAGGTTAAGATTGGAGGATAAGAGGTTAAGATCATTGCACCCTGGACTGCAGTGATCATGCCCAGGTATAGTTTGTCATCTTGAGGAGGATGGTCCTGGCAAAATACAAAGTCAGAATTCAGAACTTCTGTAGAGCAAATGGCACCAAGCTGAGAGCTGAGTAGTGAAGTTGATACAGTATATGAAAGGATGCCATCCACAGAGACCTTGACAAACTTGAAAGATGGGCCACAAAAAAACAGAGGTTCAGCAAAGCCAAGTGCAAGATATTGCACTTGGATCCAGATAATCCCAGATATGCATACGGACTGGCAGAATAACTCCTTGAGAATAGCCCTGCTAAGAAGGACTTATGGATCCTGGTAAATGAAAAATTTAACATGAACCAGCAGTGCACTCTTGCAGTTTAGGAGAGTAAAAGTATTCTAGGTTGCATTGAGAGATGGGTAACAAGCAGGACAAGGGAGGTGATTGTACCTCTACCCTTGTGAGGCTCCATCTGAAGTACTGTGTCCATGCTTGTGGTCCCCTACAAAGGAAAGATGTGGAGATTTTGGAGAGGATCTCCCTCATTACAGGTGAGAAAAATTAATAATAGAAAGAGAGATACGCATATATCCCCAGCTTGTATATGATAGCAAAGCATCTCTTGTTTTCTCATCTCTGAGGTTTTGTTCAGGTAGCTAACTTACTACCTATCATATCTTTGAAATATCTGCTTCACTGTCCATTTTTTATATGCATTTAAATCTCTTTATAATTGGACTTCTGGCATTATAGTGGTGACATATCATTTCTAACATAACATATCATTTCTAACATAATGCAGGTGGGTTTTTTTGTTTTTTGTTTTTGTTGTTGTTGCTGTTTGGTTGTTTTTTGTTTGGGTTTTTTTTTTTGGTGCACTATGGAAAACAAACAGACAAGAACCCAAATCACTACCTTTATACAAAAGTCCAATAAAAATTAAAGATAACCACTAAATTGTCACTATACTTATCAATCCTTCATATCAAGGAAAATTAGATAGCTATTATTATTTAGAACTTTTAGAAAGGAACACACACAAAATACATCTGAAGAAATAATAGAATCATAGAAAGGTTTGAGTTGGAAGGGACCTTAAAAATAATCTAGTTGAAATCCCCCTGCTTAGGGCAGGGTTGCATCCCACTAGATCAAGTTATCCAGAACACAATACAACCTGACCTTGAACTCCTCCAGGGATGGGAGATCCACTGCTTCTCTGGGCAGCCTGTTCCACTACCTCACAACTCTGAGTAAAGAATTTTCTCCTAATATCTAATCTAAATTTCTGCTCTACTAGTTTAAAGCCATTCCTTCCTAATCATGTAGAAAGGTGTTCTTCCTCCTGCTTATAAACTCTTTCATGTACTGGATAGACAACCTCTTCATAAAGATATTAACTTTACAAATTCCTAATTAAAAAATAGACACTTCTCAAAAGTTACCATATTTCTTTCTCTTATACCCATAGCACTTTCTATAAACTAGTCAGAAAATAATTGCTCTGTAAGTTTTTGATTCAAAACTAAAAGCTGTTTGAGACTGTGGGAATCCAGCCCTAGCTCTTTCACTTACAAGCATGTTGTATACATATGTTGTAAACATTAAATACATATTGCAGTTCATCTGCTTCATATCTTTGTTTCACGTCAGAGGAATCATCTGATACTAATACAAGCACAACTAGTGCAGATGCTCTTAGTCCTGGCAGTCTGTAAGAGTCTGGCGTCTTGTCTATGTAATTTGCATTCTAATGAGTTCATGAGAAATGATAATCCTCTTATACAATGGAAATCGGTTATTGCATTTCACATGCAGTTCCACTAGCAGAAAAGTCTAAACTGAATGTAACTAAATTCCAATGTGAATTATTCTTTCCCCTCTTTCTTAGTAAATGAAACTAATGCAAGATTTCTATAATATAGACTGACAGATGGCAAAATATATTTCAAACCCCTAGTTTCCAGGCCTTCTAGCAGTCAAGCTAAGTGGGAAATTATAAAAATACAATGAAAAGTGCTGTTCAGTGATTAAACTTTTTCAACAGAAATATATCATATGCTTATCTCCTACAATTTCTCTGGGGTTTTATGAAAGATTATACTTGGATAATATCAAAATAAATCAGAGCAGAACAGTTTGACTTACTGAAGTATTTCATTATTGATAGAAAAAAAATAAAATAAAATAAAATAAAATAAAATAAAATAAAATAAAATAAAATAAAATAAAATAAAAATTAATTCTGGCAAAATATAAGTCTTCCTGTATGAAATACTGTGTTTATTGAAAACACATTCTTTCCATCAAGCTGAAAACTCCACTAGCTTTTGCTGTAGTTCTTACTATATTTTTCCTGATTGTTTTATTCATTTGTATTGAGAGGTTTTTACCCTAAAAGAGAAAACAAACAAAATAAAATAAATATATGCTAGCAAATTTATTAGGACATTAGCCATCACTTCTTTTTGGAAAATCCAGAATAGAGACTGATCATCCCCGTGCTGCATAAAATCATGCAAACAGGATCAAGATAATATTTATAATATATAAAAGGGTTTTTTTTTTTAAGCAAGAAATACTTCAAACTAAGGAACACAGTTGATCTAATGCACGGGTACACACAGTTAATACTGCATTGAATCTTTGGTCTCAATTCTATGAGGAGGTTCCAAGAAAGGACCAAATAAATAAATAAATAAATAAATAAATAAATAAATAAATAAATACACCATATGGGCATTGTTTTAACTCAAATATCAGGTAAAGAAAAAAAAAATTATGAAAAAAGGGGAGAAGATTAAATTATTTCAAGTACTGATACTTTGTTCTCTGTATAGTCTATCACATATTTATCTTTAATATCTCTGATTTTGAATCTTGTATTTCCTCTTCTGGCTAAATAATTGTTTTGTTAGTGATGCATTCAGGTTTGTACTACCTTTCAGAGGTTTAAATTAGAAGATTAATTTAATATGAAACTATCATAATTCTTAGGAATTTCCTTTAGGAAAAACAAATAAACAAACAAACAAAAACTTCGCCTCATCTGCTGCTTCATAACTTAAAAGACTTAAAATACACAATAAAAAAACCTGGACACATCGCTCTCACCTTTTCAAGAGCCCCGTGGAAATCTTCAGAATCTCTTATATGACATTAATATCTGATTTGGTCGTAGAGAGCTGTAGCTGATCTTGTCTTCTCATAACTCATTATGGATGGTCAAAAACTTGGTGCAGCAACACCTCTAAGTTTTTGCGCTTATAAGTGCAAAGTGTGTGTGTATGTGTGTGCATATACACACATACACACACAACATTGCAGACTAAAATATAGATTTCTAATAAAATTATGCAGAATCAAGATCTGAAATAAATATTTACTTAGCTTTAATGGCCTTTATATCAAGACAGGAAACAAAGTTCAGAAGGAATAAGATTTTTTTACAGGACTGTCTTTAAGTAGGAAAATAATAAAGCCTCTGTTTTTTTCTGTGGAGGTTTTTATGAATAAAAAATTTCATGGAATCTGAGACTGCAAAAAGTCCTGTTGATTTCAGATGACACTTCAGAGCTTAGAGCAGCGACAGTTTTAAACTTATAACACATAATTATCTTAGAATCTATTGAACATGATTCAGCCTTCATAATATCATGTATGGCAGCAGTTAGCTGTCCTCCCCAGCATTTGCCTTCAGAAAATCTGTATGCATGAGTGATCAATACACAACAATCCCCTTTCATCCATCATTTTTTTCTGATGTTATAAGATACTTAAAGACACATAATACAAGATTGTTAAAGACTATTTTAATCTTCTTTCCATGATATCTCATGGAGTCATTTACTGTTTGTGAACAGTGGCATCTAAATGCTGCATTTCTGATTTATTAGAATTTCGTATTCATCCTTAAATCATGATTTAATTCCATAGAACACTGAATTGGGTATAATGAAAAGAGCCATCTAAAAAATATTTAACTGTTAGTCTTGCTCTTCAGCATCTTGCCTTTGAAGTTTTTCAGTGACCTTCAAATATCTAAACATCTGAACTTTCTGGATGACCACGAACAAGCTCAGTACTGACAGCCTGAGTCTCACATTTAACATGTTTCTTAAAGATGTAAGAGAATCTTTGGGATCCCATTCTGAAGGTGTATTCAAAGGATATTTGACACACAGTATCTTCTTAAAAGTGCAAATACCTTCTATTTACAAAAGGGCATGTTTACATAGCCTACTAGTTATGTCTTTGTGTTAATAAATACATGCATTTCATTGTTCTAAATCTGAATTTCTTACGTATTTGCAAGCTCATATGAACTAATAATCACACTGTACCATAGGGACAAATTCAAAATATTTCACATCTCCAAAAGTAAATATAACTAAGATAACAAAATAATTTATCTGTTTCTTCTTCTTACCCAGGAAATATACATTTTTTTCACAGTACATTGTGCTGCTTTTAGACAGAGGAAAGAGGAGAAGGGTATTAGATTATATTTTGCAGTACTGGTCTTTTTATTAAGTCTTAGTATGGACATTTCTAATAGGTATTTAACTCAAATATGCATAATTATGATAGTGTTTTATTGGTTTTTAATTAAAAAATGCAAAAAAAAATGCTTATATGGCTCTTAATTTTGACTAAAAATAATAGTTTCATGAGCTAACAAAATAACTGTTACAGTTTATTTAAAAAGAAGAACAACAATGCTAATTTTCCCTAGGACAGATTTCTGCATATATAAACTATTCCAGATTTCTTTCTGTTTGAACAGTTAATTATGTACTCATCTGTAGTTTTTTAGGTAATTAGTTACAATGGCAAGATTTTTTAAAATCATATTTCCTAAAATAATTTGTCTCAAAATGAGAAGTAAACAGCTGAAATTATAATAGTAACACTACTCTTTGATATATAAAATTAAGTTGCTACTTCTTTTCTCTATGCCATCATTCTATAGCATGAACTAAGCTATAGTAATAAGAGGAACATATGCACACCATCTTGTTGAAGTTGATTGAACAATAAAAAAAAATTAATCACATCTTGCTTTCATAGAGCTGAACAGCAGCTGGTTTTACTTTTTTCTTGAGGTTAGCTGCTTCCCATTAGACTGTTGCTCTTAAGAATTTATTCTGTTGTGTCAAAAGGCCAAATCTGACTGCTAGGAGATGCACAGGAAAGCAAATGTCATGCTATATCCTTTCAGTATGGCAAGTAAGTTCCTGATACTGTAGGGATTTGATACCAATACCTGGAACAAGTCCAAGAATATCATAAACTTTGGAAAATAAAAAAGGGACAAATCTTTTGAACTATCATACAAGCTCTGTAATATATTGGTCTTCCCTGTCCCAAATCCAGTAGGATGCACCTAATATCAAGTGCCAAAGGAACTGAAAACTGAAGGCAGTGAACACATTTAAAACCTCCCCAAGGAGTAGGTTTCAGTTTTACTGCAAGAGAGCTATTTATGCTGAGCAGTATTTGTCCATGACGGAAATGGAGGTATTCTGTAGTGGGGCATCACAAGAGAATAGTAGTATGCTGTCTTCAGCGCAGGTATCAGCTAATCTTTTGAATTAAGAGAAGCAATCATAATGGTTTCAGCGCATCTGCATGAAACTTACAGATTGTTCTGGTGTGGCTGATAAGTGGTATGGCTCTAGAAAACTGTATCCTTGGAATAATAATTCAGAATTCCTTCTGATGATGATTTTGAGACTCAGTCTCCTTTTTTTTTTTTCACTTGTCTCTAAGTCTAAACCCTCTGAAATGATATTTTTTGATGCAGTGAATATACATTTCATATTCAGGTAACAGGATCTTGGTAAGATAGACTGCCCTTTCAGTCATACATAACTTCTCAGTTTAGAATAGTATGCAATTAGCAACCTCTGTGTATATAAACAGCATATTATATAAAGAGCTGCTATTAGAGGTTATACTGGGAACTTCTTTGTCATGAAGAGAGGGGACAGAACCTGATCCTCAGGTTCCAATTAGTGAAACAATAACTGCAAGTGAAGAAAGTTCACATGTAAATCCTGTAACTTTGATACATCACAGATAAAAAGTACAGACTCATTTTCATTTTAGAATTTGGTTAGAGAAGATATGTATTTCTAATGGAGAAGAATGTGTAAAAATACTGAATAGGCAAATGCACTGTTTTACATGCAAAGTCAGTTTTCTGATAGAAAGTGTTTTTGTGGAGTGTTGCTTTTTTTTCTGCTCAGAAGCTTGAAAAGGCATTACTGTAGTTAATATATTCAGTATCAATATTAAAAGCTTATGAGAAAAAAAATGTAGAAGAAATAAGAGGAAATGTGTTTGACTTTCATGAGGTTAAATAGATAAAGCCAAAATAAAATAAGTGCAAATATACAGGTGTTTTTTTGTTGTTGTTGTTGTTGTTGTTGTTGTTGTTGTTTTTTTCCATTTTATTTAGGGATTGAGTCCATATAGTTTTTGTATATTTTCTTCTCTCAAATGTGAGAGGGAAAATAGTAGTGTTGGTTATCTTGAAGTACCCTAGCAACAATAACATACCTGTCAAGTACACCAGTGTGCTTGATAAAGCACTACTTTTGCAAACAGTTAAGGATGGTGCTGAGAAGAGAAAAAATGGATTCACTTTGCTGCAGACTGTCAAGCTTCCAGATTTTCTTCCAGCCTCCATTATTCTAGCTAAGTGAAAGGTATGAAACCTCTTTAACCACTTTATTTTATCTATCATTAGAGAAAATAAATAAATATCAGAACATGGCTTAAAAAAAAAAAAAAATCTGAATAAATTTTCCAAGTTTCCAGAAACAGTAACAATATTAGGTAACTTTTTTAATTGCTATAGTGAACACATTCCAAGGAACCTTTACAAATAGATATTTCATCTTTTTCCCTTTCAAATATACTATATTTCTTGTGTTATGGTTTTATTTGTGTCAGCTAATATTGATTGTCCTCAGCTGAAGAATAATCATATAAAGCCAAATTATTTTTTTATAGCAATATACATTTTCTTCATAGCTGGAAAAGAACAGTCTTAGAATGTTAGTATGAGGAAAGAAAACAGACAGACCTGCTCTCACCTCATCATACAAACATTTAATATATGATAGTCCAATAGGAACAGATGATAGGAAAATGGATGATGTGACATATTTTTGTGATTCCTGGATACTGCAAAACTTATTGTAGTTTTACAGACTACCACAGAGTACAGTCACGCTGATATAATGAATGATGTGAATCTCCCATCTGAGGGAAAGCTAAAAGCTAAAGCTCTATTCATTTATTCTGACTGATCCTCTGATACAGCTTTGTAACTGAGTTGCTTTGAATTTAGCTCATTCTTTTTTCCTGAAGCCTTGAGATGGCGATGAAGAAGAATGTTTTGTCACACAGTTGTCCTCAACATTCTGCCAATTTTCTGTTAACAGCTAAGCAAAGTGACATCTGTGCATGTGGCAATTGTCTTTAGTCTGAAACTATTTCTCTTAAATCAAAGCCTGAGGGCCTGAATTATCATTTCCCTGCATCTTGCCAATTACAGAGTAATAATTTTACACCCATTTTTGCTAATAAAAATTATTACTGAAATGAAAGACACCAAAATACTAAAGTACTAAAGCTTATAATGTACCATATAAATATTTGTTATTTTTCTCTCTGCACAAATTTTAAATCCCTGAGAATTTAGAAAAGAACAACCTCTGTAGGGCAGATTGAAAATTCAGTCAGTTATTAGTCAGTTCCCATTGACTGAATTCATTTTTTTCATTGGTTATTATTAGACTATTTTCTGAGTGGAATTTAATTGATGAAATGTAGAAAATTAGTGTCATTTTAATGCTCTATGCAATCCCAATTGAACTCTGGTATCTCCTACCGAACAAGGTTTGGGTTTCCACAGAATCTGTGACAGGCCCATGAAGTCCATTCACATGTCTTTAAAATATATTAAAATAGCTATAATAGCACTAGATACTTAAATTAATGTAAATTTAATATAGTTCAGTTTTCTAACTTTGTCTTATTCTTTACCTCCACAAGTAGTACTCAGCATTACCCTTGTCTAGAACAAAGACAGCAAGAAAACATATAAATTGTAACCAGATTTACTCTTCCTAATTCTTATGTATACAGAGGTATTCTAAACTAAATTACTCTCATTTATAGAAAGAAGAAATATTATTATTTTCTAACAAATAGCATTTTGATTCTTGGAAACCAAGGAGTTTGTTTTCGATAGTAAAGTGATGACTTCTCAAAAATGTTAATAAGGAAATTGATTTGTTAACAGAGACAAGTGGTCAGATCCTCAAGTTACAGAAAATAGACTAACACCACTTAGGACGTTATCTTTATGCCAATTTAAAAGAACTGAGAATCTGACTTGTGTATATAATATACAAAAAAAATATGTCAGAAGCGTATAAACCTCTGTGCAAATAAAATGAAGAACTCACATTTGTATATACATATAGGTAATACATCAGCAGTAAGATAAACTAAAGAATATATCTCTTTGAGATATTTATCAAGACTTCAATATATTTATCAAGACTTCAATGTAAAATTTGGGATTCCTATGTAGACTTGCAGCAATTCAGTCGATCCTTAGCTCTACAAGTGAAAATTAGCAAAATGGAAGTTCTTCATGCATAGTGAGTTTACAGAAGATTTACTCAGAGAAAGATATATGAGGGTCAAAATTTGTGTTTTGGCACTGTGTCAGTCATGCACAGAAACTGAATGACCTTACTGCACTCCCACCAAGACAATCCTGTCTACATAACAACAATGAACAGCATTGTCTTCTGACAATTTCTGAACAATTCAAAAGTTGTAAATGAAGAAATTGCTGCCTTATTCTTTAAAAAGCGAATTCTAAAAAAAAGACACTTAAAAATTATTTATTTCATTTTCACTGACCAGTTTCTTAATTTTCCTGAAAGGCAGCTAGGAATAAGCTTTTTTCTTTTCTAGTGAGTTGAAAAAAAAAAAATAATAATACAAATTATACAGAATAAATAGTATATATAAATCTAGCTAGAATTCATTGCAAAAATAAATCTGACATTCTACTTTTTCTTTTTGTATTTTTTCCCACAACACTTTACTTTCTTCTAGATTCTGCAAAATATAACAATTTTGTACAAACAACAGCTAAATACTATTACTGTTCCTCACACATATGATTTGTTGCAGTTATTCTATTTGGAAGTTGCTTTTGGGTAGTGAGGGAAAGAACCTGCTTTTGCACCTGGAAGTTCCTAGTTGCAGCAAACTAATTTCCTCCGAGGATAGTTAAAGCCAGCACAGAAATGATTTTTATAGATAGATATATAAAAATCAAACTTATTAAATACAGCAATATATTTACAGCTGAACCTCAGTAGCTTTTCCAATTGCCCACGATCTTGAGTTGAAACACCAGTGATGCACAATATTTTATAGCAGCAGCTTAAGAAAAGATTGTCCAAACTTAAGTAAAGCTATCAGATAGGGTAAGTATCAAAAGGCTTGCAGATCTTCTTGTAAGATGTTGGGTAAACACATATATTTTTTGTTCCTCATACTGATAAAGAATCCATATGATGAAGTTCCATATAAAATATTAAATATATGCAGGCTCTGTGTCAATGAATGGATAAACAAAATTTGTTCTCTTTTTGTTTTTAACGGACATTTAGCATGACAACATTTTAAATCCTTTCATATTTATTATAAGAGTACGTTAGGTGTGGTTGTAGACAGTGGTCATGTATGCAGTGCTCATACTAATACTTAATACTCTAAGCTTCTAACTACAAACACAGGTGTGAGGGCTTGTTTGTTTTTCTTTTTGTGTTTGTTTTAAGGAATCTAATTAAACTAGGGGAAAAACAGAGAGTACAGGTAACAAACATTTTTTCATAGATTAGGTACACAAAAGAGAATGCCATATACACCTTTAAAAATGCTAAGGAATATTGCAATAAGCAATCTTCCTCTCACAGTTCAATCACACAATTCATGTTTAACTTGAGTTGAGACATATTGTCTACACACAACCCCATGGCTTCCCACAGTGATCCCTGAGTTTTTTGGTTGTTTTTTTTTTTTTTGCTAGGATTACTGCTGTGCTTAATTTCTTACTGTTGACTGTCATTACAAGGCACTTTTATTTTCAACAGTTCCAACTTAAAAATGGAATACAGAAATTTGGCCCTAGCCCAGTGTGTTACCACTTCATGTTTGCTGCTCAAGGACTTCCAGGTAGTCAGGCTCAGCATGTAAATTAGCCTTGAGTTCAAAATACTCATTTTTAGTTTGTTCTAGAAAAACCTTTCTTGGTCTAGAGTACATTAGTGTCTCCATTAGCTTTAGTTCCTCATGTGTTCCAGGATAATGTACTTCCATTTCAGGCTGGAGTTGAACAATATTTTTTCTTAAATATTCTGTGATTCCAAGTTGCTGCAATTCCCTCTCCTTTTCAAGAATGTTTCTGTACAAGCAGCTGGCATCTTGAAAAGACAGAAATTCTGCAGATTGATCTGCAGCTGTATATTTGACATTTGAACCAGTAAGTGGTGAACTATTCTCTCTTTCCAGGAGACTTCTGCAGAGATGTTTGGAATCATTAGTTGCTTTCTCACTTTCCTCTTCTTGTTGTTCAGTATGCTTTGGGCTGAAGGATGGGCCATGATAGACCTGAACCATGGGAGTAATCATACGTTGCTCATAGAGAGCTGCAGCTGGACGCTCCGTTGTGTGATGTGTTGTTTTATGCCCATACATGCTGTACTGAAGGTGAACTGGGCTACTATCCCTCATTTGTTCACTGGCTTGTTTCTTTTTACATCTTCGCCGCCGATGCAGAACAAGAACAACTATTCCTGCTGCACAAAATACAATAATTATAAACACAATTAGAAGTCCCAGTATTAGAACAGAAAGTGGGACAGCATCTGTAAGTGATTGCAGGATGGTGTCTGCAGTGTTGCTAGTAGTAGAAGTTGCTACAACTGCAAAACTAGCATGAGTTGGTAGGGCAGGGCTGTTTATTAAATCTGGACACAAGACTTCACTATTCAGGGATTTCAGTTTTTTTTTTTCTAAGTGTCCTGGAGATTTACAAAAAATGTCACCCATCATTGTACTCTTACTCAGCTTTTGTATCCATTTTTGCAGTCCAACTGAATCACATGTACAGTCCCAGGGGTTGTCTTCAAGTTCAATTTGTACCAACATATCCAGTTCATCCAAGATATTGCTCACTGGCAAATGAGCAAACTGGTTTGTTTTCAGATTTAATCTGGCAAGTGGCACCCCAGAAAAGATATGGGGTGGTAAAGTCTGCAAAAGGTTATTATTTAAGTAGAGGACCTTAAGTTTTGGCATTGTATTAAATGTCCCTGGTAAAACTTCTTTGATGGCATTATATTCAAGGTACAAGTATTCAAGGTGTTGAAGGCCAAGGAAAAGATTCTGACTTAGCTTTGTAAGATGATTGCCATTGAGATACAGTTTCTGCAGTTTAGTCAGATTCATGAAAGCTCCTTCCTCGAGGATTTCAATACGATTGTTCCCCAGATGAAGCATTTCCAGACTAGCATAGTCCATAAGATCTGACTTAAGTAATGTCTGAATAATGTTTCCTGCTAGAATAAGTTTTTTAGGATTTGTAGGAGGAGGTCCTAAATCAGACAGGCTTTCAATATTTCGCTCCTGACAGTGCATGAGAACTCCTGAGAGCATATGGCTGGTGCAGTGACAGGGAATGGGACAATAGATTCCTGGAAATTGTGTAGTTGGCTTTGAAGTATGAAGCATTAAATTTGTTTCTTTAGTAGGAGCTTTCAGTATAGGAATGACCTTAGTTGACAAGTGACTATCACTTACAGAGGTGGTTATAACCAAGGGCAGTGACCCTGAAGGATCTTCAAGTTCATTGACAGTAGGAATGGGACAAAGTGATTCTTTTTTCAACCTGTTTAATATGCTGCCTTTGATAACTGGAGGACTATTGCATACAACATCTCCTATTATTGACTGAGGAGGCATGTTTTCCAGCCATGTCTTCAGCTGAAGCAAATCACAGTTACAAGCCCATTTATTATCTTCCAACTGAAGGTCTAGTATTCTACCAATGTGTTCTAAAAAACCAACATATGGTAGTGTCTGTAACTGGTTTCCCCGAAGATCTAAATGAGTCAATGGCACAAAACGAAATATGTTTGGAGGAAGGTACTCAATAGCATTATCATTCAAAATAAGCACTTTAAGCCTACTGAGCTTGCTAAAGGCACTTGCTTCAATCACTGTGATGAAATTGTTGTCTGCTTGAAGAAATTCCAAATTTTCCAATCCATCAAATGTATCTTCTTTAAGTATTTCTAAAGAATTGTGATTGATATGAAGTTGCTTAAGAAGGTTGAGACCATTAAAAGCCCCAGGCTCAATATCTGCAATATTATTAAATCCAAGATGTAGAGAGATAGCATTAACAAGGCCAGCAAAATCATTCACATGTAGCACTGTCAAGCCATTGTTTAACAAATTAAGATGGAAAGGCCGTGATGGTGGGACATTTATTTCTGACACCATCTTGATGCCTCTTTCTTCACAGTTTATAATCATAGTGCCATCCTTTTCTTCACAGGAACACAAACTCTGACAAGATCCTCTGATTCTAGTAAAAGATGTTTCTGACTGGAAAGGATCAGATGCAACCAGAACTGAACATACCACAAAAATCCAGAGCTTCATCTTGCTCAGCAGATTCTATAATAAAGAAGGGGTGGGGGGAGGCATGGAAAAAGAAAAAGCAACAGTCATGATTTCACAATTCGTGCAATTTCTGTTTTGTATGTTTTGTTTCTTTCTTTCCTTTCTTTCTTTCTTTTTTGGGGGGGCAGGGAGAGGGAGGGGCAGGAAGGGAGATTGCTTATCCCTAGCCTGCCCTGTCTCAGCTTTTCTTGAAATGTTTAATTTAATGTACTGAATCAACAGAGAGTCATAAGGAGTGCTTCAGTATTTTCATGCTGATACACCTCAGGAGAAGATAATCAGAAAAGCATTTTCTATATAAAAATATAAAATTTATATAGTGTATGGTTTACCAGTGTATAGAAATAGTAAATTACTGCCCCAAGCAATTTACATCAAAGCTTATATATTTTGGATTAATTCTTTACATCACCATATAACATTGCAGATTTTAAAAGTACCTTTCTAAGCTCAGCTTAATTTTGTCCAGCTGCTAAAGAGAAGATACAAGATTTGGTTTCATTCAATAATGTAAGAAAATATATATATATATTCTAACAGGATACAGGGAACTTCTCCTTTGATTCTGCATTATGTATGTAAGTTAAAAGTTATTTCCTCTGTAATCCTTGTATCCTCAAACTGAAAAGGAAGTAGACAAAATACTGTTTTTCCTGTAGATAATTTTTAATGTGCATAATGTAGTTCATGTATATTTAGTATAAGAACACATTTTAAACCTCTTTAATAGTGTAACATGATTATATAAAAAATACACATAATTGTGTATACAATTAAAGAAAAAGAAGAGAGAAAATAAACTGCAGCATATTTCAGAAGAAATAGGTAGGCAAGTAACAAAGAGATTATTTGGGGACTGATTATTCAGTTCCTTTCAATTATTATAGATATTAATTGACACAGGAATTCTTAAATGTACACAGAGTTAACTTTGCCTTACTACTTAAAAACTATTGGCAGTATCATCAATATGTAACTTATATACAATTATGTAACTTAAATTGTCAACCACCATACTGGTCTCAAACTTTGCAATACCTGAGAAATGCATCGTTATTGTACAACTATGAAGTCTAGAGCAAAATGAACACATTTAACTCAAGTATTTGTTATTGTTTGAAATTTGTTTATACTACACTTTTCACGTGAAGATTCTCTGTTTCTATCTATTTAGTGTGAATGAAAATTTTTCTTGATATGTGAGATGGAGTGAAATCTTCAAATGGAATGGAAGATTTACTACAGAACAACATTTTGGTGCACTCCATTCTATGATTGATCTAAGCAGATCAATCCAGATGAATTAAGAAATCCAGATACTTGAGTTCTATCAATTTTCAAAGTAAGTTATTATAACAGGAAGTACAAAATGTCACTGCAGAATTAACTATCACTACAGAATTAACCACTTGAAGTCTTAATTTCAGAAGGATTAGTGTCCTTTCTGAGAATATATTCAACTACAGGCATGAAAATTCTCAAAGTATGACCATATGTTTTGATGTTTCTCAAAAATACATTTTCAGTAATAGTGGTATCTTAGTAGCAGCACCTCTTCTCAAGGATGTAAGGACTTACATATGTAAGCACCTCATTGCTCTGGTACGAGTGTTTTATACACACACAATGCACACATACACATCAACAGTAAATGTATGCAAAGTGAATTGCGTTTTCTCCATTAGAAAATTTTGATAATTGGAAGCAGATGTGTGAGTTTAGAAGTAGTGAGTGCAACTTGTGGTGTTTGAAAGTGCCCCCTAAATACATGTCTGTTTCAGTAGAGGAAATAATTTTTTTTGTCTCATAGACTAGTCCTTGAACTCTAACTGCATATCTTTTAAATTGCTGTTTTTGTTTTGTTTTGTTTTCTCTCAATGTGTATAGGGTAGATACAACACAACAAAACTTTATTTTGAAGTATGCAGAATAATGGTAGGATCAGAGTATGCTAGAAATTTATTTATGATTTATATTCATCAATGTATTTTCCACTGACCCAAGGTAAAAGAACACAGGCTCTTTTCACAGACGCCATCTCCAAACCTACTGTTTGACTAGCTGAACCTCTTTCTACACTTTTTTTTTCCCCCTATAGAAATTCCAGCTTTGATCTGCATCAAATTCAAACTGTACTTAAAAAATCCCTGGGGAAACATAAATGAAAAAAAAATAAAATCTGAAAAGCATGTTGCATTCAAGCACATATTTAAAAAATTATTTATTAAAATGAAAGCCTTCTTTTTAAAAATGAAAATAACAACATTTGTTACCAGTTGGAAAGCAGTCACATTTTAATCATCATCATACTTCTGTGGACAACATTGCTAGAACTCTCTCACGCACATAAATACACACACACACTTAGGAAATAATACAAGAATTCTTTTATTTTTCCTTTTTTAGAATTTTGGTTCTGTTCTGAACTTGATGAAACTCTCGGTGGGCTACAACTATAAAATGAAAACTGCTTTCCAGTGGCAGATGATCAACATGGATTCACAATGAAATAAAATTTGGTTTAAAAGACTTAACAAGTTTGATGTTTTTCTGTTTCCTGGGATGAGCTTACTCAGAAAATTCTATCTAGTAACTTACATTAGCTGAGTTAATCTGCTTTCAGTAGGTCACTGTCTAACTGCATAATGTATTTTTGCAGTATGAATTCTGAAAGATAAAAAATGTCACAGTCTTCTCTGCAAGGCAATGTTAAATACTTTCAGAATAAATCACTTTACAGCAAAGAACTTATGTGATTGATAAGTAATAATCAACAACAGGTTCTTAGAACACTGAAATTGCTTTACTATTATTTTAAATTTTACTTGGGGTTCTATTTTTTGCTTGTTTTAATTCAACTATTTAAAAAAACAAACAAACAAACAAACAAGGAATTTCAAAACCTCCATCCTGGAAGTGGCACTTTCTAAAAGCCTTTAGGATTGTTTATTAATTTCTGAAGGGAACATAGTCAAAGTATTTAAGACAATTTTTGCACTTCAGAAAATAAAAGGTAACATCTATTCATTTCACCTTCAACTGACATCATGTCAGTGCTTCCTTAATAAGCATATTCTACTGTTCAGATATACTGTTTACAAGATGAATAAATGCACCTGGAAGACTGTTTGCAATAAGAGTATAAACCACCATCATTTAACCTAAAAGTAATTCAAAATCATACAGAAAAAAATAAAACTAATTGGTACTGAGAAATTAGTTTCTTAAACTCAGAGCTACTTAACAAACTGGAATATTTTACTTACCTGTACAGCAGTAAAACCCCCTGAAATTCTCAGTAATGCACAGTTGAAGCAGCTGTGTGAATGTAATGTAATTTTTCTCTGTGAAAAATATGCACTTTCTTCTCAGTTTATTTGCTGAAAGCTCTGGTGATACTACAGCTCCATAAAGTTAAAATCCTTGTTCAGAAGACAAAATACAAAGCGTACAACTGAAAAGAAAAAATCCAGACAGAGTGCACATTAGACCATCCTGTAAGCAGTTTTCCTTTTCTCTCAATTAAAATTCACAGCATACTTCTCAGCTATGCTGACTTTTCTGCATGCAGTTAACTGTTTGCAAGCACTCGGATGCAGTAAACAAACAAGATGTTAAGCACAGCTTTACTTGATCACGGCTCGTCAGATTTTTAGATCCTAGCTGCTTCTGTGTTCTCTGTGCTCTTTCTAGTCTTTCTTGTTAGCTCAGTTTGTTATTAGTCAGATTGCCAGGGGCTGGGAGGTAGGCGTGAATAAAGAGACTTCTTGGCTTTTGACTCAGCCTTTAAGCCCTTCCCCATCAGAGAGCTTTAGTCTACCAGTGTCATTTAATATAAGATATAGCTCCACCTTGAGACAGATCAGCTCTTCCTCCTGCAACACGCAAACCACCTTTTTTTCCCGTGTCTAACTGAACTTCAGAAAGTAAAATTCAGCTACTTATTTTGTGGATAACTGTTAATTGTTGATTTTGTGAGACAGTAAACCGTCTACTGTGGCTCTTGTTCATTTCTTCTCTGAGACAGATGTTGCATTTAATTTATATCTGTAAATGCTTGCTTTAAAAACTGTAAACATTCCAGACTTAAAGCACTTCACAAAACACACCATAAGGGAAACATTGTCTTCTGGAAAATATGTATATCACAATTAAATGCAGGATTATTCAAAAATATAAATGAAACTGTACGGCTTAGTTCAGTCAACTCACTGTGACTGGAGTAGAAAATGAGGATTTACAGTTTTATGTCTTTTATTTCTGAAAAAAAAAAAAATAGTGATTATGTTTGCACAATGATTGCAGTCAGTCTTATTCAAAAATACCCCTCTTGTTCTGCAGGAGGAGAACTGGGTTAATTATAATTGTCTCTTTTACAGATGCTGTAGCACAGAGTTTTAGTACCTATCTGTGTGAGATTCTGTTCTAATTCCATGAAATATTTCTTTGATGAGAAATGGTCTGTTCTCAGTGTGACAGCATTCTTAAATGTGTGTCTTCCGAGTCAAGAACACTTTGTGTTCTTAAACAAGTGATTAGCAGACCCTGTAGGACTACAGCAAAATGTTTCATTCATACAAGGAACAGTCTTATCCTCCTTCCTACACTGCTTCAGCTGGACTTATATGCTGTAAATGCTACTTTCCTGTTCATCCTACTAGCACAAGGCCACAAACATTTTGGTAAGCAACAACAGATCTGGTACTTGGGCATATTAATAATGTACACCATATAATTTCTGATTTTGTTTTTTCTTATTGCGTCTTGATTACTTAACAGTTTGCTTATTAGAGGCCCTATACCAGTCAGGCTCCAGTAACTCCTTTTGTGCTTCACCTCCAGGTGAAGAGGTATAATGGTATATGTTCTATATAATGTACATTATCAAAATTTTATTGAATATATACATACATATATATTTGTATATGTCTGTAGAGGTTTTGGCTTGTTAGGATAAAATCCTTTGTACTTAATTTTTACAGGTTCTCATACTTCATACTTGATTGAGATGGAGAATATCAGTAACTATGTATTTGTGTCATAAATGAAAACAACATTACTACACTTTTAAGTTAACATCCACTAGAGTAAAACATGATCACAAAAATGTTTCTATAAATCAACTACTAGAAAAACAAAAAAGCATTTCATAATCATATATAATTAAAACAACCACTGAGAATGTTCGTCATTTATTATTATTCCTTACATATTTACTAGATTTTTTAAAACATGGCTAGTGGTTGTTTTTCTACCAAAATGAAAGAATCATTTATTAAGTTATTATAAAGAATATTTCTGGAAGTGCCTGTTGATGGATAAGACTGATCTGATATGAATTTTGCAGATTCCACTTAAAATGTTCATCTTTATCAGTTGCTCTGACAACGTCAAAATTTTTGAAGCTGTATGAATAAAATCTAAAATTGTCATGCATGCTTACTTCCATGAGGGCCAAAATATTTTATATCATTTCTCTTTAATTCTTCACTAACTACAATATCTCCATATATCATAAGTAAGGAGACAGCAGTCCTCTAACTAATACATATGTTCTGCAGAATTATCCCCCAGGTACTGAATTTTTGAACACATAGAGGTGGAAATTACAATGCCTTGTATTTAACCCTTGACAGAGAATGACTGAATGCTATGTGTCAAGCTTTATTAAATTCTATGTTATATGATAATCTGTTCAGGTGCCTATACATTACAGACAAAACAACTGACACAAACTATGTTTTGGTATGATTAGAAAAAACCTCTCAAGACTCTTCTGGAATACTTTGTTTGATGTCTGATGAAAGTCTTAGTAATTTGTTCTTTCTTTTCAGGAAAATTTTGAAGACTACAGAGAAGTCTGTAAGATGTAACAGAAAGCCATCCTGTCAGTCAGAACTTATACATACAGTTACTTTGGAGAACATTTGTTTTATAAGGAATATAAAATGTAGTCATTAAGCTAATGTAGTCATTAAGCTTAAATTTACAGATTGAAATGCTTGAAAACATTAATTTTCTTGGTACATTAATAATAATAATCATGTAAGTATCATATTCCCTAAAGGATTTTAAAGAAAAGCTGTACTGAAACTTTTATTATTTTTGTTTAATTTTTCAAACTGAAAAGTTCTGTTTTCCTTTAAATTAATTGCTGGATTGAACAAAAACAATCTTACTGTCCTGTTAGTAATTTCATAAAATATGATATAGTGAGTATAAATAGCCTTTATTTTAGGAACAGGTGACACTAAACTGATTTATTTTATGAAAATAATTCATACTTTTTCTTTAGTGCACCTACTTTATTGTATTATTTATCTTACTGCAAATGTGCAATCTGTTATTTAACTTCTGTTATTTCCTTCTGTGCAATAGATCTTGAATCTCCTCTGTATTTCTCCTTTGTTTACTCACTGACAAAAAACTCACAGTTCTGCACAATGTAAGGAGAATTTATTATCAAAGTTAAATTATCCTAACCTGTTCTGAGAAAATCTGTATTCTTCTCCCCTCCCCCCTCTTCCTTCCTCTTCTCTCCTTTCTCTCCCACTTCCCCTCCCTCTTCCTCCTGTACTTAGCAATATTTGAATGTCAATTCAAAAACTAATGCCTGGAGGTGACTGGTCTAGAGAGAACAAAAGTCACCTGAGTACTTGCTGTCTTCCATTGTGATGAATCAGATTCATACTTCTTAGTTGTACTTGGCTTGCCTATTACCTGAGAACCAAACAATCGAATTTTGATTTGGCATTATGTAGTATGCTAACAGCCTAAAAATCTCGGTAGCATTCTCTCTGTTAATAATCTTTGCAACCTAGAATTACTGTCCACTGATTTAACAATAATTTTACTGTAGTTTCAGAGTCAAGTAATCCTCTCCATTGCCACATAGGCACTGAAACTTTTAAGACAGTTGTAAAGCATTTTTTTGTCAAGCAGGAGAGAAAACCCAACGTAAAATCAACAGGAGAATTTCCTTTGTTTTCTTTGGCATTTGACATCTTTTTTACAATTACTCCTAACATCTTGACAATATTCCTTAAACTACGTTTGTATGAAGAAATAAATTAAAATATAATTGTAAGTTAATATGTGCTACATATGTTCTATTTGTTTTTTCCACGGTTAAAGAAATTGTGTAAAGTTTTCAAACTTAGTAACAGAACAGTTCTGTCCTGTGTGCGATAGTATTTTAAAAGAAAATAAATAAATAAATAAAAATTATGTTTTGTCTTCTTGTTCCTAAGATGGGTTGTAGGCAAGCACACACATACACATGCTGTACAGATTCATCATGTATTTTGAAAAATGTAATTTTTTAAGATGTTAATAGTTCCAGAAGAACTAATAGCTTGAAATTAATCTGCCAATGTTTTTTAAATTTTACTCGTAGAACATGAATATACAGATATACAATGTTATAAGCATTTACAGGAAAAGGGAACAAGGAAAAAATAATTACTAAATGTGTTCTTATCAACAAGTGGAACAAAAGATATAACAATTTATATGTTTTTCTCTTTGTTTCTTTTTCATGTTAAAAAGCATTGGTTTCAGTCTTTTCCAGTAAGTCTAAATAGGAAACTATCAAATAGTGGAACTGCTGTGTAAAACATTAGTATCTTATTAGATGCAAATTAGGTTCTACATGCTGAGTATGCCTAAGCCTGTTCATGATAATAATGCCTGCACATAGCCTAATTGTAAATTACATGATACTTCTGTTCCACAGAAACTCAGCCAGCATAGATTATACTTGACAGCTTGAAGAAATGGAAACACCTAAAAAATGTACTACAATAGTCAGTCAAGTTTAAAACATAATTCACTTAAAAATTGCCAATGCATTCACATGAGGATGCTATGTACATATTCAGGGGAAAAATGCACAGAAAAGCATCCAAGCAGATCTTGAATAGCTCTAGAGAAAGATACTCCACAATCTCTCTGGGTAACCTGTTCCAGTGCTCTGTCACTCCCACAGTATAGAAGTTCTTCCTTGTGTTTACATTAAACTTCCTGTGTTCTAGTTTCTGCCCATTGCCTCATTCCATTGCACATCACTGAAGAGTCTGGCCTCATCAACTTCACTCCTGCATTTTAGAATATATTGTCTCAACTTTTCATTCTGCCATGTAGCCACAGTTCTTATTTCATATTATTCATACTATTATCACAGAGCAAACAGAGCCCATTACAATAATTAAATTTACCAGATTTGGGACTCACTCCAGAAATATCAAAAAGCTTTTCTATCTAGCTGGGAAGAACATACAAATGCACATCTGCCAATGATTTCATTTTGGCTTCTGTTCTAAAATAGTCATTTATTTTAAGAATTTAACTTTTAAAGATATGAGAGTCCTACTAACCACTACTGAAGTTAGTATATTAGAAGGAAAAAGTAATTAAATGAATAAGAAAGTATACAATTGTTCATATTTTTTATTTTTTAATTAAAAGAAGGTAATTTTAAAAGTTTTGATGAAATTTCTCTTCGTTGAAAAAAAATATTGCTATATCTCAGTTCATTTTTGCAGAAGGAATGTCAAGTTTCTTTTTAAAAAATCATGTATCTCATGTATATGAACTAAGCACTTGGGAGGTATTTTTTTGATCAGTTAAGCATGCTATACCTATAGCTTATCTTGTAATTTTGATGACAGAATTATACCTCTAACATTGAGCTCATTAGTCTAAGTTCTGTTTAATTTATGAAGTAAGAACATGCTTACATATCTTTCTTCAGTGCTATTTTCCAAACGTTATTTAGGCAAATGTTGAGTTTTGCTTTTTTATGAAGATATATAGGCAAACTGAACATTTGAGCAGTACATGAAGTAAGAATTTTTGTTCATATACAACATATTTTCATATTTATTCATATGCAGCATCTTATCTATTTTATTTAAATCATGAATCTGTCTTGCTTATATGGACTTATATGGAAAAACCAGTAGTACAGCAGAATCGGTCACTTTGCCCCTGTAAAAATGGGAAAATCATGGAAAATACTCTTTATGAAGATGAAAGAAAATTTCATTTCCTCAGAGGTGAGAGATGAGAGTGGGAATATTTCCAGTAAAGAAAGAAGCAGAAAGTAGGACAGAAAGAGTGAACTTTATGTTCTTTTTGCTATTGAAGAAGATGAGAATAGGGTGAAGTAGTGACATTTTTTATTGAGACAGTCCATCTCATCTCTGTGGTCAAAGTGATACGCACATTTACTTTCTCTCAATGACACTGCTAAATGCAGTATATACTTCCAAAACTCTATTTGTGCTATACCCTACCTGCTATGCACCTTGCTAACATATAAAGCCTTTTATGAACATTTAAACTATCCTATTAAATTTATCTCATTTCAAGACTTTACAGATTAATGTTTGTTCTAATAACAACCATATCTAGCATATGTGCAAAGCATTCACAGACCATGAGCAAGTGTGATCTTAATAGTAGGACAGCTACTGATTCAGTAGCTGTACTCTTGTACTGTTTTGGACTCAAAAGTTTGCTGTGAGCTTCCTTATCTCAAAGTTTGTATGATCCATTTAGCACTCTTTGTCTCAAGGTTTACACAAAGGCCCATAGCCATTTCCTGTCTTGCCAGACCTGCCAATGCCCATTCATAAATGCCAGGGGCAATGAAGTTAAAACTGCTTCTGCCAGAGTCCAGGGTACAGCCAAGCAATCTCCTGGAGAGTGGTCCTTGAAGGAGATCAGCCACCTGAAAGGGGACGCACTCACCAACATGTGCTGTTACCTAGGAACCCAAGACTGACAGGAAAATAAAAGGACTGTTAAAACAAGAGAAAGGGGAAATAAGAGGAAACAAGAGAGAGAATCCTCCTCATCAACCTTAAGATATCCTTGGATCAATGGAATGCCACTGGAATCCATAGTGACGATTACTTCTTGCTTTCTATAGAGAGCCCTTGCTTTTATTTCCTCTTATTTTTAATATCAGCTGCCTACTCTTCCCCATCATCCTAACTATGAATTTGTGGTAAACTGAGAGAACAACATTTCACTTTTTTTGTGTGTGTGTGCCTTAGTCACACTCTGGGTACACAGCATGAATCACCTCACTTCCAATAACTGGGGCAAGTTAAAGATCTATGTAAATTAGATATTAGGAGCAAACTCTATTATGAGGGTGGTGAGGTACTGAGGCAGGCTATCTAGATAAGCTATGAATGCTCCATCCCTAGAGGTGTTCAAGGCCGGATTGGATGGAAATCTGGGCAACCTGATGTTGAGTGTGAGTTAGTGGTTGGCATCCCTGCCCATGGCAGGAGTATAGGAACTAGATGATCTTTCAGATCCCTTCCAAAACAAGCCATTCTGTGATTCTTTCTGTGATTCTATACAATGCTATGTGGTTTATGTATAAAGTTGCTATGGAAATAATACTTTCATTATCTGAAAACAGCACATAGCACTAAAATATCATGTCAGCATAAAATAGTTCGTGTTGAACAGACCATGTAACGTTAACTTGGAGAAATCAAGAAAGTTACTTAATGCTACATTTTTGTCTTAGTTTCAGCTGGGACAGGAGGGGTGCTGAGCAGTTGTTTGTTCATCACTTTTTTATACATTTGCATATATATGTAGTCATAACCATTTTCCTTTTCCTTTTCTCTATCTAAGTAAATAGTTTTATCTCAACTCACATGTTCAAATTTGTTTTTTTTTGCTTTTTTTTTCATTCTCTCCTCCATCCCGCTGGGAAACGGGGGAGTGAGTGAGAGACTGTGCAGTTCTGAGCCACCTATTGTGTTAAACCACAACACTTATCCTGGATTCTTTCCTAATATTTATGGATGGTCTGGCAAGTGTAGACACTGATGTCACACAATTAAAAATAATGACATAACCCAGTTTTGAAACACTTAATTTTAAGATAGAAAGTATACCATATGTAGTACTTTACTTGATATTTCTTGTTCCAGTGGAGAAAGCAGATAATGAAAGCTGGCAGTTTATGGTCATCAAGAAATGTCATATCTCTGACATTTCTTATGTAATTTTGGAAAGACTTTATTGTTAAAACTATTATAAGGAAAAGTTGTCTCATATCTGTTTAGAAGCACTGGCAACTAGCAATAATATAGACCGAATCAGAAATCTATACAGAACATAATTTGAAAGTCACAGGTCTTCTGCCCATAATTGATCCAAATGGCTTAACTGTCAATTTAATGTTCTCAATATACTGATGCAAAATTATATTGTTTAGTATGTCTAAAACACAAACCAGACAAGTATTGTACATCAATAAGCTGATGCTGTCACATCAATTATCAAAGTACTGAGCATCTTCACAGCCATTCAGCTTGGACATATACATTCCTTTAGTAATCACTAGTCTCAAGATAAAACAGATATACTTTCACAAAAATGTACTATACCATGGGTATCCAACATTTTGACTTGCCAACATACAAGAGATTTTAATGGATTCAACATAAGAGCTATATTTAACTATATGTTTTGTTTTTTTTTTTCTTAATTATGGAAGTATCAACTATTCAAGAGCTTAAAAAAGAATGCCTTCTTATTTATATAGACAATAAGTACATTCTAGAAAATAATCATAAATTGTTGAATTTTTCACTATTAGCAGCAGAGTAAAATAATGCGGAAAATTAAAAGTTAGATCTGTACATAGACTGTCACGTACATAGTCAGATGTGTTTCTGATTTTAAAGTCAAGTGATGTGGCTACACATTGTCTTGATTCTATCCAATCGAGTGTAGATTTTTCCAGGTGACATTGATTAAAATTCAGTCGCTGAAAGATAAGTAAGATTAATAATGAAGCATTTCATTACAGAAAAAATATCCATTAATTTCTACTGAAGGCTTTTCCCATCTTACAGCTATTGTAAATATATTGTCAGTCTTTCTTGAATAGCAATTGTGATATAAATACGTAACTGGCACATCAGTGTTAACTAATATGCCAAAAGTAAGTATGCTCATGTCTTTCACAGTAACAACTTGTGATATTTGTTATTATTCAATTTTGTAACACCTGACTAAACAAGAAAAAGAAATGAAATTCTGATACCCAATGTAAGTGACAATAAGAGATATTCAGAGTATAGAAAACTTTTTTCTCTATCCAGTGTAATGCGTTTCCACTCATTATCTTGCATCATAAAGATATCGTGTGGAAAAGTTCAAATTTTAAGTGCAGACTAGTGAGATATAAATTTAAATTCTGCAAAGGACTCTTTGCTCATTAGTGAAAACAGTGCTGATCCATCTGCATTGGTCTGTTGGCAGATCATCAGCTTGGAGTTGCTGGATCATAAATACAGTCTGATTGTCTTGACTCGGGTGATTACACAGAGCAAAGAGAGCTTGCAACTGTGACTGTGATTTCATATTTCACATTTTACAAATACAGTAATAATATCTTAAAATATTCTAGTTTATCAGTTTATGTAAAGAAATTGTTACAATTCATTTTTGTCCAATTTTTGACAAATGACCACTCCAAATGTCTTCATTTGTTCTTTATAATCTGTAATATTCTCTGTAACTGAGTAAAAATCTGTATCAGGAAAATCATTAAAAAAAAAAAAAAAAAAAGAGCCATCCTTAATGACCTTGTAAATGGTGCACTAATGATTTGTTCTCTTCTTTAATACACATTTGCATACATAATATACAATCAGATTATCATGATTCATATGAATGTTTCTCATTTTGGTGAGAAGAAGAGGAAAAAAAAATCCAAAACAACTTCTGTTCTACTCCTTCTCTATTAATTTTGGAAATTTTAATTGTTTTTATTTGAAGACTTTACAATGTCCTTGTCCTTTTTCAAGTAATTATTTGACAAAATAGAAAATTTTGGAATCTTTATTGTTGGAAATAATCTACTTAGATTCAAATGAAGGCAGACATGATAGCATTAGATTTATAATTCAATATCACCCTCTCCTGGAAGAATTCCTGAAGTAAAAAGGAAAAGATCTTGAACAAAAATAGTTATTTGTGTGTTGTTCATAAAATTTAAATATTACTTTTATTAATTCAGACAATATTCTTAACTTACTGGAGAAGGAGAAAAGGATTTGTTTGTTTGTTTGTTTGTTTGTTTGTTTATTGTGGAAATGTTCATCCACCAAATAAGAAAAATTACTAGACTATAATCACCATTAATTTAAAATATTATATTTTAGATTCACATAAAGGTCTGTACAAACTTGAGCCTGCATGCAGTTCCCAAGTCATGTTTAGTTAACAATTCTGTATTTTAATAACTTTAAAATGTCATTATTTGTTTCCTCCAGTGATTAATGCAGTATATCAAATTGACAGAGGTGGGTGGGGGGGAAAACAGGGGAAATATTTTCAAATAAAAGATCAGGAATTTATTTCAGTTAAAATATAGTGGGAAAAAGATAAGAAAATAGAAATGGAGAGTAATAATAATCTTACCTGCTTTATTTATATGTTGATGAAGCATAACTGTTTTTCCTTCTCTCAGTTTACTTTGGAAGTTCTATGTAATAGCTTCTTACACACTTTCAGATTTTCTATTTTAATTAATTTCCAATACTGACTGCGTTTTTGGCAAAATTTCAAAATCTATCTCAAGAAATACACCACTTCTGTTAAAGTAGTGAAATCTATCCAACAACATGATGAGCCTAAGAGAAAAGGTATGGTAAAGGTCATGTGGAATCAGTTCCTGTTACCATCTTAATTTATATTGATCCCAAAAATAATAATCATGTGCACATGAAAATTGAAAATAGATGATTCCTGGCATGAACAACAAGGCTAATTTTGTTTTCAGAGCTCAACATCTTTTTCACAGCAGCCAAATGTCATGTCAAACTGAATCGCAGCTTCACATTAACATCAGAAATCACTGCCATTCTGTCTATATATGTAAGTAATAATCTTATCTCACAAAACAGGTAGAATATATGGTGAACACATTATTATGCAAATATTTATCTCAGGTTAGAAGAGTGTTTGAATCTATAGAAAATGTTGTAATTTTTCACAGAATCACATAATCATAGGGGTTGGAAGGAACCTCTGGAGACCATCAAGTCCAATCTTCCTGCTAAAGCAGGTTCCTTAGAGTAGGTTGAACAAGAAGGCATCCAGGTGGGTCTTGAGTATCTTCAGAGAAGCAGACTCCATAACTTCTCTGGGAATCCTGTTCCAGTTCTCTGTCACCCTCAAAGTAAAGAAATACTTTCTCATGTTCAGACGAAGCTTCCTTTGTTCTAGTTTGTGACCATTGCCCCTTTTTCCAGTTGCTGGGCACCACTGAATAGATCTGGCCTCATCCACTTAACTCTTGGACTCTTGTACTTTAGATATTTGTAATCAGTGATGAAATCTCCTCTCAGTCTCCTCTTCTCTGGGCTGAAGAGGTCCAGATCATATGGGAGAGACTCCAAATTTTGACATTCATTTAACTGAATCTGCAGTTTCATTTGGCACGTATTAATATACATGTTTCTGCTTTCCTATTCAATGCTTGTGTATTGATGTTCTTATTCATGCTCATAATATTTTGATAAGTTTTTTAAGAGCTACAGTAATGCAATGAATCAGTAGTCTGGCAGTGTTTGCTAGAAGTACTCCACCCAGTTACAGGTGTTCATATAATTATTTATTTATTTATTTATTTGAACTTGGATTACTGTAGAACAAATAACAAAACTGAAATATTAAAAACCACCCATAGTGATAATGCTGAAAGCCACCTAGCTAAATATAAGCACGGCGATGAAAATTAGAGTTGATTATAATTACATAAATATCTGTGATTATTATCTTTATTCATTTTTACATTAAGCAACAAAAATATGAAAGAAATTTGTTTCTACATTGTGTGTCAATAGTTCTGTGGAAAAAATGAGATCATGTGTTATCAGTAACTAATTGCAACTGTGGTTGCAAAATAGGACCCCCCAAAGAGAGAAATATTGATTTATAAATAATGAAATAATTTAACCAGAAAGAAACAGAAACAAAACAAGTCCTTGAATGCCTTTTCTGCATTTTTTGTAGCTTTAGAATGAAATCTGCCCTCCAAATTTTATTACACAGTCAATTTGTAGTTTTCCTAGATGATAAATTGAGGAAGAGGGACAAAAAAAATTGCTTGAATTTGTGGGAGAGAACAAATTTTTTGTGTACCTAAATCAGAAAGTTTTTTTTTATATAGGCTTGTTGACCTACTGGGTAGGAAGATTGTCTGAATTAGTAGTTGCTTCACTGATAAGTGCTCCATATAGATAGATTAGGATATTAGGTTTCAAAAGAAAGAGGAGATTGCTCACAATCAACAGTTAGTTACACTATATGAAATTACTTTTACTTTTTTCATCTTTGATTTTAAAACAGTTCTTCTGTTTTAAGAAAAGGTTCCTTCTGAAATTGCACTGTGTATGATGCACCCATGTATCTTTTGTACTGTTTTTTTTCCACTGAAAATTTCATCCAATGGTAGCTACAAGCTTTTGCACTATAAGGTAGCTTCCCAGTGCTGAGGGAAAGGGTAAATTAGATACTTTTCATGAAGAAAATCAAATAGGAGGTAAAGAAAGATAATCAACTTCCGACCCCATATTTTTTAACAATTTTGTTTTATTTTGTTTTGGTTTTTGTTTGTTGTGTTCTTCTTTCTTATAGACAAGCTTTTGATGACATTTTTACATATTTCATTGGGAAAAAAATTGAGCTTTGATGTATGTACAAATTCAAGAAAACAGAAAAATATGGCATTTACATCTTTAAAAACTGCTTCAGTCTAGACATTAAGATATCTTGCAAGTTTATAGATTCCATTTCATATTTTCAACATATGAATAATGTGTAATAGTATTTATTTGACTAATGTAATTGTCTTCTATTATGAAATGATGGCTACGTGATTTATGAGGCAGTAGAAGTTTTATTGTAGTTGGACTAGCAATTGTAGATCAAATCATCTAATTATTATAGAAAAGGACTAACTAATGTTACAGTTAAAATTATTTATTGAAAAACTTAATGGAATCTTTTCCTTTTATCTTCTGTTGTTAAGTTCAATCTGGGCTCAAGAAAAGCTGAGATCAGTCATTATTATCCTGAACTGAGAGGGACTGATACTGATGACAAATACTTCTTCCTCTTGATTGTCTCTTTTTGGGATTAGTTTTATATGTTCTTAACACAAAATGTGCTTAAGCCAGTGGTTTCTGTTTCATGTTTGAAAATCTTCACTGGTTAGCTATTATTTAAAGTAATATGGTGGTTTCCTCAGATACAATTAATATAAGGGGCTAATGTTTGGTATTCAATGACCATATCGATTTGTTTGATTTTTACTGATGATATGATGTTAATGAAGCTAGACTACAACTTCTTAAACAGCAGTTCTTAGGCAGCCCACTTACTACTAAGCAGCTTTTGTCACAGCTAAAACAAATTAAATCCTACTCAGGCAAGTTCAAACCCTATTGTGTCAGAGAAATACATAGCTTTCTTGGAAATGACAAAGTTATATTTACTTGGTAAACTTGAAAATTGATTCCAAGATGTTCTCTATAGTGTTTAAACAGACTAAGATGTAGCTGATAGTCTTAAAAGTCCCCAAGTCTTTCTTTACATTGTAAAAGGTGATTTGACAGCACATAGTATGAGTATTTCTTTAGGCATTCTTTGGCTTGAGATTGCTTAGCTTCTGTTTACAGTTGTCTGATGGAAAATTTTACTAAGGAAAATGTGGGTGATAAATGCTTTTTTTTTAATCAGTCTTCATTACCTAAACCTGTATACACTTGAATCACTGGGGAGGGGAAGGCAGATAATCAGCAGTTGAAGAAGAGTTGTTCTATTCTGATTGATCATACCAGCCTAAGTCTTTGTGATAGAGAGGGCAGCCAATAGTTGAGGGCAACAGTACAGAAACTGACCTGTTGCAGTCAAATCTTTTAATCTGACTAGAGCGATTTTATTAATTTCTTCTCTGTTTCAGTGGAGTGTTAAAGTTGCAGATGAGCTTTCCTTAGTCTCATTTAACAAAATGGCTATTGTTTGTTAGACCATGGACTACCTAGATTTGTCAAACCTCTGCTGTCTATAGTATACTCAGTCCTTGGACAAAAATAAGTCATTATAGTAACTTGATGGCAAAAGTGCAATTACCGTAGCACAAATGTTAAGAGAAACTTAGCATTTTTCCTCTAAAATGCTTGCTAAGAGGTAAATAAACTTAGTATTTCTACTATCTGTCCATTTGCTGTTGTAACAGGAGAAGATGTATTCTATCAAACCAATACATATTTTATAAATAATGGAAAAGTTCCTGTCCCTAAAGTGATACATTTAGTGCAAGGAGAAATAGTCATTTTTTAGCTCACCTGTTTTGCCAATCTAATTATGATTTAAAGAAGCTGTACACATTTCATTGTTTGTAACGGGATACCGTTTAACTCTTCTACAGTGTTTTTCTTTGAAATGAAATGAGGTATATATTGTTTTGACACAATAGATCTAATTAGTTTTCCATACTAGCTCTCAAAATAAAGCTGGATATACTTTTTTAAATTCTTTTTCAGGTAATAGAAAGAGTCGCAGTCTTTTCCCATTAAAGAGTGTTATGAGCAAGTTTTGTATAGTTAGACAGTTGTCTCTGTGTGTATATGGAAATGGAAAAACATTGGAAAAAAACATATTGGTAAACACATGAGACATTGTTACGGGTCTGTTTTGGTTCTTCCCACATAATCACAACAAGCATGGAGTGGTTAGAGACAATGTCCTGATTTAAAGCATTTTGGTGATAATTTGAAACTTCCTCACATATCCCAGAACATGAAATTACAATTTCAATGATCATTTAAAAATCCCCAGTATTAATTTCTTATAAAGTTTTTCAATACTGCAGAGAAAATTGCTTCAACAGGCTCTTATTTGTAGAGCTTGCTTCTCTCTTTCAACTTCAGTATTCATGAATAATTAGACCTATCAATTCAAATTTTCTGGATGATGTACTTTAGCACTGTGTCATTTTCTTTCAAGATGTCATGTGACAAAGAAGCTGTAATTTGAGTTCTTTCACCCATCACAAAAAACCTTCTTTGATCATCATTTTAGGTCAATAGATATGTCCATTAAACAGGAGATATAGGATGATATTTGGTTATTGAAACCAATGCTGCTGCAAAATTTGACCTCCCAACCTCAGAAATACTACAGACATACATAATGAAACTACTGCCTGAATAAAGGTCACAACTGTTAACATCACTACATCTACTACCATGTGGAGATAAAAATACTAATATTTGCAATCGTATCTCTAGATGGTATGGATTTTAGTGTGTTGTCTTCCAGATAAAGTTTGAATTTTAATGGTAAAACCTATAAACCATAAGAATTAGTAGCATGCCACTTCATGCAATCATTTAGTTCCCCAGAGAAACTGAAGAACAGACAAATAATATGATGGCTCCAGATAACCCAATGAAATATAAAATATCAACAATTAGTAGATGCCTAGGCAGTAATATTTTAATTGTATTAAATCTATTCTGGACAGTTGCATTATTTTGAGAATATAGAGTTACGTAGTCATGTTGTCTCTTTTTCCTACTTGTCTTACATTTGTGCATACATTTATGTAACTGCCTTCCTGATTGTGAAAGTTCCTTCAGAGTGGATTAATTTTTTAATCCACTAGAAACTACAGCAAATTTAACAAAGAAATAGGAAAAGCAAAGACAATAATATTCTACAAGCTTTGTTGAAATAAACATCTATAACCATAAAGGAAAATTACAGATTACCCATTCTGTATGCTAACCTAGAAGTTAAACAGGAGTTATAAAGTTGTAAGATGTAAGAGTATGGGGAAAAATAAAAGAAAAAAAAAACTTAAAATGTCTAAAAATGTCTGAAATTTTAATAAAATAAAAACTATACTCCAAAAATAGTTCAGTATGCAGCAAAGAGTTTAAGATTCCTGCATTTGATTGTGCGTAATTAAATAAAATTCTCAGATTCCAGTGCAGCAATAAATCATAATTGTCATCAGACACTCAAGAGTTGCTAATTTACTCAAAGGGTAGAGCAATCAGGCTATATTAATTTTCCTGGACAGTCAGTCTGGTGGTTGAGTTTCCTAGGGCATATGAAGTCTCTGCATGTATGTAGCAGATAAGAGGAGGCCTGTACACTACTAAAACAGCAACTGAAAGCAAACTGGCAATCTGAAGGGTTTCTCAGGTGTCATTAAGGCCAAATTTTGAAGTGATGTTTAGCATTTCATTACCTGTAAAGCTGAACAGCTCCCTACCAATTGGTGAAACCATGCTGACTATTGCTAGTATCATGCTGTAAGATTTGTGCTGAGCTTTGAAAGGCCTCAACATTTTCAGGCCTACACTCCCTGAATTTTGCTGATCTGCTTGAAGCTTTGTTTTATATCATTTACTCTTAACACCAATTTCTCTTATTGACCAGGTGCCTAGGTCTTACTTCTTATACCTTTGAACTTCTCTGTATTTAAACTGTATTTTCATGCACATAGCAGTAACAACTAGTTTTTTGGTTTTTATTTTTATTTTAATGTAGAATTAGTTATTTCTGACTAACATAATGATATAGCACAGAGAAAGGCAGGCCTGGTATGATGGCAGAGGCCAACCTTAGGACCCCAAACAGCAGTGGAAATGTGTGTAACACCAGAAATAAGAGTAGAAAACTAGGAGGTGGAGTTGTTCTAGCTGTATTATCATTTATTATTTTTTCTGCACCAGTTACTGGTTGTGGATTAGTAATGATTACACTTAACATTTTTATTATATTTGTAACTTGTGATTTCTCTGTCTATAAATAAAATTTTGAGTGTGACACTGGCTCTGGTCCTGTTTACTGCACAAATGTACATAGCATCCCAGCATATCCTGTCTGGTTTTCTGGTGCCATTCAAGAGTTGCAGCTCTCTTGTAATATGAGTGTCATAACAGCAAACTTGTCTGGAATTCTTTGATGTTCTAAATATAACTCATAGAAAGAACATCATCAGTTTGTATTTTGCTAACTGAATAGCATCTCAGCTCTCCACTAACTATGGAACTGGTGACTAGGAAACTATGCTTCAGCGTTTTAATACCTGATATGAATTTCAGCCAACAAATGACTATTTAATTATGTGTAACAGAGTACTATGATACTGCAGAAAAATATTCTTACACTTACTATTAAAAATACACTTTAACACCATTTTGTATAATTATAGGCACATTACAAGAGATATCATTATGCTAATGAAAGTTTACTATGTAGGTTTAAAAATGTAATTAAAAGATTATTTTCTTCCCAGCCTAGTATTCCAGTAGAAAGTTTAACATAACTAACAAAATGCAATGGGAAGTTCTTAAATATTTAGAAGTTAATGCTTTTAAATAAGACATACAAACCATGCTAAGTTCTGTAAATTACCATTACTCACTCTATTATCTTGGAAAAATTTAAATGTACTGAGTATCAGTTTATCTCTTTCCTGATGACAGATGTATGCTACGTGAATAAAGTTAGTATGGATAAGTTTAACTGAGAAACTACAAAACATTAAATTTTAAATCTGTTCTTTACTCAAACTTAAGAACCTGAAGAAATACATTTTCTTTCTTTCTTTCTTTTTTTTTTTTTTTTTTTTGGAACAGGAAATATTTCTCTTTCCCATTTTCCTTTATTACTCTGTCATGTTCATATCTTTTCTACACGTTGTCTTCATCTGTTATTATTACATCTCATCAGTAATTTTTAGTAATTTTTCTATTTTAAATGATGACCTTAGTAATTATTTCACTATATTTTCACAGATATAACTCGATTAATGGCATTCAAATGAATATTTGAACCTGAATCTATCTATCTTTCATCATTTTATGATATGTAGCCATAACAATTAAAAAAAAAAAAAAGTCCCCATTCTCCCCTTTCCCCAGTCAGCCGAACAACGAGAGCAGAAAAACCCACAGCTACTTCAAGGAATTTATGTATTTTAAAAACTATCTACTTCTGCCATCTAGTGGCCATGCTTTCTCTTGAAAGGAAAAAAAAAATAACAACAAAAAGCAATTTCTTTGCCCTGAGAAACAAAAAACATTTTTTATTTTAGCTTATTTAACCTTAGAGTGATTACAAAATTCAATCACTTTTTGAGATTGTTTTTATGCAACATGTTTTTAACAGGAGCTTGAATTATATATGTATATATATATGTAGTAAATATCTGATAAAATGTTATTTTCCATCTTCAGAATCATATTATATAGGATGCATCAATTATTTTGCAAAGAAAAATGCTAACTAATTTTAAGGGATTTTTAAATTTAAGGCACTGAATGATGGGAGATTCCAACTTATTCAGCGCGATTTCCCTGAAATTCCTAGATTTTTGTCCATTAAAAGAAAATTCTGTAGAAGGAAAGGGGAAGTTGACTTTATAATATACTTTTTTATATATAATTTTATTTTATTAGTGAAACTGGATAGTGTACTAATAATGAAAATTCTTTCAAAAGCTGAAAATTAAGAGTTTTCAGTTCTGGGAAAATTGTTTTCCATGCCTATTTTGAGGGATGTACTTTCCTACAGATGTCTGCATCTACATCTGATGGATATTGTCATAAGACTTGATAAGTAAGAGAAACTGAGAAGTTGACCATATTTTCCGTCCTTACGCTTTCTCTGGCTGTAGTTGCATAAGGAGTAGCAGTGGACAGAACCAGAACTGCTGACCTAAACTGAACAAAGAGGTGTTCAGTACTGTATGAAAACATATGGACTGTGGGGAGCTCGCCACTGCTTAGGGACTGGTTGGAAACCAGGTGGCAGGTGATAAGCAATTGTGTAATGTATCACCTGTTTTTGCAAGTATATGTAAAGAGAGATTGAAAGATATAGATATAATTATCATTACTATTAATCTCAGGAACTGAGGTTAGACTAACAGGTCTGTATTTTTCCTGGGTCTTCTCCTACACCCTTTCTGTAGATGAGTATAACGCTGATGACCTTCCCTAAAAGAAACCTATTCTAAGCTGCTTCTAAAACATTAGTGGGGCTCTTTTCCATCTGCAGTGTCCTTTCAAGTATGTATAAGAGGACATGCAGTGATAATATCAAGAAAACCAAGGCGCAGGTGGAACTGCACTTGGCAAAGAATGTAAAAAGCAAGAATGGACTCTATCAGTACATTGACTGGTAGAGACTGGCCAAAGAGAGAGTGCCCCTCTGACAACTGAGAAAGGCTAACCAGCTACAACTGACATGGAGAAGGCTGAGTGTTCACCAGCAGCCAGGATTCTTGTGCCTCTCACATCCTTGAAACTCTCATTCCTGAACTTCCAGCTGGGAGCTAGGGGAGAAAAATCCCCCACACCGTAATAGCAGAGCAATTCCTGGACTGTCATATGAGGCTGAATGTGTACAAGCCTGTGGGACCAGATGATATGCATCCGAGGGTCCTAAGGAAGCTGGTTGATGTCGCCAAACCATTCTCTATCATGTATGAAAATTGTGCCTGTCCCTGGTTACTGGAAAAAGGGAAGCATCAGTTCTATTTTTAAGAAAAAGTGGAAGGAAGATCTGAAGAACTACAGGTAGATGAGTCTCACTTCTGTGCTTGGGAAGATCATGGAACAGATCCTCCTGAAAGACATGTTAAGGCACATGAGGAATCCGAGACAATTAACACAGCTTCAGCAAGGGCAGATCATGACTAACAATCTTGTGACCTTCTATGATAGAGCAATGGCATGAGTGGACAAAGGGAAGGCAACTGATGACATCTACCTGGACTTGTGCAAGGCCTTTGACATGGTCGCCCACGACATAGGCAAATAGTAATAGGACAAGTGGGAATGGTTTTAAACCAAGAGAAAGAAAACTTGGATTAGATGTCTGGAGGAAGGTTTTTACTTCAGTGTGAGGGTGATGAGGTTCTGGAACAGGCTTCCAGGAGAGGTTGTGGACTTCCTGTTTCTGGAGGTGTTCAAGGCCAGGTTGGATGTGGCCCTGGGTAACATGATCTAATGCATGATTTAGCAGTTGGCAACCCTGTCCACAGCAGGGGGATTGGAACTAGATGATTTTTGAGGTCCATTCCAACCAAAGCCATTGAACAATCCCATGATTATTTCTTCCAAGGCTTATGTCAATGAGAAGAGATTGCTTCCTGCCTGACTGTCAGTTCTGCATATCCTCTTTTGATCTTATGAAGTTTTCCACTGAGGACAGGTTAAATATTCATTTTTTCCTCCATACATCTGTTTCTGATGGAGTTCACAGTCTTAGCTACTGCATGTCTGTTAATTCTGCCTGCTTCTGACTGTTCCCTCTTCTTGGATGTTCTATGATTCGCTTTAAGTTCAGTTGACTTCAGCATAGAGAGGTAAGCTCCTTCCTTTCAGCATGTCTGTGTGACTTTCTCTCACTGGCTTTTTAAAAGAGCACTGAATAATATAATAATTCCAATTGGAAGGGTGCTCTGGAGAACAACGTCTCAATGTCAATAAAAGCAGACTCAATTTCAAACCTCGATATTGTTGCTTAGGGACAGTAAACCTTTCAGAGTGTTGGGGAATTAAGGTTTCAGAGCCTCTTCAGACAGCCTGCAGCAGTGTTTTACTACAATCCATTACAAAGATCCTTTTTGCTAGTGTCTTAACATCTGTGCTTCAGCCAACGTTTGTTCTCTCTTCTATCATCAAATATTCTGGAAGAGTTTGTTTCCAATTTCTCTGAATCCTTCCACCAAGTAGTTGACAACTGTAACACAATCCTCTCCTGAGTCTGCACTTCTCTGGGCTGTGCAATTCTATCTCTGTAATACTTTCACATTCTTCAGACATGTGCACATTTGTGTCCATCTTCTTGACTCTCTCCAGTATTTCAGTGTCTCTTCTATGGATTCCACTCAAATTGGACAATGTTACACATATTTCTCATGTGTGCAAATGAGAATAATCTATTCCTTTAGCCTGCTAGGTGCATGCTTACCAGTACAGCTCAGGATGCCACTGATTTTCACTGTTACAAGGACATACTCTTGAAGATTTGTATATATCCAAAGTTTCCCTGCAGAACTGTTTTCTATTCAGTCAGTTTTCCATGATTTCCAAAAATCTCCTACATTGGTTATACTTTGCTACAATGCACCTTAAAAAATATTGATATTGTTAATACTCTCCATCCAAGGTCAGCTTTGCATGCTTTTCCACAGAGGTTTATTCATTTTTGGATCAGTCATTAAGTAACAGACACTTGGCCATGATCACTGTTTTCATCTCCCTTCTTACTGTCACCCAATAAGCTCTCAGTTAATTAACCAGCCATCCCCAAGCAGAGCTCTGTACATTTGAGTCTCTCCTGTGTTCATATGCAAATCTTGCTCTTCCCTGACCTGTCCTATCTGAAAAATCTAGACACATCACAACTCTGCAGTCATGCAAACTATTCTGTCACTCCTCTAATCTCAGTGGAATCACACCTTTGAGAGCATACGTGAACTTTAAAACTCCTTCTGCCTGTTAATCATGCTACACTTGCACTGTGTACAGTCACTCATGGTAGATTCTTAGAAACATTGCTTTCTCAAAGGAGGTTTTCCTAGTGTATCTCCTTAATGCTCTCTCTAACCTTTGCTTAACTTTCCCTAGCCTTCCATAACAGACTGGGCAAACATATACCTACTTTCTAGTCACTCTGTGTCAGGCAGGTCTGCATTCTGTGATGCATTACTGCTGAGTTGGCAGTACCACTATATCTCAAGCGATGCCTTCAGGCTCTCTGCTCTCACAAGTTTATCACCAAATCTCTTTTTGTTGGTCGTGGTTGTTGCAATTTCTAGTGACAATAAAATAATCATTCTGCAACTGCGTAGAAGCTCACCATGCAGAAAGGTGTTGAAAATGTTGGACCTCCTCGATCAGGAAAGAGTAGACAGGTGAAGAAGCTTGTCTGGAAACAACAAATAGCTGCTGAGCTGCTGAGACCCTGTTTGCTAGTCCTGCTTACTGAGCTTCTCAGTATAATGTAACCTTCAGGGAAAAAAAGGAAAATATTCTATTCTACAACAGACACTATAATTTCTTCAAGCTGTGGGGTTTTGTTTGTATACCATTATATGTATTATTTTACTTTAAAAAGGAAAAATTAGGCAACAAATAAGAAATTTCCTGGGTATTAAGCACAGCAAAGATTTAAATACTATTGAAAATAATGGTAGAAGTGTCAGAAAGAAAGAATTGCAGGGAAACAGAAGAAATTTTCTAAAATTCAACACAGGAAAAAAAAAAAAAAAGTTACCAGACTGAGAACAAACTAAGGGTAAACACATGCAGTTGATAGCATTTGGGAAGATAGTTTTTTAACTCGATCTTGAATTATAATTGTTCTTTTAAATATGAAGTACTTGACTGTGAGTGAAGATAAATCGTAGCAAACATAATTACAAAAATGTAATACAAAGTTGTATTCAAGTTACTGAAGCTAGTTTCAAATGTTTTGTTATCTATATAGAGGGAAAAAAAAGTTTAGTTATTACTATTTGTCTTTGTCAAATTAAGGCAATGATTTTCATCAGTTTTGAAATCCCTTTACTTTTGATATATGAACAATTTAATACTTTTCCTAACTTTAATTACCATATCATTTACTAAAGAAGAAACACTGTGGTATTTAAAAATCTGCTTTTGACAATATCCTTCACATTTTGCAGTTATTTATCTTACCTTGATATTAAAAAAGTTGTCTCAAAAAATGTTTGCTTGTGCCTGGCAATTCTGAATAAGAGCATGAAAGCAAAAGAGAGCATGATTAATATATATAATATATATACACACAAGCAGAAAAAAAAACAAAGAGAGATTATATATAAATGTAGACTGCCCAAAGAACTGATGATAAAGATTTATGAAAAACATATATGAAATGAATAGAGGGAAGTTATAAAAGAAAGAGCATGACCATCATATATAGGAGAGTTTTTAAATAGAAAGTTGTGTGCTTATTTCTTTGTTTGTTTTTTTAACAATGTGACTGCATTTTCAATATTCATTGATCAAAATAAAAAATCAAAGGAACCAGTGAGTTAAGCAAATAAAAGTAAAGTACTCACCAGTTTTGAGAAAATAGAATTTCAAAGAAATAGCAGTCCAGAGAAAGTTTTTTTTTTCTTTATTTTTTTTGTTGGTTTTTATTTGTATTTTTTTTATTAGATGAAAAATCACATCTTCAAGTCTCCATTTTATATCCAGAAGGAAAAAAAAATGATGAAAAAATGTTTGTTTGTTGAGTAAAAGACAGGGAGATTACTCACAAATTACTGTCATGGGCAAAACAGACTTGGCTTGGGAACGATTAATGTACTCTGATGTCTTTTATTAACTGACTAGAGCAGTGATAAACCAAAAGCAAATTAAGACCATTTTCTGCTCATCTACCTCCTCCTACATACCCCTTCCAAACATCTCTAGGGAATAGTAGTAGCAAACAGTCTACAATATTTCATCTCTGCAGTTCCTTCATCTTCACCCTCTTTCCCTATTCCAGCATGGGGTTCCTCCTTATAAAATGACCCTACATGGTCATCCCACAGGCTGTAGTTCTTCAAGAACTACTTCAACATAGGCCTGTACCACATGGTGCAGATCTTCTGTCATGGTTTTATGATTTTTGGTTATCGGTATTCCACATCATAACATCATGTACTGCACTGGGAGTTAAACTGTTAATGCTCCAGTTCCAGGTACCTGTCCCAGAAGAGAAGAACTACATTCCCCAGAACACTGTTTGCTTGTTGTTATCATTTCTGCTCAGGGGGAACAGATATAAGGACTTGGTATGTCATCTGACCTCTCTCTTCTTCATTAGGGTCTCCTCCTTCTGCTTAACCAGACTGCACATCACAGAATCACAGAATGGCCAGGGTTGGAAGGGACCTCAAGGATCATCAATCTCCAAACCCCCTGCCACATGCAGGGCCACCAACCTCCACATTTAATACTAGACCGGGCTGCCCAGGGCCCCATCCAGTCTGGCCTTGAACACCTTCAGGGATGGGACATCCACAACCTTTCTGGGCAGCCTGTTCCAACATCTCACCACTCTCTCTGTAAAGAATTTCCCCCTGACATCCAACCTAAATCTTTCCTCCCTCAACTTCAAAACATTTCCCCTTGTCCTGCCATTATCTACCCTTTCAAAGAGTTGTTTCCCCTCCTCTCTGTAGGCTCCCTTTAGGTACTGAAAGGCTGCAGTGAGGTCACCCTGCAGCATTCTTTTCTCCAGGCTGAACAAGCCCAGCTCCCTCAGCCCATCTCCACAGGGGAGGTGCTCCAGTCCCCTGATCATCTTCATGGCTCTCCTTTGGACCCTCTCCAACAGCTCCCTCTGTTTTTTGTACTGGGGACTCCAGACCTGGACACAGTACTCCAGATGGGGCCTCACGAGAGCAGAATAGAGAGGGACAATCACCTCCCTGTCCCTGCTGGCCACTCCTCTTCTGATGGAGCCCAGGATACCATTTGCTTTCCGAGCTGGAAGGCCACAATTGCTGGCTCATGTTAAGCTTTTCATCCATCAAGACCCCCAGGTCCTTCTCTGCAGGGCTGCTCTCAAGGACCACTCTTTCCAGTCTGTATGGATGCCTGGGATTCCTCCAGCCCAACTGCAAAACCTTGCACTTTGCCGTATTGAACCTCATCAGGTTTACCCGAGCCCACCTTTCAAGCCTGTTGAGGTCCATCTGAATGGCATCTTTTCCTTCCACCAAGTCAACTGCACCACTCAGCTTGATGCTGTCAGCAAACTTGCTGAGGGTGCACTTGATTCCTTTATTGATGTCATCGATAAAAATGTTAAAGAGCACCGGTCCCAAGACAGACCCCTGGTGTACGCCGTTAGTTACCGGCCTCCACCTGGACATAGAACCATTGGTGACCACCCTCTGTCTGCGGCCTTTCAACCAGTTTCTTATCCATCAAATGTCCACCCATCAAATCCACATCCCTCCAATTTGGAGATAAGGATGTGGTGGGGAACCATGTGTAAGATATTATTCTGTTAACATCAGTGTCTCAAAGCTTGCTGGGGACACAGATGGACTTATACAAGTCCAGGCAAGTCCTGGGCAAAGGTGGTGAAATCCTTTGTCTGAAGGACATAGATGAACAAGTCCAGGCTAGTCCTGGGCAAAGGTGGTGAAATCCTTTGTCTGGAGAACTTTGATGGACAAGGCCAGGGGCAAGGAGAGGAAGATAAGCTGCAGCTAAATAGCTGTGAAGTGGTCTTCTGTGTGGACTTATCTCAGGATGATGGCCATCTCGGGGGGATAGCACATGACTCTTGCTCAAGCACCCAGGGATGTCACGTAGGCAGGAGGAAAAGGAGGATAAAAGGAGGAACCGAAAACCATGAGGGTAGGTGTCTGCCATCAGATTTCTCACCACGGAATTCCTGCGTGCTGGCGGACTCCCCTGGGCCTGCTACCTGAGTCCTGCTGCTTCCTCCTGGATCGGCTCCGCAACTTCCTTTTGCCACCTGCTTGCTGCCCAAGGCCGGCTACGCTGCTTCTTTCTCCCCCCCTGCTGCTTCTACCTCGGACCATTGAAACACTGTGTAACGGGACCGCTGCTGGATCCTGGTGGTGACTATCCCCGCTTTATGCAATTCTTGCTTCTTTCCTATCTTTTCTATCTCCCTCCTTCCCTTCCCCGTCTCCCTGATTAGGATTATAATAAACTGGTTGGACTAACATATGAACCGTTGTTTCTTAATCTCGTGCCGGGTATATAATATTAAAAGAACCTCATCTCCCTCCTATAAATCGGAGCAAGACACCATGTCAAAGACCTTTCTCAAGTCCAGGTAAATGACATCGGTTGCCTTTCCCTTGTCCACCGGTGCCGGCACTCCACCATAGAAGGCCACCAGATTGGTTAAGCATGACCTTCCCCTGGTGAAGCTGTGCTGGCTGTCTTGAATCACACGCTCATTCCTCATATGATGAAGCATGTCATCCAGAAGAATCTGTTCCACAGTCTTCCCAGGCACAGAGATGAGACTCACCTGCCTGTAGTTCCCAGAGTCCTCCTTGCTCCATTTCTTGTAAATGGGAGTGATGTGACCCTTCCTCCAGTTATCCGGGACCTCACCTAACAGCCACGACTTTTCAAACATGATGGAGAGAGGCTCTGCAACCACCACAGCCAGCTCCTTCAGAACCCTGGGATGCATGCCATCTGGCCCCATAGACTTGTACACATTCAGTCTCATGAGGTGGTCTCGGACCTTCTCTATCCTCACAGTGGGAAGAGATTTACCACCCCAGTCCCCACCTCAAGGTTTAGGGATGCTCAGGGACATGAGAAGTACTGGAATCGTGGCTCCCAGTGAAGACCAAGGCAAAGAATTCATTTAGTACCTCAGCCTTCTCTTCAACCGTTGAAGCCAGGTCTCCTTTTACATTTACCAAAGGAGGTACACTCGCTTTGACCTGTCTCTTCTGGCCAGTGTACCAGTAGAAAGTCCTCCTATTGTTTTTCACATCCGTCGCCAAGTTCAGTTCTGCCTGCACCTTGGCTTTCCTGATCCTACGTCTGCAATCCGGACGGCATCCCTGTATTCTTCCCAGGTGACACGCACTTGTTTCCAGAGCTTGTACGCACCTTTCTTCGCCCTCAGCATGCCCAGCAGGTGAATTATTACTAGCTTGGTGGGCCCATGAGACTTCAGGCCATAGACAAAGATATGCAACATACAAATGGGCTAGAGACTGAGGGGAGGATTTAACTATGGCCGCTATTGTACAGGTTATTCATGTGAAACATGCCACAATTAAACAAGCCAAGAGGATGAAACCTCTCTGGGGGGAAGGGCGATGGCAAAAGTATAAATATGGAGAGGTGTGGTAGGTTGATTATATCACCTTGCCACGATCTCACAATGGTAAGCATTACTTGCTTATGATGGTAGAGGCACCACTGGGAAAAAAAAATGATTCCACTTTCTCTTTTGGATTTGTTCCAAGACAGTGAAGGCTTGGTTCTTTCCACCCTTTCCACCCTACATCACAACATCATGCTTAATATATACAGACAAACCATAATTAACAAACATTAAACACGTGCACACAGAAATCTATATATACGCATGGAATTACTGACTGCACTTCTCTACATCAAATTCCCTGGTGGTACACATTGAACATTCCCATTTTTCTGCATCACCCACCAAGTTTACCTAGGTCCCTGGACAAAAACAGTTTCATGAAGAGTTTTGCCTTTCCCAGAAGCTGGAAAGACCCAAACTGCTTTTCCTAACATGTTATTTACATGTACTACAGGGACCTTATCTCCCTTGACAGCATGTAGGGAGCTGGCAGGACCATTGCGATTGATTGACTTACCAGGTCTTCTGCCAAATGGTTCTCCCAGTGCTTCAATGTTCTGTCACCCATTGCTTTCAACATGGTTTTTAATAACCCATTGTAGCATTTGATTTTACCAGAGGCTGGTACATGATAGGGGATATTATAAATCCGCTCAATGCCATGATTTTTGGCCCAAGTTTTAACAAGAGAATTCTTGAAATGAGCCCCATTATCTGACTCAATTCTTTCTGGGGTGCCATGTCTCCAGAGAACTTGTTTCTCCAAACTTAATATGGTGTTTTAGGTGGTAGCAAGAGGTACTGCATATGTTTCAAGCCACCCAGTGGTTGCCTCCACCATGGAGAGCACATAATACTAACAATTGCGAGATTGTGGCTAGGTGATATAATTAACCTGCCACATCTCCCCATATATATATATTCCCCCCAAAGAGATTTCATCTTCTTGACTTGTTTAATTGTGGCGAATGTGTCACAGTCATGGATAACCTGTGCAATAGCATCCATAGTTAAGTCCACCCTTCGATCTCTAGCCCATTTGTATGTTGCACTTCTTCCTTGATGGCCCGAGATTTCATAGGCCCACCGTGCTAGAAATAATTCACCCTTGTTCTGCCAGTCCAGGTCTATTTGAGCCACCTCAATTCTGGCAGCTCTGTCTACCTGATGGTTATTTTGCTGTTCTTCAGTAGCCCTACTCTTGGGCACATGGGCATCTACATGACATATCTTTACAACCATGTTCTTTATTCGGGCAGCAATATCTTTCCAAAGCTCAGCAGCCCAAATCGGTTTATCCTTTCTTTGCCAGTTATTTTGTTCCCACTGCTGTAACCACCCCCATAGAGCATTTGCTACCATCCATGACTCAGTGTAAAGATAAAGCTTTGGCCACCTCTCCCGTTCAGCAACATCCAAGGCCAGTTGGACAGCCTTTACCTCTGCAAATTGGCTCGATTCTCCTTTTCCTTCAGTGGCCTCTGCAACTTGTCGTGTGGGGCTCCACACAGCAGCTTTCCATCTACGATGCTTTCCCACAATACGACATGATCCATCTTTGAATAGGGCATATTTCTTTTCATTTTCTGGTAGTCGATTTATGGTGGGGCCTCTTTAGCACGTGATACCTCTTCTGCTGGTGATGTTCCAAACTTTTTGCCTTCAGGCCAATCCATGATTACCTCTAGGATCCCTGGACGGCTGAGGTTCCCCGTCCACTCTCTCTGCGTAATCAGTGCAATCCACTTACTCCAAGTGACATCAGTAGCATGATGAGTGGAGGGAACCTTTCCCTTGAACATCCAGTTCAGCACTAGCAATCGAGGTGCCAGAAGGAGCTGTGTTTCTGTACCGATTACTTCGGAAGCAGCCCGAACCCCCTCATACGCGGCTAAGATCTTCTTCTCAGTTGGAGTGTAGCACTCTTCAGACCCTCTGTACGCCCAACTCCAAAATCCTAGGGATCCGCCTCGGGTCTCTCCTGAGGCTCTTTGCCACAAACTCCAAGTGGGACCTTTCTCTCCAGCAGCAGTGTAGAGGATGTTCTTTACGTCATGTCCCATCTGTACTGCCCTAGGGTGACGGCACGGGCTATCTCCTGCTTTATCTGCTCAAAAGCCTCCTGCTGCTCAGGGCCCCATGTAAAATCATTCTTCTTCCGTGTCACCTGATAAAGGGGGCTTACAATGAGTCTATAGTTTGGAACATGCATTTTCCAGAAGCCCTTTCTTATTAGTGGGCAGAGACATGGTAGTGATTTTGTTGATCACATCTGTCAGGATGTGACAACATCCGTCTTGCCACTTTATCCCTACAAACTGAATTTCCTGGGCAGGTCCTTTCACTTCGCTTTGCTAAATAGCAAAAACCAGCTTGATTATTTGCTATCCTTTCTCAAAAACTTCCTTTGCTGTGATGCCCCACACAGTGATGTCATCAATGTACTGTAAGTGCTCAGGAGCACTGTCCTGTTCCAGTGCGGCTTGGATCAACCCATGGCAAATGGTTGGGCTATGTTTCCACCCCTGGAGCAAATGATTCCAGGTGTGCTGAATGTTCTCCAGAAGAAAGCAAACTGTGGCCTAGATTCTTTGGCCAAAGGAATGGAAAAGGAGGCATTAGCAATGTCAGAGGTGGCATACCACTTGCCAGCTTTTGACTCTAGTTCATACTGGAGTTCTAACATGTCCGGTACAGCAGCACTCAGTGGGGGTGTGACTTCATCCAGGCCATGGTAATCTACCATCAGTCTCCATTCTTGTGAGAATCCTTCTTTGTTTTTTGGCTCAAAGCTTGCTTCCTGAGGTATTTCTTGTAATAAGACTCCAACTGATTTATTGAGGAGGCAAGTGATGGGTGCTACCACATGACAATCAACATCACTTTGTGGACATTTGAATGCACCTTCCTCCACAGCTGCTTGGCTCTGGAAGAGAGTGCTCAGGAGTGTTTACTGGTGGAAGATCTGACCTGTGACTAAACTGCTCCAGCTTGGTACGGGAAAACTGGGGAATGTTACCATCGTGTCCTGTGAAAAACAGGATGCAGGTGGCATCCCTGCTCCCTCTTATCTGCTGGCAAGCCCCAGAAGATGAGAACAAGGGAGTTTCTGCTGAGATCCTAGTGCCAGGAACTGCCACTCCAAGGAGAGCTGACTCAACCACTTTGGATTTGAGCTGTCACTCCAAAGACAGCTGACTCAACCACTTTGGAACCATTGAAAAGGGGCCATCATCGCCATGGTCGTCGTCATCGTCAACAGAACAACGTCCAACGACCCACCACTACTGAAGATCAATGACTGAACTCCGAATCATGCTGGATCCATGGTGGTGTCTGTCTTTCTCTTGTTTCCTATAAAGACTCCTTGCTTCTTCTTTCCTATCTTTTCTATCGCCCTCCTTCCCTTCCCAATTACCCTAATTCATAATAGTGTCCATTCTCCCCTTCCCCATCTCCCTAATTAATATTTGTAATAAACTGGTTCCACCATCATTTGAACCATTGTTTCTTAATCTCACGCCGGGTATATAGATATTAAAAGAACCTTCTCTCTCTCCTATAAATTGGAGTGAGACAATTCTCCACTGGCTTTACGCACTGGCCATAGGGTGCTGTTAAAAGGCGAGTGTGTTTTGCTGATCACTCTCTGACTCTCTAGTTGAATCAACTTATGAATGGGGAGCAAGGAATCCCTGTTGGTCTGATATTGCTTTTGTGGCACTGTTTTTGTGGTAATTGATACCCCTCTTTTTGTTACCTCTGTTGGTCTTATGGATATTGCTGTGTCCTGCAGCAATTGGAACAATTACCTTTTGGGGGGAGTTCACCCTGGTGGTTGATTTGTCTTGTGAATCTTTTACCCGTGCTTGAAGTGCAGGAATGATTTTTTTATGCTACTTCTTCACATCTTCTCCATGGTCATGTAGGTAATGCCACAAGGCAAAACACGACGTAGCCTTACTATTGTCACTTGCACGAGCAGGAGGACATCTTTTGATAGCTGAGACATTGGATGATGCAGGCTGGGAGGAAAGCAAGTTGATCAACCCCTCCAGTAGAGTGTTTTGGGAATCCTGATCCCCATTGGGTGCATCTGGTACCATCATGGATCCGTCAGCATTAAGCACAGTAGACAGTTTGACTACTATATCTTCTTGGTATCTCTAAATTTTGTCCTGCTTTTCAGCTATTTTTGTAATGGATGAAACACAAGCTTGTAGAACGGTTAAATGTAATTCGAAGTCTTGAAATATATTAATCAGTTCATTTACAAGGAGTTTTCTTTCCCCTCTGCCATACATTGCTGCAAATGTACTGGCATACCTTTCTGGTGCAGTCTTTGTGAATGTATGCCACATGTTTGGTGTACGCCTGACTCTCTGGATCGTGCTCTTGGTCTGGCTCATCAGGAATGAAAGTGGGGCTATGTAACATTTCCACCACAACATATTCTCTTAAATAACGGATGCCTTTTTCTATATCTGTCCATTTCTTTTTCTCAGACATCAGATCATCTTCTGCTTCCAGAGGCTGAGGGACCTATTCTGGCATGTACTAATACCTCTGTCAATAGCTGAGTCCCTAGCAATGCCAGCCAGTTGGTGAGGTTCTCTACTATCCAGCCACACACTGTTGGCCCCATTGTTCCAGCATTGAAGTAACCAAGTGACAATAGGCTCATTTGGGTGGGGTGAAACGTCTTTTCTCAGACCTCAAATTTCATTCATTTTCAGAGATTGATCCACAATGATAATGATGTCTTGCTCACCTCTTAGTCTTTCAGGACTTCTTGTTGCTCTCCTGGGCGTTGGTGACCAGAGTCTTATTGAGGACCTCTCCCCTGGACTCAGGGGCACTTCCCCTGGATCTCGGAGCCACTCCTCTGGACCTCTTTCCCCCTCTTCTCTTATAGTGACTGACTTCTCTACTTTCGATTCCTCCTCTTTCTTCTGTTCTAACTGTGTGGAGATTCATTTCATTTTCCGTCCTCTTACAGGGGCAGCTGATATCGATTCTGGTGCCTCCTGTGGTTGATCAGGTTTGTCAGTTCTGATGCTCTCACTCTCCAGCGTGGCTTGGAGTCTGTCCCATTCTATTATGAGGATATTTAATTCAGATTTGGGCATGGCTTGACGAGCCTGAATTCATCTCACTCAGTTTGGAGTACATCAAGTTCAAACTTAAGAATATTCCTCTCGGACCAGAGGGTGTCTCACTCAGACTGGCAGGCATCTTGCTTGGAGCAAAGGGTGTCTTGTTGAAATTGAAGGTATTCAAGTTTGGATTGAAAGGAGTCTGTCTTTGTTCAGAAGGCATCTCTCTCAGATCGGAGAGAATCCTGCTCAGATTGGAGGTCTTTTCTCTTTCACTCAGCCAGGAGATTCTCCCTCTCGGCTCAGAGTTTCTCCTGGAAACTCTCCTTTTTGGCTTGGAAACTCTCGCTCATTTTGTACTGTCTCCCTGAGACTCCCCCTTTCAGCTCTCAGACACTCTCTCTCAATTTCACAAACTCTCTCCCTCTCTGGGATAGTATTGAATTAGGCCCGATAAGCATTAGCCAGGCCCCAACTCATTTGTGCCTCCTCAGATCTGCCTGAGCCGCAACATTCCTGTCTCAAATGTGTGTTTAAGCTCTCAGGGTCTTTCAGGTGTTCAGGAATTAAGTTCCATGACACCAAAGATGTCCATCTGTCTAAAGTCTCTCCCAAGCCTCTCCACACTCCCTGCCACTCAGTATTCTCTGGTTCTGGGGAAGGCTTCCTCAAAACATGATAAATACAAATACTGAGTGAAATGATAAACAGTACATTCAGGGAGGCTGACACCATGATCATTGGATGAGCATTCAAAAACCGCATAAAGGATTCAAGGGAGAGCCTGGGAGCCTGCTTAAAAATCCCAAGTTCTGTAGATTTAGCAGCTCCCTATTAAGTTGTATGCCACATTGGATGCAGATACCAGGTAGGTATTTCCATCTGTGTTTTCAATTGATTATATATACCTATAGCCCTATAGCTCCATAGAGCAAAGCGACAAACTTGATTAAGGCCCAGTACATTTTGAGCATTAAAAAAGAAACAACAATGGCATGCAGTCCCTTGAAAGGCAGTTTTACAAGAGAAAGCTTTTTTTTTTTTTTTTTTTTTTTTTTTCTTTACAGAAGAAAGATAGCAGAGCTTAAATTTTACCAATATCTCAGGATACTAGCAGTCCGCCTGGACTTTCAAGGTCAAGTTTTCAGTGAGCACCTGTGAAAGAGATCAACTTTCCCAGTGAAGCCCTCCGAGAGCAGAGAGAGATTTGTTCTAAAAGCTAAAAAGCAGCTTTTGCCTGCATCCTCCACCAAAAATGCCAACGGTTTACGGGCTGGTTCGGCCCGGTTCCATGACTAGCAGGGTAGAGGGATTTTGTGAATCTGCACCTCCGAGAAAGGGAAATGGGACGAAAAAATAATTAAAAACACTGGCAACAATCTGAGGAGAAACAAACTAATTTACTTAATATAGAACCAGAATGCAAGATAACACACTGTAATACAATATAATTAGAATTGAAGCTAATAAATCAAATATAATGAGAAGGAGTGTCCGAAAGGTGGATAGGCCTCACCATAAAGCTGAGGTGAGATGAGCAGTCTGGTTAAGCAGCAGAGAGGAGACCTTGACGAAGAAGAGAGCAGTCAGATGACATACCAAGTCCTTATATATGTTCCCCCTGAGCAGAAATGATAACAACACAGCAAACAGTGTTCTGGAGAATGTAGTTATTCTCTTCTGGGGCAGGTACCCGGAACTGGAGCATTAACAGTTTAACTCCCAGTGCAGTACATGATGTTATGATGTGGAATACCAATAACCTAAAATCATAAAACCATGACACCTTCAATAAAGGCCTTCTCTGTCTGTTTTTTGCTCTCAAAGCCTTGCTTAGGCAGCTAATGAGCACAGTACTAATTAAACACAAGGTCTCACCAAGACAGATAGGAACATTGTACTCTTGTGGCCAAGAAGGCCTTTGGTTTTTTGGGGTGCATTAAAAAAGACATGGCCAGCAATTCAAGAGATGTTATCTTTCCCCTCTTCTCTGCCCTGTTGAGGCCATACCTGGAGTACTGTGTCCAAATGGTCTTCCTACTTTTAAAGAGAAAGGCCTCTCTAGAGGAATTTGCATGCAAAAGTTGAGATATATTATCATATTTTCTAACTTTATAAGTGTACTGTGTAAACTGAATGATCACTGGATTTAGAGAGACAAACTCTGCAAGCAAATGAAATTCTATTGATAGCAAAAAGCTGATTTCTTATTCATGTTCACACTGTATAAGTAGTTTATTCAATAGTTCTTTTTTTCAAAAATACTTTGAACAGTCATGAGAATCCCCAACTTTGATTTTTTTCCTCACTTTTAATTCACCAATTCTTTCTAATTATATGAGTTTGTCCCTATAAATCTGAGTTTCCTTTTTGCAAAGTCACGGAGTCTTAACAGGAGATTCAGAGGTAACCAGAATGTGACCCCTTCTTCATCCAAACAACTGCCCTAGTCAGACAGTAAGCTGCTTGGCAAACAGAAAGCTTACACTCTGAAAGTAAGGAAGACATATAATGGCGGTTTTCCACTTTATGTCCAAAACACTCATTAATGTGGGGCTCCATTTTTATGACGGTGATATTAAGTGAATGTGGCTGTGACTACTGCATTTTATGCTGAATGTGATGCTGTCAATTTGTGTTATATGGACTGCAAGAATGCTGGCTTGATTTGGCTCCTTTGGAAATATGAACAAATTTCAAATGTCATAAGGCAAAGGATATCTTGTTAGCTGCTTATCATTGCCCAGGTAGTGGTGTTAGCAAGGCTGCATTATGCACTGACATCAGCATTTTGTTTCAGATCTGGTGTTGTTTGCTTATTTTAAGTAATCTGTTTAACTATCCTCACTTACTATGCTAAGGTGCACACTGTTGAGTGGTCTCCAGGTTCAGACATCTTTCAAATGAAACTTTATCAGAAATGGTTTTAACAGAAAAGGAATTTTAACTGCTGATGTGCTTTCAGTACACGGAATTTACATCTAGGGTAGGGGTTTTACCCTTACATTGGGGTAAAACATTGCAAAATGCATGCAATACACATGCTGGATTCTCAGCACCAGTTGTTAACAGGACTCACTGCCGAGTTACAATTAGTATTAATGAGGATATAACCTTAAAGTTGCAAGAGTTTCTACTTAGAGGGGACTTCACCAATGTGAATGGAAGTGTACAAGAAATTCTAATTCTCTAAGACAGTGAGATTTATTTCAGTAAATACTCTTGTATTTAGAACACTAAATTCTGTTTTCTACAACTTCAGATGTTTATGAAAATGTTATGTCTAAACAAAGCTGATTTGTCTAATGAGATTTTCTTCCAAATATTATTTTTGAGAGAAATAGCCTTGGATCTTTTTCTGAAATGGGGTTTAGCTTTTCTTGAAAACAGCTGATACATTCAGGAAGAATTAGAAAAATAAAAAAAAAAAAAAAAGAAAAGAAGAAAAAATGTCAGCATCTGTTAGCTGTCAAACATCACCCAGTAGATGGAGATAGAGAACAGGATGTTTTAGATTATGTATTAAATATATATTTTTTTTCATTGGTAATGTTAATATATTTTCTGTCAATATTGTTAAATGCTTGGAACATCTTAATATGATGCACTCAGAAAATGTACTCAAGTACAAAATACAGCAGTCCAGATAAGAAATCAAATGATCTCCACATAGGAAAGATCGCAGAATCGCAGAATTACAGAATCTGAGAACTGTAGAGGCTGGATGGGACCTCTAGAAATCAAGTCCAACCCCCCTGTAAAGCAGGCCCCCTACAGCAGGCTGCACAGGTAGGCAACCAGACAGATCTTGAATATCTTCAGAGAAGGAGAATCCAGAATCTCCCTGGGCAGCCTGTTCCAGAGCTCCATCATCCTTACTGTGAAAAAGACCCTTTGCATACTGGTCTCAAGTTTATGTTCATTTGTACTTGTCCTGTCCCCACAGACCACTGGAAAGAGATTGGCCATGTCTCTTTGACTCCCATATAAATAAGATATTTATAAACATTAATAAGATCACCTCTGAGTCTTCTTTTCTCGAGACTGAACAGACTGAGTTCGCTCAGCCTTTCCTCATAGGGGAGATGTTCCAGGACCTTTATCATCTTTGTGGCCCTCCCCAGGAGATCCTTGTCTTTTTTGTACCTTGGAGCCCAGAACTGAATTCAGTACTCCAGGTGATGCCTGACCAGAGCAGAGTAAAGAGGGAGGATCACCTCCCTTGACCTGCTGGCCTCACTCCTTTTAATGCACCCCAGGATCCCATTGGCCTTCTTGGTCACCAGGGGACACTGCTGGCTCATGGCCAACCTGTCATCCACCAGGACCCCTAGGTCCTTCTCTGCAGAATTCCTCTCCAGCAGGACAAGCCCCAGTTTGTACTCCCAGTCCTTCCCAGGTGCAAGACTTTACAATTTCTTTTCCTGAATGTTATCTGGTTCCTTTCTGCCCAGCTCTCCAGTCTGTCCAGGCCTTGCTGAATGGTACCACAGCCTTAAGGTGTGTCAGCCTCTCCTAGCTTTGTGTCTTTCAGCAGTGGACCCACATTATCTCTAGTCTTGCTTTTACTGTTAACATACTTTAAAAAAAACCAACAACCTTCTTGTTATTCTTTATCTCCTTTGCCAACTTCAGCTCCACATGAGCTTTTGTCTTCACTGTTACTTCTCTGCAGACCCTAACAACATTCCTGTACTCCTCTCAAGAGGACAGGCCGTTTTTCATAAACTTTCTTCTTCCCTTTGATCTTATTCATGAGCTCTTTGCTCATCCACGCAGGTCTCCTGCCTCTCTACCCCGATTTTCTACTCTTAGGGATACACCACTGATCTTGAGTTTGGATGAAGATGAATGCAACAAGTTAGTAATTTGTCAATTTCCTGCTCTCTTAACTCTCATTTCTATAAGTCTTGGAAACGTGCTTCCTTTATAGATAGATTTATAGTGTGCTTTCTTTATAGATAGATTTTAAAAAAATATATATCTTTAATTTCAGATGATTCTACAGGTAGATTATATTACTGTTAACATGAAATTGCTCCTAATGTGCAAGTTTGCATCTACATGATTTGAATCTTTACCATACTACAATTTGATCTATATATGTCTTTTACTATGATAAACACATAATGCTGTAATGATTTGCTTTATTTTTCAGTTCTTATCTTTTTCTAAAAAACGTTTATTACTTTTACAACAACTTACTTTTCTTCTGTGTTCTTTATAGAAGCAGGAACTTGCATATGCAAACATTAGAGTGAAGAGCATGATAATTTAAAAAGTGAGATTAAGAAAATATTAATCTATATAATCATAACAAGAGGATTTTTCTGGTGGAAAAAAATACAAGTTCATTCTTAATCATTTATTTATTTATTTATTTGTTTATTTATTTAATATGTAACATTTCAAGGATATCATTTAGTAGCTTCTAAAGAAGCAGTATATTTTTTCTGGTTGGTTCACTTAAAACAGTCACCTAGAGAAAGGCAATTAGCCTTGTCAAAATGTACTGACTCTGCTGTTATAAATTTAAAATAGATACAAAGTCTCCTTGCTTAGAAGCTTGCCGCTGAAAATAGCAAGCTTCATTTTTCTTTTTTCCCACTCTGCTATCTAGTACAGATTAATAATTTTTTTATTTATTTTATTATTTTTTTAAATTACTGTGGCAGTTAGACAGTTCACTTAATCTAAAATGGTGGCTGCTATACATCTTTTTGCTAGGCGCCTTGCAGTGCACGTGGATTTGATATTAAAAAACAAGTAGAAACTTTCCCAACACTGAAACATTATTGAAAATTGGTAAGGGCAGCTGCTGTGGAAATCAATTAGACATTATCTTATAAAGCTTCTGTAACATTGATTGACAATTCTTTGTTACTTTGGTAGTTCCTGATCACGCCAGAGGCAAAAACAAACAAACAAACAAACAAACAAACAAAAAACTGTTGTCTACAATAAGCTGATAGTAAAGAGGAAATTGAATTATGAAGGCCTGACTACTTTTTTTTTTTTTTTTTTTTTTTTTTTTGAATAAACGGAAGACATTTCAGAGAATCTCATAGATATTTTCCTTTTGTTGGGCAGCTGATCACAGAATTAAAGAATAGATAAGGCTCAAAGACCCTCTGGAGGCTGTTTTGTCCAACTCCTCCTTGAGCAGAGATACTTAGAGCAGGGTGTTCAAGAAAATCTCCAAGTTGGGAGATTCCACAACCTATTCCAGTGCTCTGTAATACAGCAAAGAACTTCTTCCTGATATTTAGCCTTGTATATTCCTTTATGTACCCATTGTCTCTTATCTATTATATTAATACCACACATATTTAACAAATGCCAATTTTATGAAGGAGTTATTATTTTCTCAGTGAGAACTTAATCATACTTCTGAGATATCCATTGGAGAACACACTCATCTTACTCTCTCTGTGTGGTTCAGTTTTCATTTTTTTCTTACAGATAATAGGAAATAGTCTTGACATTTCTGAGGTTTATGGGAAAAAAAAAAAAAAAAAAAAAAAAAAAAGCCTGGTAGGACTGAAAGAGTAGCGAGATTCAGAAGAGAGATGGCTTTGAAATCATTCTGAAGAGTAGGGCAAAGTTGTGGTGCAGGTCTGCAACCTGTTCATCAATAATGAAATGATCTCAGGATTTCTATAGTTTTGGGAGAATAAGAAAAATTCTCTTTCATTTGGAAAGAAATACAGAAAAGCTGACCTTACTTCTCAGTAAATAAATACCGGGAGAAAATTTATTTGGAATATCATAGAGGGAATCTTTATCTTCATTATTTTAGAAGTAGGGGTCTCTGACTAAAAGCTGTTACAATATTTTTTTCCCTTCTTTGTCCAGAAACTGTCTTACTACCACCTTTTCAAAGATAGGTTATAGAGAGCATTTTTCTTTTCTTTCTTTCTTTTTTCTTTTTTTTTTTCCCCCTAAATCTTACTACATGATGAAGTAATGCTTTCCATTGATGATAAATGAGAAGGAATGCACAGTGAAACAATCATTATCAGAAAAATTAGTTTATATGTATGTATATTTAAATGAAGAGAATGATATGAATAAAGTGTATTCTCTTAAACTTTTTTCACTCCCACAAAAATATAATGCTCATTTTTGCAAATGTCAGTTATTGAAACATCAGCTATTTTGGTAACAGAAAGGATTGCCGTGAATTGATGCATTCTCATGTTACGAAGAGTTCACTTAACTAGAACACTGGGGACTTGGAATATGTCAAGGACAGTGAATACAGAACTTTCTTTTTCCTGTGCTTTGCTTTTCTAAAGGTCAATCAACATACCTTTTTCACCTATAAGAATCTGGCACAGTTTTACAAGCATTTACAAGTGATCTGAATTTGTTGTTCTCCTTTGTGCTGGAAGTCCCTGAAGTCATCAATCAGAGAGAAACATAACTTTATTTACGAAGAGAGCATTCAAAATTATTTTCAGTACTTTCTGTTGTTCTCTGTTCCTTTTGTTGTTTCAAGCATAGTGGCACCATCTGATTTTTTTCATCAGCTTTCCTGAACCAAGCTAGAAGTGCAGCTCTGACAAAAGATCTTTTCAGTGATAGAAGAAAATTCAGGTTTGATCAATACAGCAGAGGTCTTCAGTGCTCTGAATGATTTCTGTTTTTCTTGTCTAAGAAGTTTGGATGAGTGAGCAATGTAAATTAGAATCGCATATCAAACACAATGCAAAACAGCAGACTGAGGGGATAAAAAAAATAATATATATATTTTTTTAAAGCATAAATAATTAAAGATTTTAAAATCAGGCTTTAAACATACCTCATGTCTATAATCTGTCCTTTTTCAGCAGAGCATTTCCAGTTGAATTAGTATAACCACTAAACTCATTTCAAATTGCAAAATAATATATTGCAGATCTTACAACTTGATTAGTGAAAGGACTGGAATTTTCCTCTGACATCAGTCCTCCTCCTTGCTGTGTAACCACTGCACTGTTTTGCACCACAGATGAAAGCAGTTACTTGTTTCCACCCTCACTTCTCCAAATAGTCTTCATTTTACAGCATTTGTTAGCTTTGTAAATACTTTGAGTGTCAGCAATGCTGGGTTTAATGCAAAGAGTTTACAGTTGCCAAATTATTTTGAAGAGACAACCACATTTTTTTTCCAGGCTCACAAAGAGTAATCCCTGTTTAGGTCATATGATATGTCAAGAAATAGTACCATCCTCTCAAACACCTCATCCTAAGTCGATCTACTGTTTCGTCTGTCCTACAGCTTTTGATCACTTTTTCCAGTTAATTTCTCCCAAGTCCAAATATGTTTTACTGCTTGTTGTCCTTCTCTTTTTCCTTTCAGTGTCTAAACACTGATGCCCTAAGCACTGATGTTTTCTGCAAAGACTAGTTTGTTATTTTTCTTTAAAGAAAAAGTATTGGTAAATTTCATAAACATTAACTTTCTATTCTGTAATAATCCATACCAGAACCAAGAAAGAAACACTCACTTGTATCAGGCTGCATTATTTGATGCATAAAATTTTTCCAAAATTTCAGAGTGAAACATTTTTGAATTTCATTATTATCATTGTATACCATCATGAATGCTAATTTTCCCTAAACTAAAAGCATATTATGTTACCAAAATTCTGGCAGAATGTCACTTTCACTGCAGCAAAAATAAAATGTTCATTTTGTCCCCTTTCTTTTTGATCTGTTTTTTTCTTTTTTTTCAGCAAATACAGAAAATATACAGTTTTCTTTAATCAGCAAATTCTGCTTTTATTTGATTGACTATAAATGCTTTTTTATTGTTTCTATATGACACAGAAACTTTATAAGCCGCAGTAAAATGTACCTTGCAGATATCATGTTTATTTGCAAAATAGTTTAGTACTTCTACCTATGTAACTTCACTAACACATCAACTAACGTCAACTACATATTTCAACCAGTGGTGGCCTTTTTGCTCAGCGTTTTGAGATCTTCAGTACTAAAGCTACTGAGTTCATGGTGAGAACACAAGTGTATTTCCTGTCCAACATTATTTGCATTTTTCTCCACCTTTCTATCTTTGGCTTTTGTTAGAATAAAGGAGCATGGATTGATTTTTCATTCTGAGGCAGTTACAAATCTCTAACAGGACTCTAAGGGAAAAGTATGGTAATAAAAATAAGGAGTTTTGAGTGTAAAGTTAGTGTTTTAATGATTTGTTTTTAATTTAATTGAAAACTTCAATACATTTGTGGAATAAAAAGTACAATAGCCCAACTATTCTCAAAGATACTTATGTATGCATTAAGCAAGAAGAAAAACAAAACAAAACAAAAAACCAAACCAACCAAACAAACAAACAAAAAAGCAGGTAAAGTTGCTGTGTTGTTTCTTTAACCTTTATCTGAAACCAAACATCAGAGTGCTGCTGTACTATCTTCTTTGGTTACCAAATCTCCTAAGTGTAGCAGAAATGCTAAGTCATGGCATGAAACAGTGAGCACCAGATAGGAAGGCAAGACCAACCCAGAGCTGTTCAGGTGCATTGTAACCCACCTGAGTGACCAGAAGGTGTGGAGCCAGTATCCTTTCCAGACTTCATTTAAGGGTTGGCAGTGGAGCAAAAATGTCTCTTTCGAGACTTCTGCATGCCTGAGGCCTTCAAAAGGTAACCATCTTCTTCTATTTCTGTACTTAATGCTGTTACATTTGTGCAAATCCTTACTCACTGTGGCCTGGAATTTTGCAGCTCTGCTGTTGTTGCTGTGCTCTCCATTGCGTTACACTAAGTAACTGTATTTACTTAATTATTTGGATGTTAATGCTAAGAAATTTTGAGAAATTTGCAGTGCATGTTTACTGAAAGCTATTCATAGGTCTTGTAGATTCTCTAAGTGATATTAAATACAAATATTAATAGATATATTATCATGTGAATTAAGTACTTTGTAAATTTTTGGGTAAAATAGGAACTATCTGAAAGAGAATATCATAAGACCAGATTATCATAAAAATCTGTACTAGCAGATATGACACCTTATTGCTCTTGCCCCTGCTAGAACACACCACCCATTGCCTCAGTGTGCCATCATCCACTGTTTCATCTCCATAAACATTTAGCAAGCATTAATGAATGTCAATGGGGGCAACTCTTTCCAAGTGCAGGAATTCAATTCTACACCTTTTCTTCATACACATTCTCATGTCAGATGCCATTTTTTCAGACTGCCCTTCTGCTGCCATCTGTCACATGGCAACAAAAAGTAATGAAATATCAGTGGGAAGGTTCAACCTCTATTTCCAAATCATCAATATCCACCTTTGGCACTGTAGGTCAATGTAACAAAATAGGAGACATTACTTTCTGAGCATCCTTTGTGCTTTTCTTAATTCACAAGAAACTCTATTTTTAGCCCTCCCTTCTCTAAAATATGTGTCAAAAGACAAATCCTTACATGCAGTAATATATTAAGTTGGTTTTTAAATGTTAAGATCAGTAAGGAGAGAAAACTAAGACTTTTATGCTAAGAATGGATAAGTTTGGTCAAATATACACCTTAGTTATTTGGCATCTGAATATCTGAAAAACAATTTTGGTGTCCTTAGACAATCTTTAGATAAAGAAATTAATAATATAAATATTTCCATTTCCTATGTAGTATATGGAGAGCATATATCAAAAATTTGTACCTGGATACGGTGGTTAAATGGAGCTTTTTGCCTGAGGCTGAAATACAAAAGATGTTGTATGTGGATGGTAAGAATTAGCAAGTAAGAAATACCAATGAAAAAGTTGAATCTCAAAATTTTCAGCTCAAAGCTGCAGGGACAAATCTCAGCTCAGCTAAGACCCTTGTGAAACTGTGCATTTGACTACTAAAAAGTTTTCTTTGAAATACGAACTTGAAAGATGACATGTTCTAGAATGGGAACAGAGCTTTTTCCCAAAATGCACCTGTGAGTTTTAGTTCCCACAGGTCTTGTGGCTTTTCTTGTAACTCTTATTTTATAGTTCTTACAATGGAAAGTCTGCAAACCTACTTAACAACAAGGACAGAAACTCTCCAGTGTTGCATGGTTTCTCTACCCCTACGAGAAGAAATCCTGAAGTCTTTCCCTCATATTGAACAATCTCAACAGCACATCCAGAGAATTTCCCAGGAATCTTCATGGCAGAGTGTGCAGAACTAATAATTTTTAAATAGATACTGCAGGATAGATTGATCCAGACTGCTGTGGAAAAATCAGGAACACAAACTGCAGGATTGCAATACTGAGTACAGGAATTTTCAGGTAAGTTCTCTCAGATGCCTTTTTTTTCCAAGTCAGATCTCTTCAATTGAAGTGCATCAAGCTTGTGGATATTCACAGGATTAATGTGCTAGAACTTCATAACACACAAAAAATGTCTGATAGACTGGTTCGTAATATACCTTCCTATGTGGTTCCTCACTTATAACTCTTATGTCTCTTCTGTGGCCCTGTATTTCAAACACATACTACCAGTGGCTCACATATGTTAGGATCAGGAGTCTCTGGAGGTGCACTGAGGAGGCATTCCACTGGTGATATGTAAATCCCGTGCATTCTGTGTGAGATTGGACATAGCTGTATAATAACCTGTACAAAATCTATGCCTTTAAAATCTTAACGTGGGTTACTGACTGGGTCATTATTTATTGATAATGCTCTTGCGTTACTCCCAAGGCCAACTGTAATGCTATTTCAGAAACTAATGTGGAAAATGAAAGGTAAACAGGGTTTGGGGTTTTTTTTGTTCTCTCCTTTATTATCCCAGTGCGAGACAAGTAGACCATTCATTTCACCTCCACGTTTCCTCTGGGTATTAAAATATTATGAGATTTAATACTCATCAGTTCTGTGAATGAATATTCTGTAATGACATAAAGTCACTGACTTTTTCAGCACCCTGTATGAGACTTTCTTATACAGCTCATCTTTCAATTACTTTGCAAAAAGTTGAATCTTTTATTTTTATTTTTTTAAACAAAGGTAAACTTGTACAGAGATACTAATACAGAGCTATGTTTGTTTTTTTGCTTGTTTTTCTTAAAGTAGCAATTGCACGTGATGGCAAATCACCAGGGTAACAAGGAACTACTCACAGTCTCACAGTGCTGTTTTTCCATTTCAGGCACTTCAAAGGCATACTGCTGTTGTAGGAAAAAACCTCATTGCTCAAAAATAATATTGTAAAATGTCATTTATATTCAAAAGGCTGTTAGTGGGCATGAATAGAGTATTGTTAGGAGACTTCAGTTTTGTGTGTATACTAAAATTTATCCCAAATTTACTGTGTCATTTTTGCTGTTGAAAAGAATCACAGCGTTCAAATGAAATTCATGAAAACCTTGCAAAACTTGAGGCACATTATTAGTCTTTTGCTATATTGATCTTCTACCAGAATTGGGTGCCTGCTTCTACTGAAATGTTCCAATGTTGCTAGCTCTCAAAATGCAATTCTTGATACATATTAATACTACTTAAACGTTTATCTAAGATGTATTGCATGCTTTGATCTCACTGATATTTCCTGTATTTCATTTTTAAACAAGATCATTTATTTGTAGATTTGGAAAAAAAAAAAAAAAAAAAATTAGTTTCAAAATAGTTCCTTTTGAGCCTGTGAACATCTTAGATAACTTCCTCCACGTCAGAAATTTTAATTAATTTTACTTAAAGGGATGAGCTTTGGATTTACACAGTTAAAAAAAAAAAAAAAAAAAAAAAAAAAAATGAAGTAGAGGTTAGAACACACATTTATGATGGCATGCTAGTTCAAAGAATCTGCACTTTTTTTAATTAGATAACCCAATTATTTCTATATGTAATTAGAGTCCTGTAGGCAGGTTGCAACAGAAAATACTCTTATATACTTATTTTAATAATGCTGAATTCATTTTGCTATAGGAGAGAAAGAATTGGAAAAGTTACAGTGAAAAAATCATTAGTCAGAAAAGTATATGTGTGTGTAATATACACAAGACTATGCTTGAGTAAGATCATAAAAAATGAAATCAAAGAACTATTAAAAATTCATATTGTGCTTTTATGATCTTAGGATTTATTTCAGGATATTAACTTAAATCTGCTCTCAGTTCGTTTCTCTTCTATAAACACCCGTGTGAATTTCTGCATTCATAACTATAAGAACATACGCAGGCAAGTTTCTCAGTGGCTGAATCACTGGAGTTCTTTTTGTCATCTAAAACTGAAAGGCATTAAGTTCCGTGATGACCCAATAAGACATAAAGTAAACCAAATTTATCTCATTCAGTACTACGCTTCATCATCGCTCTCTTTATTTCCAACTCTTTGATGGTGTAGTTTCAGAAATTCACCTGACCTTTATGCTAGTAAGTGTCCTGAAATAAAGGAGATATCATCTCTGATTTTCTTAACTCCCCACCATTTTTAATTCTTATTATTCTTACTTTGAAAGGAATAATATCTATCTCTCGCTTCTTTGGTCAATATGTCTCCTAATCCCACTACAAGGTAGAGGAATTTCCTTAAGTCACATATCTCCTTCAATTTTATTGGAATTACGAATCAGATATTACTCTTGAGGACTTCCATGATATCATCTTTAGTGTATTTCCACAGCTACAAATATTCATTTTCTATATCACTGCTATATTGTCTATGTTCAATTAACAAAAAGCAGTTTTTGATAAGACCATGACATAAGATGTGAAAAACACCAGGGATTTTGTAAGTGAGAACAGTTAGTGCTTGGTAATTACAAAGAAAAAAAAACAACAACAGAAAAGCCCTATGTATAAATATAATTAACAGAAGGACAAAACACCCACCTGGAATATTCGCAGGGGTCTTGTCAATCTAAAATTTTAGTCAAACATACATTGCCAGAGTCATCACTCTCTCCAAAATCTCCAATTAATAAACTTCTTTTTCTGAAAGGATGGAAATGATCCATGCTTGTCTAGTAGGGTACCTTCAGGGAATAGCTTTGGCAGGGGTTCAAGGGCATCACTCTCTGAAGAGCTCCACAGATAATAGAATAAAAAATCATCCACATACATAGTACTATAAAAAGACCTATATGACATCAATCAAGTTAAGTACAAGGACATGTCTCTGTAGAATTCCCAAGGGTGTCAGAGGAAGCATATCTCAGCACATCATAGCAGATTCTTCATAATTACTGTAGGGATATCACCATGAAAACTGCTACAGGGAACAAAAACCCTTTGGGCCATATATTTTACATTATTCACCTGATTATATCAGTGTTACACTATTGAAAAGGCTGTTGTGATATGAGTTGTCCATGAAAAATAATGAGCTATGAAAATGAACATTTGAATATGTGAAACCATTTTCAAATATTATATAGTATGGATCTGAAAATGCAGTTTATGCTGTCAGTCTCAGAAAGATAGAAGCATACGTAAGAGTATACTTTAAGGTAGGTCATGCTGAGAGTAAAGATGTTTTGCCCCTCATTGCTCAAATGTTGAGCTCTGGGTAAAGTTCAACGCCCCAGAGGCACCTAAAAGGTGCATATGAGGAAGCTGGAGAAAGACTTTTTATCAGGGATTGCAGTGATAGGACAAGAGGTAATGTCTTAAAATTAAAAGAGAGTAAGTTCAGATTAGGTATTAGAAAGGAAGCACAATCCTTCAGCGATACATTCAGTACCATATGGTGAAGGATTGCCATTGGCTCCTATCTGACTGAAATTGTTCTTGAAAGTATTATTGCATCAGCATGAAATTAAAAGTGAGGGGGGAAAGTAAAAATTAATTATATATAATATGCCTCGAAATTAGTGTTTTTTTGACTAAAAGAAAAATACTATTACACGTATTTAACGGTAATATTTGCAGAACATAATAGAGCAGCAAGAACTAAAACACCTAAGATTCAACTTCTAAATGTCTGTAATGACATGGAATATTTTTTTTTTTCAGATTAAAGAGCACATACTAAATTAATGCAAATTAACTTTTATTCATTTCTTGTCCTTTTTCTACTAACAGCATCAAATTAAAACTGAAGCTGTCATCATTTTACATCACCTCATTTTTCTCAATAATATATATTTACTTCAACTCTTATTTCAAAAATAAGACTGTAAATGATCTTACTGTTCAGGCAATCTATTCTGACCCACAGAATTTATATTTTATAATCATAGAATCATAGAATGGTTTGGGTTGGAAGGGACCTTTAAGATCATCTAGTTCCAACACCCTCGCTATATATAGGGACACCTCTCTCTAGACCAGGTTGTTCAAAGCCCCATCTAGCCTGGCCTTTCATGCTTCCAGGGAGGGGGCATCCACAGCCTCAGAGGGCAACCTGTTCCAGTATCTCTCCACCCTCACAGTATCTAATCTAAATCTTCCCTCTTCCAGTTTAAAACCATTTCTCCCTCATCCTGTTGTCCTCTGTCCTTATAAAAAGTCTTTCTCCAGCTTTCCTATATGTCCCTGTCACGCTCCAATTTATAGGAGGGAGAGGAGGTTCTTTCAACATCTGTATACCTGGCGTGAGATTAAGAAACAATGGTTCAAATGGTGGTGGAACCAGTTTATTACAAATATTAATCAGGGAGTTGGGGAAGGGGAGAATGGACACTATTATGAATTAGGGTAATGGGGAAGGGAACAAGGGTGATAGAAAAGATAGGAAAGAAGAAGCAAGGAGTCTTTATAGGAAACAAGAGAAAGATAGACACCACCATGGATCCAGCATGATTCGGAGTTCAGTCATTGATCTTCAGTAGTGGTGGGTCATTGGACGTTGTTCTGTTGACGATGACGACGACCATGGCGATGATGGCCCCTTTTCAATGGTTCCAAAGTGATTGAGTCAGCTGTCTTTGGAGTGACAGCTCAAATCCAAAGTGGTTGAGTCAACTCTCCTTGGAGTGGCAGTTCCTGGCACTAGGATCTCAGCAGAAACTCCCTTGTTCTCATCTTCTGGGGCTTGCCAGCAGATAAGAGGGAGCAGGGATGCCACCTGCATCCTGTTTTTCACAGGACACGATGGTAACATTCCCCAGTTTTCCCGTACCAAGCTGGAGCAGTTTAGTCACAGGTCAGATCTTCCACCAGTAAACACTCCTGAGCACTCTCTTCCAGAGCCAAGCAGCTGTGGAGGAAGGTGCATTCAAATGTCCACAAAGTGATGTTGATTGTCATGTGGTAGCACCCATCACTTGCCTCCTCAAGAAATCAATCAGAGTCTTATCACAAGAAATACCTCAGGAAGCAAGCTTTGAGCCAAGAAACAAAGGAGGATTCTCACAGCCCCCTTCAGATACTGGATGACCACTATAAATTCTCCTTGGAGCCTTCTCTTCTCCAGCATGAAGAACCCCAAATCTTCAAGGGAGATACTCCAGCCCTCTGCTCGTCTCTGTGGCCCTCTTCTGGACCCTCTCCAATAACTCCATGTACTTCTTGTGCTGGTGGCCCCAGAACTGGACACAATCCATTTGTATATCCATCATCATATCATTCAAAGCTTAAACTCATCTTCCTTCTTTGCACCCTGTAGTTAATGCTCTGTGGAGATGTGGCAAAGAGAGAGATTGTGTATGTTCCTATTATTCTGTGGCAATGACTCAGTTCTCTTAGCAGACATAATGAAAGGGGCAAAAAAATGTTTCCATTGTGTTCCTGACTGCTTGATTCAGTTATAGTAATCCCATTCATTCTATGAGAAGATGCATAGTTAATGTTAATACATGGCTATATATGTGTGAGACTTAAGTCCTTACTTTCTTTAAAGAAAGTAAGAATCTGGGTTTTCAAAAACCTGAATACTTAGGTCTCCATATTACATTATTTCTTTCTAGGATACAGGATTCTAAGTGCATAAATCACTTTTAAAATATGCAAGTTTTATTCTGTGTCTTTAAGATAAGAAAGCTAAGTCACATGGAAAAAAATTATTTGGCAAATTTGTTTTTAACTGCATAAATAAACCAAAATAAAAGAGCATGATGCTTTCCTGTGACTCAGATGCATTAAATATCAGTTCTTGTGGCAATTATAAGGATAATATTTCCATAATAAAACAGTGGAGGATTGCTTGGCAGTATCTCAAATTTCATGAAAACTAGTTGCTTTGTAGTCATACATTGAACCATTATCATATACATTACATTCTGTAATGACATCTTGCAATAAAATAAAACTAGTTTGTAGGTTTTATCAGTACAATTTAAAATATTGATAAAAAGAAACAAACACCCCCCAAGAAAACCTGGGTCATATAGAATAAACTGTAAAAAAAGAAGGATAAAATTATCTTAAAAATATCTGTTTATGAGCTTTCTTTTGTGTTTATAAGTTGAATTGATCCAGGTAGAGGGTGTCTTCTCAGATAAAGAATGGAAGTGTAACATTCAAATACTAAAGTTTCCTACAATTCAATTATAGTAGTGATTAAAAATACATAGATCACTCTGAAAATAATGCATCCCATTTATTTCCACACAGCGGAATACAATAACACTATTTGTTAGAGAAAATTCTCAGCTACAAAACACTGTTTTTCAACACAGTCACCATCATTAGCTATGTATTTTTGCCACTGGAAAAAAGGCTGCATGCCACAGTCATAAAAATTTGCACCAGAGGAGGTGACTCTATTTTACAGCTTCTGTGATGGCATAATTGCTAGGAAAATGTTGCCCATAGACTCCATCTTTCACTGATCTGAACAGATGGATGTGAAAAGGCACCACATCTGAACTATATAGAGTAGGTGCAATAGCACAGTCTAGACAAGATTGATAATGTCTCCATTTTCTTCAAATTGTTATGCAGCCTGGTGTTGTTATGTTGCAAAAGAAAGTTTGTCTTCTCTGATCTGACTGTGGAAGATCAAGCCTTCAGTTTAGTCAACGTAGCAATGTAGCAGAGTTTATGACATGACTAGGCTCCAGGCTATCCAAAAAAGATCACATCTTTTCTACCCCAAAACACAGTGCATATCAGTTTACCACCAAGGGCTGCATCTGAAAATTCTTCTTTGATGGAGAAATCACATTTTACCACTCCACTGGACTGCCAGTTTGGTTCTGGCTTGTATTGGTCATCGTGGGTAATGATGCTGTCAGGGAAGGAAATTGTCACCTTCAGTCTTGTGTTGGTCCCAACAAACTTGCGTATGGCGTTCTTTCTTTTTCTGTGTGAGCATTTGTGGGACTCAACTAGAGCAAATTTTGCAATATTCCAACATTGTCAGCAATATTTCCAACATGATGAAGCTGATATTCAGCTCTGTACAGTTTCCTAGTTGTTATCTGCTGATTTACTGATCAAGGTGCTCTTCATTTTGTGGTATGACAACTGCACATGGCCATCTGGAACATGTTGTTGTCACCATTGCTGAAACACAACACCCACCATCTCACTGTGCTAACATTCATTGTTTGGTCTCCATAAACATTCAGAAAGCATCAGTGAATGTCATTAAGTCTAATTTTTGCAAAGAGGAATTCAAATACTTACCTTTGTTTTATATGTCAACTTGTCATACTACCCCTGTGCTGCCATCTGTCGCACAGCAACAAAATGTAATAGAATATTGTGGGAAGATTCAGCCTCTACTGCCATACCACCAAGATCCTTCTCTGACATTGTGGTCCAGCATAATAAAACAGGAGGGATTATTTTCAGAGAAGCCTTCATAAAAAAAACATAAAGATATCTTGGTTCACCACTGCAGTAATGCATCCTGAGGCTGGGTTACATGTGATTTGTATGCTCTTTTGACACTAATTTCTGAAACAATGCAGGTACAGGACTGCAAGTCCTGAATTTGTAATTACTTCCTAAGGTTGTTCTTCTGTTACCAAAGAAACCCAACCAATCAAAAAAATACAACCAACCAGCCAACCAACAACTAATCAAACCAAACCAAACCAAACCAAACCAACCAACCAACCAACCAACCAAAAAAAAAAAAAAAAAAAAAAAAAAAAAGGAAAAGAAACAAACAAACAAACAACATCAACAACAACGCTGGAACCTGGACTTCTAGGGTCTCAGATCTACTTGCATTTGTCAGTTGAAATACACTCATTTTTTAATACTTTCTAATAGATGCAATTTGTCCAAGGGACAAGAAAACAGAGTTAGGAGTCACTGTTTTGCTATGATTGTGTCCAAATCTACTTCAGATGGCATGTTTTCATGAACTTAAAGAGCATCAGAGATCTAGCCTATGAGCTCCTCTCATTTCCCTTGAATCCATAGTATGGATGAGTACTTGAGTCTGATCCAAAAATGAGTCATAAGCCATTTCCACATCTGACAGTGAGAGTCCAGAACTTATCCTGAAGCTAGCAGGACAAACCTAATTCTGTGTATACCCTTCACAAGTCAGTTTTGATGGAAATATTCTCATGCAGCACAGACAGATTCATCTAAATATATCTGAAGGTTACTTTTCTGTCATTTTATTTTCAAAATAAATTAAAGCCAGAAAAGAAGTGATAGTTTCAAATTTTCAATATTTTAGAGATGCCTATGTGTGTGCTTAAAATAGTGGTTTCCTAGCTTTGGTTGTATACCACTTTCAATTAGACATAGATTTACATTAGTAATTTCTCTTGTGATGGCAAGACAGTTAAAGGTTAACAATTGTGACTGAGGAACCCAAGTTTCAAGGTATTTTGAGGCTCTTTGTTGATTTTTTATTGTACAATTTGAGGTGAATTAAAAATGTTTGTGCTTAAGTATATTAAAAAATATATAATAAACAATGCATTGGAAGAACTACTGAAAGTATGCCACTAGCAGATTTGCAAGGAGTCCACAAAAATGCATCAGAAGCCCATTCCTTATATACACTTACAGCAGCACCAAAACTGTCAGCATGGGACAGTGAATTTATTCCCCAGAACAAGTTCTCAACGGTATCTGATGAGCACTCCTGTTTCACAATTAAAAGATAATACTACAACATTTCTTATCTCATCAGCAAGGGAAACGTCATTCCCTTCACATTGAGTCATTGTGTCTTTAGCATTCCTCCTTCCAGCCAGGTAAACCATTTCTGTAGTTAGATATTCTTGCCTGCCATGTAAATTACCAGTGCTGAGCAGAGCAGCTATAATTTACATTTCACCTTCAATATACTAGTTTCAACTCCTAGATAGAGTTTATTATCCTTAAATACAAAAAAAAAAAAAAAAAGAGACACTTGTTCGCTACTTTAGCCATTTCAGGTGTGATCAGCGATGACAGTGTGTTCTCCTGTCCACAAATTCCTCCTTCAACCTGGGCATTATGACCTGTAATACACTTAACTGTGTTTATCTTTTCCAGCTAATGAATTCAGTCATCTTAAAACATGAAAGTGTTCATTGTGAGGTTACAGTATAGAAATATATCCCAAAGCCCTTTTTCATCAACAATGAATTTATTATATTTGCTGAGTTTAACTGCTTAGCACTGCACCTAGCTTAGCTTTTAAAAGGACAGATAATGGCAACATTTTTATTAAATTCCTTTGTAAACCAGCAAAGAATGTTTATTTTGTCAGACTCTCAGAGGTACAGCCTTTTTCAAAGAAAATCTCTACAAACATTATATTAATTAATTAATTAATTATATAGTAATTAATTTAAAGTAGGCTTTATTTTAGTATCACCTTTTCATTTTCTGTTCTGCTTTATGATAAATGACATAACATATCACCTCCAGACAATTATCCTTAAAATCTTTTCATGTGACTAAACATTTTTATCTAATAGGAAGGAAGAAGAGTTTTATAAACCTTAGACTTTAGCTTTAGTAGACTTTAGAGGATTTCACTACTATCTGATATAAAATTAAGTATGTCATTTTATACAGTGATTAAAACACATACCAAAATAAAAATTATGAATAAGGGAATTTTCTTAGTTTTGGTCTTACTTTATCATCTTATATATCCTTTGATACCATGAATGAACAATCTTCAGATTAGTAATCAGAAAGCTGCTTATAATAATAAATGTCAATAAAATATATTCTGTATTTGTTTCTTTCTGTTTGTTTGTTTGTTTAATCTGTATATATTTGGCTATTTAACAACCTGTCATATGAAATTTTTAGGAACTAGTTAAGTATAACAAAACACTGACATCTCGAATGTACTATATTGAGTTTGGATAAAGAAAATTTATCCATTGACAAGAGTTAATTTTACTAGAATCTGTAAAAGAGTAGCAAATGGAAACTAATGTTTGCAGATACTCTTCCTACGCACTGACCTGTTACAAGAATACGAGATAACTGAAAAGATGATGATTCTTTCATTGTTACTGTTACATCTTGACATGACTACTATTGCACCTCTTGACTAATTTCAGAGTAATTTTTTTTTTTTCCTGTGTAATTTGGAATATATGCAATAATGTTATTGGAACTGTCCTAGTGGTAATTATCTGGTGTGCATTGTTAAGATCATTTAGAAAATGATCTTAGGAAAGAAAGAAAGAAAAGTAGCAAGGAAGAAAAACAGTAACAACAACAAAAAAAAGTAATTCACAGTACAGAATATTTCGATAAGAAAAGGAAAGAAAGAAAGAAAGAAAATGCTCCCTGGGTTCTTATATCATGCTCTCATTATTAAAATAAAAAATAAAAATTATGGGTATATTCCTTTATACAGGGTAATTTTTTCGCAACTTTTGGTTGAATATTGAAATTGAATTTTGAGTAGTGATTTATTGTATTTTCTGTACAAGAAACAGGAAGAGGAAAAGAGAATCGAGAAATCTAAAAACAATTTCTGCATGACCAAACCTGAAAGTCCATTTTAACATTCAAAATATTTTGATCCTTGTACCGCTTCATTTCCATATGAATATAAACTCTGAATTATTTCCAAAGATTGTATCACCAGTACAAAACACTTGGCCCCACTGTACATCCAACGCAAAAAGTAAAATCCACAATCCATACTACTTTGAAGAATCCAAAATTTTCTCTCCTCAAGATTGCTTTATTTTGAGAAGTTTTGCTTGAAATTTGTGTCTTAGCAGCAGGCAGTACCATAATCTGGACACAAACCAGTCTTATTCCAAGGAAGTCAGTACACATTCAAGAAGATCTGAATGTAATCATGCAAATCAAAAGTTTTAATCAACTCTATGCTCTTAAGACATTAAAACTTAAAGTTATTAGAGAAAGCAGATAATAGAACAATATGGTGATAAAGTGATAACCAATTTAAACATTATTTTGGGATGGTTTTTGTCCTTTCACCCTTGATTAAATTTAGATCCTGATTGCTGTTTGTCTGGATTATAGAGACATTAAATAGATATACTTCTTCATGAGAGTGAGAAATACTTTTCCCAGTTCTTATGCAGACTCAGTCAAATAATTTATAACATGATTGCTCTTTTTATGGGGAAGACGGGAATACTGAAATAAAATTTTATCCCAGAATGCCTAGATAAATATAGAAAAAGCTAAAACTATGACTTTATCATTCATTACAGTGTTCAGAGCAATTTATATTCCCCATTTCTAACAAGTCTTTGCAACTTTCTTAACATATTTACTAGAGATTTATCTGTGAAGGCATTTTGCTTTAATTTATTCTAAATTCATTGCTGAATATTTTCTGCAAAGAGGCTGTGATGTATTTGTTGTATGCACTTATTTGGAACTCAAGCTGTTATTTGAATAGTCAGTCACAACTTTTCATGCTCTAACTCCGTCCTTGCAATCTTTAATCTCGCATATTTTTAAAAAATAATGATAATTCTTTCTACTTCCAGATTGAATTGTTTTGGTAATATACTATGATACATAATGTGTCTACAGCTTGCTGCCAGTAAATTAATTCATTGGAATATTAGCAGAGAGCTGTTGAAAAAGCAAATTATAGATCTATAGTGAATTGGAAATTTTACCAGTATTTGTCATCATAATTTTTTTAACTTCTTAGCAACCTGATATCAGAGTCACAAAATAGTGGCTTAACTAATAACTTTCTACATATTTCCTTACTAACATTCTTAAGAGAAGTTATAGCTTCTTTAGCTGGAGAGTTACAAATGAATCATACGTAATTTTTCTCTTAACATTTTCCTCAAAATGAAAGGGACATAAATCAATACCAGCTGGCCTCTTTCCTTAATTAACTATTACAAATCCTGATTTTAGACTGCCATATCTGCTACTGCAGAAGGTGTAATTCCAGAACATTTCTTCCTGTGTCCTTTGAACTTTCTTCTATTGAGCAAAGAGCCCTCTAAAAGCTCTTGATACCCTTATTCTTAATTAGAATATGTAATAAATGTGGGGCTGAATAAGAGTGCACTGACAGACTTTCCTAGCTCCCTTCTAAAAGTGGACAATTTAATTATGTAAGGCTAGATGAGGCTGCTGGCTGATGAGACAGTTTCTTCTCTTCTGTTGCTTTAGTCCATTTGGTTAACTTGGATGGCTTAACACTGCCAGTTCAGGAAAACTTTTTAATATTTGCTAGCTGTAACGGTGTTAAATAAACTATCTTGTCTCAAATGTCAGAAGAAGCACATTTTAACATTAACTAAAGTCTGATAAATACACAATTTTTTTCTCTATCACCATGGAAGATAATACAGAAGAGAGAAATGGGAATCTATTCTGCAAAACGTATTTTATATAGCTTCTTTTGTAACCAAGCATGTTCAAAGCTGGATGTTTTCACCTCTTTTAAGAGAAAATCTAAGACAGTTATTGTCTTTGTGTTCTTTCTGCTATTGCAGTAACAGTTATCAGAAAAGATAATTCAGAATAGCAGTACAGAATGGCTGTTTTCAATGACATTTCTCTACCACTTTCCAGGAATTTTCACTCTACTGAAATAGAAGTTCTGGATTTGCCTCCCTTACTTGTGCAATTCAATCTCCAATATGCCTTTTATCAGAATATGATTACTTTTCAGGTTTTAAGTACTGACAATCATGTTTCAGTTAGGAGTGAGGAATTTTGACTATCACAATGATTCCAGTCATTGCTGAAAATTTAATTTTAGATATTGATGCATTGTGTTTAACTGAGAGTGGGGTGGGGCTGCATGTGTGGCTTCTGTAAGAGCCCAGGTGCTGCCCCATGTTAGATAAAAATGGGTAACAGCTAGAACCACTACCTGCCAAATGGAGACACTCAATGATGTTAGTTGTGCCTCTCTGAGACTACACTTAAGAACAACAAAAAAATAATACTGCACAACAACTGAGAGAGAAGATTAATAAAACATAGAGAGAAACAACACTGCAGACACCAAGGTGCAATAAGAAAGAGAAGTGGAAGTGATTTAGGAACTGAACAGAAGCTCCCTGCAGCCTAGGGGAGGCCTAAGGGGGAATAGGCTGTCCCCCTGCAGCCCATGGGCACCATGCAGAGCAGGTCTCCACTTGCAGCTGTGGGAATGGAATGTTGTTTCTGCATTAGATGTTAAAAAGGGCAATTGGTTTGAAGAAGTAGAACATAGTGTATTTGTATTCTGTAACTTATCCTTCAAAATAATTGTGCTATGAAATAGAAATACTGTATATGTTAGCAGCATGTTTTAGAAACATTATTACTGAATTATTTGATTAATTCTTTCTTGCAAAACTGCAACAGTTGTTAAATGTTCCAAACAATGTGGCTATAGTGTTAGGGATTAGAAGACATATTGTAGGGTTGTTCTGTTAGGATAAGAAACTCCCAGCCAAAGAAAAACAAATTTAACAAACGTCAAAGAAGCTAGGGCCTCTACACAAGGCTGGACTTGTGAGAAGGTTGAGATGTAACAGGCAGGCATCAAGATACTCCCCTCTGTCCTCCTTCCAAGATTATCTCTATGCAAGGGAGGACAAGCAGATATCCAGAAACAATGACCAAGAGTGGAGTGAGGGTCAGAAGTTAGATTAATTAATTAGAAGTTTACGTTTAGCCAGTGAAGATTTATGTTTGTCCAGTGATTGTATGTTTAATGAAGTGTCGGGAAGATTGTGAAGCTAAAGTACTCAACCAATGAGGAACTAGGGGAGAAAGAGATAAGTGTCAGGAAATGGGGCATAAAAGATGTAACACTGTTTTCTGTGTGCTCTCCTGCTTGTAGGAGGCCCACCATTGCAATTGCAAATAAAATCTTTATCAGAGATACCATCCTGATACATTATTCAGATATTTCCAATACGCTATGAAGAAGTTCACGGTGCAGCAGTGGATGAGGTCTGAAGGAGGCACAGCCCATGGAGAGTTCCCATAGGAGCTGTGGCCTGTGGAATATAGCCTGTGGTAGGGCAGGAGGGTTGAGGGAGCTGCCATTGGTGGGGACCCATGCTGGAGCAATGTGTTCCTGAAAGATGAACTCTGTGATACAGACGTTGGAGCAGTGCTTGTTGAGCTGCAGCCTGTGGGAAGCCCATATAGGATCAGTATGGGAAGGATGATATCCCATAGGAAAGACCCAGCGCTGGAGTAGAGATAGAAAGCTACTGCGAAGGAGAAGCAGAGACTGAGTGTAATGGACGGATCACAGTCCCATTTCCCATTCTTCTGAGTTACTGGAAAGGGACCTTGGTGTTCTGATGGACAGTTGGCTGAATATGAGCCAGCAGTGTGCCCTGGTGGCCAAGAAGGCCAATGGCATCCTGGCTAGTATCAGGAATGGTGTGGTGAGCAGGACAAGGGAAGTCATCCTACCTCTGTACTCGGCATTGGTGAGGCCTCACCTTGAGTACTGTGTTCAGTTTTGGGCATCTCAGTACAGAAAGGATGTGGAGGTACTGGAGCAGGTCCAGAGAAGGGCAATGAGGCGAGTGAAGGGCTTGGAAAATCAGTCCTAGAGGAGAAGCTGAGGGAGCTGGGGCTGTTTAGTCTGCGGAAGAGGTGGCTGAGGGGAAACCTTATTACTCTCTTCCAGTACCTGAAAGGTGCTTACGGTGAGAGCACGGTAGGTCTCTTCTCACTGGTGACCGGTGACAAGACAAGGGGAAATGGCCTCAAGTTGCACCAAGGTAAGTTTAGGTTGGACGTTAGGAAACACTTCTTTACAGAAAGTGTGGTTAAACATTGGAATAGGCTCCCCAGGGAGGTGGTTGAGTCACCATCACTGGATGTGTTTAAGAGCCATTTGGATGTGGTGCTTGGAGATATGATTTAGCAGAGGGTTATTAGAGTTAGGGTACTATAGTTAGGCTACGGTTGGACTTGATGATCCTTGAAGTCCCTTCCAACCTGAGTAATTCTATGATTCTATGATTCTATGATACTGAGGGTGGTGATAAGGGGTGGGTAGCTTGCCTGCAGTTTTCACTGCTTTAATCTGTTATCAGTAGGCAATAAATTGCATTAATCTCCCTACACTAAGTTTGTTTTCCCAGTGACAATAATTGGTGAGTGATTTCCTCATCCTTATCTCAACCTAAGAATCTTTTTTTCATTGCATTTTCTCACCTTTTTTTTCTGAGAAGTGAGACGGAGGCATAGTAGTACTGATCTATCTACTACTCTTAAACCACTACAGTGAATAGATATTTTCAAGGCCTTATTGTGAAAAGGATTAGATGTGAAGCCCTGTTTCCTGTGGAAAATGTACCCATCTGATATACACATTAAAAAAAAAAAAAAAAAAAAAAAAAAAAAAAAACACAGTAGACAATAGTCTTTCAAAGCAGAACAGAGATTCATCCATATTATTATTGTATGAACCAGTTTTACATGCTGTTTACATTATCATCTTACACTATCAGTTTGTGCCATTCAGACTATTTTGCCAAGGTTCACTTGCAGTTTCACTGAACACATACTTAGAATTATAGAATTGAAAATCCTGAGTGAAACCATTTAATATCATATACAGTATACATTTTTTTAAGTGCTGCTCCAAAAGTAATGACTTCTATTTTATTATTTTGTCCCATGTTGCCAGAGGCAGATGGTGGTATGTCAGTAGGATGGAGACTTTCTGCCAGTATCCGCTTATATTCTGTTGCCATGCAACAGATTGCAACAAGAGTGGCAGTCTGACAGAATGGTTTCTAATGTGGAAGTGTGTATGAAGTAAAAGTGTGGAACTGAATTCACACACGTGGAAGAAATGGCACCCACTGACATTCACTGACTTTTGTTGAACATTTCACAGAATCACAGAATCACAGAATTGTAGGGGCTGGAAGAGACCTCCAGAGATCACTGAGTTCAACACCTCTGTGAAAGCATGCTCCGTAGACCAGGTTGCACAGGTAGAAGACCAGGCAGGTCTTGATATCTCCAGGGAAGGAGACTCCACAATCCCCCTGGGCATTCTGTTCCAGTGCTCCATCACCCTCACTGTGAAGAAGAAGTTCTTATGCATGTTTGTGCGGAACTTCCTACACTTCAGTTTGTGGCTGTTTCCCCTTGTCTTACTGCCACACAGTGCTGAAAAGAGTCTGGCCTCAAGAAGCCAGATACTTATGGAGATCAAGCAGTGGATGTGAGCACAGTGAGATTATGGATGGTGTGTTTCTGCAGTGGCAACAGTAACAGTAGGTCACCTTCATTGGTGCATATTTTTATGAGCATAGCATGCATCTCTTATTTATCACTGGCGAAAGTACATAGTAATGGTGATGACTACACTGAAAAAACTGTTTTGTAGCTGAGAATTTGTTCTATCTGTGTTATTGTGCTGTTTGTATCTGTTGTAGTTCCCATGGAAATAAATAGAGGGCATTACTTTCAGAGCAATATTTGTGTATGTGGTCAAAGACTCAGTGTGGCCAAGCAAGCTAAAAGATTGGATATCCACACTATAAGGGTTAAAAGATCATTAATAGACTACATTTATTTTCATATATTCTCACCTGCATATTTAAATTAATAGTTTTGACACAACATTAATTTTAAATTGAGGGTAAGCTGGAATGTTTATTAATGCATGATTCAAAGGAAAGAAAGTTGCCGAAGTATCCAGCATTTCTTCTGCATCACTTACTTTATATTTTATCAGTAACTCATACTTGGTGATTTCTACTGGAGGCTTGAAAACAGAAATGTATCTTTTGAACGTCACTAAAGTCCAGGAAGAGAAAGCAGTGGTATATGCTCTTTATTCTTTATTTCTTACCAAGTTTTATCAGTATTTTTCAGAATATTAGAATATTTAAAAATATATACTAAGCTTTGTCTTTAAAGAACACATGTTAGCATTAATATTCTGTAAATATATACTAGTAATATGTGGAAAAAACAGAGCAAGGTCATCATGTTTATTTCATATGCTAAAGTACTTCCATCAATATTTTAGGGGCTGGTCTGCCCCGATTCTGAGACAAAAGTGCAGGGGGGACCCACAGACACATTGCCCCAGGAAAGGGGAAAGGGGGGAAAGTGGAAAGGGTAGGGAGATGGGCCTAAAAACAAAACAGCAGCAACAATCTGAGGAGGAAAGCTAATTTACTAACTATATTATCAGAATGCAAGATAACACAGTATAGTTCAATATAATTAGAACTGAAAGTAACAAATAAAATAAAATGAGAATGTCAAAAAAAAAAAAAAAATACACAAAAACGAAAGCCTTGCTCAAATGCTGAAGACAGGACATATAATCATAGAATCATAGAATCAAAAGGTTGGAAAGGACCTACAAGATCATCCAGTCCAAGAGTTCTCCCATTACGATTGCTACCACAAGGCACTAAACCATATCTCGTAACTCCTCATCCAGATGCCTCTTGAACACTACCAAGGTGTCGTGGTTTTATGATTTTTGGTTATCAGTATTCCACATCATAACATCATGTAATGCACTGGGAGTTTGACTGTTGATGCTCAAGTTCCAGGTGCCTGTCCAGAGGAGAAGAAGAACTACATTTCCCAGGGGGCTTTGCGGTCAGTGAGGAGATATAACTCCTGGCAAGGTCACCTGATGCTCTCTTCTTCACCTGCTCTTCTTCGCCTGAGCTTCTCCGTCTGCTCTTCTCCATCTGCTTTTCTTCATTGGCTCAACTGGACTGCACTTCTCACTTCAGCGTTGTGGTGAGACCTGTCCACCTTTCAGACACACTCTCTCTCTCTCTCATTATATTTTGCTGATACTATATTTAGTAAATTAGCTTGTTTCACCTCAGATAGTTGCCACTGTTTTCAATTATTTTGGGGTCCTTGTTTCCCTTTTCCGGAGGCGCAGATCTGTGGATCCCTCCGTCCCATTAGTCACGGAACTGGTCCAAATGAGCCCGTAAGCCGTTGACACAGGGATGACGAATCCACCACCTCCCTAGGCAAGCCATTACAGTGCCTTACCACTCTCTGAGAGAAAAAGTTTTTCCTTATATCTAATCTAAACCTCCCTTGGTACAACTTGTAGCCATTTCCTCGGGTCCTGTTTGTTGCCTGGAAGAAGAGGCCAAATCCCTTCTCATCACATCCTCTCTTCGTAAAGTTCTAGAGCGCAATGAAGTCGCTTCTGAGCCTCCTCTTCTCCAGACTAAACAATCCCAGCTCCCTCAGCCGCTCCTCATAAGACTTGTGTCATGGTTTTGTGTTTTTTTTTTTTTGGTTTTCAGTATTCCACATCATAACATCACGTAGTGCACTGGGAGTTAAAGTGTCAATGCTCCAATTCCGGGTACCTATCCCTATACATCACGGAAGTCATGGGATCTGGCCCTTCCAGGTGGGGCGGTCTCTCTTTCCGCCTTGCTGTGGGTGCTGGAGGGTGCTTTCCTAGCCATACAAAGCTTTTCAGGTTTGACTCAGTCTCGGGAACTCTCTCTCTTTCCTATTTTATTTGATTTATTAGTCTCAATTTCAATTAGATTGTATTATATTGTGTTATCTTGCATTCTGATATCATGGTTAGTGAAATAAGTTTTCCTCCATAGATCATTGCCACTTATTTTTTTTCCTTCCTTGAACCCAGCTTCCATCTCCCTATTCCTTTTCCCTTTCCATTCCATTTTCTGGGGCCAGGGTGGGGGGAGGGGGAGGCAGGGGCCTACTGCCCCCCTGTCACAGGCATAGATTGATCTAGTTAACTCCGTGACAGGTTTTGGTGGAGGATGCAGGCAGAAGATGCTTTTTAGCTTTAGAATGAATCTCTCTGCTCTCAGAAAGCTTCTCTGGGGAACATTATCAGTAGTTCAGGTTTCTGTGCTGGAAAACTTGACTTTGAAAGGCCAGGTGTACTGCCAGTATTCTGGGATATTTGTAAACTTTGAGCACTGCTTAGTCTGGGCAGTGCTTTTTCCTTCTTTTTTCTCCTCTTGTCAGCTTACATTCATTAATCCCTTTTTAACAGCTACCAGCAATGAACCCACTCTTTATCGTGGGGGCGCTGTGTAAGGGATTAAAAGCCACCATGTTCTTCATGACTTATTGGCCAATTATCAGTGTCATAAATAATTTCTTGTTATGGAATTGTGTTTGTATATAACCAAATAAAGGCACTGATGGAGACACCTGTGTGATACTTAATGCAATGTAGTATGATATGAATTTTGACACTTACATCCCAGATGGAATAGCTAATTTTACCAAACAACACAATGTTCAGACCAGTTTCCAAGCTTTCTTCTCAGTTTGTCACACGTTTTTCGGATGCTGAATTAATGCTCACTTTCATACTCTTGTGCGTGCAGTCTCCCTGAATGTATTCTTCTGTGTTCATGGTATGTAGAAGGAATCTCCTCCAAAACCACAGAATGCTGACTGGCAGGGAATATGGAGAGGTTGAGGCATGGGGACCTGCAATGTCATGGGATTTCACTCTTGAACACCTGTGGGTACCCAAGAAACTAAGCAGTATTTGAGTCAGGGACAGTGCAGCTTACACAGATCTTAGGAGGTACAACTTATCTGGGGTTTGGCTTGTGCTTAGCATGCCCTATATAACACTATTCTGGAGAGAGAAAGTTTCCGAGCTGAGGTTCAAGCCAAAGGGGAAAATCTCCAAGTCAAATCTGATCAATCACAGGAGACACCAGTAACAATGTCAGTTGCCCCTGTGGAAGGCAAGAAATGGAAATTAGTGTCCTCGTGTCTAGAATGGAAAGAAGTAGAGGAGGAGGTAGAGGAAGATCCAGGTGAGGGGCCCTCCTCAGAACCACCATTATTGGGGAAGGCAAAAGCAAAATCTAAGGGACATGCAGAAGAGAGTGATGAAGAGGAAGCCTCTATTACCATCACTTGTCGGCCTCTGAAGATGACTGAAACTCAAGGCTCAAGAAAGGAGTTTACAGGGTGCCCGAATGAAACTGTTTCCTGGTTGCTTTGCTGCTGGGACAGCGGGGCCAGTAGCTTGTCTCTAGATGGTAATGAAGCTCACCAACTAAGAGGCATTGCCAGAGATCCAGCTATTGACAGAGGGATTGGTGGATCTTTGGATGGGGCTGCCACCCTGGAAACATGTGTTAATAGCCATGAAGGAAAGATATCCCTTCAAAGGGCTGATCTGAAGCCTGTGATGAAAAAGGGGGATACAGTTGAAAAAGGTATCCAATATTTGAGGGAAATAATTGTGGTGGAAATGTTGTATGACCCTAATTTTGTTCCTAACCACCCACGCCAAGACCATGACTCTGAGAGAGTGAGGACGATGGTTGATATGTGGCAGAAACTCACAACAACAGCACCAGAAAGATACACCAGTACACTAGCAGCAACGTTTGACAGATATGAGAACCAACAGAAAAGACCCTTAGTTTTTGAATTGATTCTTACTCTCCAAAACTATGAACAACAGCTACCCCAACTCACGCTTCTATTTCCGCCATCTCACAAGTAATGGACCAACTGAATGAAATGTGAGAGCAAATGTCTTTCTTGATTAGTCGTGACAAACCTGTAGTAGTATCAGAAGCACTTGATGAAGATCAGGATAATCAAAAGAGTCTAATGAAGAAGGTAATCAAACTAGTGTGAATCCAATAATTAAAGATGACAAATTCTCCTTTTCATGTGCACTATATGGGAACTGCTGAATCACGACCTGAACCTCTGATTGATCACCTGAGGTGAGCAATGAGTCAGTTACTGGAGCACAAGTGAAGGAAATTCACCTGTGCTGCCTGAAGGGATGGAGTCTGGCTCCACCTCTCCTAGACCCATTTAAGAGCTGACTACGAGTGGGAAAGGATCTCTTCTGGACATCCCTCCTCTGGAGTTTTGTAGGGAGCCCAGGACATGGGTAAGCATTCTGTCTATTCTCTTTTTGTTATTATAACCTGTCTTGCCTAACTCTCTTGTTTATTTCATAATTATAACATCTTTATATTCATTGATTATACAAGTGCCATCAAAAATCTCAGCTGTTAAAGACAAACGCTTTCTGGCTCCAGTAAGGAATACTACATTGAGAGTTGCCTTGTGGCCTTACCTACATGACCATGGAGAAGAAATGAGGAAGTGGCATGACCAAGCCACTGGTAGGTTGATTATATCACCTTGCCACGATCTTGCACTAGTGTTATGTGCTTCTCATGGTGGAGGCAACCACTAGGTGGCATGATACATATGCAGTACCCCATGCTACCGCCCAAAACACCATACTGGATCTCGAGAAATGAGTCCAGTGAGGACATGGCACCCCAGAAAATATTGAGTCAGATAATGGGACTCATTTCAAAAATTCTCTTGTAAAAACTTGGGCCAAAGCTCATGGCATTGAGTGGATTTATCATATTCCCTACCATGTACCAGCCTCTGGTAAACTTGAATGATACAATGGATTGTTAAGAACTATGCTGAAAGCAATGTGTGGTAGAACATTGAAGCACTGGCAGAAGCCACCTGATTGGTGAACGCCAGAGGATCTATCAATCATGATGGTCCTACCCAATCCAGCCCCCTACATACTGTAGAGGGAGATAAAGTCCCTGTAGTACATGTAAAGAACATGCTGGAAAAAGCAGTTTGGATCCTTCCAGCTTCTGGAAAGGGCAAACCTCTTCATGAAACTGTTTTTGCCCACGGGTCAGGGTCCACTTGGTGGGTGATGCAGAAAAATGGGTAAGTCCAATGTATACCACAAGGAAATTTGATGTAGGGGAAGTGCAGTCAGTAATTCTATGTATATACATGTATATAGGAGTGTGTGTAATGCATCCTAATCATTTTTTGTTTGTATATACGTATATATATTAAGCTTGATGTAGTGATGTAGAATAAGGGATGGAATGTCATGGTTTTATGTTTTTTGGTTTTCAATATTCTACATCATAACATCATGTAGTGCACTGGGAGTTAAATTGTTTATTCTCCAATCCTGGATACCTGTCCCGTGCATCGCAGAAGTCATGGGATCAGGACTTTCCTGATTGTGTGGTCTCTTAGTGCCTTGTAATGGGTGTTAGAGGGTGCTTTCCTAGCTGTACCAAGCTTTTCAGGTTTGACTCGGTCTCAGAAACTCTCTCTCTTTCCTATTTTATTTGATTTATTAGTCTCAATTTCAATTAGATTGTATTATATTGTGTTATCTTGCATTCCGATATCATAGTTACTAAAATAAGTTTTCTTCCATAGATCATTGCAGCTGTTTTTTTTCCCTTCCTTGAGCCCAGCTCCCATCTCCCTATCCCTTTTCCTTCCCACTTTGTGGGGTTGGGGGAGGATAGGGGCCTACTACCACGGGCATAGATTGATCTAGTAACTCACAACAATTTCTGTGTGCGTTAAGGTAGGAAAAAAAAATCAAAGATGTTCAAGGGTGTTTCAAAATTAATTCCTCCTATTCTCTTGTGTTGGTTCACAACGTCAGATAAGGATATTGGTAGAATAGCAGTGGAGGTTGAAGTTTCCCACGAATATTCCATTACATTTTGATCCCATGCAACAGATAGCAGCAGAGGGGTAGTCTGAGAAAATGCCCCCTGATTTGGAAGCATATGTGAAGAACAAATTTGTGATAAAATTTCTCCATGTAGAAAAATTGAATCACTTGACATTCATCAACACTTGCGAGTATTTATGGAGACCAAACAGTGGAAGTGAGAACAGTGAGGTGAAGAGTGGTATGTTTCAGCAGTGGCAATAACAACATGAAAGACAAGCCACTTTCTAGGTCATGCATAGCAGTCACACCATGAAATGTGAACTGTCTTGATCACCTCATCCATGCAAACTTACTAATGGTGGTGGTGATGTTAAAAATATTGTATTTTTGTAGTTTAGACTTTGCTCTATCTTTGCTCTATCGTAGAGTGTTATTGTGCTCATTTTATTTGTTTTAATTTCCATTAAAAATAAAAGGAAGCATTGCTTCTAGAATGGCCTACGTAAAAGTGTAGGAAGAAAAGATGATCAAACTACTAAATTTTCCTCTGCAAGTATTTTGAAGTAATGTGACTCAAAACTTCTTTAACCAAAAAATATTGACATAACTTTTCTGATTCAATAAAAATAAAACAAAATATGTTCCCTTTTTAGTTGAATTTAATCTTTCACCAGATTTTCAAACACCCTGTAAGGGAATACCATTTAGTCCATATGGTAAAGCTTTATTTCATTGCTCTGAGAGTATCTTCCCTTCAAAGGTACATGGTAGCTGGCCTTGGCTGAGTTCCAGACACCCACTCAGCTACTGTCATCCCCCTTTTTCAACAGGAGGTGTGGAGAAAAATAAGATTAAAAAAAGCTCATGGATGAAGATAAAGGCAGGGAGATCACTTACCAATTACAGTAACAAGTAAAACAGGTTTAGCTTTAGGAAACCTATTTTAATATATTGACAAATAAAGTAGAATGATAGGAATTGTAGAAACAAACAAATGAACACACAAAACTAAAACATTTCCTTACCCTGCCCCCTTTTTTTCAGGCTCAACTTTACTCCTGCATTTGCAAATGTAGCTCATATTCACTAAATGGGTACTGGTTTTTTGTTGCTGTTTGTTTTTTAATATTATTATTAGATCAGACAAAATAATGGAATAACCTAAATTAGTGCAGAATATGTGTACCAGTATGGTGTAGAAATTTTAGTTTATTGTTGTTTATCTTTAGTATTGATGATAAGAGCTATGTTAGACCTATGATTGCCATAAATTATGACTTTAAAACTCAGATTATTACTGTGCTATTTACCTATATTATTTTATTTTTAATCGAACATAAAGGAAGTCAAATATTTTATATTTTTAACAACTTCTGCAATATATTGTCACTTTGGTACATGTGAGAACATCAAGCTTGAGTCAAATATGGAAAACAAACAAAAAGGAGCAAGAAGGCAAATTATGTCTGATGAAAATCACTTATCTCCCTGATTCCTTTCTCAGGAAGTAGCAGTTGTTCAGTAAGGAGTCATGGAAGGAAATATGACTTCTCATTTTAACTGTCCTGAACCTGCCAGCAGTTAGTCAAATAGAGGCACTAAACTTTTCCATAACATCATTGTACTTCTATTTTGACACAACTAATGGTAAGTTCCATTTCCTTCCCTCCTCTTTCCCTCTCCATTTATCTTGGTTGAGATAAATTGTCACCAAAAAGTGATTCATTCCATTCACAACAGATGTATATTTTCTATACATGCAAAAATGAAAGCTGAATATGAAATCAAAAGCAGTTACTGTTTGTATTAAAAAGTAATATTTGTATTAAGTTTAAATAGCAATAAGTGATTTATAGAATCAAGCATCTCAGTTGTATCTGGAAGGGAAATAACTTTGCTCCTGAATGTAATTTGTGCTACATTTTAATTTGTGTAGCACAGAACTTAAAATGAGTCATATGTTTTTTCCTCTGAATTTTTTGCTACAAGAGGAAACTGGGATTTTTCATGCAGCTGTTAGTGTTAGCCATTATATGTGTGTCTGAATATCAGTGACACCTATGCTTCCTCCCTTATGTATTTGATTACCATAGATCTTAAGTCTTTTTTTTTTTTTTCAAATCATAGAGTGTGAATACAAGTAAAACTTAACAAACAGATCCTAAACTAAATGTTGAGCCTGTGAAATATAAATCTGTTATCTTAGATAAATGTTATCACTGCAAAAATGGGCTAATGAAAGTTAGATAAAATGAATGAATGGTGATTTCCCATTAAGAGCAAATACAGGAATAATTTCTTCCACTATATTTGATATTGAGGACTATGTCTGCATATTTCTTTTTCTAGAAGACATCAATAGTTATTACTCAGTTTATGATGATGATGATGATTATTATTATTCAGCCTTGTTTATCAGACATGTAGGAGTTGATAATGCCACTGAGATGCTTCTTTTGAATTTTATGTTATTAAAACATTGCCACTCAACTGTTTCTACCTAACAATATCATTTTAACATTGGAATTCTGATAGGGTATTTACAACTTAAGTTGTATTGATTTTTCGATTGAATTAATAAGAAAATAAGATTTATTCAAATGCTTTGTGTTTGCCCTTGTGTATGCTCTCATTTCTTCATCATTCTACCCTTAAACAAAATCCCAGTAATGCTTACATCTACTAGTTAATTTCAGCCTAATTTCACAGAGGTTTCAGGATAAAAGAAGTCTTAAATTTCTGTGAAACTGGGCTGCTGTGTACAGGACTCCTATAACCACCCTGACAGTGGAAATAGCTGCAGGTGGAGCTCACATATTTTAATATAGAAAATCATCAGAGGAGAGGAAGAGAATGTAAAATAGAGAAAAAATAAATTTTTATGAATTCTTCAGCCATGGGAATAATTTCATTTTCAGCTAACATATTCTTAGATACCAAAGTCAAGCACAAAACCTCCAACTGTAAGAGATCAGATTTCATTAGTTTCTTGTTTCTAGACCAGGTTTTATTTTCCCTTCATTTATGTAAAGTAAAGGAAAAAGTAGGCACGCTGTATATTTACAAACTCAGTGGGAACATTCAGTGTTTAGTCACTCCCCACTGTACTGTTATTTACCAAGAACACTCTGAATAGCACTTACTCTCAGGGGTTGTTATTCTTCTGATAAACATTCATATATTTGGCCGTGCATCTTAAAGGACACCTTAATTGTTTCTATTCATATAGCTGTTCTGTTTTGATGTCTTCTCTAGAATGATTGCTAAAATTGCAAGAATATTAACCATAGCATAAAGAATTATTTTTAATTCCTGACATGTTGAATATTTTCCCTCTGAGGTTTCACAAATACAGCATTTAATCAATATTAAACACTTCAGCACTTTCAATAAATGAGTGGTTATCATATTTACACTAAAAAAATTGTGGTCATACTTTAGGCCTTTCAACCAAATCATCTTCTACTTAAATAGCAATCTAAACTTGATGCCTTAATTGACTATAAATAGCCATTTGTCAAGTATGAAGTAAATGCCCATCATAAATTAAAGGCATAAGCTAAAAACTTTTAGAAGATCATATTTCTACAATCAGAAGTTATTTCCTTACTAATATATCATGTTCCATTGAAGTGTGTGGAAAGAAAAAGTCATTTCATTTTTTCTTAATTCTTCTCAAAAATGAGAGGTTTCAATTTATACTTATCAACTTGGATGTTCAATATTATTTCAGAAGCCTTAGATTACTCAAGTCCTTCCTGTCAACATGGAAGATATGACCAGAACTTTTAGAATGAATTGCCCCTGTAGCACGGCAAGTGAAGGTCAAAAAGAGTACCCAAGGTTACCTAGAGATAAAAGCTTCTGTCCTTTTGAAATAATGAGAAAGAGGAATAGATTGTTGTATTTGAGAAAGAGTTTTAGGTAAGCAAATACGTGTGTATAAATGTAATTTAAATAAGAAAAATCAGACTTCTACTTCTGTGATATGATCTGATGAAAGTATGCAGTGCTGAAGTAAATTTTCTGTATATATTTTCTATAAACCTAAATACTTTCTGATCCCCTGAAGTATCAGTATAAGAATTAAGAACTTTAATTGTAGAAATAGTGAAGCAACTCCTCTAATATTTATTAGAAAAAAAATTGAGTAAATTTATTTCCATCTAGGATAGTATTTAGATTATAGTTTTATATTATTTTAATAATGTATTTAATAATAATGGGTCTTAATAATGTATTTACATAAAATCACAATCCTGCTGCAAACTAAAAATGCTAAACTTTAAATTAATTTACAATGACTAAGTTTTATGTGAAACAAATGAGCATTCAGTAGTACATTTGTCTCCTTTAAAATTGAAATAAAGTTTGTTCACATTAAATTCTAAAAGTATCAACTTTTACACGGCTTGATACAGCTTATGTACTGCCACATAAAACAGTACAAGACACTTTATAAAGTTGTTCATGTGTTCATTCTTAAACTGCATGTCTTTTTCTTACATGTAACATAAATAAAGAAGTAAGTCTCTGAGAGATAGGATGTAACCAATTTAGACAATTATGTTGATTATACATGTCAGCTCCGTAACTCAGCTGTAACAGATCAAAGTGCCATGTGTTCTGTGTTCTTGTCACTTTGAGTTATGAGTTTTCTGAATGAAAATTAAATATATATATAGATTAGTGACAGCTGATAGTTTTCTAACTGATTTATGTGAATGAACAGAATGTGTCTAAATGGTCCCCACTGGCCAAACAATAGCCTTGCAAACAAACAATGTTGATATTGAAAGAGTTAATCAGAGAAAATATATACAAAGTAGAAATCTAAGGCAAATGCATATACCATAACAATTGATATTACAAACCATTTCTGGCAGAAGAGAAGAAAAAGATTGAATACTTACAGCTTTGACTTACTCACTGTCTTTTCTCTTAGTAAACAAATATTAAGATACTAGTTTCCTTCATAAAAACAGACACATTTGCTCTGAAAGAAGATATACGAATCTAGCTCATCATGACTTTGTGGGGTCGTGCATTTAAAACTGTTATTTCTTAGATCTGTTCAGAATCCTATAAAACTTTTACAACTACTAACAGACTATATTTTATAGGTATGCATATTTAAATAAGATCGACAATAGTTCAAAAAAGCTATTCATGTTGTGTTAATATCTCTTCTAATGATGTTTTCAAATTTGCCTTCGCACATTTTTCAAGAATAGAACAGTACCTTTCGTCCCATGAAAACAGATCTTTTAATATATTTTAGTCTGGGTAGCTACATAAAATGTTTTTGTAGTGTAATAGTAACATATTCTAATAGTTACAGACTAAAATATGCTCCTTGATATGATTTTCCAAGTCTTTTCTCGTCTGAACTGTATCAATTTTCTCAGCCCCATGTCACAGAGGAAGTGTTTCAGTCCTTTGATCATCTTAGTGATTCTCAACTGGACTTTTTACTGTGTGTCCATTTATCTCTTGTACTGACGAGTTCAAAATTGGTTGCAGTAATATAAGTGTGGTTGCACCAATGCTGGAAAAAAAGGGAAAGGATTACCTCTTTTGACTTGCATGCAATACTTTACTTACTGCAATCAAGAATACTATCATCCCTCTTAGCATCAAGGGCTTATTCCTGGCTGATGTTTAACTTGGCATGCACCAGGAGTCCGAGGTCCTATTCTGTAGAGCAGCTTTCCAGCTGGACGATGCCCAGCAAGAGCTAGAGTTTTTCTTCCCGTGAAGGATATTCTTAAAGTTGTTGTTGTTGTTTGTGTTTGTTTTTGTTTTATATATAATATACCTCATAGCAAAGCAAAACTGAAGTGCATCAGAACCTAAAAATAATATGGAAGACAAGGAAAGGAGGGAAAGGAGGGAGGGAGGAAGGAATGAATATAGAAAATTGTAAGATGTGTAAGTATAAGTGCATATTTCAGGTCTTTCCTATAATATAAATAGCCCTACAGGGGGAAAAAAAAAGAAAAAAAATAAAAAAAACAATCAATTTGAGATCTTAATGATTTAATTACATTGTTTACCAATGACCTACTATTTTTCCAGTTTTACAACTTCAAATTTATTTTGTATCACTGCACCTTTAGTCATGATGGTTATCACATTTAATTCTGCAAGTCCCTGGTTCTTCAAAGCATGGCTATAATTGGTTCTTTGTACTCCAGTGTTTTCTTCTGCAAGATCTAGACTAATATCACTATAAAGATCCATAAAGATATTTTGAGATTAGTAGGTAAAAAACATGTGAAACAAAAACTTAATAAATGAAGCTTGAAGTATGGAATCTGACATATCCTGTTCTGTTTTCCTTTGTAGCCTGTAAATCACAGTGATTTTAGATCTTGAGATTATATAAACATAGATGATAACCCACTCCAGTAACAGAATCTTTCCAGCACCTTTGAGCTTTACATCAATCCTGTACGTTCTGCTTCCTTGACCTTTTTGAATCATGAAGAAAAGCATTTAAGCTATGAAGTATTTTTGCTGCCTGACAGTATGGAGTATTTTCACTGCACTGAATGGTTAGCACTGTATAATATATACTCCTACAACACATACACATGTATATGTATGTATATATGCATATACAGATATTTAAATTCCCATGATACTTGTTTCCTTCTTAACCAGAATAGCATTTGTTAGATTTTTGTTTTATTATTCTCATGTATTTGATATGAGACATTACAACATTATTATTTTTTTTTCCACGTATCCTCACGTTCTCACCAAAGTCTATTAGAATCTATCAAAGTTATATTTGGCCACACTGGATGTAATGCATTAATGCATCCTTTTTATTTCTATGGAATCTACAACAGATACATAGAGTGCAATAACACTGTTTGATAGAACAAATTTTTAGCTACAGAACACTATTTTTCAACATAGTCTTGACCACTAACTACACATTTTTGACAGTCTTGAACAGGAATCTGTACACCATGCTCAGAAAAATTTGCACCACCTCTTTGATCCATTCTCTCTGTCACTACTGATGAAATACAGCACTCACTGTTTCACTATGTCATCACCCACTGTTTGGTTTCCATGAATATTCAGAAAGTGTCAATGAATGTGTTTGGGTTCAATTTTTTTCCCATGGAGGAAGGGCAGGGAAGGGGGGTTTACATTAGATATCCTTTTTCTATCATTTGATTTTATTAGTGAAAATGATTTTTTTTTTCCCCTTTGGAATGTTTAGTTTTAATAAAACATCTTTCAAAAGCTGTAAATTAATTATAGTTTTCTGTTCTAAGAAAATTGTTTTCCATGCATACTTTGAGATGTGTACTTTCCTGCAGATGCCTGCCTCTACATATGAAGAATATTATCATAAAACCTGAAAAGTTAAATAAGCTTAGGAAATGATAAAGTTTTTCATCTTCCTGCTTTTTCTGACTGTGGTCACTTATATAGCTAGCATGGGACAGAATTAGGATAGCTGACCCAAACTGGCCAAACAGTTATTCCATACAATATGACATTATGTAGAAATATAAAACTGGGGAATTTGGCTGCAGGAGTGCTCCCACTGGATGGTAGCTGGCTGAGAAGTGGTCAGCAGGTGGTAGGTAATTGCATTGTGCATCACTTCCTTTGTATATTTTATTATAAGCATCATTTTCCTTTCATTTTCTATGCTTTCTGCCTTTATCTGAAATCACAACTTTTCATTGTTTTTTCTTTTTTTTTTTGTTTCCTTGTTTTATATTTTCCCAATTGTCTCCTTCATCCCATTGGAGAGAGAGAAGTCAGAGAAGGGCTGTGTAGTGTTTGGCTACCTGCGGGGTTGAACAACACCACAGATTCATTTCCCTCTATTCAGATGATCAATTCTCCCTTCAGTGAATAGACTATGCCTGCTTTTTGAAAGATATTCCTCTGTGGATATTCACCTTGCCAGTCTTCTGCTGTAAAAAAATCTTTATTCTTTTTTGACTGTAAAACCTCTTTACCTTTACTTTGATTATGCAATTGAAAAAAAAAAAAAAAAAAGTGATAAATCTGCTAATCATATATAACACAAATGTTGTTTAATGGCTTTTTTTCGGGGGGGGGGGGAGGAAGGGAGAGGGCATCAGAAGTGTCCACCATGAGAAGAGACTGGTGTTGACCCATACTGGATCTTCTATCTTGATCCACAACAGGCACACAACTGGCCCATCAGCTAAGCTGATGGCACCTGGTGAAATCGTATTTTAAAAAGGGCAAATCACCATATGGCAGTAAGTGGTGAGGAAAAAAGTGAGAAACTATCCTGCAGACATCAAAGCCACTGAAGATGGGGTGAGAGGAAGTGCTCCAGATGCTGGAGCAGAGATTTTCCTGCAATACATGGGGAGGAGCATGGTGGAACACGTTCTGAAGGACTAAAGCAGGAGAAAAGTGTGAAGAAAATGAGGAGGAGCAGAAAGCAACTGCTAAAGACTCACCATATTCCTTCATTCCCCTTGTCACTGCGCTACCAGGACTTGGGAATGAGGGTGTCAACAGTTTACGGGCTGGTTCGGCCCAGTTCTGCGACTAGCAGGGTAAAAGGATTTCACAAAATCCTTGCCTTTGGAGAAAGGAAACAAGACCCCAAAATAATTAAAAACAGTGGCAATGATCTGAGGAGAAACAAACTAATTTACTTAATTAGTACCAGAATGCAAGATAACACACTATAATACAATATAATTAAAATAGAAGCTAATAAATCAAATATAATGAGAGTGTCTGAAAGGTGGATAGGTCTCATCATAACGCTGAGGTGAGATGTGCAGTCTGTTTGAGAAGCAGGAAGGCGAAGAAGAGTCAACAAAGAAGAGCCGACAAAGAAGTGCACATCAGGTGACCTTGCCAGGGGTTATATCTCCTCTCTGATCGCAAAGCCTCTTGGAGAATGCAGTTCTTCTTCTCTTCCGGACAGGTGGCCGGAACTGGAACACTAGCAATTAACTCCCAGTGCAGTACATGATGTTATGATGTGGAATACTGAAAACCAAATATCACAAAACCATGACATTCCACCCCTTATTCCACATCACTACATCATGCTTAATATATACAAACAAATTGTAGTTACCAAACATTAAACACACGCACACACAAACCTATATATATACACATGGAATTACTGACTGCACTTTCCTACATCAAATTCCGTTGTGATGCACATTGAACATCCCCATTTTTTTGCATCATCCACCAAGTGGACCCTGGTCCTTGGACAAAAACAATTCCATGAAGAGGTTTGCCCTTCCCCGAAGCTGGAAAGACCCAAACTGCTTTTCCCAATGTGTTCTTTATATCCCTTTATCTCCCTTGGCAGTAAGTAGGGAGCTGGCAGGACCATTGTGATTGATCGATCCTTTAGTATTGACCAACCAGGTGGCTCAAATAGACTTGGACTGGAACACAAGAGTGAATTATTTCTAGCTCGGTGGGCCCATGAGACCTTAGGCCATCAAGGAAGAATGCAACTTAAAAATGGGCTAGGGACTGAGAGGTGGACTTAACTACGGATGCTATTGTACAGGTTATCCATGACTGTCCATCATGTGCCACAATTAAACAAGCCAAGAGGATGAAGCCTCTCTGGGGGGAAGAGCAATGGCAAAAGTATAAATATGGGGAGGCATGGCAGGTTGATTATATCACCTTGCCACGATCTCACAATGGTAGGCATTATGTGCTAACTATGGTAGAGGCAACCACTAGGTGGCTAAAACATATGCAGTACCCCGTGTTACTGCCCAAAACACCTTATTAGGTCTCGAGAAACAAGTCCCATGGCAACGTGGCACTCCAGAAAGAATTGAGTCAGATAATGAGACTCATTTCAAGAATTCTCTTGTAAAAACTTGGGCCAAAGATCACGGCATTGAGTGGATTTATCATATCCCCTACCATGCACCAACTTTCAGTAAAACTGAACACTACTGGGTTGTCATGGGTATCATGACTGAAGTAAACCATGATTTAAAACAAACAAACAAACAAACAAACAAACAAACAAATAAATAGAAATGTTTTAGACTTTTGTTTGCTTGCTTTTTTGTATTTCACCATTCTTTCTCAAATTTAATTGACAGTAAACAAAATTATATTTCCCCAGGATGAATATGTTTTACTGTGATGGTAATTGGTGACTGATCTCCCTTCTTTTTGCTTCAGTCAACTAGTTCCTTAATTTTATTTTGTCTATGTGTCATCCTGAGGAGAGGGAATGAGAAAAAACCTAGATGGCAACCTAGCAGCTAGTGAAGGTGAAGTCAACATGCAGAGGTAGTAAACAGCCCTCCTTTTCATGCTCCATAACAGTCAAAAAATATAAGGAGGTGTCAATGGTTTATGGGCTGGTTCGGCCCGGTTCCGTGACTAGATGGGAGGAGGGATCCACGGATCCGCGCCCCCGGAAAAGGAAAATAGGGGGCCCCGAAATAATTGAAAACAGAGGCAACAATCTGAGGTGAAACAAACTAACTTGCTAAATATGGTATCAGCAGAATATAAGGAGAGAGAGAGAGGGTGTGAAATTGAAGGTGGATCAGCCTCACCACAACGCTGAGATGAGAAGTGCAGTCCAGTTGAGCCGATGAAGAAGCACAGGCAGAGAAGCGCAGGCAGAGAAGCGCAAGCGAAGCAGCACAGGCAAGAAAGAGAACATCAGGTGACCTTGCCGGGAGTTATATCTCCTCACTGACCGCAAAGCCCCCTGGGGAAATGTAGCTCTTCTTCTCCTCCAGACAGGCACCCGGAACTTGAGCATCAGCAGTCAAACCCCCAGTGCATTACATGATGTTATGATGTGGAATACTGATAACCAAAAATCATGAAACCATGACATTCCACCCCTTATTCCACATCACTACATCATGCTTAATATATACAAACAAAATATAAACACGCGCACAAGGAATTACTGACCGCACTCCCTCAATATCAAGTTTCCTTGCGGTACACATTGAACATCCCCGTTTTCCTGCATCACCCACCAAGTGGACCCAGGTCCCTGGCAAAAACAGTTCCACGAAGAGGTTTGCCCTTCTCAGAGGCTGGAAGAACCCAAACTGCCTTTCCCAACATGTTCTTTACATGTACAACAGGGACTTTATCTCCCTCCATGGTATGTAGGGAGCTGGACTGGGTTGGACCATCACGATTGATAGATCCTCTGGTATTGACTAACCAGGTGGCTTCTGCCAAATGCTTCTCCCAGTGCTTAAATGTACCGCCTCCCATTGCTTTCAGTATAGTTTTTAACAACCCATTGTATAGTTCAATCTTACCTGAGGCTGGTGCATGGTAGGGAATATGGTAAATCCACTCAATACCATGACCTTTAGCCCAGGTATTTACAAGAGAATTTTTGAAATGAGTCCCATTATCTGACTCAATTCTTTCTGGCCACAGGACTTGTTTCTCAAGACCTAATATGGTATTTCTCAAGACCTAATATGGTATTTCAGGTGGTAGCATGGGGTACTGCATAGGTTTCAAGCCACCCAGTTGTTGCCTCCACCATGGTGATCACATAACGCTTACCACTGCGAGATCGTGGCAAGATGATATAATCAACCTGCCATGCCTCCCCATATTTGTACTTTTGCCATCGCTCTTCCTCCCAGAGAGGTTTCATTCTCCTGGCTTGTTTAATTGTGGCACACGTGTCACAGTCATGAATGATTTGCGCAATAGCATCCATACTTAAATCCACCCCTCGGTCTCTAGCCCACTTATATGTCGCATCTCTTCCTTGATGGCCTGAGGTCTCATGGGCCCATCGAGCTAGAAATAATTCACCCTTGTTCTGCTAGTCCAGGTCTATTTGAGCCACCTCAATTCTGGCAGCTCTGTCTACCTGATGGTTATTTTGCTGTTCTTCAGTAGCCCTACTCTTGGGCACATGGGCATCTACGTGACGCACCTTTATAACCATATTCTTTATTCGGGCAGCAATATCTTTCCACAGCTCAGCAGCCCAAATAGGTTTATCCTTTCTTTGCCAGTTGTTTTGCTCCCACTGATGTAGCCACCCCCATAGAGCATTTGCCACCATCCATGAGTCAGTGTAAAGATAAAGCTTTGGCCACCTCCCGTTCAGCAACATCCAAAGCCAGTTGGACAGCCTTTACCTCTGCAAATTGGCTCAATTCTCCTTTTCCTTCAGAGGCCTCTGCAACTTGTCGTGTGGGGCTCTATACAGCAGCTTTCCATCTGCGGTGTTTCCCCACAATACAACACGATCCATCTGTGAATAGGGCATATGTCTTCTCATTTTCTGGTAGTTCATTATATGGTGGGGCCTCTTTAGCACGTGATACCTCTTCTGCTGGCGGTGTTCCAAACTTTTTGCCTTCAGGCCAGTCCATGATCACCTCTAGGATCCCTGGACGGCTGAGATTCTTCATCCGTGCTCACTGCGTAATCAGTGCAATCCACTTACTCCAAGTGGCATCAGTAGCATGATGGATGGAGGGAACCTTTCCCTTGAACATCCAGTTCAGCACTGGCAGTCGAGGTGCCAGAAGGAGCTGTGTTTCTGTACCGATTACTTTGGAAGCAGCCCGAACTCCCTCATACGCGGCTAAGATCTCCTTCTCAGTTGGAGTGTAGCACTCTTCAGACCCTCTGTACGCCCAACTCCAAAATCCTAGGGATCCGCCTCGGGTCTCTCCTGAGGCTCTTTGCCACAAACTCCAAGTGGGACCTTTCTCTCCAGCAGCAGTGTAGAGGATGTTCTTTACGTCATGTCCCATCTGTACTGCCCTAGGGTGACGGCACGGGCTATCTCCTGCTTTATCTGCTCAAAAGCCTCCTGCTGCTCAGGGCCCCATGTAAAATCATTCTTCTTCCGTGTCACCTGATAAAGGGGGCTTACAATGAGGCTGTAGTTTGGAACATGCATTCTCCAAAAGCCCACTACGCCCAGGAACGATTGTGTCTCTTTCTTATTAGTGGGTGGAGACATGGCACTGATTTTGTTGATCACATCTGTCAGGATGTGACGACGGTCATCTTGCCACTTGATCCCTAGGAACTGAATTTCCTGGGCAGGTCCTTTCACTTTGCTTCGCTTAATAGCGAAACCAGCACGCAGAAGGATCTGGATTATTTGCTCTCCTTTCTCAAAAACTTCCTTTGCTGTGTTGCCCCACACGATGATGTCATCAATGTACTGTAAGTGTTCAGGAGCACTGTCCTGTTCCAGTGCGGCTTGGATCAACCCATGGCAAATGGTTGGGCTACGTTTCCACCCCTGGAGCAAATGATTCCAGGTGTGCTGAATGTTCTCCAGAAGAAAGCAAACTGTGGCCTAGATTCTTTGGCCAAAGGAATGGAGAAAAAGGCATTAGCAATGTCAGTGGTGGAGTACCATTTGGCTGCTTTTGACTCCAGTTCATACTGGAGTTCTAACATATCTGGCACAGCAGCACTCGATGGGGGTGTGACTTCATTCAGGCCATGGTAGTCCACCGGCAGCCTCCATTCTCCACTGGCTTTACGCACCGGCCATATGGGGCTGTTAAATGGTGAGTGAGTCTTGCTAATCACTCCCTGATTCTCTAGTTGGCGAATCAGCTTCTGAATGGGGAGCAAGGAATCCTTGTTGGTGTGGTACTGCCATCTGTGCACTGTTTTTACGGTTAACGAAAAATCATGAAACCATGACAGGAGGTTTTAGAAAAAGAACAGTACAACAAAGAAAAAAAAAACTACTATTGTATACATCTCTAGTGCACTACATCATGTGCAGAGGAGCGGTGTTTAAGAAATGTGGAAGTTTGGTTTTTAAGGACATAGTTTAATGCTGGACTTTATATTGCTAACTGATTTTTGAACTTGATAACATAAAAATATAAATATATGGAAATAGATATATAAATGATTCTGTGATTCTAAACAACAACTATATCAACAGCAACAATGGAAATGAACAAAGAAATAAAACCAAACAAATGAAACATCTATTACACAACAGAACTTTTATATAAGACACAAATATACAGGATAGGAATTATCAGCCTAGAAAAATATAGCTGAGGGAGATATGACAATTCTATAAAATCTTAAGGAAAACATGAATGTATTATTCACTGTCTTGTTCCAGCAAAAGAACAAGAATACACCAAAATAAAACAGACAGCAATTTAATAGTAAATTAAATGAAGTAGTTATTCATGAAAATAAGTATGCTAATTAGCTTAGTAAAGATATTTTTACATTCTTATGATCTCTATGTAGAAAAGTAAGCAGAGATAGGGAGTAATATTCTCTTTCAGGTAGTGAAAGAAATTGTGGAATTGCTGTTACACATTCTACCATAGTGATAAAGAGATCATCTCTAAGCATTCCAGTATTGGAATTGGAAATTTTTACTTGCCATACGTACAAATAAAAGAAAAGACGACTGAGAGGGGACCTGATCCAGGTTTATAAATATCTGAGGTGTGGCGGCCATAGCGATGAGGCCAGTCTCTTTTCAGTGGTATGTGGAGACAGGACAGGGGGAAACGGACATAAGCTACAGCATAGGAAGTTTTGCACGAATGTGCGTAAGAACTTCTTCACGGTGAGGGTGACAGAGCACTGGAACAGGCTGCCCAGGGAGGTTGTGGAGTCTCCTTCTCTGGAGATATTCAAGTCTTGCCTGGATGCCTATCTGTGCGACCTGGTGTAGGGAACCTGCTTTGGCAGGGGGGTTGGTCTCAATGATCTCTAGAGGTCCCTTCCAACCCCTACAATTCTGTGATTCTGTGATTCTGTGTGAAAGTAACAGTGAGTTTATTTTCTTCAAAGTATAGTAAGAATGACAAAAGGATCTCTGAAAAAAAATTTACTGACATGGATTAATTTGGAAAAACCAGGGAGAAATGTGGAAATAATTTGTTCTAATAAGTGTAGTAATCTCATCTATTTGACTATCAGCAAACAAAAATGACAAGTCCTCCTGTTCTCTTTTTCTGTTTTATTTTGCAAGAACACACGCAAACACACAAATCTGTACAACTTCCCATTTTGGAAAGAGTTAGACTGTTCAGCTAAACTGTCTGCTGTAAATCATAGACAACTAACTGTGAAATGGGTAATGTTAGGCAACTTTAATAATTTGTACTGTGATAAACTGGCACAGTACGAAGTATGCATGTATGTGTTAAGTGTCAAGTATGTTTATGTATGATATCATTAGAGTGAAATATTATAACACCATATCTTAACACCTACACATCTTTTTTTTTTTTTTTTTTTTTTTTTTTTTTTATCTAAAATATGTTGAAATTAAATGTTGCACTTTTTCTGCCTCTGCTGTTCAGGAAAAGGAGGGGCGGGTATCTAGACTCTCCAATACTCTGCATGGACAAAAGCATAACTAGAAGAAAATTCTACTCCAAGTGAAACTTCATGAAATAAAATTAGGCTTTTTGACCTTCTAATTTTTACTGCTGTTTATTGTGTTTTAAAATATGCAAATTTCTGAAGTAACTTTCATTAATGTGAGTGTTCCTTATCTACCAATAAAACACTTAAATTGTTACCCATCACCTTTATAACTCTCTGTATATACAACTTTATATATATATATATATATACACAGCAAAGATTGTAAGAGATAATTAATAAAAGTCGCAACAAGTTCTTAAATAATTAATTCAGTCTCTCTCTCTTTTCCTGAATTTTCTCCACAAATATATTTTAAGTTTTTTGCTCATACATAATATTATAGATGTGTTTTTCTTTGGTAGTCTTCATATCTCAAAACCTAAGAATTATGCAAAATTTTGCTTTGAATTATGTTTGTTCTGTTCTCCTATAAGTTTTTGAACTCACAGAAAGAGAATATTCTATGCATTTGCTGACCATATGTAGCTTACTCATGTCTGCATCCTTCCATTCTGATCTTGAAAGCTTTCTATCTTCATTAATAATATATTATAAAAATGATTGCTCTTTCCTCTGATGTTATAAGAAACACACCTTTGATTGCCTCTCAAACCAAACATGTAAGAAAGACTGTTGATGGCATTCTGCATCCAAACTAATAAATTTTTTCTTCTAAAACATTAGTCAAATCTGATAAGGAAAAGATTCTCTCTTGCCTAAGACAAAGCTTACTATCATTTTGAGAGAATCAACATTTTTATTTACATTTTCCCTAACATTTTGCACACTCAGAAATTTAACAAAATAAAAACTGATTTTATTGCGAGGCTGACATCTATGTTTTTTCTTCCCATTTTGTCCCACTTTATATTACTAAATACAAAAGGCCAAGACAAAGTTTACATTGCTTAGAACTAGACCCTTCTACATGTTACTAATGTTTGATCTCATTTGTAGTGCACCAAGAGCCCAAATACGGAATTATTCTGCTTTGCATATTCTTTTCTGTTTACTGAGTATGAAATAAAGTAAAATGTGTGTTGCAGTCCACCAATCTGAAATGGAAATTATGCACTGTGTGCTCTGAGATGAGGTACAGAGTAAAGTGGAAGTGTTCAGGAGTGCAAAGTTCAATGAAATAATGCTAATAAAAGGAAGGAAGCCAAATCTGAAATTTTAACTTTGCAGAAAGGTTCTTGGAGTGAATCACTTTTCGAACTACACCAATATTAAGAATAAAAACAGTTATAGTGTTGTAACAGCAAAGCATTTTAAATACTTGCTTTTCCTCCAAAATTCTTACCTCTTGGATTCCTCCAGTATAAGCAGCAGTCATTACCTCAGCACTTAAATGCTATTAAGCAACTCAAGCTCTCTGATTCGCCAGTAAGACAGATTTTCCGTACCTCTGATATCACAAATACCTACTCTTTACATCAACTCTACTTTCAATTAATCTCCACCACAGACGACCTCATTATATCATATTTCAAGCAACTCTGCACAACTTGTATAACGTCTTCCTTCCTCTTTTTGAAGTGCTTATTTTTCATATTTGTTTGTTTGCTTTCCTGTGACTGTATCATTTGGAAATATCAAAGTTCCTTTAAGTGCAGAATATATTCAAATCCTTTCTTATGTCATTTTTTTATTATTATTATTTGCAGGTGTTGACCTTGAATTTTGCATTGTTGAATTTCTTACTACCTCAATTATTTTAAACTTCAGTACCATTAATTTTTTTTTTTCCATATTTTATTCAGCCTTCCTTTTTTATTGACAAATTCTTTCTATGACTTTGTGTCATCAGCATTTTTCATCAGTACATTTCTACTTTCTGTGCCAAGATCATTAATGGAAATGCTAAGACTTAGACTTGAAGCGTATAATTCAGTTTTATGAAGTAGAATCCAACTCCTTTATTGAGTTAACTACAATAGGATAATCTCTGAAGAAGAGACTACTTGTGTTTGTATACTCCAAATATACTGAAGAATAGCATATAAAAATCCATAAACATTTTCAAGGCAATACACAAAGAAAGAATGGAATATACTCATTATTTACAGGTGATGAAAGAAAAAAATGTTTTGAAAATGACAAAGAAAGCATTTATTCTTAATAAAATTTATCAATAATAGAATTGAAGAAATTGTACATCTAAAAAAAAAAAAAAAAAAAAAAAAGCTACATCATCACCAGTTGGTGAATGTAAAATAATAAACCATCTTCAAGAAAATGATAATTCTGCAGCAAAATATTAACTAATGAAAGCTCTTGGAGTTCATCACAGCAGTAAAAGTCCAAAGCATAACATTGCACTAGCTGCACTCAAAGTGTCAATTAATGTCAGTTGGTGAAATTTAATACTTTTGCTTCATACACACTTCTATGTCAGATGCCATTTTGTCAGATTATCCATCTACTGACGTCTGTTGCACACCAAAGAAATTGAATGAAATGTTGTTGGGAGGTTTCAACCTCTATTGCCATACCACCAATATCTGACTCTGGTGTCATGGATCAATAAAATTGGAAGCATTATTTTTGGAGCAGCTTCTGTATCACTGGGGGGGGGGGGGGGGGGAAACCTGGCCGAGTGAGAAATTGATAAAAAGTAGACCTTGTAACAGAGAATGTCTTCCTAGACTTGACCCCAATTTAAGGCAGGTTAAGCTAACTGTTGCAGTTTTGAAGATCATAAGCAGGAGAAAATACAGATGAGGGTTGTTTGTGAAAAAAATGATGGAGCCTTTGGATGATTATTAGAAACTGGCTCTTCAAACCACATATGCGCTTAAAAAATGAATAGTATAATGAAAAAAAAAAATCAGAAAAGAACAGTCTGACCTAGTATAATCTAGAAACCACACTAGCTCCCCAAAAAGACTACCTTAAGGTACCTTAAAAGGTCTATTCCAATACTGCAAATTTATATGAAATGTCACAGGCAACATTTTACATCAGCCCATTTATGCTCTGTAGCGGTATGCTAAGCCAGAATTTGTTTGTTTGTTTGTTTGTTTGTTTTCTTACTTACTTACCTATTTAATTCATTTATTTATTTATTTTGCCTGTATATACACTGCTGTCACAGTTTCCTTAAAGAATCAGTTATTGATGTATTGAATAAATGGGAAGTGTTTCCAGCTATCCTGATTGATGTTAGACATCAGCTAGTGAGCAACAAATGAAAAGCTTACATTACATTTGAAGGTCTGCATTTCCCTACTGAATTCTTCACTTTCAAATATGTTGCAAAATGTTTATGTGAAGTTACTTTAAAAGGACTAGATGATTTTGCAACATTTTGTTTTGTAGGATGTGAATCTAGCTCTAACTCATAACTGAAGTTGCAATTTGTGTTCTATTGGATTAAATTCACAGATTATCTTCCATGTTCTATCCCGCTTTGTGTTTTCTTCCTTTTGCTCTAATGCACAGCTTATATACTATCTCTGCTTCTGAATGTATAGCTGCTTCCCCTCCAATGTGTGGACATTTTTAATATACTCTTTACTATTTACCAGTACTCCAGTTGATCCTTCTAGAGAATACAATTTCCTAAATTCACACTATGTGAAATAAGATGACGCAAGTTTGTTCAGAGGGGAAGATGGAAATATTCAGAACATGTTTCTATTAATAGTCTTCCGAAGAAATCAATATTTCTCTGCTAAAAGTAGAGTTTGCTGAGGGAAATTTTATCTTTAAGTCATCAAAGCCAGACTCTAAGAAATTCTCACAATTTCTATATTTGAACCCCAGTATTGTTTGGAAATCATTTTAATGTTGACAGCACACAGGTTCTGCTTCTTTTCATGTTTATTTGTATTCAGAAATAGCATATATATATAGAAGTTGGGAATAATATATACAATGTCTACAGGGTAACTTACATTTATAAGCCCATACATATACACAGATGTGGTGAACATATAGTCCCATTATTACATACGTACTAATGTGACTTTAAAAAATAACATAATGTATGTCTGAGTCATTTAAATATAGGTACAAATCACAATTACTTCTATATCACCGTGGTCTTTTATTTTAGCTTGTTTAACTTACTGAAGCTTTGGGATTCTGTGTGATTTTTTGATAGATGCTGAATTAAATATTACAGCAAGTAGCATTGTACAACAGTGACAACACTGTTCCCAATATGACCTTTGAATGCCAATGAATGACATTTAATTTCCATGTATTATTCAAAACCTGCTTGTTCCCACAAAATATTTTTCTCTACTTCAAAGATAAAGAGAAAAGGCTGTTTACCTCTTGCTGAATTTTTGCAAGATACATCAAAAAAGGTAACAGAAAAATTAAAGCAAAATCAGTCCAGAGCAAGAAAGAAAATATAGTTGCTACTTTTTGAATGCTATCTGCATTCATGAATAATTAGTTAAGATTGATGAAATTTAATGACTATTATAGTACTGTTTCTATTTGAGAATGATAGGGGTGTTTTTTTTTCTTTTCAGCTGGAAACAAGAGAGATCAACAAGAAATCTCTAAGGTGATTCAGAATGAGGCATTCTAAACTGTCCTTACATAATTGACTTCATTTTAAAAAAAAAAAAAAAAAAAAAAGCGGATGATTCTCTATAATCAATTGTATTTGCTTCATAATTCATACGATATTTATGCAGAGTAAATCATATTCACAGCTATGCTGTTTATAAATACAACTACAATATGTTGCAATAACAAATCCTTGTCTGCATAAAATATAGGAGGAGATTTTGAAGAGGTTAAATTCACTGATTACTTCATTCTAAGCTCTCAAAAGATAGATTGATGATTGCAGAACATTAAACAGTGTTACATAGGATCATTGTGCATAGTCATGAGTTCATAAAGGTATATACTGGCTTTATTGCATGTTATGTTATAATGAGAATATGCATAATGCCTTTTCAGTTACTGCCCATGTATATATTTTCTCATTCCTCAACTGCAATCATAAGAAAATCTACCTGCTTTTTTTTTTTTTTTTAGTTATGATGGAAGTCTCATGAGCAGATCAATTTGCTTCTTAGAATCACAGTATAATTTAAGTTAGAATTTAAGTTAGAAATACTTCTAGAAATCTCATCACCCAATCCCATTCTTAAAGCCAACACATAAAATGTTATTCAGGACCTCGTACAGTAGAGTTCCAAGCACCTGCAAGAGCTAAGCTTCTACAGCAGTAGTGTGCAACATGGGAATTTTTAAACATAATTCTTGGAAAGGCAAATGTGACCACATCTAAATACACTCACACACACACACACACACACACACACACACACAAAAAAAAAAAAAAAAAGACTACAACAGTAGCAGTTGATGTGTTAAAATATTATTTTAACAACTCTGGTATAGAAAATACAAAAATATATCAAATTGTTTTTTGGGGTTTTGTTTTGTTTTCTAACTATTGTTACAATTATTTATGTAACATCAATGATACTATAAAAGTAAATGGCTGTTGTTTTTTTTTTTTTTTGCTTTTCTTTTTAATTCCAGCATAAATTGAATGTTGTTGTGGTTTTTGTTTTTGTTTTTGTTTTGTCCTTTTTTGTTGTTGTTTTAATAGAAATATATTTAAAAAAAAAAAGTTTTATTACCTATGTACCTTAACTATATTATATAATTAATTGTTATTTGTTACATGTTTTATGTGTGTCCCAATACAATTCCTCTTCAGTCAGTGCAGCCTAGGCAAGCCAGAATATTGGACATCTGTGGTATATACATCCTCTCTGGTCAAACCATTCCAATGTCTAAACATTTTATCATATCATCTTGTCATCCCAGTTTTGCAGACTGTTTTGATCCCTTTGAATAACAGAGTTTTGCCCATTAAAGCACTGAATCACTTTTAACATTTTGGAATGCTCGGATCATCTTTTTTTCTCTGCCTCTTGTATTGGGTAAGGACACAGAAACAAACCAAAGAATTGTACCTTTAAATATTTGGATTCATGGCTGGCGCCATTGCCAGAACTTCATTTTTTGTTTGTTTGTTGTTTTTTGTTTGTTTGTTTGTTTTTACAACAAATTAGCCTACACTGTACTCTGATTGTGGTCACTGAATGAGGTTTGCCTTTCTCAAAAGGGGAGAGAGGTCCTTGGGGAAAAGTAGCGGGGCTCATTGGGAGGGCTTTAAACTAGATGTGAAGGGGGCTGGGGAGGATAGAGTGTCTTCCCATGATAAGTAGTGGAAAGACACAACTATACTAGAAAGACAGGGTGCTGGCAGGGGTCTTGAATGACCCACTGCCTTGAGAGGTGCTGGTAGCTCTGCAACACACACAAAACTCTGTGATGAGGCAGTGATTGTTGGGGCAACAGGAGAAGGCAGTGGGAAAAAATCAAGGGAAATACATAGAAGAAACTAGGGAGTTATCTTTTAATGAAGTGACAAGATGAGCTGCCAGCTCAAGTGTTGCCTTCCGCCTCGCTTACAGGCCCACCGCCCAGCCTTCTAGGCCCCGCGCACGACCCGGGCCATCCTCCCATTAACCACACCAATATGATGTGAGGTAGAATGGCGTTTATTGGCAGTGTGTCCCTTGCTTATATAGATTTTGTGTCCCCGCCTGCAAGCTGCATAATCATTGGGTAATTGTTCATTTGACATCTTTTGCCACATATTATCAAGCACGAGGCATAGGGAGGGATCCTACCACGTGACACCCGACATGGTGCATATCGCCTAATACAACACTGAAGTGCCTCTACAACAATGCACGCACCTTGGGAAAAAAGCATGAGGAGCTGGAAGCTACTGTGCTACTTGAAATCCATGATATAGTTGTCATCATCAAAACCTGATGGGATGATTCCCTTGACTGGAGTGTGGCTATAAATAGCTACAAACTGTTCAGAAGGGACAGGCGAGGAAGGAGGGATTTGAGGTTCAAGACCACCTAAAGAACCTGAAGGTGCACAAATCCATGGGACCTGATGAAATCCATCCACAGGTTCTGTGGGAACTGGTGGATGAAGTTGCCCAGCCACTATCCATCATACTTGAAATGTCATGGCAGTCTGGTGCAGTTCCCAATGACTGAAAAAGAGGAAACATAACCTCCATTTTCAAGAGGGGAAAAATAAGAATTAGAGAACTGCAGGCCAGACAGTCTCACCTCTGTGCCTTGCAAGATCATGAAGCAGATCCTCCTGCAGGCCCCACTAAGACATGTGGAAAATAAAGCTGAGGTAACTGGTGGTAAAAAACACAGCTTCACCAAGGGCAAATCATGCCTGACAAACTTGGTGGCCTTTCATGATAGAGTTGCAGAATCAATGAAGGAAGAACAACTGATGTCATCTACTCGGACTTGTGCAAAGCATTTGACACTGTGCATGACATTCTGCTCACCAAACAGGAGAAAAATAGATCTGATGAATGGACCTCTTTCTGGATAAGGAATTGGCTGGATGGTTGCACTCAGAGAGTGACGGTCAATTGCTCATTGCCAAGTGAAGACCATTGATGAGTGTTATTCCTCTGGGATTGCTGCTGGGACTGATGTTATTTAACATTTTTGTAGCCAATGAGGATGGTGGGATTGAGTGCACCTTCAGAAACATTGCAGACAACACCAAACTGAGTGGTGCAAGTTGACACCCTAGAGGGAAGGAATACTGAATAGATCAGGACAGTCTTGAGAAGTGGGCCCAAGCCAGCCTCATGAAATTCAACAAGGCCAAGCACAAAGTCCTGCTCCTGGGTCAGGGCACTCTCAAGCACAAATACAGTTTGGGCAGAGAATGGCTTAAGAGCATCCCTGAAGAGAAGGATTTGAGAATGTTGGCTAATGAAAGACTCAACGTGATCCAGCAATGTGTTCTTGTAACCCAGAAGGCCAACTATATTCTAGGCTGTATCAAGAGAAATGCGACTGGCAGGTTGAGGGAGGTGATTCTGCCCCTTTGCTTTGCTCTTGTAACACCCCATTTGTAGTACTGCATCTAGTTCAAGGGCTCCCCAACAGAAGAAGGACATTGAGCTGTTGGAGAGGGCCCAGACAAGGGCCATAAAGATGATTAAAGGCCTGAAGCACGTATCCTACAAGGAAAGGCTGAAAGAGCTGGGGATCTTCAGCCTGGAGAAAAGAAGACTCCAGGGGGACCTTATAGCAGCCTTCCAGGACCCGAAAGGAGCCTACAGGACGGATGGGGAGGAACATTTTATAGGGCCATGTAGTGGCAGAACAAAGAGAAATGGTTTTAAACTGGAAGAGGGTAGATTTAGACTAGATATTAAGAAGAAATTCTTCACTGTGAGAGTGGAACAGGTAGCCCAGCAAAGTTGTATATGCCCACTCTCTGGAAGCATTCAAGGCCAGGCTGTATGTGACCTAGAGCAACCTGGTCTAGAGGGAGGTGTCCCTGTCTCTAGCAAGGGGCTTGCAACCAGGTGATCTAGAGGTCCCATCCAACCAAAACCATTCTATGATTCTATGATTTTATGATTCTATGATTCTATGACTCTATGATTTATTATGTTCAGTAAGTCATGATGACTGTGATCAACCAGCCTGGACCTTAAACACCAAGACATTTTCTAGGATGTAGGATTTTCCAGCCACAGCAAAAGATTTTAAGTGTTTGTTACCAGAAAAGTGGATGTTCAGAAAAGCTTTTTAAATTCTATTTTTTATTGCTGTTCTAATTTTCTGCATGTAAAATATACAGGTCTGAATTTTTGGTTAATTTGGTTTGACATGATTTGTTCCTCTGCTTCATTTTTCTTCTCATGAGAACTGGCTTTGTAAACCCAGTAAATTTAATTTCCCAAGTTACTCTTTGACTTGTGCACTGTTAACATGAAATCTTTATTGAGGAGTATCTTTAACCTTTACCATACAGAAATACGTATTAAACAAAAAAAAAATCTGTTCATGTATTAAGTATGGAAAGAAATAGAGCTATTTTTTTGTGAGATCATCTCAGAATACATCTTGGCACTTCTTTATTCTTGTAACACATTATCTTTTCACATCATAATCTCGAAGAATTATTTCTACTTTTCTCTTTTATAATAATGGACACCTCTTCTCATTCTTGCTAACTATATGATTCAAAATCTTCAGAATATCATTACACATAATTACAAATATTACTGTCAAGGCAAGTGTATTTGTGAGTAGAACAAAAACTTCTCTCATTAAATTCTAATAGCTTCAGTCCATGTTGCTAGAGTCCAAAAACCAAAGTACTGCGATGGTGGTAATTGTGCTGGTAGTATAAATAAATTAAAGTTGAAGAAATACAGACTGCATATCTGAAATGGTAATGATACTCTTTGAGTCCAAACAGCCATCAAAACAGTGATTTTTGCTGAAATACATCGTAACTTCTGATAATCAAGTTGCAGAGAAATTGAATTTCCAACACTCTTAGCTAATCAATGATCTAAAAGTAAAAAAACTGTCCTGCAAATATATATTGATGTATTTTCGCAGTAGTTGCTAAAGATTTGAACACACAGTCCACCCTGGAAGATTTTCTGTGGTTCGTTACAACAGTTGGATCATCCTTTCACTTAAGTTGTGCAGACTCCTCAGTATACCACAGAGTGACTATAAAATGAAGCACAGAGAAAACCTTGAAGTCAGAGGTACCTTCTTTATTAATTTACTCTTAAGATTTTCTAGTTGCTTTCATTTCTCCCCACAAAACAGTTCAGCTTTCATCACATTTGTTGCTTACAGTTCTGTAGGACTCTTATCTGGATGCCTACCAATGCTATGTTAGAATTCTTTGTTTACTGCATGGTCTATGATATTTCATATAAACATATACCTGGTCACGAGTTCAAAAATGAATAACATTTAATACAACTGAATTATTATCTATGATTAGAATTCTCATATCACATCAAAGTTATAATTTTTCTGTCACAGCAATTTTCTATCACATGCCAATTTGAAGCTTAGAGTTTGTTTGCAAATACAAAATAAATAAATAAATAAAAATAAAAAATAAAAACACCCCACACATACCAGACTTAGAGAAGATACAGATAACTCAGCTCTACTGTGACCCACAGCTCTGCCCTAGTTACCAGTGCAGAGCCTCACTCTCATCTTACTTACACTGATTTCCCCTGCAGTATTTGATTTTGTGAACGCATATAGCAACCATAAAGGATTGTCAGAAGATCCCACTCATACCAGTAGCTGATGTTAGGATTTCATTTGCTTCCGAAGTTGGCATCCAGTTCACTAATGCAACTGATGTTCTAGACTCAAAGTCTATAGGATCCTTTCAGATCCAGAGGCATATGGACCTTCAAACTACTGACACTAGGATTCTGCTCAGCCTAGTAGCTGACACCACAGTCTGCAGAGCCCGCTCCAGTAGCTGGTATTTATTGTGCAGAATTTAGGAGAAAAAAAGAAAACCTGATTAAGAAACATGAGGCAATGTATAATTTAATTACTTGTAATTAAATTATTTATCATTATTTATACATATAAATATTGTAATCATTATTTATCATAATAGACATACTGGTTCATAGATTAACAGGGAAGACTAAAAACATGTATTTCTCAACAGTAAAACATCTCACGGTCTGGAAAGCTCGAAGGATATCCGCAAGTGTATAAAGTTGCATTTAGTTTCTATTATACAGTATTCTGAGTTGAGCCGCTCCATTTAAAAACTTGTTGATTCCATATAATTTTTCTTTTAACATTACGTCAGGAAATAAAAAAAAAAAACACCTGTGCAGCATCTGAGGCATGGACTCATTTATTGCAGGTTCTAACATCCCTGTATACATTCACATGTTTTCTCTTGTAACTTTCCCATGAATCACAAGTGTTCCTAGCCACTCACTCTTCCTCCAGTTAGGATCATTATCATGCAGGCATCATGCAGTTTACTTTTGTTTTTCTTTCCTGGAGCCTTCCTTGGTTCTCAGCATTCCTTTCTCATACCATTTATCTTGCTCCACAGATTCTGCTCTGAATATTCTTTCTCGAATCCCAACACACCTGTAACAGAACTGTCTCAAAGTACATACTTACTTATTAATAAAGGATCAAGAATCATTAGGTTTTATTTCTATTTACCTATAGCTTCTTAGATGAGAAAGAATTGAAAAATATTAAAGAAATATCAAATAATAAAATTTCATCAGTGTATTTCTTTTAACCTGATGATTCCTATCCCTAATACTGTGGAAAGAGTTTGTAATGCTCTTTTATTCTCCTGATGACCATCCTATCAGTGCACAATGGAAGACTCTTTTCCTTCTTGGTGTTATCACTCCATCACCAGTATTTGAAAAAAACATCCTGGTACTAGCCAGATATCTGCACTTTGTTATAATATTAAAAACTTCATAGAAAGATATAGCAAACCAGTTGTATCAAATATTTGCTGCCTATGAAGACTAAACCCTTCCTGTCATAGTGAAATGTATACATCAGTTAGCAGAAACCAGAAAGTAAGAAACCATTTAAGATAATAATCTAATTGAGGTGCATAAAATATCTATACCTGTGCCCATGTAGGTTATTACTGCTATTTCATACAGTCATAGATTGGCTTGAGTTGGAAGTGACCTCGAAGACCTACTTCTAACCGTTCGGTCATTGGCAGCATTGTCAACCACTAGATCAAGCAGTACATCAGATGGCCCAGGATCTCATCCAGCCAGGCCTTGATAATCTCCTGGAATGGGTATCCACAGTTTCTTTAGGCAGCCTGTTTCAGTACTTCATCATCCTCTTACTAAAAAGCTTCCCTCTGACATCTAATCTAAACTTTCTCTCCTTTAGACTAAAACAATTTCTCCTTATCCTATCACTATCTACCTGTGGGGGAAAACAAAAAACAAAAAAACAGGAGAGGTGCTTCATTCCTCTGATCATTTCTGTGGCCATCCTCTGGACCCTCTCCAAAATCTCCACATCTTTCTTTGTTGGGGGCTCCAGACATGGATGTAGTACTCCAGATGGGACTTCATGAGAGCAGAATAGAGAAGGACAAACACCTCCCTCACCCTGCTTACCACTCCTCTGCTGATGCAGCCCAGGATACTGTTGGCATTCTGGGCTGCAAGTGCACACTGTTGACCCATGTTAAGTCTTTCATCTATAAGTACTCCTAACTCTTTCTCAGTGAGGCTTCTCACAAGTTCTTCTTCCAGTCTTCATACATACCTGGAATTGTCATGACCCAAGCCCAACACCTTGCACTTGACTTTTTTGAACCTAATTTGGTTTACATGGAACCACCTTTTGAGTTTATCAAAGTTCCTCTGGATGGCATTTCTTCTTTCTGCTGAATCAACTGCACCACTCAGCTCAATATTATCTGAAAATTTGCTGAGGATGCACTCAATCTCATCATCTATGTCACTGATGAAAATGTTGAAGTGTACTCGTCTCAAGACAGACCCTTGAGAGACACCATTCATCAGGCCTCCACCTGGATGTAGAGGCATTGACCACAACCCTCTAGCTGCTACCTTCCAGCCAATTCCTTATCTACTGAATAGTCCACCCTTCAAATCTGTATCTCTCTTATTTAGAGATTAGGGATTCAGCACCATTTCAAAGATCTTGCAGAATTCCAGATAGTTGATATCAGTTGCCTTCCCTTTGTCTACCCATGCTGTCATTCCATCACAGAAGGCCACTGGATCAGTTACACAAGATCTGCCCTTGGTGAAGCCATGTTGACTATCTCAGATCACCTGCTTGTTACTCGCATGCCTTAAAATGCATTTGAGGGGGATCTGTTCCATGATCTTCCCAGGCACAGAAGTGAGAATCACTGGCCGGTAGTTCCCTAGGTCTTCATTTCTCCCTTTCTTAAAAATATAAGTGATGTTTCCCTTTTTCCAGTCACCGGAGACTTTGCCTGACAACTGAGACTTTTCAGATATGAAGGAAAGAGCCTCAGCAAACACCTCACCGGCTCCGTCAGGACCATGGGATGCATATTGACCAGCCATATGGACTTATATACATTCAATCTCACAAGGCAGACTCAGACTTGCTCCGCTGTTACACTTGGGAGAATTTTGCTCTTCTAGCTCCCATCTAGAGTTTCAAGGATGTGAGAGACATGAGGATCCTGGCTGACTGTGAAGATTGAGGCAAAGAACTCAGTAAGTATCTCAGTTTTCTTCTTGTTTGCTGTAGCCAATTCTCCTTTCTTGTTTCTATCAGATGGAGTACATACTCTCTGGCCTGTCTTTTCTGACCAATGAAATAGAGGAGATTGAGTCCTTTCTTGTCATTTTTAACATCTCCCACAAAGTTCAATTTGATCTTCACCTTGGCTTTCGTAATCCTGCCTTTGCGTGTCCAGACAGCATTTTTGTATTATTCCTGGGTAACATGTTCTTGTTTCCTCTGCCTGTATATGCCTTTCTTATCCCACAGTTTGACCAGCAGGTCTTTGCTGAGTCATACTGGTTTCCTGCCTCCTCTGTTTGTTTTCTTATAGTGGGATGCAGAGAGTTCTTGCACTCTCAGAGAGACTCCTTAAACAGTTGCCAGCTTTTCTTCGCTGCTTTGTCTCTAAAGGAAGCTTCCCATGGGATTTTACCCAGTAAATCCCTTAAATAGCCTAAAGTTTGCTTTCCTGAAGTTGTGTCCTGACTTTGCCTTTTGCCAGGCTCATTCTCCTCAAAATCACGAACTCTATAGCCACCACAAATCCAGCACAAACCCAGGGCCTGCTTCATTAGAATATACTTTATTTTGAATTAATGCAGTTGAAATTCTGTATTTGCAACATTTAAAGATTTCCTGTTTGGGAAATAATAATGCTTTGTATAAAAGTCCCTCCACTAGGGGCCGCACAGAGACTGTTTAAATATTACTTGTTAAATTGGAATTAGAGAGTAAAAGTACAATCAAAACCCAACATATTGCTTTGCTCTATGATGAACAGTTTAAACTCCTAGAAAAGAGTCGTTGCTGGGTTTTGTAGCTGCCGTTGCTTTGCTTATCTATATATTTTTTTTTCATTGTAAAATGTAAGTAATATTCACATTTTTTTCTTTTTAAATTGCATGGCCTTGACTCATTATGGATTAAAAAAAATGTCTTGTACATACTGCATTATTATAAATTTTACTGCACAAAAGAAGTACTCTTCTCAGACTTTTTTTCTCATTAAGTTCAGAGGAATCACAAGACTCCAGGTTTTGATGTGTTCCCAGACTAGGAACTCCTTTTTGATGCTTCCTGAGGTGTTCTTGGAAGTTCTGCTGAGTAAATAACAGGGAAGCAGTAATTACACCATCCTTATTTCAAAGGAGGGTGGATAGAAATAAACTCTGGGAGCCTTGATTGGGTCCTTGACCCCTTGCCCCACTTACTGCAGAAATCTTGTTCCACAAGGTGCCAACCCTTCTTGGGACAACCACCACTCCAGTAGAGAGGGGAACTGAAGCCACTGGCCGGGGGGGTTCCAGGAACATGAGTAGGAACAATGGATACCAGAGAGGCAGAGATGGTTTTCTTTGCAAATTACTTTTAGAAACATAAATAGGGAGCATATATCTGTTAAATGTACCCTTGCAGCTCAGAAAGCAAGTGGTTTCCTGGGCTCCATCAGAAGAAGGGTGGCCAGCAGGGACAGGGAGGTGATTGTCCTTCTCTATTCTGCCCTTGTGAGGCTCCATCTGGAGTACTGCATCCAGGTCTGGGGCCCCCAGTACAAGAAAGGCAGAGTTGTTGGAGAGGGTACAGAGGAGGGCCACAAAGATTATCAGAGTGTTGAAGTACCTCTCCTATGAAGACAGGCTGAGGGAGTTGGGCTTGTTCAGCCTGCAGAAAAAAAAGGCTGCAGGGTGACCTCACTGCAGCCTTCCAGTACCTAAAAGGAGCCAGGAGGAGAGTCAACTCTTTCAAAGGGTAAATAATGGCAGGACAAGGGGAAGTGCATTTAAGCTGGGGCAGGGAAGATTTAGGTTGGATATCAGAGGGATGTTATTTACCAAGAGAGTGGTGAGGTGCTGGAACAGGCTGCCCAGCTGTGGATGCCCCACCCGTGGAGGTGTCCAAGGCCAGGTTGGATGGGGCCGTAGGCAGCCTGGTCTGGTTTTGGATATGGAGGTTAGTGGCCCTGTCTGCGGTAGGAGGGTTGGATCTTGATGATCCTTGAGGTCCCTTCCAACCCCTTGGATCCCTTAAGCTTACCCCCTTCCCTGTTTTCCTAATGGCTGGGTACTCCATGTACACAATCTTAAGAAAGTTTTACATTTGTTAATTACATTCTGACACTTGTTAATTCATAGTCTATCTTGTTGCCAGCCCATCGCTAACCTGATGTTTCCAAGATGAGTCAGTACTTTTCTTATCATATTGATGTGGTGATTCTCTCCAAGTCCTCTCCCATTCTGTCCAAAGAACACTTTCTTTGTTAAACAGAGCACGAGGGGGTGCCAAGTCTTCCTGATGCTTCTTCAGGTAGGCATATTTTTATCTCATGCAATGTGTACGAGCATGAAATGCTAGCTATGCGTGTATATTATTCAAGTCTTTCTTCTTAAATTTTCTATCTCTTAGGTCTTATCTGTCCAGCACCAAAAATTACTATTCTTACAACATAACAAGCCTATTATCCTTGTCAAGGGTTTTTGACTTGTTAAAGTCATTGCAATGAGATTTCTAACTTTTCTTCAACTCAAGACTCAGAGGTATTCCAGATGGCTGGACAGATAAGAGCTCCAGTCTTCATACCTATAAATTAAGACCATCTTATGCAGGGGAAAAAAAAAAAAAAAATCAATTCCCACTACACTTAAAGAGATTATAACTGTATTCTTAGGGACCAGGAAGTTTCTTTCAGTTCATTTGCTATTGAATTTCTAAGCAGCTTTTGATCCGCATGCATGAAACTGTTGAGTGGCTTAGAAGTTCTTCATGCTTTTTTTTATTTATTTATTATTTTTTATTTGTTTGTTAATAGTCTACAGGGAATCCCAGAGATCCAAGCAGAAGTATTGATTGTGGTCCCTTGACTCTCTGAAAGTAATTGTTTTTATTTCTTCTTATGTAAATTTTGTCATTCTGCAAAATCAAGGGAAACAAAAGAGCTGTTCCTCATTTTCCTTTGAGTAAAATATTTAAAAGCCCTTGAGAGAAATGGTAGCATTTTGAGTTAAGAGAAACATTGTTATTATTGTTATTAACTGTTAAAACAAATGTTACTGACAGTGCTACTGCCAAGTTGATGAAGTATTGAATACTGTCTGAATAGCCAGGCCGAAAGGATGGTGATCAGTGGCACAAAATATAATTGGAGGCCAGTAACAAACAGAGTGCCCCAGGGGTAAACAAGTGTTCAGTCCTGTTCAACATTTTTACTAATGATCCAGATGATGGGTCAGAGCAAGTCTGAAGATGATACAGAGCTGAGGAGGGTGATAGATAAGACAAAGGATTGTGCAGATATTCAGAGGGACTTTGACAGGATAGAGAGATGGTTTAAGAGACTATTTCTGACAGATGGACAAGTAAGTCCTAGACAGTCTGCACCTGTTTCAAATCTTGCTGTTGGACAACTTCAACAGGGCAAGTTCAAGAAATCTTTTGTCTGAAGACTTCCAGGCCAGGGACAATGAGAAATAAGTTGCTGCCAGAGATAAGCAGATGCTGAATGGCCAATAAGCAGCTCTTTGTGGGCACATCTCTAGGGAGGTAACCATCCAAGAAGATCTGCACGCCCACAGGTGTTGCACGTAATTCTAATAGGAATGCCACACTGGCAGAAGAAGATGATTTAAAAAGGCACCTACAACAAAGAGGACTGTGCCCAATATTGTATGCCTTGTGGCATGATACTTGCCTGCTGCTTGATTCTACCTACGACCTGTCTGTTTCTCCTAGGCCATCTGTTGGTTGCCTACTTCTTACCTGCTTTCTGCCTAAGGCCAACCATTAGAAAGGAAGGAAGGAAGGAAGGAAGGAAGGAAGGAAGGAAGGAAGGAAGGAAGGAAGGAAGGAAGGAAGGAAGGAAGGAAGGAAGGAAGGAAGGAAGAAGAAGAAAGGAAGGAAGAAAGGAAGGAAGGAAGAAAGAAGAAAGAAAGAAAGGAAAGAAAGAAAGAAAGAAAGAAAGAAAGAAAGGAAAGAAAGAAAGAAAGGAAAGAAAGGAAGAAAGGAAGAAAGAAGAAAGGAAGAAAGGAAGAAAGGAAGAAAGAAAGAAAGGAAGAAAGAAGAAAGAAGAAAGAAGAAGAAAGAAAGAAAGAAAGGAAGAAAGGAAGGAAGGAAGAAAAGAAAGAAGGAAGGAAGGAAAGAGAAGGAAGGAAGGAAGGAAGAGGAAGGAAGGAAGGAAGGAAAGAAGGAAGAAAGGAAGAAAGGAAGAAAGAAAGAAAGAAAGAAAGAAGAAAGAAAAAGAAAGAAAGAAAGAAAGAAAGAAAGAAAAGAAAGAAAGAAAGAAAGAAAGAAAGAAAGAAAGAAAGAAAGAAAGAAAGAAGAAAAGAAAGAAAGAAAGAAAGAAGAAAGAAAGAAAGGAAGGAAGAAAGGAAGGAAGAAAGGAAGGAAGAAAGGAAGGAAGAAAGGAAAGAAAATTATCATTATATTCTCTTTAAGTTAGTTAATGAAGAAAAAAAGATTTAAAATATTTTAAATACGACATTCTTTGTTTGCTACAATATTCATTATCTTTAACAGAACAATGAAATAACTTAAGCCCTTACATGGTACATAGACTGTAAATTATTTTCCTTAAAATGTTCAGTGAATATGCATATACATTCAATAATCTGTTTGTATATGTGTACTCTTTATATATTTGCATATTTCAACTTCCCACATAAAACTAGTAATTTTCATTTATGTGTGTAAGTACAAGTGTATGTGTTCCCAGATTTTTCATATTTTATATGTCTGTAAATATATGTTTGTTTACATGCACATAAATATAAGTATTTTGCTTTAGATATAACTGCTCTCCCTGCATTCATTACAGATTCCCCAGTACTTCATAAAAATTAAGTACAAGAAAGAACTGAAAATTGATCACAGTGACTTTTTTATAATTCTGGAAAGTTTCACTGCTAGAAGATATTGCACACATAAATTATGATTGTTAGTACTAACAGTTTAGATAAAGTCTGTGCTATTATCTATGTAAAGTCTATGTATTATTACAGCTGTGGTGATTTGACTGGTGGCAACATCTACAATAGCACACTATGTGTGCTATGGCAGTTAGAAGTAAGGTTAAAAACTAGTTTATATTTGATATGTGCCTTAGCAGGTGCGTATGCTTAAGCCTGAAAAATGTTCCCAATCTCCACAGATCCAATTTGGAAATATGTGCTTCACAGAGAGGGGGAGACTGGTGAATTATTAAACCTTTAGACATTAATGAACATTCTTAAAGCTAAATAATTTTATTAAAAATTCATGAAAATTGACCAACCGTTTAACACAACATAGGCAACTGTCTGATAAAGAGACAGTGTCTTTTCATTTGGTCATAGTGTGTTCAATAATTTAAAAGACAAATGAAATAGAGTTTTGCATTATGCTGATAATATGTCAGAAATAAATAAAGGATCTGAGAAACGTATTCCTTTTGTCTTACTTCCACAGTTTGTGATTATTTCTGTAGCAAAGAAAATTAGGCTTTTAAGAGACAAGAAGCAGCAATTAGAAAATATAGAAAAAAAATATATATATATATATTATGATTCTTTACTTCTTCAAACTAGTGATTCAATAAATTGAGAAGAATAAATAGCCATCATTCCTTTATGATATGTGTACAGAGAACTGAAATATTTAATGTAGTGTTCTGAATCCTAATTGTCATACATTTCGCAGAGAGTCCCAGAAGAGGGATTTATTTACTCTCAAATAGAGGGGACATTTTTTTCTGTCTCCCAGTAGGTTTCATTTCATTTCTGAGTACAGTAACAGATTATCTTTTTTCCTCTGTAACACTTTTGTTTTAAAATACAATACAGTGGAGTACAAAGCTAATGTTTTCTCTTGCATTTTGCATTTTATCCATGATATTTTTGGAAAATTCCAGCTAGCATATCTATCCAAAATATGTACTTGGGCTAACTAGTTTTCTCTTTTCAAAGAAATATGACACCTTTTGAACTTCTGACAACAGTAATCAAGTATGGGTAAAAGTATTCTGTTAGTTCTTTCTGCATTTTGAGAACAACCTTTGAAAATATATTGGTTATGATGACAACATGTTATACTCTGGTATCAGCTAGAAGGATATAAAAAGTCAACTGCTAAAATTAGATTTAAAATAATAATAAAATAGCAGATCTGAATATATTTCAGCTAGTTTTAAAACACTCCACTAAGGACTAAGTCAATTCCACACAAGCAAGAATGGTCACCTACTGCAAGCCAGATATCCTGATATTGATCTGAAGAGTGGCAACTCAGCAGATGACATGGAACTTAATTTGCAATGTTTTTATTAATGCAAACTAACATGGGTTTATAAAAATCTTTTCAAAATTATTGGATATCTTTTTTATGAGAATTAAAATTTGAAGTGCTTTTTTAATTTGAAATTTTAGTTGAAAGATTGTCCTTGCATGTATATCTGACAGTGTCAGAGTGCTACATTATGTGACCTTGAGAAAAATACTATGAATATGTTTTATGTTGATTATTTCAAAGGTTAACCAATTGTTATCAAAGTTTAATTTTAAACTGGGGCCATGAGATAGGGGTATTAACTGCTCAGGTTCTTTAAGCAACACGTGAAGAGAGCTGCTTCAGAACCCAAGTTAACTTGACACTGAGGCGACTTCTTAGACCTAGATCAAGATATCAGCTGCACAGTCTATTCAGACATGTCCCACCTGCTGCCTGTAGGCCATATGTGACCCAACACAGCTCATAATGTGACCACCCCCTGCCCAATGACATCATGGTAGCTCTGTTCACCTCAGTGTGGCTTGTCTGGGCCTGGGCACACAACCATCACTGAGCAACAATGGAACACTGGTGAACTATTAAACCCATCTGGTCTAAAATCAGGGCATGGGGAAGGTGCTGTGCAGTGCTAAATCAAGTTATGCTAATGACGTTTATGGATTTTGATGCATTGGCTAAACATAGTTCAGTGAACAGTGAAAAAGATGCTACTTTGTTTTCCATTTAGATAAAGGAATTTGAGAACAGGTTTCAAGATTTGCAAAAGAAAAAAAAAAAGGGGGGGGGGGGTTGTTTGTTTGTTTTTTGTATATTTGTCTGTCCATTTTGAGTCAACATAAATACATTACCTGCAAGTTTTCACATGGAATGCATAGGGTTCCAATCCAAAATTTGTTCACATCTCTTTATCAGAGATTTATAAGCCCTATTTTACCAGAGAGAAATATGTATCACTACAGAGTCATGCCTTATTCATATCATTTTTTTTTGGCAGTGAGTACATTTGTGAACGATTTTCAAGGATGAATTACAGAAAGGGTAAATTTTTATCAAAAATCTCTGATGAATACTCTGAGAACTCACTATGAATTGCAACCACTATCAAACCAGGCTGATACACTAGTTTCACAAGAATGATGTCATGTATCCCATGAGTTTTATGTTTTTCTTGCTCTATTTTTTTATGTTTTAATTTTTAAAAAGGTTGTTTTTTTTGTTGTTTTTTTTTGTTTGTTTGTTTTGTTTTTTTTTTTTTTTACTTATGCACATTAGCTACATGATATATTATGAGGGCTCCTCCGAATGTAATACTTCTTATTTTATTATGCTGGCCCAAAATTTCAAAGGCATATGACAGTGATGTGGCAGTAAAGGTTGAACATTCCAAATAATATTCAGTTACGTTTTGTCCCAGTGTGACAGATGGCAGTAGAAGGACATCTGACAAAATGTTGTCTGACATGGAAGTGTGTGTGAAGTAAAGGAGTGTCACTGAATTCCTTCATGAGGAAAAAATGGCATGCATTGACATTCATCAATGTTTGCTGAACATTTATGGAGACCAGACAGTGGATGTGAGAACAATGAGGTGGTGATAGTGCATTTCAGCAGTATCAACAGTAACAAGTTACCTCTGCTGATGCAGATTGTTACAAAAGTGGAATGCAAGCTCTTGTTCATTGCTGGTGAAAATGTATAGCTAATGGTGACAGTCATGTGGAAAAAAAACTGTTTTGTAGCTGACAATTTCCTCTATCACCTAGTGCTATTGTGTGCTTTGTAACTGTTGTAGTTTCTATGGAAATAACTAGGCTGCATTACTTTTGGAGTAATCTACATAGATGTGGCCCTAGACAATTCTTCTTCACTCAGGCTCTGGCAAGCCACAAGGTTGGATATCCATGGACTAGATGTTGCTCTCCACCCTTATCAGTCTCTACCTTTCTCCTTAAGAGCTAAATGAAAATTCTGTTCTAAAATGCTGTCAAATGATCTGTTTTGGGAATTGAAACATTATCCCACATAAGAAAATCAAAATTCAGCACCTGCTACTACCATTCCTGTCTAGAAAAGTTTATCTTCTAGTTTTAAGAATCACAGAATCACAGAATCATAGGGGTTGGAAGGGACCTCCAGAGATCATTGAGTCCAACCCCCCTGCCAAAGCAGGTTCCCTACACCAGGTCACACAAGTAGGTGTCCAGGCAGGTCTTGAATATCTCCAGAGAAGGAGACTCCACAACCTCCCTCGTCAGCCTGTTCCAGTGCTCCGTCACCCTCACCATAAAGAAATTCTTGTTCACTTCTGTGCAGAACTTCCTATGCTGCAGCTTATGTCCGTTTCCCCTTGTCCTGTCTCCAACACTGCTGAAAACAGTCTGGCCTCGCCACTCTGCCCCCCATACCTTAGATATTTATAGACCTGGATCAGGTCCCCTCTCAGTCTTCTTTTCTCAACGCTAAATAGACCCAGTTCACTTAGCCTTTCTTCATAGGGGAGATGCTCCAGGCCCTTCACCATCTTTGTAGCCCTCCGCTGGACTCTTTCCAAGAGATCCCTGTCAAGAATGTTTCAGGATCAATTTTTAGTACTGCTGTTAATGCAGGTCCATTGTGTAGAAATGATCTAAAGGTTTATTAGATAAAAGGGAGAACAAAATTTTTCCTATATTCATATTTTACAAAATCATCATGTAGAGACTTTGCCAAGCTTTGTGATATTTGAAAAACTTACCTCCAATCTCTTCTTTTATATGTGAAGAGAAATGCTCGAGTTGAAGAAATTGATCTTATTTATTAGAATCATAGAATGGCCTGGGTTGAAAAGGACCACAGTTATCATCGAGTTTCAACCCCTCTGCCACGTGCAGGGTTGCCAACCACTAAACCAGGCTGCCCAGAGCCACATCCAGCCTGGCCTTGAATGCCTCCATGGATGGGGCATCCATAACCTCCTTGGGCAACCTGCTCTGGTGCATCGCTACCCTCTGTGTGAAAAACATCCTCCTAATATCTAACCTAAATCTCCCCTGTCTCAGTTTAAAACCATTCCCCCTTGTCCTATCACTATCCATCCTAGTAAACAGTCATACCCCCTCTTGTTATACGCTCCTTTCAAGTACTGGAAGGCCACAATGAGGCCTCCCCAGAGCCTTCTCTTCTCAACAAGCCCAGTACCCTCAACTTTTCTTTATAGGAGAGGAGCTCCAGTGCTCTGATTATCTTAGTGATCCTCCTCTGGACCCATTGCAAGAGTTCTGTGTCTTTCTTGTGCTGGGGGCTCCGGGCCTGATTGAAATTAGTTGATCCTTGAAGCTGCCTATACATATGGCAAGTTCAGAGATCAATTCCAGAGTGAAAACCAGAATGCATGATTTTTTCTTTTTGGAAAAGAATGATAAAATAACATAAAATAAAATAAAATAAAATAAAAAATAATAAAATAAAATAAAATAAAATAAATAAAATAGAAAGCTACAAAATTTTCGTGAGCAATAGGGTAGCTTGAATTTGATACTACCTCCCACCCATTCTTTTAATTCCAGCACCGCCACACTAGAACACACACACCTTAGCCTGACTATGAGATCGGTGCAGGATTTTTAAATCACCAAAGAGTGAAGAGGAAATTGATAATATGTTAGCTGCATTCTTGGTCATTGCTTTAAGTTCTAAGTTATTTCTTAAAAGTGAGCTTGCAGATCACTTTTTTTTTTTTTTTTTTTTTTTTTTTTTTTTTTAAGAAATTGTCAACAAATACTCCTTTGCATATGGAGCCTGATTCTGTCAGTGTGTGTTAGCATGCCTTAAGAACGCCTTGTCACTGGAGCACCATTGGATGTTTCCATCCTCCACAGAGGAAGACAGGTGCATTGTGATTAGCCCAAAGATAGTGATAAGGATGGATAGAGGTTTAATGCTTAATTTCTGGATTTTGATCAAATTTCAAAGGTAATCTGGACATTAATTTCCTGACTCAGTGAAAGAGGAGGTTTCTGTTCCTGCTTGTCTTTATCAGCAGCACTGCATATTCTCCCGGGCACAGGAAATGATAGTATTTGTGCCGTGCAGCCTTCTTTCATTCTTATTTCCAGTATGATGCTGATCCACTAATTCTGACAGTTCTGCACAAATGCTGTGTTGTAGCTACAAACACACACATGAAAAAAAAAAAAAAAAAAAAAAAAAAAGTAAATTTCTAATGTAATTCAAGTTTTTTTTTAATGAAATGCCCAGTTTGTCCTTTTAATATCCTTATGCAGTTGGACCCTGAGAATCTAAGCCAGAATATGAGTATCTCCCTTCCGGGAGAGAGTGTCAGTGAAGGAGGATATGCTGAGATTTATGTTACTCAAGTTTTAGACTCCCTTGCAAAATACGATATTTAAAGAAGTTCTTTGGACTGCATTATGTAAGATATTAATCATAGTGATTCTATTCAGATTTAGAATCTTATTGTCTGTTTTAAAAATATCTAACATCTCTTAGAAAAAAAAAAGCTTTTGTGAGTCATCAAAAATGTATGTATTTTTTAATGCTGTCATTATTCATATTGCCACTGTTACTGTGATTCTTCTTACTTTTGTTTACTGAGTAAATGTTTTAAACTAAACACACGCAGTTAAATTGAGAGTGCATTACTGAGGTATTTAATTCATACTATGTGAGAGAACAAATCAAAAGAAATAAAATAGGTTGCCCAGAGATGTGGTGGATGCCCTGTTCCTGGTGATTTTCAAGGCAAAGCTTGATCGGGCCCTGATCTAGTGGTGGATGTTCCTGTTTGTTGCAAGGGAGTTGGATTAGATGGCCTTTAAAGGTCCCTTCTAGCTCTAAGGATTCTGTGATTATATGATTCTTCATATCTCTTCTTAAAAGATAATGGATGGGTCATTTTTTTTCTGGAATGTTTTCATATATTTCTAAAGACAGATGGAATTTTATCCTTGTACAAAAATGTATGTCTGAAATGGTTCTAGGGAATATCATCTGTCCTTGTTTTATAATGTAAGTATAATGTCCCTGTAGGATAATGAAAGGATCTCTTATGTTGCATTGTTATGTACCATACTATTTGAGGACTATAAAAACATTTGCACAAAATAATCATGTAGTCATGTTCATGTTTATACATACTCATTGATAAGTAGATTTATTTATTCATTTATTTTAAATAATACAAAACTTTCTGGAATAGAGCTGTGAACAAATATTCTACCCATTGATTTCTCTGCTTGGAATGTTCTTCTCACTACACTAAACACGAAAGAATACACTAAACACAAAAGAATACACTAAACACAAAAGTTGGGTTGATATCAATCACAGATATCTTAGATACTCTAGAGTAGAATTTGAAGTTATTCCTGTTGAATTAATTATTAGATTGACATGCAGATTTCACAAAATTCGTGTTTAAAAAAAATGTGGTTTTTATTGCAGAAAAAAAAAAAGAGAAAATATTTTGGTTTGAGTCAGTATTAAAATATAAGCAATGGTGAGGTCTTGCTGGACATTTAGTATATGCATTTCAAATTGCCACAATTTTACTTGTAAGATTTATATCTTGACTCATAACAGAGAAAGCAGCCTTAACTTACACAGTCTGAGATTATTTGCTGATTACAAAAGACACATGACTCCAGTGCACCAGTCTAATAAATCCATAGCCAGAGAAAGATGTAGAAGGAGATATTTGAAAGTTCCATCTGAGAATGTAGAATCTCAGAGACTGAATTTGGTATCAGATCGGCTCAAAACGTAATATCTTTGTTCAAGAATATAAAACCTATTTTTTTTTTCTATTTTTTTAACAAACTAATTTTTTTGAATGTCTTCATCTGATTCTGCCTCTCAATATGTGCTCATGTTCTCCAACAGCAGCTGTACTTTTAGTCCACTACAAGCTCTCTAGCAGCCATCTCTTGTCAGATCTAGAGAAGTCCTCAGTAGTAGAAGCTGGCAAAACAGATTCCTTTGCTACATCTCTCAACATAGTTTTAAAAGCAGTCTCAGCAATTTTGACTCTGAAAGACATCTTGACAACGTCATATTTCATGGTATTTCATATTATTTCATGATATTTCAGGAAAGCATACTCTGCTGTCAAGAATATATCAGTCAGCATTATTTCAAATGATAATTTCCCTATGTATAGTGCTTCAATCATCTGCTTAATGTATGTGAAGGCCAGAAGAAGGCACTATAAAAAAGTCACTCATCTAAGAGATTATGTCAGTCTGAAACTTTTCCAAATATGTTTTTTTAGCCTTGTATTTTTTTTATCCTTTCTCTGGTGCATTTTACTTTTTCTATGTTTATTGTATCTGAAAGTATCGTGCTTTGCTGGCATTGTAAAAACTGGACATATTTGAATTTCTCTAACATCCAATCTTGAACAGATTTCTGCTACTGACAGAGGAGAACACAGCTTCTTCATAAGGAGAGTGGAGGGACAGGTGCTGATCTCTTCTCTTTGATGACAGCAGCAGGAACTAAGGTAGTTGCATCAGGTGAGGGTCAGTCTGGGGAACAGGGAAAGGTTCTTAACCAGAGGGTGCTTAGGCACTGGAACAAGATCCCTAGTTGTCATGACCTATTGGAGTTCATGAAGCATTTAAGCAGCGCTTTCAGACATAGAGTTCAATTATGACTGGGCTGGTGTGGAGCCAAGACTCGATGATCCTTGTTGATCCCTTCCAATTTAGTATATTTTATTCTAAGAAAGTTAGTCATATGTTCATTAACATTGTAGAGTCCCACAGCAAGCTGTTTGTCAATGTGGTAGGTAGATGGTTGTATTTATTATTTGCTTAACCCAGCTGATAAAAGATGGAATTTATAGAGAATAAGATTGTGCAAATCTAATTGAATATCTTTTGATTTTTCAAATTTAGGTTTAAATTTCAGCCCTCTGCAGTCTTTACAAATTTATTTCAGAGGCCTGAAAATAGATAATGAATAGTTTTTAGCAAATACTGCATTTAAAAGAAAAGGAAAAAACAAGACAAAAACAAAAATAACAACAACAACAACAGACAAACAAAAACACTTCTCATGTGGCAAAAAGTTTTAAAGCCTTACAGAAAGATGATTTTTACAACTTTTAAAAGGTAGGTATTTCTCTTAAGGGGACTTACTTGCTAAGGAGTAAGAAAATTCTTCCAAACAACTATGATAGATATATATAGGATCAATAAAAAGACACATGCCATTTTGCTTTCCTATTACTCTGATTACTGTAAACCTAAAATTGCTGACTGATACATTTCCTGTAAATACTTTTTCTGACAAGAAACATTTAGTTCTGTTTTTTATTCAACTTCAATCGACAACTGATTTGCTCTCTAAGGACACATGTACATATAACAGTGTTCTGGGCACAAAGAACAACAAAAACATTGGGAGAATTTTTACCTATACTAACTCATGATATTACTAAATGTTTAGTCACAGATGTCCAAGCAGAAACAGTGATGGAAGACCACGTCAAAATTCTTGGAATTGGAGAGCAATTGTGATTATCAGTGCCTTTAGACCTGTAAGGAATTAACATATGATTTCATTTTCATTACTTTCTACTAGAATATTCTGCTTCTTAAAAGTATCACAAATAATAACCCTGGCTGCATCACCAAAGCTGTTATAGTCTGAACTGTCTTTGTGGTTGTTTATTAATACAAGGAGATGAAACTGAAGAGGACTTCAAGTGTTATTGAAATCATCGACCAAATCTTAAATATACAAATCTGAAATAACAAGTGTGAATTCAGACAACATGTGAAATAGGTTTGTTTGTTTGTTTGTTTGTTTGTTTTGAAAACTGAGGAAATTTAGATGTGAAACATTTTTACGAGGAGCTATGCAAAAAGTTACATGAATTCAGTTAAGTCTGAAACTCAATTAAATGTACAAGGTACTCTGTTAATATTGTTGACACTGAGGGATTGCTGTTCAAAAGATGATTCTGTTACAATCATTTTAGCAAGAGAAGGCAGTAATTAAAATTAGTTGAAACTTTTAAATATGGAAAAGACAATTGTCTGAAGTTAAGAAAATATTTTATTCTGCATTTTCAAGTAATGATAACAGAAAGAACACAAATAAATTAGTGCTATTTTTGTAGTAACTAAATACGGAAACTAAATATGGATATATATTTTTTTAATTTATTCTTTTCGCATGTGTATGCATTTTACATTTCTTCAAAATTCTAAGCCAACATAGGCACAAGAGGCATTGCAAAAATTTTAGTGCCAGTGAAGAGTTGGTCTCATTGTACATGGATGTATAAACGGCATATAAATTGTTATGGAATTAAACTTTCTAAGCTATGTGAAAGACTCAGAATTGAACTCTTAAAATTGAAATTACCAAAAAAAGCAGTCATGAAGTTCAGACTGAAGCATATGTAAGTGTCTGTGATCTCCAGTTCTGAAGTAAAAATCATAATTCCAAGTTGTTAAAGGAAGAGAGAAACAGAAAGATATCTTCTGAGATCAGAGCTGGAGTCTCAACCAAACTAAAAGGAAAAAAAGCAAAGAGAACACACATTGTTACTCCAAAATTTGAATTAATTTTGTAAGCATTTACAAGAGCTTCCAGAATTTTCATAGAACAGGCAACAATTTTTAGCCCAAACATAATATTTATAACAGAAATTAAAAGTGATTGAACAGTAATTGAATTATAAGCATAAAAGCATGTGAGATTTGAATAATTTTAAATGCAACAAGCCAATGGGCAAGCAGGCAGCTACTGAAGAAAATTAAACATACAAGAAGAAATAACATGATGAGATTCAAAGATGTCAGATATATTTTTCCCTCTAAAAATTTATGAGGCTCATGAGTTGACAAGGCTTTCTTATTTCAGATGTGGGAGGCATTGTGCTCACAGACTCTCATCCTGGTGCAGGACTTCAACCATCCGGATATCTGTTGGAAAGATCACACAGCGAGCTGCAAGAGGTCCAAGAGGCTCTCGGAATCCATTGATGATAACTTTCTGGTCCAGGTATTGGACAGACCGACCAGAGGTGAAGCATTGCTCGAACTGCTGCTCACCAGTGCAGAGGAGATCATTAAAGGTGTTAAGGTTGAAGGCAGCCTGGGCTGCAGTGACCATGCCCTGGTCGAGTTTGTGATCTCGAGGGATGTGGGCCTGGCAAAGAGTGACATCAGGACTCTGAACTTTGGAAGAGTGAACTTTAAGCTGTTCAAGGAATTGTTGTCCAAGATCCCCTGGGATGCTCTCTTTAAAAACAAAGATGTTGAGGAGAGCTGGCTACTCTTCAAGGATGCCTTCCTGAGAGCACAAGAGCTCTCCAGCCCTCTGAATAAGGAAAGCAGGCAGAGGAGGTAGGAAACCAGCATGGCTTGACAAGGACCTGCTGGGCACACTGAGGATGAAGAAAGGTGCATACAAGCTCAGGAAATAAGGGTGTGTCACCTGGGAAAAATACAGGGATGCCATCCGGATTGCAGACGTGGGATCAGGAAAGCCAAGGCGCAGGCAGAACTGAATTTGGCGAGGGACATGAAAAACAATAGGAAGACTTTCTACAGGTACAGTGGAAAACTGGCTTCAACAGACGAAGAGAAGGCTGAGGTACTGAATGAGTTCTTTGCCTTGGTCTTCACTGGAGGCCAGGATTCCAGTATTTCTCATGTCCCTGAACCCTCCATCCCTAAACCTTGAGGTGGGGACTGGGGTGGTAAATCCCCCCCCACTGTAAGGGCAGAGCAAGTCCAAGATCACCTCATGAGACTGAATGTGTACAAGACTATGGGGCCGAATGGCATGCATCCCATGGTTCTGAAGGAGCTGGCTGAGGTTGTTGCTGAGCCATTTCTCCATTGAAAAGTCATGGCTGTCAGGTGAGGTCCTGGATGACTGGAGGAAGGGTCACGTCACTGCCATTTACAAGAAAGGGAACAAGGAGACCGGTGAGTCTCACTTCTGTGCCTGGGAAGATCATGGAACAGATCCTCCTGGATGACATACTTGATCACATGAGGAATGAGTATGTGATCCGAGACAGCCAGCAAGGCTTCACCAGGGGAAGGTAACGCTTAACCAATCTGGTGGCCTTCTATGATGGAGTAACGGCATTGGTGAACAATGGAAAGGTGACCGATGTCATTGACCTTGTCTCAAGCAAGGCCTTTGACATGGTCCCCCACACACATCCTTATCTCCAAATTGGAGGGATGTGGATTTGATGAGTGGACATTTGATGGATAAGAAATTGGTTAAAAGTCCGCAGACAGAGGATGGTCATCAATGCTCTATGTCCAGGTGGAGGCCGGTTACGAGTGACATCCCCCAGGGATCTGTCTTGGGACTGGTGCTCTTTAACATCGTTATCAATGACATCAATAAAGGAATCAAGTGCACCCTCAGCAAGTTTGCTGACAGCAGCAAACTGAGTGGTGCAGTTGACCTGGTGGAAGGAAAAGATGCCATTCAGATGGACCTCAACAGGCTTGAAAGGTGGGCTCGGGTAAACCTGATGAAGTTCAATACGGCAAAGTGCAAGGTTTTGCACTTGGGCCAGAGGAATCCCAGGCATCTATACAGACTGGAAAGAGCGGTCCTTGAGAGCAGCCCTGCAGAGAAGGACCTAGAGGTCTTGATGGATGAAAAGCTTAACATGAGCCAGCAGCGTGCTCTTGCAGCTCAAAAAGCAAATGATATGCTGGGCTCCATCAGAAGAGGGGTGGCCAGCAGGGACAAGGAGGTGATTGTCCCCCTCTGCTCTGCTCTTGTGTGGCCCCATCTGGAGTATTGTGTCCAGGTCTGGAGCCCCCAGTACAAGAAAGACAGGGAGCTGTTGGAGAGAGTTCAGAGGAGAGCCACGAAGATGATCAGGGGACTGGAGCACCTCCCCTACAAAGACAGGCTGAGGGAGCTTAGCTTGTTTAGCCTGGAGAAAAGAAGTCTGTGGGGTGACCTCATTGCAGCCTTTACTAAAGGGAGCCTACAAACAGGAGGGGAATCAACTCTTTGAAAGGATTGACAACTGCAGGACAAGGGGAAATGGTTTGAAGTTGAGGGAGGGAAGATTTAGGTTGAATGTCAGGGGGAAATTCTTTACAGAGTGGTGAGATGCTGGAACAGGATGCCCAGAGAGGCTGTGGATACCCCATCTCTGGAGGTGTTCAAGTCCAGACTGGATGGGGTCCTGGGCAGCCTGGTCTAGTATTTGGAGATTGGTGGCCCTGCATGTGGCAGAGTGGCTGGAGCTTCATGATCCTTGAGATCCCTTCCAACCCTGGCCATTCTGTGATTCTCTCATCAGCAAACTGCTAATAAACCATATTTACCTTTATAATTTTGTAATTTTAGGATCAGGTTGTCTGGACAAAGATCAAACAAAAAAAAACTATTACTAGCTTTTAGGTTTTTTTATTATTATTATTATTTCTGTAATCATGGTACTCTTGATAACTGTTCTCAAACAGAACCTTACACATGTAAATTAAACTGTCTCTTTGTTATATTCTTACTAACAATTATTATTTTCTCCAGGATTGAGACGGCGTGGATATGACATACATGTTACCTACGGGGAAAGGTTGGAACATCTGAATGCATGACAAGTCTTTGCCTCAGGAAGGTAAATACATCTTTGTAATTGAAGTGAAATTAAGTGAGTTTTATTTTGGTCTCTTTTTGAAGAAATGTTTTGGAGCACATTAATTATCACAACAGAAAGTTACAATTCTAATCCTTCAGTAATGGCTATTAGGTTTCTTACTCATCTTCACATAAAATATTATAGTTTAAGATGATAATATTGGATTTTATTTTAAACATAAATGTGTTAAAAATAAAATTTAACAACATGAAGTGTTATTCATATTTTCATGTAAACATATTGCTCAGTAGTAATGGGAATTAAGAAACAGGTTTGGAGATGAAAACAGTGTCCTAAATACTTCCTTTTAAGAAAAAAATCATTTTACAAGCTATGTATTTGTATTTCTTTATTAAAAACTTTTTGGTGTTAAGTTGGAGCATGCTTTTTTCCTTTCGTTATTTTTGTCAAAACCAAGACAAAACATATGCAAATTGTGATATAAAATAGATGCATGAAATAAAGAAATTTTCTTCATATGATTAAAAAAAATATATAATTGTTCTCCAAAGAAAGGAGAATCGTATATCTATTCAAAAGCAATCATTTCATTTGATACAAAGATTTGATACAAACTAATTTGTTTTTGACAGGTGTATATTTCCATTTTACTTTCAGTGTTTTTCACTTGTTCTTCACAGAGTCTGCTGATTGCAAGGAAGTGCCACTGTTCCTACAACAGTACTCATCATTCTGGTTCAAAGTCAGTTATCTCAGATCTTGATATATTTGAGAAAAGAGGTTTGATTGCTAAGTCTTGTGATCTTTTCATCATCACCATTTTACCATTACTCTCTTTTTCCTTTCTATTCTCTTAGATCTTACCTCCTTCCCCTACTCCTTCCCTTCATTCTGTAACCAATACGTTAAAACCAAATCCTAAAGAGAATCATAGAATAATAGAACATCTTGAGTAGGAAGAGAATTCAAAGATCATCTAGTTCCAACCCACTTGCCATGGGTGGTGTTTCCACCCACTAAATTAGGTTGCCCAGGGTCCCATCCAACATGGCCTTGAACACATCCAGGAATAGATCCACAGCTTCACCCTCTGAGTGAAGAATTTCCTCCTATCATTGAATCTAAATCTCTCCTGTTTTAATTTATACATATTTCACCTTGTCCTATTGCTATCAGACCTTGTTTAAAGCCAGTCCCCCTCTAGTTTATAAGCTTCCTTTAAATCCTGAAAGACTGCAATGAAGTCTCTTTGGAGACTCCTTTCTCTAGGCTAAACAAGCCTGTCTCTCTCAGTCTGTCTCCTGTGCTCCAACACTTCAACCATCTTCATGGTCCTCCATTGGACCCTTCTTATTCTTCTTATTTTTCCTGAGGTCCCAGACCTGGATGCAGTACTCCAGGTGGGGTCTCATGAGGTCAGAGTAGATGTGAACAATCACCTTCATTGCTTCTCAGGCCACCCCTCTTTTGATGCAGCCCAGGATGCAATTGGCCCTGTTGGCTGCAAATGTACACTGTTGGTTCATTTTAAGCTTTCTGTCCACTAGGACCCTCAAGTCCTTTTCCGTATGTCTTCTCTAAGAATCTAAAGAATACACATATAAATATAGATAATGTTAACGATTGTTATTTGAATAGTGATAAATATTAGTTTTTCAAATTTTTTATGGTCTATTGGTGATAACGTTACACTTGCATTTCACAATTTGAGTAGCAACACTGATTTCATGGGAAGTGTACTCATATGCTTTATTCAGATTCCCTCAGTTTGTAGAATATTCCTACACCATTCTTTTATGAGTCATTTCTGCATCAATTCCACTCAATTCCAACTTCAACTTCTTTACTTAAAAGGGTAAATTGGCTTTTCATAGGAGGCTTAAACTTCATCTTTGATTGCTTTAGTACTTCTGTTTAGGTTTTAAAAAATCTCGATGACCATATTCATACCCTTCCCTCCCTTTCTCCCTTCCTTTCTTTCTCTTTCTTTCTCTCTTACTCTATATGCCAAATTAATAGCATTTTTTTTTCCCTCTCTCAGCATATTTTAAAAGACTTAAGCAAATACAGAATTTTAAATTAGAAGGAGTGACAATAGAGGAAATTTTAACTTTCTAAAGACAACTTTTTCCTAGTTTTCCTGATTTCTCATTATTTCATTTAAGCCTTTGACTGCCTAGACACTTTAAGCTACAGATAGTAAGTCTTCTTTATTTCTATTTCATATGTCTTCGAGGTGTCTTTACTCAAGCACTGAGAAACAAGAATAGGTGAACAATTATTTGATAGTCAAATACATCAAATAATGCATCTATAATTGAGCTGCAGCTACTACAGGCATAAGACTGAATTTAGCAATATAGCTACCTTCTTTATTGCAGAAAGATAATTCTTCCTATCAGAGTGAAAAGAATTAAATACATTTGCAGCAATTAGAGTTCCTTACAATGGCATCAGACAGTAACATTTAAAAAGCTAACAGAAGGCAAACACTTTTAAACAAAATTTTCCATTGTGCTGTATTTTTACCAATATAGTGAAATAATCCTCTGGAGAAAGAAAGAAGTATAGCTCAGACAGCATAATGCAAACCATTGCATGCTGGAGTCTGTATGGAATGTTTTAAGAAAAATAAAAAAGACTTCTTCAGTTATTTTCAGATTTTTTTGCTGAGAGCACAAAAGATGTAGCCATATCATGATAACAATCATTACCAGGAACTTTTGCTGTTAACTAGATCAAGGGAAGGCTCACGATATTTGCATTACTTGGACTATATGCGTATTGATAAATAAAACACTGTTCTACTATTAAGCCTAGCTTCCTGTAGGGCAGATTGGCTATATCTCCACTGCATAGCACATGGTTCTTGAATTGTATTTTGTAGTGGCTATATGATTAAACCATGATTATATTCCCTTTTTTTCCTTTTTTTTTTTTTTTTTTTTTTTTTTTTTTTTTTCCTCTCTTCACTCATCAGGTCATAAACGAATTTAAAAGAAGAAAGGTTCCGTTGATTTTTGCCTTCCTGGTGTGACAGTGAGTCAGCATATTCTATGTGTTGGGCTGTGGAATTAGAACGTATACGAGTAGCTGAGGGTACGAAGTGTTCTGTGTTAATTTTGGAAAGAGATGTAAAGGAATTAAATCCTCTAACATTTTTGTGCATATTGGCTAAGGGAGTCATCCCTAGATTTTAAGACTCCTTAAGCTTTCTAGGAGATTGTCACTTAAATGTTGCTCACAAGGCATCCAGAGAGTGTCCTGACAATTACACAGTGTAGATAATCAGACATCATCATGTTGCATGGATTTCTTTCATTTAGCAGAGTAGGCATGCTGTTGCTGAGTAGATAAGCAGCAGTTAGCTTCCAAAAATAGATTGCCTGGTCTTTACATAATAGATGTCTCTGGCTCAGTTGCTCTACATGCTCTCAACGGTGTTTGTATTGGCATTATATGTAGAAAGATTCTCCAGTAATGCCAGTGTACAGCATGACTACTGACATACAGTTTTTTTCAATCTCATAGCAAATATCTATCTAAAAAAAACAGCTAAGGAAAAACAACTCAATTTAATATTTTGTTCTGTTTGATTTTTAAAAACCTGCTTGTAAGAATTCCTATAGTCTCCGTATTGATATTTCAGTTTACTTCTAAAGGTCTTAATAGGAATTAGAAAGCTGAGATTATTTTTCTGACTTTCTATTCTAATGTCATAAATCACCATTCTGTTTAGGGAAGAACAATTGCCACTGTAAACCTAAATTATTCCATAGGTAAACTACTGAAGACAATGTCTTAGATTTCATCTAAGAACATTCTGAGATCACCCTAGTGTTTCCCAGTGTTGTGGAGTTCAACATCATCTACACGGTTCATATTCTGAAAAATTGCTGAAATTTTGAAGGTTGGATTTTTATCTCATAAAGAATGAGACGTCAAGTAATAGCTTTATAATTTAATGCAAATTTATACACTGCAATCTGCCTCCATTGGAAATATGAAGTATGACTAAGTTTAGCAAATTAACTTCACAGAAACTTACAATGTTTGGTGCTGAGTTTTTTGCTAAATGGTAAGCAGGAAGGGTAAATGTCATGAAGTAACTCATTTGAGCTTCAAAAAGATAATAAGAGTTCTCATTAGCAAAGACAACCCTAAACAATATAAATCTTTCATAATAATTATGTTACGCAGTAGGATCATACAAAAAAGTCTTTAGACAAAAATAATCCATTTTAAGAAAACTGTGCATGAAAAGGTCTTAATAATAATACCTGTAATAGTATAGTATAGCAAAAGTAATAATAATCTGCCATTTAAAACATAATAGTCCTTTCAAAATACTTTGAAAGAGGAAAATATATAATTATTATTACACTTCATCTGAGAATAATGGTAGTTGTGTTCTTTGTTTTTGTTTTTTTCTTTTTTATATTAGTATAAATATGAAACAGCAAGCCTAGTAACTGAACACTCCCTATAGCAAGTAAGGAACTCATACTAAAAATCCTTTTGAGTTCTCAATATGTCTTTTCTGTTTCCTAGAAAAATTCTTTTAGTGTCAGATCTTATATGAGGAGGAAAAAGTGATGGTTAGGTTACTATTTTCAAATGTACTACTATTACAAAACAAGAAATCTGAAAGTATAACAGACATAGTCTTCCTGATATTTGTTAGTTGTTATGACAGAATTTGTCTCCCAAATACAGCCTTATATGAAGGAGGTTCTGAGAGCCTGTCTAGACAAGATCTAAGCATGTACAGATGAACACTGACATATAGAAAACAGAGAGAACATTCAGACCAGAGACAAATTTTATGCATTTTACGTAAGTAATATAAATAAGAAAAAAAAACAAAGTAAAATTAAAAAAAAAATTAAAAAATATTACATAAGTAATATCAAGGATAGATATTACTTAAGTATGGCCAACGTGATTTAGATGCCATAGCTCACCCTTAGGTAATTAATACCTTATTTGATTCTAATTTCAAATCTTGTTTTGATCAGTGATTCAGTCATTTATTCAACAGAGTGTATTGTGATGCTCAGCACTGTAAAACCTAAAACGTCAATACCGAAATCTGAATTTGCAGTGTTGGTATCAGTAGCAAGATATAAGTATATACTGAATACAGGAAATTAGCAATCAAAGAAGGCAGAATGCTTCATGCTGGCAAGTTCTGTACAAAATGTGAATGTGAGAGATTCAGAAGATGAAGCACCTTCTTGAGGATTCTGGTCTTTCTTTTTTAAATAAAAGCATTATTAAATGCCTGCCTTTTCTTCTCCTTGTTTCAGGAGACTTGTGATGAAAACTGTAGATTTGAAACTGAAGATACCAATTTTTCCCATATTTGCACTTCTAATGGTAACTGTAAATTCTGCATAAATGGCACTTACTGTCATGGATACCTGACCTAATCTTTCAGAAGCCTAATCTCAATTGTCTTTTTCATTAAATGTCTTCCCTTTGCAAATTAGTGCATCTGCAGTTTTGAAAAGGTTACACCTTTTTGGCAGTGAGCCCACACCACAAGTGTTCTGATAGTTTTATTGCATACCAAATACTGTATTTTATACACTGTCATGATATAAGACATTTTAAAGTGATTTGAAAAGGGGAAGTTATTGCTTTTACAATTCTGACTCTTTCAAAGCCCACTATGTGATAGTTTCCTCTTTGTAATTGGATAGCTATTTTTACTGTTGTGCAATGTTCTTTCTTTCTACATGAGCATATGTGTAACAGATGTAGTCTCAGCTGTTGTCTAGGGACTTCCAGTGTTTAAATCATGATCCTCAACAATTTTAGTGGAAAAGGGCTAGGGCCATAGTTTGGGGCTAGAAGAGACTATCACTCTCCATGACTGGGCACAAAAAAAAAAAAAAAACAGATCATAACACGTTTACTAGATTAAGCACATTCCGTAGGTAGCAAACTCCACAAACTGAAGCATTTCTCAGTCAGATTTAAATTCTTTATAATTTCCTCAAATGAACTAACAGCTGACATAATTCTTCCTAAGTCGCTTCTTGTAATAAAATTACATCAATGTGGTGTATTCTTCTTTTTCCCATCTGTCTCATAAAGTGAGTACATTATTTTATCAGAATATATTCTAAATGGAATGCAATTTTGTTAAGAAAAGAAAACAAAAAATATTATTTTTAGTAAAATCTGAAAGACCATATCTATCCTCTGATACATGATTTTGCCACTCAACTAAACTAAAAAAAGACAGCAAGCTGTCCTGGAAGAATAGAATAATGTATATATATATATATATACACACACACACACACAAACACATATATACATACATAAATATATACATAAGCATATACATATTATATATACATATATATTATATACTTCAGAATTATATATATTATATACTTTTGAAGAGAGCATGTATAAAAACTGAGGGTGAAGACATGCAATCAGGTTATCATGGCTTAATGAGTTAGTGCTCATAATCAGAACACAGGTAATTGTCAGTGAGAAGAGGAGGACAACAAAGGAAATACTCTCACTCCCTAAATGCTGTAACAGAGTACACTCCTTGTGACATTGTTGTCAATTCAAAGCATGCTGTCTCCAAAAGTTTGCTTAGATAATACACTTGTAGGTGAAGTAGAGCAGTTAGAATGCAAAAGATAAAGAATGCTACAGTATCAATCTGACTCACCTGAAAAATAGTTACAGGCAATTAAGGAATGGATTTCATAAGCAAGACAATCAAATCACCTTAAAGACTTGGTTTAAACAGATTAAGCCAGCAATAACTGTGAGATGATGTGACAGACACAGTGAGACTGGACTGAAGTAAATTATTTTATGAAGCATATGGACTCCAGCAAAGGATATGAACAAAGATAATTGCTACAGGTCAGTTTAGGATGGTACCTGGAGAGCAAATTTAAAAACAGTAAAGAAATAAGTTTTGCTTTATGTGCTGGCACAAAGGAAATTAATTCTTGGGGGCGAGGAGGAGATTAAAAACAAAACAAAAAACACTTGTCTACCTTTGATTTTATCTGTGCCTTAGGAAATTAGAATTTCTGCGGAATTTGTATATGAATATTCTCTGCAGATCTTTCTGATTTATTAAGGCCATGCCCTGAAGCAAACTCTTTCCAAAAGCAAAATTGTGCACATCTGCTGGGGTTATAAAGGAGAAACTGTCTTCATTCAAAATCAGTATTGTCCTGAATATATTGTTATGGTTTTGGTTAGGATGGAGTTCATTTTCTTCATAGATGCAATGTTTTGGATTTGTTTTGAAAACAGTATTGTAACACACTGATTCTATTGTTGCTTGCTGAGCAGACTCAAGGACTTTTACACTTCTCATGTTGCCCTACCAGCAAAGAGGTTTGGGGTGCACAAAAAGATAAGAGAAGGCAGAACCAAGGCAGTTGATCTAAATTAGCCAAGAGCTTCTCTCATAATATATGGTGCCATGCTGAACTATAAAGCTCAGGGGGGGAAAGCTCTTGCATCCAGCTTCTGTTAAATTTTCCTTTTGCATAGATCTGATTATTGACATATTCAACAAATCACATGAAATTATTTTCATAATCCTCTTTAATAGCAGTCACCAAATTCCCTGATACGTCTTTTCTCTTGATGCATCTGAAGATACACATTATTCTGCAACAGAGCTGCTTCAATTGAAATTCATAAGCGCAAGCTTCTTGATAGATAAGATGACAAGAGTGGTTTTGAGGATAATTTTGTATATTTACTAACTTAATAAGCAGTAACACATTTCCTTATGTTACCTATTACTATATCCCTTTAATCACTGTACTTACACATTTGCTGGATAGCTTCACATCTGTACGTTTATATAAAAGGCTCGAGATCCCAGTCCCATAAAGGTTGTCACTGATAGACATAATATGATAAATAAACCAATTTTCCAAAATCTTTCATACTTTCAGAAGTCAAAAATATGATATCCACTCACACTATGAGCAAATTAACATTAATTTTTGTAACATTCAAATAAAACTTTTAACTTGTTAAAAAAAATTATTTCAGAATTTAATCCCTGGTGCACAATTTGAGTAAACAGACCTAAAAACACATGAGATTGAATCTGATCTTTTAGAATGAACTGAAACTATGCTGAACAGCATGTGTCTGGGCTTAAAGTGAGTAATGTTTTAACTGAAGTAAATAAATAAATAAATAAATAAATGAATGAATAAATAAATAAATAAAATGAAAGTTTAAGTCAAAACTATTTGATAGTTGAATATTTTTTATGAGGTCATTCTGCTGATGGTGTTCCTAAGGAACTACCAATGTATCTTAAGGAACTGTATTATTCTATAGAATTGACAAGCTGTTAACAATTTCAAATTGCTAAAAGTTGCATAATTGCAATTACAAATAATTATCTCCTAGCTAAGCAGTAAACATTCTCAAACTCATATTCTCTCTCAGTAGTAAATATGATAATTTTTTTAAATATGTATTAGAGAAAGTACAAAAGTATTTTAAAGGCCATTTCATTAGAATAATATGAAGAAAAGTTTACAAGATTTGTGTTACAGCAACTAATGATGAATTGGGATTTATTTAAAAAAAAAAAAAACAACAACAGAAAACAACAACAACAACAATAAAATCATTGCTCCACACAGATTGCCATCAGATAAGTAACCTGTAAAGCTGTAAGCAGTATAAACCTTATATAACTTAGGAAACTACAGTGTTCCTTAAGTGATACTTAAAAACCTTTAACCAGCACTCAAGAATCTACTTTAAATATGTAATCCCATACCATTTAGTTGTTGTGGGTTTTTTTTGTTTGTTTGTTTGGTTGGTTGGTTGGTTGGTTTTTTTCTTCCTGAAGCAATGAATGTAGGAATTTCCAGTGGTAATTTGTTGTAAAATAAAAGAAGTAATTAGAAGATGCCCCATATTTCAATAAATAATACCATTCAACTGTTGCAATGCAAAGCCAAAGTTAAAGCTAAATTTTGAGTTGCTGCCAGAAAAGGCAAAGAACTTAAATTTCTGATAGTAATGCATAATATATACTGCACAAGAAAAAAATCCTGGTATTACTTATTTTTTATTCAGTAATGCTATGATTGAGAATTTTATTCATCTAGAGGGTAAGAGAGTATGGGGAAAATTAAGAAAGCAGTTCAGTTGCATATTCTAAGCACATCCATTTAAGAGTCTAAGTATGGACATCTACGTATGACTGAAGTATTCAACATCTGCATAAAGCAAAGTATTTTAGAGGCCATAAACATTCCACTAATCTACAGAGAACAGGTATGTGATTTAATATGCAGGAGACGTGCATTCATGTTTACTTATTGCTAGAAATTCAGTGAATGTGCTAGGACATCTCACAAAGCATTAGACACCAGCGTTTGGACAATCAAAGCATAGCAATAGTTTGGATAGCTAGAACTGCTATTCATCTGAGGAACTAACTCAATTCAGAATGAAGTAGTCCTTCACTCAATTCTGTTCAGTTATCTATGATAGAAGGTCTATTTTAATTCAAAGAATCTGTGTGACCTTGAGTCAATCTCACAGAGAAAATTGTTGCTATTATATGAAAAATTAATAGTGATTTAAAACCGTGAAAGAGAAGTAAAACCGCAGACAAATGTATAATTAATGAGATATAGACAGTTAGCAGCTTGAAGATTCAAGAGGAACAATACAGACGTCTAGATTGTACCCAGTCCTCTCAAAATGGGAGATAATCAGAAAACAACTCAGCAAAATTTTGGGCTATCCCAGTCCAAAATGAGACAAAGCATATTCTTTTCTACTCAACTGACTGCTGAACATACTATTGAGATAATTAGTAGCTTGTTAAACTAAGTAATATTCTATGTGCATTTATTAATAAATGATTATTTTGTGCTCTCGAATTCTGTATAACCTACTTGCATAGCTTCTCTGAACGTGATAGGCTTCTCCCAAAATATGACTTAGATAGAGAAAATTAAAGCAGGAAACTTTGAGAAGTCAAGAGGCATATTACCACATCCCTTTGAAATGTGTGAAATATATATATATACGTAAATAAAAATCAAGGATTATTCTTCTTCCTCTATGAGATTCACCAGGCAGATACTAGTCACGCTTCAAATTATGCCCTAATAAACAACCCTCACCACTACCTGGTGTACTCTAAGACAGAACAGAAAATAAATATCTACAGATTGAAATACATAAGATTGAAGTTTAATGCTTGAGTCTTTCTCTCCAAACAGGCACTACTATCATTAGTTTTGCAGTCAGGCTTTCCTCCATTCAGCCGGAATCAGAATAATTTAGATGTAATACACATTTAGCACAGCATGTAAAATTAACTGCTGTAGCAATATTTTCAGTATTCCAATTAGATAAAACTGTAGTCATAACAATCTGTTTGGATCTAAAGTGGCTTTGTTATGCTTTAATTGTTTTTGCTCAGTCTGTACTGCAAATGACAAAAATCCTAACAATATCAAAAGATCCTGTCACATATACATGTTAAAAAGCAGGCTGAAGGAAAGAAACCATCCACGTAGTGAAAGAGAGATGTAAAGATGTTTTTTTCTGTTTTTTTTTTTCTTTGTTTGTTTGTTTGTTTTTAAATTAGTATCAGTAGGATAAGTAAAGTAGCTAGAGAAGTCACATTAAAAAGCGTTATTTATGTTTTCCTTTATGACCATACACATCATCTTTCAAAATTCCATAGTCAAGATATGAAGAACATATAATGAACAAGTGCTTAGCTTCTGGAAAAAGTAATCCTCCAGCCTAAGCATAGTATTGCATTTCTATTTAAGACCAATACTTCTGGGGACCTTCAAAAAGATTAGATTACCAACAAATACCACTTTAGAAAGGAAAATATTTCATATCACTCAATACAGAAAATATTTCCTATTATTCCATATTAGCTCTAGTCTAGTAAAATGGAACAGAACAATACGATGTTAAAGCTGTTGGGAAAATTTCTACTCAAAAAAGCTCGCTTAATTATCTTTATCCCAGAAAGAGTCAGAGGAGTCTTTAGCTTTCTTTATTCAAATAGTGTAGAACCCATGGGGGCAGCCCCTCTCTCAGGATCTCTCAACCCCTCAAAGGTCACAGTCTTGTTTTTATCCATACTTCCTGGCCACATTGTCTCTCCTCCTTTCCTCATTTGCTGAAGAAATAGGAGGTTACAGGCTTCCTGATCTTACTAATACACACTACCCCTTATATATAACCTCCTTTGTATCATGTATCACATGTGTAATTAACTTCATGATTCCCTAAGAGGAGAAGTGAAGATGTTTTCTAATCACCTATAAAGGCTTCTACTATTTTACTGTTTTATCAGTAGCATATTCTGTCATGTCCTTAAATAATTTTCACTTTTGCACAGTCTTTGGATAAGAAGATTTTTTTCCCCCCTCATTTTTACTATCATTAACAATAAGATAATTCTGGATTTTTAATATCTCTAGTATATGATATTCAAAATTAATTGAGATCCTTAAATTATTAAAAGACTGCATTGTCTAATTCTACTGATAATTCATTTTGTGAACTTTCATTTATGCAAGTACTAATTTTCATTTAACTTTTCCTGTAAAAATCTTGCAGTATTCATGAGTGGAGACAAAATGATGTTTAAGAAGATAAAACTTTCAACAAAAATGTTCTGTAGAAAATTCCAGAGTTTGCAAAAAAAAAGTTAACTTTCATTACTATTTGGTGTTTCAAGCGTTTTGTCCTTCATTGGAAGATAAAACTACCACAGGTTGCCCAGAAATGTTACGGAGACTCCGTGCATGAATATATACAAAAGCTGTCTCGGTGGTCCTGGGTAAGTGGTTTTACATAATCCTACTTGGGTAGAATCACAGAATTGCAGAGGTTGGAAGAGACTTTGCCTCACCTCTGTGCCTGGGAAGATCATGCAGCAGATCCTCCTAGAAGCTATGTTAAGGCACATACGAGATGATTCAAGACAGCCAGCATGGCTTTACCAAGGGCAGATCATGCCTGACCAATCTGGTGGCCTTCTCTGATGGAGTGACGGCTTCGGTGGAAGGGGGAAGGGCAGTGGATGTCATCTTCCTGGACATCTGCAAGGCTTTTAACATGGTCCCTCAACACATCTTGGCTGAACATGAGCCGACAGTGTGCCCAGGTGGCCAAGAAAGCCAATGGCATCCTGGCTTGCATCAGAAACAGTGTTGCCAGCAGCAGCAGAGAAGTGATTGTTCCCCTGTACTCAGCACTAGTGAGACCGCACCTTGAGTACTGTGTCCAGTTTTGGGCCCCTCACTGCAAGAAAGACATTCAGGCCCTGGAATGTGTTCAAAGGAGGGCAACAAAGCTAGTGAGGGGTCTGGAACACAGGCCATATAAGGAGAGGCTGAAGGAGCTGGGAATGTTCAGCCTGGAGAAGAGGAGGCTGAGGGGAGACCTCATTGCTCTCTATAACTTCCTGAAGGGAGGTTGTAGTGAGCTGGGAGTCGGCCTCTTCTCTCTTGTCATTAGTGATAGAACCAGAGGGAATGGTTTCAAGCTATGGCAGGGGAGATTCAAGCTGGACATTAGGAAGTATTACTTTTCAGAAAGGGTGGTCAGGCACTGGAATGGATTGCCCAGGGAGGTGGTGTAGTCGCCAACCCTGGAGGTGTTCAAGGAAAGACTGGATGCTGTGTTGAGGGACATGGTTTAGTGGGAGCTACTGGTAATAGGTGAACGGTTGGACTGGCTGATCTTTTAGGTCTTTTCCAACCTTGGTGATTCTATGATTCTATGATTCTATGATCTCTACACCTACTGGAGAGGTGTGGATTTCAACAATGGATGTTCAGTGGATTAGGAATTGGTTGGCTGAATGCAGCCAAAGGGCTGTGGTCAATGGTTCTGTGTCAGAGTGGAGGCTGATCACAACAGTGTTCCACAGGGGTCAGTCTTGGGACTGCTGCTCTTCAACATCTTCATCAGTGACATAGACAATGGCAGATGACACCAAGCTGAGCAGTATGGTCGATACATTGGAAAGAAGGGAAGCCATCCAGAGGGACCTGGACAGGATGAAGAAGTGGGCCCACGTGAACCTAAGGAGGTTCAATAAGGCCAAGTGCAGGGTGCTGCATTTTGGTTGGGACAACCCCAGGTATTTATACAAACTGGGAGATGATTGCCTTGAGAGCAGCCCTGCAGAGAAGGGCTAGGGGGTTCTGATGGACAAGAAGCTGGACATGAGCCAGCAGTGTGCTCTTGCAGCCCAGAAGGCCAACTGTGTTCTGGGCTGCATTAAAAAAGGGGTGGCCAGCAGGGAGAGGGAGGTGATTATCCTCCTCTACTTGGCTCTTGTGAGGCCCCATCTGGAGTAGTGCATCCAGGCCTGGGGCCCTCAGTACAGGAAGGACGTGGAGCTCTTGGAAGAAGAAGGCCATAAGATGATCAGAGGGCTGGAGCACCTCTCCTATGAGGAAAGGTTGAGGGAACTGGGATTGTTTAGCTTGGAGAAGAGAAGGCTCCGAGGAGACCTCATTGCGGCCTTCCAGGGAGCATATAAACAGGAGGGGGAAAGGCTGTTTATGAGGGTGAATAGCGATAGGACAAGGGAAAATAGTTCTAAACTGAGACAGGTTAGATATTAGGAGGAAGTTTTTCACAGAGGTTGTTGATGCACTGGAACATGTTACCCAAGGACGTTGTGGATGTCCCATCCTTGGAAGTACTCAAGGCCAGGCTGGATGTGGCTCTGGGCAGCCTGGTCTAGTGGTTGGCAACCCTGCACATAGCAGGGGGGTTGAAACTTGATTATCTGGCCATTCTAAGATTCTGTGATTGTATAATTAGAATTGAAGCTAGTATCACAGAATCACAGAATCACAGTAATGCCAAGATTGGATAAGACCTACAAGATCATCCAGTCCAACCATCCATCTGTCACCAATAGTTGTCACAAATAGTAAATCAAATAAATGAGGGAGAGAATGCCCAAAAGCTGAACACCTTGCTCTAATGCTGTAGGCCAGAAAGATAGGAAGAACACGCCACAGAGACAAGCAGAAAAAAGGAAGTCATATGACTCCCAGTCAGTTTTATCTTTCCCTCTGAATGGAAAACGGAAACAGAATAATGAAGTCTTCTGGGAGCTGTTTTTCTTCTTCTCTTCTGAAAATGGTAAACAGAACTATCAACAATCCATGGGACTGCTGTATTAACTCTTTAACTCCCAGTGCACAACATGTTATGATGTGGAATATTGATAATAAAAATCATGAAACCATGACTTCTGTGGACAGAATTTATTTATTTCATCCTTATTTAAGTGTTTAATGTGATATAGCCTTAAGCAACATGAGAGTATCACAAGGGAGGCATACTGCCTGTATTTTATTTTATTTTTTTAATTTGAATGGGAACGTTTCTGGGATACATCTGCATTCCAACTAAGCTATTAAGCATCCCTGCCACTGAGTTCATTCCCCCCCCCCCCCCCCCCTCCAAGTTTTATTAGTCTTGTATTGAGTGGTCCAGGAAACAAACAAACAAACAAACAAACAAACAAAAATTTTAGGAACTGTTCTGACAGGGGTATCAAAATACTCAATGTACTGTTATAGTACATACATGTGTATTATTGCTGTGGTTTAACCTGGCAGGCAGTTAAACACCACACATCTGTTTTCATTGCACTATAACGGGGAAGACAACTGAAAATTGCAAGAACACACGCTGAGATAAAGTTTAGCAAGAAAGAATAAAAATAAAAATGAAAAAGAAAGGAAAGGAAAATTATTAAAAGGGAAAGGAAAAGGAAAGCCTACAAAATAAATACCAACAAAACGAATAAACAAAAGTAGTGGTGCATAGCTCAGTTTCTCACCACAAGCTAACCAGCTCTCAGCCAGTCCTTCAGCAACCATGGAATCTGAAGCTCCCACTGTTGTATTGTTGAGCACAACACTATATGGTGTGTAATATTAGTTTGCCTAGTTTGGGTTACCTGTCCTGATTCTGCCCCCTCCAAAGCTCCTTGTGCTCTACCCCCAGTTCCTCGCTGGCAGGTCAGCACAAGAAGTTGAAAAGTCAACTCAGTATAAGCGCTGCTCAGCAACAACTAAAATGTAGGTGTGTTATCAACATTATTATCATCCTAAATGCAAAACCTAGCAACAGATCATCTACTAGGGAGAAAATTGAATCTATTTCAGCCAAAAGTAGGGCACTTTACACTGATGTATATTAATGGAACAACCTTCACATTAGGGGAGAATAAACTAACTTGATTCTGGAACATGTTACTAAAAAATTACTTTTAGTACCAATTATTTCTGTATGGTACAACTGGGATGCCATAAGTTGCTGAACGTATGTGTTAAAAATAAAGCTAGTATTTAAATATAATTTAATTCCTAGTAACTGTAGTGCATTAAGAGGATGCTTTAATAGCCTTAACTGTTCCTAGCTTATCATACTTTTTACCATGTAGCTTGCAATTTTGTTTCTACTGATACCCATTTGCTTTACAATGCAAAGCAGTGTTATTAAAGGCTAACTGTATGCTTAGGATAAGACAAAGGAAATCTGATATACGATGAATGCTTAGTTTGTAAAATGAATATAAATGTGATGGTTAACCTTGGCTAAAGGCCAAAAGCCCATCCATTCACACCCCTAATCCTCCATGAGATAGGGAGATAAATTTGGATGAGAAGACTAATGTATTAAGACAAAGTCAGGGAGATTGTTTACTGGCTATGCTAGTGAGCAAAACCGACACAAATTTGGGAAAACTAAATTCCACAAGCTGCAGGGAAATCTCTTCTCTGGCACTTGGAACTCATCTTCCCTCTTGTTCTCAGCTGACCTCAGTATCTGCAGAGTTGTTCCTCATACTTTGTAACTTTCCCAGGCAACATTTAACTCTTTCTTAAGCATGTTTTCTCTGAGGTGGCAGAATCTTGACTGGTGAACTCAGTCTAGTCATGTGGTAAAGCCTAGAATCTGGCTGGAATTATGTGTGTCCACCAGCTGCAGCACCTTGGCACTGACACCCAATACAAGGCCTAGTGGTGTATCTTAAATAAATGCATTTTCTCCTTTTGCACAGAATTTATAACTTGTATTCACTTGGCTGTTAAAAATAACTTCTTCACTTTTGCTAATTTTAACCTAGTAATCTTTCAGTTTACTAAGAGTAAGCTTTTTACTAATAACTACTTACAGATTAGTCATGATATCAGTATTTAGTAGAAAATACATATTTAAAATTAAAAAAAAACAAATAAAAATCTTGTAAATCAATATTAATTTTTTTAGACTACAGTGTAAGATATATTCTGAAGCAAAAAAACTTTTCAACAGAAATATTCAAGTTCATTCAGAAAATGGCAGAAAATACTATCTGAGAGTTGGCAGAAATTGTTATGTTCCAAGGTTACTTTGGAAGTATTTATTTCCTATTTGATGATGTTGGCCCCAGTGTCATCAGTGGATGCTGGTGGTATGGCAGTAGAGGCTGAACTTTCCCACCAATATTCCATTCCATTTTCTTATTATGCAATAAGTGGCAACAGGGGAAAAAAATGACAATAAGGCATCCAGCACGGGCAAGTGTATGAAGCAAAGGTGTAATCGAATTCCTCCATGTGGAAAACATTTCACCTGTTGACATTCATCCACTCTTGCTGAATGTTTATTGAGATCTAACATAGGATGTTAGTGCAGTGAGGTGGTGGGTGACGCATTTCAGTGGTGGCAACAGCAATATGGAAGAGAAGTCACATTCCAGATGGCCATGCACAGCTGCCACATCACAAAATGAGAACTGTCTCAATCATCTTATCCACATAAATCAGCAGATTATGACCAGGGAACTGTTTGCAGAGCTGTATATTGGCTTAAATTGTCTGGAAATAATGGCGACACTGAAATATTGCAAAATTTGCACCAGGGAAGTCCCATGAATGCTCACACAGGAATAGAAAGAACATTGTATTCAAGTTTGTTAGGACTTATTGAACCTATATGAGGCTGAAGGTGACAGTTTTCTGGATCACTTAATCACCAGTAATGATATATCAGATTTTTATTAGCGCAGCATGCAGGCCCTTATTCATTGCTGGTGAGAATGTATAGGTTATAGTGATGTTTATGTTGGAAAAGAGAGTTTTGTAACTGAAAACTTGCTCTATCAAATAATGTTATTGTGCTCTTTGCATATATTGTAGTTTCCACTGAAATAAAATAAGAAGATATTACATTTAAAAGTGGCCAACTATAAACTATGTTCACTAAAACTGATATAGAAATTTTGCATTCTACAGCAGAAATATTCACTAGAAGAAAAATCTAATCACATCCAGTGACAGAGAGAAGAGAACCTTTGTATTTAATAAAGCAGAATATTTATGCTTTATTCTGATTTCCTGATTAAATTATTAAGCAAATAATTATATATTATATAGTGTTCACTTTTTATGCCATATCCCTGAAAAATACAAACATTGGTTCAATTAATTCAGTTACAGTAACATAATGTTAATATTTTACTAGAAGAGTGAACAAAAAAGATGACACTACCTTTCTCTAACTGTGGAGTAACCACCACTCAGCTACAGTCTAACACATTTCTAACTCTTGACTTCTTCTGGAAAATGTTTTGAAAAAATGATGCAGAGGCACATAAACACACATAAGTGTGACACATAAACTTCTTAGTATTCTTATCTCAATCTCTGCTTCACCCTGTCAAAGTTCTTTGCTCTTTTCCTAATTCTTCTTTGTGTTGTTTTGCTCCATTGGAGTATTTTTCTCTGTCTGCATCTGACCTTTTTTCTTTAGAGTAGTTCGGATATGGCTTCTTATCATGATTGTAGAATCACCAAAGTTGGAAAAGATATCTAAGATCATCCAGTCCAACTGTACACTTATCATCAACATTTCTCACTAAACCATGTCCCTCAGTATAACACCTAAACATTTCCAGAACACCACCACCTCCCTAGACAGCCTGTTCCAGCACCTGACCACCCTCTTGGAAAAGAGATAAGCACCTAACTTTACATCTATATCTTTAAAGCAGTCTATTTAGTCGCAGACTGGAAAATGACTTCATTTTCACTGCAAACTCATGAATTTATGTTGAAGGTTTATATTATCAACGGTAAAATACAAGAGATACTTTGACCACTCACATTTCACACTTTCAGGAGTTTTAGATAGCTTTCTTGCCTCTAGTAAGTGAAGTAGACTCAAGTAACTGAAAGCAAATTGTCAGATTTTAGCCAGAAATTCATCCTTTGTATATCTAAGCTATTAGTAGTATTCCAGAAAAGCTATACCAGGGGTTTTGATTCATCAAACTGTGAGCACAATATCCCACACCATTATAAAGAAATGACAGTTATAGAAGCATAGTAACTGAGAAATACTTGCTGCATTCCTTAGTTTCTCTTCTTAAGAGGAAATATATATATATATATTTTTTTTTTTTTAAACGAGAAATTTATGATGTGTATTGACTACATTTACATGTCAATCAGAAAGGTATTTTTATATACTGTTTCATTATCCAACACTGGTAATAAAACCAGCACTTTTATGCTGTTTTTATCAACTTGTTTAGAACAAAGGAAGAGCTATATGTTTGCTATGGTGCTTTAAATATCTTACAAAATTTTTAAATAACTGTCTTCTCATTGGCATGATTCATAGTGATAGAAGGGGATGCTTAATGTTTGCACATAATCACAGTTCCTATGGGTAATGTCTACTGATGATCACGATGATACAGATTTGTGTATATCGAATGAAAGCAGACTTGGTAGCTGAATAAATTGAGAGTATGTGCTAGAGGCATGAATTCTAGATCCACTGTAATTGTTCCTGCAGTGTGCTGGAATGAAAATAAAATAGATTTAATAGAGTTTTCCTCAATTAATAATATCAGTATACAATGCTGAGAACATTTAGTAATGCCAGTAGAACAACAGAAAATAGATTTGTCAAACATAAATGGAAGAACCTTAACAGGCTTAAATACAAATGCATGTAACACAGCTGGAGACTGCTCATTTTGTAACCTGTGTTTCTCAACATTTCCTTAAACCACTAGAGCAAAAAGAATCTTTCCCCAGGGATAATATTTGAGCAGTACTTCTAAATGACATGCTGTCACGTATGTCAAGATTTCCCATGGCTTAAATGTGCCATAGGCTCAATAGCAGTTATCACTACTGTCACTGACGTAATAATCACTTGGAAAAACATTTAATAATTTCTTTGCTGCATCTCTATTTGTAGGGTTTATTTTACTGAGAAACGAAGAAGACTCCCTTTTAACCATACCCCAAATTGTTAAGTTTACTGGTGTCTTTACCAGAATTGGCAGAATGAACATTTTTCAGAAAAGACAAAGTAAGTATTCTATACGCTTTTCTTTACTGGAACATACTGTTATCGTAGAACTTTTCATCACTTTAAACATTACTTCTGTCACCATTACAATAAATAGCAAATGATCATGTTTTATTTTCAAAATGTTCCATATTCCTATTGTTATATCTAATGCTAGATGTCATAATGTATTCGAGTCATGGAATCACAGAATGGTTTGGTTTGGGAAGGACCTTAAAGATCATCCATTTCCAATCCCCTACCATGAGAGGAAAATATTCAACTTCAATTCAAGAAGAGGTTGCCAAAGAGATGTCTAAAGTTGTGTTGAACATTTCCAGGGATGGAGATGTCACCAGCTTCCTAGCAAAGATTTTATTTTTTAATATCTAACCTAAATCTACACTCTTTCAATATGAAAACATTATTCCTTGTATTTTCACAATATACATTTCTAAAATGTCTGTCTCCATCTTTCTTACAAGAACCTTCTAAGTATCAAGAAGCTACACTGAAGTCTTCCTGGAGCTTTCTCATCTCCAGACTAAAAAATTCCAGTTCCCTCAGCCTTCTTGATCATTTCTGTGGCCCAGTTTTATGTTTTGATGAGATCTGTTACTGAATTCTCATTTGTAATGCACATGGTTTGATGTTATAGTTATATAGATATATCATTCTGCATTTTAAGTCACCATAAATACAAATTTTCAAATGTAAGCTAGGTCTAATTACTTGGACAGAGTAAGTAACTCATCTAAAATTATCTATGCAGTATGAATGGAATATTAAAAAAAAAAAACTGTCTATGAAACAGCAGAAAAAAATAAGCAATGTTTTAAACAGGAATAATTTGTACACAATGATATCTGTTGTCTCATTTGACATTGTCTCCTTTCACAATTATTCTGATTGTAACTCCTATCATGTGTAATATGTGATGATGTTTCTGTGTACAGCTTGTTCAAAATTCTCTCATATATAATGTAGGATGTCAAAGAGAGTGCATGAGCAGCAAGCTTGCAACTTCAGAAGAGAAGACTTTGAACTCTTCAAGGAACTGCTTGGCAGGGTGACATGGAATAAAGCCTGGGAGAGAAGAGGGGCCCAAGAAAGCTGGTCAGCATTCAAAAAACATCTCCTCCAAAAACAGAAACTGTGCATTCTGAGAAAAAGTAAGGTAGGCAAGAATACCAGGACGCTTTTGTGGATGAACAGATTGCTCCTGGACTTATTTAAGGACAAAAAGAAAGTTCATAGGGAGTAGAAGCAGGAACAGGTTACCTGGGAGGACTATAGAGAAGTTGTTCAAGCAGCCAGAGATCAGGTTAGGAAAGCTAATAGATAGAATTCATTCTAGTCAGGAACATAAAGGGGAACAAGAAGAAATTCTACATGCATATCAGTGATAAAAGGAAAGCAAAGGAAGATATGTGTCCTCTCCAGAAGGAAACTGGAGACCTGGTCACAAGGGATATGAAGAAAGCTATAGTGCTCAATGACTTCTTTTCCTCAGTCTTTACCGGCAAGAGCTCTAGTCACACTGTCCAAGCTGCAGAAAGAAATAGTAAGAACTTGGAGAAGGTAGATTTACCTGCTGTAAGTGAAGATGAGGTTCAAGGCCATCTAAAGAACCTGAAAGTTCACAAGTTCATGGGATCTGAAGAGATATATGCATAAGTTCTGAGGGAACTGATACATGAAGTTGACAAGACACTATCCAGATTTGAAAGGTCATGTGAGCCCCTTACTAAGTGAGGGGGGGGTCCTCGTAACGGGGGATGCTGAGAAGGCAGAGATACTGAATGCCTTCTTTACTTCCGTCTTCAGTGAAAAGGCTCTTCCGCAGGAATCCCACACCCTGGAGGTTAGTGAGAGGGTCTGGGGAATGGGAGACTTCTCTTTAGTCAGGAAAGAGGACGTGCGTGAGCGCCTAGGCAGTACTAAGATCCACAAGTCCATGGGACCTGATGGAGTGCATCCACGTGTGCTGAGGGAGCTGGCGGAGGTCATTGCCGAACCGCTCTCCATCATTTTTGAGAGGTCTTGGACAACAGGGGAGGTCCCTGAAGACTGGAGGATAGCCAATGTCACTCCGGTCTTCAAAAAGGGCAAGAAGGAAGACCTGGGTAATTATAGGCCTGTCAGCCTCACCTCCGTCCCTGGAAAGGTGATGGAACAGCTTGTGCTGGATACCATCTCCAGCCAACGGGGAGAAAAGGAGGTTATCAGGAGTAGTCAACCATGGGTTCACCAAGGGGAGGTCGTGCTCGACCAACTTGGTGGCCTTCTATGATGCTGTCACATGCTGGGTGGATGGGGGAAGAGCGGTAGATGTAATCTACCTTGATTTTAGAAAGGCATTTGATACTGTCTCCCACGACATCCTTATAACAAAGCTGAGGAAGAGTGGGATAGATGAGTGGACAGTGAGGTGGGTTGAGAACTGGCTGACTGGCAGAGCGCAGAGGGTCGTCGTTGGTGATGCAGAGTCTGGCTGGAGACCTGTAACCAGTGGTGTCCCCCAGGGGTCTGTGCTGGGTCTGGTCTTGTTCAACATCTTCATCAATGACCTTGATGAGGGGATAGTGGCCACCCTCAGCAAGTTTGCTGATGATACGAAGTTGTGAGGATTGGCTGACATGCCTGAAGGCTGTGCTGCCATTCAGCGAGACCTGGACAGGCTGGAGAGCTGGGCAGTAAGAAACCGGATGAGGTTCAACACAAGCAAGTGTAGGGTCTTACACCTAGGGAGGAATAATTGCATGCACCAATACAGGCTGCGGGATGAGCTGCTGGAGAGGAGCTCTGCAGAGAGGGACCTGGGCGTCCTGGTGGACGACAGGTTGGCCATGAGCCAGCAGTGTGCCCTCGTGGCCAAAAAGGCCAATGGCATTCTGGGGTGCATTAAGAAGAGCGTGTCCAGCAGGTCGAGGGAGGTGATCCTCCCCCTCTACTCTGCCCTGGAAAGGCCTCATCTGGAGTACTGTGTCCAGTTCTGGGCTCCCCAGTACAAAAAAGACAGGGATCTCTTGGAAAGAGTCCAGCGGAGGGCCACAAAGATGGTGAAGGGCCTGGAGCATCTCCCCTATGAAGAAAGGCTAAGTGACCTGGGTCTGTTTAGCCTTGAGAAAAGACGACTGAGAGGGGACCTGATCCAGGTTTATAAATATCTGAGTTGTAGCGGCCATAGTGGTGAGGCCAGTCTCTTTTCAGTGGTACGTGGAGACAGGACGAGAGGAAACGGACATAAGCTGCAACATAGGAAGTTTTGCATGAATGTGCGTAAGAACTTCTTCACGGTGAGGGTGACGGAGCACTGGAACAGGCTGCCCAGGGAGGTTGTGGAGTCTCCTTCTCTGGAGATATTCAAGTCCCACCTGGATGCCTACTTGTGCGACCTGGTGTAGGGAACCTGCTTTGGCAGGGGGGTTGGTCTCGATGATCTCTAGAGGTCCCTTCCAACCCCTACAATTCTGTGATTCTGTGATTCTGTGAGTCTGGTGAAGTTCCCACTGACTGGAAAAGGGGAAACATTAGCCCCGCTTTCAAGAAGAGAAAAAAATGAAGATCCTGGGAACAGTCCAGTCAGACTGACTTCTGTGCTTGGCAAGATCATGGAGCAAATCCTCCTGAAGGCACCAATAAGGCACATGCAAAATAGATGAAGGGATTAGTGGTAACCAACATGGCTTCACCGAGAGCAAGTCATGCTTGACAAACTTGGTGACCTTTTATGATGGAATTACAGTGTCAGTAGATAAATTAGATAAAGTAAATTGAGAGGTGTCTGAATACTGGAGGACAGTCAATGTCTCTCCAGTTGTAAAGCAAACAAAGGTGATGACAGAGCCTGTATTCAAGACACAGGAACTATAGAACACGATATCAAATAAAGAGGAATTAACTCACTCCTCCTGGCAACAGTTTGGAAAAAAGGGTGAGCTGAGAAATGTAGCCTTCTCTACTTTGAACTCTGGTGCACCAGAATAGGAGGGGAGGGCAAACTGCTCAGGCTCTGAGTGCATACATGCCCCCAGAAGCATGGCTGGAAGACAGAGGAAGGATGAATCTAGGCTCCCCATGCTTCAGGCACTCACGTACTCACGTACTGGTTCAGGCTGTGACCTGGCAATTCCACTGCACCAGTCTTCAAAAAGGGCAAGAAGGAGGATCTGGGAAACTATGGGACATTAAGCCTCACCCCCATCCCTGGAAAGATAATGAAACAGATTATTCTGGATACTATTTCCAGGTAATTGGAAGAGAAGATGTTTATCAGTAGTCAGCATGGGTTCACCAGGGAGAAGACATGCTAGACCAACCTGGTAGCCTTCTATGATTTCATCAATGGTTGGGTGAACTGGGAGAGAGCAGTGGATGCAGTCTACCTTGATTTCAGCAAGGCATTTGACGCTGTCTCCCACAACATCCTTATAATGAAGCTGAGGAAGGGTGGGATAGATGAGTGGATGATGAGGTGAGTTGAGAACTGGCTGACTGGAAGAGCTCACTGTGATCAGTTATGCAGAGTCTGGTTGGAGGCATATATTTAGCAGTGTTCCTCAGGGGTCAGTGCTGGGTCTGGTCTTGTTCAGTGTCTTCATCAATGATCTTGATGAAGGGATAGTGTCCACCCTCAGCAAGTTTACTGATAATACAAAGCTGGGAGGAATAGCTGGCACACCAGAAGGCTGTGCTGCCATTCAGCAAGGCCTGGACAGGCTGGAAAGTTGGGCAGGGAGGAACCAGATGAGCTTTAATAGGAGCAAGTGTAGAGTCTTCCACCTGGGGAAGAACAACTGCATGCACCAGTACAGGCTGGGGGATGATCTGCTGGACAGAAGCTCTGTGGAGAAGGACCTGGGGGTCCTGGTGGATGGCAGTTTGGCCATGAGTCAGCAGTGTGCCCTGGTGGTCAAGAAGGCCAATGAGATTCTGTGGTGCACTAAAAGGAGCATGGCCAGCAAGTCAATGGAGATGATCCTCCCCCTCTACTCTGCTCTGGTCAGGCCTCACCTGGAGTACTGTATCCAGTTCTGGGCTCCACAGTACAAAAACAGCAAGGATCTCCAGGAGATTGTGCAGTGGAAGGCCACAAAGATTATAAAAACCCTGGAGAATCTCTCTTATGAGGAAAGGCTGAGCAACTTGGGTCTGTTCAGCCTTGAGAAAAGAAAACTCAGAGGGAATCTGATTAATGTCTTTAAATATCTAAGGTGTGGGAGGGAACGGGATGAGGCCAGACTGTTTTCAGTGGTGCATGGTGATAAGACAAGGGGAAATGGTCAAAAACTGAAGCATAGGAAGTTCCGCAAAAATGTGCGTAAGAACTTCTTTATGGTAAGGGTAACAGGGCACTGGAACAGGCTACCCTGAGAGGTTGTTGTGAATTCTCCTTCTATGGAGACGTTCAAGACCTGCCTGGACACCTACCTGTGCCACGTGGTTTAGGGAGCGTGCTTTGGCAGGGGGTTGGACTAGATAATCTCTATAGGTCCCTTCCAGCCACTACAATTCTGTGATAAAGGAAGACAACTTGTCTCATCTACCTGGAAGATGCAAAGCATTTCACAGTGTCCCATGTGACATCCTGATCTCCAAATTGCAGGAAAATGGATTTTATAAATGGACCACTCTCTGGATAAGGAAGTGACTGGATGGTAGAACACAGAGAGTTGCAGATAATGGTTCAATGTTCAAGTGGAAACCAGTGATTAGTGGCATTCCTCAGGGACCTGTGCTGGGACTGATGCTATTTAATATCTTTGTAGGTGGCATGAACAGTGGGATCAAGTGCACCCTCAGCAAGTTTGCAGACAATATTAAGCTGAGTGGTGCAGCTGACACAGTAGAGGGAAGGGATGTCATCCAGAGGGATGACTTGACAGGCTTGAGAGGTAGGCGCATGCCAACCTTTTAAAGTTCAACAAGACCAAGTGCAGCGTCCTGCACTAGGTTGGTGCAGTTCCAGGCACAAATATGGGTTGAGCGGAGAACAACTTGAGAGCAGCCCTTAGGAGAAGGATTTGAGGTGTTTGTTGATGATTCAACATAAGCTGACAATGTGTTCTTGCAGCCCAGAAGGCCAACCATGTCCTGGGCAGAACCAAGAGAAGCATGATCAGCAGGTCATGGGAGGTGTTTCTGACCCTCTACTATGCTCTCATGAGACTCCACTTGGAGTACTGTGTCCAGTTCTGAGGCCGCCAACACAAGCACAGGGAGCTGTTGGAGTTGGTCCAAAGGAAGGCCATGAAGATGATCAGATGGCTGAGTACATCCCCTGCAAGGACAGGATGATACATCATATCATCAACTCATGTTTAAAATATAGATTTATACAAGAGGGGAAAAAAAAAAAAAAAAAAGTGACGATAAAGATTTCTGTAGTTTTAATTTGTATAACGTTTATGTAATAGGTACATTCTAAAAAGCCTAAAGATAATGATCAGATGAATACCTGACAGGTCCAGCTGACAATCAGTTTGTTTAATTTTCATGTTTTCTAGAGTGGATATTGTCCTAGGAAACATGCAGAACTGTGCAGAAATATGGTGGAACATAACTTATGTGTAGATAATATAGCTGTGTGTTTCACTACAGTTATGGTAACACATCCTGTGTGTTCTTTAAAATTATTTTAAGTGATAAACAGACTGCTCCGAATAACTGCAGCTTTTGTTTTCCTAATCTGTTTCTTATGTGTAGCAGATTTTCTTCTATAATACATTCATTTCAAAATATGACTTCAAATATGTAAATACTTAACACTAGTTCATATACTGAATATGCAAATTAGAAAGATACTATTCAAATCTTTTATTAAAAATTTAAATATTACAGTTCAAAAATTCAGATAGGTTTTAACAGCTGGCTTTGCAATGTATTTTTTTTTTGAAATTAAATCTCAGTTAGTGGTCTTTTATAAATATACTTCCTGCAATTTAGGGAAATAGCTCTCTCTACTTCATGTAAATAAACTTAGTTTTCAAGTGAATATTGTGGATTTTTCATCTCATATATACAGCCATAATGTAATCAGTCTCAAATGATATTCCATACTATATTCTTAATGAAAAATCTTTGCTTGCACTATTGTAAATGTCCAGTATATTGAGAAAGATAAAATTATCATGCCCTTCTATGAGAGAGCAAGTAATAAAGAAAATAGTGCAGAAGTATAGTGATTGAAGTGGTTTTCTATATGGGAAAACAGGACATTAGCTATCAGTATCCACTTCCGGGTGTATTTAATAATTTCACATTAAATTGATACTGATTAAAAAGAGTAAAGAAATGAATAAAACCAAAACATAAGGACAAACAAATATTTTTCTTCCAATTAAATTACTTTATTCATGAAGAGTTAGAGCTTTCTTTCACCTTTTTCTACCTTCACTATGTGACCATCCTATTGAATGAGAGAAAGACTGTGGATGTAGTCTAACCTAGACTTTGTTAAATCTTTTGACATTGTCTCACACAGAATTCTCCCCGATAAGCTGGCAGCCCACAGCTTGGACAGGTGTCCTCTTCTCTTGGTAAAAGACTGTCTGGAGGGCAGGGCCCAGATTGGTGATGAATTAATTTAAACCCAGCTGGAGATCAGTCCCTAGTGGTGCTCCCCAGGGGTCTTTATTGGAGCTGGTCCTGTTTGATGTCTTTATTAATTTTCTAGATAAAGGGATTGAGTGAGCCCTTAGTATGTTTTCAGATGACACCGGGTTGGGGGGAAGTGCTGTTCTGCTTGAGAGTAGGAAGGCCTTTCAGAAAGGTACAGATATCTCTATCGATAGGCTGAGGCCATATGTATGATGTTCAACAAGACTAAGTGCCAAGTTCTGCACTTCAATCACAACCTCATGCAGTGCTACAGGCTTAGGTCAGAGTAATTGGAAAGCTGCATGAAGGAAGAGGATTTGGAGGTGCTAGTTGACAGCCAGCTTAATATGAGACAGCAGTGTGCCATGATGGCTAAGATGGCCAACAGTATCCTGACATGTATCAAGAATAGTATAGCAAGTCGAACTAGGGAAGCGATTGTCTCCCTATACTCAGCCCTGGTGAGGCTGCACCTTGAGTACTATGTTTAGTTTTGAGCCCCTCACTACAAGAAAGATATTGAGTGTGTCCAGAGAAGGGTAACAAAGGTGGTGAGGGGTGTTATAAGGAGAAACTGAGCGAACTGGGATCGTTTAGTCTAGAGACAAGGAAGTTTAGGGGAGATTTCATTGCTCACTACAACTACCTGAAAGGAGCCTGTGGCAAAATGAGGATTGGCTTCTTCTCCAGGGCAACTAGAATAGAGGTAATGGCCTCAAGTCATTCCAGGAGAGGCTCAAGTTGGATATTAGGAAGAATTATTCTCTGAAATAGTAGTCAAACATTGAAACAGGCTGCCTAGGGATGTGGCGGTGTCATCACTCCTGGAGATTTTTGAGAAATGTGTAGATGTGGTACTTGGGAACATGATGTGGCAGGCATGGCAGTGAAGGGTTGACAATTGGACTTGGTGATCTTGGAGGTCTTTTCCAACCATAATGATTTTATGTTTCTATTCTTCCTCTTGCTTTATGGGTCTTTATGTGAATAGGACTTGAATTCTTATTCACAGTGGTTCACCCTTTAGAGCCCCAGAAGCTTCTATCTTGTGCTATGTAGACAAAGTTCTTTTTATTTTAATTACTGTCTTATGCTCAGGAAAACCTAGATATCATAAGCAAACTTCACAGTTGTGTCAATCATAATTGTCAAAGTACAGCTTTGGGAAAAAGAAATGAAACAAGAAAATAGACACTTTAAGAAAAGGATAAGATCTGAAGCAATTCGAAGTGATTTGAAATTAACAAGTTATATAAATGTAGTATGAAAACATGACCTCAGATATTGACAAACCATGTTGTGGATAAGAAGCATGAAGGTTTTATGGTCTAACATTGGCAGACAGCTAAGCAACAAACATTCCCTCATTCACTCCCACTCTGGTGGAATGGGAAAGATTTGTAAAGGTAAGAGTGAGAAATAATGGGTTGAGATAAAGACTGTTCATTAGACAAAGCAAAATCTGTGCATGCAAGCAAAACAAAACAAGGAATTCATTCATTGCTTCCCATTGGCAGACAGGCGTTCAATCATTTCTGAGAAAATAGGACTCATCACTTCTAACAGTTTATTGAGAAGACAAATGCCACCACTTCAAAAGTACCCTGTCTTCCTCCTTTTTTTCCCCAACTTTTCTTGCTGAGCATGATGCCAGCAATATGCTCATTTGATATGACTGATCAGATTTTGGTTACTCTGGATCAGCTTTTCTGACTGTGTCCCCTCGCAGACTGGGCACTCCCAGCCTCTTTGCTGGCAGGGCAGCATGAGAAGTAAAATTTGTACAAGAACTTCTTCAACAAATAAATATTAGTGTGTCATTGCCACTGTATTTTCATGAAAAATCCAAACCAGTTTCATATATGTCTCTTCAGAGATAATTTACTCCATCCCTGTCAAAATCATGAGAAGACATGGTTTCTTTTCTTTTCTTTTCTTTTCTTTTCTTTTCTTTTCTTTTCTTTTCTTTTCTTTTCTTTTCTTTTCTTTTCTTTTCTTTTCTTTTCTTTTCTTTTCTTTTCTTTTCTTTTCTTTTCTTTTCTTTTCTTTTCTTTTCTTCTTTATGTTCTGTCATATAGTAACATTCCCACATCAGAGTCAGCTGAAAGAATCAGCATTCTGTGATTAGTTTTGTGCTGAACAATCTTTGGCATCCTTTGTATGAACCTAACTCCGAAGGCAGTTTTAAGCTAAGATGATATACTTCCGAACTGAAATTTTAGCTGTAGTAGCCTGTTCTTTTTCTGCAGATTATTACAGAAATACATCTACAATTGGTCACATGGGTTGACCTGTCTGGACAGCTAGCTGTGTAACCTGTTGTAGGGTTCCTGTTTTGGCAGAGGGGTTGGTCTCCATGATCTCTTCCAGCCCCCACAATTCTGTGATTCTGTGAAATGCTAACTTGCACTGCAGAGGAGGATTTGAAAGTATGGAGTGAAAGTAAGTTTTCCAGTCTGGTCAGCTATGTAGTAATGAAGTGATACAAGTCACTGACAATCCTTCACCTATAATAGCGCTACAAGATGTTATATAGATTATAATTGGATGAGAAATTATCAGTGACGTTTTCAAGATATATTTCTCTTTGTATCAAGAATAAGAATGTAGATGTCTGCCACCACTCTAAAACACCTCCTATCTTGATATAATAAACCAGTTGTTTTGGAGACCTTTTATTTGAATGTAGCTTCATGAGGTTCAGGTTTCAAATATTACGAATGTAGAATTTCCTGTAAAAGACAGAACATTAGATAGTCACATTATATAATGTATTATGCAGGAGACATTCACCCTGTGTAACATCTCTCTCTCTCTCTCAGTATAAGTGTTTACATTTAAATATCTGAGTTTTCAGTACAGGAAATGAATATGTAGTAGTGGAGATAAAAGAGCAATTCTGATGGTTTCAAATGGATACTTAAAGCTTGACTCATTTGTCTAAACAAAGGGTCTCACAGTGTATTAGATAATCTAGGAATCCTTCCACATTTCCAGCTGTTCCAATATGTCACAGCTATTTTGCAGGTCCTCTGTGGCTAAGGTGAATATTTCTCAGATATACTAGAGCAGCAAGAGTTGGTCTGTTGCCCTATGGTTAGGCCAATTGAACCTAACCCATAGTGACTGGTGTGATGAAGTGCTTTCCAGGCTGCATCAACTCTCTGTGTGGTCCAGTGCCTAGAATTTGCCATGTTATTTGAGATTGTTTAGGTTATCAGAGAGAACAGACAGGAGATCTATGTCATCGTGAAGAAGGAGCTGGAGGTTAGAAAATATAATTTAGGACTCAGATGGCACTTGCCATATCTCATTAGGCAAGTGAATCAGTTACAGAAGTCTAGTGTCTGTAGTGGAAATTATTACTCTTAATTCACATGTACACATTATCCATGATGACTCAGGTGCATGACACTATTTCACAGATACAGTGTGAATTCTCTTTAATGAATGAATTTCTCTTTAATTCTCTTTGTTTGTTTACCTAACAAACAGTTAGTATAATTAATGAACGTGCATGCAATCATTGTATTGCTAAACTATGTTTATTTAACTGTTTATTTAACTGTTTATTATGCTGTTTTGTGTTCTCTTTTGGTAATTTGCATTCAATTATACTGGTAAGATTCTGGACAAAAGATACTAGTGTTTCTTTATAGCTATGTTATATTTTGCAGGTTATTATTCTGCCTGGCATCTGTTTTGTGGTACATAAGGGAGTGGGTCTCCAATAAAATTGTTTCAAGCTCTACACAGATGTCTCATATCCTTAGAGATCCTTGGTTGGATAGGTACCTTTTTACATGAACAACTGAATCAATGTCATAATGGTTTGATAACCCCAAACTCCTTCTAGAGCTTGCAGAAAAATATTAGCATCTCAAGAGACTATCTCATCTGCCTTCTCCTACAAAGGGAATTGTCTTTGGAGGTTATTTCAAAGTAAGACCAGAGTGACAAATTAAGACTTGCAGGCCTTTTAAATAACCAAAGTAGGGCAGATGAATCCCAAATATATGTACGTAAATTAGAAGATGAGTCTGCCTTGATGCTCATTCAGGCAGTGCAGAAAGATAAATTCCTCCAAAGAGATACTCAGAGCAGGCATCTAATTTAAGAGCTCTTTATATAGAATATCTTTTCATCCTCTGCTAATTACAGGGCAAACCTCAGGACTTTTACTCTCTCTGTCCTATTTTCTTTCATTTTTGGATGAATAAAGAAAAAAATACAAAAACCTGTTAAGGGTATTGAGAATTATCAAATAATAATAAACAAAACAATTAGAAATATTGTGACTCTTTTGCTCAAATACAATATAGAGGGCTTTAGGACATGTTTTGGTTTTGAATTAGAAAAAAAGTACAATATAAATCTGTTTGTAATTTTCAGAATGTGGTACGTATACCAGTACTATACTTACTAGAGGAGTCAATTCCAATTGAACATTTTGGTCAATAGTTGCTTTTTTCTTTTTTTCTTTTTCTTTTTTTTTTTTCCTTTTTTTTTTTTTTTCCCAAGTTGATACACTGTTAAAAATTTTTCAACTTGAAGGAATCTCTGACCCTCATTGTTGCTTGATTTTTCTCACATCTTCTTCATTCCTCTCTCTCTCAAGTCTTACTCAATGCTTTTTCTGCTTTTTGAAATGGACTTGATGGAGGGGCTCCGCTGTACCCTGCTGGGAGTCTGTAGGAGCTAGATGGTATTGACTATATCCAGCAAAGGACAGCCCCTGGCCTCTTCCTACAGAGCCCAAACCTTTCTTCATAAACAACATACCCTGATATTTGTGAGTAGTCAATAAATCCTTTCCAATACACCAGTCTATTTTTTAGGAAGTTGGAGAATGCTGTGATGCTTTTCAACTGCAGACCATCTATGCAGCAGGTCTGTTTACAGAGTTTAATATCTAGTTCAGGTGAGCATGATTTGGAGCTCTCTGACAAGTGAGTCTTATCTATAAAAATCTGTATCAAAATTGACTGCCAAATAGAGAAAAAATATCCATCACTTTAGAACAAGAATTTCTAAACATTCCAGGGAAACTTACAAATTAAGTAGAAAGTTCTTTAATTAATTTGAATATCTTCAATTTTATACGGCGTAGAAAATGGGGGTAGAAAATTTATATCCCATACAGAAATGGATACATGGAATTTAAGTACATTCAAATATATTTGATTACATATTGCTATTATATATATACATATATATGCACAAATAGATACACATATATACTATTAAATTGTTCAGTAACAAATCAAACACATATACACACAGAAATCTCAATACAGATCATATTTACATTCATAATAAAATTTAATATTGATACAGTAATTAAGACAATTAATACTTTATGGTTTTGTATATAGATCTAGAGTGGACTCTTACTACATTGCAAAGCAGACCACTGTTAAATCACACATGTAGTTCTTCTAATACATACTTCATAATTTGTGGAATAATGCAATATGGTCAACATCTCCATACACCAGTTACAAATAAGTTTTCCATACAATACAGAGTCTTTATGGAACACTCTAAAAATAATCTTAGAGTAGAAACATAAAACATTGAAACCTGACAGAAAGTCTGTCAAATGTCAGCTAGGATTATAGTTACACAGAATGTCCAAGAGATATTCAGAAACTTCTTATCTGTTGATAGCATACTGACTATAATCTTAAAATAAAAATTTATCTATGAATACTATTCCATGAGTTTTCATAACAAAATTAAATTTTAAAAAATGGTAATGCTATCTGGGGGGAAAAAAAATAAATGTATATTTGACATTTGAATGTCAATAGGATTCACAGATAAAATACATGCTTAATGATGCAGATTATAGAATGATTTATATATCCTGAATTTATATACTGTCTTTTATCCTACAAGTCTCCTTTCACAGGGACTTTCACTACTCAGGACATTGCAACTATTTAATCAACTCTCTTAAGAATAGATTGTTTTTGAAGGTCTCACGGAACAAGGGAAATATACAGTTCTGGAAACAGTGTGGAAGGAAAATATTTTAATATATGTTTCTGAAGACAGTTTACAGAATATACATTTTAAGATGAAGTGGGCACTTTAATTACTTCTGCAGGAAGTAATCTATGTATCACAATGAAGATTTCCAGGATCTCAAAAATAGAACATTTTAACAAATAATAATAATAAAAAAGAACAAGACTGAAACTGTCAGTGTCTTGTTACTGATCAGACTAGATCTTGACCTTAAAATCCTAATAGTATATCTTCTTCAATTTTCCATTTCTCCATGGAAATCTGTGCACAGTATTAAAATCTGTGGGACCTGAATAATGGTATATGCACTGTAAACACATGCTTGCAGTTATCATTACATTTTATTAGCTGCAAGTTAACATTTTAACACTTTCTGGAAAAACAGAGAATGAAAATCTTATTTAATATTAATTGTAATACAGCAAAAATAATCTTACCATAAATTTTCTCCATGGCAGAAACACTGGTGAAAGACTTGAAATCTCTAAAATTTTAAGATATCTTTCCTTAGCATTAATATTGATGGTATTAAACAACAAGAACTCAAGTTAATGCAGTTATGCAAATATCTTAATAATATATACTAGCAGTTGACTCACTTTCAGTCCCACCAATTCATGCTCGAAGGTATGGTTTCCATTTTCACACAGCAACTGCTAGTCTTCTGGAAATGAGAAAAATAAAATGCATCTGCTCAAAGATATAGACAAAATAGACTCATGAGTGCTGCAAAATCCATGTTCTATTTATAGGCTGAGAGTATTTCATGAAAAATTTGTCCAGATAAAATTACTGGTCTTCAATTAGATTCCAACTTAATCTTTAAAGGAACAATGCTCTTTTGTACTTAATGGAGATAGTATATCTATAGGATAAAGTGTGTGAAATGTAACAATATTTTCTGCAGTAAGACAGGAAACACTCAAAGTGTTCCCTAAATATATCCTGGTTTGTTCAGAGGTTCTTAAATTTCCTCAGAGATTCTTAAACTTAACTTCTATTACAGATATGTTATCTAGTTTCTGAGTTTCTCCCTAGTTCCAATACTAGACAGATTTGTCTATAAAGCAAATGTATACATTTAAAGATATTTGATTTGGTCTTTTCTTTGTACATCAAGGGAAATAGCAAACTGACTGCTACTCCATTAGTATTTTGCAGTAAAATCGAGACATCCTAAATTTGGAGAAAAGATGGTTGAAATGTATTTGCATTCAATAACAATGATAAAACTCTCAGAGAGATCCTAAAATGTTAGCTTAATATAAGATGAAGGGTCTTTCAAATGTTTCCCAAAGTGGTGTTGATTGTCACATGGTAGCATCCATCACTTGCCTTCTCAACAAATCAATCAGATTCTTATCACAAGAAATACCTCAGGAAGCAAGCTTTGAGCCAAAAAAACAAAGAAGGATTCTCACAGACATTCAAAACCTTTCTGGGTAACCTGTTCCAGCACCTCAACATTCTCACTGAAAAACTTTCCCCTGACATCTAACCTAGATCTCTCTACCTTTAGTTTAAAGTCACTCCCTCTTGTCCTATCACTTTCTACCTATATAAAAAGTTGTTTTCCCTCCTGTTTATAATCTCCCAGTAAATACTGGAAAGCTGTAATGCGGTTTCCCCACAGCCATCTCTAAGCTGAACAAACACATCTCCTTCATCCTGTCTTCATAAGAGAGGTGCTCCAGCCATCTGATCATCTGTGTGGTACTCTTCTAATTCCCCTTCAAAAGCTCCACATCTTTCCTGTGTGGGTGGGCCCATGCCTGGATACAGTACTCCAACTGGAGCCTCAGAAGGGCAGAGTAGAGAGGGACAATCACCTTTCTCACCCTGCTGGCCACATCTCTGCTAGTAGAACCCAGGATACCATTGGCTTTACAGGCTGCAAGTGCACACTACTGGCTCATGTTAAGTTTTTCATCAATCAGGACTCCCAAGTTGTTCTCAACAGAGCTACTCTTAAGGAATTCTTCTCTCAGTTTGTATATGTATCTGGGATTATATCGACTCAAGTGCAGAACCTTGTGCTTTGCTTTGTTGAACCTTATTATGTTCATATGGACCCAGCTCTTGAGTTTATCAAGATCTCTCTAGATGGCATCTCTTCCTTCCACTCTATCAATGCATTGCCCAGCTTGGTGTCATCAGCAAACATGCTGAGGGTGCACTCCATCCTGTCATCTATGTCACTGATAAAGATGTTGAACTGCACTGGTCCCAAGATGGATACCTGAGGGACACTGCTCATTGCTGAACTCCATCTGGACTTAGAGCCATTGTCCACAATGTTCTGGCTGTGACCTTCCAACCATTTCTTCATCCACCAAATAGTTTCACTCTTCAAATCCATATCTCTCTAATTCAGGCATAGGGATGTGGTAGGGAACCATATCTAAAGCCTCGCAGAAGTCCAGGTAGATGACATCAGTTGTCTTACCTTTGTATACTGACACTGTCATTCCATCACAGAAGGCCATCAGACTGGTCAAACACGACCTTCCCTTGGTGAAGACTGGCTGTTTCGCATCACCTGCTTATTCTTCATGTGACTTAACATATCTTCCAGGAGGATCTGTTCTAAGGTCTTCCCAGGCATAGAGGTGAGACTCACTGGCCTGTAGTTCTCTGAAAGTACTTGTTTTCTCCAATGACTACAATGAAAGACAAAAAAAGACAAGCTTAAGTGAAGACACAAATTAGCAGTGGATGGATGAAGTCAAGTGGGTGAGTTACTCTGCCTGAAAAAGTATAAGCATCTTTTTGCAATTCAGTATTCACCTATACTTTCCAGAAAAATTACAAGTCAGTGAACTTTTATAGGACTCTGAACTATCACAGAATCACAGAATTGTAGGGGCTGGAAGGGACCTCTACAGATCATCAAGAGCAGCCCCCCTGCAAAGCAGGCCCCCTACAGCAGGCTATATGGTCAGGCATCCAGGCAGACCTTGAATGTCTCTGGAGAAGGACAATCCACAACCTCCCTGGGCAGCCTATTCCAGTGCTCCATCATATAATCATATTCATACTGCAGAGATTGATGCAGTCAAATTGATACAGGTTGAGATCAGTAGTCCATTGTATATGTTTAGATTTACTTTGATGCAAGCCTTGCCTTGCCTTGCCTTGCCTTGCCTTGCCTTCCCTTGCCTTGCCTTCCCTTCCCTTCCCTTCCCTTCCCTTCCCTTCCCTTCCCTTCCTTCCCTTCCCTTCCCTTCCCTTCCCTTCCCTTCCCTTCCCTTCCCTTCCCTTCCCTTCCCTTCCCTTCCCTTCCCTTCCCTTCCCTTTTCCTGTCACAAATACTGAAAGACAAGTCTTATCTGATTTGTACTGATATGATCCTGTATATAAGATGTACTATAAATTTATTTATTGTTTTAACAGGGGTTTCGAACTAGCTGACTCCCAGAGGTCCCTTCCAACCCCTACAATTCTACATTTAAATGTTTCTGTTCTCATAAATGAAGTTGAGAGTGTCTTTCTTTTTACACTTGTGGTGAAGTGGTGTGGAATACATTGCATTCAGCTCAGAAAAATTTGTTCCTGAAAAACAACACTAAAAACTTATTACATTTTTGTAAATGTATTCAGTTATTACTAGTATGATCTTCTCTCCAGAGGTTCTGAAACAAAGAAATCTAACAGTGAAAAAAGCATCAACCTTTCTATGGAATGTAATCTCCTCTTAATGAATATAAAAATACATCTAAAATAGTATCTGTCTAGGATTTGCCAAGTATGACATGATCATGAAGTCCATTAAGAGACTCTCTAAGTCCTTTCAAAACAACAAAGATATAAAAAGCTTGGATATAAAGTAATTTATGTTGCACATTGAACAAATTTCTCTAGGAATACTCAGCATGAATTCTTATTACAATAATTCTAGGGAACTGTAAAGAAAGACAGCCAGCAATGACAGTAATGACAGCATGAGGGCAACATGAGATCACAGATACTTAGTCAACTGTCATTAGTGCAGTTTGCAAGCTTATCTTCATACACTTACACAAAAACAATATTCCTTTATGGCATAATAGTTAAGATGGAGACCAGTAGAAATATCATTTTTGAAAAAAGAATATGTTGCTGTTCCATTCTTTCACAAGGTAATTTATAGACAGTTAAATCTAGAAACACACAAGTGGAAGAGAGCCTACAGTTTTATTTACTGATATCTTATTATTGTTTGTTTCATATGAAGTGTAAATTTTCTCATGAATGCTTTCAGAAAATGGATTTCCATTCATAAAGACTTTAAATCCTTAAGCAAATTACACTTAACTTTTCCTGTAAAATCTGTACCCTACTTAGAGATCATTATCTAGGATAATAACCTCTTTGATATGGCAGAGATTATTAGATATAAAAATATAATAAATAGGATATTAACATTTATTTATTTTCATTTTCTTTTCATTCTTCAAGGGAACACACACACACACACAAAGTCTGAGTAATTTAAGAATAAACATACTGTGTAATAAATAATTTTGTCACTGTGTCTTATTTCAAGCAGTAGTTAGTAATGGATACCTTGAAAAGATACTCAGAATTTAAAGTCAGGAACAGTATTTAAACACATTTCAAATTCCAGCTCTGGAATAAGTACTTTCGAAACTGGAAGCAACATGTTCATTTCTGATTACAGCTTGCCAAAACTATGTGACCTGTTATCATTCCATTTACAAGTTCCATAGCATTAATAATATTTTTCTATGAGAAGCTGACTTTCATGAACTGCACTAGTCTCCCAACATGGAAAATTAAAGACAGTGTCGATGCTATTTAACATCTTTGTACGCAACATAGACAGTGGGATCAAGCGCACCCTCAGCAAGTTTGCAGATGACACCAAGCTGAGAAGTGCAGTTGACACACTAGAGGGAAGGGATGTCATCCAGAGGTACCTGCACAGGCTTGAGAGGTGGGCCAACGTCAAGTTCAATAAGCCCAAGTGCAAGGTCCTGCATCTAGACTGGGGCAATCTCAGGCACAGGAATTGGGCAGAGGAAGGTTTGGCAGAGGAAGGCTTGAGAGCAGCCCTGAGAAGAAGGATTTGGGGGTGCCAGTTGATGAGTCTCAACATGAGCCAGCAATGTGGGCTTGTAGCCCAGAAAGCCAAGTATATCTTGTGTTGCATCAAGAGAAGCATGACCAGCAGTTCGAGGGAGATGATTCTGCCCCTCTAATCTGCTCTTGTGAGATCCCACATGGAGTACTGTATCTAGTTCTGGGCCCCCAGTACAAGGACATTGAGCTGGTTGAGCGGCTTCAGAGGAGGGCCACAATGATAATGAAAGGGCTAGAGTACCTCACCTACAGTGATAAGCTGAGACAGATGGGTCTTTTCATCCTGGAGAAGAGAAAGCTCTGAGGGGACCTTATAGCGGTCTTCTAGTACATGAAGAAGGTCTACAAGAAAGCTGAGGAGGGACTTTTTAAAAGGGCATGTAGTGACAGGACAAGGTGAAATGGCTTTAAACTGGAAGAGGGTAGATTTAGACTTGATAATAGAGGTTTTTTGTTTTTGTTTGTTTGTTTGTTTGTTTTATTTTTTATTAATCTAAAGAGGAAAACTTCCAGTCTAACATTTTAATATACATTTTATGTTAAAAATTATTATTTTATGTAATACAAAGAAAGTTCAAGATTCTGTTTTTGCTGTTTTGAGAATGCTATGCTACTATTAGTAGTAATTAGCATAACTATAATAATTATTAATTATTTTATATACTTAAATGTGTGCTGCTGTATTGCCTGTTGTACTTGATTAGGAAAGACAGTCTCCCCATCTGTCTCCCTCAATTGCATTCTACTCCTATTCCCGTATTTCCTTCTTTCTTTCCACATTCTTCCCAGTCCTTTCCTTCTGCAGCTGTTTCTTGGGTAATTTCCAGAAATTTCCTTACTTATATGTCCTACTTACATACAAATCTGTATTACATATGTCTCTTAGATATTCTTTTCTCCTATCAATCTTGGCCTAATGCTGTTCACCTCGTCTTTTCTAATATTGTTTGAATACTTCAGAGCGTTTCTTTCTTTTCCTTGCCATGGTACTCAGCCTGCTGTCCCTGACATGTAATTCTTGACATCTCCACATAATTCTGTTCCTTGGATAGCTGACAAAATTGCAAAAGAATCATGTCATATACTACAACAGGCTTGCTTCTATTCTGTTAAAATACGTATTAAATTAGTATGTGGAAAGTTGCAGTTTTATTACAGAGAGATTCTGATGTTTGTAGTCGTAGAGCTATAATTAGCAATGACAACTACTTGGATGAATACAAAGTTACCTAACTGAAGTTTAAAGGGAAAAGTAGGAAAATACTATATCTTCTTTAAATGGAGCAAAGAATATTGTGAATTTCAGAACAAAATCCCAAATGGTGTCTATGCAGCTATCATCCACTATCAATTCTTTCTCTCCTCTCATGTATCATAATTCTCCCATTCACTTATTTTCACCACATATCTTCAAAGGAATATTTTTCACTTTTCTTTCACAACTTTGACAAAACCAACTTCTTCCCCCACTTTCCTCCACAGTTCAACATTTCTGCTCTGTTCTGCAGCCCACAACACTTAATATTTTTCTCCTTCCCTTTTGCTATATGTATCAAAAATAAAACAAAAAGCATACATCTTGCTACTAACAAGGGGATTTTCTAGGAATATAGAAAAAAATGCTATCTTTTTTTTTTTTTTTTTCCTGTTTCTTTCAATGGAAATTGGAATAAATAGCATGAGCTCCTAAATTCTCAGAAATGTTCAGCTTGATGATGATTTACGTAAAAATAAACTGGCTGATCACTGCAGTTCTTGTATTTCTAAGGGCAAATGAAACAAAGTACTTTGTGCCCTGGTGCTGTCAAATATTTTTTCCTCATGATCTCAATGTTTGGGGATTTTATTCATAATATTCACATACTTTCAATTTGTAAGTAACATCCACTTCATGAAGGGTTGCTCAGTAAAAGAACATGAATTTTAGGTCCTGCTATAGTATTAGAAGCGTATCAGAAGCATAGTAATATTTAATATAGTTTTTGCCCTACAGCATTCCATGGAGTAGGAAAATGTAACCTCACAATCACTGTATTATGAAGAAAGACCGCTAAATTTCTTTGAAAGCTATAGCCGAAGATCTACAGCAAGAAACCTTGGAGCATACAATGGAAATAATGTCATTTAAATCCCAGGCTTATTCTTTAACTCCCCCTGGGGTAAAGGTAAATGTTTATAAAAATTTTGTTAGTAATGAGAAATAAATTATTCCCCCCAAGAACAGGCCTTTTTATTCTATTTGGTCATTATGGTTCTAGCATCTGTCAAAACAAGACATAAATTTTTTTAAAACTAAACTTACAGAGAAATAGAAACAAGTCAGCATGCAACATAACGGGAAACTTTGGTTTTATCATCAGTGAACATAATTTAGAACCAAAGATTTTACCAAGCTCCAGGAGACATCAAATCATAGAAAGGCTTGGGTAGGGAGGGATCTTAAAGATCATTTAGTTCCAATCCCCCTGACATACGTAGGGACATCTTCCACTAGATATGGCTGCACAGGGCCATGTCCAACCTAGCCTTGAACACCTTCAGGAATGGGACATCCACAGCTTCTCTGGACAACCTGTTCCAGTGCCTTATCACCATCAAAGTAAAAATTTTGTTCCTATAGTATGTTTAATACCTTATTTTAGTTAAAAATTGTTATCCCTTGTTGCATCAGTGGCCAGTCAGTCATTTCTAGTACTTCTTGCTCTGATAGCTTCTCTACTTGGATGCTGAAAGTAGCTGGTCCTGAAACAGTGGTAATTGTTCTTTCCTAGATGGTTATGACTCAGAACACATCTCAGGTCCTTACTGCAGTTCCCTCTTCCAAGCCTATAGGAAGGTTCAATAAGGCCAAGTGCAGGGTGCTACATTAGGGGAAATCCCAGGAATTTATACAAACTGGGGGAAGATCACCTTGAGAGCAGCCCTGCAGAGAAGGGCTTGGGGGTTCTGATGGACAAGAAGCTGGACATGAGCCACAGAAGGCCAACTGTGTTCTGGGCTGCATTAAAAAAGGGGTGGCCAGCAGGGAGAGGGAGGTGATTATCCCCCTCTACTTGGTTCTTCTGAGGTTCCATCTGGAGTACTGCAGGCCTGGGGCTCCCAGGACAAGAAGGATGTGGAGCTCTTGGATTGGGTCCAGAGGAGGGCCATTAAGATGATCAGAGGGCTGTAGCACCTCTCCTATGAGGAAAGCTTGAGGGAACTGGGAAAGACTGTTTACAAGGGTGGATAGTGATAGGACAAGAGAGAATGATTTTAAACTGAAACAGGGGAGGTTTAGGTTAGATATTAGGAGGCAGTTTTTCACACAGAAGGTGGTGACACACTGGAACAGATTGCCCAAGGATGCTGTGAATGTCCCATCCCTGGAGGCATTCAAGGCCAGGCTGGATGTGACTCTGGGCAGCCTGGTCTAGTGGTTGGCGACCGTGCATATAGCAGGGGGGGTTGAAATTCAATGATAATTGTGGTTCTTTTCAACCCAGGCCTTCTATGATTCTATGATTTTATGATTCTATGATTCTACACCTGAATGCTAAACAGGAGTAAGCATTGTTAAGCATAAAAAATGGTTGAAAGGGAAAAAAAAAAAAAAAACATAAATGTCTGGGGAAAAGATTTGATCAGATTTACTAGGTTTTGGAAAAAAAAAATACTACATAACATAAAAATTAACTGTTTTAATCCACTCTTCTATCAAAATTAAGAAAATAATACGGTCTTAATCCTTGAAGACATTTCAGTGAGTATAAATCCCATTTGAAATACAAAACATGAAACACTGAAATTTCTGAATGATAGATTAGCAAATGTCTACTTTATACAACATCTTGAACCACAATATGTAACACAACGGGGGTGATTAAAATACCCTGATAAAAGAGATCTTACTTTAAGCTAACGTTTTATTATGAATTGTAAATCACCATGTTCCTGTGTATTTTTTTTTTCTTCATAAAATTTAATGAACTTATCAGGAAGAAAGAAGAAGACAAGAGAATGCTTCTGATGGATTCAGACTGCTGATGAACCCTGATTTCTTTGGTATTTTTATGCACATCTTCACTTTTTAAAATCTCAGTTTTGTTTTTAATATTAACTTATGTTTTCTGAAAAGATTCAAGGAGACATTTCAGTGGAGTATTCTGAAGGACTACAACACTTTAAACAGATTTCAATTGAAACAGAGTTACAGTGAATGCTATTTTGCTTTTTACATGTGTCATAATTCATATCCAAAAACAATTTCCTCTTTTTTTTTTTTTGTAGATTGAAAAGAGATATGTCATAACCAGAAACATTATGAATTCTGAAGAGTATTCAAATGTTATTTGATATAAGAGGAAGTTAAATCATAAAAAGTGGAATAAATATTTTAAGTTAACTACCTTGCTTAAAAAGTGTACAATCTGAAATTTCTTCTTAAATAAATAGATTATAATAGTTGTTCTTTTTCTCTAAACTTTTCCAGGGCACAACACTGCATTTTACTATTATACTGCTGAAACACAACCTTTAAAAACAAATATTAGTGTAGTGAAGTAAAATATTGTCTAAAAATTTTGAAATAAGCATATATTTATTCAGTTCAATATTATTACATTTTCAGGTGTTACTTTGCATATCCAGTGGTCATGACACAAATAAAATGAGAATAACACTGGTTCCAATTTTCTGGATTGTCCCTTCTTAGTGACATTAAAAAAAAAAAAATACTCTCTTTAGATCTGTTTTCAGGTATACTGCTCATAATAAAAAGTGACTTTAACATTTGGAAAAAAAATTACTGACAGATGGTATTGTTTCTTTCTTTTATAAACACAGTTGTAATGGAGTTGTAGTTTAAAGGCCCTTAGGCTTTTGTTAGTAATAGAATAAGGAATGTGAAAGGAAGCTTACAAATATTTTTAACAACTATGAAGACAACTAACACATGCTCCATAAGATTTGTTCATCACTAAAAAATAGAGTTATTTCTAGGGCAAAAGAAAAAAAAAAAAGAAATGAAAAAAAAAAAAAAAGAAAAAGAAAGTATGTAAAAATACAAAAATGAACTATGCTATGATGAAAGCAAGTATTGTCAATCTAATTCAGGCTGCTGGCAAAACAGTCTGCCATTAACAGATCAAGCATTTTAAGCCACTGAATTAAGATGGTGGGGTTTTGTTTTGTTTTTTTTTTCTTTTTGTTATATTTAAGAAAAAAAAGTTTTCACTATGGGAACAAGCTGTAACACAGGAAGTTCCATTAAAATATGAGGAAAAACTTTGTTACTTTGAGAATGGTGAAGCACAGGAACAAGCTGCCCAGATAGGTTGTGGAATCTTCTTCTTCATAGGTATTCAAAACCCAATGGGACACTTTTCTGTGCTACCTACTCTGGTGAATCTGCTTTAGCAGAAGGGCTGGACTAGATGAACTCCAGAGGTCCCTTCCAGCATCTACAATTCTGTGATTCTGTAGAAATGACAGTGAAGCCATGGACTGTCAATCATTTCTTGAGCAGTAAGTATTTAGCCATCTGTGCTGCTTTTGATATGCATTCAGAAGAGAGTGTCCTTGGAGTTTAATGTTAATTTCCAGATTACTCTAAAACTGCTCTTCAGCAGACTGTTTTACTGATGGTGCCATTGAACTTGAAAATTTTTGTGTGGCCATTAAGTATTCTGCAAATGCTTTCAACACCTGATGTGCTCTTATAAGCTGCCAAGATTTAACAACTGACCTGTGATGGATGAAGTGAGAAGAGCAAAAGCAGTCTGTAGAGTACTAGTGTCCAGAATCTTGCTGTGAGTCTGACTAAATTCAGTGAGAAATACTGAAGTCTGCCTGAAAAAAAAAGGAAAAGAATACTTGTCTCAATCACAGATTCAGAAAATCCTTCAAAATTAAGGTGTGAAATCTGACTTGTAAAGTCAAGTTACTCTAAGAAACTTCTACTCCAAATTGTGTTGTTGCTGTTAATTACTATTATTGACATTTTTCTTCTCTTCCCCTCTCTATTTCTTTTTTGATCTAAATGTAAAACATCTCAGGGAACTTACTGTGATATGTCTTGGATGAATATGAGGTATAGAATCATTTTTTATTTTATAATAAATAAAATGGTCCTGCTTTTACAGGTATGGCAGGAAATCCCATCTATTTTTGGCTATTTAAGTATTGAACAGGTCTGTAGTTACTGAACAAGATCAGAAGAAACTCATTTTTATTTTAATTTCTTCATCGTTAGGTACTTGGACTGAATTTTCATATACTGTTTGTTTTTTGTTGCTGTTTGTTTGTTTTAATGTATGTTATTAGCTACTAATTTAATGTATGTTATTAGCTACTAATTTTAATTCTTCAATTCTTGGAAAGAAAGTTATGAGATTAGTTGTTAACATATGTGCTAACACTAAGCATCGCGAATCATCACTTGAGCATAACTCTGATTTCTGGCTTGGATAGCAAGCTTTGTTAGTTATTGTAATGCAAAAGCACCGGTGCTTCTGTGTAAGATTTACAGATCTCGAAGAAAGTACTTAGAGGTAAGTTAATATTCGTCAGTTTAATAGAGAGGTACTCATGTTAATAGAAGCTTTTGGTAGATTCTCCACCAAGTCCTCAGTACCAGCAGGTTGGTAGGAAGAAGAACTCCCTAGGGTTTCCTCCAGTAGATACCAGTGGTGGCAGGTCGTCAAGAAGTCCTTTTGATCGCCGAGGTTTGCTGCTTCGGAGCTGCCCCAGGCAGAGCTGAGGCGGCTGATCGCGGGGTGCATAGGTGATTCGCTCGGTTTTCCCTCATCCAGGGATTCCCGAGGCAACGGAGCAGCCCGGCACCTCTCGCGAGAGCGGCTCACGTGGCGGTGATGTTGCCAGGGTAGCGGCTCTCCGTCCCCGCCTCCCTCCCCCCACTCTAATAAGCGCGTTGAAGAGACACAGATGATGAGGAGGAGTTTTTGTCACTGTGAAGAGGGTGATAAGTGCGGTTGCACTCGTCAACGACCTGGTAAAAGAGCGAGGGCAGATCCAGCACTATCAGTAACGGGCGGTGCTGTTTAGTCACATTTGTTAAGGCTACTCTGATTCTGCTAGTGCTAGTGGGTCTGCTGGATTGCCATGGCTGCGTCCCAGCGGAAGGCTACTGCCAGGAAACATGTGGAGACCCAGACTGAGGTCCCAAAACAGCATGCTAGCGTTCAGGTTGCTGGCTGCAACGAGTGCCAGAGTCTGGCCCTTGAAGTGCCAGGTGATGGAGGCAGCGCCTGTGTAAGGTGTGACCAGGTAAATGACCTTCTCAGTCTGGTGGCCTGCCTGAGGGAAGAGGTGGAGAGGCTGAGGGCCATCAAGGACTGTGAGAAGGAAATTGACTGGTGGTGCCAGGCCCTATCGGCCCCAAGGTCCTGGCGTGCACCTGAGGCTCCCTATGGAGCATGTGGCCCCCAGTCACCTTGCAAACAGGTGACAGAGAGGAATCGGCAGACAGACTGCGCTCCTGATACAGTGAGCCCTCAGTCTTCTCCTACCCCTCACAATACTAATGAAGAACTAGGGGGTGTGGGACTGGGTCAAAACCACTGTAACTTTTTCCCAAAAGGGCAAGGTGATATCCACTGCTCAGTGGAGGAGCCTCTGCCCTGTTGTTGCCGAGCAGAGCAAAGCTATTTGAGAGAGAAGGACGGGTGGAAACAGATACCGACTGGGCGTTGTGGGCGTCCCCCTCCCCGACCATGCTCGGCTCCCCAGGTGCCTCTGCGGAATAGATTTTAGGCCCTGGAACCCGAGGGAGAGGTGTGTGCAGGTGTGGAGGGAGGCCCACCCATGAGGGTGCCTCGGGGGAAGTGGTCACCCCCACGCCTCAAGACTTCTTCCACCCGGAAGGATAGAAGGGTGGTTGTCATAGGCGACTCCCTGCTGCAAGGAACCGAAGGCCCTATATGCCGGCCTGACCCTACGCGCAGAGAGGTGTGCTGCCTCCCTGGGGCACGGGTCAGGGACATCGCTAGGAGACTTCCCAGACTGATCTGCCCTTCTGACTACTATCCACTATTGATAGTACAGGCTGGCAGTGAAGAAGTTGGTGAGAAAAGCCTGAAGGCTATCAAAGATGACTTCAGGGGACTGGGTAGTTGAAGGAACAGGTGTGCAGGTGGTTATTACATCTGTACCTTCAGTGGCAGGAAACAATACTGGGATGAGCCTAAAAACCCATCTCTTGAACAAATGGCTTAGGAGTTGGTGCAAACTCAGGAGTTTTGTTTTTTTTGATCACGGGGCAATTTACTCGGCACCTGGCATGATGACTGCAAATGGAAGCAGCCTGTCTCCATGGGGAAAGAAGGTCCTAGCCGAGGAACTGGCGGGACATATTAACAGGTGTTTAAACTAGGTATGAAGGGGGTAGGGGACAAAATGAGGACCGCTGGGACTGAGGGGGCAGTTCGAGGCACCAAACAGAACTTGATGGGTGGAGACAGTGGAGTTCAAAGGCTTGGAGAGGGGTGGAGGGATGCTGCTTCTCTTAAGTGCCTGTATACTAATGCGCATAGCATGGGAAATAAACAGGAAGAGCTGGAGTTCTGTGTGCGGTTGCGAGGTCATGATCTCATTGGGATCACGGAGACGTGGTGGGACAGCTCGCATGACTGGAATGTTGTCATGGAGGGCTATGTGCTTTTTAGGAAAGATCGACTGGCTAGGCGGGGTGGCGGAGTTGCTCTTTATATGATAGAGCAGCTAGAATGTATTGAACTTCACTTGGGGGAGAGTGATGTAGCAGTGGAGAGCTTATGGGTAAGAATCAAGGGGCAGGCTGGTAAGGGTGACACTGTTGTGGGTGTGTACTACAGGCCCCCTGATCAGGATGAGGAGGTTGATGAGGCCTTTCATAAGCAACTGGATGTAACATCACGTTCCCAGGTACTGGTGCTTATGGGGGACTTCAATTATCCAGACATTTGCTGGACGACCAACATGGCCAGGCACACATGGTCCAGACGGTTCTTGCAGTGCGTTGAAGACAACTTTCTGATGCAGGTGGTGGAGGAACCGATGCAGGGAGGGATGTTACTGGACCTTATTCTCACCAACAGTGATGGACTTGTTAAGGAAGTAAAGGTAGGGGGCAGTTTGGGTTGTAGTGATCATGAGATGGTGGAGTTCAAGATCCTGAGTGGAAGAAGCAAAGCCAGAAGTAGGATTGCTACCCTGGACTTTAGGAGAGCCAACTTTCATCTCTTCCAGGACCTACTTGGAGCTATCCCGTGAGCTTGGCTGTTAGAAGGTAAGGGGGCCTGTGAGAGCTGGTCAGCATTTAAACAGCTCTTCTTCCAAGCTCAGGATCGGTGCGTCCCTGTGAACAAGAAATCGGGAAAAGGTGGCAGGAGACCTTTGTGGATGAGCAAGGAGCTCATGCGCAAGCTCAAAGGAAAGAAGAAGGTCCATGAAATGTGGAAAAAGGGTCTGACCACTTGGGAAGAATATAGGAATGTAGTCAGGGCCTGCAGGGATGCAACAAGGAAGGCTAAAGCCCACCTAGAATTGAATCTGGCTAAAGTGATAAAGGATAATAAAAAAGGCTTTTTCAAGTATGTTAATAGCAGAAGGAAAACTAGAGAGAATGTGGGCCCCTTACTAAGTGAGGGGGGCGTTCTGGTAATGGGGGATGCTGAGAAGGCAGAGATACTGAATGCCTTCTTCCGTCTTCATTGAAAAGGCTCTCCCTCAGGTTTCCCACACCCTGGAGGTTAGTGAGAGGGTCTGGGGAATGGGAGACTTCCCTTTAGTCAGGAAAGACGACGTGCGTGAGCGCCTAGGCAGTACTAAGGTCCACAAGTCCATGGGACCTGATGGGGTGCATCCACGTGTGCTGAGAGAGCTGGCAGAGGTCATTGCCGAACCACTCTCCATCATTTTTGAGAGGTCTTGGATAACAGGGGAGGTCCCTGAAGACTGGAGGATAGCCAATGTCACTCTGGTCTTCAAAAAGGGCAAGAAGGAAGATCTGGGTAATTATAGACCTGTCAGCCTCACCTGACATGCAGGGAGAAATAATTGCATGCACCAATACAGGCTGGGGGATGAGCTGCTGGAGAGGAGCTCTGCAGAGAGGGACCTGGGCGTCCTGGTGGACGACAGGTTGGCCATGAGCCAGCAGTGTGCCCTCGTGGCCAAAAAGGCCAATGGCATTCTGGGGTGCATTAAGAAGAGCGTGTCCAGCAGGTCGAGGGAGGTGATCCTCCCCCTCTACTCTGCCCTGGAAAGGCCTCATCTGGAGTACTGTGTCCAGTTCTGGGCTCCCCAGTACAAAAAAGACAGGGATCTCTTGGAAAGAGTCCAGCGGAGGGCCACAAAGATGGTGAAGGGCCTGGAGCATCTCCCCTATGAAGAAAGGCTAAGTGAACTGGGTCTATTTAGCCTTGAGAAAAGAAGACTGAGAGGGGACCTGATCCAGGTTTATAAATATCTAAGATGTGGCGGCCATAGTGGTGAGGCCAGTCTCTTTTCAGTGGTACGTGGAGACAGGATGAGGGGAAACGGACATAAGCTGCAACATAGGAAGTTTTGCATGAATGTGCGTAAGAACTTCCTTATGGTGAGGGTGACGGAGCACTGGAACAGGCTGCCTAGGGAGGTTGTGGAGTCTCCTTCTCTGGAGATATTCAAGTCTCGCCTGGACGCCTACCTGTGCGACCTGGTGTAGGGAACCTGCTTTGGCAGGGGGGTTGGTCTCGATGATCTCTGGAGGTCCCTTCCAACCCCTACAATTCTGTGATTCTGTGATGTCCATTCAACCTCTTAGTACCATGGCTTTATGTAGCAGCAGGAGGTCATGTACCAGGATAAGCAAGATCATTTGCAGAAAGCAAGGATACTTAGTTACAGCTGCAGAACACTTTATCACAAACATGTCTCTTCTAGCTACATGTAGAAGTTAGAGGCAATTGGTTTGTTACAGGCAATTCCCAAGCTTATACCTGCCCTTTCTCACTTGCTAGTCACCATGATCTGTATTTTTCCACACTGTTACTCTATCCAATTCAGTTAATACAGACAAAAACTGAACTTGTGGAAGATACTTAAATGTCAGTATCCTATTGTGTTACAGGAAAGGTGATTGTATTTCTACAAAGAACTGTAGCAAAAATCAATTTCACAAATCTAAAACATACCTGCTACATGCTACATTGCCTACTGAGTTAGAGATACAGTAAATTCCTATTATGGTAATCTGACACATGAAATTGAGTATTAATTTTTAAAATAATTCATCTGAACTGTGAGTTACCTGAGGACAATTCTCGCTCGTGACATAACTTAATATTTTTCATGGCTCGGTTCAGCTGTCAAGCGAGGATAAGAAATTAAGTTTTGCTTAGAGAAACTCAGGAATAGTTGAAGAATTTTAAAAGAATGCTATTTCCCAATCTTAATTTAAGGCATTTTGTCATTTAGTCTTTAGGGAAACTATGCTGTGTTTCTTCTGACTGACGATTGTCAAGTAAGGAGAAATTTTGAGACAGCTGTTCGAGTCCACACTGCTGGCTGCAAGATAGCATAGTTTTGATTCAAATTTCAGACTCCATACAAATCCCATTTGCCTGTATGTGACAAATTATAGTAAAGACACATGATATATGCAAGTTGGCACATTTTGTTTTTTGTTGTTGTTGTTGTCGGTGGTGGTGGTGGGTTTTGTTTTTTTTTTTTTTGATTGTCTGTTTTTTTTTTTTTCAATTTCTTCTGAATTTTGCGAACATCTCATTTTGCTATTACATATATTATGTGGAAGTAATGCAGAAGAATGAGTTTGAGCTCAATTTTGAATACTTGTGAAAATATGTTAGAAGTTGGTATGTCATAGAATCATACAATGGTTTTGGTTGGAAGGAACCTTTAAGATCATCTAGTTCCAACACCCTTCCTGTCGGCAGGTACACCTCCCTCTAGAACAGGTTGCTCAGAACCCCATCCAGCTTGGCTCTGAATGCCTCCAGGGAGGGGGCATTGACTACCTCACTGGGAAATCTGCTCCAGTGTCTAACCACCCTCACACCTCTTTACACAAGTAAAGAATTTCTTCCAGTTTAAAACCATTTTCCCTCATGATGTGGCTACATACCCTTATAAAATGTCCCTCTTGAGCTTTTCTGTAGGCTTCTTTGAGTTACTGTAAGACTGCTGTGAGGTCCCCCTGGACTCTTCTTTTCTCCACGATGAAGAGCCCTAACTCTCTCTGCCTGTCCCCATAGGGGGGTGTTTCAGCCCTTTGATCATCTTTCTCTCTACTGGGCCATCCAGAAATTGGTGCAATAGTCCAGGTGGGGGCTTTTTTTTTTTTCTTTTTCCTTTTTTTTCCTTTCCATTAAAAAAAAAAAAAAGGTACATTTAAAATGAAATGAAAGCAATAGCAACAGGAAAATTTCGTGAAGTTTGATCTTTGACTTTAAACTTGTCATCCTCCCCTCCTCCTCCCCCCCCCCCCCCCCCCCCCCCCCCCCCCCACACACACACACTAGGAGTTCTCCTGCATGCTTATGCTTATAAGAAATGAGGCTTTTATCCTGAGAGGAATAAATAAATAAATAAACTCATGAGAAGAGTAGACTGTCTCTAAAACAAAAACAATAAAATGGTTAGTTTCTAACTGCGTCAAGTGTCAGTTATCAGCAGGATCCGCTACTGCCTTTGTACTAGAAGAATGAACTAAAGTAATCTTGTAATGGGAAATATATAAAATCTTCCATAATTACATATTTAAATAATAAATCTGACTACATCTCCAATCTAAAAATGAATTGTTTTCTTGTTGTAAATGTATCATTAATGCTTACACTATGATTTATTCCCACATATGTCTCTCAGTAGTAATATGAAAATCCAAAATAAAATTTCAAAAAAAAGTTTACAGCTAAGATATTTACAACTCATATCTAATAGTCTGTCATGGGAATAATTACCCATAATGAGTATCCAAGGGATATAATTGTCTGCTGCTGTGAATTAGGAGTGCCACAGGTGGTGTTAATCACTTGGAAGTGTATTGGAGTAGAACACCATCCAGAGCCAGGGTCTGCTTAAGCTTGAATTGTGAAAGTGTTGTTTCTGGATGCTTCAGGCATAAATTGAGTAGATGGTAGTAATGATGTACACTCAAGTAATTACTGTAAGACAAAGGAAAATAAATATTGTTCCATATTATAGGATTCTTCTTTTTTCATTCTTTCCTTCTTTTTTTCTTCTTTTTTTTTCTCTTTTTTTTTCCTCTTTTTTCTTCTTTTTTTCTTCTTCTTTCTTCTACCACATATTTTTGAAGATGGTTATTAATTCAGACAAAACAAAGTGAATTTTCTCAAGCCTTCAGAGGAATTACTCTGTAAATTCTGTACAAACTCAACTAAATCTGTTACACTTTAAGGCATGGGGGAAGGGAAGGCTGATCAAATGTCAGTGTGGAACATTCATTCTTAATGTCAAAGCAACATAAAAATTTAATTATTTTTGTGATCTATAAAAGTCCTTGTCTTGTTTTAAAGGGCAAAGTTTTGTAAGCTTGTTATATACTTTTGACCTGTGACTTTTGAGAATTAAGAAAATATACTGAGAAATAAAGAAGTTCTAGCCACCCAAGTGTTTTAAAAAGAAAGACAAAAACTAATGTGGGCTCTCAAGTTTGATTTTTAATCAAGGTGTTGTATTATTTATTTATTTATTTTTACTCTTTAAAATCATTGTTTATAAGATTGTGGTTTTGCTGAGTTATAGGTTATAAAATTAGCATACAACATTAAACCACATTTCACACTCCAGCAATTTCTTTGTTTCTTGGAATGCAAAAGTGTATGGGCTAATTACAGCTTCAAAACAATCCATGAATGTGATGAACATCATCTTTTTTTTAGACAGGTTTATCAACACACATTTTGTTTTGCCTAAATAGGAGAACACATCTGAATAGCATCAAAAAGAAAAAGGACTGATCTTTTACTTTCACAATTCTTTGTTATAAATCCAAGGAAGTACTTGTTTTTCACTTGGTTTCTTAGAAATTTACATATTGTCAGATACACACACACCCCGAGACAACAGAGCGGCCGGGGCAGCTCTCAGCCGGGCAGCTCTCGTGAGAGTGGCTGACGCGGCTGGGGCGTTGCCAGGGCAACGGCTCTGCATCCACTCCCCTCGCCTAGAAAAAGCTTCAGGGACGGAGAGCAGGAGTCGGGGTTGAGAATCACCTGGGCTGATTTATCGAGGAGAAATAGTAAGCCACTCCTACACGGGACTCCCCAGCAAGGACGGGTTATCACTCTCAAGTGAGTAATAAGTGCGCGGGCTCCTGTTAACGACCCGGCAACCGGGCGAGGGCAGAGCCAGCACTACCGGCAACAGGGCAGGGCTGATCACGCACACCTCATTAAGACTATATTGTAGCGTTAGTGTGCCTGCTCGTTAGCAGTGGCTGCAGCCCGGCAGAAGCCTACCACCACGAAAATTGTGGAGACTCAGAAGGAAGTTTCATGCACATGCAGAAAGAAGACTGCAGCCAAAAAGAGCATGGAGACCCAGACTGAGGTCCTGTGCATGCTTGAAAGGATAGCTGATGCTCAGGCAAGTGTGGAGACTCAGACTGAAGCCCCAACACAAGATGCTAGTATACAGGTCACTGGCTGTCACAAGTGCCACAGCCTGGCCTTTGCAGTGCTGGGCGATGGAGGTGGCACTTGTATAAGATGCGACCAGCTTGCTTACTTAGTCAGCCTTGTGGTTGACCTGAAGAGGAGGTGGAGAGGCTGAGGACCATAAAGGAATGTGAGAGGGAGATTGATTGGTGGTTCCAGTCCTTATCAGCCTGAGATCTTGGCACACAGCTGAGGCTCCACATGGAGCATGACACCCCCTGCTGCCTTGAAAACAGATGGGAGAAGGGAACTGGCAGGAGACAGTGCTGCAGTGAGCCCTCTGTCCTCTCTTCCTCCTAGCAATGGTTTGAGAAAGGGAGAGTGGAAATGGGTACTGGCTCGGTGAAGTGGGCATCTCCAATCCCGACCATCCTTGGCTCCCCAGGTGCCTCTGCACAATAGGTTTTAGGCCCTGGAACTTGAGAGAGAGGTGAATGGGGGTGTGGAGGGAGATCTACCCATGAGGTTGCCTTGGGTGAAGCGGTCAACCCCAAACCTCAAGACTGCCTCCACCCGGAAGGACAGAAGGGTGGTGGTTGTAGGCAACTCCCTGGTGAGAGGAACAGAAGGCCCTATGTGTTGGCCTGACCCTAGCTGTAGGGAGGTGTGCTGCCTCCCTGGGGCACGGGTCAGGGACATTTCTAGGAAACTTCCTGGTCTGATTCGCCCTTCTGATTATTAGGCCTTATTGATAGTTCAGGCTGGCAGTGATGAAGTTACTGAGAAAAGCCTCAGGACTATCAAGAAAGACTTCATGGGACTGGGGTGGGTAGTTGATGGAGGGGGCGTGCAGGTGGTGTTTTATTCTATCCCTTCAGTGGCAGGGCAGGACACTGAGAGGATCCAAAAAACCCACCTCATAAATAATGGCTTAGAAGTTGGTGCAAACACAGGATTTTTTTTTTATTTATTATTATTTATTTATTTATTTATTTTTGGACCACGAGGCAATTTCCTCGGCACCTGGCATGATGACTCCAGATAGAAGTAGCCTGTCTCTGAGGGGTAAGAGGATCTTAGCCGAGAAACTGGCAGGACTCATTGAAAGGTCTTTAAATTAGGTATGAAGGGGGAAGGGGACAAAATGAAGGCCGCTGGGGTTGAGCAGGTTGTTTGAGGGCTCGTACCAAACTCGATGGGCTATGACAGTGGAGTACAAAGGGATGGACTGGGGCAGAGGGATGCTGGGGGTGCTGCTTTTCTAGGGAATCCTAGATCCTATAAAGGCGGTGAGATGGAAAGCCCAGCTGAAGTGCCTTTATATCAATGCACACAGCCAGGGAAATAAGCAGGACGAGTTGGAAACTGTGATGTACTTGGAAACTTATGACCTTGTTTCTATCACAAAAACATGGTGGGATGACTCCCATAACTGGAATACCTCCACTGAGGGATATCGACTCTTTAGAAGGGATAGGTGAGGTAGGAAGGCTGGGGGAGTTGCCCTCTGTATCAAAGAGTGGATAGACTGTGAGGAGCTCCCTTTCCAGAAACGGTCAGGAACAGGTTGAGAACCGGTGGGTTAGAATTAGGGACGGGTCTAAAAAAGGCCAGCTGGTGATAGGAATATACTACAGGCCACCTGATCAAGGGGAGACTGTTGATGAAGCTTTCTTGCTTCAGATGCAGGAGGCTTTGTGCTCATGGGCTCTCGTCCTGATGGGGGACTTCAGCCATCCAGATATCTCTTGGAAAGACCACACAGCAGGCTGCAAGTGGTCCAAGAGGCTCCTGGAATCCATTGATGATAACTTTCTAGTCCAGGTATTGGACAGACTGACCAGTGGTGAAGTGTTAGTGGACCTGCTGCTCACCAATGCAGAGGAGATTATTAAAGGTGTTAATGTTGGAGGCAGCCTGGGCTTCAGTGACCATGCTCTGGTCGAGTTTGTGACATCGAGGGATGTGGGCCTGGCAAAGAGTGGCATCAGGACCCTGAATTTTGGAAGAGCAAACTTTAAGCTGTCCAATGGACTGTTGTCCAAGATCCCCTGGGATGCTCTCTTTAAAATCAAAGATGTTGAGGAGAGCTGGAACTTGAGCCAGCAGTGTACTCTTGCAGTTCAAAAAGCAAATGGTATCCTGGGCTCCATCAGACGAGGGATGGACAGCTGGGACAGGGAGGTGATTGTCCTCCTCTACTCTACTCTTGTGAGGCCCCATCTGGAGTACTGTGTCCAGGTCTGGAGCCCCCAGTACAAGAAAGACAGGGAGCTGTTGGAGAGGGGTCCAGAGGAGAGCCACGAAGATGATCAGGGGACTGGAGCACCTCCCCTACAAAGACGGGCTGAGGGAGCTTAGCTTGTTCAGCCTGGAGAAAAGAAGGCTGTGGGGTGACCTCATTGCAGCCTTTCGGTACCTAAAGGGAGTCTACAAAGAGGAGGGAAGTCAACTCTTTGAAAGGGTAGATAACTGCAGGACAAGGGGAAATGGTTTGAAGTTGAGGGAGGGAGGATTTAGGTTGGATGTCAAGTGGAAATTCTTTACAGAGAGAGTGGTGAGGTGCTGGAACAGGCTGCCCGGAGAGGTTGTGGATGCCTCGTCCCTGGAGGTGTTTGAGGCCAGATTGAATGGGGCCCTGGGCAGCCTGGTCTAGTATTAAATGTGGAGGTTGGTGGCCCTGTATGTGGCAGGGGGTTTGGGGATTCATGATCCTTGATGTCCCTCCCAGCCCTGGCCATTCTGTGATTCTGCAGAGAAGGAACTAGGTATCCTGGTGGACAACAGGTGGACCATGAATCAGCAGTGTGCCCTTGCGTTCAACAAGGCCAACAGTATGCTGGGGTGCATTAAAAAGATCATGGCTAGAAGGATGAGGGAGATGATACCCTCAACTCTGCCCTGGTGAGACCATATCTGGAGTACTTTGTCCACTTCAGGATTCCCCAATTCAAGAAAGGCAGGGGGCTTCCAAATACAGTCCAGTGAGGACAAATATGACTAGGGAACTGGAATATCTCCCTTTTGAGGATAGGCTGAGAGACGTGGGACTGTTTAGGCTGGAGAAGAGACTGAGGAGGTAACTTATCAATGCTTCTACATGTCTAATGGGTGAGAATAGAGTGGATGGGGTAAGGATCTCTTGTTGCCCAGTGACAGGAGAAAGAACAGTGGGTACAAAGTGGAACAAACACATTTCCCTACGAACATGAGGAAAAAAAGAATATTTGAGGATGATGGAGTATTGGAACACACTGCACAGAGAGGTTGTGCAATCTCCATCTCTGGAGAATCTCAAAACATCCCTGGATACTTTGAAGTGCAACCTGCAGTAAGGAACCTGCTTTAGCAGGGGGATTAGACTAAATGATTTCTAGAGAGTCCTTCCAACCCTAACAATTCCATTATTCTGTGATACAAAGAGGCATGTTATAAACTGTTTAGTGACAGCAAGTGTTTATACTGGCAGTATTTAAGGACAACTAACATGTCAGAATGTATACCACCAATAAATGTATTCATAAATATTAATCCCAAACTCTGTATTCGACTCATTAGAACATTACTGTTTGTGTCCAGTTTAAAATACAAAAACAGTCAGAGACATCAGTGTAACGGATTTGTATAACAGATGTTTTTTATGGCACTAAGTACATGAAATGGTATATAAGTAAGAAATGCACTTTAAAATAAAATGCTTTTTATATGTAGCAAACAACCATTCAATACTGTTAAAGGTAAATTGAGCAATAAAATGTTTTATTCTGTCAATTTTATATGACAGAATAATTGACATATCAAATTGGATGAATATAGTGAATAGGTTTAAAAACAAACAAACAAACAACAACAACAACAAAAAACAACAGAATTACTAAGATACCACATCTTCATTATTTCTTTTCCTTTACATTCACTGCTCATGAAGAAAATCATTGCTCATAATCCATGGAGGATAAAGAAGAGGAAAAGAATAAAATGAGAAAAAAACATCAAAGTCTCTCCTTGATGAATAAATACTGCTTTACAAAGTGTCAAAACAGTGAAGCCATTTAGTTTTGTCTTAATAATTACTACATTTTAAAAAGAAATAACATAAAATATCACAGAAGCACTGCATCCCCAGATTACTTTTTTTTTTCCCCTCAGTAAATACTGAAACAAAGCCATTTTTAAAATATGCAGTTTCTTCTTTAAAATCTTATATTAATAATGTAATATGATTTGTAGTCATTGTTGGCATCTGCTTAATGGCATAAAAGAAGTAGCTTTCTTAAGTAGGTTGATAGATAGTAATAATACCATTAATGAAGAACCAATGCCCAGTCATGTGAAAGAGCATACAAAACTGTGTATATATTTTTATGGAGAGAGCAGCTGTGCATGACCAACAATAAATATTAAATATTTTAAGATTTAAATATATTTGTTGAAATTATGTAAACACAAAAAATGACAGAATGTTGTCTGACATGGCAAGATAAGAAGACATACAGACTTATGATGAATAACAAAAGGTTAAAATGTATGAGTGAAACAAGAACTTTGAGTTATTGCTAGGGAGAAGGTAGAAAGATTATGAGGATTACAGCTAAAGGAAAGGAAAATTTATTGAAAAAGATCTGGACACTTATGAGAAAAAAAGATTCAAAGCAGCAAAACAAAACTTCAACTATGAAATGAAAACAAAATAAATAAATAGTCTAAAGAATTGATAGAATTTAAAGAAAAATAAAGACTATAAGAGATTATGGGGTCATCAAAATAAGTAATAATTCTAAAGTGTAGAAAAGTTAATGCAATAAACAATTCAGACAATAATGCCTTACAAGAGGATGGGCAATAACACACAGACAAAAAAATGCTGAAACTGATTATTTTCTCAGAAAACATTCAATTTTCAGTATTTTCATCAGATTAGTAATATTATGGCCCAGTTGTCACAGCAATGACATGATTACTGTGCTATGTCATTTACATAGAGTTTTTATTTTTCCAATGTGGCTGTGTCGTTCTTGGCACTCTACATTTTCCGTTAATGTATGCGTTGCAAAATACCTTAGTATTCTTTACTATTCTTTCCACTGAAGAAAAAAAGAGGTGATACATATCACTTTTAAAACATCATAAGCTGAAACAAGTACGAGATATCAAGATAGATTCCAGTTTCTGTATTTAACACAGTCCAACATTCCATTTTATTTTTACAATTGAAAAACTAGTACTTATGCAGTGATCAGACAAGTAATAAATCTTCCATGTCAGCTAGTAGGAACACTGAGAAGAAAGTTGTTGTAAACATATCTATGTTATCTGTATACATTTTGTTTGAATCATAAAATTATATATAAGAAAAGGCAAAACCAGAAAATTTTGAAGGCTAGAGAAAAACTCTCACCTCTAAGAGTTAATTCTGTTATATAAATTATTTATGTGAGGCTACATATATAAGTGACAGTAATAATGTAATTTCTAGTAGATCTTTGCTAAGATATAGGACTTTTCTTTTGAAACTGATTTTTATTTTTCCTCTTCATCACTTATTTTAGTTGTAAGTACTTCAAAAGAATCATCATCTTGATCTCAAAATACCTCAGAGTGTTCCATAATATAGTCCAGAATTGTTTTCACTTTGTTGATAAATGCTTTGTAAAATATGTACATATATGTAGACAATATAATAGAAACAACACTTGGAAAAGCTTTGAGAGGAAAAGGCTGATGGTTTTACAGACCTTGTCAGTTACAATCAATATTCACTACTTGAATGTTCAAATCGAAGAAATTTTATGAAATGGGCTACAGCTGAAGCAGAAGTTATGCATTTCATACATAGGCTACTGTGTGAAATTCTGCAGTCTTTGTTAAGCAGAAGGCCAGCCTAGATGATCATGAATACTTACTTTCTGTGACTTTAACCACCAGAAGAAAATCTTCTATTGATAGAACTAAAATGACCTGCAAAATAAAGGTATTAGCAAACAAAAAATGAAACAAAAATATGTAGATGGTATGATCATCTCAGGCATTTCAATCTTTTATAAAAGTAATCTATACACATATAAAAGATAACAGGAAAATGCTTTTTCTTCATATTGGAAAACTATATATAGTAACGGCTGAAATAATGTGTCATTATGTCACATTTTAATCCAGTAAGCTTTATATACTGAAGCTCTGTACCACTAAAAATCATTTCTGGCTGTTACAAATTGACCACATGTGTCACCTTTAGAGGGTTGAATAAATTGCCTTGAAAAGTGCTCGTTTTTCCTTAGATGTATCACTTCTTATTCCCATAGATCCTGATTAATATGGGAAGTCATTTATCATCTATGTACACATATCTACTTTGATCAAAACTTTTTGCAACAATCTCTGAGGCATAATAATACGGAAAAAAATATGGCCCACATTGATAACTTGGTATTTTAAACAACTACAAAATATAAGGTTAAAAAAAAAAAAAAAAGGTAGAGAGGGAAAGAGAGAGAGAAATCATAACATGAGATGGTATGAAATTAAAAAAAAAAAAAAAAAAAGAAGTTTAAAATCCTATGAAATACTCCTAAAAAAGGAAGAAAATAATAAGTAAATAGATGTGAAGGACAAAGAAAACATTCTGAGGATGCGTGCACAGCACCCTTTTGGTAACACAGCTTGGATAACTGTTGATAAGGCAGGACAGAATACTGTGTCCAGTTTGGGCTCCCCAGTACAAAAAAGACAGAGATCTCTTGGAAAGAGTCCAGCGGAGGGCCACAAAGATGGTGAAGGGCCTGGAGCATCTCCCTTATGAAGAAAGGCTAAGTGAGCTGGGTCTGTTTAGCCTTAGAAGACTGAGAGGAGACCTGATCCAGGTTTATAAATATCTAAGGTGTGGGGGGCAGAGTGGTGAGGCCAGACTGTTTTCAGCAGTGTGTGGAGACAGGACAAGGGGAAATGGCCAGAAACTGGAGCATAGGAAGTTCCGCACAAAAGTGTGCAAGAACTTCTTCACGGTGAGGGTGACGGAGCACTGGAACAGGCTGACGAGGGAGGTTGTGGAGTCTCCTTCTCTGGAGATATTCAAGACTCACCTGGACACCTACTTGTGTGACCTGGTGTAGGGAACCTGCTTTGGCAGGGGGATTGGACTCGATGATCTCTGGAGGTCCCTTCCAACCCCTACAATTCTGTGATTCTGTGATGGGAGTGAAAAAATGTGTGAAAAGGAGATATGCAAAACTGTCTCAGAGACAGTAGAGACTGTCTTGTTTGTCCAAAGCTGGTAGTGCTGAAGAAGATGTTGACCTTCAGGTGACTCCAATGCTTGGAGAGCTTGCAATTGTGTGTACACATGTGTGAGTGTATGCATGTTTCTGTGCCTGTGGGGGGTGGGTTAGAGCTTCTTGGAAATAGCAGTAAATGGTGTTCAGAAACACGGTGGTGATATTTTATTGGTATAAGCATTCAGTGTCATGCTTCATCTGTTTTATTACTGTCATTGATCCTAGATATATGGTACACTGATTGTTGATTAATCAATAGAATTCTTCCTGTTTTGACTTAAACTATGTTAACTAAGACAGTGTTTGGTGTTTTTTTTTTTTTTTTTCCTGTGATAAATCCTACCGTATGCCATTGTTTATCTTCGTATTCATTTTCTCAGTTACATAATATTAGTTCTTTTTCAATATATGTCTTGCGGTTAGTTGTTAAAAAATAGATACAAATTTTGCTACTAAGCAGAAGGCTAATCTCTTTCTTAAGCTTGAATCTGAACGCTTTTTGGCTGCTGGCATTGCCACAACAGGTCCATGGGGTTCTAGTTCTGCAGTATACCTCTTGCAGCACGAGTCTCCCTTCTGTTAATTATTCAGGCTGAGCCCATGCAAAACACAGTGTACAAGGAGAGCTGATTATTACAAATTGAAACAACATTGTAGCATACATAGCTTACCTAAGGCAAGCATATACAAATGATGAACATTTTGTGAACTGATCCTATGACTATGATTATTAAGGAAACACAAAGTCAAGAATAATCATTCCTTACTTGCTATAAATATAAATAGATAAACAGTTTGAGGAAGATAGCCATTTTGTACACAATGCCTTTTACTTCTGGAGAAATTTGCAATTTGTGCAGCATTTAGTATGATAAAATACAAACACTTGAGTAAAATCTATACACTACAGGTCTGTTTCTGTTTCCATTAGAGATGAGAAACACAACACACAGATTAGAATATTAAGAAAGCAGAGAAAGTTAAGCAAGTTTTAAATACTACATTTAAACAAATAGAAAAGCAAAATTTAAGTGTTGTGCTTCGAGCATCCTGGGCTGCTAGAAGCCATTCTCACATTTACAACCAACATCTTTCAGTATTTGCATTTAAATGGTTGCAAAAAGAGTTGTCTGTTACACTGAGACACATTTAACTCTATTTAGATAAAGATCAGTTGCTTAATCAATGTCGAGTCACTAGGTTTCCTCTTCAGTTAGCAGAAATCAGACTGAAGTCAGAGAACAATATTTCCTACTGCAGTAGGTCTATTTTATGACCAACTTGTATCTGTCATCACATTGCTAAGACTATTTTATATTTGACTCCATTGATGCTACTTATTTCTCCCCAGTGATTATAAGTAGAGTTTTAAAGCATTCTGGCTTTGAAATGTCTAGAACTAGAGAAATTCCACCTCTAAGTCAAGAGTGAAAACTGCTTAGTAGGACAGATTGCTGTCACTTACAACCTTTTTTACTGGAGTCAGAAATAATCTCTAGGTGAAAAAATATTTACACAAAATAATAATAGGAAAAGACAGTTTTCTAAGGACTGAATATGCATGTTCCAAGATTTCGTATTACTCAGTATGAGGGTTTCTTTTTCCCTATACTATATCCTCTCAGTAATACAAAAAAATATATATATATTTTTTTATTTGCTTTTTTTTTTTATAGCCATTGAACAATCATAAAATTCTACCCCTTCAGAACAAAAACATTTTTCATTGCCAGTAACATTTCTCTAAGTTTTGAGATAGTAGATAATCAAACCTATTTTTCCTAAAGGATCTAAAGTTACTTCAAATATTTTCTCTCTTTAACTGATGATATGACATGTGTGCACTTATATTGCTCATTTTTCTAACAGATGTCTATTGCCCTCAGCACTTTCACCACATTTTTATTACATAGATAGAGGCAAGACATAATGTGGGTTGTGTTAAAACTGCAATAGTTGATTGAACTCTGTCTGCTGGAAAAAATAAAAATAATAATATAAAAATCTGATTTTATTGGAGGTTACAGTGGGATAGTTCTCGTTTGTTTCCTAAAATAATATTTCACTGTCTTATTCTTGCAGGCACAGCAGCACACAGAATGTGAAAATAGATACATGTGTCTTTTGCTTCTTTGTGTCGAGGTCAGCTTCTTTAGTTGCAAAGATTTATATAGAATGATGGAGTCTTTACAGAAGCTGAAATTTGAAAATACTTCTAAGTTAATTCTTTACACGGTAACGTCAGCTTATGCTGTCTTTATTCATCGTCTAGATTTTTTTATTTTTATTTTTATTTTCCATTAATAGGCCTGTAGGTGTAATATGGCATTCTGTTTTCAGCTTTATGTTTAATTACCATTGTGGATCAATTCCAGGAAGTCCAGAGGGCACTCAGAACTAACAAACACTCAAAAACACATATATTTTAGCCTTAGAAAAAGAATACCAACCCCATCTTTCAAAATAAAGACGCTGATGGAAAGCAGCATAGAACAACCTTTTTATAACAAAAAATTTACTAAATTGCACCAAAATATTAGGATATTAGGGCAAAAAATAAATGCTAATAAGGGCTTGCTGTATCAATTATCAATTTTTCTAAGAAGACTACTTCTTGACAAGGAGACAGGAGGTTCTAGATTGCAATTTTTTGAAAAAGGTATATGTTGCTTATACAAAGAAAAGCAGTAGGATCCTTGAGATAATGCTGTAGATCATCTGTTGCAGTTCTGTTTTTACATACTTCTATAAACAAATTGCAGGCAACAGTATTAGTCATCAGTCAAAACAAAGGCATATATGTTACTAAATTAGTACTGCTTGAGAATATTCAAGACAATTGTTTTCTATTCTGGAAGTAAATAGCATTATGCTTATCTGTTTCCTGTTGCAGAGGAACAGTAAAAGAGCACCTGAACTGTTTTGATGTTACATCTTCAGAATGATCTGTTATCAGTGCTTTAAAATTTAAAAGTGAGAAAAAGCTGTAATATTAATTCCTTTAACTGCAATCCATTCCATTTTCTGCTAACCTGAAGCAGCGTTAATTTGATAGGTCTTTTCTAATTTGTAATTAAATTTTGAAAAGAACTGTTTTCTGATGCTTTAAGCAGTGCAATAATTATTAATTTATGTTCTCTCATTTTACCTAGTGTTTATGCACTATGGACCCGACTCAGTATCCACTGAGATACAACTGTATATGAGATAAGCATTTAGATTATTCAGCATCCTTCTATTTCTAAACAGCTAAAACAAGATAAACTACATCACGATAAGTTTAGCTTACATCTCTTCTCAGCCTGGTTAACTGCTATATGTTTGCAAAAAGTTCTTACAGAAAACAAAACATTTACAGAAACAATATTAGAGAGTAGTGCCAACATTATACTACCTCAAACTGTTTGCAGAAGAGGGAACACACCTACAACCATATTTATTGCAGCCCTTCTTTTCAGACTTACTGTTTGTACAAGGATATGAAAACATTAAAGGGAAATTTGTTAAGTCATATCTGCTTTCACCTCAACCTGAAAACATGCCTTTAAATAATTAGTTTTGTACAGCATTCATGTACTTAGTTTACTTTGGCATCTTCATATTAATTCTACTGGTTTAGCGACAATTTACACACAAAAAGAAATTGGGAATCTATTACACTAGGAATTGTGCACACTTTACAGACATAAATGATTTGTGTCCTAACGTGCTGAGAAAAAGAATTGCAGAACAAGCACAAAGGAATTATTGTTGTGGCCAGAAAAAAATAACCTATCAGCCTTTTTTTTTTTTTTTTTTTTTTTTTTTTTTTAATAGTTTAAGAGAAAGTCAAAACAAAATTAAAACAAAACAAAAAAAAAAGTGCAGGGAGCAGAAAGATATCTCATAGAGACATACTTCTTGCCACTTGTATTCCTCTTCTTTTTTTCTTTTTTTCCCCCCCCCAAGTCTTCCTTAATTTTATCTTCTTTTCTGGAATAGAAGAGATTCAAACAGGTCTTATTTATGATTTTATTTGTGTAAAATTAAATTCCACAAATTTTCATTACAGTGTAAACACCATGCATTTCTATTTGAGCCAATCTTCATTTATATGGATTGTCTCTTAATATTTTATTTTTTGCCTTTCATTTTCAGATAGTTTTATAACTTTTCAGTGAGCGTGATCTTGTACAATGATCATGTATGAATATTTACTTCACCTATATGTTTTGCTACCCACGGTTTCTTAGAGTACTGTGATTGAGTTTTAGCAAAGCTATGTGTATTCTTTAGATATTGGAAACCAAAGGAGTTCAAGATTTTTGAAGTGAAAGATGATTACAAAACTGATCAAAAATCTACACTAGCACTGTTATTCATACAGCAAACAGATGGGTTGTACAAACAAAAGTATCTCTATTCAGTTCCTGTTCATTTAAAGAACCAATATGATTTTGATACTTCTGAAAGAATTCTGTATCAGCTGTTTGCCTGCAGCCCATAAATTTGGTATTGCTATTGCTGGTAGCAGGCCACAGGCTTTGTACCAACTCTATGAAGTCCCAGGACTGTTGACTTTTTGTCTTGATTTCTGTATTCTGTATTCTGCAAGGAACTGAAGGCCCTATATGCTGGCCCGACCCTACCCGCAGAGAGGTGTGCTGCCTCCCTGGGGCACGGGTCAGGGACATCGCTAGGAGACTTCCCAGACTGATCTGCCCTTCTGACTACTATCCACTATTGATAGTATAGGCTGGCAGTGAAGAAGCTGGTGAGAAAAGCCTGAAGGCTATCAAAGATGACTTCAGGAGACTGGGGCGGGTAGTTGAAGGAACAGGTGTGCAGGTGGTTATTACATCTGTACCTTCAGTGGCAGGAAACAATAGTGGGATCAGCCTAAACACCCATCTCTTGAACAAATGGCTTAGGAGTTGGTGCAAATGCAGGAGTTTTGTTTTTTTTTTTGATCATGGGGCAATTTACTCGGCACCTGGCATGATGGATGGCTGAAAATGGAAGCAGCTTGTCTCTATGGGGAAAGAGGGTTCTAGCTAAGGAACTGGCCAGACTTATTGACAGGTGTTTAAACTAGGTATGAAGGGGGAAGGGGACAAAATGAGGACCGCTGGGACTGAGGGGGCAGTTCGAGGCTCCAAACAGAACTTGATGGGTGGAGACAGTGGAGTTCAAAGGCTTGGAGAGGGGTGGGGGATGCTGCTTCTCTTAAGTGCCTGTATACTAATGCGCATAGCATGGGGAATAAACAGGAAGAGCTGGAGTTCTGCGTGCGGTCGCGAGGTCATGATCTCATTGCGATCACGGAGATGTGGTGGGACAGCTCGCATGACTGGAATGTTGTCATGGAGGGCTATGTGCTTTTTAGGGAAGATCGGCTGGCTAGGCGGGGTGGTGGAGTTGCTCTTTATGTGAGAGAGCAGCTAGAATGTATTGAACTTCACTTGGGGGAGAGTGATGTAGCAGTGGAGAGCTTATGGGTGAGAATCAAGGGGCAGGCTGGTAAGGGTGACACTGTTGTGGGTGTGTACTACAGGCCCCCTGATCAGGATGAGGAGGTTGATGAGGCCTTCCAAAAGCAACTGGATGTAGCATCACGTTCCCAGGCACTGGTGCTTATGGGGGATATTTGCTGGACGACCAACATAGCCAGGCACGCACGGTCCAGACGGTTCTTGCAGTGCGTTGAAGACAACTTTGTGATGCAGGTGGTGGAGGAACCGACGCGGGGAGGGGTGTTACTGGACCTTATTTTCACCAACAGGGATGGACTTGTTAAGGAAGTAAAGGTAGGGGGCAGTTTGGGTTGTAGTGATCATGAGATGGTGGAGTTCAAGATCCTGAGTGGAAGAAGCAAAGCTAGAAGTAGGATTGCTACCCTGGACTTTAGGAGAGCCAACTTCAATCTCTTCCGGGACCTACTTGGAGCTATCCCGTGGGCTCAGGTGTTAGAAGGTAAGGGGGCCTGTGAGAGCTGGTCAGCATTTAAACAGCTCTTCTTCCAAGCTCAGGATCGGTGCGTCCCTGTGAACAAGAAATCGGGAAAAGGTGGCAGGAGACCTTGTGGATGAGCAAGGAGCTCATGCGCAAGCTCAAAGGAAAGAAGAAGGTCCATGAAATGTGGAAAAAGGGTCTGACCACTTGGGAAGAATATAGGAATGTAGTCAGGGCCTGCAGGGATGCAACGAGGAAGGCTAAAGCCCATCTGGAATTGAATCTGGCTAAAGTGATAAAGGATAATAAAAAAGGCTTTTCAAGTATGTTAATAGCAAAAGGAAAACTAGGGAGAATGTGGGCCCCTTACTAAGTGAGGGGGGGGTCCTCGTAACGGGGGATGCTGAGAAGGCAGAGATACTGAATGCCTTCTTTACTTCTGTCTTCAGTGAAAAGGCTCCCCTGCAGGAATCCCACACCCTGGAGGTTAGTGAGAGGGTCTGGGGAATGGGAGACTTCCCTTTAGTCAGGAAAGAGGACGTGCGTGAGCGCCTAGGCAGTACTAAGGTCCACAAGTCCATGGGACCTGATGGGGTGCATCCACGTGTGCTGAGAGAGCTGGCGGAGGTCATTGCCGAACCGCTCTCCATCATTTTTGAGAGGTCTTGGACAACAGGGGAGGTCCCTGAGACTGGAGGATAGCCAATGTCACTCCGGTCTTCAAAAAGGGCAAGAAGGAAGACCAGGTAATTATAGGCCTGTCAGCCTCACCTCCATCCCTGGAAAGGTGATGGAACAGCTTGTGCTGGATACCATCTCTAGCCAACTGGGAGAAAAGGAGGTTATCAGGAGTAGTCAGCATGGGTACACCAAGGGGAGGTCGTGCTCGACCAACTTGGTGGCCTTCTAAGATGCTGTCACATGCTGGGTGGATGGGGGAAGAGCGGTAGATGTAGTCTACCTTGATTTTAGAAAGGCATTTGATACTGTCTCCCACGACATCCTTATAACAAAGCTGAGGAAGTGTGGGATAGACGAGTGGACAGTGAGGTGGGTTGAGAACTGGCTGACTGGCAGAGCGCAGAGGGTCGTCGTTGGTGGTGCAGTCTGGCTGGAGACCTGTAACCAGTGGTGTCCCCCAGGGGTCAGTGCTGGGTCCGATCTTGTTCAACATCTTCATCAATGACCTTGATGAGGGGATAGTGGCCACCCTCAGCAAGTTTGCTGATGATACGAAGTTGGGAGGATTGGCTGACATGCCTGAAGGCTGTGCTGCCATTCAGCGAGACCTGGACAGGCTGGAGAGCTGGGCAGTAAGAAACCGGATGAGGTTCAACACAAGCAAGTGTAGGGTCTTACACCTAGGGAGGAATAATTGCATGCACCAATACAGGCTGGGGGATGAGCTGCTGGAGAGGAGCTCTGCAGAGAGGGACCTGGGCGTCCTGGTGGACGACAGGTTGGCCATGAGCCGCAGTGTGCTCTCGTGGCCAAAAAGGCCAATGGCATTCTGGGGTGCATTAAAAAGAGCGTGGCCAGCAGGTCGAGGGAGGTGATCCTCCCCCTCTACTCTGCCCTGGTAAGGCCTCATCTGGAGTACTGTGTCCAGTTCTGGGCTCCCCAGTACAAAAAGGACAGGGATCTCTTGGAAAGAGTCCAGCGGAGGGCCACAAAGATGGTGAAGGGCCTGGAGCATCTCCCCTGTGAAGAAAGGCTAAGTGAACTGGGTCTGTTTAGCCTTGAGAAAAGACGACTGAGAGGGGACCTGATCCAGGTTTATAAATATCTGAGGTGTGGCGGCCATAGCAGTGAGGCCAGTCTCTTTTCAGTGGTACGTGGAGACAGGACGAGGGGAAATGGACATAAGCTGCAGCACAGGAAGTTTCGCACGAATGTGCGTAAGAACTTCTTCACAGTGAGGGTGACGGAGCACTGGAACAGGCTGCCCAGGGAGGTTGTGGAGACTCCTTCTCTGGAGATATTCAAGTCTCGCCTGGATGCCTACCTGTGCGACCTGGTGTAGGGAACCTGCTTTGGCAGGTGTAGGGAACCTCCTTTGGCATTGGTCTCGATGATCTCTAGAGGTCCCTTCCAACCCCTACAATTCTGTGATTCTGTGATTCTGTGATTTGTTTTGACTAGCCTGGACCTTTGTTTTCACCTTCTTTATAACAAGTTGTCTACCAGTGAAGAAACTCTTGTCTGATATGTTTTAGTTTGATCTTGGCTGTGTATACCTGTTTGTTGCATTGCTCATCAGTTTTATGCACTTTTTTAATTGTATATTGTGATAACAAGTAGTTGTCCTATGCAAAATCAGCTGCATACGATTCTATAATAAAACTGTAATACAGAAGAGTGCAGCCCTGTGATGACAATAGAGGCCCATTTTTTTACTCAAAATCTTATGTCACCAATGAAAAATACAGCATATAAACATGCAAATAAGAATTTATTTTCAGTCCAGATGTTTACGTGATGTAATACAAAAATATCTTGTTAATATCCTAGACAAAACTGTTGATTACACAACAGCTTCCTTTCTCAGATATTCTTCCATATCTTAGACATGGCATTTCTGGTACTTGTCAAGAAGATTTGCACACTCAGAAATCTTTTCTGATTATCATACAACAAAAGTAATATATATGTTATATATTCAGTTTCATATATAAAACCTCTCTGATGAGTGATAAACATTATTTTTATGCCAGATTCCAACCTTAAAATGAATAAACAAACAAACCAAATCTTACAGAAACGATAAATCTGGAGTAACATCAAAATAAGTCACCGAACAGAAGGCCAGATCTGTCTTTTTCAAAGTAAACTAGTACTGACATTAGGAATAATATTTCACAGAGCTGAGCTTCATGGTCAGAGATCAGCTCGTGGCCTTTATGTAGCAGTATTAATGTATAATAATTTGTCTTTTTTAATACATATTTTTTTTTAATAATGACCTTTGAATTTTCCTTCCTCTCTTTTCTATACCATAGTGATTTTCCAAGACAATGATTTTTCCGGGTGATCTTCAAATGAATTCAGTAGGATTTAGTATGAGATCATTCATAACCCAAACTGAAAAAATTTCATCATGAGAACCTACATCATTCCTGGAAAATGTTGCTGGAGGTTATGAACACTTTGGTCCTTAATGCTGAGATTATCATAAATTGTGGAAAAGCTGTAGGTAAAAAGGGCAGCATCAAAAGGTAGAGATAAAAAGGCAATTTATAAAATTGCTTATTCCAAAGTTAGAAGAAGTCTGCCAGTATGCAATTTAGGAAACGGGGATTTCTGAATATATAGCCTGAATTTTTATCTGAGTTTTTATTTCTGATTCTTGTTGATATCCAGCAGTCAGTAATTTTATTGAAGATATGCATCAGGCTAGGCAGTCTGTGGTTCCCAGGATCTTTTCTTCATTTTTATGCAAATATTTCTACTATATATTCAGTTCTCTAAGCATTTGAAATGTCTCCTGTCTCCATCTTCCTTACATTTTAATAATAATGATAATAATAAAGTGGTGGTTTGGAGATAATTCTGTTCTAAATAACAAATTCACAAATCAGAGGTTTAAATCTTTTGTATTATTATCATATCAGTTTGTTAGCTCTGTCAAGATTCTTTGGCATGGGGTGCTTAGATATGTCAATTTGTCTGTCTATGCTTAGACTGCTTTAGCAGGTGCTCTTTCACTTGTTCTATTGCTACAGACGGTGAAATCTTGATTTCTTCCAAGGAAACAAAACATTCTTTCTTTTTTATTCTTTGCATCAGAGGTCTAATACTGATGAAACTGCAATTTTTATGTCTAGTAGGGGTTCTACACACTAAAAATTTTAGATTCTATTTATCACAATATTATTTTAATAGAAGATATTTTATTTCTAAGGCAACTGGAATAACTTTTCCTTTGATGCTTCCAGACAAAGAAAATGAATGTATTTGTTGTTGTCATATTTCATTGTTATACAATGAAATCAAAGTTCGGAATATAAGAGCTGATTTTAAGTTTTACAGACAGCTGACAGATATGTTCAATGAAATAGTAAACAAAACCTAGGAAGCCACAGTTCTTGTTTTTTTTTTTATGGAAGCTTTTTTCTATATCAAAACATACAAAGATCTAACTACTTGTATACTTCTTTGCTTGTATGTTTATTTTCCTCTTCATAATGTATGACTTTAAATTGTTTTAAATAAATACTGTTGACTGGGAAATTAAGTCTCTCATTTGAGGTTAGTTATGACTGTTCTATATATGTTATTGAAGAAAGGTAGAGTTACAATAGAAATCAATATATGCAGACTTCTGCTTATCCCCTCCTGCAGCTGCTTAATGACTCCCCTGCCAGTACCAATCTCCCACAGCAAGCCATCGTCTCTGTCTGCTCTGCTGGACACTCCATGTTCCACAAATGCATAACTGTGTCCTCCCTCTAAAGGTTGGTCTGAGGGAAGGCCCTAATATGCTAGAGTAGATGTTTCAGGTGCTGCTGAAAACTATGCCCTGTGGCACATCAGCACAAACATCCCATACTGAACAGAATTTTCAGACTCCTACTCTGGCTATTGCATAAATTGCTGCTTCTATCTGCTATGTTGCTGGGTTTTGATGTTCTCTCTATTCCCAGCTGAAAGGAATTATTGACTCTTCCTAACTCCAGATTGAGTCAGAAAACAGATGAGAGAACCATTTGGCTAGAATTGGCTCTTAAAAGCTGTTAAAAAGTGCTAAAGCTGATCAAAATTATCATCTCTCTTAACTACCTGCATCAGCAGGCACCCTTCAGTTCCTTGGGCACAAAGAAGTCCTCTGCAGATCACCAAAATAAATAAATAAATAAATAAAATAAAATAAAAAATTCCAAGAGGTCAAAAAGATCTAGGAGAGACTAGAAAACTCTTCATTAATTGTTGAATCTCTTTGCTGCTTCTGTTTTCTCTGTTTCTCTTTTTAATTGTCCCACACAGTTTACTGAGTCTTATTTCAGAACGTTCAGTTTCTCTCGTCCTTGGGTATGGCTGCTGATGCTAGAGAATGGAATACAGCTATCAGCAGATGAGTTTCAGTAGACATTGCCTACTATGTTTGCTGCTTCCTTTCATTGGCCTCGTGTGTATAATATTCAATTTGATATCTAATTGAGAATTCTGAGGTGCCACAGACATATTTTCTCTCTGAAGAGCCACAGAATCAGAGAATAGTTGACGTTACAAAGAAGCTCTGAAGGCCATCTAGTCCAATGCCCCAATTAAGCAGGTCCATCTAGAGCAGGCTGTCTAGGCTAAAAAAGTGTTTCCTTGGTTTCATGTGGACCAAATTGTATGTTTGGAAACTTAGGGTCAAAGGACATTCTTAGGTTATAACAGCTCAGTTTCTACTTATTTAAAAGTAACAGAGCTTTAAACAAATAAACAAAAATTGGTAAAGTTTGAATTGAACAGTTTACGTTTGCTTACTATGCTTAGAATAATCATACTCTTGCTTAAATCTTTATGAACCTTGGGAATTTATTATTTATTTGTTTGTTTGTTTGTTTGTTTTTAATAAATATAAATTTCTTATCCATTAGATACTGTTGTTTGTGTAATCATCGATGTTGCATTTTATGACATTTTCAATAAAGTTTCATACTGTTGAAAACAAGACAGAAGTTTTCATGCATTATGTGTTTTGTAGCATAAAATAATGCATTTCCAACAGCTGCAATTCACAACAGTTTTGTGTTGATGTCTCACATATTTTTAATATTAATATTTTCTTAAGAGAAATTAATATTTTCTTAAAAGAAAAAGTTGTCATTTAAATCTCCTTATGTATTCAATTTCTTAAAAGTATCTGATTATTTGTTCTGTTACAAGTTTTATAATTCACACTCACTCTTACTGTAGTTAGTCATATAGAAAACTTGTCTGCTTTATTCACAGGATATGTTTGACTGGAGAAATACTAGACATTGATGCAGAGGCAGAAGAGTCATGCTTTCAAGAAAATGTATTTATTTCTTTATAAAGGAAAAGAGTATTTCAAGAGAAATAGCTTGCCCGAAGGGTGCAGATCAAGTGGCTATATTCCAACCTACTAATTTTCTGAATGAATAATACTGACAACTCCATTGACATCTGCAGCTCAAAATTTAACTAAAAGCATCTTTATTCTCCATTATATTTTTATTGGCTCAGTTTCCTATGTTCTGTCATTTTATATTTGTGAAATGGTAGATAACTCTTCAGAGTTATAGGGAAGGAGGTAATGACACAGTTCTGCTAAGATTACAGTAAGTGCTTTGCTACCACTGCATTAGAAGATGTTGTAGTTTGACATCTCAAAGAAGATCTTATCTTCAAAATGGCAAAAACAGAACTATATTCTATAACATAGAATTTCCTGAAATGAAATAAACAAAAAATCAGTATGTGAATAACAGCTGTAGTGGTAAAATCTCTACATAATAATTTCCTCTTCCATAGTAACAGGGACTACTATTCAGCTTCTCAGGAAACCTTCTATCTTCAAGTATTTTGTGGATTTTAAGCATAGCGTCTTATTCTTCATAACTTTCTTATCTCTCAGAATCTCTTCTCATGTATTTCCATTGAAAATTATTTATTTGTTTGTTTGGTTTTTTTTGTTCGTTTGTTTGTTTGTTTTTTCCTTTTATGTTAAACTAGATAAACCAGGCAAGAGTTTTTATAACTTGAAGAGAAGTGAAAATGTAGTGGATGGTGAGGAATAATTTGCAGGACAACATGATGGGAGTTGCTCACATGGTTTTCCTGTGAAAGTAGCACAAATAGCAGTCTGGCTCAAGCACCTGCACAAGAATGCGCACAGCATGCAAAACAGTAAGGAGGCATATTTAGTATGGAAGTATTGCCAATGTAAGAAGCTTTATCTGAAGATGGAGTGCATAATTTATTTAACTGTTTTGACACTCCCCTCACTTTATTGTTGATGCCATCTGTTGTGCACTGTGTTTCATAGGATAAGACTCTGTCAGTGTTACAATCTGGGTAGCAACAGGCCAGAGAGCTGTTCTAGGGAAAATGTTCTTGGGGCCCTGGGAGAAGTAAGGTAAATATGAAACAGCAATGAGCCCTTGGCAGCAGTGTTGACTGCCAATAGTATCCATGGTTGTGTAAATGGGAGCACATGGAGCAAGTCAATGAAAGTAATGATTCTTCTCTACATATCACATGTTAGATGACATCTACATACTGCATCCAGTTTTGGAAATGTCAGTTCCTGTTCTTAAAAGTTTTCAATATCCAACAGAACAAAAGCTTGAATGGCATGCTCTCGAATCATAGATGACCCTGTTTTTAGCAGTAGCTTGGACTTGAGACCTCCCGAAATCCCTTCACATCTGAACTGTGATTCCTTTGAATTACAGTTCTGAGTGCATTTGAAAAGGTGGGGCCTTGTTGAATTTACAGAAACATGAAGAAATAGCTCTCATGACAGGAGTGCTATGGTGGATGGATATATAAATTCAGGAAAAGTCAGGTTGCAAATGAGAGGAAGAAGCTATAATCTTTGTGCAAAGGTATGGTTGGTTATCCTTAGCTGATTGCCAGGTGCCCACAAAGACACTCACTTCTACTCTTCAGGAAAAGGGGGAGAAATTGAGTTGAAAAGAACCTATGGATCAAGAGGACAAAGATATCATTCACAAATTACTGCCAAGGACAAAACAGACTTGGCCTGAGCAAGATGAGTTTGACTTCCCGCAGTTGTAACAGAGTAGAACAGCGAAAAACATAAATAGAACTGAAAACATCTTCAACTTATCCCCTCTTTTTCACAGGCTCAATCTCATTTTAAAAGCATCTATCTCTCCTGCCCCAAACAGAATAGGAGAAAGAGGAATGGGTGTTGTGGTCAATCCATAACAGTTTATCACTGCTGTTCATTTATCCTTTCTCTCTTCCCCTGCTCCAGTGTGCAGTCTCTTCTATGGATTGCAGTCCTTCAGCAACTTCTCCAGTGGGGGTCCTTCTGACTTGACTGCAGTTCTTCAAGAACTGCATGGATCCATACCACTGGAGGCAGTCCTTATGGAACAAACTGGTCCAATATGCATTCCTGCAGGCTCTAGTTCCTGACCGAAAACCTGCTCCAGTGTTTCTGGTCTGGCTTCTCTCTGAAGGCAGCATTTCTGGTCTGGGATCTGCTCCTGCATGGGCTCTCTTCAGGCTGCAGCTTCCACCTCCTCCAGCCTAGGGCCCTCTGCAGGCTGCACAACACAAGACCTAACACTATTATGTTTGTCCTCAAAGACAACCTCCTTAGTGCACAAAGAAATTCCACTGCAGTCTGTAGAAAGTCAGTCAAATTTGGAAGATGTTATTGGTAAAGTGGCTAGGAACACCTGAGCTCAAACATGAAGAAGAAAATAGAACATGGAAGCAGTGCTGAACTACCCAGGATGATATTTCTTCAACATGTAAAGATTAAGCTTGGAAAGCTGAAGTTCAGCTGAAGATGAAACTAGGGAGGAATGTGCAGGGTGATTAAGGGGTTTCTGTAAATACACTGACAGAAAAATTAAATCTACAGAAAATATGGATCCATTCATCAATGAGGAGGCAGACCTAGTCATCAGGACATGGAAAAGAACAAGGTACTCTGTCCTTTTTGCCTCAGTTAGTTCTGTTAAAATTTGTCCTCATACCTCTCAGGGTCATAGACATGCAATATGGGAGAGTGAATCATTACTCACTGCAGAGGAAGATACAGTTAGGGAAAACTCAAGTTAATTGGGAAAACAGACCAGCAGGTGCATTCAGGGATGTTCACGGAACTGGCTGAAGTAATTGCAAGGAAGTGAGTCAAAGGAGGTTACTATTTTCTTCGGCACTTTTAAGACCCTGCCTGTTTTGCCTTCCTCGTACAAGCAAGATTTTAACATACTGAAGCAAGTCCAGAGGAGGAAGGGAACACCAGGATGGCCAGAAGGATTAAAAACGTTATGTACAAAAGAACCTAAACAAACAGAAATAACTGTTTTTGTTCATCCTCAAAAATGGATGGTGTGGGCAAGACTTTACTGCTGTCTGCAGCTACCCAATAGGAGCAGAGGAAGTGATAGATATACAGGGTGGAATATGGAAACTTTTGATTATGTGTAAATACGACCATTTTACCATGAAGATGTCAAACACATTAGCACATTTTCTAGAGAAGTTGTGATATATCTATTCTTGGAGATATTCAAAACTCAAAGGGACAAACCACGAGCAGAAGCATCTAATGAGACCTTCACTGAGTAGAACACTTAGATAACTCCAGTGGTCTCTTCCAAAGTAATGTTTTCTATGATTTTGACTCTGAAATTTATATTATTTGTCCTTAGACATTTATTTTAACTTTCTTGCAGAAAAGAAACAACAACAACAACAACAACAAACATTCACTTTGCACTTTTTTTGTTGTTTCATTGAAGGCCATACCTCATTTGCTCTTTGTCTTAAAAGCTGAGAAGTTTAGAAGCAGTGGTGTCCAGATATCTCTATATTTATTCCTTTTAAGTTCATCTTCAGAAGGAAACTACAAATTAATTTATAGATCAATTTCTCAAATATATCTCCACAGTGAATTATTTTGAAAAAGTAAGTTTTGCAATCTTTTTTTTGTAGGCTTACTTAGTAAAAAAATATAAGAAAAAAAGATCCCATTAGCACACAATGTACATTTTTCATTTCATTTTTCTTTCAGTATACTATGTCTTGCTTAAGAAAAAAAACCTTATGCATTCTGATCCCAGAAAAATGCTTGAAGGTAAAATTGATTTGAAATAGTTTAAGTTGTGGGAATCAAATGTTGTTTCTGCATTAGAATTGGATAATATATATATTTTTATTTCATGATCTCCGCTATCATAGTTCTTTTTGGGAGTCTTTCTACTTAACTTGGGGAAGATCTCTGATAGTTTGCGTCACTTATCGTCTAGATAACCCTTCCCAGGGACGCACGCTCTGTGTATAGGTGTATATAGGTGTATATATGTATATTTTGTCATACACACTGCAAGAATATCCTGCACGAGATCAAACCAGAGAACAAGTCATGGCATGCCCGAGGAAGCGCCTGAAGAGACATCGGAAGGCCTGGCATCATCCCCCGCCCCGGTGCTCCTTGTTTAACGAAGACTTGGAAGCAAATCACCATATCAATACGACAAGAAGAGCACTGAGACATCTTGGAAACAATAGGATGGCCACTGACTGACACCAGATAACAAACAAATTAACAAGTAAATAACAAATGTAAATCCTCTAATAAGATTGTGAACCTGGAGTACCCAGCCAGTGGGGAAATAGGGGAGAAGGGGGAGGCAAGGGGGAGAAAACAGGGTATAAAGGCTGTCATGCTGTGTCCATAGGCACGCTCCTGCTTGCGGGACGCCCGCCTTGCAATCGCGAATGAAATCTGCTGTTATCAGAGATACCGTCCTGACAAAATTATTTGGATATTTCCAACAAAGTCATCTAGACTTAAAGGCATCTATGCTTTTTTCTCAACAAGAATATTTCTCTGATTGGAATAATGAGTTTGAATGAGAATATAGTCAAGAATTCAAGATGAATAAGAGTTAGAAAGGAATGCAATGTAGGAATTTATTTTGGTTTACTAATTTATACCAGATGAGTTCTTACTTCTTGCCTTCCACATTCTTAAAAGTTCAATTTTGTTTTTAAATTTAGGTTCACACATTGTCATGAAGTTAACGTTGTATGGTTACCACTTAAAAAATCGGACAAAATTTTATATCATGAGCAAACCTAATCAAATTCAGTTTGATGACAGATATGTTCACTTTCACATACACACATGCATGAATATTCTACAAGGAAATCTTATCTCTGTTGTCTTACAGTAGGCGACTTATTTAGTTATCTATTCTGAACAACATTATGAAGTGTTTTTATTTTTCCAATAACAGTATAGGTGACTTGCTAATACTATAATTCTGAGTTAGTTAAATACGTATATACTAATTATTATTATTATTGTTGTTATTAAGCATGTTTTAAAATAATCTCTTTTGGAGAATGTATAGGTATTTTTGTTTTATTGCATTTTTCCCCATTAAAAATATTTACAGTTCTATAGAACAAGTGCAATTGACTTCTTATAGAAAGAAAAGTAGTACAGAAAAGTAATAAACAGTTATTTTAAAATTCCCCTGTACAATTGTCCCTTTTGCAATTATAACACCATTGTAAAAAGCATTTTTTTAGTATAAATTAGAACTAGATTTCTTTTTAAACATTATAAATTGAAGTCATTTTAGTGTTTAAACAAGAGTCTGAAACATGTTGAGTAACTATAACTGTATATTAAAAGAACAATGTTAACTTCCTTTAACCTTTCAACTCAAAAAATACTTAAAACTATATAAATATTTCTAATATATTTCTTTTGGAACGGTCAAATCTACCAAATTCTCAGACATTAATGCAGTCATCCTACTTTAAGCAGTGCATAATTCTGAAAACACTGACATTCATGGCATAATCCTACCTAACATTTTAGTTCTATGACTCACAAATAACCAAATTTGCTTGTCTCGCAATTGAAGAGGGTGACTTAATCACCAAGAAATGATGTACTGATTATCATTGTCCATCACCTTTTCTTCTGAAGCTGAGTCACTGTGAATATGCAAGTGAGGGTCTTCACACCAAATGAGAGCATAAGTGACCTTCATTCTAGCCTAGTGATTAGGGCACTCGAAATTGAAGCTCATTCATTTAGAGCAGGTGTCCCAATGACACTTATCTCTCACTGTAGGTGGTTATTTTTAACAGGGATTCATTTCCCCAAGGACATTTTGTTCCTTCATTCATATAATAAAAAAAAATTAGAAAGTCTCAGCACCCAGTCAGAATGGCTCAGCTTCATTATAGTCTCATAGTATCCTTATTCGAAAACATAAAAATACATACATATATCTTCCTTTCTTCTTCAGTGTTCATCCTTTCATTGCAAATATAGCTACACTATTTACAAATAAAAGATCCCATAAGCAACTAATTATTCCTAAAGAAGAAGACTGACATGCAGAGTTCCTAAAGGCACTCTGCGTGAGAAAAGACAACATTCTCCACCAGTCACTACTGAAATACAGGCTTATATTTTGATCTAGAAAAGCAAGCCTAGCTTACTACTTCTTGGTATCAACTCCAACTTACTGCGAACGTCAGATAAAGCAGTGAGTTCCATTGATGTCAGTTGTTAGTTAGGACTAGAAAGCTTGAACATTTTATGCCATGACAAGAGAAAAGTCTGTGCCATATAGCCAAGACAGGAAGCAGGATGCAGCAATATGTTAAATGGAAACAGGCTGTAAGGATGATATAGGATGAAAGATCCCAGAGTGGTCTCAAATAATTTGATTCCCTCTTAACTCTACACAATCTACAGAAGGAAGAAGGGGGAATTTGGAAAGAAAAGGAAACCAGAAATTCTGTCATAAGTTTTCTCAAGAACATCCCTTTCCATCTTGCCATAACAAATCGCTTATACTACAAATATGTTAACTTCTGTATCAAACTATGTGTACTTGAGGAAATTCTGCAAAACTGTCACATTATAAAGTATATGATCTACTCCAAAAGAAAATGACCCTTCTCAAGACTATAGAAGGATACAGCTATCTACACTATCACAATATTTAAGCAGAAACATCTCTTTCATCTATATATAAATATATACTTAACAACTAAAAGCAAAAAGGCACCCTGTATTTCCAGATTCTCTGAATGACACTCACTTCTATGGATACACAGAAGTTTCTGGAGTTGGTTGGCTGAACATTTCTTTCTTGAAGGTCCCCTTAACATAGCTGGAAGTATTACAGACATTGGAGAAGTGTGATTGCATGTCATAACTGTATGGGCTTGTAAATCTGAAAAAGGTCCAGCATGCAATAAAATAATAATAATATATCTTTTTGAAGTGAAAACAGTAGCTGTGGATAGGCAGATGAAAAGATAACACACAGTATCAAGCAAAGAACAACAGATGTAAGTATTTAGCACTGGAACATATCCTTCTTTATAACTTCAGAGTAAGATGATGGGGCATAATGCCAGAGAAGAAAGTAAGCAGTGGGAGTGGGTTCTAATGCAGAGGTAATGTTTCTTCTTTTAAGAAATGTGAAAAAAGCAAAACATCCCAATTGGCTTGAACTTCCAGAAGGAGTAAAGGCTGTAATTAAGATCAGCTCACACTCCCTTTGGGAAGGAGAAGTAAAGTAATATGGAGAACAGGCTTGACCAGAATTCTGAGACTGCCAGGATGTCCTGAGTATAGAAGGAACTTTGTGTGTTCTCCCCTGTTCTAGAACAGCATGTATTATCCATAGTTGTTACTATGTCCTCACTAGGTCCCCATATGCTCTTAAGATTCTAGTGCTTCTGAATTTATTTTCAGTTTAGGAATACAATACTTAACATGATCACCCAACATGATGCTTGATCGCCAAGGTTCACTGCTTCGGAACTGTTCCAGACAGAACCGCAGCGACTGACTGCGAGGTACAGAGGGGTTTCGGTTGGTTCCCTTATTCAGGGATCCCTGAGACAACAGAGCAGCTGGGCAGCTCTTGGCCGGGCAGTTCTCATGAGAGCAGCTGACATGGTGGGGGCGTTGGCAGGACAATGGCTCTGCATCCACTCCCCTCCCCTAGAAAAAGCCTCAGGAAAAAGGATCACACGGTGAGCTGCAAAAGATCCAAGAGGCTCCTGGAATCCATTGATGATAACTTTCTGGTCCAGGTATTGGACAGACTGAACATTGGCCAGAAGACACAGGCCAAAGCAAGTGTACCTCCTTTGGTAGATGTATAAGGAAAACTGGCTTCAACGGGCTAAGAGAAGGATGAGGTACTGAATGAGTTCTTTGCCTCGGTCTTCACTGAAGACCAGGAATCCGGTATTTCTCATGTCCCTGAGCCTGCATCCTTAAACCTCGAGGTGGGGACTGGGGCAGTAAATACCCCCCCACTGTAAGGGCAGAGCAAGTCCGAGACTGCTTCATGAGACTGAATGTGTACAAGACTATGGGGCCGGATGGCGTGCATCCCAAGGTTCTGAAGGAGCTGGCTGAGGTGGTTGCCGAGCCGCTCTCCATCATGTTTGAAAGTCATGGCTGTCAGGTGAGGTCCTGGATGACTGGAGGAAGGGTCACGTCACTGCCATTTACAAGAAAGGGAGCAAGGAGGACCTGGGGAACTACAGGCCGGTGAGTCTCACTTCTGTGCCTGGGAAGATCATGGAACAGATCCTCCTGGACAACATGCTTGATCACATGAGGAATGAGTGTGTGATCTGAGACAGCCAGCTTGGCTTCACCAGGGGAAGGTCATGCTTAATCAATCTGGTGAGCTTCGGTGATGGAGTGACGACATTGGTGGACAAGGGAAAAGGTGACCAATGTCATTGATCTTGTCTCAAGCAAGGCCTTTGACATGGTCCCCCACACACATCCTTATCTCCAAATTGGAGGGATGTGGATTTGATGAGTGGACTGCTCAATGGATAAGAAATTGGTTAAAAGTCCGCAGACAGAGGGTGGTCATCAATGGTTCTATGTCCAGATGGAGGCCGGTAACTAGCGGTGTCCCCCAGGGATCTGTCTTGGGACTGGTGCTCTTTAACATTTTTATCAATGACATCAATAATGGAATCGAGTGTACCCTCAGCAAGTTTGTTGACAGCAGCAAGCTGAGTGGTGCGGTTGACATGGTGGAAGGAAGGAATGCCATTCAGAGGGACCTCAACAGGCTAGAAAGGTGGGCCTGGGTGAACCTGATGAGGTTCAACACGTCAAAGTGCAAGGTTTTGCACTTGGGTGGGAGGAATCCCGGGCATCCATACAGACTGGAAGGAGTGGCCCTTGAGAGCAGCCCTGCAGAGAAGGACCTGGGGGTCTTGATGGATGAAAAACATAACATGAGCCAGCAATGTGCTCTTGCAGCTTGGAAAGCAAATGGTATCCTGGGCTCCATCAGAAGAGGGATGGCCAGCTGGGACAGGGAAGTGATTGTCCTCCTCTACTCTACTCTTGTGAGGCCCCATCTGGAGTACTGTGTCCAGGTCTGGAGCCCCCAGTACAAGAAAGACAGGGAGCTGTTGGAGAGGGGTCCAGAGGAGAGCCACGAAGATGATCAGGGGACTGGAGCACCTCCCCTACAAAGACGGGCTGAGGGAGCTTAGCTTGTTCAGCCTGGAGAAAAGAAGGCTGTGGGGTGACCTCATTGCAGCCTTTACTAAAGGGAGCCTACAAACAGGAGGGGAATCAACTCTTTGAAAGGGTTGATAACTTCAGGACAAGGGGAAATGGTTTGAAGTTGAGGGAGGGAGGATTTAGGTTGGATGTCAAGTGGAAATTCTTTACAGAGAGAGTGGTGAGGTGCTGGAACAGGCTGCCCGGAGAGGTTGTGGATGCCTCGTCCCTGGAGGTGTTTGAGGCCAGATTGAATGGGGCCCTGGGCAGCCTGGTCTAGTATTAAATGTGGAGATTGGTGACCCTGCATGTGGCAGGGGGTTTGGAGATTCATAATCCTTGATGTCCCTTCCAACCCTGGCCATTCTGTGATTCTGTGATTCTGTGAACATACTGTGAGATGTGTTGCACTCTCAATGAGCTGCTGCTTTGGTATTCTGAGTTTTTTTTCCAAACATTCCTTTACATTTTGTTTCTGATGTCTAACCCAGGCCACCTTCTGTCCACTCATCTTTTTTAACCTAAGTTTAGGTGCTTTCCCTTGTATGTTTTCTTAAGCTGTCCATGCTTTCTATAGCTTCCCTATTCTATCCCTAGTTTGAGTCTTCAATACAAGCTACTTTCAGTTTTTGTGCTTATATTTGGTCCACATTCACCTGCATGATGATATTCTCACAGAACCTGCTTTCCCTTTCCTTCTATTTCTGATCTTGTTGCTTCTTCAGGTCAGGAAGAAAATTCATGGGTTTTTGGATTTTATACTGGGAGAGAACAAAAATTGGTAATTGGATAGCTTGACTCTATAGATCAGTCAAGGTGCTCTATGCTCATCTGAGGAAGGAAATGGGCCTTCTCAGTGCCACAGAGATGATCAAAGGCCTGAGGCACTTCTGCTGTGTAGAGATGTTGAGTTGGGATTATTTAACCTATAGAAGATAAAGCTTGAGGGAGATCTTATAGCAAATGTATAGCCCTTATGAAATTAGAAGAGGCACTTCTTACAAGGGCATGAACTGACATGACAAGGACCAATAGCTTTAAACAAAAAGGGGATATAATATTAGATATTAGGAAGGAATTCTTCACTATGAGAACGGTGAGGAACTGGAACAGGTTGCCCACAGAACTTGTGGATGCCTCATTCCTGGAGGTGTTCAAGGCCTGAGTGGATGGGACTGTAGGCAGCCTAATCTAATGGAAGGTGTTTCTGTCCATGGGAGAGGACAGGAACTAGATGATCTTTAAGGTCCCTTCCAAATCTAGCATTTAAAATTAGGGGAAAAAAAAAAAAAAAAAAAAAGAAAAACATAAAACAAAAAAAACCCAGAAAGAAGTACCTTAATTTACTTGAATATTAATTAATCAACTTCACCAGAGTGCTAATGGAGATGTGAACTACTTTGGCTTTCTTACTCACAGATTAGCCCATTTAAACAGGTCTTTGAGTGCTGCCTAGAGGTGAGCTGAAATCCTTTAAATTTTGGACGATGTAGCTTCAGTTTTCATATCAGTCTGAAAAGTAGTTTGAACACTAGAATGTAGAGACAAGAAAATATAATGTTGCTATTGATTACAAGAGGCCACCACTTTTTTAATAGCATAAATTCAAGCCTGAGGTCTTGTAAGGGATTGTCTTGACCAGTTGCGTATCTAATTAAGCTGTGACTAAAAATTTATAAAAGTCAGCAGAGGGTCAAGAGGGCTATTTCGCTTATCTCTGCAGCATCTTATTTCTTATAATTTATTAATGGTTTATTTTGCTTCTGCTTAATCCTGATTCTTCTGGGGAAGAGTTTAATCATATCTGGCAATGATCTAAAAAATTGAGGTAATGGCTATGCAACTAAATATCCTGTGACTGGTGAGGAGAGAGTAATCAGGCTGTGTAAGCATACACAACTTTCAGTGCATCCAAGACTGGGGAGGAAGAAATTACTATCTTCACTACAAAATTCCTGCCAGTGGAGAGTACTGGATGTTAATGACTCACAACAAATCTTCCCTAGTAACTGAAAGCTGATGCTATCAGCCTTTAAAGAAGGATGAAGAAATGGTAAATATTTCAAAGGGGGAAAAGTTTAGAGTCTATATAGACTCTGTACAACAATTTTAACTGTATCATTAATTGAAATAATCGGTAAATGAATAATTGGAATACATATATTAAGACCATTGTAACAGAATTAATAATATCATTACTGCATTGTGAATAAATTTTCAATACATCAGTAAAACTAATAAAGTAATACTTTTGCATATAAATTTATCTTATTCCCTTTTTATCCGTAGATTTTTGAGTGCAACAAAATTTTACAAAAGCAAATAACTTTAGCAGCTGTGTTCTAGGCTGAAGCAAATTCTGGTAGCATGCAGTATGTTCTGAAAATTTATGCTGATCTTCACAAGTCTAAGATATAAGCATGATAAATTCAAAACAGTTGTAAGGTTGAGATTGCCACATTTTGCACAGGCTTTAGAGAGGCAAGTACCAGGTAAAGGTACTTCTGAAACTGGCCGACTTCCAATACACCCCCAGACTTATCTCTTTGATTGCAGTGTCAAAAACAGAATACTGAGCAAGATGAATGAAGACACGCTCCACTGGTCATACTCCAAAGCACTTTTAATGTTCTCTGCAAAAACATTAGGTTTTCAAGTTTTTTTTTTTTTTTTTTTTTTTTGTGAATAATTGAGAGTTATGAATTGCAGAATCAAACACTATAACTACAAAGTGGTTATTAAGCAGGTACGTTATTCAGTGTCACGTGCACGCTGGCGTAGGGGGGAGTAGCCCCTTCCTAGCCTGTGCACTAAAAGCAGATAAATATCCTTACTTATACAAGGAATACAAGCATATTCATAGTATTTCTAAGAGAAGGATTTGTTATTACAATTAATTCTGGGAATTTATTACAATATTCCATACTGATTCTATGCCCTGAACTCCACCCCTAATTAATATTTCTACACAGGTGTGGTGCCTCCTGGTTGATGTCTTGGTAGTTGTGCAGATGAATGCCACATGTCATCCTCGCAGTGTACTTCTTACCCCAGTGTAGTTTAAGAAAGTATTCCAGCTTCAACTGGTTCAGTTTCTAGGATACTTTCTAGGGTGTGGCTCCTTGGACCAATCAGCAGGATCCTTGGGTTACAGTTAAGGTACCCCATATCTTCTCCATTGTTCATATGTTCAACTATTTTTACAATTTTTAATAATATAATAAATTATCCCTTTATTCAGTTAGAATGAAATAACATTCAGAACCGGAATTTATGAACTTTGTTCCTACTGCCTTGGAATTAGAAGGGTAAAATTGAGATATATTTGTGAATTGAGATGATGACGTTTTAACAGGTAAATCAAAAGGTGTGTGTGCAAGTGGAGCAAAATAAGGAGTTGATTTGCTACTTCCTATCAGTGGGCACATGTTTAGCCATTTCCCAGAAAGTAGGGATTATCATATGTAATGGCAAATTGAGGTCAGTTCAGTGTCCCCTCCCATCTTGTGCACCCACAGCCTATTCACTGGTGCAATAGCATGCGAAATAGAAAAGACTTTCAGCTGTGTAAGAATTGCTCAGTAGTTCTGTTGCTGTTCAGTTTAACTGCTCAGCTAAAACACTGATGTATTACTAACACTGTTTTGATTACAATCCAAAACATAGAATTGCATGAGCTATTGTTAAAAATATTATCTCTATTCTAACCAAAATCAGTACAGTTCAGAGTCACTAGTAATTCAACACATACAGTTCAAGGAAATTGTTCTAAAGTGTCATATTTGTGTTATTATAACTGGAGTTGTAGTATAATTGATCAGAAGTACAAATTCAGAGTTGTTTTTAAAGGCAGTACTGACAGTACTGACCTAATGTTTGTCAACACGCACTGTACTGCAATCAAAGCTTCTTATTCCTGACAAAATTTATCTTTATGTAAAGTGAATTGGAAAATGCCTTTTCAGATGCACCTTACACAATTTACTTGCCAGTTACTTCATTATTTTCCAGAATACATAATAAGTATAATAATGACCATTTCAGAATAAGTCTTATTTCTATGATCTCAACAGGAGTTACATAAAATCTCTCTCCTCAAGAAAACAAAACAAAACAAAAACAGAATAACTTGCATCTTTATGCTTAAGGTTAAAATAACTCTTAAGAAGAATGATCTTGCCTGAAATCTTAAGATATATAAGAAGGTAAAATTGTTCATGATCTCTCTAGATGTGACCAAATCAAGCCTTTTCCTGAGATCATTTCTCCGTGTCATAACAGGTTGCTGTCAGATGCTTCTGTGTGATGTTCAGAAGTCATGTATTGGAGTTCCTTTTCTTTTACTTTCAGTGTTTCAAACTGTCACTGTGGTTTCACTTCAATAACATTGTTGGCAAGAGCTTTACTGTATTTTTTTCATCAATCATTTAATTCTATTGATTTGCAACTGGCAATTAACCCAATTTATTATGTCAGATACTTGAAAGCTGATTAGAATGGTGATTAGGTGTTTATTGGTGAGTTACTTTAATTGTTTTCATGCTTTAAATGAATTTGCATGTAAAGTAACTGGCAAAGCTATTAGAATACTGCACATTTTAGTAGTCTATTTTTTTTTTTTTTAATTGCAGTGAGTTAGTGATAAACATTGCAAATCTTTATTAAGAATGACTATTTTCTAGTTTCTCTTAAATCATAGAATCATAGAATGGGCTGGGTTGAAAACCACCACAATGATCACCTAGTTTCAACCCCCCCTGCCACAGGCAGGGTTGCCAACCACTCGACAACGCTGTCAGAGTGACATCCAGCCTGGCCTTGAATGCCTCCAGGGATGGGGCATCCACTACCTCCTTGGGCAATCTGTTCCAGTGCGTCACCACCCTCCGTGAAAAACTTCCTCCTAATATCGAACCTAAACCTCCCCTGTCTCAGTTTAAGACCATTCCCCCTTGTCCTATCACTATCCACCCTCATAAACAGCCGTTCCCCTTACCGTTTATATGCTCCCTTCAAGTACTGGAAGGCCACAATGAGGTCTCCATGGAGCCTTCTCTTCTCCAAGCTAAACAATCCCAATTCCCTCAACCTTTCCTCATAGGAGAGGTGATCCAGCCGTCTGGCCATCTTAGTGGCCTAAAATTTAATTTTAAATTTAATTTTAAATTTTAATTTAAATCTATACAATTAGATGAAAATATACATAGATTTTATTTTTTTTAAATTTTATTACTTTTATTGTGAGCAAAAATCATACATTCAGGAATTAATGTATTTGTTGAGGAAAAAAATATCTATTCCATGTTTTTCTAAAATTACTAGAAGGCAAGTCTTATGCAGAGCCATCACTATTTTCTGTGATTCAGAATATATGTTCATTTTGCATTGTCCCAACACATAACAACCTTCTATAACTATTGCGTAACCTCATTAAGACAAGTAATGTAGAAGAAGTGAATGCACTTAAAAACCATCTTCTAACTGCTTAGATTCAAAAAGATTTAGTCATTATAATAACTGTATAAAACTCACCCTTAGGCATTTTGAAAAGTACACGTAAAATCAACTATTAAGGATTCAGTCTTCATACTATAAGAATGTTGTACCTTTACTATGAGTTATTTCTTTAGTTTGATTTATACTTTTTATTAACTATTTCAGAGTGAGGTTTTGCTTGTTGGTGGGTATTCTGGTTGTTTTGTTTGTTTTGTTTTTTTTTTTGCTTCAGTTCTTTTTTCTCTGAGAAGTGCAGATCTACATACATAGATATTACAAATACAGAAAAAATACTCACCAAACAAAATTCTGAAAATGTTTAGTCTACGTCTACTGTTTCAGGCAAAAATAAGAAGTACTGCTGCACCTTTGGACCCTTAGAAAGACAAGTATTTTTATCTATCAGTTTAGTGCTTACACATGACAAAACCAGCCTCTGAGGAAATAGAATAGGAAAAAACATGTATAGATCTATAAACAGTTGACAATTGTTCTTCCCAGAGTGAAGTCATGGTCTTCTGGGCATGTGCCAGACTACAATTTTGGCATTTGAAAAACTATCAGCTGCTATCCTTGAAAGCAGATTGTAGTACCTTGAAGAAGAAAATGAATAATCCTGGTATATATTTGTGTATCTTGTTTGGATAAAGATTATGGAGCAGTTTTGCTTACTTTTTTTTTTTTTTTTCCCACTCAGAAAACATTATTGTTTAAATATTAATGATAAATATTCCTTTTAGATCAAATACAAAGAATCAGTGTGCAATCGTCATTACATGGCTTTCCTTGGAAATCAAGGGAACTTACTTATGTTTCAATTCATAGCAACATGAAAAATGTTAGAAAAGAGCTCTTACTTGAGTAATTAAAGCTTCTATTAACAAAAGGTTATTAAAGCAAAATCCTGCCAGACAATGAGCTTCAGTTGCAAAGGCTCCCTCAACTTCTACCAAAGTCAAGTGAGTAGTTATACAATGATCTCAATCTAATTGCAGATACTCTTTTTTCTATGATAAGAACAGCAGAAGAAATAAAATCATTCATACCTCTGTTTGTCACTAGGGGAACTGGGAAGAATAAGGTTAACAGCATGATCAGTGTAACAACAGCATGCAAAGAAGGCTTAGTGACACAGAGATTGTTTTGTTATCAAAATGATCTGTATGTTTTAAATACTCAAGAATATTCAAACTGTCAATTTTCTGTAATTCATCTCACTATTGCATACTATCATTATATCTTCCTGGATAAAGAGAGGAGCATGAATTATGAAGCTTCTTGATTGTCTTATCAAGCACTCTTGTACCTTGATAATAGCTATTTGATGCTTTGACTTTTGGAAGAAATACCAGACAGATTTCCTCACCAAGTTTATAATTTGTTATAAGAAAGTTTATTTTACAAATATAAGTGTTTTGTTTGTTTGTTTTTTGTTTAAATTGTACTATAGTTGTTATATATTGAGAATTAAAAAAAAATGCATTTAGTATAAGTTACTTTCACAAGGCTGCAGTTAGTAGTTCAAAGTTCTTTGTAAAATGATCAATATTTGTGTAATGGTCTTGGCATCTAACGGCCAAAGTGAGCAATGAACACTATTACACAGCTTTCCAAATTCCTGAGAAGTGTTAGCTACAGTGCCCAAATTCAAGCTGTATTTCAAATTCTGTAAGATTTTAAGATAAATTGAACTCAATCCCTTTACATCAAAAGTGAAAAGAAAGCACACTGGAAGAAAGAGCCTGATAGAACTAAGAACACAAATACTATTTTTAACTCAATTTTGTACTGAAGGGAAAAAAACCTAGTTGTGTCTGTTGAACTATTTCTTGCTAGGATTCCAAAATTGAAAAGCTCTTTACTGTAGAAATTTGTGTTGCCTGCAAAGCCAGATCTTTTTATTAACATTATTGCTATTATTTTGGTATTCTAGGCATCTACATGTGTCTTGAAAATTTGCAGTCATTGAAAATGGAGGGAGACAGAGAGAAAGAATGAAAAAATGTTCTACAAAGGGAAAAAAAAAAAAAAAAGAATGTTGAGCTATGAACTTGTCTTTACTTGGCTAGAGTGATTCTACAGCCCAGGGAAAAGTAACTACAGTTAAAGAATCACAGACTCACAGAATGATTAAGGTTGGAAGGGTTTTCTGGATGTCAACTGATCCACTTCCTCTGCTTAAGCAGATTACATAGGACTGTGTTTGGACAGCTTTTAAAGATCTACAAGGAAAGAGATTCTACAACCTGCCTAGGCCATCTATTCCAGTGCTCTGTCAGAAGCACAGTAAAGTGCTTCTAGTGTATAGACAAAACCTCCTGTGTTTCAGTTTGTGCCAATTGGCTCTTATCCTAGCACAAAAAACACCACTGAAAAGAGTCTGGTACTGTGTTTTGTGCACCTTACCTTCAGGTATTGATAAGATTCCCCCTGAGCTGCTTCTTCTCTAAGCTGAACAATCCCAACTCTCCCAGCTTCTCCTCTGAATGCTTCTCCATAGCACTGATGCTGCTTCAGAAAATAAAATGATCACTGAAATGAAGATCTAAGAAAAGGTTCTCAAAATAGGGTAAAGAAACAGATTCTTAACTTCTCTAACTCTGTGTTAGAACCATTTGTGCCTGAACCAATGTACAACGTGTATATGGTATTGACACATTTTCTTCAAAAGAATAGTAAAGTTTCAACATGAACAAGCCTTTTGCATGAGACTTCAATGGTATCAGAAGTGAATGAATGCATAGTTTGTTAATTTGAGTAATTTACTAATCCGTGCATACTAGATGACCACAGGTAGTCACGCAATGATGAATCAAGTGCATAAAGGCTTGATTTTCTCTAGTGTCCTAAAAAAATTTCTTATTGATATGTGAAAGGAAAGTTTTTAAGGCATTTAATAAGATATATTCCCAGATTTGTTTGCCTTTTTAAGAAGAGAAAGGATTATTTTGATCATTCATGTGATTCTGTTGAATTTTGAAAAGTGCTGATTTAAAAATGTCATAATGAAGAATTGCTGAGAACTTATTGGATTTTACTAAGCCAATGGAGAAAAAAAACAACCTTAAAGCAAAAATATCTGATCTCTAAGTTGTAGTTTACTAACTTCAACTTGCCCTTCTTTCAGTTTACTAGGTTAAAATGTTATTTAGATAGAATCAGAGACTGGTTAAGGTTGGAAGGGACCTCTGGAGACCATCTGGTCCAGGGACACCTAGAAGTTTTTGTTTTGTTATGTTATCATAGCATGGAAGGGTGATGTATTTCAGCAGTGGTAAGAGTGACAGTGGATCATCTCTGCTGGTGCAGATTGTTATGAGAGCAGCATGCAGATTCTTGTTCATCTCTGGCAAAAATGCATAGCTAATAGTCGTGGCCATGCTGAAAAACAGTATTTTGTAGCTCTTTTAAATAGCTCTATTGTGATTTTGCTCTATTAGATAGCATTATTGTGTTATATGTGCCTGTTCTAGTTTCCATTAAAATAAATAGAAGGCATTACTTCTGGAGCAACTTTCATAGATACGGTCCTAGACAGTTCTTTTTCACTCAGTGCAGCTCAGGCAAGCCAAAAGGCTGGACACCCACGAATGAGAAAATGGGTAAGTTTTGTGAAAAGAAATCTTGCTTTACTTTTCAGTTTTCTAACTATTAGAAGAAAATGTGATTTTCTTCTAATCATTTATTAACAACAATACAATGAATAAAATTCTTCACTACCTGTCTTATTATTGTTCTGATTCAGTTTCAAATACAGTGAATTTCTCTGTGGCTTCACTCTCTCATAAACGAAAAATTCAAAGGAATGAAATTTTCCAAGAACATCCACTTAATTACTTTTGGGATCTATTCCAACCACATCTTGTATTTTTCTCTGAAAAGTTCTAGCCTTGTTGATATGACAATTTCATTCAACTTAAAATTTATATTGTAAAGAAAAACTTACAGTGTGCTTACAACTGCTTGTTGCACCCTAAACAATTGTTCATTCTAAGACATAATTTTATAGCATTTATAAGGATTATGCTATACAGACTTGTGATACAATCATTAACATGTATATGGTCAGTACTGTTGTCAAAGGACACCATTCTAACAATAATAAAAAAAAAAAATCTGATGGTGAAGAGCAGAGGGCAGAAGGCCTGTACTTCCATAAGGCAGGAAATGGTTCTCCATTCTAAAAGAAAAGATAGGAGGCAGGCAACAAAGTGCTACCATATCAAATATGTCCTTTATTTTTGCTGATCAGGAAAGTGAAGTAAGACAATGAATCAAAGAACTGGCCAAATAATAGCTGATGACTCTTCAAAAGTATAAAATGCCTCTCCAAAACCTAGTTTATCATGTCATTCAAGAAGAAATCCAGATGTGTGATGATGAATGATAATAGCTGGCATCCCTTGTCATTGGTAGCATGCACGCATGATCCTGCCTGGATTACTTGGAAATACCAAACATAAGATTAAGAAAACTTCTTATATCCAGAAGAAATAAAAGGATCCTGTTCTGTTGAGTGTATTGAGATAATAAAATAGTCCAATATTGAAAGATGAAAGGGGCCCCATAAGTGAAAGTAAAAAAGGCAAGAAGGCTTCACAGTAACTGAGAATAAGGGGGGTGAAGGGGGATAGTTAGAGATAGTTTATAGAAGCAAGAACGTAGAGCTTGTTAGAAGAATAAGGGATGGCAGACACTGGGTTTGGGATAGTGAGGGGGATGAAGGCCATACCAATAAGGTTTGAGAACAACTCAGAGACATCTGGCAGGGAGGAGATTAGATGTCTGCAGGGCTCAAAGAAACCGGTTTGGGGGAATGCCCCCCGAAGGGTCAGAAGTTTACAGCAAGGTAGACAATTAAGCCTTCATGAGGAAGACAAGCACCAGGGCTTTTGTGCAATTGCCAATAAAACATACCTTCTCTATATCCTTACAGGCAATAGGGTTTGATTTCCGCACGTCAGTATCTTCTGAAATATACATAAATTCATTTTAATTTAAATAAATTAGTAATTTGAGATAAACGGCCAAATGTCATGCTGGCAGAAGACAGTTTTTATTCTAACATTGTAAAACAGCTCGTGCACAAGTCTGATGGTTATAGTCAGGAATTGATCTTGAGTCTCAGCAGGGAATTAGCCTCTGTTTTCATGAATCTGATGTGTTTTCAAGTAAGAGGAAGAATACTTGCTTGCCTTTTTCTTGGGTTGCAGAATAGAGTTTGATGGATTCATGCCCTGTCCTCCCATTCCATTCTTCCAATTTTCCTGGGATAAAGTAGAATTCAATAACTTTAAGTGTCTGTTTCACTTTTCTGGTGGAGAGAGAAAATAAAAAATGGTTTGGGACAAATGTTCTATTATTTATACATTAGATTTACTGACAAAACATGCTAAGTTAAATGGCAGGACAATCATATCCATTGCCTTTGGATATGTAATAGTGGTTCTCAGAAAAAGTGCTTTAAAAATTATTATTAATCAAGAAACTAAAGGTTACAACTGAAAATGAGGAAAGCATAAGCTTGTATAATTCTGGAACTTTTGATTTAAATTTAAATTTCTCACATTGGAAAACTCACATGAAAAATTCAAATGGTTTAATGCAACAGAGTTTTTATAAACAAACAAATAGGTTGCTTCTTCTATGAAATTACTACTAAAGTTGTATATTAACGTTTCATTCCTTCTGGATATAAGAAGCTTTATTAATCTTATGTTTGGTATTTCATATCAAATTGTAACAATATGGAGATAAGTTGTTAAGAGGATATCTGTTGTCATTTTCCAGCACCACAAGTAGATTCAAGTATCTGATTGCTGAGACTTTTTCTAAGATCTGTTTTATTTACTGTAAAATATATTAAAAAATAATTCACTCCAGTTGAGGATCTTCCTCAACAGTGAATTCTTAATTCCAAATGCATCTGACAGCTTGTAAACTTTTTCACTTGGGTAAGAGGTAAAATCACTGATTGGAGAATTCTGTGCAACAACAACAACAAAAAAAAATGGAACTCTAGAATCTTTTTCCTTTCCCCAAATACTAAATATTTAAATAAGCAGATTTTATCCAAGCCTAGAAATAAATATTTTTAAAAAGACTAAAACTACAGACTTAAATACAGACGTAAATATTCAGGGACCATAAAGTTACACATAACTTCTACTGCTGGTTACAAAAACTTTGTTCAGAACTTTGTTTCATCTATGGCTTTTTCTTATATAACTGTATTAGTGTTTGAACTTTCCACACACTTGACATTGTCAGCTGAACTGAAGTTTACTTTTGTCATTGGGAAAAAGAAGTAAGATGGAAATAGGGAGTATTAATTTGTCTACATATACTGTTCTTTCTGAGATTTAGGAGGAAAACCTGCAATTTCTACTAAAAGGTGGTTTGCTGATATCCAGCATCTCAGCAAATATACTAATAAATCTAACCTACCTAATACTATGCTCCTACTGAATAGTCTGTGCCAAAGTTATTACAGCTTTTACCCTTTGTAACAGTGGTGACACATAAAGCTCTTCACTGTAAGCGATTTTTGGTCTTTGTCTTGTCTGAAACTACAAGACCTGTTTTTGGGAGCATGCTAGTTTATATGAGTCAGTAGTACTAGATGAAGTTTAACCACTTAGAATGGTAAACAAGGGGGTTTCATTGGGGTTCCCTGGGGTTCATTTCATGAGGGTGGATAGTGATATGACAAGGGGGAATGGTCTTAAACTGAGATAGAGGAGATTTAGGTTCTATATTAGGAGGAAGTTTTTCACACAGAGGGTGGTGACACACTGGAACAGACTGCCCAAGGAGGTAGTGGATGCCCCATCCCTGGAGGCATTCAAGGCCAGGCTGGATGTGGCTCTGGCAGCCTGATCTAGTGGTTGGCAACCCTGCCTGTGGCAGGGGGTTTGAAACTCAACGATCATTGTGGTCCTTTTCAACCCAGGCCATTCTATGATTCTATTACTCTCTGACTTTATGATTGCCCAAGAATGTTCCATGAAAGAGATTAATTTAATACAGAATATGGAGTTGGATAAATAATTTACATAGCAACATCACTAACTTTTTGGAGACAAAAACTGTCAGATGAACTAATATTCATTCTATATATAAGGCAGCATATTTTCTATAGGAAAATGATCCACAAATTAAGAGATACTATAATATTGCTTGGTCTGAGAGATTATCCATGGCTTTTTCTACTATACTAACAGAAAGTAATATACTGTAATTGAAAAATAGTATTTAATGAAGAAGTCAAATGAATCTCTTTATCTCTGGAGCTAAAAATTCAATGGCCTTAAGTTTCTAAAGCTAGTATTCAATGGTAAGAGAACAGTGAAGTTCTGCTCAGAAATTCTAAAGAGGATTTTGGTTATTTTTTAGTTATATTTGTCAATCATGTTAAGGATTTAAAAAATATTTTTAACAGAGTAAAAAAAAAAAAGTAAGCTCCCTAGTTTTTTTTTTTTTTAAGTGTCTCTCTTTCTCTCTCTACATATATACAGCCTGTATTTCTCAAAAGCTGAAGTGCTTAATTTACTTAAATGAAAATAATTAAGCTTAGATATTACTTATTTAGTTTTTCAAAAAAACACTGCACAGCCATTGCGACTAACCAAGGAACTGAGTATTTTCAGTGGCAAGAGCATTTTAATAACAAAATAAAGGAATTGATGAGCATTTCAGTAACAAAATAAATGAATTGACAGATGGCCGAGCTACATTTATATGAAATTGCTTTTAATTGGTACTATATTTTCAAGTGAATTCTTTTCATACTGAGGCTTTCTCACATCACAGGCTTAGGAGGTTTTTTATCTTTTTTTTTTTATTTTATTTATTTTTTTTTTTTTTTGGTGACTGTCTAAGGTTGCTCTGAGGAGTATTTTTTGTCCTAAATTACTCCTAACAAATCTTAGAAGAAATTAGATTATTTTTTTTAGCTGATAAGACACTGCCAGTGTCTTTGAGTTACATGAAATAAATAACTCAAACTGCACTAGCAATTTAAATCAAATAACAAGATGTACACAATGCACACAAAAGGTAAGAAAAATAGTATTTCCAACCAATACAGAGGGAGGTGAAGTCACATTAAAAAGTTCTATCTTAAATAGGATCTTCAGACAAATTTGACTTGGACCAGTAGTAATAATAGACAAGAAATTGTTTGTTTTGCTTTGTTTTGATGTTGATTTTGATTTTTCCTTTTTTAATTGATAAATAGAGCACTTACTTTTGAACTGCTCATCACATCACCAGTAATGCAAATATTCCTCTTTAACAGAAACTGATGTATACTAGCTAATCTTGTAACTTAATTATTGACATATCTATGTGTCTGTCTTTCTGTCTATCTATCTATAATGGACCACAAGTGTATATCTTTTAACATCAGTAAAGCACCTGTAAAAATATCACACAAATTATCAATGAAAAATTCCAACTAAGCTATTTTTTTTCCTTTTATCATGTAATACTACTCTTGTACTTACTATTTGTATTAGAATAATACCTATTAATGTCTACCAGAAACAAAGTCTATTATGTTATATGCTACATAAACATGTAATATTACATTGCAACTGCTTCAAGATACACATAAAAAAATTTGAAATCTAAGAATATACCATAAATATTGTCATGGTTTCATAATTTTTTATTATCGTATCCCACATCATAACATCATGTGCACTGGAAGTTAAAGAGTTAATGCTCCAGTTAATTAGCACTAATTATATCGTATTATAGTGTGTTATCTTGCATTCCGATACCATATTTAGTAAATTAGTTTGTTTCTCCCCAGATCATTGATGTCGTTTTTAATTATTTGGGGTTTTCTGTTTTCCTTTTCCCGAGGTGCGGATTCGCAAATCCCTCTACTCCACTAGTCACAGAACCAACAGCCTATAAGTCATTGACATTCATGGTGGAGAATGTGGGCAAAGACTGCTTTTTAGCTTTTTAGAACTAATCGCTCCCTGCTCTCGGAAAGCTTTGTTAGGGAAGTTTATCTCTTTTGCAGTGTTTTCACTGAAAACTTAACCTTGAAAGTCCAGGCAGATGGCCAATATTCTGGGATATTTGTAAACTTTGAGCACTGCTATCTTGCTTCTGTAAAGAGAAGATGATTCCAGAGGGAGTTGCTAATTCTTTAGAACTTGTGGTTTTTAAACAGGATTCCAGTCTCTCCCTTGAATCCTTTATGCATTTTTTGAATGCTCATCTGATCACGCTGTTAATTTCTCTGAATGTACTGCCCATCATTTGTATTTGTATTTATCATACTTTGAAGAAGCTTTCCCCAGAACCAGAGAATACTGAGTGTCAGGGAGTGTGGAGAGGTTTGGGAGAGACTTTAGAGAGATGGACATCTTCAGTGTCATGGAACTTTACTCCTGAACACCTGAAAGACCCTGAGAGCTTACACAGATATTTGAGACAGGAATGTTGCGGCTCAGGCAGATCTGAGAAGGCACAAATGATTTGAGGCCTGGCTAATGCTTATCGGGCCTTATTCAATATTATCTCAGAGAGGGAGAGAGTTTCTGAAATTGAGAGAATCTCTGTGCTGAAAAAGAGTGTCTCAGAGCTGATAGAGAGAATCTCCAGGTTCAGAAACAGTCTCCAAGCTCCAAGAAAGAGAGAGTTATTACAGGAGATTCTCCATGCTTAGAGGGAGAATCTCCAGGACACATTGAAAATGAGCAAGACAGTCTCCTAGAAAGTTTCCAGGAAAGAGTCTGAGCTGAGAGGGAGTATCTCCAGGTCCAGAAAGAGAGTCCCGGAGTCGAGAAACGGTCTACAAATCCAAAGAGAAAGTCTCCAAGCTGAGAGAAAATCTCCAGATTGAGAAAGAGAGTCTTCTAGTCAGGAAAGAGAATCTCAAAACCTGGCTACAGCTGAGAAAGAAGGTCTTCAAGATGAAGGGGAAGATCTTTGAGCTGAGAGAAAAGATCTTCAATCTCGACAGAGACCTTCAAATCCGAGAGATGTTCCCTTCAATCTAAACTCGACAGCCTTCAAACAAAACGAAACACCCTCCAATCTGAATGGGACACGCTCCAAACTCAGTGAGACACCTTGAACTAAATACTCTCGTAATTGAACAAGACAGACTCCAAGCCAAGCTGGAGAGTGAGAGTATCAAAACTGAACAACTTGATTAACCACAGGAAGCACCAGAATTGATGTCAGTTGTTCGTGTAAGAAGATGCAAAATGAAACAAAACTCACTTAGAACATGTCATGGAGTTAACTAGATCAATCTGTGCCCATGACAGAGGGGCAGCAGGCCCCTTCCTCTCCCCTCTCTCCCCCCCAGTCCCCACAAAATAGGAAGGGAAAGGGAAAAGGGGTAGGGAGATGGGAGCTGGGTTCAAGGAAGGAAAAATAAACAGTGGCAATGATCTATGGCCAAAAACTTATTTTACTAACTATGATATTGGACTAATAAATCAAATAAAACAGGAGAGGAAGAGAGTTCCCGAGACTGAGTCAAACCTGAAAAGCTTGGTACGGCTAGGAAAGCACCCTCCAACACTCTTTGCAATGCAGTAAAGAGACTGCCCAACCCAGAAGGGCCAGGTCCCATGACTTCCGCGATGTACAAGGACAGGTACCTGGAATTGGAGCATTAACACTTTAACTTCCAGTGCACTACATGACGTTATGATGCGGAATACCAAAAACCAAAAATCACAAAACCGTGGCAGAACAGAAGAAAGAGGAAAAAAATATAGCAGAGGAAGCAGAAGCAGTAAGAGAAGAGGAGGAAAGATGTCAAGAAGAGTGGATCCAAGATCCAGGGCATCCAGAGGGAGAGATGAGACCCCCATAAGGTCATGGTCACCAACGCCCAGGATGGCAACAAGAGGTCCTGAAAGGGTAGGAGGTGAGCAAGACATCATTACCATTACTGATTGATCTCTGAAACTGAATGAAATTTGATGTCTGAGAAAAAAACATTTCATGCCACCCAAATGAGCCTATTGTCACTAAGTTATGTGCTGGGACAATGGGGCTAACAGTGTGTGGCTAGATAGTAGAGAAGCTTTCCAACTGGGTGGCATTGTTAGGGACTCAGCCATTGACAGAGGTATTAATACATGCCAGAATGGGTCCCTCACCCTCTGGAAGCAGATGTTGTTAGCTGTAAAAGAAAGATACCCCTTCAAAGACAATCTGATGCCTGACAAAAAGAAATGGACAGATATGGAAAAAGGTGTCCGTTATTTGAGAGAGTATGTTGTGGTGGAAACACTATATAGCCCTGATTTCATTCCTAATGAGCCAGACCAAGAGCATGATCCCGAGAGAGTCAGGTGTACACCAAACATGTGGCGTACATTCACAAAGACCGCATCAGGAAGGTATGCCAGTACATTTTCAGCAATGTATGGCAGAGGGGAAAGAGACCCCTTATAAATGAACTGATTAATAAACCTCAAGACCTTGAGTTACATTGAAGCCCTCTGTGAGCTTGTGTTTCAGCCAAAAACTGCAAAAAAAAAAGTTTTTTCTGCAAAAGTAGCAGAAAAACTGGGCAGAATGGACAGCAATCAAGAAGATATAATAGATGAACCATCTACTGTGCTTAATGCTGATGAATCCATGGTGGTATCAGATACATCAGATGGGGACCAAAATTCCTAAAACAGCCAATTGGAAGGGATGATCAACTTGGTTTCTTCCCAACGTGTGTCATCCAATGTCTCAGCTATTAAAAGAAGACGTCCTGCTGCTCGTGTAAGTGACAACAGTAAGACTATGTCACGTTTTACTGTGCTGTTACTTATGTAACCACAGAGAAGATACAAAGAAGTGACATAAAAAAAACACTTCTGCACTTCAAGCACACAAGACAAATCAACCACCAAGGTGAACTTCTCCAAAAAGCTGAGTGCTCCAGTTGCTGCAAGATATGACAATAGCTGTGAGACCAACAGAGGTAACAAATAGAGGGAGGGGAAAGGGATAATAGAGTTTATTGGACTGTGTGGATTAGATGGCCCGGCACATCAAAATCAAGGGAATATAAGGCCCTGGTGGACACTGGTGCACAGTGCACTCTAATGCCCTCGAGTCACCAAGGGACAAAATCAATTTATATTCATGGGGTGACTAGAGTTTCCCAAGAGCTGACTATGTTGGAGGCCAAAATAAGCCTTATTGGTAAAGACTGGCAAAAACATACTATTGTTGATCTGCTCAGGGGCTCCCTGTATACTTGGTATTGATTACCTCAGAAGGGGATATTTTAAGGATCCCAAAGGTATCGATGGGCCTTTGGAATAGCTGCTGTAGACACAGAAGGTGTTAAGCAGTTGTCTATTTTGCCTGGCCTGTCAGAAGATCCATCTGTTGTGGGGTTGCTACGACTAAAAGAGCAACAGGTACTGATTGCTACAAAAACGGTGCACAGACGGCAGTACTGCACCAACAGGGATTCATTGCTCCACATTCATAAGTTGATTCATCAACTAGAGAGTCAAGGAGTGATCACTGAAAATCACTCGCCTTTTAACAGCCCCATATGGCCAGTGCATAAAGCCAGTGGAGAATGGAGACTGACGGTGGACTACCGTGGCCTGAATGAAGTCATACCCCCATTGAGTGCTGCTATGCCGGACATGTTAGAGCTCCAATATGAACTAGAGTCAAAAGCTGGCAAGTGGTATGCCACCACTGACATTGCTAACACCTTTTTCTCCATTCCTTTGGCCAAAGAATTCAGGCCACAGTTTGCGTTCACCTGGAGGGGCGTTCAGTATACCTGGAATTGTTTGCCCCAGGGATGGAAACATAGCCCAACCATTTGCCTTGGGTTGATCCAAGCTGCACTGGAACAGGGCGGTGCTCCTGAGCACTTACCATATATTGATGACATTATTGTGTGGGGCAACACAGCAAAGGAAGTTTTTGAGAAAGGAGAGCAAATAATCCAAATACTTCTGCAAGCTTGTTTTGCTAATAAGCGAAGCAAAGTGAAAGGACCTTGCCCAGAAATTCAGTTCCTAGGGATAAAGTGGCAAGAGGTACGTCGTCACATCCGGTCAGATCTGATTAATAAAATCACTGCAATGTCTCCACTCACTAATAAGAAAGAGTCACAATCGTTTCTGGGCGTAGTGGGTTTTTAGAGAATCCATGTTCCAAACTACAGCCTCATTGTAAGCCTCCTCTATCAGGCAACATGGAAGAAGTATAGTTTTGTGTGGGATCCTGAGCAGCAGCAGGCATTTGAAGAGATTAAACAGGAGATAGCCTGTGCTGTGGCCCTAGGGCAGTATGGATGGGACATGACGTAAAGAACATCCTCTACACTGCTGCTGGAGAGAAAGGTCCCACTTGGAGTTTGTGGCAAAGAACCTCAGGAGAGACCTGAGGCCGACCTCTGGGATTCTGGAGTTGGGCGTACAGGGGGTCCAAAGAGTGCTACACTTCAACTGAGAAGGAGATCTTAGCTGCATATGAGGGGGTGCGGGCTGCTTTTGAAGTAGTCGGTACTGAAACACAGTTTCTTCTAGCACCTTGACTGCTAGTGTTGAACTGGATGTTCAAGGGAAAGGTTCCCTCCACCCATCATGCAGCTGATGCCACTTGGAGTAAGTGGAGTGTGCTGATTACTCCGCGAGCTCGGATGGGGAATCTCAGGCATCCAGGAATCTTAGAGGTGATCATGGACTGTCCTGAAAGCAAAAAGTTTGGAACATCACCAGCAGAAGTAGTATTGTGAGCTAAAGAGGCCCCACCATACAATGAACTAAAAGAAAATGAAAAGAGTATGCCCTTTTCATTGATGGATCATGTCATACAGTGGGGAATAATTGCAGATGGAAAGCTGCTGTGTGGAGCCGCACAAAACAAGTTGCAGAGGCCAATGAAGGGAAAGGAGAATCAAGCCAATTTGCAGAGGTAAAAGCTGTCCAAAAAAACTGGCCTTAGATGTTGCTGAACAGGAGAAGTGGCCAATGCTTTATCTTTATACTGACTCATGGATGATGGCAAATGCTCTATGGGGATGGTTACAGCAGTGGGAGCAAAATAACTGGCAAAGAAAGGGTAAACCTATTTGGGCTGCTGAACTGTAGAAAGACATTCCTGCCAGAATAAATGATATGGTTGTAAATGTGCTCCATGTAGATGCTCATGTGCCCAAGAATAGTGCTACTGAAGAACAGCAAAATAACCATCAGGTAGACCGAGCTGCCAAAATTGAGGTGGCTCAAATAGATTTGGACTGGCAACACAAGGGTGAATTATTTCTATCTCGGTGGGCCCACGAGACCTTAGGCCATCAAGGAAGAGGTGAAACATATAAATGGGTGAGAGACTGGGGAGTGGACTTAACTATGGATGCTACTGCACAGGTTATTCATGCCACAATTAAACAAGCCAAGAGGATGAAACCTCTTTTGGGGGAAGAGCTATGGCAAAAGTATAAATATGGGGAAGCGTGGCAGGTTGATTATATCACCTTGCCATGATCTCACAGTGCTAAGCATTATGTGCGTTATGGTAGAGGCAACCACTGGGTAGCTTGGAATGTATGCAGTACCCCATGCTACCACCCGAAATACCATATTGGGTCTCGAGAAAAAAGTCCTGTGGTGACACAACTCCCAGAAAGAATTGAGTCAGATAATGGGACTCATTTCAAAAATTCTCTTGTAAATACTTGGGCCAAAGATCATGGCACTAGAGCGGATCTATCATACCCCTATCAGGGACTAGCTTCTGGTAAAATTGAACGATACAATGGGTTGTTATAAACCATGTTGAAAGCAATGGATGGCGGAATATTTAAGCACTGGGAGAAGCATTTGACAGAAGCCACCTGACTGGTCAATACATGAGGATCGATCAGTTACGATGGTCCTGCTAGCTCCCTACGTACTGTCAAAGGAGATAAGGTTCCTGTAGTACATGTAATGAACATGTTGGGAAAAGCAATTTGGGTCTTTCCAGCTTCTGGGAAGGGCAAACCTCTTTGTGGAACTGTTTTTTCCAGGGACCTGGGTCTACTTGGTGGGTGCTGCAGAAAAACAGGAATGTTTAATGTGTACCACAAGGAAATTTGATGTTGGGGGAGTGCAGTCAGGAATTCCATGTATATGTGTGCATGTGTGTATAATGGTTAGTAATTATGGTTTGTTTGTATATATTAAGCATGATGTAGAATAAGGGGTGGAATATTGTGGTTTTATGATTTTTGATTGTCGGTATTTATGTAACCAATGAATATACAGATGTTATAATTAAAAAATATACAGGAAAGTTAGGCTAAACAGGTTATCACACTAAAGAAGAATGGATGGAAAGCTTATCCTTGTCCTGGGTTTGCTGAGAAGACTCCAAGAAGAGTGATTTCTAAAAGAGATCCTCCCCCAGTGGTAGTCAGCTCTTAAATGGGATCTAGAAGAGGTAGAGCCAGGCTCCACCCCTTCTGGTGGAGGAGGAGGAGGAGAATTGTTTTCACCTGTGCTCCCAGGGCTGACTTATTGCTCACCCCAGATGATCAATCAGAGGTTCAGGTCATGATTCAGCAATTCCCGTACAGTAATCCACATCATAACATCATGTAGTGCACTGGGAGTTAGAGAGTTAATGCTCCAGTTCTGGGCACCTGTCCGGAAGAGAAGAAGAACTACATGCCCCTGAATGCTTTGTGTTCAGAGAGGAGATATAATCCCTGCAAGGTCACCTGATGCCCCTTTCTTCCTTCGGCTCTCCTTTCTGCTGCTTACTCCAACTGCGCATCTCACCTCAGCATATGGTGAGGCCTTCAGTGATCAGACACTCTTTCTCTAGTTATATTTGATTTATTAGCTTCAATTCTAATTATACTTTATTATAAGTGTTATCTTACATTCCGATACTATACTTAGTAAATTAGTTTGTTTCTCCCCAGATCACTGATGCTGTTTTTAATTATTCAGGGTCCCCTATTTCCCCTTTCCAGAAGCACAGATTCGTGAATCCCTCCACCGCACTAGTCACAGAACTGTGGCCGAACTAGCCCACAGATCTTTGACACATACACATCACAAAGAATAGATGATGACCATTTTGTAGGGAATTGCAGATTATTTATGTGATCTATTATGCAGCATAGCATGAGCATGAAATGATGGAGTATTCTGAGTCTGAAGGGCCCCACAAGAATCATTATGTTCAATATCTTTCATAATCACTGCTGGAATGAATGAAACAATTAGGATGTGAGAAGATTAATGTGTTCTGTCAGCACTGAAGCTACAGTTCTTCAAATTACTGTATGTGACGCCAGCATCAATTCAATTTCAACGATTTTTGTAATCATTTTTCTATCTTTTTATCATTATTATTTTCTCCTTTTTATAGTTCAACTACTTAAAGGTAGCCCAAAGGAAGAAAACAGTCTAAGAAAGTGTATTGGATTTCCAAGTTCACAGCCTGAACCAATGTATGAGCTATGTGAATACATGAGTGCCTGGAGCGGGCGGGGGAGGGTGGGGGTCTAGAGCTACCCCTTCTGTCTCTGTGATACTTCCCATGCCATCTGAGTCTGTGCAGGTCCCCTTCCCCCCTGCCCTTCTCTGTTGCAGCACAATGGTATGAACAGGGGAGGGTCACATTCCTCAGCTCATCCTTTTCTCCAAACTGTTACTGGGAGGGGTGAGTTAATTCCTCTCGGATATCTTTTTCTATAGCACCTATTTCTCAAATAAAGGCTCTGTCATTGCCTTCGTTTTCTCTACAGGAAGTTTTTTATTCATGAAACTACTTCAAATCAGAAGTTCTCAAAAAGAGTCTAATTTACAATGCACAGAGGGGATCTATTAAGATATATTTGACAACCCAAGTATGGTAAGATTTTTCAGCAGGTATGAGAGATTTGATCTTGCAGCAGGCTCCTTCCTTCTTTATGGGACTCTAGTTTCTATACTGAACCCCCTGGTGGCCTCAGAATCTGCAGTCCAACAGGCTGCCCAACTAGTAGCCGACCTGGGGGAGACACAGCCTGAGGAACAGGCACAATATTTGAACACTAGAAGAAGCAGAAATTCTTCCAGTAACTAAAACTAGGAGACCAACCATACAAACTCCTCAAACGGGACTCATATGAGTATTCCGAAAGTAAATGTTTAATGACTTAATCCAGGCTGGTGTCCAATTTGCAAAAATTGGTCACCAGCCCAATCATGTTCTCCTTCAACTATGGAAACAATTGAAAGACAATCAAAAATTTCAAAATTATCCTAAAAATCTTAGGGTAAGAATTATTAACAGATTACCAACGACAACGACCATCTTAGAAGATTTTATTGTTCCTAGTAGAAATAGAAGCCTCTTCAGGTGACTTGGGCCATGATGCCTGAGCCACCAGAGGTAAAAGATATAGCCATAATAAATTTGTGGTGTGACAAGGGATGTCCACCAAGGGCCTCCAGACAGAACCAGAGGCCCTATGTAGAATTGAAAATTTTTTGATCCCGAAAGAATGTTCAGAGGGTGATGGCATTGGTTGACACAGGCACAGAAACATTAATAATTTATGGAGATCCAAATAAATTAAATGATGATAGAGTGATGATTTGTGGCTTTGGGGGCAGACCATTCTGATCACCCAAACAGGGTTGAAATTGGGGGTTGGACATCTTGCAGCCCAGGAGTACAAAGTGTCTATTTCCCCAGTCCAAGAATACATCCTGGACATAGATAATTTATGGGATCTGGCTCTCCAGACAACTGTGGGAGAGTTCAGGCATTCCCAGTCCCTACAACACCAAAGAAGCTACAGGAGTTTCTAGGTATATTGAGGTACTGGCGTTCCTTTACACCTCATTTAGTGCAGCTGCTGAGGCCACTGTACAGACTCATGAAAAAGGGACAACTATGGAACTGGGGGAGAACAGAACAGAACGCTTTCCAACAGCCAAAGCTGGCAGTTAAACAAGCACAGGCATTGGGAATATTTGATCCTACCCTCCCAGCCAAGTTGGATGTTCATGTCACTGAGGATGGCTTTGGCTTGGGCCTGTGGCAATGCCAGAGTTCTGTTCAGTTCTGTTCCCATTGGATTCTGGCTTCAGGTCTGGCACAGAGCAGAAGAAAGATATAGTATGATTGAAAAGTAGTTACTGGCTGCCTACTCCATATTACAGGTGGTAGAGCCGATAACCCAAACGGCTGAAATCATAGTTAGGACCACTCTGCCAATTCAGGGGTGATCTGGACCACCTTCCTAAGACAGGGGTGGCCCAAGCACAAGCGGTGCCTATCTCAGCCAGAGGAGTAGTTTGTCTTCATCACCATTAAGAGAAGAACTTCAGAAGATCCTAGGTCCAGTGACGTATCATAGTGATGCACCAAAAGAAACATTGGTTGTTCCATCAGAGAAGAGTCCCATTCAGGAGGGAAAATACCCTATCCCTGAAGATGCCTGGTACACAGATGGGTCCAGCAAAGGCAATTCGAACAAGTGGAGAGTGGTAGCATACCATCCCTCCACTGAGACAATCTGGTTTGATGAGGGGGATGGTCAGAGCAGCCAATGGGTAGAACTGCGAGCCGTGTGGATGGTTATAACCAAAGAATACAGTGATAGTATCCTGAATATCTGCACAGATAGTTGGGCGGTGTACCGGGGGCTTACTCTTCAGATTGCACAGTGGGCCACCCAGGAATGGACTATCCATTCCCGGCCAATCTGGGACAAAGATATGTGGTTAGACATATATAATGCAGTTAAACACAAGACTGTATGTGTCTACCACATTTCTCTTCTCCAACCCCTACAGTCACTGGGAAATGATGAAGCTGACACGCTGGTGCAAGTTCAATGGATTGAGAATTCACCATCTGAGAACATCACCCATTGATTACATCAGAAGCTATGGCATGCGGGACAAAAGGCAATGTGAGCAGCTGCTAAAGCATGGGGACTGCCCATACAGCTACCGGACATCGTCCAGGCATGCCGGGATTGCGACGCTTGCTCCAAGATGAGACCAAGATCGTTGCCCGAAACAACAGCCCATCTTGCTAGAGGACATAATCCTCTCCAGCAATGGCAGGTCGATTACATTGGGCCCCTTCCTCGGTCTGCGGGGGTGAGATATGCCCTGACCTGTGTTGACACTGCAAGTGGGCTACTGCAGGCTTATCCAGTACCAAAAGCAAACCAGGCATATACCATCAAGGCACTCACTAAACTGACGTCTGCCTACAGGACACCTCAAGTCATTGAGAGCAACCAAGGGACTCATTTTACTGGTGCAATGATACAGCGCTGGGCAGAAGAAAACAACATAGAATGGCAATTCCACCTGCCATGTAATCCAACGGGTGCAGGCCTCATTGAATGTTATAATGGTATTCTTAAGTCTGCCCTGAAGACAGATTCTCAGTCCCTATAGGGGTGAATTAAAAGACTCTATGAAATCCTGTGGGACCTGAATGAAAGACCCCGAGACGGCAGACTCAGTACCGTCTGCCATGTTGCAGAGAACATGGGCCTTCATGCTTAGGATCGAAATTATGGATACTGATAATCAGTGGGGATAATTAATCCCCAGATTGGTAGTGAAAATAATATTCTGCTCCCTGCCCCTGAGAATTGAGGTCTGGGTATCCATAGAATAAAATGGCCTTGGAAGGTGCAGATAGGACCTAAGTGGTGTGGCCTACCTGCAACTTGGGGAAGACTATTAGAGGTGGGAAGCTCGGTAGTCCCTCTGGTAGTAGGTACATGGCCTACTGAAATTGCGATCAACACTCCGATCTTCATTGCTAAAGGGATCCCCATCATGTCCCTATGGCAGATCAGGATACCTCCTTTGGTGCCTGATACACTTATGCAGCTGCAGACATCTGGCCAAAAGGTATGGTACAGGCAGCTGGGGCATGCCCCAGTACAAGGTGAAGTGTTGACTTAGGAGAGAAATATGGCCTGTATCTTGTCCCAGAGGGCAGACCTTCCCCTTCTGGTACCCTTGAAACACGTATATTACTCCCCATGAGTCTTTGAGTCTCTAAGATCATCATAAGAAACAAAATGCCATCAAAGCATTCCAGCGTTACTGTAAAATCATGTGCGACCCCCCCAGTGATGGTCTACATAGGACTGATGGAACATAGGATGGATCTGCACCTCATGACTACGTGCCTCCAGTAACACCACTGAGCACTGGCCCATGAAGGATTATGAACTTTCACCATATATCGATCATCATTCATCTTAAATTGTGTGAACATGCATTGCAACAGGAAATTGTATAAGTGTCGTGATATGTCGGATCTCTATTCTAGGGAAGACTCACGCTCTAGTTAACTCAATCATTGATTCAAGCTGTGAAGAGGTGGAGTATATGGGAATTGTTGAATCATGGCCTGAACCTCTGATTGACCACTTGAGGCAACCAATGAGTCAGCCACAGGAGCACAGGTGAAGGCAATTCATCTTTTATCTTTTATGAGCGAAGTGTCTAGTGTAGTCATTTCTATCAATGAAACAGAGAAATACAGGAAAAGATAAGTCTGAAAATAAATACCTATATATATATTTGTACCACTTATTACAGTCTTAGGTATTTTTGAAAAATGAAGCCCATTTCTCCATTCTAGTTTCATATTGTTTCATCTGTTTTACCAATGTTTTCAGTTGTTAGCATTTCCTTCTTCTATTGTTAAAGCTTTTTTGTAGGAATATATATATATGAGTGTATATATATATATATATGCAGATATATATATATATACACACTAATTATATCTCAGCAAAAAGAATCACTCATGAGAATTCTTCCTGATGAAGGAGATTGTAAATGTCTTCAATCGTAAATTAAAAAATAGCTGTATTTCACTGTCTGTTTCATTGGTTTTTATTTTTACTTTATCATTTTAGAGACTATGGAAACAATGAGAGTAAGTGAAATTTCCAGTCTATAATAGTCTGATCAAGCAATTTGATTTATTTATCTAGATACAGAGTGAACTGTATTTGTAAAAAGTTCTTTTGTGGTCATATTTCTTTCAGTTTTGATCTTCTTAATTCCTTTGTTTATTTCATTTAAAGATTTATGTACATTCAGGAAGATTTTATGTTAAATAGTTAATTTAGCAGTCCATGTAAGTTTTGGGTATCTTGTAGGATTTCAAATCAGGATCCTAGTCACAAGCAGAGATGACTTAGATGCTCTTTAGTTGATTTTTAATATTAGATCAGCAGTGGAAGCCTGATACTAGGGTCTAGGAGCGAATCCAACCACATCGAGGCTACCTTTGTTTCAAGGAGTTATCAAGGGAGTAAACTTTGAACGTCATGATTCAGCTAGAACTTCTCCTGGACCAGAGTGTTTAATCCTGTCCTCTATGAGGCAAAATGTCAAGTGTACTCTATCATTTCAAATCTTGTGAAGTTGCTGACTTAAACTTTGTTAAATCACTATTTTGTATCAATAAATATGCTACTTGCTACTGCACCAGTGAGATGTATAATTTTATCCACTATGACACCCAGCTATTCATGCACTCCAGGTTCTCTCTGGGGGAAAGAGAGAAAAAGGAATGTAAAATCTTCTCAAATTCAGACGAAGACAACAAGGGAGAATGATGGACAACTAGTGTTGGGGGCAAAAGAGATTTGTTAGAAAAATAATTTTATTTTTTTGCCAAATTAAATAAATTTCAGTTGTGAGAAGCAAAGAAATTAAAAAAAAACCAACACTTTCCTTCCCAGTTTCCCATGTCCAGTTTCACTCCTTTGCTCCTAATTCAACTCTCCTTTCACTATAACAGAAAACTGCTTTTCTCTGTGTTGTTCCATCTTTCTCAAACTTTTCCTCTATTTGTGATGGGCTCTCCAACAGGTTTTAGACTTCTGGTAAGAAATGTGGGATCCTGTCAAGAAACACGTTCCTAGAGGTGTTCAAGTCCATATTAGATGGTGCCCTGGGCAACCTGGTGTAGTATTAAAGGGGGAGGTTGGTGACCCTGCATGTGGCAGGGGGGGTTGGAGATTCATGATCCTTGGTGTCCCTTCCAAACCTGGCCATTCTGTGAAACCTGCTTCACTGTGATCCCTTAAAAAGGAATTTCTGCATTAGCCTAGAGAACCTTTTCCTCCTCCTCTCTAACCTTACTGATTGCAGCGTTGTTTCCCTGCCCCTGTCTTTCTGTCTTATGGCATTTTCTACACTTTCTCTGCGGCACCACTACCTTGGCTGCTGTGCTCAACCATACCCCTTGGTGGGCCTGTAGGAATGCATGTGTTTAAAAGTAGGAATAATTCTCACTGTATGCAATTGAAGGACAATAACAGAAAGTCTATTTCAGCATAGATGTCCTGACCTTAAACATTTATTTTGAATTCCAAGCCTCAAGAAATTGTGATTAAAATTTAAAAGATATATAATTATATAAATATATATACATATATACGAAGCACATACGTATATATCTATCTAAATATATTTGTGTCTTCAAGAATCAACATTTCATTGATCTTTGTTTAAAAAAAAAAAAAGTAATGTTATTGACTGTACTGAATTTACACTGAAATCATCAGAAGCTTCAGCATAAAACAGTATTTTAGAGAAAAATATGCATTTTCATCTTCACCTTTGACACACTGTTACTAATGTATAGAGTAACAGGAAATAAATATTCTCGAAATACTCTTAGTTGATATCATTTATCTCCCCATTCTCTAAAATATTTATTGATGCTTGTTTACTGATAACTTCATTCCATTACTTTACAGGTTATTTCATAAATATTTTCAAATGGCTTTCAAGACAAACTTAATACACAATACAGTAAATCAAATCATTGTGGAAGCTAAACAAGAAATCTCCATTTCTAACTAACCTGCTAAGTAAAAAAAATTACTCCCTGCTAATTATTTTAAATGAATATATATTGTATGAAAGATACTCTTCTGGATTCCACAGAGGAATAAATTATCTGTTCGTTATATGTCTTTTCACGAAGAAGCAACAAAGAAGCTTGTTATGACGCAAGTTTACAACACTTTGTTAATTCCATGAATATTCTAGAAGAAAACTTTTTTTGTGATAGATGTTGCCAGATGTCATTAAGCAAATATATGCATACTGGGGTCTTCTAATCTTAAAAATGGATTTTCTTCAATCCTCCTGCTTTTCTTTTTTCTTTCCTCATTTTTCAAACCCTTTTTTTTTTTTTTTTTTTAAGGGAGAAGACAGAAAATTATGATAACATTTCAGTGTGAAATAATGGGGAAAAAAAAAGGAATAACTGCAAAGTGTCAGACATGAAGAAGAAAATAGTATGTTATTTTTATTCTGCAAAACTCTTTTCAGAATTCTTTCAGTAACTTTTCATGTTTAAAGAACTTAATATTATGTAATTAATGCTTTTTTAAACTGTCATCTTTGACAAAACTTTGCCGTTTTCAGAAATGCTAGTTAATATAAAAAATACATTTTATTGCAATATTTTGCTCTGATTTTTAACAAATTTATTGTCTCTTATTTTAAATATCACTCATGATCAGTGAATAACTTATAAGTCAGATACATCAACATAAGAAACATGAATATATAACATAAAAATAAAACAAAAGCAAAAAAACTGTAGTGTACAAAAAGATATACAGCTTAACAATATTATGAACACAAAGTACAACATATTTGGATACTATTGCATCACTCTAAAAATTTATTCTTGAAAAAAATTCAAAATTTTATTTATTTATTGTCTAAAGATTAAAAGTAGCTATGAATGGGGAAAAATCATTTGCATTTTTGTAGTAATAATGAAAGAAAATGTAAAATAGGTGCTTTACAGGAAAGCATAAGGTTTTTTGAAGTTTGAAAACATAATGAGTGATTTACATTGTCTCAGTCTATGGATACATTAAACAGATATGTTAATATGCTGAGGGCTGAATTTCTGTAATTCTGTTCTGGAAGATGTCCTGGTTTTGACAAGATAGTGAATTTTCTTCATAGTGGCTGATAGGATGGTATGTTTTGGATTTAGGATGAGAATAATGTTGATAACATGCCATTTTAGTTGCTGCTGAGAAATTCTTTCATTAAGTCAAGGAATTCAACTTCACATATAGCCCTACTAGTACAGAAGCTGGGAGTACACAAAAAGCTGGAAGGCAACTGAACCGGGACACTAAACCAAACTGGCCAAAGTGTTATTCTATACCATATGGCATTTTGTTTAACAGTAAGACCAGGAGTTTTGGTTGGGGCTTCTGCTGCCACTGTTTGGGAACAGTCTGGGCGTTAACCAGTTGATGGCGAGAAATTGCATTGTGTATCACTTGATAACTTGTTTTATTTATGTGTGTATATATATAAAATTTATTCCTATTATTGCTATTATTGTTATCTTTTTCCCTTTTCTGCCCTATACATGTCTTCATCTCAGCCCACAAGTTTTACCTTTTTCTGATTCTTTCACCCATCCCAGTTGTTGGAGGAAGTGTTTAGTTACCTGCTGTGTTAAATCTCAACAACAGTAAATGTTGGTTTTGGGATGACGTAGCAAGATTTTGGCAGCTGGGGACTGCAAGTGTGGCCTCTGTGAGAAGAGCCCAGAAGCTGTCTTGTGTTAGATAAGAACCACTTTCAGCCAGCAACCAAAGAGACTGGACAGCTCTGAGCCAGTGACTCTGACTATACCTCTGTGACAGTAGATTTAGAAAAGGAAAAAACTGCTGCACAAAATGCAGCCCATGGAGAGGAGCCCATAGTGGAGCAGTCTGTTTCTGAAGGACTGCATCCTCTGGTACAGAACTATATTGAGTCCCACCACAGCATATGGGAAGTTCATGTTGGATCAGTTTGTGAAGAACAGCATCCTGTGGAGGTATCTGGGGAAGGGGAAAGGAGTAAAGGTAAAGGAGTTGCAGGTGATGAAGCATTATGAACTGACCACAACACCCATACCCCTCCTTTCTGTCACTTGGGGAGAGGAGGTGGAAGATGATGTGCAGGGAGAGAATATTTAGTTCTTATTTAGTCTGGTACCAATAGGCAATAAATGATATTAATCTCCCTGTGCTTAATCTGTTTTGTCAATTATAGTAAATAGTAACTTCTTTGTCTTCAACCCAGGAAACTTTATTAATCATATTTTCTTCCTGTATCCTTGAGACAGGAAAGAGAGAGAGCAGTGCTTAGCTAGCCACCTGCATGAAACCACCACAATGTTTGAGGTTGGATTCCTAAAAATCTTATTACTCAACTTGTTAGAAATTTTTGACATGGCTTTTTAACACCAATACATAGAGAAAATGAAGAAGTTATCAGATGAATACTTGACTTATAAGATTTTCGTAGATGGATTAGAAAGCAAGCTATCCCACTGTAAAAATATTACTCCAATTCATTCACTGACTTTGTTATGATTTTATAATAACTAAAAAAAAGTTTTTTTCACAATTAACCCAAAATTAACCCAATTAATAGGCTTAGAAGTATATTTTTAATTTGTATAATTTTATTTTCCTTTAACAAAATGTATTCCCATAAATTCTTCCACCAATACATACAGGAATATGCTAGAGTCTCACTGGTAACTGGTATCAGTATTTATCACTCCCATCTGTCATGTAGTAAACATTATTTTAATGGTGTTCTTTTGTTGGTGGTGGCTTGCTTGTTTGTGTTTTTTTTTTTTTTTTTTTCTTTTGTTGTTGTTGCATAAACCAGAAGAAATTACCTAGAGTACTTTTCATCTGAATTTTTAAATACAATCATAGCTATCCAGCTGAAGCCTATATGATTTTCATGCACTGCAGTTATATTTGTAATAGCTGCATCTCCATTCACTTGGAACGGATGAAAAAGCTTTTTTTGATTAATGAATTTCATTACTTTGGATACCAAAGGGTTAGAGACTGTGTTTCCTACTCCATCAAATAGTAAGGGAAAATTTACATAGTAGAGCTGCACAGAAGCTATTGGACATATTTGAACAGAATGACATTATAATTCTGATAGTTTCTGTGTTACTCTCCTATTTAAATTTTTTTCTTAAACTTTGTCAGAATGATAAGAACTAAGGTCTCTAACCTTACAGTACCTAACATACTAAAAGTAGTTAAACAAAATGGCTTTTCCAATATGTTCCTAGACTGGCTATAGTATATTAAAGTAGTAGGCAGCATAAAAAAAAAAATCTTAATTTATGTATATTATGCAGCTAGGATTAAATTCTGTTAATTACTTTGGAGTCTCATTTCCGTCCTATCTAAATCAAAATTTTATGTTATTTGATGTAAGAAAAGTTATGGGATCCATTACAAGTGCATCTATCTCATTTAAAAGAGGACACACACATTTTCCCTCATTTTTCTTTCTGCTATTGACATACTTAAAATAAACCTTTCTTGTTGTTGTTGGCTTCCCTCAAAAATTAAATTCCAAGTGGGCTTTAGCCTTCTTTATGGCATCTGTGCATGCCCTGTCAGCGTTCCTATATTCTTTCAATGCGGGCAGATCTCTTTTCCACATTCCGTAGACTTACTTCTTCCATTTGAGTTTTTTGTGAATCCTTTCTCATCCATGCAGATCTCCTACCACCTTTGCCTGGTTTCTTACTCTTAAGGATATGCCAATCTAAATCTTGGAAGAGTGTCAATCAACACTCTTGGGACCCTTCACCTTCCAATGCTCTAACCCATGGGATACATTCAAGCAGGTCCTTGAAGAGGTCAAAGCCAACTCTCCTGAAGTCCAGGGTTGCAGTCCTACTTACTGACTTGTTTCTGCCATGCAAGATCCTGATTTCTGCTATCTAATGGTCCCTGCTGCTGACCCTAGCCTTCACATTTCCAACCAGTCCTTCCTTGTTTGTAAGATCAAGGCCCAGCAGCACATCTCTCCTCATTTGCTTCTCCACAATTTGCATCAGAAAGTTAACTTCCAGGCACTGCAGTATTCTCCTGGACTGTCCAAACACTACCTTGTTAGTGTTGCTTTTCCAGAAAATATCAGACTGGTTGAAGTCTTCAACGAGAACCAGTGACTGTGATCTTGAGGTTACTTTCAACTGTCTGTAAAAGGACATTAATTTCCCCCTTCAGATAAGGTGGCCATGTTAACCTGCCCCGTAATTCTTACCCACAAACTCTTTGTTCATCATTCACCCCTAGGCAGAGCTTTCTCACATAAAGAACAACTATGCTGTCCTTTCTGGTCCACATCTGGTCTGTATTTTCTAGCTACCAAATCATAACACATAATAAGCAGTATGGTGAAGCCTTTTCATTGTGCCTACGCCACCAAACCAGGCTCATGCTGGGAAAGGGAACATTCATTAGTTGGTAGTCTGGTAGACTAATACTGGTGATCCAGTATTTGTACTTGCACTACAGTGCAGCAACCTTGCCTGGGTAATTTGACGGCAAATTTGGCAGGAGATCATAGCTAGTCTAGGCTAATATGGTGAATAAGAGTATGTAAATGGTGAAAAAGTCTTTCTATCTTGGGAGCAGGAAGCAAGTACCAAACCCATGGTGTTTTGCCTGATCATAGGTCAGATTTTGAATTTGGTTGCAGCATTCCATATTATTTTTCAGCTCTTGTTAGCATGCTAATTCCAAATGCAATGCTTTTCCTGTTGGTTGCACTATTCTGGATACAAGGTGGCATAACAAGATGTCTAGTTACAGTAACATGATGTAAAACTGAGTTTTTTTCTGTGTGCTATATGTACATGTGTAGTGTCTGTACATGAACAGCAGCATTAGTAACATCATAAATTATAGCAAAATAAACACACAGCTTATAAAATATAAATGGACCATAACAACCTAAACTCCAAAAACTTCATAACTTGGTCTTTGTATTGTCCTGAGCAGCACAGATAAAATGACTGTTTAAGAAAAACTGAAATCTGTAATGAAACATAATAGCTTTCATTCACACTATGAGCTATCAACAATCATGCATAATATAAGCTTGCAACTGCTAGCAGTTTAGCTACGTTTTTGTCTGCTTGAAGAGCTGTTTTCTGATGTGTCCTTGTAGAGACTATGGTTGGCACTTACAGCATCTTGTAAATAACCAATCCTTTCCCCTCACAGAGTGCAAACTTAGATTTCAAAAATTACAGCTCTAACATGTTAAACACTGACCTGCCTCGCTGTCATAGCATCAGTATGTGATACAATTTTGTTAATTAGAGACATATTGCCAAAATACAAACAACTTCAAATTCTCTTCACTACGTTGACATAAAATATCAGAATATGTAAACACTATATCAGTATGTTCTTAAAATATAGCACTGCATTCAATCCTTTTTTCAAGATCTTCCTAAGAAATGTCATTTTTGTATGCTTGATATCAATATACAGTGTTCTCTTAGTGTTAAAGAGAATACTTACAAATAGAAGTGGTTTTATGTAAGGGAACATTAAATCTTTGTGAAACAAATAGAAACCATGGGAGGATTTCATCAAATAAATAAAATATAATTCATTTTTTAAAAAAATACATCTTCAAACAAAAACCTAAGTATAGGCAAACTTCACCCTGATTGTAAACATTCATTTCTTTTTCAGCTTGGGTTTCTCTCTCTCTCCTCCTTTTTTTCCCCTCCCCCCCCTTAGTTGGAAGGATATATTGTTCTAAAATGGTTTGCTTTTTGAAAGGATTTCTTTGTTTTGTTGCATGAAACCAGAATCTATAATAAGATGTACTCTAAAATTTAGAACTTCAGTCTTTAAGCTGTGACAGAAGTGAACAATTTTTGCTCTGCTTCATAGTTTTTTTTTCTTTCTGAAGAATGTTATGTATTCATGTGCACTGGTAATCTGCACTTGGGGCTTGGTCAAAATAGCGGATTGAAAAGCATTGAAATCCAATGACAACTGAACTTACACAATAACATTTAAGATAGCAAATGAAAAGGATACTACCATAAGCATTAAATTGAAAAATCTGAAGAAATCATAAAAAAAATGTCATTCTTGAGTGATTTTGTAGTTGGGAACTAATAGAAATAAAGAAATAAGTATTATGAAAAAGACTTTAACATCCATCTCAAATATGGGAATAGATTTATAATTGCTGCATTTGTTCATGACTTCTTTTTTAATACAATATTCCCATAATTCAGCTCAGAAGCTGTATAGAAGAGTGAGAGAGTGAGAGAGTGAGAGAGTGAGAGAGTGAGAGAGTGAGAGAGTGAGAGAGTGAAGTGAGAGTGAGAGAGTGAGAGAGTGAGAGAGTGAGAGAGTGAGAGAGTGAGAGAGTGAGAGAGTAAGATAGTGTGAGAGTGAGAGAGTGAGAGAGTGAGAGAGTGAGAGAGTGAGAGAGTGAGAGAGTGAGAGAGTGAGAGAGTGAGAGAGTGAGAGAGTGAGAGAGTGAGAGAGTGAGAGAGTGAGAGAGTGAGAGAGTGAGAGAGTGAGAGAGTGAGAGAGTGAGAGAGTGAGAGAGTGAGAGAGTGAGAGAGTGAGAGAGTGAGAGAGTGAGAGAGTGAGAGAGTGAGAGAGTGAGAGAGTGAGAGAGTGAGAGAGTGAGAGAGTGAGAGAGTGAGAGAGTGAGAGAGTGAGAGAGTGAGAGAGTGAGAGAGTGAGAGAGTGAGAGAGTGAGAGAGTGAGAGAGTGAGAGAGTGAGAGAGTGAGAGAGTGAGAGAGTGAGAGAGAGTGAGAGAGTGAGAGAGTGAGAGAGTGAGAGAGTGAGAGAGTGAGAGAGTGAGAGAGTGAGAGAGTGAGAGAGTGAGAGAGTGAGAGAGTGAGAGAGTGAGAGAGTGAGAGAGTGAGAGAGTGAGAGAGTGAGAGAGTGAGAGAGTGAGAGAGTCCAGGAGCTTGGCTAAGACAATTTATATTGGAGAAATGAGAGAAAGTCACTCACCCTGTCCTGGGCTTGCAAGATGAACTCCTGATGGAGCGGATCTCTAGGGAGAGATCCTTCCCCACTGGCAGTCAGCTCTTAAACGGGTCTAGGAGAGGTGGAGCCAGGCTCCACCCCTTCCTGCAGCACAGGTGAATTGCCTTCACCTGTGCTCCCATGGCTGACTCATTGCTCGCCTCAGGTGATCAATCAAAGGTTCAGGCCGTGATTCAGCAGCCCCATACAGAAGCTCTGCTAAGTAATGCTAGCATTCACTTGAATTGAAACAAATGTCAAACTAGTAAATGGAAGTTCAAAAATTGCAGCTACACAACAGCTGTTTTGAGGCAAGAACTCTGTTCTAGGGTTTACTTGCTTTCTTTTTCATACAAAGTAATGTAATGAATGTTCTAGGATAAAATCTGAAAAATTACTGATTTTTTTAAAATAAAGCACAGTTTCTCAGAGTCTGTATCAGTTGCTGCCTAAATAGTGAGGTACTAAAGCCCTTTGAATATACATTATAATTATCAAAATAACTAGGATATACTATAGCGTCCTATGCATTAGCAGAGTTTATCAGAAAAATATTCAAATCCTTATTATGCCATTTCAGAATATAAAAACCAGACCACATTCTACTTAGGTTAGCCACAGAATTTGGTCTGATTATTATTTGTCTAAAATTAGCACCAGACTCAAAACTGTAGAAGACATAGTGAAATTGAAGGCTGTGTTCTGCTTTTTTTTTTTTTTTTTTTTGCTTTCCCCCCCCCTCCAGTAATTCAGTTCAGACAGACTGTCATATTCCCAAATGCACTTTATCTGAAAAAAGAATCTGACCCAGATAGTGCTTAGAAGATACTACATTCAGAAGCTCACAATATTAATTATAGGTGGAGAGCAAGAACATTCTCTCATGCTGTCTTTTTGAAATTCTTTCACTTTTCAGGGACCAGAAAACAAGATATGTATCCTGACTGTTAAAATATATTCATTCCCTAAACAAAGGACACTACGTATCATGTCTAACTACTGAATAGTGCCAACAAACGTAGTGCTCATGCTCATCCCCTTGCCCTCTCTTAATAGAATAAATATTCCCTCATAGCATATATAAGGATGTTTTATTAAGTAATCAGCAAAGTAAATCCAGATTGTTTCCATCAAGTTTGCTGATTTAGTTCCTTAACTGTAGTGTATGATTCTCTCTATCGCAAATGTAGTAATTAACAAAGACTTGATAAAAGGGTTTGGATGTAGATGGATCAAAGCACTATTTTGAGACACTGAAGATGCAACTCTCAATCACATAAAGGAAAAACGAAGCCTAATCCTGACTGTTCCACAATCATAACTGAGTGCTTTGACCTTTGGACTACAAAAAATCTCTAATTTATATATGAGACTGGATTAACAAAATGCCTCAGTTTTAGAAGCACCTGTAGCTCTGAGTCTAGTTTATAGTCTTGCATGAAAAAGACAGAACTTCTTTACAATCTTTCTCCAGGGAACAAACCAAAACAAACAAACAAACAAACAAAAAACAAAAAAAACAACACGTTCACACAATGACTGAGAAGCTTGTAACATCATTCACTGTTTACTTCAAGTACTGAAGTAAATCTGGCAGTGAGGTAAGTCCTAATAATCTCTCTTATGATGAAAATGTAAGACATTTTTACATATGTATCAAAAAGGAAAACCACCACAGAGGTGTTTCAATATTGTCAAGGAAAAAAAAAATCACTCTCACAGATCTTTTCCTTTCCTTAAATAATGAGAAATGATCCATTCAATAAACTGAGATACAGAAAATGACAAGACAAGAAAGGAAATGCTTTTGTTAAAGGTAATGAAATCAATTATCTGTAACTTAAATTGTTATAAAAACTCATTTTCCCAAAAGGGAACTTAGTGAAATTGCCATTGTTCAGTCATAAATAATATTAAACTGCATTGCTAGGTTATTTTTGCAGGAAAAAGTAATATAATAAACATTAGGGTAAAAACTTAGAGTAAAGTGAAAAATTTAGATAAGGACTCTGAATTATATATAAAAAAAAAAAAACAACTGTAAGAAATTAAATAGAAAAATTCTACAGCTAATCTAGAGAGATTCATTCAAATAGTTCTATGCACGTGTCTTTTTAAATGACTCCAGAAACATATGTATATATTCCCAATTGAACAATGGGAAATGGTCACACATACAATAATCAAAAAACACTGAAAGCATCTACAATATATACTAAAAAAAAAATAAAATAAAATAAAAAAGAGAGAATAAATGTAAAGAAGCTTAATTAAAAATAACTTTCTTGTCAAATATGTATTTTCTTTCTTTCCTTTTTTTAAGAATAACAAACTAGTGATATATATATATATTTTTATTTTGAAATTGAACTTTTGAATTACCAAAAATTCCTGTAACCCTCATAAAACTTGTAATCAGCACCAGACTGCAGACTAAGTGAAGTATATCAGACTCAAGTAAAACTCGTATTTATTTCAAATCCTAAATTTATGTTCACAGGGAAAAAAAAAAAAAAAAAAAAAAAGCATACAAAACAAGCAAACAAAAATGTCTTTTAAGGAAAGAACAGAAATTTTTTTCACGTGTAAAAATTTGTAGTCAAGCACACCAAACTTGGAGACTACAGAGGAAAAAAAACTAATTAGCTAAATATCAATACCACAGTTCACACAGAACTAAACTGGAGAGTACTTGAGACTAAATGATGCAAACTGAATTATTCAGCTGATACCATGCTAATCCAGAAAGGAAAACAAAGGGCAACTAACAACAGCAACAACAAAATACAGGACAAACAATGAAAATTGCTAGATGTATCAGGCTGGTATCAATATAAAAGAGAAACAGAAAAGTAAAAATAAAAACAAATAAAGAATTTGATAGATAAAGGAAATGTAGCATATTATAATTAATCACTCTTTCTCATATGTTTATTTCTAAATTGGAGTAGTTAGAGCAACCTCAAACAATGTCACTAATTATAGACTGAATAGGAATGTTTCCTAATTGAAAGGTAATGTTTCCTGACGATGGAAATATACTTGTGTTCATAAGTGCATAAGTACATTTTGGCTTTGTATTTAGTTTACCTTTTGCTTGACTTGATAACACTATCCTTGAAAAGAATTTTAATAGACAAAGAACTTATTAAAAGTTTCCAACATTCTTTAAGTATAAAACTACTTTAAATAATGCATTTTTAAATTGTTCACACCAACAAAATTGAGATCAAATAATGTCATAAAACACAATTGGTTGGAGATGAATTGTAACTTGTTGTATGAGAGATTGACTTTAATGTTTTGGGACACTTTCAAATAATGCAAGCCAACCCTTCTGCTACTGCGTACTGATTTATTGATTTGAATTACCCAGTACATTCAGTAAACAATATGTAACAACCCAGATAAATTCCTTTAGGTCTTATCTGAATTATAATGCTGGTGGTGGATAATCCTGATATGCAGCTAACCCTCATACTTACTCACTCATCTCTCGGTTAGACCAGAAGAGAACTGGTAGTGTTAGGATATAAAATGTTAACCTTTGTAAATATATAACACTTAGTTTATTTACTGTATTATGTCGTGGATTAACCCCAGCAGGCAGCTGAACACCACGCAGTCACTCACTCACTGCCCCCCAGTGGAATGGAAGAGAGAAATAGGAAGATAAAAGCACGAGAATTCATGGATTGAGATAAAGGCAGTTTAATAGCTTTGTGCATGCAAGAAGAGGAAAACAATGAATTAATTCACTACTTTTCACTGGCAGACAGATATTGAGCCATTTCCAAGAAAGCAGGTATTCCTAATAATTTACTGGGAGGACAAATGCCACCACTCAGAATATTCCTATTTTCTTCCTTCCTTCTACTTATCTTTTATTGCCGAGGATGATTCTATATTATATAGAGTATTTCTTTGGCCAATTTAGGTCAGTGGTCATGGCTGTGTTCCATCCCAGCTTCCTGTGCACTGCCAGCCTCCTCACTGGCGTGGCAATAAGAACTGCTCAGCAATAACTAAAACATTGGTTTGCTATCAATTTTAATTTTATTGCAGAGAAAAAACATAACTCTACATTGTGAATAAAATCAAATCTAACCCTGTCAAAACTAGTATAAATTGACACAGTTATTTCTGTTATATCTCTACAAACTATCTTATACCAGGTCTTGCAGGTTAAACTATAATGGAACAGATTTAATTTGTAAGATTACATATTGAAGGTCTGTCTGTTACTGAGTTCAGCTAAAGCCTATGCAACTTTGAACTGACATTTGTTGACTGATTTAATTGTCTCAGTCTCTACTTTTGTGGCATTTATCCATCCTAGTTATATTCACATAGTCATTTTTAAGAAGTGCTGTAGGCCAGCCAGACACAGGTTGACCAGGAAAGGATCAAGAAAACTGCAAGCTGAAAAGGTAAGTGTCAGGAAGAACATGGACAGGACAGCCTGTTCTAACAACTGTAGTTATTGTGTTCAAGACTGTTACATTACTCACCATTGCTAGAGTAGCAGCTATGTAGTCTCCTTGCATTTCTGACTGTTAATGCCATAGTGATGTCATCAGTTAGCATTTGTTTTTTTTACGACTTGTCACTCTAGTCTGATTTTTCAATTTTCCTGAATGCCTGAATATTTTGAAACAGGTCTCACAGATTAGTGTAGGGCTTATTTAGAACAACATTTTAAAATAAAAGCCTGCTTGATGTAGTAATCAGCTAAGGACAAGACACATTATTTGATATAAAAGACTAAGTTGTTTCACTTTTTATTCTATTGCATAGCACTTTTCAACCAGAACCCTTTTATTCACATTTTATGCCCATAAGAACATAGGGTTGATAAGACAGTCACCAGTCTTAAGGTAAATTGAATTTTACCTCACATATATTAAGACAGTTCAGCATAGCTGAGAAATTTTCCCTGCCATATTAACAAATACAATAAAATAAATACAATTAATTAAACTACTAGAAAGCATTATTGAATTAGGACTTTTGTTCCTAAAATAGTGAAACATAAGACCTTGTAATCAGTATTTTATCAGTATTTTATCAGTAATTTTATAATTTGTTAGTATTTAAGGTTCCATATTTGAAAAACATTAATATTGTGTAAACATTTCTTTCACTTCACATTTATTTGCCACATGAATTAGTATTTAAAATTAGAAAACCAAAAAAATTTAAAACAAAAATAAACAGAACAAACAAAAAAAACAACCAATTTTTTGGATGTCGATAATATTAATAATCTTTTACCCATGTATGCTATTTGGGAAGTAAAACACTTTATTTTTGTTTGTTTGTTTGTTTTGTTTTTCTTATTTTTCTTCTTAAACCGGATGAGGTTCAACAAAAGCAAGTGTAGGGTCTTACACCTAGGGAGGAATAATTGCATGCACCAATACAGGCTGCGGGATGAGCTGCTGGAGAGGAGCTCTGCAGAGAGGGACCTGGGCGTCCTGGTGGACGACAGGTTGGCCATGAGCCAGCAGTGTGCCCTCATGGCCAAAAAGGCCAATGGTATTCTGGGGTGCATTAAGAAGAGCGTGTCCAGCAGGTCGAGGGAGGTGATCCTCCACCTCTACTCTGCCCTGGTAAGGCCTCATCTGGAGTACTGTGTCCAGTTCTGGGCTCCCCAGTACAAAAAAGACAGGGATCTCTTGGAAAGAGTCCAGCGGAGGGCCACAAAGATGGTGAAGGGCCTGGAGCATCTCCCCTATGAAGAAAGGCTAAGTGACCTGGGTCTGTTTAGCCTTGAGAAAAGAAGACTGAGAGGGGACCTGATCCAGGTTTATAAATATCTGAGGTGTGGCGGCCATAGCAGTGAGGCCAGTCTCTTTTCAGTGGTACATGGAGACAGGACAAGGGGAAACGGACATAAGCTGCAGCATAGGAAGTTTCGCACGAATGTGCGTAAGAACTTCTTCACGGTGAGGGTGACGGAGCACTGGAACAGGCTGCCCAGGGAGGTTGTGGAGTCTCCTTCTCTGGAGATATTCAAGTCTCGCCTGGACGCCTACCTGTGCGACCTGGTGTAGGGAACCTGCTTTGGCAGGGGGGTTGGTCTCGATGATCTCTAGAGGTCCCTTCCAACCCCTACAATTCTGTGATTCTGTGATTCTGTGATTCTGTGATTGCACATTTGTACAGAGTTTATGGCTGCATCTCATGGGAAGTGGGAAATAATTCTGTAGACATGTTATAAACATGCCTATTTCTCTTGGAAAGAAAAATGGAGTAAGACAAACAGATCAAATCCTACTTTGCTATTAATGATAATGAAAATGAATACAAAAAGCCATTAAATTTAGATAGAAAAAAGTACTGACATAGTGAGTGTAAGAAAATTTATCCACTGAAAATCCATTAGCCATCTGAGAACACTGTGACATTCAAATATGAATTATTCAAATTTAACAGGGAAATGGAAAGAGTGCATATAACAGCTTAATGACTCCAGCAATCAATGGATTTCTAGTTTTTTGGTCTCCTACCTCCTCAAGATGGACTTCACCAACTCCTAGATCATAAGGCAGCATTTTTTATTCTAAATATGATTCTGTGTGTTATCTGTGACTGGACCAGTAACTCTCTTCCCATAATTTTGAAGCTAGATAGATTCTCAAAGCCTCGAAAGGTATCAAGATAGGAGCAAACTGAAAGCTTCATTCACATAATTTCATTCATGAACATAAGAGATATTCTCAAAAAAAAGTGAAACTGTTTTGCTTATAAATCTGAATAAGCAGATTGTGAATTAAGAGAAATACACAAAACATGCTGAGCAAGTATTGATCTAACTTTCAAAAGATTGGAATTACTCCCTCCAACAAATAGTAGGCAAGTTAATATGCAGAAACAGAATTTCTGTGTCCTAGAGTTGTTCAGGAGGTTCTCCTGTTGTCCATAAAAACTTCATCTAGTCCGATTTCCAACTTAATGTTAAAGTTCAAAGCCAAAGCATTATTTTGCTTTGTAGACTATAGGTTCTTAATTTCAAGAAACTCCACATTGGCTTTGGTGTTCTCAGGCATTTCCCTTTCTTCAAATCTCTCATCACTTCTTCAGCTTGATTCCTGAGTCTAGATGCCTTTTCACTTTGAGGTTTTTAGAGGAATTATCACAGTCAAAAGAGCTCGGCTACTACCAAACATATCCCAGGTTTCAATTATGTTTTTGATTATTTCAGTGAAATAGAGTACACTGGAACATGATTTCATTCATTGCACAAATCCCCCTCTCCAACACTAGTGGGTCATATTGGAGCAAGAGTGTATATTTATCTGAACCATATATTTATCTGGTTTTGGCTCACATCATATTGCAGTCTTTGACCGTATCAATGAGTTTCATTTTGTGTGATAGATAACACATAAAATGTGCTGTAGAAGTTCGCCAGACATGTCCCACCATCTGGCACTTTACACCAGCAGATTAGTGGGACTTATAGTGTGGATACTTCAGTAAAGTATAAAAAATACAATCAGAACTCACCATTTTACCCTGCAGAACAAACTCAAGATACGTGAACTGAAGACATGGACTCAGATAAGTGAACAATTCTAATTCTTTATTGCAGGTTCTAACATCCCTTATGTACATCTCAAGCTCCTTCTAATAATTTTCCATCCATCCCCATATGTCAGCAGAGCACTTAACAAATCTCCCTCGCATCTGGACACAAACTGTCCACACAAGTGCTTATCCAATCAGAGCCACAAATTACTTTTATTCACACTCTTCTTCTTCAGTCAGCATTCTCATCACACTCATCACACACAGAGATTAAGCACCACACTTTCACCATTTTAACTGAAAACAGTGATGTTGACTTTATTAAAATCAGTCCTAATCTGAAATGGTACAGTGCATATCAGTTTCCAGTAGAGTTTAATTAAAGAAGTAAATGTTACTGAAAGGTAATAAGGTTAAGCAATACTAATAATGGCCTTTACATGTGAACAGTGTAGGACTACTCAGATCATTTCATATCATTCCACAGTATAGACTTTGTTTAGATCTTAATACTGTCTTTTAAAACAGTTCTTAAAATGCAACCAGATAGCAGATTTATTTGTTAAAGGGAAATTCCAGGTCCTACTTTTTATTTTGTTTAAGCAATAAACTATGAAAAATCTATAATAGCGGAGTCAGCACATGCATACAGAATACCAGATCTTGAGTTCATACTTTACCAGAGAGAAATGAAAAAAACAGTGAACCTATTTTCAGTATATGGCTGCACTCAGCTGGATTGCAGGTGTTTAATTTAGGTGGAAGTCAGATCATTTATCAAGATAATGTACTAATGTAATTCACTGCTGTTTCCAAGCATTCTGTGCAATTATGTTAAAAGTATTTTGCAACAGCAGTATCTCAGGATGATACAAACCAGTTTTCCAGCTTCTGGAATATTCCTTCACTGACAGATCTGCTGTTGATTCATCTAATATTGATTTTCTCTTCAAATGGATAAACTTTAATTAAATCTTACTGAAATTCCAAAGCAATCTCTATCTAGTAGATATTAGAAAATATGTAATCCTAATGTTTATTTGTTGTTTTCAGAATAGAAAAATAGACGCTTTCTTGAATTCATATTTTCTCAACTTTGCTAGTGTCAAAATGGAATCAAAATACTGTTACATGATTGAAACTAACAAGAAACATCTTACACTTCAGGGAGATACTAAGTGGACAAGACTTTTCTTTTTAGACAAATAACTGTCACACGATCGTGGGTAATAAAATGCAAAGGAAAAGGTGAAGATATCCTTCACAAAATCTTAATCACCTAAATATAATGACAGGGAAAAGAAGGTAAAGAAAGAGAAGGGGAAGGGGAAACAGAAGGGGAAAGGGAAGGGAAAGGGAAAAAGGAAGGAGAAGAGGAAGGGGAAGGGAAAGAAGAAGAGGATGAAAAAGAGGAAGGGGATGGGGATGAGGAAGAGGAAGAGGAAAAGGGAGTGTGCACATCATAAAGAACATCTGTCTAAAGAATTTATTGTGAAAAAAGGTCAATTGAATCAATGACATGAAAATTAGTTGAATGTTTTCTTTTTTAACTCAAATTTTGATGGTTTTAGAATTTTTGATTTTACATTATTTTATTTTTTTCTCTGAATTTTAAACAAAGTTTAGATTAAATTGAAGTACATTGCTACTCTTGGTCTTTTGCTCTAGCTTGTAAAGAAAAACAGAATCTTTGGGGGTGATGGGAACAATAATATTAAAATTAGAAAAAAATTATGAATACTATACACATAATGAAAAAATAGAACTAGCAATGAATGTTAAAAATGTCAGTTTGTTTGAATAGTTTGACTGAATACTATTAATTATAGAGATGAAGTTATGCATTTAAAGTATTTCAGTTTCAGTTTTCTACTTTTTTCTAGATTTAGTTTTACTCTTCTGAGTCCAGCTTTTAAATATTTGCCCAGCTCAAGTATCACTGTCTGAAATAGGGATTTTTTTTTTTTTTTGAAATCAAGTACAGAATGTTTTAGAATAACTGCAGTGATGTCTGTTGCAAGTATTCTATTTCTAATGCTAAACGTGAAGCCAATTCTACTCTTCCTAGTCAAGGAAGAAACTCATATTAAAAAAAGATTAAAGAGAAAAAATGGCCTAAGAAGAACAGGTATGTTTGCATTTCTCTAAAATCTCATGTAAAAACAAACAAATAAGCCAGAAACAAATAAAAATAATTAGATTATTTCCATCTTCATTGGAAAACCTTAGTTTCTTTAGAGTTTATGACCAGGGTAAAAGGAAATAGACATAGAAGATTAAAAAGATTGAATTTGAAATATACACTGATGTTTAGATGATTCAACTATACGAATTGTATTGAATTTCATTATCTGAAGGTCCTCTCTCCATTTGGTCTTTTGGTTTTGGTTTTGTTTTCGTTTTTTTTCTTTTCTTTTTTTTTTTTTTTTTTTGCTTGATTGCTTCTGTTTTGTTTTCACTGCTTATTTGATTTTTAATGCTTTGAAACTGAGGTTTTATATACTTACAGTGATTGAAAAGCCACTTAAAACATTGAAGTGGGTTGGGATCTTATTTCTGTATACTGGCTAAATTCTAGTTTAAATAATTGCACTCTAGATACCTCAGTTAGAGTTGCTGCATGTTATTAAGCAGTTCAAGTGCTTCATCTTGGAACATTTTACTTGTGCATTAAATTATCATTGTCTCTACTGTATTTATTTGTTTGACCAATATTCTGATCAGAATTGCACAAATGGCTCTTGTTTTTGAAATATTGTGAGATAGCTTAAGAAAAAAATATCTTGAAACTTATTTTATTTCTAATCTCAGTTGTTCACAGTTAAAGAAACTGTCACTTTAAGTGAACTTTAAGTTGCAAAATAAGAGTGGTTTTGGAACTTTCATTCACAGTGAAGTGAACTAGCCTCAAAAGGTTGAAAAACATACCCATGACTAAAAAGTTACCTATCACAAAAGTTACAAAGACAACTCTGTGTTCCTTACAGGTAATTTCCCCAGATCTTTCTTATCCAAACATGCTTGATAACAATCACAGCTGATCTCAACTAGCAGCCAATAATTAATCAAAGATATTAATTCCATTTTATTATTTTGAATTAGAATGAGATATGAATATTTCTTCTCATATCTTCTTGTATCAAAAAATGTATATTTGCTCTGAACTTATTTTAAGTATTGTATTAAAGGAGTGTCGTTGAGCAGTACAAAGAAAATTGCAGCTTGTTATTATTCTATAATTCCTTTTCCTCTTTGGGATAGGTGAAAAATTGTGAAAAGAAGTTAACAGAAAACGTTGTCCCCCTTGTAGATGAAAATGCTCAGTTGGAAGAAGTTTTAGGATTGCAGCCTAAGAGAAGAGAAGGGAAGATAACAGAAGCAATAAAGCTGAAGCAAGAATGAAGGAGGGGAGGAGAAAATCAAGGAAAGAGCCCATCGCCATATCTCAAAGACAATGAAAAGAAGGTGATATTACTAAAATTTCAAAAGTAACTTATTCTGCAGTTGGGAACAGAAGATCAGATTCTATCATTAAGGAAAGATCCAATTTTGCAGAAAGAACAGTTGTTTAAAAATGTTTTTATTTTTATCCCTTTTACCCAACAGATCTGATTCTTAGAGTAATCTCACAGTTGGTATTCCCGAAGTATATGGTTTTAGAGATCCAAAGCTGTGTATGTCTTGACATGGAAGGAAGAAGTAAAAGAAAGCATGAAAGGCTCAAGGCTGCTAAAGATAATATTCTTACTATGGCATGTGGAATTCAAAATAAAAAGACTATTTACCAATTCACTGAGTTTCAATGTATTGGCTAGACTATGATCCCAGTTATACAAATGCAAGTCCTCATTTATATTACTATTTTTAAAATTTAACTAGTTTTAAATTCTTAATTAATGACCTGCTTTTATAGAATCTTTTTCCTGACTCAAAACTTCCACTGTATACTTGCTGTATATTGTCCAGTGTCTATCACCCTGACCCATAGGTTTTCCGCTAATTCTGTAGTCACTTTTTCACAAGCTATGCATTTTATATATTTTAACAGAACTATAGGCTGCCAAAAGTTTGATTGCATGATATTTTTCTCTCTTTTTTCTAAGGTATCTAAACTTAGTAGCTCTGTTTCTTTAAATAAACTTCAGAGACTGAAGCATTCTTTCTATTGCTAAATTTAATCTTATATTTAATAGTATGTATTAGTCTTCTGATACTAAAGGATGAAGAAACAGTACTGAATCATAACATTTACTGATAGACTGTTATACTAAATTATTGTATTCATACAACAAACATACTAGTACAATTTCTACCATAAATTTCATCACTGCTTTTATCTTCATAGGTTTTTGTGTGTAATTTTCTCTGATTGTGGGGAGTTCTATCTCACCACAAAGTAATGTGTAGTGAAAAGCTTTACTTCTTATTCACATAGACTTTCTGGGGAAAAATAAAAAATAAATTAAAAAATGCAGTTTATCTTTAGTAGAGTCTCTAGTACTGATGTGCAGTCAGCATATAATGATATGAGAAAATTCACAGGCTTTTAACATTTTTGGAAGCTGATTTAGACAGATATTAGGAAATACTCTCTGCTGTAGTTCTACCATTATGCAGAAAAGAATATAACATTTACTGGGTAGCAGAGAAACTAAGCAAGAGGAAGTCTGCTTTTGTAATTATGTGCCCGAGAGACTGTCTTGGGAGGGAGAAGTGCTTATGTCTGATATGTTCTTCCAATTTTGCTTATGAATTTTATTCAGTAGCTTTTAAATGCAAATGCAAATTGTCCTTGAGGAGTTGCAGAACTCCCTTAACATAGAATTGAGCATGTTCAGAACTAAAGAGTTGTTAAAAAGCATGTACAACACCAAAAGGTGTCACAAATGTTCCACTGAAAGTAGGCATAGGCAGATAGTTATATTGCATTTAAGCTAAGCACTGAGAAAACAGGAAGTATTGCATCCATTCACGCCAATTTCAAAGAAACTGGTGTTTCAAAGTCAGAAAATGAGGACACTTCAGAAAATTTTTGAGTAGTGGATTATAATATTTTGGTCCTATGCAAGTCTAGAATTGAGATCTCCAAGCTCTCCTAGGCAATTTTTAAAGCAGCAAGATGAAGTTGGGTCCCTGACCCTACCCATAGGGAAGTGCGCTGCCTCCTTGGGGCCCAGGTCAGGAATATTTCTAGAAAACTTACTAGTCTGATTGTCCCCTGTGATTATTATTCTTTATTGATAGTTCAGGCCAGAAGTGATGAAATCACTAAGAGAAGCCTGAGGATTATCAAAAAGGACTGCAGGGCTCTGGAGCAGTTAGTGGACAGCGGGTGTACAGATTGTATTTTCCTCTATCTCTCCAGTGCAAGGAAGGATCATTAGAGGAGCAGGAAAATCCATCACATAAACACATGACTGAGAGGCTAGTGCAATCGTGAGAATTTTGATTTATTTGACCATGGGGTGTTTTACTTGAAATCTGGCCTGCTATCTGTGGATGGGTCTCACCTGTCTCAAAGACGGAAATGGATTCTAGCCCAGAGCTGGCAGGGCTAATTGAGAGGGCTTTAAAATAGATGTGAGGGGGGAAAGGGATAAAACCAGGCCAGCTAGAGATGAGCCTAAGGAAATGATTACAGGATTGGGGGTTAGGCAAGGGACTCAGCCTAAGTATATCTACACATGCAACATATGCAGCATGGATAACAAATAGGAAGAGCTGGAAGCTATTGTGCAGCAGGCAAACTGACTTAGTTGCCATTATGGAAACATGGTGGGATCAGTCCTATGACTGAAGTACTGCAATGGATGGCTATAAGCTCTTCAGAAGGAACAGGCAAGGAAGGAAGGATGGTTGTGTGGCTGTGTTAGAGATTGTTTTGATGTTGTTGAGCTTAGGGCTGAGACTGATAAGATGGAGTCTCTAGGCGTAAGGATCAAGGGAGAGCCATCTTGGTGGGGATCTGTTATAGACCGCCTAATCAGGATGAAGAGACAGATGAGAACTTCTATGAACAGCTGGCAGAAGTTGCAAAATTGCCAGCACTTATTAAACTTTAACTTCCTTGATATATACTGGAAATACAATACATTGCAGAAGAAGCAGTCTTGGAGCTTTCTAGAGTGTGTGGAAGACACCTGCTTAATGTATCTAGTTAGAGAGAGGTGCTCTGCTAGACCTGCTGTTCACAAACAGAGAAGGACTTGTGGGTGATGTGGAGGCTGGAAACTGTCTTGGACAAAGTGATTATGAAATGGTAGAGTTCTCTATTCTTGATGAAGTCAAGAGAATGGACTGCAAAAACACTACCTTGGACTTCAGAAGGGTGGACTTTGAACTGTTCAGGATGCTGGTAGGGAGAGACCCTTAGGATCAAGTCCTGAAGGGTAAAGGCATCTAGGAAGGCTGGTCATTCTTCAAGAAGGAAGTCTTAAAGGCACAGGAGCAGGCTATCACACTGTGATGCAAGGCAGGGAATGCAGTAACATTATGCTATTTTAATATAGTCTTAAAATAAAGAAGTTTTTGCAGAGGACAACCCAACTGATACTAGTTCTGAACTTTTCAATTAGTGAAAGAAGGGCTGCCAATAATGTAAGTGTAATTCCAAAAGGAAACTAGTAAGTTTGGCAATTTTTTTGGAACCAGGTAGAAATGCAAGGTCAAACTCATTAGGTAGGTCAATAAATTCTGATCATGAGATTAGCTAAAGATGGTCATCAATGTTTAAAAGTCAAGATTTCTGAAAAGTGTTGTAAAACATTGTATGAATCATCTCTGCCTGAGAAATTGAATCTTGACTAGGAAAAAAAAAGACAGAAAAAACTTGCAAAGATTCTATTGTTTAAGTGATAACTATATTTATGTACACAACATTCATTAGTATATGTTAAAGACACCTGAAAGTTTCACAGAATCACAGAATCACAGAATCACAGAATTGTAGGGGTTGGAAGGGACCTCTAGAGATCATCGAGACCAACCCCCCTGCCAAAGCAGGTTCCCTACACCAGGTCGCACAGGTAGGCGTCCAGGCGAGACTTGAATATCTCCAGAGAAGGAGACTCCACAACCTCCCTGGGCAGCCTGTTCCAGTGCTCCGTCACCCTCACCGTGAAGAAGTTCTTACGCACATTCGTGCGAAACTTCCTATGCTGCAGAAGTTTACTGCATATGAAACAGCAAAAAGTCTTAGAAAAAAAATATGAAGAGTCCAAGTGTTTTAGAGTCACAGTTTGTTTTAGAGTGTCTTTTTATGCTTGAGATTCAGATACTCTCATTACTATCTTATGACAGTAGTACCTCAAGCTCAGCAATTTTTGCCGTGTGAACAGTTTGTGCCTTTTATACAAATAGTTTTGCTTATTGACAGGATACTTTGATGGAATGTGGTAGACTCTCTGAGTGATTCTGCACTTTTTTTTTTTTTTTTTTCCAAGACCAAACCTTTAGAAACCTTTAATTTTGGAATAAAGTCCAGACTTGGAACATTGTCTCATGCCTTTATGATAGACCATCCAGTAAGTGGTATATAAGTTCAATAGTGTGGTTTATAAAAACTACACTAATGCATTGCAACACAGTCTTCACTGCGTTCCAGTGAGCTTGAACTGCTAAAAAATAATATATAGGTGGGCTATCATAAAGGGCCCACACGAGGACCACATTTGAATCACAGGAATCTATTCTAAGTGAGAATTGGATAGTGTGGGTATGACAGCTTGATGTAAAGGTAGCAGTTACAAATCTTTTTGGATTATTTGCCCTGGGGGACCAGAATCATTAAGAACATTTAGATGTGTAGATTTAAATGCTGATTACCATCCATTTACTGCCGGAGAATATGCATGTGTTGTTCTGTTGCTACCTAGGTCATTTTTATATTGTGGAGATGAGTTCATTTATCTCAGGTAATATATGTCCTGCACTCAGGTCTCTGATGCTGTAGAGCCTTGAAGAGTTCGTACCAGGGTATTGACTTGAAATGTTAACACAGGAAAGATTAAGCTATGGGATATTACAGACACAAAACATACAGATGTAGGATAACTGTGAATAATTTTAGATTTTGTATTTGAATTACCTTTAGTCAGAGTAATGAAATTCTGAAAATCTCTCAGAGCATTAATAAAAATAAAAATAAAAAGGGGAGAAAGGTCAGCAAACGCCCTGGTTGTCTGCAACAGCAAATGTCTGTAGCAAGCGAATGTAAGACCCTCTGCAACTTACGCACAATAGTGCCTCACATATTTTCTTTAGACATTTTACAAGTAAGAAAACATGGAACTACATGAACAATTTTGCCACTCATTGATTGGATGTCTTGCACTTTGTCTTTCTCAGATTCAAAACATAGACAGAACTCTAAGTCAAAGTCCTTTTGCCTTGTTTGTATGAATAATCCTATTTTAAGCTGCATCCCAATATTTATTAAAATAAAATAGAAAAATAATTACGATACCACGATAAAATGAAAATGATAGATGATGGATTAAATAGAAAAGAGAGATCAGAAGTGAGAACTGAGTCATTTACATAAGAATAGCTGTAACCACATATATAAAGAAAATTACTCAGAAATATCACATCAGGAAATAAAATAGAGTTTCAAAGTTATGAAAAGAATCCATTGAGAAAGACACTGTGTGACTGAGAGAACAATAGATCCATTTCCTTAAAAATGTGTGTCCAGACAGCTTAGCTTTATAACAAGGGTGTTTTGGGTTTTACTTTGTTTTGTTTAATTAGATCTGAGTACAGATTGTTCATTTAGTGAAGAAAATCCTAGCCCCAACATTAAAACTTTTTGGTTTCTAATTCTCTTGTCCATGATTTGATAGATAAAAAGGAATTGCCTGCTAAGTCAGTGTGACCTCACTTGTAGAAGGAAATAACAGAAATGTCAAGAGAAATTGTATTACGGTGAATAAATCATAAAAGAGTTATTCCAGAACAGTTTTATAAGTGGGGAAATTTTTAAATGGTTGAAAAACACTTCAAGACAATGTTCACAAAATTCAAGATTCACTGCAAGTGAAATCAGCAGAAGTGTTTGTATACTATTTCATCCACAAAGCATGTAATTTAAGACAAGACTATTAAATATTCAGGGAACTGCACTTCAGTGGCTGGAATTGCCAGCATTCCAATGACTTCAAATTTAGACTGTGTACAGAATAAAGGAAATCATTCAAGCATGTGTGACAATGAATTTACCTATAGATAAAGTAAAAAGCAGCAACATTTAAGTTTTGACCCGTAAAACTTAGCAAAATAAATCATAATGGCTAACATTTTATTGCTTAATGAAAGCTGGTATTTTCAAAGTACATAAAAATATTTGGTTTTATTCCCACATAACTACCCTAAAACACCTTAATTGAATAATGTCCTTATAAAAATAATGAAAGGTATAGGAAAATGAATTATGAAACAACCATTATGTGTTCTCTGTCCCTTTCTGCACAGCATATGCATTCCACAGTTGTTGCCATGACATTTCATTAGGCCATCATTTTGATGACATAAGTGTGTCAATTGGCAAGGGAAGAGTTACTGATGTCATATATCTGGACTTCAGCCTTTGACAACGTCTTTTGCAAATCCTTCTCTCCAAATTGGAAATGTATGGATTTGATGGGTGGACTGTTCAATGGATGGGGAACTGCTTGTGAGGTTCTACCAAGAGAGTGATAGTTGATGGTTCAATATCTGGATGGAAATTGGTGACAAGTGGTACCTCTCACTGTTCAGTACTGGGACCAGCGCTCTTTAAATATTAATTGATGGTATTAACAGTGGGATCGAGTGCTCTTTCAACAAGTTTCTGGATGATACCAAGCTGTGAGGTGGGGCCAATATGCCCAAGTGACAGGATAAAATCCAAAGAGATTTAGAAGTTCAAGAAATCCAAGTGGAATGTCTTGCACCTGGGTCGTAGAAATCCCCATTGTCAGTAAAAGTTGGGGTATGATAAGATAGAATACAGGAATAAAGGTCTGCCAAAAAAGACTTGGGAGTAATGGTAGATGGCAAGCTGGATATGAGCTAGCAGCGTCGCCTCACAGACCAGAAAGCCAACTGTATCCTGGGCTGCATCGAAAGAATCTTGGTCAGCAGATCGAAGGAGGTGATCTTGCCCCTCTACTCTGTGCTGGTGAGGTCTCATCTGGAGTACTGCATCCAGATGTGGAGTCCTCAGCACAGGAGGGATGTGGACCCATTAGAGTGCATTCAGAGAAGGACTACAAAAATGGTCGAAGAGGTGAAACCTTGCTTATTGGAGAGGCTGAAACAGCTGGGGCTGTTCAGCATGGAAAAGAGAAGACTCAGGAACCTGATAGTGCTCATTCTAAAGTGAAGCTGTAAAAAAGAAGGGGACAGACTCTTTAGCAGGGTCTATTTCGTTAGGATAAGGGGAAACAGTTTCAAACTGAAAGAGTGGAGATTTAGACGGTATATAAGGAAAAAGTATGTTTTACTATAAGGGAAATGAGGTACTGGAACAGGTTGCTCAGAGAGGTGGTGGTATTACACTACTAGTGATACTACTAGTCTGGTGTCAGTCTATGATATGTAATACAACCATACTACCTTTAATATATTTTTATCTATATACATTTAAGGATTGCAATTGCTATGAAGCCAGGGAAAGCAGAAATAGAAATTTCACCTCTCTCCTTCTTATTCTAGAAAACAGTGTGGATGGTGTACTTCACAGACTTGCTTTCAGTGACCAAGAGAAACTAGTATATCATTGATTAAAGTATGACGAGGTTGGAACAGGCTGCCCAGGGAAGTGGTGGAGTCTTTATCCCTGAAGGTAGTTAAGAGATGTTTAAATAAATAGGGACATAGTTCAGTAGTAGACTTGATAGTGTTATGTTAATGTTTGGACTGATGGTCTTTAAGGTCCTTTCCAAATAAAATGATTCTATGATTAAATGCTTACTGAAAAGTAGTGGCTATTTATGCTGAATTTCTGTGCTTTTCTAAAGAACTGTTTTTGCATTCATATAGGTTGTGTCTGATATGATCCTTAAACACACATGAATTAAGATTTAACCATCCCCATTCACTCATAGTATTTCTCCCTATTTATTCCTCATCTTATATTTTATCTGTTATTAAGATATTGATTCTCTCACAGCTTATCTGCAAATACCTTGTTGATGCTTCCAACATCAAAAAACATCTGACCAGAGCCAACAACAATCCACCATTACTTTTGACAAGATTTTTTTCATTTCACCTAATCAAAGTCAATTGTTATGTCACTTTGAATCCTGTGCTGATAAAGTACATTTATAAAATATCATTTTGTTCTCAAGAAAAGATGTTTCTCTCCGAGTGTGAAAATTAGTTCCTTCTGATAATTTTATAATACAATATCAGAATATCAGATAACTCATAGCATTAAGGATGGTTTTAAGAACTTTCATAGGGACAAGTATCCATTTTATACAGAAATACAGGGAAGCCACTGAAACAGAGAATGACTACTTTAAAGAATTCTAACCTGATGAACTTACATACTGCAATCTGTGAATGATTTAGCATTTGATTACTTTGAAAGGTGGAATAAACCTTTAATATGGGCTTCTGAAATACAGTATAAGTTTAATACGTTTAGGGCTTGAGATTCAGAGAAACACTGGAAAATCAAAAAGCTAACTCAACAGTTTCCTTCTAGACAGAACTACCTCTCTTACAAGTAATTGAAAAGTGCATCCAAACATAAAAATTTCTAAAATTACATAATCATTAGTTTAACCTGTCACAAGAATGGACTTTGTAAGCAAATAAAATATGACCACATTTTTTCTTATTAATAAAAAAGAAGACAGAAATTATTTGTTAGTATGTAGCAGTCACACTGGTGGTCATTTTTCTGGACAATTATACCACACAACCTTGGCTAGAAGACATCTGTTTCATTGAGTGCTGCATCGCTAAATGATTCGTCTTGTATAATATAAAAGAAGGATTTTAATATACTCCTCATGTTGCTCCAGAAAGGTATAACTGAATAGCAGATGAGTCCTCTCTATCTTTCCAGTTTTTCCTGCTCATGCCAAGAAATGTTAAATAAATGTTAAAACCTGTCTTGATTTATTTACTCGTATATCTAATAGTAGATAACTAGATCCTTTATTTCAGTTTGTCTTGCTGTTACTGCAGTTCTGAATTCTCTCTCAAACTTTCAACTCTATCAAACTTCCTTGCTTACTGGTCAGCATGCTCCCTCTTAACATTCCCATACAAAGGGAGCCAGGAACACCTGGGATTCATTGACAATATTGCTTCTTTGAAAATGATTTCATCTACAGGATAAAAACATATTTTTCTCTGGGAATCTTTTTGGAAGACCTTCTGTTGAAAACATAAATTCATATACAATAACTATGAGTAATTGGTATCATTAGAAAAATTGGATAGGACACTTTGCCAGCAAAACTCTCTGTACTGGTATTTTCATCACAAAATGGACTGGAGAACAGAAATGGATTTTCTAAATTTTCCTTTCTGGTTTTATGACCATAGGGTTTTATACATACATTTTCAAAATAACTGATAAACATTATGCACTGACAGTGTTAAAAGAGTGAAATATCTCCAAATTAGTCTGTCTTGCAGAAAGACTGGAAAAGCAATTTCTAAATAAGGTGCTTAAGAATAAATCTATACCCTGTTGGCAGATAGGATACTCCTAAATCAAGCAGCATCAGCAATCAGTTCACACATAAATTGTAGAAATAGACACACGTGGGTGAAATCAGAGTTCATAGTTGAATGTAAATGAGATGAAAAGCAGATGCTGATTCAACTAATCTCTTAGGCACATTAAAAAGAAAAAAAAATCAACAAGAGCAAAGAAAAGCAGCAACAACAAAAAAACTCACCAGGATAAGTGCTTAGTTTTCTTTAAGGAGATACTTTTTTCTTTCTTTCTTTCTTTCTTTTTTTCTTTTCATGAAAGACAAGTCAAGAGCAGAAAAAAGTGACCCAAAAAAAAGCCATATGCTAAAGAATACTTAACAGATGCTTCTGATCTGAGCCCAAATTTGGTCAGAAGGCTGCAGATTATTATTGTGTTTGAACATAATTGTATTATTTATTTTTTATTTTTATCTTGAATGGTGTTTTTTATGTCAAGTAGTTCTAATCTTAAAAGAATTTGACTGTCTACTGAGTATAATTTTGAAAGCAGCACTTAACAGATTGTATTTCAGATTCCACAGTGGTTCTGGGAGCCCAGGCAGTGGAGGCACAGGTCCTTTTAGTATGAAAGGGATAGAGTGTTTGCTACAAAACATGTCAGAGAATTTGGAAACAATCCTACATTTATTTTTAAGAGTGTGTAATGTTTTTAGATCCAAAATAGCAGCAATGTCTTTCTTGTAAATAAGGAGGAAGGTCATAGCCCAGACAGTTCATGCTATTCTGGCAGAGCAAAACAGAACAAAAAGATTGGCTGGATTATTCAGCCAGATTAGTTCTTTTCCTTCTATGTCATTTCCACCAACTTCATTTTCCCCTCTAGGGTAAGAACTTGAACATATAAAATGCCTAAGACTTCTGAGTCCTGAAAACCCAGAAATGCCCAGAGTCTGAGAGAATACCAGACACCATGTCTAACCCAGTTGGAGAATGGCTGCTTTGTAAATAATCAAGTGTAAAAGTAAGAGAAAACAACAACAACAACAAAAAACAACAACAAAAAAAAACAACAAAAAAAAACACACCTATTTATTTATATTGCACTTATATGCACGTATGATCTATGCTGGCAATCTTTCATATAACATTGGTGAATAGAGTGAATAAATTGGGAAGGAAAGAGAAGAAAAGAGTCACCAGAATGATCTTCACTGTTTGCATTAAATTACGATTACTATGCTTTACTATCTAAAAAGTAACCCCAAGATTTTTACATCACTTAAACAGGATTTAGAATCTATTCACATTCCAGAGGCCTTCAGGATGGTCTGTGTTGACTTGAATTCTACTTACAACACATTTGGGAAAGATGAAAAATAGAGAAACCATGAAAAGAAAAAGAAATATTGCAAACCAATAAGTCCTTATATATCTAATGCTATGCATGTACTTTTATGCTATTGCTTTATGTTGGTGAAGACTGATCACTGCATAAATTGTTACTTGCGTACTACGTACAAGCAACAGCAAAGAATAGCTTATCTTGAATAAAACAGTAATTGAAGTTTGACAAAGTTCTCTGATACAAGTTTCTTCACCTTAATCCTTGATCTCAGAGGATAGGTCAAAATCCAAAGCATGTGAGCAGTCTATGAATTATGTAATTCTTTTCCAATTGCTGAATCTCCAATGTGAGCACTACTGGAATACACATTATAATCTCTTGAGCTTTACATTTACAGAAAGTTTGGTAAATGATATTCATGCATAATGGAAAGAGAAAAGGAAAGGCAAAAAAAAATAAATAAATAAAAGGAAAGGAAAAATTTTGGAACAGATAGTAGTAGTAGTTTCATTGCGGTCATCTATAAGAAAGAATATTATACCATTCACTTTTCCCTTATTATGAGAGATTTAGAGTGGGATTCATCTGTATTAATTTAAATGTCTGAACATTAGAAGCTGTATTCATCTTGGTACTTCACTTGAGGCTTTGGCTTGCAGGCTTTAAATTTAGGCATGAGAGTCAGATTGCTAGCACTGTTAGTTCACAGAGATCTACTCATCTGATCATTTATAGATATTTGCTTTAAAGTGTGATAACAGATTCTAATGCTCTGTTAACTAGAAGTGTGAGAATCCTTTGTTTTTTGGCTCAAAGCTTGCTTCCTGAGGTATTTCTTGTGATAAGACTCTGACTGATTTGTTGAGGAGGCAAGTGATGGGTGCTACCGTGTGACAATCGACATCACTTTGTGGACATTTGAAAGCCCCTTCCTCCACAGCTGCTTGCCTCCGGAAGAGAGTGCTCAGGAGTGTTTACTGGTGGAAGATCTGACCTGTGACTATATAGCTCCAGCTTGGTATGGGAAAACTGGGGAATGATACCATCGTGTCCTGTGAAAAACAGGATGCAGGTAGGCATCCTTGCTCCCTCTTATCTACTGGCAAGGCCTGGAAGATGGGAACAAAGGAGTTTCTGCTGAGATTCCAGAGCCAGAAGCTGCCACTCCAAGGAGAGCTGACTCAACCACTTTGGATTTGAGCTGTCACTCCAAAGAGAGCTGACTCGACCACTTTTGACTTATAAATAGGTTGGTACTACCATTGAAAAGGGGCCATCATCGCTGTGGTCACTGTCGTTGTCAACAGAACAACAGTGCCTAATGACCCACCACTACTGAAGATCAGTGACTGAACTATGAACCATGCTGGATCCATGGTGGTGACTATCTCCCTCTTGCTTCCTATAAAGACTCCTTGCTTCTTCTTTCCTATCTTTTCTATCACCCTCATTCCCTTCCCCATTACCCTAATTCATAATAGTGTCTGTCCTCCCCTTCCCCATTACCCTAATTAAGATTTGTAATAAACTGGTCAGACTAACATATAAACCGTTGTTTCTTAATCTCACGCTGGGTATACAGATGTTAAAAGAAACTCATCTCCCTCCTATAAATTGGAGCAAGACAGAAGGTAGCTAACAGAAGGTAGTATGTAAACATAAATATCAAATGTCACTGAAAACTTCCTAGAATTGTTTGAGACATCTACATGAGGCTGGTAGACAGGACCTGCAACTGATCTCTGCCCTTTCAGCTGGCAGTTGGAAATCAGGCAAGATATCGTGCGGTATCTCAAAATGCAGTAGAGACTAAAGCAAATTATGAAACTTAGAAAAGTAAACTAAGCTCTAGTTCTTTAAAAACTTAAACACTCATATGCAGACACAGCTAGACCTTCGGGGTCTGAAGAATAAGTCTGTCTTAAATGTTTACAATATTCCTCCTGTAAACTTCCTGCATACTTTACTTGCTTTGAGTTGTTTTTTTTTTGTTTGTTTGTTTGTTTGTTTTGGTTTTGCAAACAATTTTTTTTTTTTTTTTTTAATTTTCCCATTGTCAATCTGATTTTCAAAACGATTAACTCTTAAAAGAAAATTTTGTCAACGGTTTACGGGCTCATTCGGCCCAGTTCCATGACTAGCAGGGCTGAGGGATCTGTGGATTCACCTCTGGAAAAGGGAAAGAGGGGACCCCAAAGTAATTAAAAACAGCAGCAATGATCTAAGGAGAAAAAAACTAATTTACTAAATGTAGTATCAGAATGCAAGATAACACACCATAATACAATATAATTGAAATTGAAGCTAATAAATCAAATATAATGAAAGAGAGAATGTCTGAAACATGGATAGGCCTCACCACAACTCTGAGGTGAGATGTGCATTACAGTTGAACAGCAGGGAGACAGGAGGAGAGCCGATGAAGAAGAGCAGATGAAGAAGAGCAGACAAAGAGCAGGCGAAAAAGCACAGACAAAGAAGAGCCGACGAAGAAGAGAGCATCAGGTGACCTTGCCAGGAGTTATATCTCCTCTCTGACCACAGAGCCCTCTGGGGAATGAAGTTCTTCTCTTCCGGACAGGTATCTGGAACTGGAGCATTAACAGTTAAACTCCCAGTGCACTACATGATGTTACGATGTGAAATACCGATAATGAAAAAGCATAAAACCATGACAAAATTGCAGACTAAAAATATGAATCCTTAAGTCTAGATTCTTATTTTTTACAGAGATAATGTTTCCTTTCTCTGATAACTGACCAGCATGGAAATAATCTCATAAATAAATGTCCGTATAAAAATAAAAATCAGTTCTGTTAAGTTTCAAGGTAATGTCTTATACTTTCAGACTTTTCTCATACTCAGATTTTGTGAGAACTCTGTGTCGCTATTGCAATCCATAGCCCTAGATGTCATAATTATCTCCTAACTCTGATTTGGCTATTAAATCCAGTTAGAAGACAAATGTTCCCCTGACTATGAAGAGGTAGTTCTATTTAATCAGAAGATTATTCAGTTTATATTAACAAATTGAGTTTTCTGGGCCTTCTCTTACACCTTGTATAATGTTGTCTAACTTTCAGTCAGCAGGGACCTCCCCTGGGCTCTCCAGAGCAGATTCCCATTGGGCACTGCTAATTAGCTCCCAAGAAGCTTTAAGTTTGTTCTCCTGAAGTACAAGATATACTTTAAAGTAGAGGGTAGAAACTCATCTGATCTTTGTCTTCCTACACTACAAGTTTTGAATTCAGTTAATCATGGACACAGCAGCCAAGAGAACTGCTTACCGTCACCACTCCCAACAGGCCGTCTCTTTTTTCAAGCAACAGAACTACCTTTCCCTATTGGCTCAGTACTTTCTATGGTAAGCTATCTTCAATAAGTTTTAGGAATTTACCAGAACTAGCTGTTGCAGCAATATAATATTCCCAGTTTGTGTGTGAGAAGTTGAAGACTCCTATAAAGACAGAGGCAACCAATTACACAATTTCTTTCTAGTTGCCTGCAGAATAACTCATCCATGACATCATCCTGGGTGTGCAGCCAGTAGTAGTGAGCCTCTGCAGCATCTCCTTTGCTACCCATCTACTTAAGCCTCACCTAAAGGCTCTCTATTCCAGAATCCCTGATAGCAAGAGCTGTGCAATCTGCTTTCTCCTTTATGTACAGTGCAACATCTCCACATCACAGCCCTGATCTTGAACAGACAGTATTCCTTCATCTCAACACTCCAGCTGTAGGACTCTCTATTACAAATGTCTCTTTATTACAAATGATGTAATAGCTCTGGTAAAAGACCAAAGCTTCCAGTTCATCCTGTTTGTTCTTCACAATATGTGCATTGTTATATAAGCATTTCAGATGTGCTTCTGAATCTGCAGCACTCTTTCAAGTGGCATAGGTGATCCCATTAGTTTTGCCACCCTCAGATGCTGCTGTATCTTCCCTTGGCTTAAACTCAGTGTTCCTAATGACATTCCCATGTCTCTTCCCTTTAAAAAAAATATATATATTCTTTTCTACCAGAGCAGCGTATCTAATCTATCCTGTCTCACAGAAAAAGAAACATCCATACTGCACTGCATGCTGGGTTGTGTGTATTTTGAAAGAAAATTTATTAATATTGATCCAGAAATATACTAAGCAGAAGAATAATAAACCGTCACAAACAATTGAATCTCAGTGCTCTAAAGCATGCCTGGGCCTTATTTAGTTTACTAATATGATCATGTGGACCCTAATCCATCCATCAATGTTCAGGCAGTACAAACTGCCTATTTCTTCATGGGCTATTCTGTCAAAATTCACCTTCAGAAGTGAGGTGCTCTGGGGCAGAGCCAGATTCACAGACAGGTAGAAGCAGAAGAACAAGTGCTCAGGACAGCTGTGATGCCCACTCACACAGTATCCTGCACTGGGAAGCTGGGAAGGCAATGACACTGCTGTTAAGAGTTAATCTCACAAGCATTGCCCAATAGCTTTTATTCATCTCTTTGTATCTGTTGTATCTGTGGCTACCTGCACCTTGAATATACCCTTAAGCCATTTTGTTTCTATAAGATACCACCAAAACAAAGCAGAATAGACCACTAAAAAACACTTTAATTTACGACAAAATCAGGATACTACTTTTTGATGTCTTAACACTATGCTTTTTTTTTAAAAAAAAACAAATTGTAAAGGCTTAATTTGCCAGCTTTGTTTTCTGCTTAAAATATTCAAACAGCATTGCCCTAAATGATTATATTGATGCTGCAGGGGCAGTGAAAAATGGAAATAGCAACAACAAAAGTTATTAAAAAAAAAAAAAAGAAATGAGGGTCACTTTCTAGTGCTGTTATTTAACTTAGACAGCATACTTTATCGAAGTTGTTTTTATTTCTTGTTCTTACAGGAACTGGTTTCTCCTTTGTTATTTTCCTCTTCATCTGCACATTTGAAAAATCTCTTTGTTGTGTCTTTTCTTGTTGCAAGCTCGCTGTTCTTCTAGCAGACAACTGACATTAATATCAATATCATACCATTTGGGACATTGCAGTTCTGGAGATAAAGAAGTATTAAAAAAGACGTTACCAGTGGTCTTTTACATATCCCAGCTTCATAAAGAGTGTTTTGATTAGAAACAAATCACTCTGAATGGTGCTATTGAACATACATATTCAAACACTAATTGCTTAATACACATTGACTATATTTTATCTTGATTAATGGGAGTAAAACTTGAAGGCCAAAAACAGTGCAATTATCTCTCTCTCTTTTTTTTTTTTTTTAATATTGTTTAAGCTATTATTATTGTTACAAATGACCCAGTCCTTGAAATCTTTTGGGACATTTATAAGTTCCAATTCTAATTTTTTTCCTAGTGAAATGAGGCATTTGTTTTCTATTAGAGGATACAGTCTAGTAAATTCAGCTCAAAAATCTAATTATTTTAGTGATTTGAAATCCCCTCACATCTTGAGATGTTTATATTCCCATTGACTGTACTATACTTGTCCCTACTGAAAAGGACAACTTTCTCATAGAATAAAACATTCTGCTCTCAAGTAGTTATAGGAGTATGAAAAAATCTATATATTGTGGTTTTTCATTTTGTTCACAAATCTCTCCTTTTATTTCTCTAATTGTTTACTCTTTAATTTCTAGCTAGTCCTCTATGAAATATTTGATTCATTATATAATACTTCCAACATGCAACCTATTAAAACACACAATCAAGTAATATTTCTTAAAAAAAAAAAAAAAAAAAGTCAGGAAAAGAAATAAAGTGAGAGGCAAAGGAATAAAATATCTAATTCAAGAGCTATCTATAATAATTTAAAGGTAATATGGTAGATAAATAGATAGACAGACAGATAGATAAATTTTGAATAGCAGATGACAGTTCGCAAGTCAGAGAGACAATAAAATATTTGGGAAACAACTTGCAAATTATAGCGTTATGCAGGTTAAATAGCTTACAGCCTTTCAGATTATTTTTCTTCATTTCAATCATATAGATTTACTTAGATTAGGATCAGCATTTATGCTGAAAGCATGTAAATTATATCACTATCTATTCAACTTATTTTACTCTATTCTCCAGTTATTTAAAAGATTTTTGGACACAGGATTGCTTATATGGAGGAAGCAAGGCTGAGCTGTTCTATAAAAATACAAGGCAGGATAAGAGTAACAGGCTGCCAACACTAACATCTTGGACCTAATTAGCATTATAGTATATTTTAGACACATTCACAGAGACCAGTTTTATTCTTTTATTAAATAATATAAATAAAATGATAATATAAATTATAAAGTATATTACTTCTCTGAAAGAGTGGTCAGGCACTGGAATGGGCTGCCCAGGGAGGTGGTGGACTCACTGACCCTGGAGGTGTTCAAGGAACATTTGGATGTTGTGTTGAGGGATATGGTTTAGTGAGAACTATTGGTGATAGGTAGATGATTGGACTGGATGATCTTGTAGGTCTTTTCCAGCCTTGGTGTTTCTCTGATTCTGTAATTCTGTGAAATAAATAAGCAAACAAACAAGTAAATTAATAAATGAAAATCTATTGATTATACTGAGACTAGATATCCTAGAAGTAAAGTTAATAGTTTAAATTAGTAACTGATGCTGTTGCTGCTACTGCAACTGCTTTGGCTTTCAGCCAGCAGAAGCCATCCTTGAGGCCACAGTAAAGTTGATATTGGAAACATAAGATGACTATTGAATGAATCGCTACATAGTCCATTGGTGTATGGGGCTGCTGAATCACGGCCTGAACCTCTGATTGATCACCTGAGGTGAGCAATGAGTCAGCCATGGGAGCACAGGTGAAGGCAAATCACCTGTGCTGCAGGAAGGGGTCGAACCTGGCTCCACCTCTCCTAGACCCATTTAAGAGCTGACTGCCAATGGGGAAGGATCTCTCTGGAGATCTGCTCTATTGGAGTTCATCTTGTGAGCCCAGGACAGGGCGAGTGACTTTCTCTCATTACTCCAATATAAATTCTGTTAGCCAAGCTCCTGGATATATATATATTATATATATATATATATACACATCATCTGTATATCCATTGATGATACAATTGGTTATACTTATATATTCAGTGAAGAGAGGATGAAGTGAGGCTACAGAAAGGGCTTTGTAAAAGTTAAAAACAAAGAGAACTGAAGTTGCTATCTTTTGAACTGTGGAATGCAACAATTAAATTGAACGTAGATCTTCCTGCTCTGTCAATCTTATGTTTCTTTTTTTCTTCCAAGAACATGATCTCATTAATAACATTTTTCATTGTTCTTGTATTTACCAACCACAGCTAGTAAACAAAAACAAAACATAAAAAAGTAAAAAAAAAACTGAAACATAATAACAAACATACATAGAATCATAGAATCAAAGAATTGTAGGAGTTGAGAGGGACCTCTAGAGATCATCAAATCCAACCCTCTTGCCAAAGCAGGCTCCCTACATCAGGTTGCACAGGTAGACGTCCAGGCAAGTCTTGGATATCTTCAGAGATGGAGACTCCACAACCCCCCTGGGCAGACTGTTCCAGTGCTCCCTCATCCTCACTGTGAAGAAGTTCTTCACAGAACTTCCTGTGCTCCAGTTTATGTCCATTTCCCCTTGTCTGTACCCACAGGCCACTGAAAAGAGGTTGATCGTGTCCCTTTGTCTCTCACTTGTGATAACTTGAGTTCAGACATGAAATCAAAAAATGAGTGGGAGAAAACATGTTTAGACCATAAAAAATGTGATGATAAACTTCTTCGTGTGCTTTTTTTTTACTATTATTTTTCTTGGTTCTACTCATCTCAAAGCTTTTACCTGTGATGCTGTTTTGCCTCTCTTCTGTTTTCTCATCTATGCCCAGTCTTGCTTTGTATGTCTCAAGACATAAAACTTCAAGTATCCTGTTGTTCCAGATGGAAAAGTGTTCCGCAAATTCAGATGAAAGGGCTGGAAGAGATGTTCATTTATTAACAAGCTTTTTTTTCTGGCATAGCTTATATATGAGCACTGTTGAAGCAGTAGAATAAATTAAAATTATTGGAATTGTGGATACTATAAGAAGTACAAAATGCATATTTAAAACTTTCTTCAATATAACATCTACGAGGCTAAACCTGTAGCTTTCATCTCTAAGAGAGATGCCTCTTCTATTAATTATGTGTAGTATTATTCCTAAGCAATACAAATGCAATTATCTCAAAGTCCATTTTCAGTAGTTAAGTTGATGTAATATCTTCAGAGCAACAAGGCAAATCAACACAAACCAAATAAAAATGTGAATAAATATAGATTAACAGTGTACATTTAAATAATAGTTATGAATTAAAATTACTTTTATAAAATAACAAACTGAAGGCAATCTTCAGAATTCGTATTTCATTCCTTTGGTCATCAACATTTATTTAAACTATACTGCAAGCTTTCAATTTCCATATCAATTTCTATAACAGCAGAAGTGGCTGTGTTGGATTAATGCAAAATCTCTTCTTCTAAGTACACAATAAAATTTTTGTTTTTGTTAATTTATGTTTAGACTACAATAGCTTCTTGTAGAACAGTATAAAGAGAATTATCTATATGTTCTTTAAATTGTGAAGACTTAGGAAAATTGAGAAGCCCACAGCACTCCCTCTATTGTAGCTACATTACTTACTTAGACTCCTGAGATTCTGTGTGAGCTGTACAAGACTGGGATGTTTTGAAATGTTTCTGTTAGGAACATGAACGGCTTTGTAGACATTCAGTCACTATTTTTATAGAATTTTTACCTCAATGCCTAGCAAAATTCTAAAACAAGTTAATGTTAACAAATGAATACAAGAAGAAAGTAAGAGAATGAGATGTGTAAGCAGAATCTTTTTAAAATTAATTATACCTAAGTATGGCAGGAATAAAGATTAATTTTATATATTATTTATGCATTTGTAAAGTAACTGACCTTAAGTAGGAATCTCTAGCTTTTACTTTATGGTGCAATCAGGAATGCTTTCTTCTTGACCAAAAGATTTAAGGGAAGTAAAACGAAAATTTCTTCTGAGGAAAAAAAATTTCTATCAAAACTTGAACTATGACATACAAGTTAAAAGTAGAATTTTTATTCATGTATTGTTATAGACTTTGTCCTGGTTTTGGCTGGGGTAGAGTTACTTTTCTTCATAGAGGCTCATGTGATGTTGTCCTTTTTTATGAAAATTTATGAAAAATGATTTTTTATAAAAATAGTGATTATAACAAAGTGTTTAGTCATTACTGAACAGCACTTACACAGAATCAAGGACTTTTATAATGAAACTGCCTTGTCAGTGAGATGTCCGGGGGTGCATAAGACATTAAGGGGAGACAGACAGGACAGCTGATCTCAACTAGCCATAGAGATATTCCATGCTGTATGACAAGCGATTTAAGAGATTCATCAATAGAGACCAAATTACTTTCATCTACTTTAAAAGTTTTAAGTAAACTTCCAGAAAATAAAGATAAAGGACAGACTGTAACATTAGAGATGTGATCATCCTATGATGCTTTGCACTTCATAGATTCTGGCTATTTCTAAACTTCTTCAAAATCATCTGTTGCTCATCACACCTAGAGAAAGGTACTGTGTTGCAAAGGTAAACTACAAATGTTTTGAAATTTACTAACCTAGATGATTTACTATGTATTTAAAATATCTTTTGCATTTTGTCACAGATATTTACTAGATGTAATGTGGAAGGGACCTTCAGAGATCATTGAGTCCAACCCCTCTGCCAAAGAAGGTTCCCTACACCAGGTCACACAAGTAGGTGTCCAGGTGAGTCTTCAATATCTCCAGAGAAGAAGACTCCACAACCTCCCTGGGCAGCCTGTTCCAGTGCTCCGTCACCCTCACCATAAGGAAGTTCTTGTGCATCTTTGTGCAGATCTTCCTATGCTCCAGTTTCTGGCCGTTTTCCCCTTGTCCTGTCTCCACACACTGCTGGAAAAGAGTCTGTCCTTGCCATTCCCCTCCCCTCCCCCTTAGGTATTTATAGACCTGGATCTGGTCCCCTCTTAGCCTTCTTAAGGCTAAATAGGCCCAGTTCACTTAGCCTTTCTTCATAGGGGAGATGCTCCAGGCCCTTCACCATCTTTGTGGCCCTCCGCTGGACTCTTTCCAAGAGATCCCTGTCTTTTTTGTACTGGGGAGCCCAGAACTGGACACAGTACTCCAGATGAGGCCTTTCCAGGGCAGAGTAGAGGGGGAGGATCACCTCCCTCGACCTGCTGGACACGCTCTTTTTAATGCACCCCAGAATGCCATTGGCCTTTTTGGCCACGAGGGCACATTATCGGCTCATGGCCAACCTATCGTTCACCAGGACGTCCCTCTCTGCAGAGCTCCTCTCCAGCAGGTCATCCCCCAGCCTGTAGGTACATTGCTCAGAAAAGAAAGTTCAAGGGGAGTGTACTCCCTGTGATAAATGAAAAAGGAGAACTGGCAAGAACAGACATGGAGAAAGCTGAGATAGACAACAAGTTCTTTACCTCAGTCTTCATTGGCAGTCAGGCTTTCTGCATCTCTCAAGTCCCTGAAACTCAGAGCAGGGCTTGGAAGAGCAAAATACCTTCTGCTGTAAGTGAAGAACAAGTTCAAGACCATCAAATGAATCTGAATGTATACAAGTCTATGGTGTGGTATGACACACAATGGAGGGCCAGGAATAAGGTATTTGACAAAACACTTTTCATGATAATTGGATATTCAGTATTTGTAAGTGGGGATGTAGCTCAGTGGTAGAGCGCACGCTTCGCATGTGTGAGGTCCTGGGTTCAATCCCTAGCATCTCCATTATCTTTTTTTCAGAGATCAGTGACACAAAATTCTTTCCACTTTAAGATCAGAACATGTCTGAGGCTGCCTCATGAGGATGAATTCACATGTGTCTCTCAGGCCACATGATGTTCATTCCAGCATCCCGCTTTAATGTGAATGCCAGGAACATTCTCCACTATGTTTGAAAAGTAGCAGTGTTTAAGTGAAGTTTCTGGTGACTGGAAAAAGGGAAACATCACTCCATTTTTAAGAAATAGAGGAGGATTGACCAAGTGGACAAAAACTGGACACAATCCAACAGCATGCACTTGCAGCCCAGAAGGCAAACTGTATCCTGGTGTCATGGAGTTAACTAGGTCAATCTATGCCCATGCCAGGGGGACAGTAGGCCCCTGGTGTCCCCCCCCCTATCCTCCTGCTCCCTACACATACACAAAATGGGTAAGAAAAGGGAAAGGGATATAGGAGTGGGGCTCAAGGAAGGAAAACAAAAACAACAGTGACAACTATCTGTGGAGGAAAACGTATTTTACTAACTATAATATCAGAATGCAAGATAACATGATATAATACAATCTAATTGAAATTGAGACTAATAAATCAAATAAAATATAGGAGAGAGAGAGTTCCTGAGACTGAGTCAAACCTGAAAAGCTTGGTACAGCTAGGAAAGCACCCTCCAACACCCACTGCAAGACAGTAAGAGACCGCCCCACCCCGAAGGGCTGGATCCCACGACTTCCGTGATGCACAGGGACAGGTATCCAGAATTGGAGCATTAAGTCTTTAACTCCCAGTGCAGTACATGATGTTATGATGTGGAATACTGAAAACTAAAAATCACAAGACCATGACATTCCATCCCTTATTCTACATCACTACATCATGCTTAATATATTTACATATATACAAACAACAATTAAAACGCATTACACACACGTCTATATACATATACATAGAATTATCGACTGCACTCCCCCAGCATCAAATTTTCTTGTGGTACACATTCAACATCACCATTTTTCTGCATCACCCACCAAGTGGTCCCAGGTCCCTGGCAAAAACAGTACCACAGAGAGGTTTGCCCTTTCCAGAAGCTGGAAGAAGCCAAGCTGCCTTTCCCAACGTGTTCTTTACATGTACAACAGGGACTTTATCTCCCTCTACGGTATGTAGGGAGCCGGATTGGGTAGGACCATCACGATTGATAGATCCTCTAGTATTGACTAACCAGGTGGCTTCTGCCAAATGCTTCTCCCAGTGCTTAAATGTACCACCTCCCATTGCTTTCAGCATAGTTTTTAACAACCTATTGTATCGTTCAATTTTACCAGAGGCTGGTGCATGGTAGGGAATATGGTAAATCCACTCAATGCCATGATCTTTGGCCCAAGTATTTACAAGAGAATTTTTGAAATGAGTCCCATTATCTGACTCAATTCTTTCTGGGGTGCCATGTTGCCACAGGACTTGTTTCTCAAGACCCAGTATGGTATTTCGGGTGGTAGCATGGGGTACTGCATATGTTTCAAGCCACCCAGTGGTTGCCTCCACCATAGTAAGCACATAACATTTACCACTGCGAGATCGTGGCAAGGTGATATAATCAACCTGCCATGCCTCCCCATATTTATACTTTTGCCATCACCCTTCTCCCCAGAGAGGTTTCATCCTCTTGGCTTGTTTAATTATTGCACATGTTTCACAGTCATGAATAACCTGTGCAATAACGTCCATAATTAAGTCCACCCCTTAGTTTCTAGCCCATTTACACGTTGCACCTCTTCCTTCATGGCCCGAGGTCTCATGGGCCTCGAGCCAGAAATAATTCACTCTTGTTCTGCCAGTCCAGATCTATTTGAGCCACCTCAATTTTGGCAGCGCGGTCTACCTGATGGTTATTTTATTATTTTTCAGTAGTCCGACTCTTGGGCACATGAGCATCTACATGGCGCACATTTACAACCATATCATTTATTCTGCCAGGAATGTCTTTCTACAGTTCAGCAGCCCAAATAAGTTTACACCTTCTTCGTCAGTTATTTTGCTCCCACTGCTGTAACCACCCCCATAAGGCATTTGCCACCATCCATGAATCAGTATAAAGATAAAGCATTGGCCACCTCTCCCGTTCAGCAACATCTAAGGTCAGCTGGACAGCCTTTACCTCTGCAAATTGGCTTGATTCTCCTTTCCCTCCAGTGGCCCCTACAATTTGTCATGTGTGGCTCTACACAGCAGCTTTCCATCTGCAATTATTCCCCGCTGTATGACATGATCCATCTGTGAAAAGGGCATATTCTTTTCATTTTCTTTTAGTTCATTGTATGGTGGGGCCTCTTTAGCTAGCGATACCTCTTCTGCTGGTGATGTTCCAAACTTTTTACCTTCAGGCCAGTCCATGATCACCTCTAAGATTCCTGGATGGCTGAGGTTCCCCATCTTTGCTTATTGTGTAATCAGTGCAATCCACTTACTCCAAGTGGCATGCATCAATAGCATGATGGGTGGAGGGAACCTTTCCTTTAAACATCCAGTTCAGCACTGGTAGTCGAGGTGCCAGAAGGAGCTGTGACTCAGTACTACCTACTTTGGAAGCAGCCCAAACCCCCTCATACGCTGCTAAGATCTCCTTCTCAGTTGGAGTGTAGCACTCTTTGGGCCCCCTGTACGCCCAACTCCAGAATCTCAGGGGTCGGCCTCAGATCTCTCCTGAGGCTCTTTGCCACAAACTCCAAGTGGGACCTTTCTCTCCAGCAGCAGTGTAGAGGATGTTCTTTATATCCTGTTCCATCTGTACTGGCACAGGGTCACAGCATGGGTTATCTCCTGTTTAATCTGTTCAAAAGCCTGCTGCTGCTCAGGACCCCTTCTTCTGCATCACCTTATAAAGGGGGCTTACAATGAGGCTATAGTTTGGAACATGGATTCTCTAAAAGCCAACCACGGCCTGAAAAGATTGGGTCTCTTTCTTATTAGTGGGTGGAGACATAGCAGTGATTTTGTCAATCACATCTGCTGGAATTTGACGACGCCCATCTTGTCACTTTATCCCTATGAACTGAATCTCCTAGGCAAGTTCTTTCACTTTGCTTCACTTAATAGCAAAACCAGCTTACAGAAGAATTTGGATTATTTGCTTTCCTTTCGTGAAGACTTCTTTTGCTGTATTGCCCCGAACAATGATATCATCAATGTACTGCAGGTGCTCAGGAGCACCACCCTGTTCCAGTGCAGCTTGGATCAACTCATGGCAAATGGTTGGGCTGTGTTTCCACTCCTGGGGCAAACGGTTCCAAGTATACTGAATGCCCCTCCAAGTGAAAGCAAACTGTGGCCTATGTTCTGTGGCCAAAGGAATGGAAAAGAAGGCGTTAGCAATGTCAGTGGTGGCATACAATTTGGCTGCTTTTGACTCCAGTTCATACTGGAGTTCTAACATGTCTGGCACAGCAGCACTCAATGGGGGTCATTCAGGCCACATCATTTTGGGCTCCATCTGAAGAAAAATGGCCAGCAGGGAAGGGAAGATTTTTCCTTTCTACTCTACCCTTGTGAGAACTTAGCTGCAGTACTGCATCCAGCATAAGAACAATGCAGAGCTGTTGGAGCAGGGCCATGAGGATTATCAGAGAGCTGAAACAGAACATTACTCCTATGAAGAAAGATTCAGGGAGTTGGGCTAAAAGCCCAAGGAATAGAATTCTTCAGGGAGTCTCATTACAGCCTTTCCATATTTAAAGGGAGATTATAAACAAGATGAAGAAGAATTTTTACATAAATAGATAGTGATAGGACAAAGGGGAACAGTTCTGAACTGAAAGAGGGGAGATTTAGAGTAGATGTTAGGAACACATTCTTTACTCAGAGGCACTGGAACAGGCTTCCTAGAGAAGCTATGAATGTCCCAGCCCTGGAAGTGTTCAGTGCCAGTTTGAGTGGGACCCTGGGAAGCCTGATCTAGTGGGTAGCAACCCTGACCACGACAGGAGTGTTGGAACTAGGTGATCTCTATGCCTCCTTTTATTACAGCCATTCTATTTAAGATCTCACTGTAAGCTGATTTTTCATCCCAGAAAAAGTAAGGTTCTTTTTTTTTTTTTTTTTTTTTCCTCCACTAAAGCAATGTGTATACACTAGCTACAGTCATATTTAAAAAATTCAGTACTCTCCTTATTTATTTATTTGTTTGTTTGTTTGTTTTAGCAGAATAGTTGTTTCAGGGTATGTTTGGATCTCAGAGACAGGTTGTCTCAGGAGCAGAGGCAAGCAAACTATTAGAACAGCACAGAGGGTTACGAGTTCTATTCAGTATACACACATTCACACATGCATTTTAGATAATACCAGTAAGCAGCATGCAGAAGCTCCCTACACAACTAAGCACACTATTACTTACCGAATCCTGAGAGAGAGTGAAATTCTGAAAAGGAAAGGGAGAAGAAACATGCCAGCAGTGTGTTTTATAGGTAGTGTCAGCAGGGTACCAACTGTTTTAAAATGCACTTTTCCTCTCTCACCCACCACAGCCTCTCTCCTGCTTTTATTCTCTCCAGGGTCAGCAGGCTTCTTTTCACTAGCATGCCATAGCTGCATGGTCAACACGTGATACAGAGCCCAAGTGGATCACCTGCTTGCAAAACAAGTTGTTGTAAAAACAAAATAAACTACCAAGGTCAATTTTCTCTGAAAAACAAGATACTTGCTACAGCCACAGATATAATTTCCCTTAAAACTGTCAGAATACTTTGTTCCATCCCAGGATCATTCTTCAATTAAGGGCCTTTTGGGTCCCCAACACAATAATAGTGAACTAAAATAAAAGCTCAGGGGTTACTTGCATTTAAAACTCTATTTATTAGAAATGCTTTTCAGTGAAAAGATGATTAGTTTTTACAATTTTCGGTAAAGACTTAGAAAAATGTCAAGTCAAGAACAGATGTGAGAATGTGTGGTTAAGTTCATACATTTTTAACTGAAAATCTCCCTTGACACATCGCTTACTGTAATTAGTATTTATAATAAAAAGAAAGGTTAAGAAACTGTATAGTAAACTTACTAACATTTTACTTCACCAAGAATAGAGAACTCAATCATTTTGTTGTCACTATGCCCAAGACAGCTTTGAACCATCACAGCTATCACCATTCCCTCTCTACTTGTAAACCGCAGGTAAATTGACTTGACTTGAACAAGTTGACTGATCTGAGCTCTCCTAGTGATCCACAGAAATGCAACATTGGCACAATATTTTGTGCAATTTGGATGCTACAGAAGATCTCTGAGTTTCTTCTATAGAAGGACACGAGACTTCAGTAAGTCTTGTAATAGTGACCCAAAGGGCTCCAAGTTACTACATTACCATCAGAAAAGCAAGATTTCAACAGCAATAACGATCAATATGCGAGAAACACACTCAAGATCAAAAATTTCTAATCAGGCAAAGATCTCTGTGAAGAGCACTTTATTCATTAGTGCAATAATGGACACATACCCTCTACTGATAAGGGAGAAATTGCACTAGTCAGTGAAATCCATTCTGCTATATAACCTGGGTCCGACACAGGAAAAGCCTCTCCTGGCACTCATTGGTTGAGCATCTCAAGCTCACAGTCTTCCAATGCTGTTGCTACATTACACTTCCATAGTTATGTTTACACTTCCATAAATATGGTTACACTTCCATACAATGTCTGTTACCAACCCATTGTCTTTGGGTATGTTCTGGACTTTTTATAGCAATAGGAGGACAATATTTTCACTCATTCTGTCTCTCCTTTACTACCGTGCGTATGCCAATTCTACCTAGGTTGGAACACCCCAGTCTCGAGATTACTCTGCTCAGGAGTTTTCTTTGTAAAAGGTTACTTATCCTACGCTATATACAGAAAATACTGAAAACTTCCACTGCAAAAACACAATCTACCTCTCACAAATATTAACAGCAAGTTTATATTTTAATATTGCAAGTTACTACAAAATTACCGCTAGTAAAGCATTAAATGTTATTATCATTGTTATGTATGAATACATATATATACATTTATATATATATGTACATATATATATATATTCAAAGTGTTATTGGTACAGTGCTGTTCTGGTTTCAGCTGAGCCAGAGTTGATTTTTTCTTTATAATGTCTGGTTCACCCATTATCTTTTGGACTAACCTCATGTGGTTGCATAAAGTGATTGTTCCATACTATCCTCAAACTAACCGCCTGGTATTTAGGGCTTTCCTCTGAAAGAAAATAAATGTGAGTTTGACTCCCTAAGGTGGTAAATACACTCATATGCCATTTTGTATGACTGCTACCAACTATTTTATTATATTATTAATATTACTATTATTTTTAAATTGGGACTGTAATAACACGTTTGTTATCCTCTATCTTCTTCATTGCTGATTCTGTGGTCAAAGAGACCTTGATAATGGCATAATCGTCAAACTTGTTTCTCCTCGGGGCACTCAACCGGGCATATTTGGGCTGCCGCCGCAGGGGCAGGGTCTTGCGCCTCCTGAGGGTGGGCGATGTGCAGATCTTCTTGTGGTTGTGATCTCCCTTCAGGACAGCCTTCTTGGCCTTCAGTTCTTTAGCCTTTGCCTACGTCTTTGGTGGTAAGGCCTCCTTCTTCACCTTGGGTGCCATCTTGGGCAGCCAGAAGCCGAAAGGGGCAAGCTGCAAGAGGAGGCTCCTGGAATCCATTGATGATAACTTTCTGGTCCAGGTATTGGACAGATGGACCAGAGGTGAAGCGTTGCTGCTCACCAATGCAGAGAAGATCATTAAAGGCATAAAGGTTGGAGGCAGCCTGGGCTGCAGTGTCCACATCCTGGTTGAGTTTGTGATCTCGAGGGATATGGGTCTGGCAAAGAGTGGTGTCAGGACCCTGAACTTTGGAAGAGCAAACTTTAAGCTGTAAAGCAGTTCAATGGACTGTTGGCCAATATCCCCTGGGATGCTCTCTTTAAAAAACAAGATGTTGAGGAGAGCTGGCTACTCTTCAAGACCTCTCCATCCCTCTGAATAAGAAAGCGGGCAGAGCAGGCAGGAAACCAGCATGGCTCGGCAAGGACCTGCTGGGCATGCTGAGGGCAAAGAAAGGTGCATACAAGCTCTGGAAATAAGGGTGTGTCACCTGGGAAGAATACAGGGATGCTGTGTGGACTTGCAGACATGGAATCAGGAAAGCCAAGGCACAGGCAGAACTGAACTTGGTGAGGGATGTGAAAAACAATAAGAAGACATTCTACAGGTACATTGGCCAGAAGACACAGGCCAAAGCAAGTGTACCTCCTTTGGTAGATGTATAAGGAAAACTGGCTTCAACGGGCTAAGAGAAGGATGAGGTACTGAATGAGTTCTTTGCCTCGGTCTTCACTGGAGACCAGGAATCCGGTATTTCTCACGTCCCTGAGCCTGCATCCCTAAACCTCAAAGTGGGGACTGGGACAGTAAATCCCCCCCACTGTAAGGACAGAGCAAGTCCGAGACTGCTTCATGAGACTGAATGTGTACAAGACTATGGGGCCGGATGGCGTGTATCCCAAGGTTCTGAAGGAGCTGGCTGAGGTGGTTGCCGAGCCGCTCTCCATCATGTTTGAAAGTCGTGGCTGTCAGGTGAGGTCCTGGATGACTGGAGGAAGGGTCACGTCACTGCCATTTACAAGAAAGGGAGCAAGGAGGACCCGGGGAACTACAGGCCGGTGAGTCTCTGGAATAGATCCTCCTGGACAACATGCTTGATCACATGAGGAATGAGTGTGTGATCCAAGACAGCCAGCTTGGCTTCACCAGGGGAAGGTCATGCTTAATCAATCTGGTGAGCTTCGGTGATGGAGTGACGACATTGGTGGACAAGGGAAAAGGTGACCAATGTCATTGATCTTGTCTCAAGCAAGGCCTTTGACATGGTCCCCCACACACATCCTTATCTCCAAATTGGAGGGATGTGGATTTGATGAGTGGACTGCTCAATGGATAAGAAATTGATTAAAAGGCCGCAGACAGAGGGTGGTCATCAATGGCCGGTAACTAGCGGTGTCCCCCAGGGGTCTGTCTTGGGACCGGTGCTCTTTAACATCTTTATCAATGACATCAATAATGGAATCCAGTGCACTCTCAGCAAGTTTGCTGACAGCATCAAGCTGAGTGGTGCGGTTGACATGGTGGAAGGAAGGAATGCCATTTAGAGGGACCTCAACAGGCTTGAAAGGTGGGCCCAGGCGAACCTAATGAGGTTCAACACAGCAAAGTGCACGGTTTTGCACTTGGGCAGGAGGAATCCCAGGCATCCATACAGACTGGAAGGACGATCCTTGAGAGCAGCCCCGCAGAGAAAGACCTGGGGGTCTTGATGGATGAGAAGCTTAACATGAGCCAGCAATGCGCTCTTGCAGCTTGGAAAGCAAATGGTATCCTGGGCTCCATCAGAAGAGGGAAGGCCAGCAGGGACAAGGAGGTGATTGTCCTCCTCTACTCTGCCCCTCGTGAGGCCCTATCTGGAGTACTGAGTCCAGATCTGGAGCCCTCAGTACAAGATAGAGAGCCGTTGGAGAGGATCCAGAGGAGAGCCACAAAGATGATCAGGGGACTGGAGCACCTCCCCTATGAAGACAGGCTGAGGGAGCTGGGCTTGTTCAGCCTGGAGAAAAGAAGGCTGCAGGGTGACCTGATTGCAGCCTTTCAGTACCTAAAGGGAGCCTACAAACAGGAGGGGAATCAACTCTTTGAAAGGGTAGGTAACTGCAGGACAAGGGGAAATGGTTTGAAGTTGAGGGAGGGAAGATTTAGGTTGAATGTCAGGGGGAAGTTCTTTACCAAGGGAGTGGTGAGGTACTGGAACAGGCTGCCCAGAGAGGATGTGGATGCCTCGTCTCTGGAGGTGTTTGAGGCCAGATTGGATGGGGTCCTGGGCAACCTGTCTAGTATTAAATGTGAAGGTTGGTGGCCCTGTATGGGGTAGGGGGGTTGGAGATTCATGATCCTTGAGGTCCCTTCCAACCCTGGCCATTCTGTGATTCTGTGATTCTGTGTTTGTATTTTCTATTTTATTTAAGAGTTGTTAGCCCCTCTTAAGCTGGAAGTCTTGAAAAAAAGTTTCCTCTTGCGGTACAAGAACAACTTCTTTCAAGATGAGAGAGAAATTCAAGAAGAAAATTGCTTCTAGCCTGATGTTGTCACTTCAGAATCCTGCCTGGCTTGATTTAAGTTCACATATACTAAAAGGAAAAAAACATCAAGAACAGAGGTTTGTGCTTTTTTTTTTTTTATTTTTACTATTATTATTCTTGTTATTTTATTATCTACTTGAAACAAATGTATTCTAGCTATTGAAGGTGAAGATGAAAACAAAATGTGCTTTAAGAAAATAGTGTAACAATTGTTGTGTGATAAATAAACTCTAAACCTGTGTCATCCAGGAACCAGAATAATCAGCTGTAACTTTAAATAAAGAGTTGATGAATAGTTGAAAATAACATATTGTTTTCTTTTTTTTTCATTTTTTAAACAATATTTTTTTTCTTCATTTGCTTAATTAATTAAATTAAGAACTATTTTTTTCTGATTCTCTTCGTGTACTGTATCTAAATTTTCTTCTTCAATCAATGCATTGCCAATTAGGAGATTTAAATAAGAATATTCCTATCTAGTGACAAAGCAAGCTGTAGAACACTAACTAGGGAAGGCTATAGGGCTTGACCCAGCATATACATTTTTTAAAATAAAAGTCTAACTATGTGCAGCTGAGTTGACAAATACTCAAAGTACATTGGAGCAGTAATTCCACAGGTAATTACTTTCTGCAGTGAAAAACAGTTGTCTTCTACCAAATATAGTATTACTATAGCATCTACTTGTATTGACACTGCCAATTATGTACCATTCTAATATATTTGTAATTCACTCTTATGTCCAGTAGGCTTCTGTTATACTTGCCCAAATCAATAATTAATCAAGCCTGTGCCATTTTCAATAAAGTCCTCATGCTTTTTCAATCACAAAGCAGTAAAGATATGTCAAAATTTATTCTACAATGTATTCTTTCAGATGATACAAAAAACATTTGGTTCCTTTGAATGGAAATGCTTCCCCTCTCTGCTGTTAACATCCTACAGCATATGTTTTCTTTGTCCAGAATTAAAAATTCCTCTAACGAGCAGAATATGATTTCACATTTATAACAGACTACGGAACCTGTAACTTCACAACTTACAAGTGGCTGTGTAGTCGTTTCTGAGGCTGAGCAGCTAAAAGCCTGGAAATCTTCAAAGATATAAATGTAATTTTATAAACCGCAATGATAGTCTGTACTCAGCTTATGTGACAAGGTTTTGGTAGAAGGGGAGCAGCAGGAATGACCTCTGTGATAAGAGACCAGGAGATGCTCCCATGTAAAACAGCTAGTTCCAGATAGCCCCAAAAGAAACCCACTGCTGGACAAAGTTGAGCCAATGAGTGATATTGGTTGCATCTCTGTGCTGACAAATTTAAGAAAGGCTAAAAATTTATGAAAGACTAAAAAAGAACACTAAAAAAAGAACGCCAAGCTGGCTAGTAATATATTCTTGGTAAAATTATCAGTAATATCTTAAGCCATTTATGAAACTATTGCTTGTCTGTAGCTCACTGAACTTCTTGAGATAAATTAGCAAGAGCTACTGATGGGCAAGAGTTGTTAGGAGTGGGGAAAAAAATAAAAGAAAAAATAATAATAAAAAAAAGAGTCGAGAGAACTCTGCAGATTCCACATTAGGGAAGAAATGAGGAGGAAATGCTTTAGGTGTCAGAGCAGAGATTCCCCTGGAGAAGCTCACCGTGTAGCAGGTTGTCCAAGTGCAGCCCATGGAGAATACCAAGCTTCTGCAGGTAGTGAAAGGTGAGAAGGGACCCATAAGTGAAAGTAAAAAGGCAAGAAGGCTTCACAGTGACTGAGAATAAGGAGGGTGAAGGGGAATAGTTAGAGATAGTTTATAGAAGCAAGAATGTAGAGCCTGTTAGAAAATAAGGGATGGCAGACACTGGGTCTGGGATAGCAAGGAGGATGAAGGCCATAAGGATAAAGGTTTGAGAACAGCCCGAGGACATTTGGCAAGGAGGTGATTAGATTTCCACAGGGCAAGAAGAAACCAGTCTGGGGGGATGCCTCCCCAATGAACTCTTGGGGGTGTAATGAATATGTATCCGAATTCTGGGAAAACTATTGATTATGTATTAGTTTGGCCTGTATCTGTAGTGTGATTTTTCCTAACGGTGTGCAAGTTAGGAGGAACGATACCCCTTGCACCCAGTGTCTGCGCAGCATTGATTAAAACATACCTGATTTTATAACTACTTTGTGGTTATAGAGTTGTTCCGCACGTCAGTAGATGCACCCCGAAGGAAGATATTGTTGATATAGAGCCCTTGGAGGAGCAAGATCCTAGCAAGTATTTCAGCTCACAAGGAGAGCAAGTTTATGAGTAAGAACTATGGCCCAATAGAGACACACACTGGAGCACTTTATTCTGTAAGGAGTGCATCCTATGGTATGGTTTCATACTGGTGCAGATCTTGAACTGCAACCTGAGGGAAGAACACTCCATGAAGAGCTGCATTTCATGGGAAGTATCGATGCCAGAGCAGGGGAAGAGCATGAGGAGAAAGACAGATACATGTTAAGATTTTTCTCTCTGGATAAATATATAATGAAAAAAGCTTACACTGCTGTATACTGATGTACTAAGTTAACTTATGAATTACTCCATAGATTCCTACAGTTTTGTTAAGGCCAGATGACTGAGTTATAGTAGAGTAAGTGAAAGTTTGCATTGAAATGGTCAGGTCAGATACTAAGAAATAAGGAGGATGTATTTGGACAATGAAAGCAGATTATTCTAGCTGTAATTACCATTTGAGAGTCTCTCTCTTTTCATATTAGATATATCTATTTCCATTCATATGACACTATAAATAATTTCTTCTCATCTCTTGAAGAGTTCAAAGCTGTGTAACATGCATGTGTTTATTTTAGTCTTTGAACTTGAAAGCTGTTTTACAATGTCATTAACTTTTCCTGTCACAAATGTCAAGTTGCATTAAAAATGAAACAACCCATTTCCTTTAAAGTGAGTGTCTCGCTCCAATTTATAGGAGGGAGATGAGGTTCTTTTAATATCTGTATACATTGCGTGAGATTAAGAAACAACGGTTCATATGTTAGTCCAACCAGTTTATTACAAATCCTAATCAGGGAGACAGGTCAGAGAAGGAGGGCGATAGAAAAGATAGGAAAGAAGCAAGAATTGCGTAAAGTGGGGATAGTCACCACCAGGATCCAGCAGCAGTCCCGTTGCACGACGTTTCGAAGGTCCAAGGCAGAACTAGCGGAGGGGGGTAGAGAGAGAGCAGCAGCAGCATGGCCGGCTTTGGGCAGCAAGCAGGTGAGTTAGGGGATGAAGGGTAAACATGGGCCAGCTGTAAAGGAAGACAAGACAAAAGAATGTAGCAAGCAGGATGTGCAATAAATAAGGGAACTATTGTATAGGAATGTGAGTAAAGAGAAGACAAGATAAGGGTTAACTATTGTATATGAATGCAGGTAATCAGGATGTGAGGCCAGATAAGAAAAGAACATCTTGAAACTCTATTGTAAACTTGAAGAGAACATCACACAAGGAACAGGTCGGGATCAGATTACTTCGGTTGAAGACAATGAGCCTTCATCCCATGACCACCAGAAGAAGACCCCCACTGCCCATGGTGCACGTGCAAGAGGGAGGGACCATATGCTGATGGGTTCTTGGAAATGTAATGAATATGTATATGAATTCTGGGAAAAACACTGATTATGTATTAGTTCGGCCTATATCTGTACCAAGCTTTTGTCCTGCGTTGTACAAGTTCAGAGGAGCTATCCCCCTTGCACCCAGCTTGGTGCCAAATGCTGAATAAAAACATACCTGCTTTATAACCTAACTCTGGGTTATAGAGTTTGATTTTGTAAATCATAGGTGACAGGAGGAAGCAGCAGGACTCAGGTAGCAGGCCCAGGAGAGTCCATCAGCAAGCAGGAATTCTGTAGTGAGGAATCTGATGGCAGACACCTTTGTTCTTCTTCAGCATCGTGTTAGAGCACAGAGCAAGTCCAGGAGGGAGAGAGGCAGGTCATGAGGCTTCTCATGGCAGAAACCTCTTCTTCTTCATGAGGAATTTGTTGCCAGAAAAAAAATAAGCCTCATGATGTTAAACAGCACCTGTCCCAGCATCAATCCCTGAGAACTGCCACTTGTCACTCACTTGGCAATGAACCATTGACTGCAACTCTCTTAAGAGCAATCATCCAGCCAATGAATTATCTATCTATACATCTATTATGAAGAGCATGGATGCAATGAGTAACATACGAGGAAAGGGAAAAAACATATTATTACACAGCTATTTATCTGCTCTGCATTTTCATTTCAAAAATGAACAAAAAAAGGAGATGAGATATTTTGTTCAGAGCTGTTGCAAAGATACATGTATTATGCATTATTTTGTGACCTGAAAATTATCCTGTCAAAGGTAATAGATAATGTACTGAGCATCCATAGTGGCTGGAGTGGACCTGTGTTGTAAAAAAATCATACTAAAAAATCATTCTTTCATATCTGACACATATTCCTTCTTGAAGATTACTGACATGCATGATCCTAGAATGACAGATAAGTACCCTGACTATAGCTATTTATATTGACATGGCAAGAAGTGGCCAACCAAATCTAAATTGTGGTCAAACCACAGAGGCCTAAAAGATTATACAGTACAAAAAAGACAGGGATCTCTTGGAAAGAGTCCAGCGGAGGGCCACAAAGATGGTGAAGGGCCTGGAGCATCTCCCCTATGAAGAAAGGCTAAGTGAACTGGGTCTGTTTAGCCTTGAGAAAAGACGACTGAGAGGGGACCTGATCCAGGTTTATAAATATCTGAGGTGTGGCGGCCATAGTGGTGAGGCCAGTCTCTTTTCAGTGGTACGTGGAGACAGGACGAGGGGAAATGGACATAAGCTGCAGCATAGGAAGTTTCGCACGAATGTGCGTAAGAACTTCTTCACGGTGAGGGTGACGGAGCACTGGAACAGGCTGCCCAGGGAGGTTGTGGAGTCTCCTTCTCTGGAGATATTCAAGTCTCGCCTGGACGCCTACCTGTGCGACCTGGTATAGGGAACCTGCTTTGGCAGGGGGGTTGGTCTCGATGATCTCTAGAGGTCCCTTCCAACCCCTACAATTCTGTGATTCTGTGATTCTGTGATTCTGTGATTATCCTATGAAAAGCCAGTTAAATATTAAAATATTAATTCCTCTTGGATTTAGTGATGGCAAAGAAGCATAGATTGCTCTACTGCAATTGCTCATGTAAATGTTTCCTTTGCTGAAATAAGAAAAAAAAGGGGACAGATAGAAAACCGTTACACTAACCAGTTAGTGTATATCATGGACTATCAGATCCTGGGGAAATATTACCGGCAAAACATGACATATCTGTGGAGGTGAAAGAAATGGTCAAAAGCTGGTGAAACAAATTAGTGCTTTGTTCTACTTACCCATAAGAAAGGGCACTGCACTGCCATCTTGGGCAAGTTGCAGAGATTCAACATGACAAGATCCTCATACAATATAAAGAGACAACCTAATATAGGCATAAAGAGTATGTTTCTATATTAAAGTTGCTAGGATCTCAGACAGATAGATCCTGACATGTCTTACATACTTGTAATTTTCCTTCATAATATGTTTTCTATGTGATTCTCTGTCCCAATATGAGGAAGTGTGCATTTTGTAAGCTGTCTAGTCACTGCTAAAGTATCATATTTCCTTGCAGAAGAGTTTGCAATTCTGTATACAATACACTAATCTCAGACACGTTGAGAAAATCACTGGGAATTCTCTGAGGACTTCAGCCTCCAGAGCAATTTGTTTTCAAGGAGAAGAACTGTGTTTCTCCACTTTTAACAAAATGAATGAAGAATCAGGCCTTGGATCATATATGGTATATCCTTGAAAATAAAACAAAAGGCCAGACACACAATAAGTCTCAGATTTGTTGTGGAGAGAGGGTGGGAGCCATAAATAATCAGTTACAATCACAAGTATCACTTGAGTCAGTCAAGTCTCCCATGAAGAAAGGAGAGTCAAACTAAGAATCTTACTTTCTTTTTTTTCTTTTTTTCTTTTCCCCAACTAAGTTTTAATTCAAACTATGAACATAGTAAGAAAAAGCAGTAGCATTCAAAATCTGAATATAAGAATGTAAATAATGATTTAAATAATTGAATTAATAATTAAAAATTAACTTACATTAGTTTATACTCTTCTGTTATGTCTTCAGAAAAAATCATGTAACAACTAGCTACCTCTGAGAAATAATATCAGATTTAATGTCAAAAAAAGAATATGACTTGGACAAACAGCCATGCTCATGTGTTGTCAGCTGTGGTCAATCACTGCAACTGATCTGGATTTGTATCTTGATTCAAATTCATTAGTTCTCAGAGTTCTAATTTCTTCCATTGTTTTGTCTGAAATCAAGAGCAAAAATGAAAGCAAAAGAAAGCCTTCTTAACGATACAACAATCTAGGTATCCCATTGCAGATCATTATAGAGCAGAATCTGTTAATCAGATGATCAACACGATCATTAGATGATGAACTGAAAATATTATTGATCACTTCTTTAAGAACAACTAAAGAGAAAATTTGTCCTATTTTCCTACTTGATTCACAACAAACTTTACATTGCATTTTTAATGATTCTTTTTCCTTTCCTTCCTTTTTCTTCTTCTTAGTGCTATTAGTTTAAATACAATAGTATTGTTGTTTTTTATATAATTTTAATTAAAAATAATAATAAAACTTTGTAACCACAGTCACTTTCATAATTAGGGCTGTGAAGAATCTTAAGCTTTTTTTCCTAATTTGAAGTCATGGTTATTTTTCCTTGATTCTATTTCTCTGTTGAATTTTTTGCCATTAGTAAAGCATCAGCTGTTTTGTTATTCGTGCTATAATTATGTAACAACTGTTCAAATGATGATTATAGTACTATACTGAAGAACTGTGATGTAGAATTGAAGATTCAGCGTAATCACTGGAGAAATGACTGAAAAAAAAGTAAAATATTGTGGATATTTTGTTTGTTTTGTTTTTAAAACTATCACTTTTAGCCTCATATTTTTTCAATAGGTCCTGACAAACTTGAATATGGTGTGATTGCTGATCCTATGTGAGCATTTGTGGTACCCACTTGGCACAAAATTTGCAATTTTCTAGCACTGTCACCGTCATTTCCAATGTAGTGAGGTTGATACTCAGCTCTGTACACAGTTTGCTGGTCTTAATCTGTTGATTTGTGTAGAGAGCTAAACAAGACACTCATTTTGTGGTGCATCTTAGTTGTGCATGCCCCTCCAGAACATGGCTTGTTTCTCACATTATTATTGCCACTTCTGAAATGCACCGCCCACCACCTCACTATGCTCATATACATTGCTTTGTCTCCATAAAATTTCAACAATCATCAATGAATGTCATTGGGTGCAGGTTTTTTTTCTGCATGGAAGAATTCAGTTATGCACCTTTGTTTCATACACACTTCCACATTAGATACCATTTTGACAGTCTGCAGCTCTTCTGCCATCTGTCACATGGTGACAAAATCTAATAGTGTATTAGCAGGAATGTTCCGTCTGTATTGCTATACCACTAAAATCCACCTCTAACATGGTTAGTCAACATAATAAAATAGGTGACTTTACTTTTAGAACAGCTGTCATGTACATATCAAGAGTGCAAAAGACATCTCTTAATTTTTGTTGGATAGCTCAAGCACCTAAAATTCTCATTATTTTATCTTCTAAAAATATTGATTTTTCTATAGTTTCCCTTTGTGATACGGACATTCTGTTGATCCTTAACATGCAGTAATAGGATAGTCATACTACAGGAAAAATATACAAGTATCTTATAAAGCTTTAATTCATAAAGTATTATTCAGCATATTAATATATGGAAGATTTTCTTTCTTTTTTTTTTTTTTTTTTTGTATAAGCGTGTATTACTGTAGTAAGTATAATACTTAAAAAACATGAAGAATAAATGTGAAAAACCAAAAAAAAAAAAACATTTCTAAAGGAAGCTAGCCTACTTACTGAAAGCAGCATATACTAAGGAAGTATCTTTTAATATTTTGCTAAAATAATAATAATAAAAAAATAGTATGAGTTTCAAAAAGCACAGCCATTTTAAAAAAAATAATTGATTTATTATAATGTATAGAGACAATATTTTTTAGGAGTATGCCAATGTGTCACAAAAACAAGCAAAGTTGTCTTTAATTGAGAAGAAACATTGGATCTGAGGCCTGTCCTCTCAGGTAAGAAGTGGATAGGTGAAATAGGAAATTCTTGGGGGAAAAAAAAAAAAAAAGGCTTTTTGGCATTCTGTATTACGTGATTCAAGCTTTTTTGGATGAACATACTGTGTAAGCCACTAATTCCCTATTTTATTTATTTGAGAAGTTTAAGGATTGTAATTTGAGAACTAATTCTATGCTGAATTCAGATATGAAGAAGTTAGTTGCACCTTGCAAGAACAATGAGATTTCTGTTTAATGCACGAGCTAGCATAGCCTCATATTCACAGAATCATAGAATCATTTGAGTTGGAAGGGACCTTTAAATGTCATCTGGTCCAAATCCCCTGAATGAATCAAATTACTCAGAGTCTCAATCAGCCTGACCTTGAATGTCCCCAGGAATGAGTGTTGCCGGTTGAAGGCCTTTTGTCTGTGACAAGGGGGCTAATCCTGCCCCTTTCCCCATGGGAAATCAGAGATAAGTGAGGAGTTAACTGACTGAGATAAGGAGAAAGATATTTTACTAAAAATGTTAAAGGAATGTGATATAATACAATAAAAAAGGAATCATGAGTAATAAGAGACACAAATAGAAAAGAGAAAGTATCTCTCAACCTTGTGACAAGCTCAGGTAGAGCAGAAAGAGATAAGAGAGAAGACCATATCACTTTCATCCCAGAAGCTAAGGGAGAAGAAATGGAGCACTCTGGGAACTGTAGTTCCCTAGCAGCCATCTCAATTCCATCTGTTCACGGATGAAATTTTGCACGGTGTCATGATACGGAATACCTATGGAAAACCATGACAATGGGGCATTTGCCACTTCTCTGGGCAGCCTGTTCGAGTGCTCACCACTTTCATTTTTGAAAAGTTTCTTTCTTATGTCCTATCTAAATCTCCCCTCTTTTAGTATGAAACCATTTCTCCTCATCCTATCACAACAGAGCCTGCTAAAGAGTATTCCCTTCATTCTTACAGTCCCTCATTAGATACTGATAGGCCACTATCATGTCTTCCTGGAGCCTTCTCTTCTTCAGACTGAACAGCACCATGTATTTCAGCCTGTCCACGTAGGGGAGGTATTTCAACCCTTGGACCATTTTTGTGATCCTTTTCTGGATGCTCTCTAACAGCTCCACATCTCTCCTGTACTGAGAACTCCACATCTGGATGCAGTATCCCATACGAGGTCTCACCAGCACAGAGTAGGGGGAGCATGATCACCTCTCTTGACCTGCTGACCAAGCTTATATTGATGCAGCCCAAGATGCAGATGGCTTTCTGGTCTGTGAGGGCACATTGCTGGCTCATGTCCAGCTTGCCATCCACCAGCACTCTCAAGTCCTTCTCAGCAGGGCAGTGCTCTATCTTTACACCTCTTAGGCTGTACTGATAATGAGGGTTGCTATGATCCAGATGCAAGACCTTGTACTTGGATTCATTGTACTTTATAAGGTTCACCTGCTTAAGCTTGTCTAGGTCTCTCTGAATTACATTCCATCCCTTGACCGTGTTGACTGCACCATACAGCCTGGTGTCATCCACAAGCTTGCTGAGTGTACATTTGATCCCACTGTTTATACCGTTGATCAGGATATTAAGTATTGAACCCTGAGAGACACTATTTGTCACTGATCTCCAACCCATTATTGAGCTATTGACCACCACTCTGGATACAATGTCACCAATTTTCCTCAGGGCTCTGGGATGCCTTTCACTGGGACCTATAGACTTACAGAAACTATGAATTCTACTTACCAGAAGTTCTCAAAAGGAAGATATACAAGTACACATATGCAATGCTTTGCTGAAGGACAAGGTACAATATGGTATGCTAAATCCTGAAATCATATCAGAAGAAATATGAAGTTTGAACTCATATGAACTCATTCACATGTGGGCAAAAACTGGAACATCTGAGGTAAATTTAGTCAAAGATGAAGCAGGTATATCAAACTTACTAAATACTGACAGTAGTTCTTGAACTGTTAATAGTAACTAGTTACTGTTCATTGTATGTGATTGATCATCAAAGACACAACAGTTTGTGAACCCTGCTTTGGATGAATGAAACAAATTCAAACAAATGAACAAAAACATAATGAATAGTAAACTACAGACTGATATAAAATTCACCTTGCAGTCAAATCCACCATCAATCTGACATAAAGAACTTAATTAAAGTCAGATACAAAACCTATGACAAAATTACACCAGGGTTCAGTCTTCAGTTGTGAGCCATTTTAGTCTTTATAATATTGCATGCCATGAACGAGCACCAATGGCATGAAAACTATGTGTTTCATTTGATTCCAAGTTCTGAAATACAATTATTTCTCTAGAGTTTCTAGTTCCAGTTTGGAGAACAGGTAAAATGCAACATAATAGACTATGTATTGACACTGAAATTCTCTGCATATTTTAATTGTAAAGATTTGATTCTTGTTATTCAGTGGAGCTTTAAAAATTACTTATGTTTAAAAAAAGGAATGTAGCTATATTTTGTTATTTTAATTAATTGTTTTCTAAAGGGAATAAAATTCTCACATTTCAAATGGTTTTAGAAAGAGCTTTTATTTACCTACAGTGTTGTTTGATGCTAGTAGAAAAATCTCTAATAAAGTATATGTAGTATTTATATATTTTTTCTTTCTCTTTTATATCAAACACAAAACTTCTATATTTTTGTTTTCTTTTAATGGCTGCTTTGCATACAAGCACCTCCTTCAAAATTTAAGATAACTGAAAAAGTAAAGATTAATGAGTAAGTTATTATTCATGCTCAAATTATGCAAAACCTGAAACTTCATGTTTATAAATTTAAGATGAGATCTCTATTAACTTTTCTGTCTTTGTATTTCATTCTTCAACTGTAGACATACAGGTTAAGAAACGTTAGGGTCATTACTGCCAAGTATTCTAAATTAAATGACTCAACAAAAATAAGATGGCATTCAGTTATATACTTCTGCATCCATCAAGAATTATCACAGGTAAATTATTACAATAGTTGATATAGTTTATGAAGGAATGTGACAGAAAATTAAGACAGGAAAGCACTTCACAACAATTCCATTCAACAGATTATTTTCCCAGGATGGCACTTGGCCTTAATGTAGGGAAATGAGAATGTTCAAGGAGGTTCAATAGGCTTCTTGGAGCTAGATGTCTTTGGATTCTTCTCAGCTGACAATGCAGAGTAACAACAAATAAGTATGCATTAAATTTAAGAAAATAAAAATAAATCTCACACTCAAAAATAAAGTATTGTATTCCTTGATGATATAACTTTTTTTTTTTTTTAATTTTCTGTGATTTGTCTTTATTTGTATTACTCCTCTTTTTTTCCTTTCAGTTGTGCAAAACGCAGCCTTCTTATGTCAGATGGTGGGAGAGGGCAAAACATTGGGGAACATAAAGCTAACCATATGACAATTAAGAGAAAGGACTCTGAACTTTCTCTATTCTTTAAGGAAGTAACAAGATCAGCTACCCAACTGAAGTGCCTCTACACCAATGCATGCAGCTTGGTAAATAAACAGGAGAAGCTGAAAGCTACTGTACTGCTTGAAAATCACTATATAGTTGTCGTCACTAAAACCTGATGCAATGATCCCCATGACTGTGGGAGTGTGGCTGTTGATAGCTACAAGTTGTTCAGAAGGCGCAGGCAAGGAAGGAAGGAAGGATGTGTTGCTATCTACACCAGGAAAGGAATAAAATATGAAGAGCTTTCTCTAAAGAACAGTCATGAGTAAGTTGGAGGCCTATAAGTGACAGAGACTGAGGTAACAAAAGGAGCCTTGTGATGGTGCCTACTGCAGGCCACCCGATCAAATGGTGCCTGTTGATGAGACCTTCTAACTCCAGCTACAAGAGGCACTGTGATTGCAGGTGCTCATCCTGCTGGCGGACTTCAATCACCCAGACATCTGCTGTAAAGATAGCATGGAGAGATGTAGGCAAACCTGGAGGCTTCTGGAATGCATTGAGGATAACTTCCTGAGTCAAGAAATAGCCGACCCCACCAGGAGGGATGCAATTGGACCTGCATTGCTCACTGATGCCAATGAACTCATAGGTGGCATCAGGATTGGAGGCTGCCTGAGCTATAGTGTACAGTCAATAGTTTACGGACTGGTTCTGCCCGGTTCCATGACTAGCAGGGCAGGGGGACCATGGACCCATGCCCTGGGAAAGGGAAAAAGGGGAAAAGGGTATAAAGATGGGCCTGAAAACAAAACAGAGGCAATGATCTGAGGAGAAACAAGCTAATTTACTAAGACATCAAAATGCAAGATAACGTACTATAATACAATATAATTACAATTGAAGCTAATAAATCAAATAAAATGAGAGAGAGTGTCCAAAAGCTGAAGGCCTTATTCTAATGCTGTGATGAGATGGCACCCGCAACAAGGACAAGCTAGGCAGTCAAAAGGGGAGAAAGTAATCTGCAAACGGCTTTTCATCTTTTCCTTCTGAACGGAAAATGGAAACACAAATAATGCAAAGTTCTTTGGGGTATGTAGTATGTAGTTCTTCTCTTCTGAGAGCAAGGTACCCGGAACTATCCATGATCCATGGAACTGTAGCATTAATTCTTTAACTCCCAGTGCACTACATGATGTTATGATATAGAATACCGATAACCAAAAGTCATAAAACCTTGACAAGTGGCCATGCTATATTTGAATTCATGCTCCAGAGGAATATTAGATAGACAAAGAATAAAACACGAAGATACAATAGAAATAGAAACAAGAAAGATAGTGAGACTCTTCATGAGGGACTGTAGAGACAGGAAAAGGGTAATGGTTTTAATATTTTCAGTATGATCTTTAAGATTCATTCCAACTCTAACTGTTCCATGCATATGATACACGGAATAGAAGTTGGTATGAAAGTTGCCACAATCATATGTGCTTCAGATGATATTTATTGATTAATGTGCATCAAAGTATATTAAGTAGGGCTTACTCAGTATGCAAGGAAGTTCATGTTAAGTAAATGATTTCCACACAAATTTCATACTCTTTCAGAGTATTTTATCAGTCTTTTTCTAGTAATGTAGAGTAATATGAAATAAAGGATTTAAGTCTTAACACATATTTGACACTGATTGTAACCAAGATAGCAAAGAATCCATGCAGCAACATAGGCTAAACACATTTCATTTCATTTGTATCTAGGCTAAAAATATTTTAAAACATGAATGATAAAATTAAGTACTTATGCTACATATGAATATTAAGACTGAAAAATATTTTGTTGTTGATATCTCATTGTTTGTTTCAACAGTCAGGGATTTTAGTGCCTTACTTCACATTTTCCCATTGACCTGTTAAGGAGTTATGAAAGCACTCCATCTTGTAGAACTAGCATTAAGCAGGTCTACTTGTCTCTAGATCATTTACCCATATTTAAAAATATATATTTATTTATATTAAATGACTTTAAGCAAAAAAAAGATTTGCTCTTGGTAAGAGCAGATGAAGCATGATGGAGGAAATGATCATGTTCATTAAATGTCTGTGTGGGCTCTAGAGTAGACTGCAACAATTCACCTAAAGAACACCAATCATTATATTCATCTCCTTGTATACTGTACTTGCTCTTCAAGTAGGAGATAATAATCACAATACTTTGTTAATTCATGCTTCTCTCTGCAATTTAAAATATGAAAACACAAGGTGTTTTTATTTTGTTTTTTGTTTGTTTTTTTTTTAGTAGGTTATTATATAATTCTTCAGAAAATAAATTAGTTTACGCTGTGGTTATATACTTTGTCATTGACACAAGTCACTGATTTTTGTTTTGTTATGCTTTCTTTGTTTCTTGCTTTGAATCTTTGTATTTTCAGGGTTTGTTTGTTTATTTGTTTTTCTCAGTCTGTAAGTTCTTACTCTGGATCAGTTCATGTGTCTTCAAATATTTTCCTGAAATTAACTGAAAGACAGTCTGTTATATTTTGCAAGTAATATTTTCATGTGTTCATGTTCAAATGCTGATAGCTGTTTTCTTCGTAGGTCATGCCTCAGGTTTTTCATATTATACTGTTATTATGAAGTATTATGTTATATGTTATTATGAATGTAACTAAGAAACAACTCATCTTTGACAACAGAGATATGAGTCAAGTCTTTCTTATACTCGCTTTAAAAATACCCTATGTTGTAAAGTCACCTTCAATATTGTACAAATAGATTTTTTCACTGCAAAAAATATTAAGATGGATGTGTTTATAATTGCAGTGGATTGATTACTCTTATCAGCATTTAGTTTTGAATTAATAATATCCCTACAAGATTGAATAAGACCATTTATATAATTATTTGTTTAAATTGTTTCCTTATATAGAAAGTTCTCAGAACTATTAATGATTCTGCTATGATTTTGTACGTTTTCCTCCTAAACAATCATACAAGGTAGATGGAATATGGCTCAACCAACTTAGATTTCAGTTCTTATGATTTCTTGGTGAGGCAGCTTGACAAACATTGACCTGACTCCAGATTCTTTACTAGTTTCATAGTTTTTCCATGAATATTCACTCTTTCCTCATTAGCTTAAACAAAATGATATCATATTTCTGCTACTTGAAATCTTCTATGTGTAAAAATAATTTGAGTTCTCATACCAAAATTTTATCTATTAAGATGTATTAGATGGCATCTTATCCCACTCAGAGGGTTCTGAGGAGGTGAATATGTCTCCTGATATGTGCCTCTCCTGGTCAGCAGGGTCACTACCGCAATGGAGTCATGCAAGACTCGGAGGAATAATACACAGCAATTTATTGGGAGCTTTCTTAACAACTAATATTCTACTCGGAGGTAAAATTGGTTAATTCGCTAATCATGATTAGTAAGAATTACACGTAAAGCAATATTAGGCAGTGGCTACTGCAAAGAGTGAAAAAGAAGATAAAGAAAAAAATAGAAAATGGGAAAAGACAGACAGACAAACATACAAACACACCAAAGCAATGTGATTCACTATTCCTTGATCTAGTGATGTCTTGGTCGTGCTGATCTTCAGTAGTGGTGAGTCATCCAAGGTTGTGGTAGTCTGTTGACAACTAACAATAGCAGTAATAACTTATTTTTCCAAGTTTTATTCTGTATTGATCTCTTCAGAATCTACTTTGGTGATATGTTCTGGATATGAATTAGCAGAGGAGAAAAAAAAGAAAGTCTCCTTTAGAGACCAGTTCTCTGCCATGCCTCCTGAGTTATGCTGAGAAAATCAAGCTTGCATTTATATCCACGGAATGACTTCATACTAGATAAGATCAGGCAAAAAAAAAAATAATATATATATATATATATATATATATATGCACACATACATATATATTAACAGATATATATACATAATTGCAGAGTGACTATTTCTTTTTCCTATTGTAATTTCCTGAAAACTGAAATCCTGTTTTTAAATTTATGTATCTTAAAGTTAGAAGGTAATAAAACACCTATCTTTCCTTCTGCTAAAATTAATTCAGTTAATACAACATTGACATATGTTGACAATATATTGCTATGACAGTATGGTATAATACATAGGGGGTCACAAAGATGATCAGAGTGTTGACAGACCCAACTAGTGAAGAAGGGCTGAAGAAAATGGTCTTGTTCAAACAGGAGACTAGAAAGCTCCAGGGAGACTTCATTGAGGCCTTTCAGTATTTAAATGAGGGCGTATAGATAAGATGGAGACCAACTTTCTTTTACAGACTGCTAGTGACAGGATAAGAAGGAGGAGTTTAAAATGAAAAGAGGGGAGATTTAGGCTACATGTTAGGAAGTTCTTTGCTCATAGGGTGGTGAGGCAGTGGAACATGTTGTATAGAGAAGTTATGGATGCTCCATCACTGGAGACATCCAAGAACAGGTTGGATGGGGCTCTGGGAAACCTGACAGTGGGTGACAACACTGCCCCTGAAGGGGAAGTTTTCAGACTATGTAATCTTTAAGCTCCATTCCAACTCAAGCTATTCTATGAGGTGGGTTCAGCAATAGGGATCTATATATTAGTTTTAGGATGAATGTATTAGTTAAGAAAAAAGGAACTGATGTGTACTAGTTCTAAAAGTTTCCAGTTTAATGTTGCTTGGTATGAGAACAGTCCTGTTTTTCTGAAAGATCCTTGCTTCACTGGAGCACTGAAGTCACAATAGACTAAATTTGTCTTTGCATCCACCAGGTACAAGGATTCTTTCTTGGGTTTCACATTATTTATTTTGAGTTATAGTGCACCAAGATAGGAAGTTGCTTATTATGGCCTAGCAAGGAATGGAAATTTGCCAGATTGGGGAAAAACATCTAAAATGTTGGCCAGCAGGCACTGGAAGGAACCTGAAGACTACTGTCATGAGGATGAAGTAAGGGAGCAAAGATCCCCAAAGCTATCATTGTGCATGCCCAGAGAGACATTAGCATGTATCAATGACTTCTTGGAAAAGAATGAATATGTATGCCAATGTATCCATACATATGTCTTCACTGTTTAAATGCAGAACTTAAACTCCAAGAGTATGTGCTTGATTTGTAAAGTACATATTGTGAATTAAAAGGAATGCCACTTTCTAACACTATACTGGAGTTAGAGAATTCCATGGAGTTTCCATAGTTTCCAGAGAAACCACTACTTTTGGAGTGACCTACGTACAACAGAATATTCACACTTACTGTACTGCCTTTGGATTAGTTCAAACAGGCACTTTCTGCTTCCAAAGGGAGATTATTTACATCTATCCATACAAAGTAAGCCTAATGCTGTGTTGCACCACTAGGTCTATAACGTGAATTTAGACTAGGTAGTAGCATGTATCTCCTTTTCAATAAATTCCTCATAGGAAATTTCCTTGCTCCTTTTAATGCATTTCACAGTACGGTATATATTGTACCCTCACATCATTGTTTCGTTAGTATTGTTCTTTCTTTGCCTACCTTTTAGGACAAGTAGAATAAATCGCTGTTTAGGAAAACTTTTATCTACATTAATTTTATATGAATGCTAGAAAAGTATTTAAAACTAGACTTAGATCATAAATGGGCAAAGAGTAATGAATTCCAGCATTAGTAACAGCTAACTACCATTAATTCATTTCACCTCAATGTACTCAATGTGATTTAGAAAACATCATGATATAGATAGTAGAGGCATTATATTTTGCCCATGATTCTACAAAGAGCCATTTGAGACTCTAGCATCTTTATCTCACAAGGCTCTTGAAACCTTTTCTTTATTCCTGTACTCCAAAAGTTATTTTGTTTGTCTGAAGGACAGTCACAGTGGATGATCCTATTACAGCAATTTTCCAAGAAAAGAACCCATGACCAAGGATTGTCCTCCAAAGCCAAACATAATTGAGGATATGAAGACTTCTCCCCCTCCCTTCCCCCCCCCTCCAGCTTTTCTATATAAAAAAGAATTACAAAGCTAGTAATAATCCCTTTTGTGTCAATGCTGTTTCTGTTCTATTAAACCTTAGTCAAGCCTCAGAAATCTAGGCTTTTTGAAGAAGTACTTAAAATCACTTCTAATGATGCTGCTTTCTTTAAAGCTTATCACTGCAGTAGGTACTTTTAGACACAACAGATTTCTGACATTTATTTATTCTTTCCTTTGCCTAGTCTTTCATTAATATTCTACCTTCATAAAAGTAATTTTCCTCTCATCGCTCTGCTTTTTCACCATTTTAAAAGTGATTTTACATGTCTTAAAAAAAAAATAAAAAAATTAACTTTCTCCCCAGTATATATGAAATACAGAAGCACTTACAGAATAAAATCTATTTTTGAAGGCTAAGATAAATTCTGGAGGAGTCATGGAGAGAACAGTAAGCTTTGCTTTGTAAATTTTGTAGAACTCAGTTCCTTTAGCACCTGTCATAATCCTTCAAGACATTTTAAGAGTTAAAAAAAACAAAAATGAAACATCTATGTGGCAGTTCATTTGCTCCTACCATTCCAAACAATCATGTTGAGTAATTTCTATTTCACAGCTAGATTTGAAGGGAAAGCAACAACAACAACAACAAAGGCAGTTGCAGCTAAGCTCAGGTTTTTCTTAATTATCATTTTGTTTAAATGATAGACTCAAGTGACATTGTGAGAGCTCCGTTCTTTTCATGGAAGATTCAACAGGCAAAGTTCCTGACTTCCTAGAACCATGAGATAAATACAAAGTATGTAAAATCTCTCTAAAATTTTATTTATTTATTTATTATTTATTTATTTTTCCCCTTTAAATATTTTATGTTTAATCTTTGGTATAAGGATTCCAAACCTGTCAGGCTCACAAATCACTTGTGTCTTTTCACTGTCATCAGTTTTAAAAGGATTACAATTTATTCTATCTACACCCCTTCACACAAACTTAGAGATCAAGGACACTGCAAACTCCAATCTTTTACTTCAGCTAGGTATTCCTCTTTTTTTGTGGCTACAAAGTCTTTTTGTTCATTCCCATTTAAGACAAAATTACAAGTTTCCAAGCACAAGCATATTAGAAAGAAACTAATTTGTCTAAACATATACACTGTTCTGAGATATAAGATATTCCATATATGAGAATCAGGTTCACAGATATGACTCATAAAATTTTGGATCAACAAGAAGAATGCCCACAATGCCTACAATGATGCTGATGTTTAGACAATTGAATCTTGTGCATTTTTCAATAAATTGGAAGTGGTTGATATGAATTTTTCGGAGTATAACTTAAGTTAAAAGATGCATAGCACATAGCTTTGCCATTTTTTCTTCTTCTCTTTTCCTTTTCCTTTTCCTTTTCCTTTTCTTTTTCCTTTTCCTTTTCCTTTTCCTTTTCCTTTTCCTTTTCCTTTTCCTTTTCCCTTGCTTTTACTCTTTTGTTTTGTTTTGTTTTGTTTTGTTTTCCTCTTTTTTTTTTTTTAATAAGTTACCATTATTTTTGGAATAATCACAAATCACAGAGCCATAGAATAATGGCTTTTTTCTTTCTTTCTTTTTTATGATTACAAGGAGTTTTCTGAATATTAATGTATTCTTGTTGACTTTTGTCCAGTCACTGGATATCTCTAAGAGCCTGACTCTGTCCTCTTAGTACCTTCCATCCAATATTTATGCGTGCTGATAAAAATAACCTGGAGCCTTCTCTTCTCCAGGCTTAATAACTCCAGGTTTCTCACTTTTACTTTATATGAAAGATGCTCATGTCCCTTAAACATCTTTGTGATCCCTTTATTTGACTCACTGTACAGTGGCTCCTTGTCTCTTTTTATTCTGCGGAGCCCAGAATGGAATGCAGAACTTAAGATGTGCCTTATCAATACTGAGGAGAATTACATGGAATCACAGAATTGCAGAGGTTGGAAGAGACCTCAGGAGATCATTGAGTCCAACTCTTGTGCTAAAGCAGGTTCTCTACAATTTGTTGCACAGATAGGCATCCAGATAGGTCTTGAATATCTCCATAGAAGGAGACTACACAACTTCTCTGGGCAAACTGTTCCAGTGCTCCATCACCCTCACCATGAAGAAGTTCTTCACTATGTTTGTACAGAACTTCCTATGTTCAAGTTCAATGTCCTTGTCCTCTTACTATGCACCACCAAGAAAAACTTGGCCTCATCCATTTGCCTCCCATCTTCCTTCAGACATTTGAAAATGTTAATCAGATCCTCCCTCGGTCTTCTTTTTCTGTTGGATTGTGCAAAGGCTGTGTAAGTACTGATAATTCACACAAGGACTCCTCATATTTTTTGGAGAGATTTTGACAAATCAGTCTACAAAGGTGGACAAAAACCAAATCATTTGGTTTTGAACACCACTTCCCTTACATAAATAAGGTCCAACAGTATTATTCTAGAACTGTGCATTGTGATAATACATTAAGGACAGACTTAGGAGTGAAAGATAAAAAAGTTATGGAAACGTTTGTAATTATTGTAATTATCTTTGTAATTATAGACCTTTTTCTTTTGTGAAAGTAAAATAAAATATATAAATTAAATTAGCTTAATGAGTTATTCTGGTTTGTTTATTAAGTGAAAGGAGGAAAGGAGAAGAAAAGAAAAAAAAAGAGAATAGCCATCATCAATACCTTCAGGTAAGACATAACTGAAATAATAACAAATTTCAGTACAAACAGTATCTCTCTGAAACCTAACTAACTTTATTACAAAAATCAAAGAAATCAAAGAAAGCCCAGACTCAGATATCCATTACATTCATTTTCTTTGCATTCTTTTCTGCAACAAAATAATTAACAACTCTTCATAGAATCTAGGAACTGAATGCTTTGTCTCTCTGAAATATATGTCTCCCTGAATACCAACATAAGCCCATTTATTTATTTATTTATTTACTTACTTACTTACTTACTTACTTACTTACTTATTTTTCCAAGGTGAGGGGGGAGAGGGGAGAGCCAAAACAATGGTTGTTTGACTAAAGCATGAAAAATCTAGTTTAGAGAAAGCTTCAGCTTCACAGAAGAACAAGATTTCAGGAAGACATAAATATTTAAGAAATACCCAAACCTATGCTACCCTAAGACATATGCTTGTCTGGAATTGGAAGATCTGTTTTACATGTAAATGATAGAAGAAGACTGATGAAATCAAGTGTGTACACCAAATGGTATAACAATGTGATTAGATTAGTTTGCATAGGATTTTATTGCAAACAGTATGTAAGCTGCTGCAAATTTTAATGGTCGTTTCTCAGTTCCTCAATAAATCATGATAATTATTAAATTTCTATGAAGCTTTGTAAATCCACCCTCTATTCCTGTTTCCCTGTCTGTCACAGAACATCCCAAGACCTTTTCTCTTTTTACTCTCAATTTTTTGCAATTCTTGTGTCAAATTGAGATTTACTGATAAACCAGTATGTTGCAGACAATAAAATCAATTGTGTGTGCTTTGGAAAGGTTTCATCTGAATGCTTTTCCTTCTTAAGTACTACAGTTATTGAAAGACGATCTTCATGTATTTATGCTCTCATGGATTTTTAATATAGAATTGCTGAAGGATAAATGTATACAACACTGAAATAATGATACTGTAAGTAAAATATGTATGCTGAAGAAATAGTTCTTGGAAATAACCTTAAAGAACTTAGACATTTATGCATTTTTTTTTTATTGTAAAGATTTTCTACTTTTTTCATTAAGTTCAAGATAACATTACTAACTGAAACCATATGTCAATAAGTAGTGCATTAATCTCACTATTTTGTATCAGCATCATGAAAAATACATCTGTAAATAAGAAACAGAAGAATGTATTTTTTTTTTGTGCATCTTGGACACACATTATTAGTAAGTGTTTCAAATTACTGTTTGAGTATATAATTTGAGATAAATTGAAATGGGATGTGTCAATAAAGACAGCAGTTTAAATGGACAAAAGGTGAAAGAATACTATATATATTACCCTTGCTATTAAAATTTTGCCTAATATTTGCATGCATCTCTGTCTTATGTTCCATTATTAGAACTGACATTTACCTATGGTGCTTGGTCTGAAACTTATTTCCTTAATACCTTTACAAAACACATTTATTTCTTGACTGAATGTAGCACAGGAAGATCCCAGCAGACTCACTTGGCAATTGCTAATAAAGTAAACACTGAATGATACTTCAAGATATTGATGTATCTTAGGATCAGCTAGAATGAATGTAGTGGTAGCTGCATCTCTGTAAAACTTGTCTTTAAAAAAATCAGACCTCTAGTTTTCACATTTTTATGTTCTAGTCAGGGTGTTACCATGTTCCTAAACAAGCAGCTTGTAACTCCTCCATAATAAAAATAATCTAGGAAAAAATGTTCAGCCATACATACAGGACTTTCTTTCATTTTCCCTAAGATTATTTCTGGCTGACAGGAGAATGTCTCTCATTTTTTTCTCTAGACAAAAATACAAATACCAAACATGCATTATTCAGAAAGATATACTGTCAGGTTTCTTGTTCTATTGTACCTTAGCATCTGCCCTATTTTTTTTTTCCTCACATCTGTAATTTTTTTCTTCCTTGTGATTACTCATCCTCTTAATTCCTAAGTAAAAGATATGGTAAGGGTTTTACTCAGTTCTTTGTTGACAGATTTGCTTAGAGCAGAGGCTAATTAAGAACTAAAAACATTGTCCATGAGTTAAGGGAACTCACTAAAGAACTTAACAAATACAACTCTGCTGAACATCATCTTGTTCAAAGAACAATCTGAATAATTCTACAGTATCTTAAAAGCTTTTAATTTTGTTTATCTTTAAAGTGAAATGTCATAAAGGTTCACTTTTATGTCACTGTCTTTATTAATAAAGTTTTACAGTTTTTTACTTTGTTGTTGTTGTTGTTGTTGTTGTTCTCCTCCCCCGGTCTCTTTTGTATTACCAATTTATTTTAGGAAAAAATATATATTACTGCATGTACATTTATATGAACACACATAAGCAACTGTAAATGTTTACTTCTACTGCCTACGGTTTTGACAAAACTTTAAAATAGTGTCTTAACCTAAGACAATGACCTACATGAATTTCACAAGCTATTCACTAGATAGCATTTCTGATGGTAATTACTTAGTTTCTGATGTCCAGTGGTTGAATAATTTTGTTTTGAGAAGGTATAGCCTTTGAAAACTTCTGTTTTATTCAAGTGTGAGAAATGAGAAATATTAACAGATCAGTAAAGATTTTATTTTTATTTTATTTTATTTTTTTTTTGGTCAGGGAAACACACATAAAGTGTTTATCTCAGCTGCTAGTAGAAGATCTTAATGTAGATGTCCAAACGATTATCCACTCAATTCAAATACATTTTTGTACAAATTCTTAAATTTTTTGTTTGGTTGGTTGGCTTTTTTTTTTTTTTCCTGTTTTTTTGTTTGTTTGTTTTTATTTTATTTTATTTTATTTTTACTTAATGAGTTTCTAGGAAACAAAAAGAACTGTTATCTATTTGTTACCCTATTAGTTGGTACTAATGAAATATAAAGCCTCATATATTTTACTGTGATTCACTGCAATGTGTTTAAAGCTCACTGTACAACTGAATAGTTAAACCAGAGGAAAACAATAAATAACAAATGTTTTTTTGTATTTAAAGGGTGAAAATATTAGTTTCTGAGTTCTGCTTGCTAATCAACAGTTATAATGTTACAGTGAAGTAGTCTTATGATAACTAGTTACCCACTAACAGATAGGCAAAACACAGTACAATATTTATCAAAGCTTCATGCAGTGCTGCTCCGAGAAACAATTTATTCATTGTCACTGAGTTTTCTTATTGCAGTAACAATAATGTTCCTAATTGAACTTCATTATGTCATTATGAAATTTAGAATGATATCGTTGAGACTTTAAAGCAGGCCATCAGAGCTATACATGTTTTCCTAACTATATATATTTTCAGAACTGCACTTTATATATGAGCTGGTCACATCAAGCTTGAAAAGATACTTTCATGGTGTGACTTAGTTGACTGAATTTTAATACCTATTGTAGGATATTAAGATAAATTCCTAAAAAATATTGTTATAAGGAAAACTCAGGTTAATGGCTACAGACCAAGTTGACAAACATTGTGGATAACAGCAGTTATCTATTATAAACATCACTTTGTGGACATTTGAAAGCCCCTTCCTCCACAGCTGCTCGCTTCCGGAAGAGAGTGCTCAGGAGTGTTTAGTGGTGGAAGATCTGGCCTGTGACTAAATAGCTCCAGCTTGGTATGGGAAAACTGGGGAATGATACTGTGTTCTGTGAAAAACAGGATGCAGGTAGGCATTCCTGCTCCCTCTTATCTACTGGCAAGGCCTGGAAGATGGGAACAAAGGAGTTTCTGCTGAGATCCCAGAGCCAGAAGCTGCCACTCCAAGGAGAGCTGACTCAACCACTTTGGACTTATAAATAGGTTGGTACTACCATTGAAAAGGGGCCATCATCGCTGTGGTCACTGTTGTTGTCAACAGAACAACAGTGCTTAATGACCCACCACTACTGAAGATCAGTGACTGAACTATGAACCACGCTGGATCCATGGTGGTGACTATCTCCCTCTTGCTTCCTATAAAGACTCCTTGCTTCTTCTTTCCTATCTTTTCTATCACCCTCATTCCCTTCCCCATTACCCTAATTCATAATAGTGTCCATCCTCCCCTTCCACATCTCCCTGATTAAGATTTGTAATAAGCTGGTCAGACCAACATTTGAACCTGTATGGGAACTGTTGAATCATGACCGGAACCTGTGATTGATCACTTGAGGTGAGCAATGAGTCAGCCATGGGAGCACAGATGAAGGCATTTCACCTGTGCTGCTGGAATGGGTGAAGCCTGGCTCCACCTCTCCTAGACCCATTGAAGAGCTGACTACCAGTAGGAAAAGATCTTTTCTGGAAATTCCTTCTCTGGAGTTTTGCTGCAAGCCCAGGATGTGGGTAATCTTTCTATCTGTTCTCTTTTATTGTTATTATAATCTGCTTTGCTAAACTCTCTTGTTTATTTCATAATTATAATATCTTTATATTCACTGACTAACAGAACTGTTGTTTCTTAATCGCATGCCGGGTATACAGATATCAAAGAACCTCCTATAGACTGGAACAAGACATGGTCAGATGGCCTAGTTGGAGGAGTAAACAGATTAGGGAAAATATCACTAAGAACAGAAATTGCGTTAAATTCCAGGAAGTGGATTGGGAAACATAGAGTCATGTGGGCTACTAGCCAAAATACTGATCTCTGTGTCAACACTTGAAGTCAGCCAATGAAACTTTCATCTTATTTGTGTAAAAATTGTATGAGTTTAAGACAATACGTACTTGAAAATTCTTTCACTGTTTAAGAGTAGAGTGGATAACGGGTAAGATTTTTAAATATATACTTATTTTAATATGTATTTCCCTTACAATTATAGTAGTAATTTTATATTTTTTTCCCAGTTATACTCTTATTCCTTTCTAATGCTTCTGTGACCTTTTGTTACTTTGAAATATAGATTCTTATATGTTTCAATAAAAGTTCTCTCCTTTGAAATGTAGGTCTTTTAAATACCATTTAGAAGGTTATTATTTTCATCTGCTTAGGAAAAAAAACATTAATATCTGTTTGGAAGATAGATTTTTCAGAATGAAAGCATTGTTATTCATTAGGATTCATCTAATGTTATGCAGCAATATCACTTGGGAAGCATACAAGAAACCAAAATTTGGCAAATTTTCTAGCAGTATCAAATTTTAACCTTTGTTTCTTTTTTTTCTCATTAAAAGAGGACTAGAGAACAATGTTACTTATCAAGCTAGAACTACAGAGGTCTGTGAATGAAATTGAAGTTGTCTTGCTAGACTGCTTTTCATCATGGCAATGGCTTTTTTTACTACTAATTCAGTATTTTTCACTTTCTTTTCCTCCCTTCGTTTCTCCCTTGTCTCCTTCATTTAATGCATGCAAGCATATTTTCAAAGGATAGAAATTATATGCAGTATAAAAATAGAGAGATGTTTATGTACCTAATTATTCATAGAATCATAGAAGGTCTTGGGTTGGAAGGGTCCTCAAGGATCATCAAGATCCAACCCCCCTGCCTCATGTAGAGTCGCCAACCTCCATATCTAATACTAGACCAGGCTACCCAGGACCCCATCCATCCTGGTCTTGAACACCTCCAGTAACAGGGCATCCACAACCTCTCTGGGCAGCCTGTGCCAGCACCTCACCATTTTAACTGTAAAGGATGTGGTGGGGAATCATTTCAAAGGCCTTGCACGAATCCAGGTAAATGAGATCGGTAACCTTCTCTTCGTCCACCAATGCTGTCACCCCATCACTGAAGGCCACCAGATTGGTTAGGCGTGATCTTCCCCTGGTGAAGCCATGCTGGCTGTTTCAGATCACGTGCTCATTCCTCATGTGATCTATCATGTCATCCACGAGGATGTGCTCCATGGTTTTCCCAGGCACAGAGGTGAAACTCACTGACCTGTAGTTCCCCAGGTCCTCCTTGCTCCCTTTTATGTAAATGGGAGTGAGTGACTTGACCCTTTTTCCACCTGGGACCTCATCTAACAGCCACAACTTTTCACATATGATGGAGAGCGGCTTGGCAGCCACCTCAGCCAGCTACTTCAGTACTCTGGGATGCATGCCATCCTATAGACTTGTATGCATTCAGTCTTGTGAGGTAGTCATGGACTTGCAATAGGGGGGATTTACTTCCCCAGTCCCAAGCTAGAGGTTTAGGGATGCAGGGTTCAGGGACATGAGAAATAATAGTATCATGGCTGCCAGTGAAGAACTCATTCAGTACCTCAGCCTTCATATCTGTTGAAGACAGCTCTCTTTTTACAGCTACCAAAGGAGGTACACTTGTCTCTTCTGGCCAATGTACCTCGTCTTATTGTTTTTCACATCCCTTGCCAAGTTCAGTTCTGCCAGTGCCTTGGCTTTCCTGTTAGTCTGGACAGCATCCCTGTATTCTTCCCAGGTAACATGCCCTTGTTTCCAAGGCCTGTGTGTACCTTTCTTTGCCTGCAGTTTGCCCAGTAGGTCCTTGCTAAGCCATGCTGTTTTTCTGCCTCCTCTGCCTGCTGTCTTATTCAGAGCTATGAAGAACTCTTGTGCTTTCAGAAAGACATCCCTGAAGAGTAGCCAGTTCTCCTCAACGTCTTTGTCTCTAATGACAGTATCCCAGGGGATCTTGGCCAACAATTGTGTAAACAGCTTAAAGTTTGCTCTTCCAAAGTCCTGACCTCACTCTTTGTCAGGCCCACATTCCTCAAGATCACAGACTCGACTATGGTCACAACAGCCCAGGCTGCCTCCAATCTTAATGACTTTAATGATCTCCTCCTCACTGGTGAGCAGCAGGTCCAGCAATGCTTCACTTCTGGTTGGTCTGTCCAATACTCGAACCAGAGAATTATCATCAATGGATTCCAGGAGTCTCCTCAATCTCTTGCAGCTCATTGTATGGTTTTTCAACAGATATCAGATACCAGTTCATTGAAGTCCCACACCAGGATGAGAGCCTGTGAGCATGATGCCTCTGGCAGCTGAAGCAAGAAGGCCTCATCAACAGGCTTCCCTTGATCAGGTGGCCTGTAGTATACCCCAATCACCAGCTAGCCTTTATTAGTCCTATCCATAATTTTAACCTACAGGCTCTCAGCCTGTTCCTGCCTGTTTCTCAGAATTTCTGCACAATCTATCCTCTCTTTGACAGAGAGAGCAATTCCCTCACCCTTCCTACCTTGTCTATCTCTTCTAATGAGCTGATACTCCTCAATGGCGGTACCCCAGTTATGGGAGGCATCCCACCAGGTTTCCATGGTAGCAACAAGAGTTTTCCAAGTGCATGGTGTTTTCCAACTCCTCCTGCTTATTTCTCACGCTGTGTGCATTGCTCTAAAGGCACTTCAGCTGGGCTTTCTGTCTCACCACCTTTCTAGAGGATCTAGGATTCCCTAGAGTTACAGCATTCCCCTATGTCTATGGTTCTTCTCCATTCCTTTGTACACCACCCTCTTCACCCATCAAGTTCAGTATGAACCCTCAAACTACCCGCTCAACCCCAGTGGCCCTCATTTTGAAGGGGGAAGAGGACATAACTAGTTTAAAGACCTTTCAATGAATCCACTTCCTGGGCTAGGGTCCTGTTACCTCTTGGAGACAGTTGAGTTTCATCTGCAGCCATTATGCTAGATGCCGAGTAAATTGCTCTATGGTCAAAAGAACCAAAATTCTAATGTTTGTACCAACCTCTAAGCCACTTATTTATGACGTGGATTTTCCTAATCCTCTATATAACCTTCCCTGACACTGAAGGGATGGAAGAAAAAAACACCTGCATGCCTGCTCCATCAATTACCCACCACAGACCCTTGAAGTCTTTTTTGATAGCTCTCAGGCTTTTTTCTGCAACTTTATCACTGCCAGCCTGAACTATCAATAAGTGATGATAATCAGAGAAGTGAAACAGACCAGGAAGTTTCCTAGAAATATCCCTGAACTGTACGCTAGGGAGGCAACACACTTCCCTGCAGATAGGGTCAGCCCAACATGTAGCGGCCTTTGTTCCTCTCAGAAGGGAATAATCTATGACAGCCACACTTCTTTCCTTCTGGCTGGAGGCAGTCTCAAGGCTTGGAGTCAACTGAGACAACCTCGCAGGTGGGTCTCCCACTGTACCCTCACTCACCATTCCCTTGAGTTCTAGGGCCTCAAAGTTGTTTCACAGAGGCACCTGGGAAGCCGAGGTAGGTCAGGATGGGGATTGCCTACATCATTGAGCCTGGACCTGTTTCCACTCCTCCTCTTCTCAAATTGCCTTGCTGTGCTTAGCGATGGCAGAGCAGGGGGTCCACCCCTGTCTGGTGAACACAGTAGTTTTGCAAAACAGTTTGGAGCTTTGGTTCTTTTTGTTAGGTTGGAAATGAAATTTGACATCATTTTTGACATCATTATTGCCTTCCCTTTCCTTCTTTTTCCCTCTGAGTAACATCTAACCCTGAGAAGAGTTTGAATTTTAGTGAAAATAGTTGGCAAAAAAATGCTCATCTGTTCTCTAATTTTTAACACCAACTACTTGAGTAAACAATATTTTTGTTTTAACTACTGTATTTAATAAATTTCAGGAAAAATAGCATCACTGTCATAAAGCAGAATTCAATTCTTTCCTGTTATTAAAATTCTCTGAGGAGAAAAATAACACAACTTCACTTAAGACATGGCTGCTACACAAAGACACAGTTTTTAAAAATATGAACAAAAAGATAAATCCTTATGAAAGCATAACTTTGCTATTATCAAGTAATAACACTGATTATTCTCTCGACTAGAATTGCACAAAGTGTTTTTAAGTACTCCTTTGTTTTTATTTAAGTTTTAGATACCATTTAGTATATACATATAATCATTTAATTGAAATTGTGCACCAATTTTAAGCCCATATACACTCATTGAAATAAAACTATTGCATGTGAGCACTAACCTGAGTCTGTTTTTCCATTGATCTTTGTCAATATCTACAACTTAGTGTCTGAAATTAACTAAATGACTTTCACTTAGTGTAATTTATAGTGATGTAATTTATAGATCTATAAAAATGGATAGTTAAAATTGAACTTTTTTTTGGTGAGATTTAACTGTTTTAATTAACTACAACATCTGTGTTAAAATACAATCACTTTCTATAATCAATGAAGAAAAATAGGTTTACTTGGCCAGTTCTGTTCCTGAGTGAATTCAGTCTCCTTCCTAAAGAGTCAGCCTACTAAAAATTATACTGTGAACAACAGGGTCATTTTACAAAACTGGATCCCAACATACAGATAAGTAATTTATTTGTTTTTATATTACTTTCTTTAAAATATTGGCTTAACTATTCTGAATAAATATTGCTTTGTGTATTGTTTGTTTTGTAAATATATGTATAGTTCTTATCATTACAGTTATTCCTCTCTTTCTTTACTTAGTTTTTATCTCATCCCACAAATTCTTTTCTTTTTTACTTCCCAGTTATCTCTCCCATCCCACTACCAGGTAGGGGGTGACTAAAAGGCTGTGCAATGTTTAGCTATTTTCTGTGTTAAACCAAAACAGAGCCTCAGTGATTGTTTTTCTAAGCTAGGTACTAAGCTGCAGCTGCTCAGTGTATGTTACTATTAATACTGAATTTGATATTACATTATTACTGAACAGGTCTTTTCAGAAGAAGAAAATAAAAAATGTGATTCAATATTGGGAGCATTAAGAGATAACCCCACATCTCTGAAATGGAAATTAATTCTGTATAATTAATCTTCTGTTTATTTCTAATCCTTCTTAAATGTACTTAAAGAATAATTTCAAATAATCAAATTTTACATTTTATTTCTTGAATTCCTTTGAGAAACATTGAACTTGCTTTGTGTCCTTTGAAGTCTACAATTCATTAAAAAAATAATTATACATAGCAGATTATATATATACTATATAAAAAAAATCTGTCACCTTGAGATACATGATTCTTTTAAAACCAACAATTATTTTATTATACTATTTATTCATTTGTTAATATTTATGAAACAATATTGTATAACTTACTGTGTCTAAGTAACAGAAGTACATCAAAGAAAAAAATAGCAGGAAGAATGAGCTAGCAAGTGATATATAATAATAATATGTTATCCAAGTATTAAACAAGGCAGTTGGAAATGTGTGTTGATGTTATATGAGATGTGTATTTCAAGGCAAAAATCTTTTGCTGCTACTTAGACTGCTACACTGTATTTCCTCTTTATACTTGTTCACTCTGAGCAAACTATGATTTTGTCATTTTAACTGTGTCTCATTAATAACATGGAAGAGCAGATAAAAATTATGTTGATTCCATTTGTATGGTGAACTAATGGGAGATACTGGATTTACATTTATGAGTGAGAATCATGCAAAAGAATGTTGCAAAATGAGAAACACATGTATAATCTTATGAAACAACTAAAATTAACACACTGATGTTTTAGTTGTTGCAGAGTGGTATTTACATTAAATTAAAATTTTTCTACTTCTTATGCTGTCCTACCACTGAGTAGGACAAGAAGCCGAGAGAAGGCAGAGCCAGGTCAGATGGTCCAAAGTGACCAAAATAGCATTCCATAAAATATAATGCTATGCTGAATGATAAAAAATTAGGGTTGATGAGAGAACAGGAGGACATTCAGAATGATAGCTTTTGTGTTCCCAAGTAACTGTCAGATGTGATAAGCTCTGCTTTCCTGGAAATGGCTGAGCATCTCCCTGTTGATGGGAAGTAATGAATTCCATATTTTGCTTTGCTTGTGTATGCAGCATTTGTCTTACCTAGTAAACTTTATCCAAACCAACAATTTTTCTCACTTTCATCTTTCCTATTTTCTACCCTATCACAAAGAAGGAGAGCGAGAAAGTGACTGTCATCCTTAACTGCCTTCTGCAGTTAACTGACAACAATACTTGACTGAGTTTATGTTACGGAGTTATCTCTAGATCTGTATCTGTGACAGTGGCACAAGTCGGGAAGGAGACAAAAGAGAAGGGAAAAAAAAAAAAAAAGAAAAAAAAAAACAAGTAGCCCTTTGCAGCAATGCCCAGGCGGCCCTGGCCCCGTGACTAATGAGGCAAGGCATTTGCGGGCCGTGGGCTCCAGAAGAGGGTGAGAGGGGGAAGGATAAGGATGTAGCAGATGAGTCTTAAAAAAAACAACAGCAACGCTCTGAGGATGAACAGTAACTTACTAAATTCAACAAAATCAAACAAAATGAGAGAAAAGAGTGTCCAAATACGAGGTCTTATACTAGTAGACTGCAGGGGACTGCTTTTCTCCGCAGAAAATTGAGAGAGCGAGTCAGCGAGAGGGAGAGCGGCTGATGTCCTGCCGCTCTCCCTCTCTTTGGGTTCCTCCGGGAACTCAAAATGCCCAAAAAAAGGCAGTCCAATGAACCTTACTGTTAAATCTTTAACTCCCACTGTTTTACATGATGTGGAATACTGACAACGAAAATAACAAAGCCACAACAATTTATTTAATAGCATTACTTTTATTCTAAATTGAAAGCATGTGAGCAAGTACTCTCTCTGATTTTAGAGGAACCATCAGTGTATAAATATTAACTTAGGCAGCGTTTCAAAAATTGCATAATACAAAAACATATTTAGACTAATGGAACAGAGTTAGAGAAAAGAGATAAAATTTTCCAGTAATAAGCAATCCCACAGAAAACTCAGGGTAAACCTAGCTGCCATTTACAAAATATGTTGACAAACTGAAAGAATTTAGTAAAACTAAACACAAGTTTTAACAAAAGCATAAGTATGTCTACTTACTGTATAAATTAATAATAATAAAAAAACTTATGGTTTAATCACTTTCAATAAGTGAACTGAGATCTTTCTATTGCTTCCAGCATTTCATTGATCAAACCTCATGTATATATCTTGTAGGATATGATGGACCTTAAATGCCAGAAAAATGTAAGTTCAGAGGAAGGAGAGAGATTTTTCAGGAGAAATAAAACAAATGAAATTACATATAAACTTGAAAAAAAATTGAAGATGCTGCAAAATGCCTGGGACAAAACTCTCTACATTGTGGGTTTTTTTAAATTGTAGAATAATACTGGTAGAGAAAAAAAAGAGAAGTGAAGCAGTTACCTTTCATTGACAATACTTTGTAAATACAAAGTGGTAACATAGTCATACCTTTGACATTAGGTATTCATTAATGTTAACCATTAATCATTGTACAATTTCGCTGACTATTAGCAAGACAATAAATAAGCAAAAACGAAGTAAAATTTGGCTGTGGTTTCTGATCTTTTTAGATTTTATACATCTTATCTGAGATGAACAACTTACTATTTTCTGCACCAGAACCAATCCTTCAATATCTTCATGTAATTTTAAGAATCAAAGACATATGTGAATGCCTTTATGGCCTGAGAGAGTGTGATATTCAAATAAAATTTCTAATTTCTTCTACTAATGAACTAGGAAATCTTCAGTGTAGACTTCAGATGTTCTAACATGTTTAATAGTCCATGCTTCCTTAAAAGGTATAGCATATACATGCATATTATTAATCTGCCTTTCAAGAAGACCATGAACAACTGGTGGCTCAACAAGATCCTATTAAAATTGGAATTTTTAGAAAATACTGTCTGTTACAGAATATGAAATAGAAATTGGAGGAGTTTATCAGTGGCTATCTAACATAATTTAAACACTCTAGAAAGTACACAGATCTTGTATTTATATTCAGATCTTTGTCCAAAGAAGCTCTAAGTTCACACTTCCGTATGTGCTACTTGACAAAGATAAATAGGGAAGACAATTTGGTGAATCTAGGAAGGGAAGGGGAAGGGGAAAAGGAAGAGCCTCACCACCCTCACTGTAAAAAATGTCTTCTTTATACCCAGTCTAAATCTCCACTCTTTTAATTTAAAACCATTTTCCCTTGTCCTGTCACAACAAACCCTGCTAAAGATTCTGTCCTTTCTTGTAGTCTTCTTAAAGATATTCAAAGATCACTATTAAATCTCCCTGTAGCCTTCTCTTCTCCAGAGTGAATAGCCCTAGTTCTCTCAGTGTACTCACCTAGGGGAAGTTGTTCCACTCCTTCGATCATTTATGTGGCCTTCATCTGGACACACTGCAGCAGCTCCACATTTCTCCTGTACTGAGGACTCCAGACTTTACATTTGAAAGCAGTACTCCAGGTGAGGTCTCATCAGTGCAGAGTAGAAGGGCAGAATTGCCTCCCTTGACCTGCTGACCACACTTCTTTTGATGCAGCCCAGAATATGACTATATTATTTATACATATATATGTGGGTATAATATTATTATGCCCCAACTCACCTTATTTTCCTCTAATAATGCCTACGTTGAAGAATAGTCTGCAAGGGGAAGAAGTACAATGTTATAGTTTTCTAACACACTCCCTATTTTTCTATCCCTCAGACAAGATTCTAATAAGAGTGCCCTTAAAATTTCTTCTTCCTTTTTATAATAATACATTTTGAGAAAAAGGAGAGGAGTTGCCATCTGGAGAATACAGAGTGATCAGATAGCATAGGAATTATGTTGGTTGACTAAGCAATTTGAATCTTCAAGGACTAAGAGCATTTGTCCTCGGTGGAAAAATGTCAACAGTTTACGAGCTGGTTCGGCCCGGTTCCACGACTAGTGGGGCAGAGGGATCCACGGATCTGCGCCTCCAGAAAAGGGAAACAGGGGACCCCAAAATAATTGAAAACAGCAGCAACAATCTGAGATGAAACAAACTAATTTATTAAATATAGTATCAGCAAAATATAATGAGAGAGAGAGAGTGTTGTCTGAAAGGTGGATAGGCCTCACCATAACGCTGAAGTGAGAAGTGCAGTCCAGTTGAGCCGATGAAGAAAAGCAGACTGAGAAGAACAGATGGAGAAGCGCAGGTGAAGAAGAGCAGACGAAGAAGAGCAGGCGAAGAAGAGAACATCAGGTGACCTTGCCAGGAGTTATGTCTCCTCGCTGACCGCAAAGCCCCCTGGGGAAATCTAGTTCTTCTCCTCTGGACAGGCACCATGAACTGAAGCATCAGCAATCAAACCCCCAGTGCATTACATGATGTTATGATGTGGAATACTGATAACCAAAAATCATAAACCATGACAAAAAAAAAAAAAAAAAAAAGGAAGAAGAAGAAAAACATATTTAAAGGAAGACTCTTGTTTCAATCAACTTCATTCAACCATACTTAAGAGTTCAGCTGTGCCTTCTATAAGTAAAAATCAGTCTACTTTGAAATGTCTTCACCTCCTTTTCTACTAAAGAACAAGAGATAAAACTTGAATTGCTGAAACTTTGTGGCTGGTGATTCAACTATCAATTTTTATCACAATGCTCACAGTGCATTAAATAAGTTTGGAAATACATTTACACATTTTTTTGTTTATTTTAGAGGTATTCAAAAACAAAGAAGGGATTGAGCTGGTTTGGTTTTAGATTCCTATTTCTTTGCAGGAGCGTTTCAGTTTAAGCACCATTTTCATGGAAAAAAATCGTTTTTCTGCTAGAGAAAATATTTTCTGAGTTTTGTTTAAAGGGTTTTGCACTGAACAAGACAGAAACAATTTTATGAAATAAATTCAAATAAATTTGAATTGCCAGTTTAGAAATTATTTTCAATCACTCTATTCTTTGTTTTTTTCTTTTTTTTTCCCTGAGAATCATACAATAAATCTGTATAAAGTCTGTATTGAAATCTGTGAATATGGTTAAATACATGAAGTGAACTGCAAGCTTTCTTATAAAAACATGTTGAAGAATTTTTAAAAATGAGATTAATCATTACAAAGACTTCTACAGTAGTATAAAAGATGATTCATGATAAATATGTTAAAGGCATTTCTCTACAAACATGATGGTTCTTTTGCAGACCTTTGTCTAATCTTAGCTAATCTTAACTTTGTATAAGCTTAATTTAGTCTAGTTTACATATTGATCCGCAAGGATTGCATAAAGTTAAATATTTCTGTGTGTGTGTGCATGTGAAGGATAGTCCTAATATCTTATACAAAGCCAGGAACACTTAGACATCTAAGAATATGTCTTCTGTATGTATTTCTTACTGCATTGCAAATTAGTCTGTCATGAATCACTGTGATGTCGAAGTCAAACAATTTAATTAAACTGGAAATAGGACACATAGTACAGTTTAATATATCTTGACCCTCCTTCCTAGAAGCAAGCATTTTATCTAGACTGCAGTGTATCACCAAGTAATGAAATCACAATAGCATTATTTGAAACAACATGTATCCAGTTGGCAATGTGATTGCAGCATAATTAGCAAATGTCCAATTGTAGATGATGTATCCGTATTCTATCTATTCATAATACAGGGCTTTTAAAAATGTATTTTAATCACAGTTTTACATTCAGAAAAGAAAAAAAAAGAAAACAAACAAACAAACAAAAAACATGGTATTCAAAACTCAGTTTGTTGAATTTGATTATCAACATACAAACGATAAGAGCTGGAAACATAAGACAATGGAGAATTCATATTCATTCATTGTAAGAAAAGGTAGTGGCATTTAGTGATGTTTCTTTTGTATTTGTTTGTTTGTTTTGTGCTTTGTTGTGTTTGTTTTGTTCTGCAAATAATCAGGTCTGAGCTACCTTTTTTTTTTTTTTTCTTAATTCGATCCAGTGTAGTAATGCAATTAGAATTTGATGGTATGTTCATGTTAGCAGCACTCAGAATGTTAGATAGAATCACAGAATTGTAGGGGTTGGAAGGGACCTCTAGAGATCATCGAGACCAACCCCTCTGCCAAAGCAGGTTCCCTACACCAGGTCGCACAGGTAGGCGTCCAGGCGAGACTTGAATATCTCCAGAGAAGGAGACTCCACAACCTCCCTGGGCAGCCTGTTCCAGTGCTCCGTCACCCTCACCGTGAAGAAGTTCTTACGCACATTCGTGCGAAACTTCCTATGCTGCAGCTTATGTCCGTTTCCCCTCGTCCTGTCTCCACGTACCACTGAAAAGAGACTGGCCTCACCACTATGGCCGCCACACCTCAGATATTTATAAACCTGGATCAGGTCCCCTCTCACTCTTCTTTTCTCAAGGCTAAACAGACCCAGTTCACTTAGCCTTTCTTCATAGGGGAGATGCTCCAGGCCCTTCACCATCTTTGTGGCCCTCCGCTGGACTCTTTCCAAGAGATCCCTGTCTTTTTTGTACTGGGGAGCCCAGAACTGGACACAGTACTCCAGATGAGGCCTTACCAGGACAGAGTAGAGGGGGAGGATCACCTCCCTCGACCTGCTGGACACGCTCTTCTTAATGCACCCCAGAATGCCATTGGCCTTTTTGGCCACGAGGGCACACTGCTGGCTCATGGCCAACCTGTCGTCCACCAGGACGTCCCTCTCTGCAGAGCTCCTCTCCAGCAGCTCATCCCGCAGCCTGTATTGGTGTTTGCAATTATTCCTCCCTAGGTGTAAGACCCTACACTTGCTTGTGTTGAACCTCATCCGGTTTCTTACTGCCCAGCTCTCCAGCCTGTCCAGGTCTCGCTGAATGGCAGCACAGAGAACAAAGTTGTTTTTATACTACAAGTATTTAATGTATTATTTACAGTTTTGCCCTGTTTTTTCTTTTTATTTTCTTTCTTATGAGCTGGAGAGATACATTTTGGAAGCTGCAAATATGTAAGACCTCCTAAAATGTCACTGTCTTTGAGATTGTTAAAGTGTTAGTTATACACCAGAAAGATTTAGAATCGGTTCCATTAAAGAGAGGATAGATTCTGACTGTGCTGGAGTTATCCTATGGGAGAAAGGCAAGAAATAGAAACGTAGAGAAATCCTAGTAGTATGTAATCTTTGACCAAGAGATGAATGAACTCCAAAATCAAACAAGTCTACTGAGGCATATTTGAGAAAAGGCTGTTTGAAAGCAATTTTGTTGGTCCCAAGTTTCTCATAGAATAAAAAATAGCACAATCACATAAAAATGAAGGATATGTTTTGGAACAATAGTCTTCACTGCTCAGTCTTTTTACTTCCATTGCAATGAAGTACTTCCTAAAAGAGGAATGGCTGGGGAAGAAAGAGGGATATATAATTAAACAAATGCTTCCACAAGAATTGGAACCTGGTAAAGTGGGATAGAGTAGGAATGGAATATAACAAAAACCATAAAAGTTGGCAGAAACATGAAAAAAAAAAAAAAAAAAAAGAGAAATGCTGAGAGAAGTCTTGAGGAAAAAAAAAAAAGAAGAAGAAACAGCAGGGGAAATAAGAAAAGAAAAAAAAGAAAACAAGTGGTGTGCAAAGTAAAAAAAAAGTCAGAAGAAAGATTTCTAAACAAAATTTAAATTTATCTTTATTCTGATAAAACGTGTTTAGTTTATGTTCATTTATTTATTCATGTTTTTTATTTGGATTGGTTGTTTGATTTGTTGCTTTTTTTTTGTATCTAAGAATTGACTAACTAAGAGTAGCAAGTAGAATCACAAAATCATAGACACATCAAGACTGGAAAAAACCTTCAAGATCATTCAGTCAAACCGTCCACCTGCCATCAATACATCCCTGCTAAGCCATGCCTTTAGTACAACCTCTGAATGTTTCTTGAACATCTCCAGGAATGGTGACTCCACCACCTCCCTGGGCAGCTCCTGATCACTCCTTCAGAGAAGAAATTTTTCCTGATACTCAAACTGAACCTCCCCTGGTGTAACTTGAGGCCATTCCATCTAGTCCTGTTGCTATTTACCTGGGATAAGAGGCTGACCTCCACTTCACCACAATCTCACTTTAGGTAGTTATATAGAATGATAAGATGCCCTTTGAGACTGCTCCAGAATAAATAATCCCAGATCCCTCAGCCACTCCTCATAAGACTTGTGCTCTAGACCCTTACCACCGTCATTGCCCTTCTTTGGACACCTTCATTCCCCTTCTTTAGAACACACTCCAGGGCCTAAATGTCTTCCTTGTAGTGAGAAAGGCATTTTGGATAGGATGAAATAGACATAAGAACTCAGTATAAAAGCTGATAGTTACGTGTACTGGTTTCACCCAAACCATCTACAAGTTTTCACAATTCTCTTCTAGTATGGTGCATGCAAGTATTCAACAGAGCCTGTTTATGCAGCTGTAATGCTCACTCTGCCTAGACTGATCCTAGCCCTTGAAAAATGCCATAAAGTGAAGTCAAAACCAGTAACTGGAAAAAACATAGTGAAACAGGTTAAAAGAGATCTGCTTGATCTCACCGGGACTTACCTTCTTAGGAATAAGACCTTAGGAAGAGATAAAGTTATTTCTAGACCAAAAATATAAAGAAAATCATTTTACTATAAATTTTTCTTGTCTCCCATCTATTCTAGACTAGGGATAGTCTTATTGTTTTGTCTTATTGTCCTATCACTATCCACCCTCATAAACAGCCATTTCCCTTCCCATTTATATGCTCCCTTCAAGTACTGGAAGGCCACAATGAGGTCTCCCCGGAGTCTTCTCTTCTGCAAGATAAACAATCCCAGTTCCCTCAACCTTTCCTCATAAGAGAGGTGCTCCAGCCCTCTGATCATCTTAGTGGCCCTCCTTTGGATCCATTCCAAGAGCTCCACATCCTTCCTGTGCTGGGGGCCCCAGGCCTGGATGCACTACTCCAGACGGGGCCTTACAAGAGCAGAGTAGAGGGGGACAATCACCTCCCTCTCCCTGCTGGCCACCCCTTTTTTAATGCAGCCCAGAACACACTTGGCCTTCCAGGCTGCAAGTGCACACTCCTGGCTCATGTCCAGCTTCTTGTCTACCAGGACTCCCAAGTCCTTCCCCGCAGGGCTGCTCTCAAGGACATCTTCCCTCAGTTTGTATTAGTACCTGGGATTGCCCTGACAGAAATGCAGCACCCTGCATTTGGCCATATTGAACCTCATTAGATTTTCATGGGCCCACTTCTCCAGCCTGTCCAGGTCCCTCTGGATGGCTTCTCTTCCTTCCATCGACTGCATCATTCAGCTTGGTGTCATCTGCAAACTTGCTGAGGGTTTACTCGATGCCACTGTCTATGTCGTTGATGATGTTGAAGAGTACTGGTCCCAGGACCGACCCCTGACGGACACCACTCGTGACTGGCCTCCACTCTGACACAGAACCATTGATCACAACCCTTCGACTGAATCTAGCCAGCCAATTCCTAATCCATTGAACAGTCCATCCTTCAAATCTGTACCTCTCCAATTTAGAGAGAAGGATGTGGTGAGGGACCATGTCAAAGGCCTTGCAGGAGACCAGGTAGATGACATCCACTGCCCTTCCACTGTCCACTGAAACAGTCACTCCATCATAGAAGGCCACCAGATTGGTCAGGCAAGATCCACTCTTGGTGAAGCCATGTTGACTGTCTCAAATCACCTCTTTATATCATATGTGCCTTAACATAGCTTCTAGGAGGATCTGCTCCAGGATCTTCCCAGGCACTGAGGTGGGGCTCACAGGCCTCTAGTTTCCTGGGTCTTCCTTTCTCTCTTTCTTAAAAATGGGAGTAACATTTCCCTTTTTCCAGTCACCAGAAACTTCACCAGACAGCCATGATTTTTCATACATGAGAGCGGCTCAGCAACCACATCAGCCATCTCTTTCAGAATCTTGGGATGGATATCATCCGGCCCTATGGACTTATACACATTCAATTTCATGAGGAGGACTTGGACTTGTTCCACTGCTCTGTACAAATATTATGTACAAATGATTCTTTGATACTAGGATTCTAGTATCAAGTAGAGGGAGACTGTGAACTTGAGGGAGGAGTATGTCCAGAAGCCATCAGCTAAAGCGTTCTGAGGCTTGTGGAAAGCATCTTGACAACCTAAGAGTCTAAGACCAGCTACTTTACTAAAGACTCATGATCTTCAATGCTTTTCACCTGGAAGGGAGGAAAAGAATTAGTTTGCATGAGCTGCTGACTATGTGTGTATTACGTATATATGAGACTTTGGAAGCCAGTGTTTTCTCTGTTTGTGTAGTCGCTAATTTGTACGTTGTGTGTGTACTTTTGAGCATGTGTGCATTTATCTGGAATGCATGCTCAGTCTCACCATGGGCTGGAGCTGGAAACAGGGAACTGGGCAGGGGAAGGAGGAACATATCTGGCCTTCCTTTACACAGCAAATTCTGCACCAATATATTCCTGGGAGGATTTCTGTGGCTTAGCAGAAAGGAAACTGCAAGTCCCTGTGGATAGTAAATTGAATTTAAATACAAATATGTAAAGTACAGAGAAAGCATTTTTACTGTTAAATTGTTAGCACGGTCTTTGACATTGTTTTGGCCTGAATGAACTGGATTTCTTCCAAATAGTTCCTGGATAGAGTCCAGGAGACAGTAAGTGCCAAGGACCATTACAACTAATAAATTACATTGGCCACACTGTTTCAGATGGATGACAATTGACATTGGTGCCAGCAAACAGTCCCAGGTATGCTGGGACTTGTGTTACATTATTACAGGGTATAAGAAAGGGGACTTTGCTGTCAGTTTGATATTTTTCTTATTCCAATATTAAGATTTCCATTGTTTAATAAATATTAATCTGTATATGTGTCACAGTTAATGTTTAAAGTCATATTTCATACAAAATAACAATATGAGGAAAACAGTGATTCATTCATAAATATAACTTTCTTCTTCTATGTTGCAAATCAGAAAAGATGATTGCAAATCTACTAACAAAATTTCAGGAGCATGATCCTTTCTTATTCTTCTATTAGTAGGCTTCATTGTTTCAATCAAGGTACATTATTCTGCCACAAACCTCTACCAACAAAAAACCTTATACTGTATATTTTTCTCCCACTCTGCAATTACAGCGAGGCTATAAAATTACAGCAGAACAATTTGTAGCTTATACTTGCACAGAAACAAGAAACTTTGAAAGTATTTGAATAAAGCAATTAAACACAACTCATTATTTGTTTGTTTGTTTGTTTGTTTGTTTACATTTATAACATCAAACTGCCAGACTCAAATATTATGACTATCCAAATCAGGAAATACTGACAAACAAGGAGAAAGCAATAAGAATAATGAGTATTTGGTGATATACATACATATATATATATATATATATATATCTTCTATGTCAATTGTATTTGAATTCTAAGTGTAAAAGATAAAGAATCTCCTCCAAGAGCTGGAATAAAAAATACATTTCAGCAAAACACAAAAGCATCAAGAAATATCTTTTCTAGCTTCCGTAAAGTGTTACTTTCTTGACAGTAAGCTTTAAGAGTAGTTTAACTTAGAGACATTTGACTTTTTTTCTGTAATTGTGCTTTTAGCTTTCCACTATATCACAAAGAGAGGAAAAATTCAGAAAAGGAAATAATCAACACTACAATTGGAACATTATTTGAGTCTTTCTGTGGCATTAAGATTTGAGTTAGCATATACCTAAAGAGATTGTTGTTAAGATTCCATGTATTTCATTGACCTGACTTTTACATTTTCAACACACAGATTTTCAACACACAGTCCTGCTTCAAAGTTTATTAAATATGACATGATCTCCCTTTTTATTATGTTATATTAAGCTCACTAACTATGGAGAAGGCATTTGATGCTAATGGCAATAAAATTAGTGAAGCAGGATGTGACTGTTGCTGACAAAAGCAATATATGAAACTTGGCATTATCCTAATTATTTATGCAATCCTATAGGTGCACGTGACATGTTACAGCATTATTAGCAACATACAAAGAAGGTGACTAGAAATCTGAAGGCTATCATCTTTGTCCTGTGGAAAGTGAAAAGTGTTGTTTCTGCATTGATCACTGAAAAGGGGCAATTGAGCTAAAGAATTAAGCTGTAACATAACTTTAGAATTAGCTGATGTGGAATGTAATAATAGCGTATACATATTAGTAACATATTTTAGAAACATAGTTGCTGGATTGCCTAACAAATACTTTCTCACAAAGCTGCAATAGAATTTAAATGTTTTAAACAATATGGGTATACTGTTCTGAACTAGGAAACATACTGTGAAGTTGTTCATTCGACCGACAAGAGTGAAATATATTTAACAAACTTTCAAGGAGTCAGGGCCTTGACACAAAGCAGAGCTGTCCCACACTGTGGGAATGTGAGGATGCCACGTGCAGGCTTCAGGATACTCCCCTCCATCCTCCTTTCGAACTTATCTCTATGCAAGGACAAATAAATGACCAGAACAATGACCCAGTATCAAGGGGGGTAATTGATAAGGGGGTAATTAAATAATTAAGACGCTATGGTTGTAAAACAGTCATCAGAGAGTTATGATCAAACTTGTTAGGAAAGCAATTGTTAGAAAAGCAATTAATCAATTAAGATATTTGTGTCTGACTGTTAAAAGATTTGTGCTTACTTGATATTTGTATGACTAGTGAAGTGTCGTGAAAGAGTGTGAACTTGCAGTACTCAGCCAATGAGGAACCAGGGCAGAAAGAGATAAGCGTCGGGCAATAGGGCATAAAAGATGTAACGCTGCTTTCTCGGGGTGCTCCTGCATGCAGGACGCCCGCCATTGCAATCTCAAATAAAATCTGCTTTATCAGAGAAACCGTCTGTCATGGAGTTAACGAGATCAAATTCCACCTGTGACAGGGGGCAGTAGGCCCCTGCCCTCCCCTCCCCAGCCCACAAAATGGGAAGGAAGGGAGGAAAACAAAAACAGCAGCAACAATCTATGGAGGAAAACTTATTTTACTAACTATGATATCGAAATGCAAGATAACACAATATAATACAATCTGATTGAAATTGAGACTAATAAATCAAATAAAATAGGAGAGAGTTCCTGATACTGGTTCAAACCCGAAAAGCTTGGAATGGCTAGGAAAGCACCCTCCAGCACTCACTGCCTGGCTGTAAGAGACCGCCCCACCCGGAAGGGCAAGATCCCATGACTTCTGTAATGTATAGGGATAGATGCCTGGAATCGGAGCATTAACACTTTAACTCCCAGTACACTACATGATGTTTTGATGCGGAATACTGAGAACCAAAAACAAAAAAAACATAAAACCGTGACATTCCACCCCTTATTCTACATCACTACATCATGCTTAATTTATATACGTATCTATGAATAAACGAAAGATGATTAAAATGCATTACACACACATGTCTATATACATATACATAGAATTATCGACTGCGCTCCCCCAGCATCAAGTTTCCTTGTGGTTCACATTCAACATCTCCGTTTTTTTGCATTACCCACCAAGTGGACCCAGGTCCCTGGACAAAAATAGTACCACAGAGAGGTTTGCCCTTTCCAGAAGCTGGAAGAAGCCAAGCTGCCTTTCCCAACGTGTTCTTTACATGTACAACAGGGACTTTATCTCCCTCTATGGTATGTAAAGAGCAGGATTGGGTAGGACCATCACGATTGATAGATCCTCTGGTATTGACTAACCAGGTGGCTTCTGCCAAATGCTTCTCCCAGTGCTTAAATGTACCGCCTCCCATTGCTTTCAGCATCGTTTTTAACAACCCATTGTATCGTTCAATTTTACCAGAGGCTGGTGCATGGTAGGGAATATGGTAAATCCACTCAATGCCATGATCTTTGGCCCAAGTATTTACAAGAGAATTTTTGAAATGAGTCCCATTATCTGACTCAATTCTTTCTGGGGTGCCATGTCGCCATGTTTCTCAAGACCTAATATGGTATTTCGGGCGGTAGCATGGGTACTGCATATGTTTCAAGCCACCCAGTGGTTGCCTCCATCATAGTAAGCACATAACATTTACCACTGCGAGATCGTGGCAAGGTGATATAATCAACCTGCCATGCCTCCCTATATTTATACTTTTGCCATCAACCTTCCCCCCGGAGTGGTTTCATCCTTTTGGCTTGTTTGATTATGGCATGTTTCACAGTCATGAATAACCTGTGCAATAGCATCCATAGTTAAGTTGCACGACGGGTGGAGGGAACCTTTCCCTTAAACATCCAGTTCAGCACTGGCAGTCGAGGTGCCAGAAGGAGCTGTGACTCAGTACCAATTACTTCAGAAGCAGCCCGAACCCCCTCATACGTGGCTAAGATCTTCTCAGTTGGAGTTTAGCCCTCTTACAACCCTCTGTATGCTATTTGGTAATCCTCCTATTTCACTGATTTGGTTCCTTTTTTTGACTTCTTTGATGGAAAGTATGAAGGAGTAAGCTGAGAAAAGCCCTTATTAGACTCTGATAGTATCTCAACTTGCTTTTTAGATCTTGGCTTAAATGTGGATTTTATTATATTTACTCTGGACCAAACTTTTATTAGAAACAAAATGACCCAAAGAACTAAAACACTGATGCATTCTCCTTCAGGCTGTTTTTTTCAGTTTTGAACAAACAACTTAGTGAATTTCTTGTTTAAATCTTACTCTGGATAGAAGAGTTTCTGATAACAGGGAGACATGTTTATATTTATGATTGCGTGTCTGTGTGTATACATATAATGGAAATAATTTCTAATTATTATTATTATCATTTCAACCTGGTTAGGTTGAAATGCAATCAGTTATGGATTATTTTATTTCTTTTAAAAAATGTCAAATATTATGTTTAAGTTCTAAAAAGCCTGAGATGCTTTCTTTTTATACAGGAGATAGAAATCTAGAAATCAGAAAAAAACTAGCACAGAAATTGTCTTCATATTTCAAAAGTATAAATACTGCCATGTGAAGAATGTTATTTCAAAAAGAACCCTGCCTTTCTTCAGTGCATACAAACTACAGGAAGTCTTTTTTTCTTTAATTAGTGCAGAAGATCATAACTGCATATGAATTATGTAATAAATGATCAATATCTACTGGTCATTTTGGTGGATTTAAATTTTTTGTTGGCACTATATGAAATTTTTTCTCTGTCATATTACAAAAACATTTTATATTTTTCTCATAACACAAGCTGTCATTTTATGCAGTTATAAGCATGAATACAAGCTAAATATATAGCCTTTAAGGACAAAACTATATATATGAATAATTCATAAACATTTTCTGAAATGAAGTGCTAACATTTTCTATTTTGCTTAGGCAGAGATTAGTGTGAGCTTGTCTAAGTGTGGGATTTGTCCTGAATGTCTTGTAAAATGCTGACAGTGTGAGACTCCAGAAAATATTCAATCAGATATGAAGCTCAGAAAAAGCTTTGTTTTGCTTTTAAAAATCTCAGTTTGCCCTAGTTTCAGTATTTGTTTTGTTTCTTTTCTATCTGTTTGTCTGCATGTTTTTATTCAGAATTGAATTAGCCCACTTTGTACTAACAAAAAAGTTGCTCTCAGAAATCACTAGGGCAAGGAAAAGTTGAAAAAGTTGAGAGTCTGTGTTGGCCAGTTCTCGACCTACTCCTCAACCTTGAATAAGGCGTTTAGGTGGTTGTTTTCCTTCTAAAAAAATTTCTTTCTAATAAATAATGTTTCAGTTTTCTGTGTGCTTCTATGTATACTAGATTGTAGCATCTTTCAGGTTTGATAATTTATAGACTAGCAAATAGAAATAGTTTTCATCTTAAACAAAAATTGTGAAGACTTTTGACAGCAAAACACAGTCAGTAATTGTAAAAAAAAGTACTTACGTGACTAGTAAAATGATACAAATGTAGCAACACAATCACTATGAGCAGCTAACATCTATTTTTTTGTCTCTTTCATGGGAAAGGGAGGAGAAAATTTCTGAAAAATTCTACTTCCACATATATATATAAATACGTATTTATATATATGTGGAAGTAGAATTTTTCAGAAATTCAGATATATGTATTTATATATATGTGGAAGTAGAATTTTGGGAAGAGAAATATGTATTTATATATATGTATTTATAATTTTGACAACAATCACTACAGATAAGAAGAAAATACATCACTCTGCCACCCTTCCATTCCCCTCCCTACTCTTTGGGACATGCAAGGTCAGGGTAGACCGGGCTCTGGATGTCTTGATCTAGCTGTAGATGTTCATTGCAAGGATGTTGGAATAGACAACATTTAAGGTTCCCTTCCAATCCTAAAAATTCTATAACTCTACAATTAGATATACTCTATGGACTCTTTTCCTTATTTTGATTTTTGTTTAGTGAGTGCCTGACTCTGTAGTGAAGAACTTTATCATTTTCTTTTATAGACTCAGAGCTATAGCATATGTATTAAGATTATTGTTTAAATATTCTTCACATATCTGAGAGCCAAGTAAGGAAAGGAGAACAACATTTTTGGTGTCTGCAGTGCAAATTAAGCCAAGGAAAACTAAGAACAATGATGTTTTTCAGCAGTTTGTAAGAACTGAATTAGCAGAGATGAGGTCTGGTAAAGGAAAAATGGTTTTTTTGAGGAAGTAGTACTTGAGTAAGTGGATTCATAATACATGAATAATAGAAAATGCATTGTTGAATTAGTTAAGCTTTTTATTTTTTTAATGTAATTCTGATTTTACCTATTCAGTTAATAGACGATTGACTTTTTTGCTTAATGGGAATTATGTGTGTTTACAATCAGCCAATCATTGTGTATAATTTTGTTTGTTATTAACCAAAAATGTTTACAAAGACTTGTGGGATTTATTGTTTGTTTTATTAAAAAAAAATAAATTGTCAAGGAGATTTATGAAAATTCATTTTTTTTTCTTTTCAGCTTGTATTTCTTTGTAAGTCTACGTTCTTGAGAAATAGGAAGAATGACTTTGTTTATTTATTTATTTTGAGGAGGTTTGTGATGGTTGGGTGGAAACCAGTCTCCTACATTCGATCTCTATTATATAACATTTTCATATTTATCCATTGACACAATTGTAGTGCATTTCAATGTAAGATAGCAATAAAATCCTTGTTCTTCATGAATTTATTATTTTTAACCAAAAACAGATGGAGAAATATTGTATTTCTAAGAGAAAGAGGATTCATGGAAAATATGTATCATAGAATTATTAGCAGGCAAAAAATCAAATTTATAAAAAAAATACCATAAAATTGTATATCATGTATATCAATTCTGTACAATACTTAAGTTTTCAGTGAAGGAGTTCCTTTTATATTAGCTTCCTTGTTCATTAATAACTTAGTCTGGAAAACTTTAGAAGTTCTGCCATTCCTAGACACGTGTCACCCATTTTATTAACATTTTTCTATTTAGTATGAAGTTTATGCTTTTTATGTAAATGTGGGACGTATTATTGACATATACTTTGCTAAAATTTCTAATTATTTTGCAAACTAATTATTGTATCTCACATTAGAATTAAAATAAATGAATTATATTTGTTTCATCAAGGATAAAAACAAACTATATATGTACTTAATAAAGGTATCCATGTTTATAATACTTTTTCTATTTCAAGGGCTTCTTTGTGGTGTGTGTGTGTATGCTTTATAGAGTGCATTTAAGGATAAGAATTTTCATTTACTAAGTGCTGTTCTTTTTTTTTTTTTTCCTTGAGCTTTCTCTGTTTTTCTCTCTTTTTTTTTTTTTTTTCCCATATGTTTTCAAGTTATGAAACTGTTTTAATTGTATAGTGTAAAACAGAATACATTCATAGCAAATACTCCTTTTGAATATTACCTGTTGATAGATAGGAAGGTCTCAGCAGATGGCAAAATCCAGACTGCATTATCGTGTTTTCTTATAAAGATGGATTGGGACAAATTTCAGATAGGTAATTAGTTTAATCAGTGATCTATGTAGTTCAGTATTAACTTTCTGGGTAGTCAAGTTCTAATTACTCCACTGTACTGGAATACAATCTACCTCTGTCTCTTAACATAGAAGTGAAAGAGATTACTGGGTTGATGTAAAAAAAAATACTGGAATAAGCAGGGTACTTTACTAGGATATTTTTTCTTCCTACAGATTGTGACTATGTACAAAAATATTGTAGTTAATTATAATGTCTCTTGTAAGCATTCTTCCATGTGTTTTTCATGATCATTATTACTAACAGAGGAAGTTGCCTGGTGAGACTCAGATTCAGTAGATGGATTTTTCCTGATTAAACAAGTGAAATAAATGATCTAAAGGACAATGATACTGCAAAGGATCTTGTTTTTCAGAGACCATGGAAGTTGGTAATCCAGGAAGCTGACAGAAATGATATGTTACCAACTTCTGAGTGGTACATCTACTGATCAGCCAAGTGCAGGCCTGTATAATGTGTTTCTGGCAAAGATAAAGGAGATGATCATTATCCAGATAGCTGCACAGAATGACTTCAGAGTCTTGTCATGGATGAAAAAGCAGTAGCTCACTTAGGTGCCTTACTGAAATTGCAATAAGAGTGGATGTGGCATGTGCATACTTTCTCTTACAGCATATACAACAGACATCATTACCCCTGGACAGCTCATGCTTAGGGTCCATTTTGATTTATAGCATAGAAATATGTATTTTTAGGAGTTGCATATTCCTTATTCTGACTTATTTTAGATATCCAAAAGAATATTTTTGTAGAAAATATTTTTATTTTCTTCACTGGCTAGATAGCAAGGACAAATATAATTGTTTACTTCACAAAAACAAAAAATATGGTTGTTGAGATGTGTCTGACTTTGGAAATGGAGAGCAATCTGTCTGCTCAGACTAGATTATTGTTATAAGAAAAATTTTACTTCTTCCATAAAATGTAGAGTCTGGAAATGTGGAAGTTGCATTTTTTGTTGTGGCTTAAGCAGCCCACATCAGTAATTAGATAGAAAATAATATTTTATCAACATTTTGATCATTCATAGGGGTCTTCAATGTGTCATAGGCGATTTGATACTCTTCAGGAAATACACAAATTATGTATTTGCTCTTGTGAAGGAATGGACTGAAAAGGAAAGAAATTTGAGGTAACTTTACTTTGTCCAAGTCAGAATCATTGTTTTACTATTTCCCCTTAATATCTGTTTCCAGGGACTCTTCTGACTTTTTCTCCTCATTGTCCTCATAGGTTTTATCTTTTTTTCTAACACATTGTTTTGATTTAAACCAGCATATAGCTAAGTACCACACAATCTTTCACTGTCTCCCACTGCTCCTAGTGGGATGAAGGAGAGAATCAGGAAAACAAAACAAAACATCAACAACAAAAAAAAAGATAGAACTTATGGATTGAGTAAAAAATATTTACTAATATAGAAAAGGGAGAAAAAAGGAAATAATAGTAATTATAACAATATATACTCATATACACACACACGCACACACTCGTATTATATATGTACTAAACAAGTGACACACAAGCAGCTTGGTCTTGGTCTTGGCGCTGACTTTGGGCAGCGTGAGGACCTTGAACTGCTCCTCTGAGGAGATGAGCATGGAGTGGCTGACCTGCATGTTGGGAGTCTTGGCCAGGTCCTGCAACACCTCATAGGGCTCTGGCAGTGGGTTTCCACATCCATCCAGCATGGCAGTAGCCACCACAGGAACATGGTGCATCAGCTGGTTCTCCTTCCCCAGCACCGCCTCCACCACCTGCTCCAAAAACTTCTCCTGTGCTGGCACCTCCAGGGCACAGGCAAACACTGAGCCTGAGTTGGTCCCTGCCCACATCATGGGGCTATGGTGGGTGGTATCTCAGAGGTAGGTGTTGGCAAAGTAAAGGCACCGCACCACCCCGGAGAGCAAATCATCAGCCAAAAGGGTTCGATGTGCCTCTGTACTGGCATCATCTCCACTTAAGGGGGCCCCAACTGCTCAGCCAGCTGCACATTGGTCTCCTGCACCTTGCCGGAGGGGCTGCCAGTGTTCAGCCTCTTCTTGCCCGATACCCTGCTCTTACGGATGTGTCAGAAGGACTGCCGCAGGGACTTTTTGAGGGATTTGATGTGGGACAGGGGCCCCTCCATGGCGAGTCATTGGGGTGCAGCGTACACCTGGCCAGCACTGGGTTGCGTCCGTGGTAATGAAAGAGCACAAAGCCATGGTTGGTACCGAAAGCCACTAGGTTTCACTCGGAGTGCAGGGTGACAGCAGTGACAGTGGGGAGGGGCACTCACTGCACCAGAACGCTGGGCTGGAAGCCTGGGGTGAAGGCGATGGGGACCTGATGGTTGGACTGGATGATCTTATAGGTCTTTTATAACCTTGGTGTTTCTGCAGTTCTGTGATTCTGTGAACTTCTCACCAATCAGCTACTGATGCCCGGTCAGCAGTACCCAAGCAGTGGCTGCTTCCTCTGCCAACTCCCCACTGTTTTTCAAAGGTTATTTGTTGTTGTTGTTGTCTTAATTCATACAGTTTAGGCCATCTGTCCTGATTCTGTCCCCTCCCAGATCCTTATTCCTCCTCAGCCTCCCACACTGGCAGGACAATGTGAGAAGCTGAGAAATCAAAACATCCTTGCCTCTGTATACCACTGCTCAGCAAAAACTGAAACATCAGTATGTTATCAACATTGTTTATCACTTAAAGCCAAAATGTAGTGTCATACCAGACATTATTAAGAAAAAATCAGCTGAAACCAGAGCACACATTTTTAGCAAGTCTCATCAGGTATAAAACAGCTACAATGCCACCAAACAGTAGTGTTGTCTTAGAGAACTCTACGAAAATTGTGACCTAGTATATCTGTTTTGGAGGATATGTCTATGCTGCAAAATAAGAAGGTATAATGGCTGATCAGAATGATTGGCTCCAGAATGATTTGGAAAAGATATTTACAATGTGGATTTATCTTGGAGATGACTACTTGTAATAATTCCAAAAAGTTCCTTGTTGCACTTATACTGTAGTACAGGCATATTGAAATAATATTTTGGGAAGAGGTAGTGCCTATGATGATCTAAGTCACATTTAGAGGTTTGGTGCAGTTCCAATTCAACAAAACCACATCAGTTTATTTTATTTATGTTTTGTTATTACAACTGCTAGAGCATTTCCATCTTACAAAAATTTACTTGGAGTTGTATGAAAAAAATGACAACTATTTGCTATTACTTCTATGCATGAAATTATAACGCCACAGCTATGCCATTGCAAATAATTTTGTATGCATTCCTAATCAGATTTCTATAAAAAAAAAAAATAGCTTCAGAAATCATGCATGTCACTTTCAGTGTTGAAATCAAGCAAATAAAAGAATGTATCAAGCAACTGATCCTTTATCATTTGCATGATTTAAACTTAGATATATTTTATCTTAAACATAAGTAAAATTCACTTACTGTAGATACATTCACATTCTGTTTCATACACAGAAATTTAGTGCATTTACCTATTAACATGTTAAAATTGAGAAGACTACAAAACCAATATACGAATGAAATTAAATTAGTTGACAACAGTTTGATGAGATACACCTCTTTTGCTCCTAACGCAAACTTGTTTTAAGAAATGCACACAAAAATATCAGAATGGACAAAAATGTTACATACATGAGTATTACTAAAAAATATATAAAATAATTTATAATATTTTAACAAACTAAAATGGTATTCTTGGAAACAACAAAATAACATTTCCATTTGATAATACTGGCAATCATATAAATAAGAAATATTTGTAAAAAAATATGTTTTAATGCTGTATAGGCATTCAGAATCTTAGATTAATTGGCAGTGAATCCAATTTAACTTTTAAAATGTCATTTTGCCAAAATTCTTGAGCAGTTTTTACTGATGAATGGACATGAAGCAAAGTTATGAAATGAACATCTCAAGAAACAAGACATTGTTTAGGAACTTGCATGCACTTCATCCTGACTACAATCAATGTATATGTGCTTGAGAAAATAATTAGATTACGTTACCGGAAGATATTTTTCCTTGTAAGTTTAACAAATAATAGAACTGTAAATAAATAGAACAGACAAATGTAGTAGACAATACTAAGCATATTTCAAAGCCCTTTCGGGGGAAAAAAAAAAAAAAAAAGTGAAAAGAGTATACAATAAGAGCAAGTATCTTTCAACAAGGATCGTTAAGCTTCAATCTCATTCACATTAATTGTGAAAAACTTTGTACATTATTTAGTTACTTATTTTTATGGACGATGGAATGGTATTCAACAGCATCTGAAAAATACCTAATTATTCCTTACTGAATGAAAGTTTTCATTATTTACCTATTTTTATATCTGTTGATTTTAAAAAAATATATATCATAATCAATATACTGTATATTGTGCCATACTTTCATTGAAATTTCTTTTGATGATTTGTTTTGAAGTTTCTGTGAAATACATCTATGTTATTTTGCATAGTGCCCTTCAGGATCAGAGGATCCTTAAGATTGATGACTGAGTCTATGGGTCTTCTGAGATTAATGAAATATGAAAAAAAATCTTTATTCTGCTTTGAAAGTTCCCATCAAAAACTTCAGTTTGTCTTTTATTTTTACTTTATTTTGTAGGTGGTTGTTTCAGGGTATGTTTGGATCCGAGAGACAGGATTTCTCTTGAGCAGAAGTAATCAACTATGCACTCAGGGCAGCACAGAGGGTTATCAGCTTTTATTCAACACATACACAGGCATACACCCAGATAACCCTAGTAAGCAGCAAGCAGAAACTCCCTAAGTGCCATATGAACCCTAGTAAGCTAAAATAGAGACTCCCTTAAGCAAGCATGATATTTCTTTCCTACCCTTGAGAGACAGACAAAATACTGAGTAGGAGAAGAAGGAGAAAACATGACAGTGGTGAATTTGATAGGTAGTGTCAGTGGGGTATCTTCTGTTTCAAAGTACATTTCTTCCTCTCGAACCCACTACAGCCTCCCTCCTGCTTCTAGTCTCTTCAGAGTCTGCAGGGTTTGTTCCACTTGCATACCGCATCCACGTGGCCAGGGCATGATGCAGAGCCTAGTGGAACACCTGCCTGCAAGCAATCTCATCTCTCTGCAAAACAAGATAACTGGCAAGGCTGACTCCTTACCAAGGCAAGATTAAAAGCTCTTGCCACAAATACAGCTTTCCTTAAAATTGTCACGTGGCCCATGGTTCTTGTCATGTAGCCATCGAGTTACATTCTCTCCCAGAATCCTTTGTTTCAATGCAGGATAGGTTTTCTGATCAGAATCTTAAAGTCTGACACAGTGATCATTCAGCTCACTATCAGTGAGGATTCTCAGCTTTCTCTTATGTTATGGTAACTCTGCCAAGTCTAACTTAATGACAGCTAATTTGAAACAGTGAAAAAGAATATCTTGTCTGACATATCAGTCATCAACACAGTACCTACTGAATACATAAAGATTTCACTGAAATCTTTATATACAACAGTCTGTAGTGAATTATCTAATGTGGAATGATAACAACTTTCAAGATCTAACATGATCAAAAGCTAGGAAAACTTGAAAACTACATTCCATAAAGACTCTTCATGTTATCTTCTTTTGTTGTTATGTATGTAGTTTATAGTGCTCTAGTACTGAGCCCTCATTTCCTGTCCAAACATCTTTCATTTAGTACTGACTAAGGATACTGTCCAGTCAAAAGTCAGAACAGTTAAACAAGCAAACAAATAAAAAACAACTAAGCACCCTGAATGCCATGAACCGTGTAGAATGGGTTAAAGCAAAATTCATTCTAGAACAATTAATTGAATAGCTAACTGCGATAGCATACTATGAAGATCTACTGTTTGAATGACTCAGCTGAGAAGCAGAGATGTGGACACTCATAGTATTTAACAGGGCTCTTCAAGGAGTAATGCATCCTGTTTTATGATGTTGGTCCACAATGTCAGCAGTGGATACTGGTGTTATGACACTTGAGGGTGAATGAACATTCCCGCTGATGTGGGAAAAGGCAGCTAAAGGGCAATTTGACAGTGGCATGTAACATGGGAATGGTGTATGCAGGAAAGGAGTGTAATTGAATTCCTCTGTGCAGAAAAAAATTGTACTCATTGAAATTCAACAATGCTTGCTGAACATTTATGGAGACCAAACAGTGAATGTTAGCACAGTGTGGTGGTGAGTGGTGTGTTTCAGCAGTCGTGGCAGCAACATGAAAGACAAACCACATTCTGGAAGGCCCTCTAGATTTTTACATGTGTGGCATGTAGACTCTTGCTCATCTCTGATGGAAATGAATAGATAGTGGTGGTGACTATGTAAAAAAACAGTGTTCTGTAGCTGAGAATTTTCTCTATGAAACACTATTACTGTGTTCTTTCCCCAAGGAGGTCGTGGATGCCCCATCTCTGGAGGCATTCAAGGCCAGGCTGGATGTGGCTCTGGGCAGCCTGGACCAGTGGTTGGTGACCCCGCACATAGCAGAGAGATTGAAACTAGATGATCATTGTGGTCCTTTTCAACCCAGGACATTCTATGATTCTATGATTCTATGATTCTTGGTACCTGTTGTAGTTCCCATAGAAATAAATAGGCATTACTTTTGGAGTGACATGCATATGTATGTGCATATGTCTGTCCGAGATTCAATTTGAATCCAAGGGCCCAACTTCTTGTGGTACCCTTCTCTTTTCTACAGCATCATCTCAGCAAATAGTGGTTGGTATCATTTTTGTTACTTTATGAAGTAGAAGGAGTGGAAGAGGATTTACAGGGATATGTATTGTGTACTCTGATGTATCTCAGTTAAATGTTATGGTTATGACTGCTAGACACTTAAAATTTGGGAATAAAATAAACATTCCAAAATCTAGAACACCAAGATTGTATTCCAAATATATATTTTCTTTTTTTTTTTTTTTTAAGTAGAATACTGTGTATCTTATTATAGAAATGAAACTCTGTTCATGATTTATAAGCCCAAATTTCAGAGATTTGAAATTCCCATTTTGAAAGGGAATTGAAAATTAGTTTCATAATTATGCCTAATGTTTGGAATTTTTTCCCTTACTCTTTCCTCATCCTTTTCTGTACTATTTATATAATGTTCATTAATATTGTATTCACAACGTTCCTTAGAATTTTGAACTTTCATTGTACAGTTGATTACTTATTTATTCAATAGTCCCTTTGAAAGAAGCATAAGTCTATTATATATTACATGAACATAAAAAGGTAAAAAGAACTGCCTGGACCTTCCACTTGTTCTACATGTGAAAAATAATTAAATATATTTGGAAATATCAGACGTCTTACCTGTCTTCCTTATTATATCTTGTCTGTAATTATGTGTTTTCTTCTGTGGGAAATTGTGACAAAAGAGAAGCTAACTTTTTCTAATTATCTTTTCAAATACATAGGCATGGTAATCAGTCTGTAGCAAACAAGTCATACTGCAGTAAAAACATGAGTTACATAAGATGTTATTTCAACATGGGAAAAATGTATAATGAAGTAGAGATATCCAGTAGAATAGTGAAATCCTAAGTACAGCAAATTGCATGGAAATTATCAGTGAATGGGGAATAAAGAGAAGAAGATAGAGAAGTCATTGGTATATCACAGTTCTCAGACAAAATTACTGTGCTTGAATTGATGAAAAATTATGGTTAGAATGCAGTCCTGCAAATTATGTCTCAAGTAATCTCCACTATAGGCAGCAGATGAATTAAGAAGGGTGTGATTCATGTATAAAAGAAAGAAATTCTGTTGTGCTAGTGAACAGTTGAGAAAATTAGCATGCATGCTAAAGATGATAGGAATAGGAAAGCAAAATGAGGATTTATCAATGTGCACAGAATATGAAGGAACTGCACTCTTCAAGGCTTGTAGATTTCCCTGTCTTTTTGTTCTGTTTTTGTTTGTTTTTTTTTTTTGTTTGTTTGTTTTTAATTTTTATTATTATTATTGTTCCTACTTCTTCCTCCTTGAAATCTGCTGAACTCTCACAGAATACAGAAAGCACAAAAAGTACTTGGGAGGAAAACCTGACATTGTATTTGTGACTTCCTTTAGAATTACTTTTGCAGATGACATTAATATTTAATTGTCAGAAAGTATTGAGTTGTTTGACTTTCATAAGTATTCAAAGAGACCAGGGAAACAATGACTGAATTCCTACAGAATCTATAACTCTTCCCTGTGCCTCAATATGAAAGAGTATAGAAACACTTTGTTAGAAAATATATAGGGAAGATTATAGAAATAAATACATATGAAGGTGAATGTTGTAGCATTAAGGAGCAGCATGAGTTGCCAGGAAGAACTACGAAGAGGCAAAGCAGGTTGAAGAGGATCAGAAATACAGAATGCAGTTGTTGGTGGCTTCCAGAGTGGACCCATGATATCATGGAGAGCAATCACATAGAATCAGAGAATCACAGAATTGTATGTGTTGGAAGAAACCTCTGGAGGTCATCTAGTCCACACTCCCTAAAGTGTGTGCTAAAGCAGATTCCATATAATAGGTTGCACAGGAAAGCATCCAGGTAGGTTTTGAATATCTCCAGAGAAAGAGATTCCACAATCTTTCTGTGCAGTCTGTTCCAATGCTCCGTTACATTCACTTATTTTTTTCTTTTTCACATTCATGTGGAATTTCCTGTGTTCCAGTTTATACCCATTGTCCCTTGTTCTGTTGCTGGGCTTCACTGAAAAGAGCCTGACCTCATCCTCTTTACTCTTACCCATTAGATATATGTAAGCATTGATAAGATTCCTCCTCAATCTCTTCTCTGGGCTAAATAGTCCCAAATCTGTCAGCTTTTCCTTCTAACTAACATGTTCCATGACTCTAGTCATTTTTGTTTCCCTCTGCTGGACTGTACCTAGAAGTCCCCTGTCTTTCTTGAGCCAGGGTGCTCAGAACTGGATACATACTCCAGATGTGGCCTCAAGAAGGCAAAGTAGAGAGGGAAGATCACTTCTCTCAACTGCTGGTCATGCTCTTTTTAAGGTACTCCAGGATACCATTGGCTTTCTTGGATGCAGGGGCACACTGCTGGCTCATGGTCCACCTGTTGCCCACTAGGACACTTAGGTTCTTCTCCACAGATCTCCTTTTCATCAGACCAGCCCTTAACCTCTGGTGGAAGACTTCAATCTTGCCCTTGTTGAACCTCCAGACAGACCGCATTTCACTGAATGACAACTCAGCCTTCTGATGTGTCAGCCACTCCTCCCAGCTCTTTATCATCAGCAAATTTGAAGATGTTGAACAAATCTGAATCCCTGGGGAACTAGTTACTAGTCTCCAACGGGATTCTGTGTTACTGATCACAACCCTCTGAGCTCTGTCAGTTCTCAGTCCATCTCACTATCCACTCACCTATCCCACATTGCCTAAGTTTACTTATGAAAATGTTATGGAATATAGTATCAAAAGCCTTGCTGAAGTAAAGGCACACAACATCCACTGCCTCTCCCTCACCTGCCCAGTGTCGATGACATCATAGAAGGCCACCTGATAGTTCATATATGATTTCACCTTGGTGAATCTGTGTTGACTACTCTTGATAATTTTCCTTTCTTTCACTCATTTGGAGATGACATCCAGAATAAGTTGCTCCATCACCTTCCAGAGATGGAGGAATTCATTAATTTATCCTTTTTTTAACACATTCATACATTTGGGCTCTACAATATTTGGTGGTAATGATTTTTACACTTTAAATGTACAGTGTATCAAAAGTGATTCCTTTTGTTTATTTAAAGCAGCATTTCTGAACATTGTCTCAGAAGGTTTTATATTATGAGAAAAAAAGTTATACAATGTTATCCTATTGATTTTCTTTATGTTCATATTTGTATGGGCCTGTATTATAATTCTATTTATACAGCTTCTCAAGCTGAGAGCTTGGTTTCTTCAAAATTTCTTACTCCCAATTATGGAAATTAAATGCTAACAGCTAAACATTTTATTTTTTCTATAAGTACTGTTATATTTTTTTTATTATTTTTTATTATTCAATAATTTGTAAATAGCACCATTGAATGTCATCATTTGTTTTGTTACATGGATATTCAAAACCATGGTATCTTTTAGTACTGTACTTTTTTTTTTTTCTTTTGACTAACTTGAATAATTTTATATGAAGTACAACTTTTTTTTTTTTTTTTTCATATTTGAATACTCCACTGAGCAGCTTGAGCTTTTATTTATGTTATTTATTTCCTAGAACTTTCTCTTTTCTTTTGTGAGAATTTGTTTGGAAAATCTGATGCCACTTTGACTGCATAACTGTAATTAGCATACTTCTTGACTCCTTCAAAAAAATTGTTTTCCTGCTCAGACCACACCCTAAAACAATCAATCAAGCAATAAAACAACAAAGCCAGTCAAAATAAACAATCAAAAAACAAAAACAAACAAAAAAACTACGTAGTCCTGATAACAGCCTATATTTCATTGTCTATTAATTTTATGAGAAAAATTTAAGTAAAGATTTTCTATAAGCAGAACAGTGAGTCTACTTGAAGTTTTTTGTTCACCCGAAACAGAAAAATTTAAATCAGTGTTGTCTCTCACTCTTCTGAGATGGAGACTATTTTAAAGAATTGATAAGTACTTACTCAATATTTTCTCATTTTATGTTCTTACTGGATAGCATGAATACCATCTCATTGCAGTGATTTAGACTATTCTTTTTAGCACAAATAAAATCCTTGAGAAATGCCACAAGAGTGGCAGAGCTTTTTCTGTTGGATGGAAAGCTAAAGGAATGGAATTGTGACTTTTAGCACCAAAAAAAGAAGAAAAAAAAAAAAGTAATGAAAGCATTATTCTATTTCCAGTTGCATTGGGAATGGCATTATATTATTTATTTATTTATTTTTCTCAACATGATGGTATTTAAAAATAAGGACACATATGGTTAATAGATCTCTGAACTGAAATCATAGAAACATAAGAAAATGTATTTGGGGTGATACAACTGTAAAATTTTAAAATTGTTCTGATCACAGCAGAAAAGGGAATACTTTATTTGTTCCAGTTATTTATTGCTGATATCAATTAAAATTATTATAATTCATGCATAATAATAATAATAATAATAATAATAATAATAAATAACTACTGCTGTATCTAAGGATATCTCAAATGAAGTTTGAATCCTTGCATAAATCAGTGAACAATGTATTGAACTACTGCAACCTTCAATGGCTTCAAATTACTTCTGTTTTATTCTTTCTAAAACGCATAATATGTGTTATATATTAATTAATCAAGGAGAAGTGTGAATGTCCCATATCCAAAGAAATAGCAGCAATGGAAAGTACATTATTCAATAAATAAACAAAATAGCTAAAATTATTGACTTCACCGATTCATTCTAGCAGTATTAATGTTTAAACTGGATGGGATCCTTACATCAAAGTGACTGAGATACTTGACCAATTGTCCAGCTAGACAAATGTACAGTATAATGGGTGAAAAACTGGCTGATGGGTCAGATTCAAAATGTAAATGGGGTTATATCAAGCTGGTAACCAGTCACTAGAGTGGTTGCACAGTGTTTTAAATCCAGTCATCTTAAAAGTTTTTGTTAAATGATCTGAGAACAAGACTCAAATGGGTGCTAATTAAGTTTGCAAGCTATACTAAATCAGGGGGAGATGTTGCCTTTCTCAAAAGTACAGAAGTCTTGTAAAGAGATTTTGGCAAAACAGAGGGCTGAGAAATCACCAGTCACATGAAGCTTACCTAGAATAAGTGTCGAATTCAGAACCTGGGATGGGTCAATCCTTTATACATGTAAAAACTTAGGGAAAAGAGACTGAAAAGTAAACCCACAGAAAGGGATCTGGGAGTTCTTGTCAGTGTAAATTGACTAACAGTCAATATTGTGCCCTGGCAGTCAAAAGGACTAACGATATTTTGAGCAGGCATCAAGCACAGCAACACTATCCAGTTGAGGGGAAAGATTGTTCCACTCTGCTCCTCACTAACGTGACCTCACCTTCAACTGTGTGCAGTTTCAGGAGCAATAATACAAGAATATAAAACAATATCCAAAGGAAATCTGTGCAGATGGTGAAGAGTTTAAAGGAGAAGATCCTTAGTTCACATCTACTATCATGTATCTGGGAAACCTGAACAGTGCAATAGACTGTTAGATGCTACACTGGAAGCAGGAGGTGTTTCATAGAATCATAGAATGGGCTGGGTTGAAAAAGACCACAATGATAATCAAGTTTCAACCCCCCTGCTATGTGCAGGGTCACCAACCACTGGTCCAGGCTGCCCAGAGCCACATCCAGCCTAATCTTGAATGCCTCCAGGGATGGGACATCCACAACCTCCTTGGGCAACCTGTTTCAGTGCGTCACCATCCTCCTAATATCCAACCTAAACCTCCCCTGTCTCAGTTTAAGACCATTCCCCCTTGTCCTATCACTATCCACCCTCATAAACAGCCATTTCCCTTCCCATTTATATGCTCCCTTCAAGTACTGGAAGGCCACAATGAGGTCTCCCCGGAGTCTTCTCTTCTGCAAGATAAACAATCCCAGTTCCCTCAACCTTTCCTCATAAGAGAGGTGCTCCAGCCCTCTGATCATCTTAGTGGCCCTCCTTTGGATCCATTCCAAGAGCTCCACATCCTTCCTATGCTGGGGCCCTACTAGGCTACTGATGCACTACTCCAGACGGGGCCTTACAAGAGCAGAGTAGAGGGGGACAATCACCTCCCTCTCCTTGTTGGTCTCCCTTTTTTAATGCAGCCCAGAACACACTTGGCCTTCCGGGCTGCAAGCGTACACTCCTGGCTCATGTCCAGCTTCTTGTCTACCAGGACTCCCAAGTCCTTCCCCGCAGGGCTGCTCTCAAGGACATCTTCCCTCAGTTTGTATTAGTACCTAGGATTGTCCTGACAGAAATGCAGCACCCTGCATTTGGCCATATTGAACCTCATTAGATTTTCATGGGCCCACTTCTCCAGCCTGTCCAGGTCCCTCTGGATGGCTTGCTTCCCTTCCTTCTAATGTTTTAACTGCACCACTCTGCTTGGTGTCATACACAAACTTGCTGAGGGTGCACTTGATGCCATCATCGTGTTTGGACATTTAAATGCTGGAATATATATTTGAGAAAAGCTGTCTGGTTAGTTAACACTAGGAGAACTGCCAATATAGCTATCTGTCCAATCAAAACTGTTTTTGTACTGCTCATAAAAAGACATGCTGGGGCAGTCTGGGTTATTCCTGCCTCAGGAAAATTTCCTTTTGCTGAAGGACTTGGGTGAGTAATTTGGAATGATAGGGAAGTCTGGTGTGGTCCTCTAGAGGATTTGATTTTGGGTGAGAATAGACCATTGCGTGTAAGCAATTGTCATATGTTACTCTGTCATCATTGGTATTGGTGCTGTACATAATTTCTGTGGTATTACAGTAAGAATCACAGAGATTAAGAAAGAATTAATTTTGATAGAACTGGGCAAGTACAGTGATGATTGAACCAAATCTAGCCTCAGCACCGAGCGCTACTACAACACATCGCATATCAACTGTCCTAAAGGACAATTAAGACATATGGATCACAAAGTCATGATCTAAATGAAGTCAATGGACATTTCAGAGAGAATGCCTAAAGAGTATGGGAATTATATCTGGGTGTATACATGAAAGAACAGGAAGAGTTTTGGTGATTAATAATGTAATGGAAAATATGGGATCTGAGCATGATATAAATGATACCGAATGGATATGTGATGGAAAGTGGTTGACATAGTTCTGGTTTCAGCTGGGAAAGAGTTAATTTTCTTCATAGTACCTGGAATAATTATGTCATTTGGATTTAGGATGAGAATAAGGTTGATAACACACTGATGTTTTAGTTGTTATTGAGCAGTGTTTATAATAAGACAAGGACTTTTCTAATTCCTGTGCTCTTCTAATGGTAAAGGGTTGGAGATACACAGGAATGAGAGGGAGAACACAGCCAGGACAGCTGACCCAAATAGACTAAAGGATTATTCCATAGTAGATTATATCATGCTGAACAATAAAACTGTGGAGAGTTGTATACTGAGGTAAACATTTCTGTGAGATTTGCTGAGCATTGGTCAGGTAGTATTGAACAATTTTACATGACTTGTTTTTCATTTTCTTGGTTTTGTTTCTTTCCTTTTTATTAAACTGCCTTTCCCTCGACTTACGAGTTCTTAAACTTTTACCTTTTATGATCCTCTTCTCCATTCCATTGTGAGGGAGAACGAGCAAATGGCTACTACGTTTAGCTGCCTGCTAGTGGATGCTGGAGAAGACACAGAAAGAATGATGCAGCCTGGAGAACGGAAACATCTGTAAATGTTTTCCACTTTCACCTATAACTTGCCTTTTCTCTTCTTGGTGAATTTGCATGGTAAAATTTACAATTCATGTAGCATTCTTTTCCCCCATCCTCCTTAAGGAAAGACACTAGTATGTTGTCACGGAGTTAACTAGATCAATTTACACCTGTGACAGGGGGGCAGTAGGCCCCTACCCTCTCTCCCCACCCCACAAAATGGGAAGGAAGGAAGGAAAAAAAACAGCGGCAACAATCTATGGAGGAAAACTTATTTTACTAACTATGATATCGAAATGCAAGATAACACAATATAATACAATCTGATTGAAATTGAGACTAATAAATCAAATAAGATAGGAGAGAGAGAGTTCCCGAGACCGAGTCAAACCTGAAAAGCTTGGAATGGCTAGGAAAGCACCCTCCAGCACTCACTGCCTGGCTGTAAGAGACCGCCCCACCCGGAAGGGCCAGATCCCATGACTTCTGTAATGTATAGGGATAGATGCCTGGAATTGGAGCATTAACACTTTAACTCCCAGTACACTACATGATGTTTTGATGCGGAATACTGAGAACCAAAAACAAAAAAAACATAAAACCATGACATTCCACCCCTTATTCTACATCACTACATCATGCTTAATTTATATACGTATCTATGAATAAACGAAAGATGATTAAAATGCTTTACACACACATGTCTATATACATATACATAGAATTATCGACTGCGCTCCCCCAGCATCAAATTTCCTTGTGGTTCACATTGAACATCCCCGTTTTTTTACATTACCCACCAAGTGGACCCAGGTCCCTGGGCAAAAACAGTACCACAGAGAGGTTTGCCCTTTCCAGAAGCTGGAAGAAGCCAAGCTGCCTTTCCCAACGTGTTCTTTACATGTACGACAGGGACTTTATCTCCCTCTATGGTATGTAGAGAGCTGGATTGGGTAGGACCATCACGATTGATAGATCCTCTGGTATTGACTAACCAGGTGGCTTCTGCCAAATGCTTCTCCCAGTGCTTAAATGTACCGCCTCCCATTGCTTTCAGCATAGTTTTTAACAACCCATTGTATCGTTCAATTTTACCAGAGGCTGGTGCATGGTAGGGAATATGGTAAATCCACTCAATGCCATGATCTTTGGCCCAAGTATTTACAAGAGAATTTTTGAAATGAGTCCCACTATCTGACTCAATTCTTTCTGGGGTGCCATTTCGCCATGTTTCTCAAGACCCAGTATGGTATTTCGGGTGGTAGCATGGGGTACTACATATGTTTCAAGCCACCCAGTGGTTGCCTCCATCATAGTAAGCACATAACATTTACCATTACGAGATCGTGGCAAGGTGATATAATCAACCTGCCATGCCTCCCTATATTTATACTTTTGCCATCAACCTTCCCCCCGGAGTGGTTTCATCCTTTTGGCTTGTTTGATTATGGCATGTTTCACAGTCATGAATAACCTGTGCAATAGCATCCATAGTTAAGTTGCATGATGGGTGGAGGGAACCTTTCCCTTAAACATCCAGTTCAGCACTGGCAGCCGAGGTGCCAGAAGAATCTGCGTTTCAGTACCGATTACTTCAGAAGCAGCCCGAACCCCCTCATACGCGGCTAAGATCTCCTTCTCAGTTGGAGTGTAACCCTCTTACGACCCCCTGTAGGGTTGACTCCAGAATCCCAGGGGTCGGCCTCGGGTCTCTCCTGAGGCTCTCTGCCACAAACTCCAAGTGGGACCTTTTTCTCCAGCAGCAGTGTAAAGGATGTTCTTTATACCCTATCCCGTTCGTACTATCCCTAGGGCCACAGCATGGGCTATTTCCTGTTTAATCTGTTCAAAAGCCTGCTGCTGCTCCGGGCCCCATGTAAACTCATTCCTCATTCGTGACACATGATAAAGGGGACTTACATTGAGGCTATAGTTTGGAACATGCATTCTCCAAAAGCCCACTGCATCCAGAAAAGATTGTGTCTCTCTGTTGTTAGTGGGTGGGGACATAGCACTGATTTTGTCAATCACATCTGTTGGGATGTGACGACGGCCATCTTGCCACTTTATACCTAGGAACTGAATCTCCTGAGCAGGTCCTTCCACTTTGATCCACTTAATAGCAAAACCAGCACACAGAAGAATTTGGATTATTCGCTCTCCTTTCGTGAAGACTTCTGCTGTATCTCCCCACACAACGATATCCTCAATGTACTGCAGGTGCTCAGGAGCACTGCCTTGTTCCAATACAGTTTGGATCAACCCATGGCAAATGGTTGGGCTGTGTTTCCACCCCTGGGGCAAACGGTTCCAAGTATACTGAACGCCCCTCCACGTGAAAGCAAACTGTGGCCTACATTCTTCAGCCAAAGGAATGGAAAAGAAGGCATTAGCAATGTCAGTGGTGGCATACCATTTGGCTGCCTTTGACTCTAGTTTATACTGGAGCTCTAACATGTCCGGCACAGCAGCACTCAGTGGGAGTGTGACTTCATTCAGGCCATGGTAGTCCACCGTCAGTCTCCATTCTCCACTGGCTTTACGCACTGGCCATATGGGGCTATTAAAGGGCGAGTGAGTTTTGCGGAATCACCCCCTGACACTCTAGTTGACGAATCAACTTATGAATGGGAAGCAGGCAATCTGTATTGGTGCGGTACTGCTGTCTGTTCACCATTTTTGTTGCAATCAGTGCCTATTGCTATTTTACTCGTAGCAACCCCACAACAGATGGATCTTCTGACAGGCCAGGCAAAACAAACAGCTGCTTAATGTTGTCTGTGTCCACAGCAGCTATCCCAAAGGCCCATCGATACCCCTTAGGATCCTTGAAATGCCCCCTTCTGAGGTAATCGATACCAAGTATACATGGAGCCCCTAGGCCAGTTACAGTAGGATGTTTTTGCCAGTCCTTACCAGTGAGGTTTATTTTCACCTCCAACACAGTCAATTCTTGTGAGCCTCTAGTCACCCCGGAAATATGGATTGATTCTGTCCCTTCATGGCTCGAGGACATCAGTGTGCACTGTGCACCAGTATCCACCAGTGCCTTATATTTCAGCGGTTCTGATGTGCCAGGTCATCGAATCCATACAGTCCGATATACTCAATTATCCCTTTCCCCCCCCGACTGAGGGCAGGGCCCCTCTATTTATTACCTGTGATAACTGGAGCAACTGCACTGGTTGTTGATCTGCTTTGTAATTCTTTCACCCGTGCTCGTAGTACAGGAGTAGCTTGCTCATGTCATTTCCTCATGTCTTCTCCATGGTCACGTAGGCAATGCCACAAGGCAATTTGCAATGTATTATTCCTCACTGGAGCTGGAAAGCATTTGCCTTTAATAGCTAGGATTTTTGATGGTGCACGTAAGCAGGAAGGTTCATCATCGTTAATTAGTTGGATTCACATTAGTTTGATCAGCTCCTTCATTAGACTCTTTTGATTATCCTGATCTTCATCAAGTGTTTCTGATACTGGCACAGGTTTGTCACGATTAATCAGTAGAGACATTTGCTCCTGCATTTCATTCAGTTGGTCCGTTATTCGTGAGATGGCCACAATGAAAACGTGAGTTGGGGGTAGCTGTTGTTCGTAGTTTTGGAGTGTAAGAATCAATTCAAAAACTAAGGGTATTCTCTCTTGTTCCTGGTATCTGTCATTAGCTGACATAAGTGTAGCGGCGTATCTGTCTGGTGCTGTTGTTATGAGTCTCTGCCATATCTCAGGCGTCGTCCTCACTCTCTCAGGGTCGCGGTCTTGTCGTGGGTGGTTAGGAACAAAGTTAGGGTCAAACAGCATTTCCACCATGGCCATTTCCCTCAAATATTGGATACTCTTTTCAACTGTATCCCATCTTTTCATCACAGGCTTCAAGCCGTCTTTGAAGTGATACCTTTCCTTCACGGCTGTTAACACTCGTTCCCAGAGGGTGGCAGACTCATCCAAACATCGACTAATTCCTCTGTCTATAGCTGGATCACTGGCAATGGCTCCTCGTTGGTGAGCTTCATTACCATCTAGAAACAAACTATTGGCCCCACGGTCCCAACAACGAAGCAACCAGGAAACAACAGTTTCATTCGGGCCCCGTGTGAACTCCTTTCTTGAGCCTTGGATTTCAGTCATCTTCAGAGGCCGACGAGTAGTAATAAAGACTTCCTCTTCATCACTCCTTTTGCTTTTCACGATGGTGGTGGTTCTGAGGAGGGCCCCTCACCTGGATCTTCCTCCTCCTCCTCCTCCGCTTCTTCTCTTTTCCATTCTAGACGCATGGACACTCGTTTCCATTTCTTGCCTTCCACAGGAGCAACTGATATTGTTACTGGTGTCTCCTGTAATTGATCAGATTTGACTTGGAGAATCTCCCTTTTGGCTTGAACCTCAGCTCGGAAACTCTCTCTCTCCAGAATAGTATTATATAGGGCGTGATAAGCACAAGCCAAACTCCAAATAAGTTGTACCTCCTTAGATTTATGTAAGCCGCGCTGTCCCTGACTCAAATACTGACTTAGTTTCTCAGGATCCCACAGGTGTTCAAGAGTAAAATCCCATGACATTGCGGGTCCCCATGCTTCTAAGATCTTTCCTAAACCTCTCCATATTCCCTGCCAGTCAGCACTCTCTGGTTCTGGAGGAGACTCCTTCCCTTTATTATGAGTGCGTTGGAATACAATCCAGGAAAGTAATAGCACGCAAGCCCACATGAGTATTAATTTGAGATTCGAAAACCGTGTGACAAACCAAGAAGAAAGCCTGAAGACTCGTCTGAACATCGTGTTGTTTGTAAAATTAGCCATTCCATCTGAGATGTAAATGTCAAAATTCAAACCATACCACATTGTACATAGGTACCATGCAGGTGTCTCCGTCAGTGCTCTTAGGTAGTTATATATGAACGCAATTCCACAACAAGTAATTATGACATTGATAATTCGCCAATAAGTAGTGAGTAACATGATGGCTTTTAATCCTTTACACAGCGCCTCCACGATGAAGAGTGGGTTCACTGCTGGTGTCTATTAAAAAGGGGTTAATGAATTGAAACTGACAAGAGGAGGGAGGAAAAAGAAAAAAGAAAAAAAAAAGAAAAAAAAAAAAAAGGCACTACCCAGACTAAGCAGTGCTCAAAGTTTACAAATATCCCAGAATACTGGCAGCACGCCTAGTCTTTCAAGGTCAAGTTTTCCAGCACAGAAACCTAAACTACTGATAATGCTCCCTAATGCTGAAAATACTTACATTGTCTCAGTCTAGAATGAGCTGCCTTATTTGGCAGCCAGATATCAGTTACATTAGATACACAGAAAAATACTAACCTTATTCTGAATTTTCCATATGCCACTTATCTTTGACAGTGTCTATTTTTCATGTGACAAGCTATTACAGTGCATGAACCTAAAATCGTCATTTTTTTTTTTTTCTATTTCTAGTAAAAACAAAACAGTACTGAACAGAAGAGAACAGAACAACAAATAAAGACAGATTTCTGAAAACTGTTAATACCCTTCTTGTCAGTTTTTTACTCTATCTCTAACTTTTTTACCTTCTCCTAGGGAAGATGGATGTAATAATACCCCAGGAAATGGTAAAAAATTAAATCATCTGACCAAAATAACAAAGAAATTCAGCAGCAAAACAAGCTTTTGTGTCAATTCTTTCAAGTTGTAAGGCAACGTCCAAATTCCTGAGCTATTTTTAATGTCATAAAACTTAATCATGTATGGATATTAGGACTACATGAAGACTTTTTCACCTGGAAATGTGATTTAATTCGTCACTTTAAAGGAAGCAATTCTTCCCTTTTCAAGGTTATTAATAATGTAAAGGAGAGAAAGCTGATGTCAAAACCACATTCTGTAAAATACATGAACAGAAAATGCAGAATAGGCTGTGATATAAGATTTTACACTATCATATTAACATCACTCTAACTTTCAGACATGTTCATTTGGACTTTGAAACTACCAAAGTCTCTCAATTCTACAAACTCAGAAGTTGATCTGATTATAATTGTCTTCCCATCTTGAATTTGGCAGTGGTTTTAAGAAATATATTTTTCACTATACTCTTATTTTCATATAAATACTTGATGCCAGATAATATGGACAACTTATCTTGTTTCAAATATATGAAAATTGTTTTTCATCAACACATAAGCTTTAATTTTTACACGCCACAGAAAATTGGCTTTACTTCTCCCTGGCTCACAGAATGGTTCATTTATCAGAAGTACTTATATAAGTAAAACTTACTTTAGTTTAACTAGTGGAAAGCATTCTGCAGATTTAAAAGTAAACAATACAGCAGGAGACAGGCAGCAGCAGTCTCTAGATTTCTTATGCATGCAGAGAATGTTACTATTATGAATAATATACATAATAATAGGCTCTGCATCTCATTCAGCTTAAAATTCTAGGGTTCCTGTCTTAAGCAAACACCTAAAACTATTCCTCTATTGATTAGAACCTAACAAAAAAGCTGTAAGATAAGAGGTCTGAAATTTTTTGAGTCACAAAGTCCTGAACCAAAGTTAAATCTGTCAAGGAGACACTCACCTTTGTGAGCCAGGAAAGAGTTAAATGAGCAATTCTGCTTTTTAAATCAGGAGAAATGAGGTGACCCAATGACCACAAAGTAACATCTCTGACAGCTTACTCTCCTAACTCCATTTTTGTTTTGTTTTATTGGGCGTGAGTTTTTTTTGTGTGTGTGTGTGTGTTTGTTTGTTTGTTGTTGTTTTTTTTTGTTTTGTTGTTGTTGTTGTTTCTTCCCCAGCATAGCCCTGCAGAGTCCCTTGGTCTCAAAGACCCAAAAGATTTGCTTCATTGAGAGTACCTTGCCTTGAAATATCTACAGCATTAATTGTGTTTTTCAGGCATAATGTAGTTCTTACTTTCTGCCCTCTCATTTTCATTTTCCAGGGACTATGGAATATAATTTAACATCTGATCAGAAACAAAGCACTCAAGATTCTGGCTTGTCTCTCTGCCTTGAAGTACATCAGCCCTTGCCAAGAGACAAGAACTAGACTTGTGCTCCTCTGGTGTCTACCTTGATGACTAACAATTAAATTATAGACTCTTTCTTGCCCTCCTCATCAAAAGTCAGTGTGACATCATAACATTCTAAGATTCAAGTTGAAGTGTTAGAAAGCAGACAATATCAGTGCTGGATGCAGGAGGGTAATCCTCCCATCATGCATAGCTTCCTCAGTTTATATACATAGCTTGTGTTACATATGCAGAAGTTTTCCAAGGTGTACATCACACATGCAGAAGTTTTTTGGAGATATGTTACATATGCAAAAGTTTCCCAGAAGTATGTTACATATTCAGTGACTGTCTACTTTTTGGAGGTTAGGGACCATGACCTCAGGATGAGCGTGCTCACCCTCATTCATCCTCTGGCACCTGTGACCTCTTTATTCCGTCCATCTCTATGTCACTTATTATTTTTCTGTTTCTCTCAATTTTTTCTCATCTTTCTTTTTCTCCCTATTCTTTTCTCTCTTACTCATTTTCTTTAGTAGCCATTGTTTAAATTTGCCTTAAAATAGATGATAAGGAAATTGTAGCAGTGTCAAAATATTAATTACCCATAACGTTGTTTAATTGTTGTTAGAATGTTATCTAATTTTGCCTAGGAGTATTTGTTTGATTGTTGTTGGAAAGCTCAATAAATTGTCTTGCTTTGTTCCTTTGAGTCACTGTCTAATTCCATCACTTCTTTGACTCAGTGATTGTCCATTTTTATCAGTATTAAGCATTCTTAGAAACATTTATGTAGAACTATGGAACAGAAGTACAATGTGAGCATTGAATTATCCCTCAGTATAGCTATATAAAGAAATACACTTAATATCCTCTGACTTCTAAGTGAAATGCTGAGGCAAACGTGCTAATCTAAGGCACATAATAAAAAATCAGTTATTTTACTTAAGGAAAAACTCCCTTTTCGTAATAACAATTTGGGAGCAGTTTCTGTATTTGTAGAGTAACCAAAGAATAAAAAGGATAATATAATACAGAAGAGGTGACCCAAATGCAAAGAGACCACATTAGTGTACCAGAGCACATAATTGCAGATTGTTCTTTAGAGGCAATGACATTTTACTGTTTATTTTCCTTATAGCATATATATTAAAAAAAAAAAAAAAAAAAGGGGGGGGGGGGAAGGGAAAGAAAACAAAATGGGGAAAAAAAAAAAGAGGAAAAGGAAGAGGGAAAGGAAAGAAGAGAAAAGATAGTTTTGTGTTGTTTTCTGTTGTTTTGTTTGTATTTAGAAAGATTTTACACATATATTTATGTCAGGTTGTATCCCATTTCATAGAAGTGTCAAGGGTTATTGTTTTTACAGGTAAATCACAAATGAGTGTTAGATACGCGCATTTTTTATTGTGTCATAACCTTGAGATAATGACCTCAGGATCTTTAGAGATGTATGTTTGCTCTGTATATACTAAGAGGGGCAAAATACATGTTTAATTCAATTGCTAGTGGTATTAAATAGAGAACTTCTACTTTTTGTTCCTCATTGTAACATTTTTTAATTACTATATTTTAGAACTGATACAATTTAAAACATAAGCAACCATATTGATAAAAAGTATTACTGAAGTAATAGTCAGCCAGCTTCAGCTATCTAAAAAACTATTTCAAATAACAGAAATGAGACAGTTCCTTCATCTCCATTGCTGTCACGGGGTAATCTCTAGATATAAGTCCATGACAGGGGGGCACAGGGATAAAGGAAAAAAAAAAAAGGAACTGGTACTAACGGTTTGCCACATGACCTGCTCTGGGAGAGAGGGAAGGGCAGAGAGCTAGCAGATAGTTTTAGCAGAGAGAAAACACAATGGCAACGATCTGAGGAGGAACAGTAATTTACTAAATTTAATCAAATCAAACAAAATGAGAGAGACAAGAGTACCCAAAGTATGAGTCAAACCACAATAGTGCGAGGAAAGCACATGCTTTTCTCTATAGTGAGCTGAGATGGCTAAGCCAGGGCTAGAAGGAAAGGCAAACCCTGGGGTCCTGCGGAGCTCCACCTCGCTTCCTCTTCCCGCCAGGTCCTCCAGGGCTGCCACTCCTCCCCTCCCATCAGGCTACTCACAATGCCCATAAGGGGCAGTAAATGGGACCAGAACATTAACTCTTTAACTCCCACTGGTCCACATGATGTCCTGATGTGGAATATCAACAACAACAACAACAAAATCACCAAAACACAACAATTGCACTTTCTCAGTTTCTGTATTTTCACTGTTTATCTCATGCTAGATCTAGCATTTCCCATGCCTAAGTGAAAAATCACAGTACAGCAGAAAACAAACCAAAGGGGAAAATTAAGCAAGCAAACTAAAAAAAAAAAAAAAAATAAATAAATAAATAAATAAAAAAAAGTAAGGAAGTAAGGCAGGCAGGAAGGAAGAAAAGAAGGAAAAGATGGTTGCAGAGGAAATAAAAAAAAGATGAGAAATTAATTTTTCTTTTTCAAACAAAATTTGTAGATCAAACTTGCTTACTGTTGTTCTGTAAAGAATTAACTTGGGTTCCAATGCAATATTTTGCTTGTGTGTGTATATATATATATATTTAAGATAATGCATTGAATTGAAGATTGAAGATTTAATTGTTCACTAGATGATCAATGTTGGGAGGAAGGGACCTCTGGAGGTCATCAGGTCCAACTCCCTGGCTCACTCAGGGCCACCTGAAGCTGCTTGCCCAGTACCATGCCCAGACAGCTTTTGGAGATCTCAAGGAGAGTTACACCACAACATTTCTCTGTGACCTATGCTTTTGCTCAGTCATCCACACAGCGAAAAAAAATGTTTAGAATGAAACTAAGTGCTTCAATTTGTGCCCATTGCCCTTGTCCTGGCACTAGACACCACTGAAAAGAGCCTGGCTCCAACTTCTTTAGACCATCTCTTAAGGAATTTATAGACATTTCTTACATCCCCTCTAATCCTTCTCCTCTCCTGCCGGAACAGTCTCAGCATTCTCACACTTTTCTCACAGGAGATGTACACTAGTTCCTTTATCATCTTTGTAGTCTTTGTTTGGACTCTCAGCAGTAAGTCCATGTCTCTTTTATGTTGAGGATACCAGAACTGCACACAGTGCCCCACATGTGACCTCACCACTTTTGAGTAGATGGTAGGATTATCCGCCTTCATCTGCTGGTAATACTTTTGCCTAGTGTTTCCAAGAATATGGTTAGCCTTCTTTGTGTTAAGAGCACATCTCTGGTTCATGTTCAATTTGAAGTTCATCAGGACACCTGGTTCACTTTTGTCAAAGCTGCGTGTCCCCCAGCATGTATTAGTACTTCTATTTCAAGGTCTCCTACACAGCTTTGTATAAATACTTATGTCTCGATAGAATAGGATGACATTGTTTTATGCTGATAATTTTCTTTTTTAATTATAGTCTCAAAAATTGAGAGTGTTTCTCTGTCAACAAGGATTTTGTGGCTATTACATTCATTGAATCAAAGAGACTTGGAATCGTATACAAAAGAAAAATACTTTTCCAAAACATAAATACCTTTCTTAGATTTATTTGCTTTCTTGCTTCTACAGTGCTCATGCTAACTTTGTTATTAAGTTTTGTAGTGCCTTGAATAGCCCTATTTCTACCATGTATGTTGCTGAACATACACTGCTATCATGGTTATCTCTAGACCTATCTGAGTCTATGACATGGGTACCGCAAGCCCACAGATCCACTGTCCCAAAGAAAGAGGGAGAAAGTGTGGAGAAGGAAAAGGGAGCAAAGAGGAAAAGAAAAAAGAAAACAAACAGCAGTAGTGATCTGAGGAGGAATACTAATTTACTAATTACAATAGCAGAAATACAAGTTAATAAAAGTTGAAACTAGTAAACCAAATAAATATGAGAGTTTCATAAAACTGAGGTTCTTACTCTGATCAACCAGGGAGCTAAAAGAAGGAGTTTCATGACTCCAGTCAGTATTTTACATCTTTTACACTGACCGGAGAATGGAACAGAACAGCAAAGTTTTCTGGGAACTGTAGTACATTTCTTCTCTTCTGAGACTCCTAGTGCACTACATCAAATGATTATGTGAAATACTGATAACAAAAAATTATATACAACAACTGCAAAAGGCGTTAAATTCATAGGCAGGGCAACAGGGGGCAATATGGTAGCCCCAGCTCTGGGCATCAGACACCTCCCTGGATATAGGAATTAGCTGAAGCTGGGCAAGGATGTGGGTCTGTGAGTGTGCCCAGCTCTGCAGGTCTGATAGTTGAACATGGCTGAGAGGAGGACAGTGACCTTGTTAAACGTCACTGGGATGAGAATTGACAGCTCCAGGGCTAACACGGTGTCTTGGGATCTGGGCAACACAGAGGAGTGGGATAAGGATATATAGAATGGTACCAGTTGGGATCTGGCATTTTCTTTCCTTCTCTAAATCCTTTAGAATATGCACAACCCTTTAAAATCCAAATGTACTGCTTTACAACCTTTTAAATATTTTTCCAAAATCTCTAACTCTCCAATCTTATGCATCCATTATAGTTCTATCATTGCCAATAAGGAATCCTGCTGTTCTGCATTCTCAGCACTTTCCTGTCACTAGGAAGTCCATTGTCACTTGTTGCTTATGATCTACATTGTATCACCACTCTTCCTAGGAAAGCTGAGATAGTCAAAACATTCCTTCTGTTGTGTAGGAGACAACCTTCATCATTTGGTCTGATATATTTTAAATTTTCTCAGCATTCTCTTTTGGTGATATCATCCAATAACTGAAAAAAATCTGAATTACATTTTAACCTGCAATTTAGAAATCTGTACTATCAGATATAGTGTATATCTTTTCATCTTACTTGTTGCATCCATTACATCTAGTTTTTGAAAACATACCAGTATTGAAGCTCCTCTCTAATGCATGTGTTCAAACAACCTCAAAAATATCTGGTAAATAATGTTCACATGCACTATTTTACAGTGGAAAATACAAAAACTTTGGAGAAAAGAACAATGATAATTTTGCAAATTAATCTGTGCCTTTAAAGTCTAAGTACCAATTTTTTTTTTAACATTTCATCGTTAAAAAAATGTCTTAAATAAAAATATCAGAACTAAAATATCTGTACTTAGGTAGAAGATTTTACTTCAACACATCTTGTTATTACAGTGTCTGAAATGAGATGTAGAAAAGCGAGATTTAATCTTTCAGTATCCAGGACATATTCATGCTTCTTATGTAATTAGGATGGAATGAAGGTTCAAGTTACAATAAAAATTTGAAGTGGCATGTGTTAGTTCAACACAATGGAAATTGAAAGACCCTGCTGACATTAGTGAACTGTGGACAGTCGATTTTAATGTTCGTGTCATTCAGCAGGCAGATTTTCATTACCTGCTATTCCAAAGGATTAATTTGAAAGAGACAGACTACTGGAAATTCATGACGGGATATTCATGTAGGGAAGTTTTTTTTTTTTTTTTTTTTTTTTTTTTAATGTACAACTTCAATCGTATCTGTCCAGTGGCATTGACACATATAAAATGAGGACAAAATCAATTTGAACATAAATGCAAAATGCACAAAACAGAAGAATATAATTAGCAAATGTAGGCTCTAATTGATTGCTAGAAGTGGGATCTATCTGATCAAATGCAGAAGTCTACAGTGCAAATGCTGAGATCTGAGCGAATTCTATGAATTATTTTCAGGAAAAGAAATTGTTAGGACAACAGATGAATATGATTCAAATAATATGTTTCCTTTCAAAAGCTAGAAAGCAATTAGGAATACCAAAATAAGACATAAAATATTAAGCTAGTTATTTAAGATGAATCCTATCATAGAAGTTTAATGCTTTATACTATTTCATATTATAATTATATGCACTCATATATTACTATCTCATACAGTGATGAAATCTGTCATATTAAATATCAATAGTAATATCTATTATTTAATATTTAATTGTATTATTATATATAAAATGTGATGTGATACATTATACATTATACGAATATTAAGAACGTAAGAGCAAGCTTCTATTAAAGTGACTAAAAATTTTTTTCTTTATTACATTTTTTTAAGAGATCGTCATCTCATGAAAGACAGTGTTTTGGGGGAAATGATTTGTTTGTAAGAGTTCTGTGCTATTAGTACATCCAATTTGACTTCCAACTGTTTTTCTAGAAATTACTGTATCTCTGTATGCAGAGACATGTCTATCTGCCACAAGGAGATCTGATGGGTACAGAAGACATCTGGTACTGCTCTGAATGTGTCTGTTCAGGTACTCTATTTTGATACTGATTTCAACTATGTTTTCACATTTTACTATAAGCCATACCTATCTTATCATAGAATAGTAGACATGGAAGATTTGTGTCATGTTATGGTATTTGGATTAGAAATGCTTCAGATTAACAGGATATACTGAGGCAAAATTGTAATATCTATCCATATGCTTCTTTAAAGAAAAACATGACTAGACCAATCAGCCACGGAGAACTGACTTTGATCTAATGTGGTTATTATAAACTCAATCCATTTATCATGTTTATATATGAGTCAAAATTGTTGATGAGATTTTATAAAGCTATCTTTTCACCAGTGAGAATCAATGGAATTTTTCACACAGAGATAATTACTACCGCAATCAGTGAAGGACATAATCTTAAGTCAGACCTAGGGCTAAGGCAGTACGAAACCATTTTTAGAGTCTTGTTTTCTCAATGTCTTTCTCAAGAAACAGGTATGAAATCCTTCTGAAAGATGAGAAGGGTCCCATAAGTGAAAGTAAAAAGGCAAGAAGGTTTCACAGTGACTGAGAATAAGAGGGGGTGAAGGAGAATAGTTAGAGATAGTTTATAAAAGCAAGAATGTATTGTTTGTTAGAAAAATAAGAGATGGCAGACACTGGGTCTGGGATAGTGAGGGGGATGAAGGCCATAAAGATAGAGGTTTGAGAACAGCCCGAAGACATCTGGCAGGAAGGTGATTAGATGTCCACAGGGCAAGAAGAAACCGGTTTGGCAGGATGCCCCCCAGAAAGGTCAGAAGTTTACAGTGAGGAAGATGAGGATTCTTCAGCCTCACAACCCACTATGCACATGGAAGAGGGGAGGGTCTGCATGCTAATAAACTCTTGGGGTATAATGAATATGTATTTGAATTCCGGGAAAACTATTGATTATGTATTAGTTCAGCCTATATCTGTAGCATGCTTTTTCCTGACGGTATGCAAGTTAGTCGTATCTATCCCCCTTGCACCAAGCATATGCGCACCACTGAATAAACCATACCTGCTTTGTAATCTTACTTGGGTTACAGAGTTGGATTCCGCACTTCACTTCAAAATATGATTTTGTTTTGAAATAATTAAATAATAACATAAATAAAAAAGCTAGTAGTCTTCATGATCTGTGCTTGAATTATAGCTCAAGCCTCCTTCTACTATGTCACGTACTTTATACTATCTGATATTTTACTTTAGAAAGGGAATTATGAGCTATTTATTTTAAATTTTATTTATTTTAATTCTCATACAGATTTGCATTTGGAAAGGAACTTATTTTTAGATCCCAAAAGACCTTTCAGCTGCTTCTCCAGAACTTCTTTGTTGGGAAGATCCTTTCTGATAATCTCTCTCTCTTTTTTTTCTCCCACATAATTTATTTCTGGGTATATCTGCAGTTTAAAATATATTTTTATAGAGAGTATAGTTACAAACAGCAATCTAATTCTCTTTTAGTGTTTCTTTTTCTCTATTGAGAAAGAGAAATAATTTTGATTTCTGATTGTAGAATTCCTTTTATTCCTATTAATTTTTATCAGTAAAGGGGCATCCTTCTTGAATCATAAATTATTAAATCTATGTTTTATATTCGATGGAACAGTCCAGTATGACTCTAAACTGAAGCAGCAATAAGGAATCTATTTAAACTACCTTGTTGGAAAAATTCCTTAAGACTTTCTCATGTCTGAATTGATATCTTTGTCACAGTAATGAAGTACTAAAACCACACAATTTTCCATTTTTTCTTCCTAGTAACTTCCTAGCAATAAGCTCAATTATTTTTGTTACAAGTCTGTTTGTAAACAGTTCTGGATCCTGCATTTTTTTATTTAATTCTATTTCTATCACTCCACTGTCCAGGGTTGCATAGTTAGTTATATGTGGTATCTCAATATTCTCTATTGAGAACAATCGATAATGACTTTCAGGTCTGTCTCAGAAGAAAATTTAATTAGTATATATCCAACATGAAGTTAGTATATTTCATGAGAATAAATGCTTAACTACTTCTTTCATGTTATATAATTCCTTTTAGTTTTACCCGTTTCTATCTTTCTATGGGACAGATGTTAATCATTCTGCAAGGGGTCCGTTAATTCACATCTTTTCCATCCTCATGTGACACTAACACATATATTTCACTTTCTTGGAGAAAGAAGTGATCTACCACATTTCCTAAAGCTATAAATAAGTTTTCTTCTCTTTGATACATATCACATTAGTCTAGTATGATTTACCCATTATAAAAACAGTATTTTATAACATAGTCTATTTCTTAGATATCTTGGTGTTTGCTTTTTTTTTTTTTTCCCTTAAAGCCTAATGATAAATACTTGCACTTTATTAAAAAGAGCAAATTATAGTCCTCTTTTAACTTGCTGCTTCTGACAGTAGAATCTGAATTTAAATCCCTGCTGACTACTGCTGATGATTTTCTTCTCCTTCATATGCCTGCAAAGTTTCCAGGGTTAGCTACTCACATTCACTGGGATCGAGGTAAGATCTAGTTCTATGGCTCCTTTTTTATTTTTCCATTTCTTAATATAGGAAAGACATTGACCTTCCTCAAATCTTCAGTTTGTAGTGAAGTTTGCCAGCTCCCTCAGCATTTGGAAGGTGCATCCCATCAGAGCCCATGGGTTTATGTATGTCTAGTTTGCATAAGAATTCCTTGACAAGATCCTCTTCAACCAAAGGTATCTTTTCCGTGATCCAGCCTTTCCCCCTTGTGTCTGGGAGGTGGAATTTCTGAACACTTTTATTTTCTGGAGATGATTGAGACAAAGGTAGTACTCAATACCTCAGCTGATTCTCTGTCATATGTAATCAGATCCTCCTTCAGCAATGGATCCACATCTTCCTCAGTCTTCCTTTTGTTTCTTATGTACTTGCAGAAGTTCTACTTTTAGTCTTCGACATCCCTGGCCACTTTCAGTTTTAGTTTGGCTTAGGCTTTCCTAATTTCATCCCTGCTGCAGACATTATTTCTGTATTACTCTTAGGTAGCACTTCTTTTTTTTTCCTCTTCTTGTTTTCTTTTTTTTTTGTGTTTGAGTTTAGCCATTCTCATTCATAAAGACTTCCTGGCATTTTGCCTGACATCTGTTCATTGGGATAGACTTCACTTGAGCCCAGGACCATGTCCAGGTGGCTTCTAAAGACCTCCAAGGAGAGCATGTATGTGTATATATGTACTTCTGAGTATGAATACTTTTTTATTTTTTTTTTTTTTTACTCTAATAATTTTGGAATCTTCTGGTTAGTACCAGTTTTATTTGACAAATAAAGGAGATTCTATAGATCATTAGAAGTTTCTCATGCTGTAAGATATGAAACACATTTTATATCCAGATGGATATAAAATTCTTCAAACAAATTTAACGATGTGTCACCAGATGAGTATTTAACATCAGAGAATAAACTCCTGAGAAACATGACTGTTTAGACAAAGCACCATTTAGGACTGCAATATGAAGAACTTTGTTTGACTACTGCTAATCCATTATAGGATCTATTCAGAACATTTCCTATTGTCAATCAGTAGGTTAAAATGCATATTAATACAGGATTCATTTAGTTGAATTAATCCGTTTTAATAGAATTACTTTCCCTAAAATAATCAGATCTCCATTTAACCTAAAAATGATTTTTAAATATACATAATCTATAAAGCTATTTATCTCCTGAAATCAAAAGAAAATATTCTAATTATCAAGTTTCTCCTGCTGCATAAATTGTCCATAGAGCTATCTCTTATAAATTCTGTTATACTCAAAGCATCCCTTAGGGAAGCATGACCAGAATTTGAAATTCTCACTTGGAAAGAATCTAAAATGAATCTCCTCTTGTTATTACCAGTGAATTGCCTTTTTTTTTTTTTTCCCTCAAAAATAAAATGAACAAATAAAACACTGCTATATTTAGATTTGTGCAATGCTATTTAGTAGATAGTTAAAGAAATTACAAATTGTAGAATTCTAGGAATATCCTCCTCTGGAAAGCTTCTGCATCATGACAGACAAGTGTCTTAGCCTTTTCAGGTTTCACAGGTAATGACTAATGAAACATATCTTATTTTGTAGGTTTGACTCAAATACTGAAATAAATTATGCAGAAATGTTTGTCTTTCTAGGAAGTCACTAAATTTAATGGAATTTGTCTTATGAAATAAACAAACATCAAACAAAATCTGGTGATCTTTAAATAAGGCTGAATGCTTATATTTTGTGAATATTTATTCATTGTGGCACTCCTTTGTCTTCTATGAAATTAAGATGTTAGAAAACTGTTTATACAATGCAGTGAAATATTCAAATTTCATGAAAAATGCCACAGAAGAAACTAATAATTTTGACATTTCAGACATGTCATGATGTTAAGATTTTTGTTGTTGGCATTCCGTATCATAACAACACTGGTAGTTAAAGAGTTAATGCTGCAGTTCTGGGCATACCGTTCAAAGAAGAGAAAGAACGAACTATGGATCACAGAAGTCATCACTGTTCCCTTTCCATTTTCCATTCAGAGGTAAAGACATAACTGCATGGGAACCACAATACTATCTTTTTCTGCTCATCTCTGAAACATGCTCCCTCGCTGTCTTGCTTTCAGCATTAGAGTAAGGCCTTCAGGCACACTCTTTCTCATTTTGTTTGATTTATTAGCTTCAATTCCATTTATTTTGTATTATATTGTGTTTTCTTGCATTTAATATTATATTTAGTAAATTAGCTTCCTCACTTAACTCACTGCCACTATATTGTTTTTAGGCCCATCTCCTACTTTTACCCTTCTCCCCTTCCCCTCTTCCGGGGCATGGCTCCATGGGTCCTCATGCCCCATTTGGTCACTGAACCAAACTGGGCTGGAACTGTAGACAAGATAGCATTTGTTTTTAAATATATGCTAGAAATAATTTCTCAGCCTTAATTAAGAAATAAATGCTGAATGAATACATATCAAGTGAATGTGATTAATGTACTCTGATGTCATGGTTTTATGGTTTGTTTTTTTTTTTGGTTCTCACTATTCCGCATCAAAACATCACATAGTGTACTGGGAGTTAAAGTGTTAATGCTCCAATTCCAGGCACCTATCCCTATACATTATGGAAGTCATGGGATCTGGCCCTTCCGGGTGGGGCGGTCTCTTACTGCCTGGCAGTGGGTCCTGGAGGGTGCTTTCCTGGCCGTTCCAAGATTTTTGGGTTTGAGTCAGTCTCGGGAACTCTTTCTCTCCTATTTTATTTGATTTATTAGTCTCAATTTCAATCAGATTGTATTATATTGTGTTATCTTGCATTCCAATATCATAGTTAGTAAAATAAGTTTTCCTCCATAGATTGTTGCTGCTGTTTTTTTGTTTTCCTCCCTTCCTTCCCATTTTGTGGGGTGGGGAGGGGAGGGCAGGGGCCTACTGCCCCCCTGTCACGGGCGTAAATTGCTCTAGTTAACTCCGTGACATCTGAATATAGCAGATTGTTTTGGGATAATTGATGTAGAAAGTCATCTAATAATTTTCTTAGACAAATAGTGGGTTGAGGATGTTCTGTCTTATCTCTTCATAGTTTCAATGAAATACGTGTTTGGCTGTTATTATTGAAAAATAATTTTTTGTGAGAAAATAATTCTGAAGAAATTCTTGCTCGCTGAAAAAGAAAATGTCCATTAACTGGACCTCCTAGCCATCACATAAAAACATAAATAATGGGAAAAAAAAAACTTTGGAAAGTGTTACAATTGCAATAGTCTATTATTTGATAGAAACAGTAGTAATTGTAGCAAATGTACGTTAAAACATGGGTCTTGTCTGTGTGAAGAGGGGATACTTATTGTAGGTATTGCCAAATGTAATTGTCAAGTATCATACAATGTCTATCTCTTGAGCTATTTTAGTTTAACTTGGACAAGAACTCCTTCTTCATTCTTAATTCTTGGAATGTTTATGCTTTTTAGATGAACAAAGTGGAATATATCTCAGTGAGACTGAGCTTCTCTAGACTGCATTATTTTGTAGCAAAATTATTTTTTCCATCCCCAAGAAAATGAAAATATTGGATTCCTATATTTACGTGCTTTTACAACATTGCATTATTATGCCTATCACTATATCAGACAAGAAAATAGTATATGATTTCCACAAGCTAAGTCTCATTCTCCCTTTTCTTAATTTTTTACTATCTCTTATCATCCATACCTTTCTGCATGGCAAGAGCCTGATATCCAGTTAGCTAAGAAGACTTGACAGTTATTTTGCTGCTTATTATCTAGTATCTGCTTGTGACTGATCAAGTGCTGAGTATATTGAACTCTTAGAGGAATTAATACATTCAGTTCCTGTTATACTCATCCCAGACTGAGAGCACTATGAAAGTCCGTGAAATTTTACAAAGGAAATAGGAAATTGGCATTTATGACTGTAGTGCTCTTGTAATTTATTTTTAGAATGTGATCACTGATCTATCACTGTCAGGTTGAACACATCTTATTTCAGCTACAGCATGGTCCTGCAAATTTCTCAAGCCATGTATGCTCTTGGAAAGAATAGTTCAAATTTGGTTTGAAATGGTGCAGCTATGTGTGCACTGTAGATATGGGAAGATCTGAATTAAGAAATAACTTGCAATATTCAACATTCAAAAAATAAATTATATAAGAAGTCAAGGCCACCTTATTTAATTTTATCAGGACTGATGTATTAATAAGTTAGTAACTTTATATTAATATGATACACTGCACTGCATATTATACTAATATGACACACATGATGACACCAAAAAAAAAGTTCTGATTCCTTTTATTCCTTACTCTATATTTTTGGAATTGACACTGAATGTTAATTTTTATTAACATTTGTAGGTTTTATATGTGATACAGCACAACTATTCTTAGGCTATTTATTGCAATATTTTTCACTACTTTTATTTTAATTATCTGGCAATACAGATTGCTGAGATAATGTAACACACACACACGCACACAAAAAAAGACTCCAGATGCATTTACAACTTAATCTGTAGTCTATAAGGAAATAATAGAAGAGGATAAATAAACATTCCTCTTGACTAATCAGCTTCTAACAGTTTTGTACAGCAAATCTTTTCCATTACTATCACGCTGAATTAAAAGAAATGGAAATCAGAAATGGCATTGATTATTATATTCTTATTAATATCTCCTTAGTATGGAATGTTACTGTCTTCCCATTAGAGGAAGTAAAATGTCCCCTTTACTTATTTATTTATTTTTTCCTTAGGATTATTAGATTCCAAGTGTATTCACTTAATATATCTAGATTTTTTAATTTTGTTAAGGAATACTGTTTTTCTAAATATTTACTTGTTGCCTAGATTGAATTAAAGAGAACTACATGGCTTATTACAATCTATCAAAAATGAAAGCAGAAAAAAATTATCTGATTAATAATTCTATTAATGAAGAGAATACATCACAATTTAAATATTAATTTAAAATTCTAAAAGTGAACAAAACTAAGTTATCAATTAGCAAAATTTTATATTGTTTTCCTATTCCTAGAAAAATAATAATTTTGGAAGTCAGGAGACAAACTATATCTTCTTTGTGGTGGGTGGGTTAACCCTGAGTGGCTGCTATGTGCTAGCAAGCTGCTCTCTCATTCCACATCCTCAGGATGATGAGATAAAATAAGATGAAAATTCTCACGGGTTGAGATACAAACAGGATGATTACTCAGTACTTACCATCACAGGCAAGATAGAGTGTATCTGAGGAAGATTTACTTAATTTTTACCAATTAAGAAAGAGTAGGATAGTGACAAATGAAAACAAAGCTAAACATGCCTTCTTGTCATCCTCTTTTCTCAGGCTCACTCTTGACTCTTCTACCTCCTTTTCTGTCACCAAAGGTGCAGCAGAAATAGAGTGTAGGACATTATGATCAGTCCATAACACTTTGTCTCTGTTGTCCCTTCATCTTCTTAATTCCTTTGATGTAATGTGGGGCAATTCTACATAAACTGATACAATGTGAATCCTTCCCACAGGCTACAATTCCTCAAGAACATATCTAGGATGTGTTCATTCCATGGGATGCAGTTACTGAAGGAAAAAACAGTTTGCTACAGATGTAAAATTGAAAGTAACCACAAGATTGAAGAAGATTGCATAATGAATGTGGAGTTGCCATGTAACAAACAGAAATTTATGTGAAGAATAATCATATCACTACATGCTAATTTGTATGCTAATGTTAGAGAATCTTCAACGCTTAATTAGAAATTATCAAGACACCTATAAATCCAGTCATTTCAACTGTATCTTTACAACTGTCATATCTTTTATTCATTCATTCAGTAACTTTAAATTATCCATTTTTAGTAACCCATGCTTCCTTAAAGATTGTTGTGACTTTTCTTGGAGTTTTTGCAATGCCGTTTATTCAGATCGAATGACACTGAACGCAAATTTTCACAGATTAGATTACAGAACAGAGGTGTTTGTTGTCAGCTTTTTTTTCCAGTCTGTTACTTTTGGTACCAATTTGTGATTTCAGTAATTTAATGACAAATCAGGAAGACACAAGAGGACAGAATCAGAGTTCTATGTGACAAGTAGAACTTTGCTATTCTTAGTGTGCTATATGAAGCCTAATTATGTAATAGACTACAAGGTTGTTTTCAGGTCTTATTTTCCACTGCTAGAGAATGCTTGTAGAATAATTTTTTACCAACTAAGGCAAACAGAAATAGGAAAAAAAGTAAAAAGATAAAAGTATAAATTAATTGATTTGAATAAGAACTCAAGCAGAGAAGGCATGGCTGGTTAAACAGGCAGGGATAACAGGGGCGGAAAGAATATAGAAATTCTATCTGGATGTTCAGGGATCATATCAGGAAAGCCAAAGTGCATGTGGAACTGAACTTGGCAAGATCACAGAATCACAGAATCACAGAATTGTAGGGGTTGGAAGGGACCTCCAGAGATCATCGAGACCAACCCCCCTGCCAAAGCAGATTCGCACAGGTAGGTGTCCAGGCAAGACTTGAATATCTCCAGAGAAGGAGACTTCACAACTCCCTTGGACAGCCTGTTCCAGTGCTCCATCACCCTCGCCGTGAAGAAGTTCTTGTGCACATTCGTGCGAAACTTCCTATGCTGCAGCTTATGTCCGTTTCCCCTTGTCCTGTCTCCACGTACCACTGAAAAGAGACTGGCCTCACCGCTATGGCCACCACACCTCAGATATTTATAAACCTGGATCAGGTCCCCTCTCAGTCTTCTTTTCTCAAGGCTAAACAGACCCAGGTCACTTAGCCTTTCTTCATAGGGGAGATGCTCCAGGCTCTTCACCATCTTTGTGGCCCTCCGCTGGACTCGCTCCAAGAGATCCCTGTCTTTTTTGTACTGGGGAGCCCAGAACTGGACACGGTACTCCAAGTGAGGCCTTACCAGGACAGAGTAGAGGGGGAGGATCACCTCCCTTGACCTGCTGGACACGCTCTTTTTAATGCACCCCAGAATGCCATTGGCCTTCTTGGCCACGAGGGCACACTGCTGGCTCATGGCCAACCTGTCGTCCACCAGGACGCCCAGGTCCCTCTCTGCAGAGCTCCTCTCCAGCAGTCTCATCCCCTAGCCTGTATTGGTGCATGCAATTATTCCTCCCTAGATGCAAGACTCTACACTTGCTTTTGTTGAACCTCATCCGGTTTCTTACTGCCCAGCTCTCCAGCCTGTCCAGGTCTCGCTGAATGGCAGCACAGCCTTCAGGCGTGTCAGCCAATCCTCCCAACTTCGTATCATCAGCAAACTTGCTGGAGGTGGCCACTATCCCCTCATCAAGGTCATTGATGAAGATGTTGAACAAGACTGGACCCAGCACAGACCCCTGGTGGGGGACACCACTAGTTACAGGTCTCCAGCCAGACTCTGCACCACCAATGATGACCCCCTGCGCTCTGCCAGTCAGCCAGTTCTCAACCCACCTCACTGTCCACTTGTCTATCCCACACTTCCTCAGCTTTGTTATAAGGATGTCGTGGGAGACAGTATCAAAGGCTTTTCTAAAATCAAGGTAGATTACATCTACCGCTCTTCCCCCATCCACCCAGCATGTGACAGCATCTTAGAAGGCCACCAGGTTGGTCAAGCACAACCTCCCCTTGGTGAACCCATGCTGACTACTCCTGGTAACCTCCTTTTCTCCCCGTTGGCTGGAGATGGTATCCAGCACAAGCTGTTCCATCACCTTTCCAGGGACAGAAGTGAGGTTGACAGGCCTATAATTACCCGGGTCTTCCTTCTTGCCCTTTTTGAAGACCGGAGTGACATTGGCTATCCTCCAGTCTTCAGGGACCTCCCCTGTTGTCCAGGACCTCTCAAAAATGATGGAGAGCGGTTCGGCAATGACCTCCGCCAGCTCCCTCAGCACACGTGGATGCACCCCATCAGGTCCCATGGACTTGTGGACCTTAGTACTGCCTAGGCACTCACGCACGTCCTCTTTCCTGACTAAAGAGAAGTCTCCCATTCCCCAGACCCTCTCACTAACCTCTAAGGTGTGGGATTCCTGAGGGAGAGCCTTTTCACTGAAGACGGAAGTAAAGAAGGCATTCAATATCTCTGCCTTCTCAGCATCCCCCATTACCAAAACCTCCCCCTCACTTAGTAAGGGGCCCACATTCTCTCTAGTTTTCCTTTTGCTGTTAACATACTTGAAGAAGCCTTTTTTATTATCCTTTATCATTTTAGCCAGATTCAATTTCAGGCGCGTCGCATCCCTGCAGGCCCTGACTACATTCCTACATTCTTCCCAAGTGGTCAGACCCTTTTTCTACATTTCATGGACCTTCTTCTTTCCTTTGAGCTTGCGCATGAGCTCCTTGCTCATCCACAAAGGTCTCCTGCCACCTTTTCCCGATTTCTTGTTCACAGGGACGCACCGATTCTGAGCTTGGAAGAAGAGCTGTTTAAATGCTGACCAACTCTCAGAGGCCCCCTTACCTTCTAACGCCCACGGGATAGCTCCAAGTAGGTCCCGGAAGAGATTGAAGTTGGCTCTCCTAAAGTCCAGGGTAGCAATCCTACTTCTGGCTTTGCTTCTTCCACTCAGGATCTTGAACTCCACCATCTCATGATCACTACAACCCAAGCTGCCCCCAGTCTTTACTTCCTTAACAAGTCCATCCCTGAATAAGGTCCAGCAACACCCCTCCAAGATATACAAAGAATAACAAGAATGGATTCTACAGGTACACTGATCAGAAGAGATCGATCAAGAAGAGTGTACCTCTTCTGTTAAATGAAAAGGAAGAAATGAAAACAGACTTAGAGAAGGCTGAGGAACTCAGTGAGTTCTATGCCTCAGTCTTCATTGACAGTCAGGCTTCCCAAGTGTGGAATAATTTTGACAGGTGACTTGGAAATTAACATATAGAATTTTTCATTGAAAATTGTAGTACTGTTCAATGGAAATTAACGTACATATTGTTCACAGCCATTCAGAAACAGAGCGCAGCCTCTATGCCACTAAATGGTACGGAGGTTGAAGTGTAGTAGAGACTCTGTGGTCAAGTTCTGAGATCCATAATAGTTCCATAAGCAACCTTAGATGTTGACAACATCAGGATAAATTGAAGTACTGACTCTAAGAACAGAGTCCTGAATTAGCTGGCTGGTGTAATTCTCAAGACATTCTCCATGATATTTGAAAAGCCATGACGGTCAATCAAAGTCCCCAGTGACTGGAGAAAGCAAAACATCACTGCCATTTTTAAGAAAGTGAGAAAGAAAGATCTGGGGAATTACTTGCTGGTGAGCCTCACTTCTGTGCCTGGGGAGATAATGGAACAGATCCTCCTGGAAGAGATATTAAGGCTTATGTGAGACAAGGAGGTGAGTCAGACAGCATGGCTTCACACAGGGCAGGTCATGACAGATGAACCTAACAGCCTTTTATGATGGAGTGACTACACTGGTATATGAAGGGCAGTGATGCTGTCTACATGGATTTATGCAAGGCCTTTTACATGATCCCGTGCCACATCCTCATCTCTAAACTGAAGAGGTATGTATTTGAAGGGTGAACTATTCAGTGGATAAGGAACTGGTTGACTGGTTTCAAGCAGAGGCTTGTAATTAGTGGCTTGACATCCAGATGGAGGCTAGTGACAAGTGGTGTCCCCCAGGGGTCTGCCTTGGGACTGATGGTCTTTAACATTGTCATCATTTACAGATACTGGGGTTAAGTATACCCTCAGCAAGTAAATTTGTGGATGACACCAACAGGAGTGATGCAGCTGACGCAACAGAAAGAAGGCATGCCATCCAGAGGGACCTGGACAAACCGGAGAAGTGAGCCTGTGGGGACTTAATGAAATTCAAAAATTCAAGTGCAAATTGTTGCAGATGGGTTGCAGCAATCCCAGATATGTCTACAGACTGGAAGAAGAACTCATTATAAAGCCCTGAGGAGAAGGAGATGGGGGTGGATGAAAAACTAGACAAGAGCCAGTGGTGTGCACTTTCAGCCCAAAAAGGCAGATGTATCCTGGGCTGCATCTAAAGCAGAGTAGCCAGTATGGTGAGAAAGGTGATTGTGACCCTCTGCTCTGTCCTTGTGAGGCTTCTTTTGAAGAACTGAGTCCAACTATGGGACCCCCAGCACAAGAAAGGTGCAGAGTAGCTGGAGTAAGAATAGAGAAGGGCTTTGAAGATGATCACAGGTCTGGAGAACCTCTCCTATGAAAACAGGCTGAAGGAGCCGATCTTGTTTAACATGGCAAAGAGAAGGCTCCAAAAGGAAAATATTGTGACCTTCCAATAATTAAAAGGAGCTTAGCCAGGAGGGAGATGCTTTTTTTACAGTCTAATATTGATAGAACAATGGAGAATGGTTTTAAACTAAAAGAAAGGAGATTTAGATTAGATCTTAGGAAAAAAATCACTCAGAGTATGGTGAGGCACATGAACATGTTGCCCAGAGAAATTACGGATGCTTCATCAATACGCTCAGTTGTGTGCAGCCCAAGGTAACCTGATTTATTGCCTGATTTCGTGGCTGGCAACCCTTCCCATGGCATTGGGGTTGAAACTAGATGATTTTTTGAGGTGCACTCTAACTAAAGCCATTCTATGATTCTATGGTAATATGACCGTGGGATGGTGTGAAACAAAAGAGGGCTAGAGATACATTCTCAGTCTCAGGTGTAGCCAACAAAGCACCTGACCATACTACTTAGGGCTACCTACTACTGAAGAAAATGTATCTGATAAATAATTAAATAGAAAAAATGCAATAAAGCCAGAGAAAAAGCTGACAATTAACAGGAAGTTTATTTAGGAAGTCCAGCACTAAAATCTTCATTCTAACCTTCTTTGTTTATTGAATATTACCTTAAATATTAACATGCAATTTCTTTAATAGTTCTCTAATATATCTTCTTGAATTTTACATTTATGATTATGGCCTCTAAATAGAATATTATCTTTTATTCCAGCCCATGAAGTAAAATGAATATACATAAGCTGAATTTTCCACATTTTGAAAAACAAAAAAACAAAACCAAAAAGTTCTTAAAGTTCATCATATTTGAGAAATAGAAAGCCATTCATTTCATAACTGAACCTTTAGTAATGCTGTCATAGAGCTCTCTTTTTTCCTTTGGCTCATATAAACTGTTGGGCAGTACTCAGTAGATACCAGAGGGATTTATCTGAACACATGCAGACATTTGTAGATCACTTGAACTTTTAGACATTTGTGTCATTTGCTCCAAAGGTAATGCCTGTTATTTATTTGCCCAGGAACTACAACAGATACAAAGATCACAACAATGCTCTACGATAGAGCAAATTCCCAGCTACAAAAGACTGCATTCCAATGTAGTCACCAGCATCAGCTATGCATTTTTGCCAGCAGTGAACAACAGTCTGCATGCTACACTTGTGAAAATCTGTGCCAGTGAAGGTAACCTGCTATTTAACAGCTGCTATGATGACACAATTGCTAAGAAACTTGTCTGTGCAGTCCATTTTTCATGGAATAGATGGATGACAGAAGGTACTAAATCCTGACTGCATGGTGATATTGGTGAGACAGTCTAGCCAAGACTGACATTTTGCTACACCATCTTCAAACTGATATGATGCCTGATGTAATGTTGTTGCAAGGGTTGTCTTCTCTGGCCTGAAGTTTGTGCCTCCAGATTAGTCAATGTCATCATATGTACTGGTCAGATTTGATGATTTGTCTGAGTTCCAGGTAATCCAGAAAGATCACCCCTTTCCTATCCCAAAACACAATGCATATCACTTTACCTACTGAGGGTTGTGTCTTGAATCTTTCCTTCAACGGAGAATTCACATCTCCTTTCTATGAACTCCCATGTTCACTGTTTCATAGTGGCAATATCATATCTTGTCACTAGTAGTTATGTGATCTATTACACTGTCACCTTCAGCTTTGTGTTGGTTCAAAATGTCTTGATAAAACTCCTTTTAATGCCTCCCAGGGTCCCATTAGCCTCCTTGGCCACTAGGGCACACTGCTGGCTCATGGCCAACCTGTCATCAGCCAAGACTCCCAGGTCCTTCTCCGCAGAGCTACTCTCCAGCAGGACATATCCCAAACTCTACTGATACATACAGATATTCCTTCCCACGTGCAAGATTCTACACATGATTTTATTAAACCTCATCTGGTTTCTTAACGCCTGACTCCAGCTCTGTCCATGTCCTGCTGAATGGCAACATAGCCTTTGGGTGTGTCAACTACTCCTTTCAGCTTTGTATCATCAGCATATAAGCTGAGGGTGGAAACTATCACAGAATCATAGAATGACCTGGGTTAAAAAGAATCACAGTGCTCATCTTGTTTCAACTCCCCTGCTATTTGCAGGGATGCCAACCACTGGACCAGGCTGCCTGGAGCCACATCCAACTCATCAAAGCTGTTGATGAAGATATTGAGCAAGACTGAAACATTAATGAACACACACAACACACATACATACACAAGACAAAATTCAAACCATTTAAGCTAGTTATTAGTAAATTTCACTGAAAATAAAGTTATTTGCTTTCGGAGTAAATAGTTAAATATTTTTTTCTAAGTTTTATTTTTTTATATTTATTTTATGAATTGAAAAAGTAACTAAGCAAATGATTACAATTTTATCAGAAAATAACAAATTCTGTAATTCTTCAAAATAGTTCTGTAGTCCAAAATGGAGAGCTGAAAATCGGACTGTGAATTTGGAAATATCTCACAGATAGAACATGAGAAAAGGATAAAATGAAACCAACTTATTCTGTCAGCCTTCTATTATTTTTCCTTGTAGATCTTATTATTTCTTCATGACTTTTCATGCTACTCAACCAGAAAATAGAATCACCAAGGTTGGAAAAGACCTCCAAGATCATCCAGTCCAACTGCCTACCTACCACCATTATTTGCCCATTAAAACGCATCCCTCAGTGCAACATCTAAACAATTCTTGAGCACCTCCAGGAACAGTGATTCAACCACCATTCTGGACAGTCTGTTCTAGTTCCTGACCACTCCCTTGGAGAAGAAATTTTCCCAATATCCAACTGCAAACGTGCTTGGAGCAACCTGAGGCCATTCACTCTTGTCCTATCATTATGTGGGAGAAGAGACTGACACCATAATGTCACACTCTTCTTTCAGGTACTTGAATAGAGCAATAAGGTCTGCCCTGAGCCTCCTCTTCTCCAGAATAAACAATCCCAGTTCCTTCAGTCACTCCTCATAAAACCTTTACCAGCTTTGTTGCTCTTCTCTGCATATGTCCCAGGGCTTCCATGTCTTTCTCATAGTGAGGGGTCCAAAACTGAACACAGTACTTGGCTTCATCACTGCTTTTGCTGACACAAATCAAGATGACAATGGTCTTCTTGGCCACTGGGGCACACTCCTGGTTCATGTTTAGTCTTCCCCAAGACTGTAATGTTTCCTGGGGTTATTGTGGGCAAACAGCAGGGCCTAGCACTTGGTCTTGTTGAACTTCATCCCGTTGTCCTCAGCCTAATGATCCAGCCTGAATTTGTACGTTTTTAAAGGTACAAGTAAATTTACTTGGAAGTATAAAAGATTTCTTTTCAATTTAAATTTTACATTTACCCTTCAAGACTGTACTTTTCACATGAGAACATGAGCAATTATGTAAGTGCTGTATTAAAAAAAAAAAAAAACTTTATTGAAATGCAAATCACTCTACAGCATAGGAGAAAAAGAGGCTGATGTTACACTAGCTCACTAGAGTGTTGCTTAGTACTGACTTTTAATATTTTCAATTATTTAAATAACTATTTCCTGTGTTGCAGAGATAGTTATCTGGCCTCATTACTTCTCAAACTGCAAAGATTATTCCTTGAGAATATATTAATGACATATAATTACTGCTTCTTTGCCAAATTGTTTTAACTCCTATTTGTTAATGCTCTATTAATGTTTAGAAACTGTTTTCCAAACACAACTGGTTCACATACAACAGGATAATATAGAGTAGTTACTATACAGAGTCTTTCAGCTCTGTCTGTGACTACGTCTCAGGTTTTATTCCAGAGGAGTTATCACTGACACAGGTGGTGGCAACCCTGATGACACACAGCCTTGTACGTCTGAATGCAGCCAAGATGTGTTATCTCAGGACTGAGAATGAAAAGTGCATCATGCAGACTATCTATAATGTAATGCTCCACAGTAAAATGCAGTCATTACTGATATTTTCCTGAAGTATAAATAATATGGATTTGTTTCTCTCTTTTCAGAAGTCTCATCAGACAATCTATTTTATCAGTGTTAATCAATTAGAAATACGAGCCCTTGTTAATCATTATTTTATAATTAAATCTACATAATACTGTTGTCCTACTAAAGGAGGAATTCCAGTATGGGCATGTCCTAATAGAAAAATGTCGCTAAAGCACATGATAGAGATTGACTACTGAAAGTTTTGAAAACAGACACTGATTGTTTAAACGTTTCAGTGACCAATTATTGGCATCTTTTATCAGATCTGCATTCTAACTAATTGTATCTTAAAAGCTGTAGGACCTGCTTGATCAGTAGTCTCATGGATTAAACAAAGAATTGATTTCATTTGGTTGTTCTAAACTTCAATATACTAAGGCTTAAAGGTTGTTTTTTTTTTCTTTTTTTTTTTTTTTTTCAGTTGACCACTCTTCTATCCTATACTATTCTTTTAATTATTAACATATTTCAAGTTCTACATGCTTCCAAATTCACCATAGTTTCAATAACTTCCATAATCTTTCATGTGCCTCCCTGAAGTAATAATAAACAAGATTACAATATAAAATAGTGGAGTCAGCAATCAAAACCCATTTCCAACTATGTTTGAAATTATGCTAAAAGATGGTATTTCTTCTGCCAGGTGTTTAGTTATATACAGGTTGCTCATACAGTTAGGATAATTTTTTTTAATATACTTGAAACCAGCATCTAAAAAATACAGAGTTTAACCCCATTACCAACTGTCTAATTAAATATAACAGACATTTTGGAAATCTAAAATCCTGAAATGTTTTCCTCTTAATATGATGAAAGTCCAGGTAGCCTATCAACTCAATTAAAATCTAAATGAATTGAACTTATCTCTAAATTATGAGACTCCTATGTTTAGTTGCCCAAATGTGATAATGTATTGCAGCTCGGACATCTAAACACAGGTGACCTATTTATTTGTCTAAACACAAGTGTTTAGTGCTTTTTTAGATTCTTTATGTTGTCTGAATTGAGGTGGCATCTTTAGATGGTCTGAGGTATCTTATACGGATTGTCCTGCCAGCAGTAGCTGAAGTTGTCTCAGATGATCTATCATATATTAGAGGTCAACAAACATTAGTGTTTAGGTTTCTGATTTAATCACTTAGGTGTTAATTCTCATAATAGTCATAATAACTACTACTACTAGTAGCTAGTAGTGCAACCCCACAAGATTGTGAACTTTTAATATTATTATGTAATTTTTAGAAATATTTGTCGTGAGTCAGTTGTGCTTAGCTCAAGCTCAGACTACACAGGCAACAAAGGAACACTGTGGAGAAGTGGGTTAACTGCTTCTCATGCTCACCACAAACGGTCTAATCAAAACCTGTGTGTATTACATGTTACATGCCACTTGGATACTAAAGCGCTATTACTAGCGTACATTACTAATAATGATATTTCAACCTACCTGTACTAATACCTGCCTGCAAAGATGTGTTTTCAGTTCCTTCCAACTCATATCATTCTATGTTTCTATGATTCTATGATAATAACTAAAAAATCCCATGTATATGCTGGTTTCAAGTATATTAAAAAAAAATTATCCTAACTATATGAGCAGCCTGTATATAACTAAACAGCTGGCAGAAGAAATACCATCTTTTAGCATAATTTCAAACATAGTTGGAAATGGGTTTTGATTGCTGACTCCTCTATTTTATACTGTAATCTTGTTTAATTGCAGACAAATGCAAGTGTAGATAGGTTGAAAGACCAAGAGGTGCTGGTTGCCAACATAGAATCATAGAATCATCTAATGGTTTGCTTGGAAGGGATCCTTAAGATCACCTAGTTTCAACCTCCCTACTATATGCAGGGACACCTCTCACTAGACCAGGTTGCTCAAAGTCCAGTCCAGCATGGCCTTGAACACCTCCATAGAAGAGACATTCACACATTCTCTGTGTAACCTATTCCAGTGTCTCACCACCCTCACAGCAAATCATTTCTTCCTAATTTATAGTCTAAATGTAGTTAAAGTCATTTCCCCTCATCTTCTTACTACATACCCCTATAAAATGTTCCTCCTCAGCTTTCTGTTAGGTCCCTTTCAGGCACTGGAATAGCCTTCTCTTCTCCAGGCTGAACAGCCCCAACTCCCTCAACCTGCTCATGTACGGGAGGTGCTCAAACCCTCCAGTCATCTTCATTAAGAAAACAATGTCTCTTCTCTTAATGAATTATTAAATTTGGAGTTGTGTTATTTCATAAAATAATATAATCAGTTAACATGTCAACAGTGGAAGAAATATCTGGAATATTTGAGCAGTGCTGATAAATATTGTAATTTCCAACACCTCAAAAAAATTCACAAAAACTATAAAGTAATTCATTATATGTTTTGGTTTGACTTTGATGGATTTGACTTCTCATTTATTTGAGTTAAAATTGCACCTTCAAGGAGAAAATTAACTTATTTGTACTATGTTTCAAATAATAACAAGATTCAAAATAAAAATTTATGGCAAGCTCAAGTTATGGAAATAATTTTATACATTTTGATGCACTGTCTAAACACAGTCTTGTTAACAGCAAAAAGTATGCAGCCTTACTTTCTGCTTTGATAAAGGAATTTGATAATAAATTTCAGCATTACTGAAAAAAGTCTTTTTTTTTTTTTTGTATATTTGCAATTCCATTTTTAATCAACTTAAAGATGTTACCTGCAATTTTTTCAAATGGAATGTACAAAGTTGCAATGAGATATTCAATTCAAAAAAAAAGTTTGATCATGTCTGATTACTAGACTTTTATAAGATTTTTCATAACAGAGAAAAATATCACATCTTATTCACTTCATTGCTTTTTTTTTTTTTTTTTTTTTTGTAGTACTTACACTTATAAACAACTATTTTAAAGGGTGAAGAATAGGAAGAGTAAAATTTCATCAAAAATCTCTGAGAAACACCTTGAGAACTCAGTGAGAATTGCAACCACTTCTATCAAAACAAACATTAGTACATTAGTTTAAAAAAAAAAAAAGATCAAATATCTCACTAAATTTATGTTTTTTTCCCTCTTTTGTTGTTGTTGCTGCTTTAATAAACAATTTAAAAAAATTTTCTTACTCATATACATTGACTATGTTATATATACTTTTATGTGACTCAAGATAATCCCTCTTCGCTCAGTGCAGATTGGATAAGCCAAAAGTTTAGATACCAATGATCTGAAGTGCATCACCTCAGCTTCAGCTGCCTTATTCTAGATCATGTATCATATTATCAGTCCTGTGCAGATGTCTGGATGTTTACAGAAGTTTCAAAAGGCACAAGACCAAACGTGTCATGCAGTCCTATGTCATGCATCCCAAGGTCCTGAAGCAACTAGCTGTGTACAGGTCTGGGGTTCCCAGAAAAAGAAAGACATACATCTACTGAGCATATCCAGAGGAAAGTCACAAAGAGAATCAGAGGACTGTAGCACTTCTCATAAAATGGCTGAGGAAGCTGGGCTTCTTCAGCCTGGAGAAGCAGTCTTTCAGGAGTTCATAAACAGGAGAGAAATTGACTTTTCACTCAGGAAGATAGTGATAGGGCAAGGTGGAATGGTTTTAATTTAAAACAAGGGAGATACAGGTTAGATACAAAAAATAAATTATTTACTCAGAGGTAGTGAGGCATTGGGACAGTTTGCTCAGAGAAGTTGTAGATGCCTCATCCTTGGAAGTGTTCAGTGCTGGATAGAAGGAGCACTGAGTTACAAGACCTAGTCAGACTCATCCCTGCTTATGGTAGGGGACTTGGAACTTGATGGTCTATAAGTTCACTTCCAATCCAAACTATTCTGTGATCCTATGATGCTATGAATACTTTTCCAAATTTTCATCAACTAGGTTGACTATCATGACTGTTTACACAACTATGGCAACATATGAGTTACATCTATGAAAGCTTCTTCCTTTCTTGAGATAACCTGAAGTTTTCCTTGCCATTCTCTTCTTCCCCAAGGAACCTATATCTTGCAAAAAGTACACTAGAGAAGTAAAAATTTCATTACCTACTCTTTAAAAATTAACATTATTTTAGGAATCTCTATTATCACATAAGTCTGAAGAAATTTAGAATGTTGGGCCCTGTGGTAATTTTTTAAAAATTGTATTTTAACTTCTTGAACTTAAATTATAGATAAAGTGTAGTATTTTAATTACTTATTTGTGCAGTCCAAATTCCATTCTTCAGATTCAGATAATTTTGCTACCAAGTAGCCTTGACATTATATTTTATACTTCATATGAAAGGATAAAATAAGACGTTAGCAGACAAAGTACAAACACATCATATAGCAGACAAACATGTCATATTCTGTGTCTTTATCAAATTTTACCTCATGGAGAAACTTTAAAATCTCTTAGACTTCCTTTAGGAGACTTTGAAGCAAAAAAAAATCTAATTAACATAATGGAATTCTATTTGTTTTTTATGCCACTCGGTTAAGAAATTGCCACAAAAAGACACTCACTAACAGATCTGAGATAACATCAAAGCTAACAGTTGTTTTCTCATGTAATTCTGGATTTTAGGGGAGAAAAGTGTAATTCAGTGACAATTTATTTAGATGGAATATTATGTTTGTTAATAATTATTTCTTACAAGAATTATGAAGCAATTATATTTACAGGAGATTTGAAACAGATTCAAGCTTTTTAGTGATACAATAGCAGCTGAACTAATTTGTATTATAACCTTATGAATCAGACAGTTTTCTAGTGCTACAGTGTATTGTGTCGATTTTTTTTCTTGACTGATGATGCTTCACAGACTGTTTAACTAGGATAAGATTTTTTGTCATTTAAGTTAGAATATGACTTCATAAAAAAAAATTTAAAATAAGATTTTAACTTTAAAAAAGTTCGTATACAGAAAAAAAGAAAAAGGAAAAAAAAATAGCTCTTCAACTTTTGAAAACTGTTCAAGACATTTTAATATTCAGGGTGTTGTGTTATGCACTGTAGTTCCATGCTCACCAAATTCCTTTCAAGCACTGCAGTATTTCTCCACAGGTGAAGTTTTAGTTTTCCATGACTCTATAAATCAGTTAACTTATATCACAAATGACACTTTCAGTTTTAAATTCAGTTATGAAATAAATATCTTAGAAACATATAATCAGAAAACATCCTGAGTTGGTTGAATAAACCAAGGGACTTCATCCACTCCTTATATGTCTAGAACCTAAGATGTATCCAATTCAAAGTAATTTTCTGAGAATTGAATCAAAATAGTATGTTAGTTTCTTTTTTCATTACATTCATTTTGTAAAAACATTCAAAGAAGAATTGTAAAAGAAATAAACTGTAGAAAAGAACACTGAAGTATTCAGTATTATGTAATTTTATGTATTATGTATTATTTCCAGGTATTGAGATACTCAAATTTAGAACTAAGTTTTGGATATGAACTATGAGACCTCACTATCTGAAATTACACTAAGACTTAATTCAATTTAACTGTTAATTTTGCTATTAAAAACAAACAAAAATATTCCTTGTGTGACCAATGAATTGTTTCAGCACAATTTCTTCCTGTTACTGAGATAACAACTCCACCAGTATTTTTTAAAATTTTGTTTTTCCCAAATTCTATCCAAAATGCTTTTTGTAGGCATTCTAACAAATCAACTGATCATTGTAAGTAAATCAAAATGTGTATATTGTAGTTATATGATTCTCTTTGCAAATTTATCCCTTAGTGAGAAATCATTTAGTAGCAATTAGACAAAATAAATAAATAAATAAATAAATAAAATAAAATAAAATAAAATAAAATAAAAAATATAACAAAGAAATTACCTCAGTGTTGTCTGTGGGGATAAAAAACACTGGAGACTTCATGTGTAATATTAAATTTTACACAGCTCAAGGCTAAATTATCACTCTTACTAATTTTATTAATATATTCAAATCTGAGACCATAATTAAAAATCAGCCTTAATTAGTTTAATTTCTCCCAAAAGCTCTAGAGTTTCAAGAGAACTCATCAACTTTGGAAACTACGTATTTATAAAACATTGCAAATGAAATTTCTAGTAGTAGCATCTATTTGGTCAAATAAACCCACATATGCTTTCTTTTCAGTATCACAGCAAAAAATAGACTGTAAGATATATTTTTCTACTGCTTCAAGAAGTTATTTTTTAATCATAAACAACAGTTACTTAACTGCTTCTGTTGACTGCACTGTTTAAGTCAGATGTATGTCCTTCCACGTTTATCAGTTTCAAAAGCCTTCCACAAATAGCATTATGACTGATTTTATATAATAGTAAACACAGATATACAAGACTTATAATCAAATCCTTACAATCCTTACTATCAAATAATGATCTTGCCCTGAAATAACAATTAAGTGTCTTAATTTTGGACCAACAACAATCTCCTGGGTTGACAAAATGATTTAGATTGGACATTAGTAAGAATTTCTTCTTGGGGAGGGCAGTCGAATGCTAAAACTGGCTGTTCACGGATGTTCTGGAGTCTTCGTCCCTGGAGATATCTGAGATGTGCCTGGATGTGGAACTAAAGGATGTGATTTAGTGATGGAACTCAGGTAAAGTTGATAGATGGAGCTGCTGATCTTGAAGGCCTTTTCCAACATAAATGATTCTATGATTCTAAGTTTCAATGTTACTGAATGATGTAATCCTTCCTACAAACACATTTATCATTGAATTGTATCATTACCTTTGATCTTTTGCTTTGTTTTTATATATTTTATATATATATATATATATATAATATTGACGTTTTTTATAATATACAAGAAAACAGACACCAAATGTCAATAATCATTAAAATGGAAGATGAAGGATTACTTTAATAGTAATTGACAATAGTAAAAAGTTATAATGACTAACCTGAAAAAGATTGACTCTTTTCTCCTTGTTTCACTGAGTTATCTCTGGATCTGTGTCTGTGGCAGGGGACACTAGGCCCACAGGCCCACTGGTCCGGAAAAGAAGGGAAGAGAAGGAAAAAAAAGTTAATGGCTTATGAGATGGTCCGGCCCACCCTGTGACTGATGAGGCAGGGGACTCGCAGGCCAGTGCCACAGGAGAGTGAAGAGGAGAGGGTGGAAAGATAGTAGGTGGGTCTAAAAAGGAAAAAAAAGAGAAGAGAAATGCTTTTTCATGTTATGAAATTATGGATTACCACTGTCTTAAAAAGGCAAACAACCGTCAATAAAATAGAGTCAAAGTAAATATATACTTGTGGAATGAATCCCAAAGATAACAGGACAAAGAACATGCAAGTAGATATGAGAATTCTATAATGAGATTCACCACAGAGCTAATCTGGGAAGTCTGTCTTCTGGATAAACTCTGGCAGCTTTTTCAAAAAGGCATGTCTCTCTCTCTCGCTTTTTTTTTTTTTTTTTTCCCTGAATTGTTTCCAATCTGGTCATGTAAAATACAATGAAATACTTACATAAAGGTAACCAAAATTAGCCCTCAATTGCATTAACCCAAGTCTTATGCAAATAATTTGGAATTTTGATAAGTAACCAGCTGACTAAATTTCAGAGAGAAGAGCTTTTAGTTAACAAGAAGGAAGCATAACACCTTTTTTTTTTTATTAAAAAAAAAAAAAAATCCTAGAAGAGGACATCTAGGAGATGTAACAGTTTGGGTTGACTCAGCAAGAGTTTCATATTCTACTTTACTATATCAGTTCTGTTTCACCTAGTTTAATCTTCCATACAATGGGAAAAACAAATAAAATAACTTTTTGAAAGTTCACCATGTGGTAATTTGTTTGATCTCTTCATTTGCAATGTTCCTCTGATAGAAAATGTTAATAATGTCATCCTAAGAATAAATTCTGAAGTAAATGGTGACTATGACAAATCATACTCATAAAACAAAAGACAATATATACAAAATAATATTGTATTGGGTATGAGTTGAATGTGAATTTTGTGTCCTGGCAGCCAAAAGGGCTAACATTACCATGGGGCACATCAGGCATAGCACTTCTAACCAGTTGAGTAAAGTGATTGCTCTGTTCTGTTCTGCACTGTGCATCCTTGTCTCAAACACTATGTGCAATTTTGTGCACTCCAGTATTAGAAGGTTGTAAGACTACTAGAGAACATACAAAGGAAAGTTAGAAAGATAATAAAAGTTTTAGAGAGCAATAAAAATGAGGAGTGACCAAGGTCTCTTGATTTGTTCAACCTAGAGAAAACAAAACTGAGAGATCACAGAGGTCTATACCTTCCTCACAGAAAGAAGTAGAGGGGGAGACACTGATTTGAGCAGGAACATGACCCAAGGGAATGGCACAAATTTGTGTCATGAAAGGTTCAGCTTGGATATTTGGAAAACGTTCTTCACTGAATAATATACTGTGTTTTTTTGTTTGTTTTTTTTTTTTTTTAGCTAAGTGCTATAAGTACTGTAGAGTTGGGGAAGTTGGAAAAGGCCGATGACTAAGATAACTGCAGTAGAAAGAAAGAGCCAGTTAGCTTAGATTTAATTAGGCATGCTATGTTAATGCCCATATTAAGAACACAGAAAATAGACAGGTTAGCTGATAATTATAAAATTTAGAAATTGAACTGTTAATAGTTGTACAGTTTTCTGGGAAACTAAAAGTGTTTGAATGTCTCTTAAACTATCAATTAGGAGACTCATCTCTCAGCACTTTATTCAATGACCTTCACATAAGATTGTGTAACAGATACTGCAAATGTAAGTAGAGGGAATTTCTGCAATTATTCATTTTTAAAATGACATCAAATTTCCAATAACCTCAGTACCGTACAAGTACACTGATTAGAAAAGTTCACTTCCACTTCATAAAATCTAGTCTCTTCTAATGATCTGAATATTTTGAAAGTATGTACAGTATGTAGAATCTAACTTATTCTAGTGTGTTCTGAAAATTATAAAATGATAACTAATGCTACTCTATATTTTTCATTAAATAAAAATTATAAGGAAAAAATATTTCATTCTTCCTATTTTGCTGTGTATGTAATTTACAGACATACACAATTTGAGTGCAATTAAGTATTATTTGAATACATATTTGTTATATAGCATAGTTATTGTAATCAAAATATTTCTTCGGTAAAAGGGCAATTTCATACTTTTTTCTTCCTGTGGTTTTCTACTTGCTTTTTAATAATTCTTACAGAAACAATATAACGAATTTTTAGGCTAAATATTTGTAGCATACACGTAAATTTATGCTGATATAAACTAATATTATTGCTTGAATTTAGTGATTTCATCTTTCTGAAATATTCTGCAAAATACAATAGTAAAAAATATGTCTGAAGTATATACTTATCATGGTGCAAGAAAAATAAGAAGAAATAAAGTGAAAATAATAAATGAGCTATTGTGGAAGGTTTTTTTTGTTTGTTTGTTTTTTTTGTAATGATATAATGATATTGCATACCATGATTTCAAGTACAGCTGATATCACATGACAATTACTGTTTGCAGTAAGTCGCTAGAAAATTTTCATGTGTAACTTAATCTGAAAAGATCACACAGAACCACATAGAATCACAAGCTTGGAAAGGACGTACAAGATTATCTAGTCCAACCATCCTCCTATCACCATTACTATCCACTAAGCTACTAAACTACATATTGTAGCACCTCATCCAGATGCCTCTTGAACACTACTAGGGATGGTGACTCCACCACCTCTCTGCAATGGCCTGTCCACTCTCTGAGAGAAAAAGCTTTTCCTTATATCTAATCTAAATCTCCCCCAGTGCAAATTGTGGTCAATTCTCTTGGTCCTACTTGTCGCCTGGGAGAAGAGGCCGACACCCTTTTCATCACAACCTTCCTTCAGGAAGTTATAGAGTGCAATAAGGTCTTCCCTGAGCCTCTTCTTCTCCAGACTAAACAATCCCAGCTCCCTCATCTGCTCATAAGACTTGTGCTCCGGACCTGTCAACAGTTTACCAGCTGGTTGGGCCCAGTTCCATGACTAACGGGGTGGAGGGATTTCACAAAATCCACGCCTCCAGAAAAGGGAAACAGGGGACCCCAAAATAATTAAAAACAGCAGCAGCGGTTTGAAGAGAAACAAACTAATTTACTAAACATAGAATCGGAATGCAAGATAATGAACTATAATACAATATAATTAGAATTAAATTTAATAAATTAAATACAATGAGAGAGAGTGTCTGAAAGGTGGAAAGGCCTCACCATAACACTGAGGTGAGATGCAGTCCAACTGAGCAGCAAGGAGGACAGCCTGATGAAGAAGAGCACATCAGGTCACCTTGCCAGGGGTTATATCTCCTCTCTGACCGCAAAGCCCCCTGGGGTATGTAATTCTTCTTCTCTTCCGGACAGGTGCCTGGCACTTAAGCATTAACACTTTAACTCTTAGTGTGCTACATGATGTTATGATGTGGAATACCAAAAATCATAAAACTGTGACAAGGCCCCTCCCCAGTTTTGTTGACCTTTACTGGACATATTCCAGGGCCTCAATGTCTTCCTTGTAGTGAGGGGCCCAAAAGCGAACACAATACTCAAGGTGCAGCCTCACCAGTGCTGAATACAGGGGGGTGATTACCTTCCTGCTCCTCCTGGCTACTCTATTTCTAATGCAGGCCAGGATGGAATTGGCCCTCTTGGCCACCTGGGCACACTGTTGGCTCATGTTCAGCCGAGCATCAACCAACACACCCAGGGACCTTTCCTCTTCACAGTCATGTAGCCACTTTGACCAAAGTCTGCAGCACTGCATGGAGTTATTGTGGTCTAAGTGCAGGACCTGACATTTGGCCTTGTGGAACCTCATCCCATTAGCCTCTGCCCAGCAATCCAGCCAATCCAGATCCCTCTGAAAGGCCTCCCTCCTCTCAGGTAAATCAATACTACCTCCCAACTTGTTGTCATCTCAAACTTACTGAGGGTACGCTCAATTCCCTTACCTAGGTCATCAGTAAAGATATTAAACAATATGGTCCCTCAGTACTGATCTCTGGGCTACTCCACTTGTAATGGGTCACCAGCTGAACTTAACTTCATTAACTACTTGCTGCGCACAGCCCTCTAGCCAGTTCTTTACCCAGAGAATTGTATACATTTTCAGGCCACGGGCAGCTAGTTTCCCCAGGCGAATATTGTGGGAGACAGGGTCAAAGTCTTTGCTGAAGACTATGCAGACTGCATCAACAGCCTTTCCCTCATCTACCAGTCTGGTCACACAGTCATAGAAGGAGATGAGGTTGGACAAGCACAACCTGCCTTTCATGAACCTCAGCTGTACTCGAATGGAATAAAAGGGACATTTCATAATAAAAACAGACTTTTACCTAAGAATTGCTAATTCTATGTCTAAATTAACACCTAATGTAGACTGGTATAAATGGACTGATAAAACAAAATAGCTCTAATGAATGTCGAACATGTAAACTACAAGTATTTAAGAGTGTGGGAGAATTTTGCTTTGAATTACTTCCAGTGAGATCCCAAGGATCAAATGACAATAAGTGCAGTCGTGCCCTCCTAGTTTGCACTTTCCAGTTTCACTGAAAAGAAACTGCTAACGCTATCCTCCTAAAATAAAGCTATGAGCCTGATTAGGCAGAATTTCACCCTTAATTCCTAGTGAAAATTCTTATTTTGAATTCTAATTATTTCAGAAGACATCACGTCCCTAGGTTAAGAATAATGCCACTATCCTGATACTATAAACAGTTAACTTTCAAGTTTTAAGTTTTTAATCCTTTTGTGTATCTAATAGTATGATTAGAGATTTTCTTTAAAAATCTAACTTACTTCTTATGTTGTTTTTTTTTGGTATTACATATTAATATCAGTATTTAGGCTTTGACATTCCCATATCATCTCTATCTTGAGTTTTAATGATAAACTATTAGGCACTTGATGTAACACGGAGATCCAATTATTAAGGACAAATGCCTATTACTTTTAACTATTAAACTTACAAGAATAGTAACAAATGATATATTTTGGCAATATTTTCTCAGCTCAATCCCAGCTCCCTCATCTGCTCATAAGACTCCTAATCTTTTTTAAATTTCTTTTTTCTTTTTTTATTTTTTTAAAAACTAGCAATCAAATATACAAATTAATCATTTTGGTACAAATGTCAATTTTTATCCCTCAATAGTGTGAAAACTATAGCATTTTACACCGTTCTGTAATGTTGAAGAAATTCTTGCCTTCTAATCTAAAGCATAGTTTTTCTTTTAAAATAATGTAATATTTTAAAGGATATGCAAGTTTAGGGATAAGTCCGAGTTCACTTTGGGCTACAGAATAATTATACTATTATAATTATATTATAATATACAATATATTATAATATTATAATTATACTACTGCCACAGGTTGTGCTGCACTTGAATGATCATTACTGTGACATTAGGCACAGCTACTAGCTAACGTCATTGTCATTTTCTAAGACTTCACTAGAACTGAATACTTAAAGGACTTTCCCAAAGTATTTGAGATGAATAATCCAATATTTTGGTCTTGCAATATTCTGTTTCAAAGTATTTCGAATAATTATTTAGCCACAAAGATGATTAGGGGACTGAAGCACTTCTCCTCTCGGGAAAAGTTGAGAGAATTAGGACTCTCTCTTTCCATATAAATCACTATGAGCTAATCACTCAACTTGATGGGAGATGAAAATAAAATCAAGACAATCTCTTTTCAGTAGCACCCAGTGACAGGTCAAGAGGTAATGATCACAAACTAGCAGATAATAAATTCCACTGGCACAGGTTGCCAAGAGAGATTTTGGAATCTCCATCCTTGGAGATCTTTAAAATCTGCCAGGGAATATTCTGGGCAATATGCTCTAGGTGTCCCTGCTTGAACAGGAAGTTGGACCAGATGATCTGCAGAGGTCCCTTTCGACCTCAACCATTCCATGATTCTGTGAAAAAAATATATAATTTAATTTCAGTAAAGTATAACAAATCAGAATGTAATTTACATATCTGTATTTCATTGAGCACACAGGTAGAATACTGATTTTGAAGATCCTACATATTTATATTAGTGTCTTGCATGTTACCAAGTTTGTTTCCTTTCATTCTGCCCTGGAAATTTATGCAGGTAAAAATATAAACATACGTATATTCACAGAATCACAGAAAGATTGAGGCTGGTAGTGAGCTCTTGAGACTTTTGTCCTACTGCTCCTGTTCAAACACGAAAAACTAGAGCAAGTTGTCCTTGGTCTTGTCCAGTGGCTTGTGAGTTTCTCTGAGAATGAAGATTCCATAATCTCTCTAAACAACCAGTCTCAGTGCTCCGTCACTTGCACAATTAAAAAAAAAAAAAAAAAAAGAAAGAAATATTTTCTTGTATTCAGATTGAATTTCTGCTGTTGTTGCTGTTGTTATTTTGAAGTTGTTTCCCAATCTCTTATGTCTGAGAAGCATCTGTCTCCTCTGTTTCAATCCCTCCCATTGGGGGGATTTTTTTTTCTTGTCAGTCTTTTTTTCTTGAGGCTGAACAAACTCAGTTCCTTCTGCCTCTTCAGCCATATGAAAGATATTGCAGCCCTCATCCATTTCTGCAACTCAGTGTGGGACTTGGTCAAGGAAATCTATGTTTTTCTTTTACTGGGGAGTTCAGAACTATACACAGCACTCTAGATGAGTATTACCAGTGTTGATTAGAGGAGAAAAAACACTTTATCTACTGGTAATATTTTTCCTAATGCACCTCTGAAGGCCATTGACCCTTGCTGAAAGAGCACATTGCTGGCTTAAGTTCAGCTTCTTGTCCACCAGGTGCACCTTATCCATCAAGATAATTACCTTAGAATAGAAGGCTAAAAACAGGGTCAAGTATGATTTTCCCTTCATTTTTAAATCCCTGTTTACTATGTCACCTTCTCATCCTTATTGTGTTTAGAAATGATTTCCAGGAAGGTTTTTCATCTTCCCAAGGGCTGAGGTTATACTGAGGAGTCTGTAGAAATACTAGGGCCTGGATGTTTTAGGTTTTTTTTGCCTCTTGCACACATAGGAAAATATTTACTCCTTTCCAGTCTTCAGGTACCTATCTCAGGCACCTATCTCAGTTCAAAGATAATTGAGAGGGACCTCACAATAACATCAGCCAGCTCCTTTAGAATTTCTGTGTGTACCCCATCAGATTCTGTCATTGTTAAATCTGGGACAAAGTTAGTTTTCTTCATAGAGTCTCATATGATTCTGTGTTTTGGATTATTGATGAAAATATTGGTGGTTTTAGGTTTTGCAGAGAAATTCTTATGCAGAGACTAGGTATTTTTTGCTTTTTAAGGTGTCCTGCCAGTGAGGAGGCTGGGAATTGCACACGGCTCTAGGAGGGAACACAGCCAGGATACTGATTCAAATAGACAAAAAGGATTTTCCATACAATATGACTTCATGTTTAGTAATAAAAGCTGAGAGAAAGGAGTACATTCACCGTGACGACATTTGTTTTCTCAAGAAATCCTTACACTTGACAAGACCTGCCTTCCTGGAAATGGCTGAACACCTGCCTGACAGTTGGACATAGTGATTGGATTCCTTGTTTTGTCTTGTTTTCACAGAGAGCTTTTGCTTTACCTAGCTACTCTTTATCTCAGCACGAGTTCTTGCTCTTTTAACTTATGATTCTCTCCCCCATCCCGCCTGGGGAGAGTGACCAAGAGAGTGTGTGATGCTTAGCTCCCTACAAGTGTTAAACCACAAGAACTCCAATAGGCTTACATACTTTACCTCTGATTTCAGAGGCCTAAAATTTCTGAAGACCAATCTATCAAGTATTGAGTGAGGCAAAGAACAAACTGAGTACATTTGCGCAGTGCTTGTTCTGTAGCCTTCACCCACTGCATTTGCAGACATTAATAACAAACCTTTATTTTTATGAGAAAAAAAAGAATGATTTAATATTTTTGTAATAAGATGTTATATTTATCCTATGTATTTTTTAAAAACATTCTATCCATTCTCCAGTTTCAATCAAACTTGCTTTGAAATGCATGATTAGAACATATGTTTTTACATATAAAACATCATTAATTACTTTTCCAAGAATGTTTCTTCTTCTCTGTCTTATAAAAATAATCTGATTTATATTTTCTGGAATTGTACTAGAGGGTGGTACTCTTCACATGGACTACTTTCTCCCTGAAGATCCTGACCTACTCTACTGATTTGACTACAGCAAGTTTTCATCAAACGCTGGGACATTGATTAGATATAATTAAAGTTAAATAACTAGACAATTCTAAATGATTTATAATTTATTTTTTTTTATTATTTTTTCTCTTCCATTTTCTGTTGGTTTTGTTTTTCAGATATATTATTCCTATATTAATCTTTACTGCCAATGTTTCCATGATCTGATACAAAAATACAATTTTTGTATTAAATAATAAAAATATTAAATATAATATTTCGTGAGAATGAGTCTCATAATTAATAAAACTAGTTGTTATTAAAACTAGTTTTTATTGAATATCTTTCCTAAGCATTCATTCTTTTCTATAACTGGACCTTGAATTCTGTAAAAATTTCTATTTGCTTCAATTTTCAATTGGTCTTTTCAAGTTTGTATTATACTGAGATCACATTAAGCTAGAAAATTCATGGTTGTCTTTTCTTTTTATATAATATGTATTTATACATATATATTGTTTTCTACTCTTCAGTCATACCTCTTCAGTCAGCAAATAATGTAAATTATGCCCAGTTAACAACATAGATTTAAGCTAAGACAACAAACTTAAGCTAACACTATAGTATGAGGGAATAATTTAGCTATAGAGATAGGAGAATGCATTGAAAATAAGCAGGCTGGTAAACACTGGTTGTGAAAGCAGCAAATATGTCATTCACCTTTAAACTTGTGATCATGTCAGAATCAGAAATAGAAGGCTATTAGGCACTGAATGATTTTGAGGTGGATATAAGCAATGTGGATCCTCTGCCCAGTCCAGTAACCACTGGTTCCCTAGTCATCACCTGGGGAGAGAACTCCAAGGACCAAGGTCCATGCCCAGGACTGCATAAAGCATGGATGGAGTTTCTAACATGACCTGATGAACTTCTGGGCTGCATTGCATATCCTGAGAAACAAGAAAATCATGCAATTTTGGCCAACTGCATATGTGCACAATTAAGATGTTTTAGTATCCAAGTTCATTTAGACTCCACATTTTCATTTAACTTTAACCATTACACCATGACATTGCCAGTTTGATACTTTGGTAAATCTCCTTGTCATTGTCTCACTCCAATTTATAGGAGGGAGAGGAGTTCTTTGATATCTATATACCCGGTGTGAAACAACTGTTCAAATGTTGGCCCAACCACTTTATTACAAATCTTAATTAGGGAGATGAGGAAGGGGAGGATGACAACTATTATGGATTAGGGTGATGAGGAAGGGAAGTAGGGCGATGGAAAAGATAGGAAATAGAAGCAACGAGTCTTTATAGGAAACAAGAGGGACTACCATGGATCCAGTGTGGTTTATAGTTCAGTCACTGATCTTCAATAGTGGTGGGTCATCAGGCATTGATGTTCTGTTGATGACAATGGTGACCACGGCAATGATGGCAAATGATTTCAAATGGCAGTACAAACTTATTTATAAGTCCAGAGTGAGAGTCAGCTCCTTTTGAAGTGATAGCTTCTGGCTCTGGGATCTCAGCAGAAACTCTTTTTGTTCCCATCTCCCTGGCCTTGCCAGCAGATAAGAGGGCGTATGGAGGCACCAACTGGTATCTTGCCTTCACAGTTTTCTGTGAAGGATGGTATCTTCCCTCAATCTTTCATAGCAAACAAGAGTTATTTGGTCACAGAACTGATCTTCTACCAGTAAACAGTTCGGAGCACTCCCTTCTGAAGGCAAACAGCTCTAAAGAAATGCTTTCAAATGTAAAATTGTCCAGACAGTGATGTTGATTGCCACAGCAATACCCACTTCTCATCTCTTATCACAACAAATACCTCAGGAAGTAAGCTTTGAGCCAGAAAACAAAGGATTCATACAGTTATCCAGCTTCTTTCATTAACACATTAACTTATTTATTTACTTATTGGTTTACGGAATCAAACTCTATAACCCAGAGTTAGGTTATAAAGCAGGTATGTTTTTATTCAACATTTGGCACCAAGCTGGGTGCAAGGGGAATAGCTCCTCCGAACTTGCACACCGTAGGTCAAAAGCTTGGTACAGATATAGGCCGAACTAATCAGTGTTTTTTCCCGGAATTCATATACATATTCATTACATTTCCGAGAATTCATTAGCATATGGTCCCATCCCTCCCTCTTGCACGTGCACCGTGGGCAGTGGGGGTCTTCTTCTGGTGGTCATGAGATGAAGGCTCATTGTCTTCAACCGAAGTAATCCGATCCCGACCTGTTCCTTGTGTGATGTTCTCTTCAAATTTACAATAGAGTTTCAAGATGTTCTTTTCTTATCTGGCCTCACATCCTGATTACCTGCATTTATATACAATAGTTAACCCTTATCTTGTCTTCTCTTTACTCACATTCCTATACAATGATTCTCATCCTGCTTGCTACATTCTTTTGTCTTGTTACAGCCGGCCCGTGTTTACCCTTTATCCCCTAATTCACTATCAGATTTCATTTTACTTCTATCTGAATGAAGTACAGATGTTCCAGCAACTGTACTGTAAAAGTGTGTAAGACTTTCTATTAAAACTTCAGTTCTGAAGAGTTTTTTTTTTTCCTAAACTTTTTTGCTCTTCTTATTTGAAAAATAATGTTGAAATCAATTTTAATAACATTTGGAAATACTGAAATTGCATTCGCTCTTAATCTCTCTTCAACCTCGTCTCTTCAATTTTTTTTTTTTTTTCCAGTGCACCATTTCATTTCCACACTGTACTGTTAAGTGTCTAATTTAAAACATCAATCTAGAATCTCTCTGATAGGTGTGAAGCAACAGCTGCATCTAGCTTTACTCTGTATTTTCTTTCTTTTATTATCAGTAAAAGAGTACATTATGGTGCAGTCACTTCACCTTGGCTGTTCCTTCCAAAGGATGACAGAGCCCAGAGATTTTGTACTCTGGCAAACATTACTGAAGTCCCATTAGAATGGGAGAGGTCAGAACCCTCCAGAATTGTCTACTTAGTACTGATGTAGAATTTTGTCATTTTGTGCAAAGACAGGTGCATTAAACTTTTACCTGCAGCTTCCTGCATCACCAAGTTACTACAACAGTAACCCACAAACCTAGCCATGTTAATGAAATAAATTTTGGACACTAGATTTTGCTAAATTGAACTTGATACTAATTATCCACATTCTTAAGATTTCTATACAGAGTAAAACACAGAGTAAAGTTCTTTCCACTGGTAAAAAGTTCCCAGTGGTGTTAACTTCTTATTTTGGCTGATTCTTTTTTCTTGCCTTGTACAATTCCCACAGGAGAATAATGATTTCAACGGAGATCCTCAGATTCTTTTTTATAGTTCTGCCTAGTCTTGCAGTGTTCATGTTTTGCGATGAGTTGGCACAAATCACTATCCAAAATAGCCTCTTTGAAATGCAGGGACTTTGTTATATAAAATTGCAACAGCTGACGTTGTGAGGTAGCATTAAATACTCTTAGTTCAAAGTCTAAAATACGTCTTTCTACACCATGAAAGATTCCCAGTACTCAGACAATCTATTGAGAATAATTAAATAAAATATAAATAAAATAAAATGGCCAGGGTTGGCAGGGATCTCAAGGATCATCAAGCTCCAACATCCCCGCCACATGCAGGGTCACCAACCTCCACATTTAATACTAGACCAGGACGCCGAGGGCCCCATCTAATCTGGCCTTGAACACCTCCAGGGATGGATGGGACATCCACAGCCTCCCTGGGCAGCCTGTTTCAGCATCTCACCACTCTCTCTGTAAAGAACTTCTCCCTGACATCCAACCTAAATCTTCCCTCCCTCAACTTCAAACCATTTCCCCTTGTCCTGCAGTTATCAACCTTTTCAAAGAGTTGATTCCCCTCCTCTTTGTAGGCTCCTTTTAGGTACCAAAAGGCTGCAATCAGGTCACCCTGCAGCCTTCTTTTCTCCAGGCTAAACAAGCCCAGCCCCCTCAGCCTGTCTTTGTAGGGGAGGTGCTCCAGTCCCCTGATCATCTTCATGGCTCTCCTCTGCACCCCTCTCCAACACTCCCTGTCTTTCTTGTACTGGGGGCTCCACACCTGGACACAGTACTCCAGATGGGGCCTCACAAGAGCAGAGTAGAGGAGGACAATCACTTCCCTGTCCCAGCTGGCCATCCCTCTTCTGATGGAGCCCAGGATACCATTTGCTTTCCAAGCTGAATAACTACATTTTGAATAACTGTTCAGAATATATAACTACCATCACAGGCAACTGGCATACTTTTACTGCTTTCGTTTTAAAATATTCACAATAAAAGATAAAAAAAAAGAGTAGCAATAAAAGAGAATAAATATATTATATTTATTAGACTGTCTTTCTTGATTTCTGTCTCTTTTTTAATGTGCTGGCAGGAACTCTGGTTACAATGTTATGCCTTGTCATATTTTATAAGCTAGTGGTTTCTAATTCTGTAATCTCTTCATTAAAGCTGTCATTGTTACTATAGTATTTATATTTCAGGACTTTTTTTCTTTCTTTCTTTCTTTCTTTATTTTTTTCTCCCTAGACTAAGGGATGTATTACCATATTGTTTTCAAGACTGATTAAAAAGAAATCAATTTCATACACAATTTTTATTTAATAACGCATACACAAACCTAGCTTTTGAAACATAAATCCTGCTGCCCTTTAATTTAGTGCTAAGTCTGGAGTAATACAGTTAATATCTCTGCTTTTAACTGATGTCAACTAAATTAATTTAAGGTCACATCTTTCATGATTATACTTTCATCAGTTCCATAGTTGTCAGTCAGCAATAACCACAGTGTATTACTGTGATCTCTTCATATATATTTTTAATCTGCATGACTCTATTAGTTTTGAAGGTGATTAATTACAACACTTTTCTTCAGCAACACTGGCCATGTAGTAACATTCTGTTCCAAATTTATTTCTGTTTTACAAGAACTCCAAATTTGGATGAGTCTAACTGGAAAAAAAGATGTTTAGATTTTGAAATGGGGATTCTACCAATAGTAACACTGAAATACCATTAGTTGGTTACCTTAATTCTAGACCCTTCAATTACATGTGTGAAATAAATAAGTTACACAACAGTTTCTGAAAATACTGTTAAATAAGTCTGCATAAAATATTTAACTGATTTTAAAATCAAACAATCTTCTAAGTTGGAAGGGACCCTTAAAGATCAACTAGTCCAACTCCTCTGCAATGAACAGGGACATCTATAGCTAGATCAGGTTTCTCAGATCCCAGTCCAGCCTGATCTTGAATTTCTCCTAAATAAAAATGTGAGAATGATTGTATTGCTGATTATTAAAGGATTTTTTTTTTTCTTCCTCTTTCTCCTCCCCTGTCGTGAAATCCTAATCAGGAAAAAGAAAGTAGGCACATTATTAATGGAAGAACTTCCTCATATATACAAAATGTTTGTCTTTTGAGACTGCATATATAAGTAATCAAGAAAAGTTATTTAGTCAATGAATAATAAGGGAAATACCTTATATTTCTGTATTATTTCTACAGTTCCTGATGTTCCTTTTGGCTATAACTTTTAGAAAATGGCATTACTGATTCCCAAGAATGTCCACTTCAAATTAAATATGTTTTATTGCAAGAAATAGTGCTCTAGAAAATTACTGGAATAAGCTACTCATACTTTAAAACACACTGCTGCAGGAAGTGGTTGTCAGTCATTGTTAGCATTCTTTTCCACCAAAATGGTGTGAAATATTCGTACAGTAGCTTGCTTAATTGTGTAACAATAAGAAAATTCTTTGATCATGCTTCAGAACTGTAACATTCTCATTCAGACAGAATGGTGTGTCTCTCATTAACATCTACTGAAAGATACATGGTGAATTTTATGGTTGTTTGTGACTACATGCTGGTACTAAGTGTGCCACTGAAGCCTATTTCTCAATTCCACCAAAGAAATCCAGTTTTCTGTACAAAATAATTAAATGGGCTAGAATACTTATTAATTAATATTTCCATAGTTAATTTAAAATTGAAGGGTATTTTTTTTCTAAGGTTTGTTATTTGAATTGTTTTATGTGAATTCTTAGTATTTACCATTAATCTATCTCTTTGTAAAATCAAAACAAAACAGAAAACAAAACAAAGCAAAACAACCAAACAAAAAAAACAAGCTGAGTTCAAAGCAAAGAAATACTGATGCACTTTTTCTCAAACACGAAAATGGAGGAAAGGCCAAACAAAAGGAGATTCTTAAAGGTTTTTTTTTTTTTTTTTTTTTTTTTTTTAAATACACAGATATTTACTGCGTGGATGAGTGCTTGAATTGTAGCAAGGATACAGATTTAAATACTTTTTAAATACTTTTAAAACTGTTCTGGTAAATCATTTCTTGGTTTGATGAATTTCCTTTCCTATTGTAATTTTGAAACGTTTAAAATGTTTTAATTTTATAGTAAGTTAATGTATTGACCTAATACACTTGTTTCAGTGATAGATTTTCTTTTTCTTTCTTTCTTTTTTTTTTTTTTTTAATGAGAATAAGATTTCTTTTATTATGTGATTAAATGTAGCAGGTAATGCAGTACACTATCTTTCAAACTAACAACAAATAGATTTCTCTTGCCTTCTGAATAATACATATCTTCTAAGGCAGAAGCTTAAATGGTGTCAAAGTTCTTCTATTTTCTCTTTATGTATGGTGATGATTTTATTAGGTAGCCTGTGATTGCAAATGAATAACACTATAGCAATTTACATAACTGAATAAACATTTACTTTTGCAGTTTTGGATCAAAATGCTTAAATTCTATTAAATGGAGGAGAGTGATCCATCACTTTGAATGCAGTTGAAACGACATAATATCTGTATATGGATAGTATGGCGTATTATGCAATATTAGTTTGAAATATGCTTGCTTATATTTTATAAGAGCTACAGAATGATTGATTATTTGGAAAAGATGTTTCAGAATGAACTTAATCCAATTATTTTACTGAAGAAAATAATTTGAGGAGATTTATTGATAAGCATTTTAAGGAACAGCAAGATTCTATGGCCATTTAAACATATTCAGACGAGAAATAATATGTAGTTATTTAATTGTGAAATTAAATATATATTAGGAAAAAAAAAAAAATCCTACCTGTCCCCATGGACTTGTGATAGTTCAGGTGGAGTAGCAGATCTCTAACTGTATCATGAGGATTTTGTTCTGTTTCCGATCCCGGACTTCTGGATGAGGAGGCTGAGTACCTGGTCCTTGCTACTTCATCCTGAAAACATTTTGCATTAAGAAACATGTCTAGCTCAGTGCTCAAAATGAAGAAATAACTCTCAGTCTTTTGATTAACTATATCTGCTATAATAGTGATAAGCTGACGTAGGTGCACTTACACAAAGCAAACAATTGAATTAACTGAGTGAAGATAAAACTTCATCTGAAGAGATTGTCTCCCTTGAAGTGTTACCCATATTATCTGAATGTCAAAGGAAAATATCCTTTCTCTATACGTGCTGGGAAACCTGTTGTATCTCAGAAATAGCTCACATCTTCGCAAAACTTTAAGGGCAGACTCTTTTCTTTCTCCGGAGTAACTGTCTTCCTGGAACAGCAGATAAAATGTAGCAGTCAAACACCTGTCCTCCTGTATCATCCCTAAAACTTTTTGTCAGTTGAGCGGTGGAGTTTAGACATACTTATGTATCATAGAATCATAGAATATTTTGAGTTGGAAGACACTTTTAACAGTTGTCTAGTTCAACTCCCCCTGCAATGAGCAGGGATGTCTATAGCTAGATCAAGTTGTTCAGAGCCCTGTCCAGCCTGACCTTTAATGCCTTCAGGAATGGGACATCCATCAACTCCCTGAGCAGTGTGTTAGAGTGCTTCATTAGCCTTATAATGAAAAATGTGTTATAAATCTTCCCTCTTTTAGTTTGAAAACATTTCCTCTTGTTCTAATACAATGGACATTGTTACAAGTCTGTCCCCTTATTTCTTACAGCCACCTCTTTAGGTACTGAAAGGCCACTACGAGGTCTCCCTGAAGCCTTCTCCTTTCCATGCTGAATAGTCTTGAATCTCTCAGCCTGTCCTCATATGATGTTCCATCCCTTGGATCAATTCTGTGGCTCTCCACTGTACACTTTCTGACAGGTCTCTCCAATACTGAAGAATCCATATCTCGATGCAGTACTCCAGGTGATATCTAACCAGGGCGTAGTAGAGGGGCAGGACTATCTCCCTCAACCTGCTGTCCATGCTTTTTTTTGATGCAGTCCAGGATACAGCTGGCTTCCTAAGGCACAAGAGCACGTGTTAAGTCCAGCTTACTCCCGAATCTTTTTTTTTTTTTTTTCAAAACTGTGCTCCGTCCTTCTCATCTCTGTGCTTGTATCAATACTGCTGTTTACCATGACCTAGACGTAATACCTTGCTCTTGGATTTTTTTAACACATTGAGGTTCTCCTGCACCCACTGCTTGAGAATGTCTAGGTCTCTCTGCGTGCTATCCTATCTTTCAGGTATGTAGACAGCACCTAACAGCTTAGTGTCACCCACAGTTTGCTGAGGGTGCACTCAATCCCACTGTTGATGTCATTAAATAATATATTAAACAGCTTCTATCTATCTAATCTATATATAATTTAAAGAGTATAATACTAAGGCAAACTAGCCTTTTGTGAGTAAGAATCAAAGATAAAATAGTTATACATTTTTAAGTGTTCTGAGTAATTTGAAGCAAATATAATGCTTTCATAGCATTTTTATATACTATTATATTAGTGATCGCAAGGAGATAGACAACAGATGAATCTTTCTGTAATACCTCAGAATTAAAAAAAAAAAAAAACACTGGCTTTCTCTGTCCTACTGATTTTTCAAAGTATAAATATTGACATAACTAATTAATTAACTATGATATGCCTGTGGCAGGGAGGTTGGAGATTCATGATCCTTGAGGTCCCTTCTAACCTGGCCATTCTGTGATTCTGTGATATGTTTTACTGTACTTCTATACATTTATGTTTGTATCCTTAGTAAGTCTGGAAAAATGATTGTACATAAAAATTTTCTGGTCAGAAAAAAAGAAGGTATTTGTACAGTAAAATGTCAATTACCTAAATCCAAGTAGACTTGATAATCTGTACCTGGGTTGGATAATATTAATTTTTGCTTGAAATATTTTCTTTGCAATATCTTCAGGGTATGATAGATGTTCTCTGTTGTCTTTTATAAACAAGGCTTTTCTATTTTCTACTGCAAAATAAGCATTACAAAATATTTGATTTTACGGAAATATTTTTGACCAACTCATACTAACCTACACATAAGCAGTTGTCAGTTCTTCACCCTTATGTCGCTGATAACTTTGAAATGTTGAAAGCATCTCTGCTCTACTGATCTGTCATTTTTTAAGAGATTTAATTAAACACAGATTTGAAAAACTTCTGGCATTTCCTGTTGTTTGAAGAACGCCTTTCAAAAAAAAAAAAAAAAAAAAAAAAAAATCCCTTTTCCAGAGGCGCAGATCCACAGATCCCTCCGCCCTGCTAGTCATGGAACTGGGCCGAACCAGCCCATAAACCGTTGATATCATAATACTGGAGATGTTCTAGTTTTAGAAATGCTGTTGATGAGGGAACACAGAAATAGCTGGTCCCTCACTTCTGACTCTGCCCCTTTTCATACAAGAGGCTATATTATAGTTTCAACAATGCAATGCATGTTTTTTGTGAGAGCTATTTTCAGCTGAGGTGTTATAGATATGGAAAGTAACCATTTATGTGAAATGTGAAATGGGATTTAATACAGATTTCAGCATCTCTATTAACACTGAAAAAGGAAAGAATTTCACAAGGAAATAAGTAGATCTTAACAGCTTACCCAGGAAGTGTTTATAACTTCTCTTGTTCCTCTCATAGAATCATAGAATGATTTGAGTTGGAAAGAACCTTAAAGATCATCTAGATCCATCTCTCTGCCATGAACAGGTTTTCCAACTAGTCGGTCAGGCTCACAAGGGCTCAGCCCAAGGGCCTTGCACACCCCCAGGAATGGATCATCCAGAACTTCTCTGGGCATCTTGTTCCAGCATCTCAACACATTATAAGTAAAGATTTTCTGCCTAACGTACATTCTAAATCTCTTTAATCTCTTTTAGATTAAAATTGTTCTCTCCAGTCCACATGCTTATCACACCTTGTAAAAGTCCATCTCTTCTCAGGCACTGAAAGGCTGCAATGAGATTTCCCTGGAGCCTTCTCTTCTCCAAGCTAAATAAGCCCAGCTCCTTCAAACTCTCCCTGTAAAAGATGCTCCAGCCCTCTGATTATCTTGCTTGAAGTTCATGAATCCAGATGGGATCCACTCTAGTGTGGTAAGGGAGCTCATGGACATGATTGCCAAGACACTGTCCACCATCTATCAATGGTCTTGGTCAACTGGAGAGGTTCTGGATCACTAGAGACTTGTTAACGTGATGCCCACCTATAAGAAGGGTCATAAGGAAGATCCAGAGAACTACAAGCCTATCAGCCTGACCTTGGTGCCAGGGAAGGTTATGGAACAGATCATCTTGAATGTAATCACATGGCACTTGTGGGACAAACAGAGGATCAGGCCTAGCCAGTATGGGTTCACGAAAGGCAAGGTTCTTCCTTAGTAACCTCATATCCTTTTCTTCAAAATTATACCTTATTTGTCTCATTACTGGGGCAGTATACACATTTTGAACATTCTGAAATTATTATCAAGGTTGAAATACAGGAAGAGTAAAATTTCATGAAAAATTTCTGATGAACACATTGAGACCTCACTAAGAATTGCAGCCACTGCCATCAAAACCAGCTGGTGTGTTAGTTTCACAAAAGCAAGGTCAAACATTCCACCAGTTTCATGTTTTTGTTCCTCTCTCTATTTCTTAAAATGTTTTAAGAAAAATATTTAAAATTAAAGTGTTCTGTAACTTAATGATATTGTACACTTTTTGAGAGCTGCTCTGAAAGTAATGGCTCCAATTTTATTATGTTTCCTCATAATTTCTGAAGTGATATGGCAGTAGAACTTGAACCCTCCCAAGAGCATTCCATTACAGTTAATTGCTGTGTGACAGATGGCAGAAGAGGGGCAGTCTGACAAAATGGCATCTGACATGAAAATGCTTATGAAGCAATGGTGTATATTTTAATCCTCCACATGGATAAAATTGCACCCATTGACTTTCAGTGATGCTTACTGAATGTCAATGGAGACCAAACTTTGAATGAGAGCACAGTGTGGCAAGGGGAGGTATGTTTCAGATGTGGTGACAGTGGGTCACCTCCAATGGTACAGATTTTTGTAAGTGCAGCATGCAGGCTCTTATTCATTGCAAATAAAAATGTGTGACGGTGACTATGTTGAAAATAGTATTTTAGAATAAATCTCAGCTACTTCAAACAGTGTTATTGAACTTTTTAAGTCAGTTACAGTTTCCATAGAAATAAATACGAGGCATTACTTTTGGAGAGATCTATGTATAGACAGCCCAAGATAATTTCTGTTCACGAAATGTGGCCCAGGCAAGCCAATACATTGGACATCCATGCTCAAAAGGCAGGTGGTAGTTGACTCTTACAGGACCAAAACATACAATTACTATTGGGAAGCTCTACTGTCTAGCAGTTTACTGTTATGATCAAATTTCTGAAAGAAAAAAAATAAATTCTCAGTTGTGATCCATATTTCATGGCTTGCTATGCATTTTCCCAGTTTGTGTCCACAAAAGGAAGCTTCAAAACAAAGAGCCATAGTACTTTATCCTCTTTCAGTTCATACAACTTGCTTCCTTTTTTCTGTATTGTGGTCAAGAAGGAATAATAGCCTTGCTGCAAGCATGAAAAAATTCATTTTCTGTGAAGTATGTACATAAAATGGAAGCTTCATGATTGAAGAGAACTGCTATCTTGTTGGGAAAGCAGAAATATAAATTGGTTGTATATTCCTCCACTAGTTAGATATCCTCCATGTTGGTCTCGGCATATAGACTTTGTAAGCGCCTTTTTCTTCTGTTTCTTATCTGTCTGCAGGAAAGAATCCTTTTTGTCATGAGGCAGTGGAACATTTACTGCCCTCCTCCATGGGACAGCAGAAGACAGTGTGGTTGTGCTGGGTGGAAAGCACACCCCAAAACCACATATGGGGCCATGATGAAGGAGGTTGAACTGGCTGCAGGCCCCAACTCTTCCCATTGGCAGGGTGGATATCAGTGAGTGACCATGCTCTTTCTTTCCTCTGATGAAGGAACTTCTTCCAATTTATCTTGTAGAATGGTCCTATTTTTGTCCAGACTTGAGTATGCATCATTCATTGGAGATTTCAGATAGAAGGCAAGTTGTGGCTAGTTTGCAAGAGCAATACTGCAAGGAGAACTTCTGATTTTTGGTAGCATTATATAACGCCTAGGATGAATGAAACGTAGCTCAGTACGAAGTTCTGCCACTTGTCATTAGTCTTAAGTAACTTTCGCTTGTTCATAATTTGTAATGCGAAGTGTATTTTAGTAACGGAGAGTATATAAAATGGCTCAAAAATACAACTGCGTAATTTGCATTAATATAATCATTATGAAGAGATTTTAGCTTTTAGCTACAAAAGGTGCAATTGACATTTGAATCCTATTTTAGACACAAACAGAGCATAGACACTTCAAGTGAGTGTCCTAAATAACCCGTTTCACTACTTTGGCACAAAATGTGTAATTGGAGAAATTCTGACTTGTAAAACTGCATATGAATGTTCCCTGGAATGTGGAAAAAAAAAATTGTTTTCTCATTTAGTAATATTAGTGAACTGTGAGCTAATATTGAAAAGAACAATTTTTCTATATCTCCTATTTTCTACCACACAACCACAACTAAAGGAATCTTTCTGTCTCTGTTTTACCTAGGTCATGTGTTTGTCTATTCTACTGGGGGGGGAAAAAAAAAAGTTCATATAATAACTGAATATTTATACGTAGAATGACTTAAAATTTATATTATAGGATGACTTACAGCCTTTCAGAACAGAAGTCATTAGTGTAAATTTAGATGTCTCTAATGTATATGCTTATATTCACGCTAGTTCCCTTAGGCTTCCATTGTTCTGAGTGAGAAGAGGTAGCCTCTTTTAAAATAAGATTCACTTCATTCAAAAATTAGGTCAGATGTTTTGCTCTTCAGCAGTGCCTATTTCCCTTCATTAATTATAAAGGGAGCCAAGGTGATTAATTCAGATAAAGACATTTAGGCCATTGGTATCAGATGGCTGGTTCAATTACCTAAACACAGGTGTCTAGGCAGATTTAAGATGGCCTAGGTTATCCAAGGGTATTTGCACAAGTTTAGAAAGTATAACACAGGGCTCAAGAGAGAAGCAAGTCATTCCAAAGTGGGAGCTATAAGCTAGGAAGGGTTCATTAATATATCCCATATTAATTGCTTAAGAAGCTTCACCAGTTTTGCTCCAGCCCTGGAAGCAAACAATGTCAGGTTAGATGGTGCTTTTATCAACCTGGACTAGTGGAAGGTGTCATGAAGGAAGCAAGAGAGTTGGAATTAGGTGATCTTTCAGGTCTCTTTCAATACAAACCATTGAATGATCGTGTGATTCTTAGTCCCATGGGTGACTTTTTCCAGTTGGACATTTTGAGTTTGGGGAGTAATTATATAAACCTTTTAAACTGTGTGGTCTGGAAATTGATTCTGAAAAGCCATTATGCCTAACTGTAATTTAGATCAATATACTTTAGCAACTGTGCAGTGCTAAAGGCTATGAAATTAACTGTTTACTATGTACACAATTACAGAAGTTTAAAGTCCCAATCCCAGGATATTACTTATATTTAAACTCCTAAATTGATATGATGACAAGCAGGAAGCAAATCTAACACTTGAATTGTAATAAAATAGATCTTACTCAAGTGTTTGAATTGTAATCACTATATCTTCCACATATGTATCTTTTACAAGTCTGAAATTAATTGAAATAAATATGTTCTAAAATAGCTCTCAAAAATTCTAGATAGTTTTTAATTATGTATCCTATTGCTTAGAATAATAGATTTGATTCCACTTCTGAATTAGACTCTCCATAGAAAGGTCACAAAAATACAGTTGAGTTATAAATTCTGCAAATCATCTTTATTAACCAGTGATACTAAATAATTAACAAAGGACAATTAGGGGTGATGAAAAGAAAGTAGGTGACTTGAGTGAGCACTGGAAACTATATCAAGAATTCTTTAATTAGCTAAAATATACTTAACTAATCAGGCTGTCCTTGCACAGTGTAAGTCTCCTTTCCACAGCATTCTGCCTTCTCTTAAGTCCTTGTTCTAGTTCCTTGTTTGGCTTTGTGAATTTATTATCTCCTTTTTCACATTGTTTCTCCTTATTTTACATCCATTTTCTTTTTGCTTGCTTTACCACTAGGAACTCCCATATCTCTCCATTTCAGCTTTCTCTTAGTTTACCTTTGCACTATCTTGCTTTTTACTCTTATTCTCAAATTTTCAAAATCAATTTTTACTCCAGCTTCACAAGTGGGTGTTCTACTGATTTTTCTCCTTTGCTTCTTTCTACTCCGACACATCCTCCTTTTTTTTCCAGATGCCTTTCCCAATATTCCTGTAATCTTGCTAGGTTAATTTAAATTATTCTTTGGTAACACTTGGTATTATAAATAAATAGCTCTTATAAATAAGTAAATAAATGGATAGATAACTGTTCTGAGTGACAGAGCAAATCCTTAAAAAAACAAAGTACCTAAGAATATGGGTTTATATAATAGCTTTGCTGTCAACCCACACTTCTCTATGTTATGTTTACTGTATTTTGAAGAAAACAGGAAGCTAAAAATACAGTGATTCTTCATATTTTATAAAACATTTTCCTTGTTTTTACTAATATAATATTTATTGTTTCTCCCTTTTTCTTACATATACCCGTGAATGAATGAGTATATCAACTTAGCTGAAACCATTTGTAGGTAGAAATTCTTTCAGAAGAAAAATTTAAAACTAAGGAAATAGTGTGTGCTTTAATGTGAGCGATATCTTCCTTGTTGACAGCGTTCTTTAAAGTTTCTGAAATATTTTTACCTGTACTAAACTGATAGTTTCAGAAGGGTACTGAAGACTGGGAAAATGGTACAGTACTAAATAAATCTTCCTTTAGAAGGTAAAAATACAGTGAAAATGACAGTTCAAGGAAAAAAAATAAAACCTACTTGAATTTCAGTGAGATTCATAATGCAAAATGAATAATTAGAACTGCTTGCTCTCAGTCAAATTATGTTCACAGCTACTGTAACATCAATTTGAGTTAGTACTCAAATTCAGTAGATTTGATACATTAACAAACATGAATCTAACAAAGTATAAGATGTTATTTCTTTGGATGAATATTGCATTTCTATTTACCATTACGTGTTTCTCACCTAACCTGTCTTGAATTTGGAATAAAAATAAAAAGTCTCAGGAGTTCAGATACTGTCTGTTGCAGACTTCGTGTTCAGTTTCGGATTCCTCAAATCACAGGCATAGGTTACCTATACACGTACCCTGAAGCTTTCAGGAATTAAGATTAAAAAACAAACAAAGAAACAAAGAAACAAAGAAACAAAAACCCTAAAAAATAAAAATATTCAAGTCCAAAATTTTTAGTCCTGAAAAATAAAGCTGTAGGATAGACCAAAGGATCAATGTGTTTTCCATGGAAGATTTTGAGAATAAATATTTCTCTGTAAAATACTTCCTGTAAGAACATACTGAAAAAGGAGAGGACAAATAAGCACTGACTCATTATTCAGTCTCAGCCACAGAGTGTACCCTAAATATTGGGGAAATCTATCACAACACTTACCAGGAATAACATCCAAGCTTAGCTGTTCCTCAAGGACACTTCATTAGTAGTAGTATGTGGAAGCATAATTTTTCTCAATTTAAATTTAGCTGCCTACAGTACCAATGTCTAAGTCTGAGAAAGCCACCTAAAAGTTCATTTTAAATCAGTAGAGAGAAGTAAATGCTTTCTGGAATATGATATACATTTTTAGATCTCTACCTTAGGAAGAAGTGAACAGCACTCTAAAGCTAGGTGTATGCATTTGACTAGATATTTTAGATATTTAGATATTCCCACATAGGAATACTTGATGAATTTATTTTTAGTGAATATATCTAAGTATTTATTATCATTATTATTTCTGAATATTAACAACTGTGTTTCTATTATCTCAAAATATATTGACTAGTATTACTTGGCTTTTCTTTGAATTCTGTTACTAACTTACAGGGATGCTTTGAGGTTGGAGAATTCAACATTATTGAGATGACTTCTGAGAAATGTTCATACAAATAAAAATTTATCTTAAAAGAGTTTTAAAGATGACAAAGGTGCAAGCACTGAACATAAGGATTTGACAGTATTAATATAGGAATTCTGATGAGAGCATTATATGTACTATATATTAAAAAAGATTTATTTTTGTAGAAATGCTTGTGCACTTCATTGTCAGATATTTTGATCACTTTGTGTCAGAGGATAAAATTGTTAGCAAAAATTTTTGAAAATGTGGATTTGGATTAGTAAACGTATTTATCAAATACGTATTTTTCCACAAACAGAAAAGCATTAAATATTAAAATTATAGAGTTATCCTATTGACCTGCTATAAGTCTGATAAATATTTCTCAAAGCCTCATGTTTGCAATATTTGTAATGTCAAAAAAGCGCTCAATTATATCTTTTTTATTCTTTTGAAAATTTTCAATGCAGATAGAAGATTACATTGTTAAATCATTGCAAGATGAGTTTTTGAATAATGAGCTTCTGAAAGACCTAGAGTGACCACAAATGTCAGCAACATGTAATGGAAAAATGTTTGACTTCTGTTGTTGTAGTTTCACCTCAGAACCATTGTTTGAAATTTATACTGGTGTTAGATAGAAAATTGGTTGTTACTGGCATTGTTATCATTTCAGAGTATCATAACTTTAAACACTATTATCATTTAAGATCAAAGGGTTTGTTTCAATGAAGGTGAAGACATTTAAAAAAGGTTATTAGTGTTTTATTTTATTTTTTTTAATTTAAATTTAGGGTTTCTAGGTGCAATTTTATATTTAAAAAATCAATAAACGACTTACCATATTTAATTTTATGGTAAATATGAGCATTCAGTATGTTAAACATTAATATATTAAACTGCTAGGCAAAATAATCTGGTACATTAAAAAAAAAGTATTAACTTCTGTGTGTGTACAAATGAAGTTCATTTTCATTGTCTGCCTAGCAACAGATTCAGATTTATCATTTATGTGAAACTTTTGTAACAAGACAAGGTTCCACCTGATGAAATCATCTAGAACCCCAAATAAATATAAATCTTAGCATTTCGTGTTACTTATACAGTAAACTTTTTTCATTTGATCTGCAAAAATTGAAATATGTCTACTGATATCTAGCCATCATTCTACCTATCCACATATGTATGTATGTATATAAACAGTAAGTTCCCAGTGAATGGCATCACAAACATTTTGCATGTTAGTATATACCGATCTATTTCAGGTTGCTATAAGCAATAAATATTATTGAAAACTTAAATTGTCCTTCATAATTGTGTCATGGCATTTACAGAAAAAAAATTCAATTTTTGTGTATTCCTGTATAATGCAGTTTTAGTTGGTTTGTTCAGATATTAATCTTCAGCCACAAGCTCAGTTTTCACAGTACTAAAGGAAAGCTAGCATAAAGAGCTACTAATTCGGACTTAAGCTTGAGACATAACTGCAATATGAATCTTAAAGGTTGGAGCTGTAATTTCTTTAATACTGAAGGGGAACACAGCAACAACAGAAACCACAACAAAAACTTCCTCTCAGGAGATTATCTACTTATACTATTTCTGAATTTACAGTGTGAAAGAAAGTAGAAAAATCTGATTTTAAGATATTGTGCTGTGAAGAAGAAGACAGTAGATTTGCTCTCCTTGCAAAAGAAGAAACTGTTTTTTCCTTTGCAACCTTGAAGAGTGCAACATCAGTAGGAAAGAACATGCAGATGCAGTAATAGATAATTCTCAGATTCTTCTTTAGAATCACACTGAATGCAATTTCGCTTCAGAAATCCGATAGTATGTATCTTGGTATTCTGAGATCAAATCTCCCCATGATTGTGGCTTAGCCCTATATAGAAAGCATAGTGCTGTACTGTAAAACATATCAATGTTTAATTCCATGTTTATGTACAGCAAAACACTACTGTAAACAGATAACCATTAGTCTTATTTGTTATTTTTTCTCTTTTCTCTTTCAAATAATATTTTGTTATTAAAAAAGCCATTGAAAAATAATATATATATTAAAAAAAAAACAATCACCTTTAGCTGTTGTTTTCATGTTTCCAAACCCATTTTCACTTTATTTTTCTGTTAAAGCACAGTGACATAAAATAAAACCCTTCAGAGTTCCACTGTATGTAAGTAAATAATATGGGCAGTATGTCCCAGGTAGTTGCAAATTATCAGTCTATTTCATATTCCTGAAGAAAAATCAGTAATAGTCATTATCTTATATTTAGTAATTGAGCTTACTTTGTTTTTGAGCTTATTTTGCCTTACTAATCAGATTTCGCTAGCAGTGAATTCAAAAAGGTAAATCTCTCGCTGTGTTTTCCTGTAATGTACTGTTACTGTAATGAGTGCTAGGTATCCTCTACCACAAAGTAAAGACTAATAATTGCATTATACATATTTTAAAATATATTGTAGTTGGTGTAAGTTCTGTATTAAGTTGAAGATGTCTGGCAAAAAAAAAAAAAAAAAAAAGTACTTCAATCTTGTACATTTTTGGTAAACAATTAAAAATACTGACTTTGAGTGACTTCTGCTTTTTTTAAAGAAAAAAAACATCATTATTCTTATGACACTGAATACCTTATTTTATATACAAATATACATGTGAACAATATAACAATAACAGTATATTTTCCTGTTACTTTCTTTCTGAAAAAGGACAAAGCAAACGTTTAGGAATTTAATCTAATGTCCTTTGATATTGTCAAACTCTTAGTTAAAACTATTGTGCAGTGAATAAGTTATGTGTAAATATGTTTGTCTTAAATAATTTATAACAATTATTCCTTGTAACTAACTTTAAGGAACACCTCTGTCCTGAATAGTGATTCTGTGGTACTTAGCTACCTAATGGGTTGAACTGTGGGTTAAACTATGGGTCCTTATGGAACCCAATGTGGAGGTTGAGTTTGAAGATTGAAATAACAATGGATATGACCATTGTACGTAAAAACAAAACTGTTATAAGCATTTTATTACATTAATAGCTGCTTATTACAGTAGAGAGTTTTTCTCTCTCAGAGTTGTAGTTCGTGTTCTCATATTAGTTTATGAAGTACTGTACTGGGAGTCTATGCCCTCTCATGTTCTGATTACCATCTCTAGGGACTTGATTAAAATTATTTGCTCTTGAGACTATTCAGGCATTTGTACTCAGCATTACCATCATTTCAATTCTTCAAGAACCACCTCTTCATCTTTTCTCTTTAGAGAAATTCTGTGGGGGACATTTTCCTGTGCTTCTTCATCCTTTTTTCCAGACTAGTTATGATAGCTCCTGAGAATTTTAAACATTCTTGGGATGAACATCTTGTTGCCACATCTCCTGAATGTGTTTCTGTTTTTGTTCACAATTAAACAATCTCTTAACAGTATTATGCAAAGATCTGCTTTCAGGTAGGACAATTATGAGTTGTACTGAGCATAAGAGGGTACAGGTAGATAGCTAGAACAGATGGTACCTCCAATGCTTTGGAACCTCATTCCTGAACAAGTCAAGAACAGGATCCTGAAAAAATGTTTGAAAACTTATGTCACCACTTTGCCAGTTCCAAAGTAACACAAGTCACTGCAACATGCTGGGGCTTGCAACACCTGCAACAATATGGCTGCTCCAAAACCCTCAAAAGGCGCTGCGGCTGAATGAGATAATCAACCCATTCTGATACCAGTTATTCCTATACATAATAAGAAGCTACACAAGGAAATGCCAATCTTTTTAACAAGGAAAGTAACTGCTAATAAGAAGGAAGGGAAGATAAAATGGATGAGTAAGGCTATGGTGAAACAGACATATCATGAGAACAGAATAATATAAGAACAGGAGGAGGAAGAACCAAATTATGAGCCCACCATGAAATCAACCGAGTCAAAGACAAGAAATAATTTTTTTATAGATATATTAAAAGTAAGAGAAGGGCCAATGAGAATCTCTGTCCTTTACTGAATACAGCAGGGAACAAGGCCTGGATAAGGAAAAGACTGAGCGTTTCAATGATTTTTTTTTTTTTTTTTTTTCTTGTCTTTAAGAAATTCTCAGTAAAGTCTATGAAAATTAAAGGATAATTTTATTATTTGTCTTGCAATGCCACTGTAGCTGAAATACCATGTGTTTTTTTTTTTTTTAAAAAAAGAGGTTTTTTTAAAGATAATATGCATCATACAGAGAACAAAGTATACAGTATACAATATCAGTATATCAGTATACAATACTGATGTGATAAGGGAGACTGATAAACAGAGTAAACAGTTCACTCTATATACTGATGTACATTTATATATGTGTTTGTGTGGGAGAGAAAGCATTCCTGCAAAAGAACACTTATGTATTTATATATTTTAATTAATTTAATTAATAATTTTAATTGAAGATTAAACAAACTTGTCAATTAGCTTATTTGATCTTTGCAGAGACTTTTTGGAAGAAGAAATCTAGTACAGTAGTTGAATCAACATGTTTTATTTATTTTTGAAACCAATAAAAATCTGGTTTTTGCTGAGAAGCAAACTTGAAAGGATTGTAATAATATTAAGTTCACATAATGTACATTGCCTTTATGCAACTTCATGGTGCTTGCTTATTTCTTTGTGTTTCATTTAGGGAGGGAAATCATTAGTTATTTTACTTATTTGCAAGCTCCTATCTTACACTGGACAAGAATATTTTTCAAAATTGTTTTTACTTGAAAAATACTCCCAAATTAAGAAATGGCTCACAAGCAGGCAGCAGAAATTGTGATTTCAAAATAAAATAAAGCACCTCATATGTATACGTACATACTTGCATATACATATATATGCACATATATATTTGTCAACTGACACTAGTTATGTATCATTTGTTAATTTTTTTGGTTTTGTTTGTTATTGTGACAAGTCAAAATAACTGGCACAGATAAATGGCGAAATGCGTAATCCCAGTAAAGCAAGTGTCAATAAAAATATTTATGCTGTGCGTAAACATTCGTGAGCTAAACTGTTCATGAATTTTGGGTTTGGTTGGGTGCCAACATCAAATTTTGTGAAAAAAAAAAAAAAAAAGTGTCAGAAAGGCTATATGTCATTGACTAATTCTGTCTTTGACTGAGGGGCGTTATTTAATCTCTGGATAAAGAGTAACGTTCACTATGACAAAAATCTAAATAGAATTAAACTTCTGTTACTGAATTTGGCATTACAAAACATTGTGAAAAACTGTCACAGCTTGTTATATCTGAAATACAGCCCTGGATATTAGGTGTTTTTTGTTGTTGTGGTGGTGGTTTTCTTTTGGCATATGGCTTTTAAATATATGACAGTTCAAAAGAAAATCAAAATAAAAGGAATATTTGTATACATGTGTATATACACACACACTTACCTGTATGCATTTGTAAAAATAGACATGCATTTGAGCTTTCCGTTATAAACCCTTTCAAACTAATCTTAACATTAGAATGTTGTTACTAACTCACATTAGACTAACCCTACTAAATTTGACAGAAATATTGACTGAGAACTTCAAATTGATGGAATTATCTAGCTACTCTATGAGAAACATATTCCTACGTAGATATCTAGGGAATTTATTACATGCATTTCACTCTGAAAGCCAAGAAAAGTACACTACTAATAAGATCCATGGAGAATCACTGCAATTGTGGAAGTATCTATTTGTACTGGGCATTAGTAATGCCCCCAAATCATTGCAGTTCCATCTGATTTGCAGAATATAAACTCCTTTTTCTTGTTATGAATTTATTTATTTATTTATTTATTTTAAAGAAGATTTAAAAAGATTTAAACAGTTGAAAAAATATGAATATAAATATGAATATTGTGTTTTGGTGAATGGGAGAGTGTGAGAGATGAGACAATAAGGAATGATCTAACAGAAATCACATCCATCTCTAAATCGTATAATTTGTGTCAGCATTACAGCATGATGAATGGTAAGCTACTAATGAATTCTTTCTCATTTGCCTGAAAAGTGCTTAATGTGATTTTGAATTTGAAAATGCCCTACAATAATGCTTAAAATAATTAACAGATAGACCAGAATGCTTCAAGACCTTTTAAACTGGATGGCCATTTGCATGGACTTATAAATAGCTCATTTCTTCTAAAATAATATGAAATCTATGCTAAGTAAGAGGGAAACATATATAATTGCTTATCAGAGAGAAAAGATCACATAAACACTAACCCTCCCCTCCCCTCCTCCTCTCATTGCTGTCAGTATCTTTGCCATATTTATTTATTTGTCACCTACAATTTTTACAATAGAGGTACAAACTTAAACTGCTGTTTAACACATCTTGAGTTGTCCAAATTCCCACATCTACTTTAATCACTCTTCAAAATCTGGGGACAGTCATGCAGTAGACCCTGTATTTTGATTCATGATGATTGTTTATGGCTTGGCCATAATTTCAGAGTTGTACTCTGTGAAATATCTGTCTTGATTATTTTACTCTGCCCACATTCTTTATCTGAACTATTGATTCAACTCAGAGCAGAGAGTGCTTCAGGTAGACCTCATCTTAATATAACGTCTCAAAGTAGCATGAATCTTGTACTAAGATTCTTACTTATATTTGTAGCTAATTTAATAGCCCAGACATCTATGCCCTGTGGTATATCTCTGCCCTCAATCTGTCACTTTGATGGGTGTGCATCTCCATTATGTCCTGCACAGTTTCTCCTTGACTCATAAAAATATCTCAGATAATGTAGTATGTCTGAAACGATAGTAAGCACTTATGTTTGGGGAATGCTTTGACTATAAGATGTTCCCAATTTTGCTCTAGATGTCTTCATCAAAAATACCCAGTTCAAGAGATGAATCTACTTCGAGAATGTTAAGTACTAAAATTCTAAATCACTTTCTGGAGGTTTACCACGTCTAAGTATTAAAGTTTACTATATTTATGTAGCACAATGATAATGGTAGCAGCATCAACAGCAAAAGATGCTTTAAGTGTGCTAGGGCGTATATGTAAAAATCAGGGGCACTTAGGGCCTCAGCAAGGTTCATTTTGGTGTGGCGGTAGTGCCTTAGGCAATTTATCCTATAGTTTAGGCATAAGGGTTATAAAAAAGCCAACTATAAAGTCACCATTTTTTTCTGACTCTTAGACCAGTGAATTGATTGAAAAATATTTTTCCCTGCAGTGCTATTTAAATGTTAATATATATATGAAATACATTAAAACATTCAATTATTCTTGTGTAATAACTAAAAATAACAATACTATTTCAGTATTTTCCTAAATTAATTCTATGAAAGACTATAAAGGAGAGTTCAAATGAGTTTCTCATGTTGAAGGGATGAGACATTAATACATTTATACACAAAGGTAGAGAGACACTGTTAGTCACAAATCATTAAAGAAACAGCTCTGTGAAAAAATAAAACATGAGCACTCTGAAGTGTATCAATTATAGTGAAGTACTCCTTGGAAACAGTAATTTATTCTTCTTGAAATACAATTTATTCAACTGTAATCTGTGCAAATGTGAAAAAAAAAAAAAAAGAAAAAAAAAAAGCTCCTAATATTCATTTTAGTGTGAATGGAATTGTATATGAACTTGCAAGAAGTTGTCAAGTCCTTTAATTCTAAGAGGTATTAAATACCTGGGACATTAATCTGTCTCTTGCAATTCTTGACATTCTGGTTAGTCTCTCAAATATTTGTTTATGGCATTATTTTGTCATATATCATATATAATATTGCTGAATATTTTTGGTAAGTTTAAAATTCTGCAATATTTTTTTGTGTCTCATCTACTGGAATTTCAGGAATTCTGCAGTAATGCTTGACAGATTCAATGTTCTAACTTCCTGACTAATTTGTGTAAATTCAAATACAACAGAAGTAAAATAAAATAATGAAGTAAATAATATATTTCATATTATAATTTTTATATTGTCACCAAAGCATTACATCTGAAATGTACATTGCTGAAAAAATCATATTGTTTTAATATATTTGCAACTTAATTCTCAGTCAAAATAAATATATTACTCGTAAATTTTCAAACTGAATGCACAGAATTAAAATCAGTTATTCAACTCAAAAGTCTGACCATGTCTCTTAACTAGAATTCTATAAGACTACTCTTACCAGAGTAAACTATCCCTCACTTCACAATCACTTTATTCATTTTTGGAATCATATCAGTTAATGAATGACTGTTTTCCAGGACAAAATATAGAACAAGAAAAATTTCATCAAAAATCTCTGATGAGCACCTTGAGAGCTCAGTGAAAATTGCAGACACTCCTATCAAAACAGATGTAAGTTTCACAAAACTGAGGTTATATATCTGACTAGTTCTATGTTTTTGTTACTCTTGTTCTAAAATGTTCTAATAAAATAATTGTAATAATAAATTTTTTATTACTTACAAACATGTTACTTATATACATTTTATATGTGAACCAAGACAATTCCTCTTTACTTAAGGTGACTCACCCATTCTTATATCTTTAAATTATTTGAAAGTTTGTGAAATAGGGAAATCTGTTCTACTGAAAATCTTCAAATTGTTATAATAAACAAATAAATAAATAAAATTGTTTGAAGAAGAGTTCTGACTACTTACATGAGTGAACCTTTTGCTACAACCTTTTTCTTGGGTTCAAAGAAATCTATCTTGAAATATTTTTTTGGTACTTTAAGAATGAAAGTGATCTCCACATTTGTTTGGCAGCTCAGGCATTTTCGATGTCAATGGTTTACGGGTTGGTTCAGCCTGGTTCTCTGACTAGCAGGGCAGACAGACTTTACAAAATCCGCGCCTCCAGAAAAAGGAAACAGGGGACCCCAAAATAATCAAAAACAGCAGCAACAATCTGAGGAGAAACAAACTAATTTACTAAATATGGTATCAGAATGCAAGATAACATACCATAATACAATATAATTAGAGTTGAAGCTAATAAATCAAATATAATGAGAATGTCCGAAAGGTGGGTAGGCCTCACCATAACGCTGAGGTGAGATGCACAGTCTGATTGAGCAGCAGGGAGGAGAGCCTGATGAAGAAGAGCGCATCAGGTGACCTTGCCAGGGGTTATATCTCCTCTCTGACTGCAAGGCCCTCTGTAGTATGTAGTTCTTCTCCTCCGAACAGGTACCCGACACTTGAGCATTAACACTTTAACTCCTAGTGCACTACATGATGCTATGATGTGGAATACCGATAACTAAAAATAATAAAACCATGACATTTGACTAAGAAGAACTTCTAGATTTATGTTCCTTCAGCATCAGAAGGTTATTATATCCCAACAAGCTTGACCTCAGATTCCAAAACCATGTGCAAGCCATCAATAGATTGGGGCTTTATCATAAATGATGTGTTATTTTGGCACTCACTTCATATCTTTAGTGACTAGTCGATAACTATGTTATCACAATTGTTGCTACTTTCTATTAACACTATTAATGCACAGTATTAATACTAATGCAACATTTTCTTGACATTATCTCTTTTTTTCACCAACAGTATCTGGTAGTAAGAGGAGCCCATCAAGATACTGTAAAAATGTAACAAAAGAAATCTACCTCAGAGGAACTTATTTATATTATAATTACTTGTACTGAGTTTGGATAACATATAATAATGATAAATTTATTCAAATGTTTTAAAAATGATATGAATTTTCCCTGTATATTGTTCATAGTCAATACGGCAGATTTGTTATCCACTTTGATGTATTGTTGTACACTTTGTATTACATTACATATTGTGTTTGACTTGGTTTTCTTTCTGTATATATTGACTTCTGAAGTTTAATTTTTGGAGAAGGAGATGAGTTAAAAATGGATATATACTTCTGATAAAGACTGATTTTGTGATATTTGTGTTGTATTTCAATAGAATTTTAAGTATTTAGTGGAAATTAATTAGATATTTCAAAAAACCAATCTAACTGAGAAATCTGTGGCTCCACCTAACAGTAAATTTCTCAACTTTGACGTAGGAAAGATAAGAAAGACTAATTGTCTGAAAGGCAATAAAACCATGAGATTTCTCATCTTTAAAGTGCGGTTACTAATTATTTATTTACTTGCTTGTTTGTTTGTTTATCTATTTATTTATCTATGTATTTATTTATTACTAAAGCGTTGTAAATTTAATCTGTTTTGATCCCAAGACTATTGATAGGGTAGGTCTAAGATCATTCTGACTTTAATGATGTTGAAAGTCTGTATATAATTTAATTATATCTGACAAGAAATTGGATCAAATTAAGTTTTTGATTTTCTTTTTGTTCTTACTAAAGAGCAGACTGAGATGTCTAGAAAGGGATATGAATATTTCAGACATAAGAAAAAAGACAGCTTTATGTCCGTGTATTTTATACTGAGACTAATGCTAAATTACCAGTGAGAAGAATCACCCTTACTCCTTCACTAGAATAAAATGGAATAGTTAATCACAATGATTATAAAGATTCAAGATCAGAAATAAAAAGAATGTGCAGTTTCTCATACAATTTTCAATTTGTGTCAAAACATAGTTATATTTATCCCACCTAACTTCAGGCATAGACACAGTTGAGGCTCCTGAGTTAAAGTTATTCTTATGATTACTGTAGACTGGGTCTGAATTACTTTTTCTCTTCTGTGTGCAATAGCTACAAAACAAATAATACAGAAAATTGGAAGGGAGCTTAAAGAAATAGGATATTTTAACAAGATCATATGCAGTACTGCGCTCTATGAAACTAGCATGATTGGCTTCTTTTTCATTTCATGACATATAATTTACCAGTTTATCAGATCCATTACTTACATTTAACTTATCATATAAAATAACTCTTCACTCCTCTGAAGTTCCTCTGTCAGAATATTTCTGACTTGTGCAAAGAAGCTTGCTAGAGAATACTGTCAATGGAAAGAACTGCAAAACCATTTACATCTCTAATTCTGACAAAAGTTTTCACAAGTTTTATGTATTTAGTTCTATAGATATTTGTAATTGTATTTGTTTCCATGGAGAATATTACCTTTGACCTAACAGCTCACCAGTGTTGCTATTGCTGACCCATATGCAGTCAACTTGAAGCACAGACACACTGTTTCTCTTCCCACAGTCTTTCAAATTCTTCATGAATTTGATTTTCCCTTTGTTCTGTAGAGGAACTGTCAGGAAGAAAAAAAAGTCTTACAGAATAGTCAAAGTCTCGCTTTAGAGGATCTGGTAAGAAGGCAGGGTTTTTGATGCTCAGTTACTAATTACTTCATGCTAAATTATTCTTTTTTTTTTTTTTTTTAAATAGAAATTAATTAGTTGCTCAGAATCTGCAAAGTTTTTGTGGACTGGCAGTTGTAGATCAGGAGTACAACTATTGTACTGGTGCTGTTTGAAATGGTTTGATCCTCAGCGTATCTGAACAGTTATACCTACTGTTATAATTTTTGTTTGTTTTGTTTACTTATTTTTATCTATTCATGTATTTAAATTCCTTTATACTTTTTCATGTTTGATTTTTTTCTCATGAAATGTATATTTACCAGTTATGCACAGCTCAATAATCTTACTTATGTCTGCTGTTATAGTTTACTAATTATTTCTTGCATGGCTCTTAAGTTCTCATATAATTTTCTCAAAATGTAGCATTTCTCTCAGAATTCTGAATCCAGAATTTTGACCAAAAATAGATTGAGAATTATAAAATGGATTGTTTGGGAAATAGTTTTGATAGAGTTGTTATACCAGAAAATGAAAGTACATCACTACTATGCAGTTCTTTTCTTCCAGTTTTTTACACAAACAGCCCTGGCTACTATTTGAAACTTCTTCTAGATACTCTTGAATCCTTATTCTGACATAATAGCTTATATAATATACTTTTGAATTCATTTGCTCTTTCCTTTTATAACTTCATTAAAGATGTATCACATGCCTGTGAATGCTATGCTTTAGCCTCTTCATTTGCCTTTTCTGCATGTAGCAGTACAGAAAATAGGCATCAATTTTAAGTTTTACTTTTTGCCATTGTTATTTACTGTTACAGTGTTATATATTCTGTCCACCATGTATCCATGGGTCAGATCCATGGGCACAAGGTTGCATATATGACTGTCTCTTCATTTAAAATACACTTGGCAAGTATTTTAAAACAGAAAACAAATTCAATAAAAGCTCAGTAAGATTGATTTAAAAACATAAATCAGTTTCATTTCAGTACGGTGAGACTTTCCAACATATTTGAATGCTGTCAGAAGAAGCAGTGGTTTCCTGCCCTGAAATTTCTTTAGTGCTTGAAGAGATAAGGTTAATTAAATGCCTTGTCAAAGAACTGTAAGATTTGTCTTTATGATTTCAATTGTTTGCGTTAGATGCTACTACAGTAAAGTAGTACCTTCGTACATTTAATATTAATTAATAAGTATATTGTTCAAAAAGTTGTGTCTAAAGTTTCTAATATCTAAGTGAAATGGCTGTCAGTTAAACTAATTCAAAATATTGTTATCAAATATAGTCAACTATTCTTAAAAGAAGCACACAATGACTTGCAGTGTTTTCTGTTGTGATATTGACATCATTTTCCCTCTTTTCTGAGCACAATCCCTTTGAATTTTATTCAAAATATTTGCAACAGTATTTGGGAATGTTTTGGGTTTTCTGCCTCTGTGTAGGAATATTAAAAACCATGCTTGATTAATAGGATATACAAAAAAATAAAGTTTGTTATGTTTAAAAAGTAATAAGGGAAGATGTCCTTGTATGGAGACCATATTCAAAACGACTTTAATTTTCCTCAAAACTTTACAGACCATGTAAAAGAAGAAAGGAAACTTTATTTATCTTCAGTATGCTGAATCACACAGAGAAGTTCTAAGAGTATACTCCAAAGTGATGAAATTTACTGATCTCTCGATCTCAAATAAATAATTGAAATTGGAAAAAAATATACTGGACTGTTCTATTTTATGTTCTGTAATTTTGTATTCTTTTCTATTTTTGCTATTTAAGTATATTCCAGTAATTAACTCAAAGATCTCCTAGTACTACAATAACTAAAGCTGTGTAACTTCCGCTGAAGAATAAGGAAACACAGACAATCTTATGACAGGTTTTTGTTTTTGTTTTTGTTTTTTTGGGGGGGTTGTTTTTGGCATAAATATTTATTAGAGCAAATAATAAAATTGGGCTAAAATTTAAAAGTTTAAACATTTAGAGAAATTATCTGTAGAGCTTAATTAGAACCTATGCTTTTATTTTGATCTATTTTACAGTGTAGTTTAAATTTTCACATTGATACAAAATTAGCTTAGAGTTTTGTTTTGCATTTGTTGTTGGTTTTATAAAATCACAGATTATAGAATCTTTAGAGTTTGAATTGATATTTAAAGGACATATAGTCCAACTCCCCTGCAATGAACAGAGAGTTGCACAACTAGATTAGGTTACCCAGAGGCTGATCCAGATTTGCCTTGAAAGTCTCCAGGGATGGGGCACCAATCACATCTCTGGGCAACTTGTTCCAGTTCCTCAAAACTCTCACTGTAAAAGACTTTCTCCTTATATCCAGCCAAAATCTACTCTCCTTGAAACCATTTCTCCTTAGTCCATCACCACAGACCCTTTTGTGTTCTGTGGTTTTTGTTATTGTTTTATTCGTAGCTACTTGCAGGAGTTGTGTCTATTCAGTCTAAAGAAATGTAGTGAGCTGCTTTTACTTTTTACTTTTATTTGATATCTCATCCTTGCCACGAATGTCTCTTTCTTAAACCATTTTCTATTATGCTTATTTTCAATGAAAGAACTAATTACCTAAATATCTATGAAATTTGATTTGTTTACTTTCAAAGTATCTTCAAAAGAGTTTTACTCAGTTCTGCCTCAGTTCAGCCAAAAATATCATTCTTGCTGGAGCAAAGACCTTCATATGAGATCTCCCTCTTCTTGAGAAGAGTGATTGGAGTATTTCATATTCCATGCTGCAATCCTTGGGTAACTAACATTTTCTATTTATAGCTGAAAATGTGCAATTATCTTGGACAATTTTAAGGGAGTAAGCTCTACAGAAACTCAGAAATGTGCAAAACTGAAGATTCCATTTTCCCTTCGCAGGGAATCCAAGGAGCATGTTTTTCTTACCAAATTGTAGGGGAAAAAAAAAAAGAGAGAGAGAGAGAGAGAGAGTTATATTGATGTAGCATTAATGTAGCTGAGTTAGTTGTGCTCGTTCTTGTTAATAAATAAATAAAAAACTTCAAAAGCATGCATAGTAAACACTTAAAATTTGAGGAGAACTCAAATAGATTTAAATAATATGACTAAATAGTGGAGCTCTGTATTTCAACTTATTTGATCAAATGATTAAAAAAAAAATCCCTTGTCTTTAATCACCCTCGTTTACTTTTTTAAGGAAAAATATATTTTCCTCGAAATGTTCTGCTTTCCAGTATTTCCTATCACAAGTGGTCAAATTTAATATTCTACATACACCTTTAAATTTCCCTGGCCTCTCAGACTATAACACCATCTTCAGTCATGTCTTCCATCATTTCATTCAGGAATTGATTGTTAACCCTAAATTGTTATGTCTGCAGACATAGCAAGTAATGAAATGCAGTGCACAATATTTCCAACACAGAAAAAGTAGGAAAAGTACACAAAATGAATGACAAGTGTAACTGAAAACAAACTAAACAAAATAATACACTTCAACCTGGTAAAGATATGACTGATAGAGGACAAAAGTAACAAAAGAAATTTGAAACAGTTGCTTACTTCTTCAGCAGAAATGTTTACTCACTGAACTACAAAGGACCAAACTCAAAATATGAAAGAAAGCAGATTCTATACAAAGTAGGCAGTTAAGAACTGAAAATCTTTACAGAAATAAAGTTCCATTCACTCTAAATCACCTGGAAATAATGAATGGAAGAAAGGTACTCCTGAGTTCGTGGCCTGCAGGCCACAACATCCCTGCCTCAACAAGTTTATCAACTGCTGTTCACTAGAGAATAGAAAATATTCTGGGAAAGTATCATTACATACACTATTCTTATTTCTGTAAGTTTCTTATACTGTCATTGTCATCTGTATGGGTTTGTCTGGGACTCAGCTTTCTTCATAGGAGACCATGTGGTGTTATATTTTGGATTTATTACTAAAAAAGTATTGATTGAACCCACCAATGATTTACCTGTTACTAAACTGTCCTTGCACAGCATCAAATCTTTCTGTTTTCTCACATTGTCCTACTAGTGAGAGTGAGGAGGCTGGGGGTGCACTAGATTCTGGGAGAGGACAGCCAGGACAGCTGACTCTAGCTCACCAAAAGGATATTCCATACCTTAGGGTGTCATGTTCAGTAATAAAATCTTGAGGAAAGAAATTGAAACCTAGGATGTTCGTGGTTATTTGATTTATCTTCTTGGGTAACTTGTATGTAAATGTATTGAAACTTCACTTTCTGGAATGTGATTGAACATGTATCTGTCAGCATGAAGTATTGAACAAATTCCTTATTTTCCCTCATTCATCTGTGAAGCTTTGCTCCAGCTGTCCTTCTCTTGACCACATCTTGCTGGGGGAGAATGAGAAAGTATGTGGATTTTTATCTGCTAGCTAGCTTTAATTTGCCACATCATCTCACCTTTAGACAATGTCAGATAAATAATCATTTATTGCCATTCTTTTGTTGCTGTGAAAAGGCATTTAGATTTCTGCTCAATATTGAGTGTTTGTTTTAAATAATCAGCTTTATTGAGTAGAGATTTCACTACCTTAGAAAATTTATTTATCAATTTGTAAAAGTGAATGTTGTAAACATGTGAAAAATTCTTCAAAATGTAGAGAAACCACTGTCCAACACATCTAATTCAGAACTTAGCGGTGTATGGGCTATTAATAGGAGATATGGTATAGAAATATGGTCAAGTATTTCATAATGCGATGGCCAAGGCAACCTCCACTAAAAAGAAAGGGAAATGTACTTTGATGATGAATCATGGAATTTCTGCCACATTTAGTATAGTATACCACTAGTATAGATGAGAATAGCACATTTTGTAATGTATTATAGCTGAATTATTGCTGACACATTTACTTTTTCTATCCACTAAACATTGTGACCTTAGTTGTACAGAGTTAATGTTAAGAAATAACTGCTGAATTTGAATCAGTCATTTTGTAAGTCTAAGCTTTGTTTACTAAATTATCAAGTAGGACTGCAATACTCTTTATTATGAATTTCCGTTATTACTGAAGAGCCATAAACATTTTTGCTGAGCTGCTTGGATTTGAGAACTATAACTGTATTGCTCTTATATTATTATGCATTTGATCTTTGAATCTTGCATTGTCTGCATAAGCAAAAAGAAGAAACACTAATTTTAATATAACCCAGTTGTTTGTTTATTTGTTTTTTTTAAAAAAGATGATTTTGGCTTGTCGTAAAAACAAAATGAGTTTTGGAAGATAAAAGTGAAAAAAATTGTAGGGTATAAACTTCATTATATATGACTACTATAAATCATCAGAGTAGAAACTCTAACATACTTATGATCATACTTTGTTGTACTCTACCACAGAGTAACTGCAGCTCAGAAGATTGTATGTAAGATACCATTAATTTACAGATGATTATAACAACAAACTAATCCTTACTCACTGCATTGTGCAAAACTGAGACATAATAAAATGTGATATCAGCTCAATAAATGTAATTATTTTCTGACATTTTCTCATAAATGGAATGCAATAGAACTTAGCAAGAATCTTGCTTCACATCAGTAATTTATATTTTGAGTTTACAAGAATAATATTCCATTTATAGTTGTTCATTTTATGGGGAAGAGTTAAAAGATAGCATAGGAATTTTGAGTAGATGACTACAGGTCCTGTAGTGTGCTATGTTGGTGGATTCTGTTTAACTACAGAATATCAACTATTTCTTATGAGAGATTATTATAGACTTGCATATTTTAATACATTTTTATGGTTTCTTCAAAATGGGTATTATGGAACAGTATGAAAAATGTAGAAATCACTAAACATATTCTTGATGTGTGGAAATCGAACTCTATAACCATCAACTAGTTATAAAGCAGGTATGTTTAATCAGAGCTGCACACACACTGGATGCAGAGGGCCACCTACTCCGCATACCAGAGGGCAAGAAAGGCACATGCTTAAAGAGCAAGCTGCTTACATACACATTACATGTCCAAGAAAAGGCTGGGTTATTATAATGAGTACCCAAAATTACTGACATTCCCCCCCATTCCCGCACCCCCCCCAAGTTTCAGCTCTTTTACACATGCATGTTTCTTGCTGGTCTTTCTGATGAAGGACACTTGACTGGCTCTGATTGGTTGTCTCATCGGTCACAAATCCATTCAACAATCCACTGCTTCTTCATTAATTTGTGGTTTTACTGTTTGAGCCTGCTACCTTGAATTCCAGAGACAGTATAGCTAACAATCTTATTTGGAAAAACAGGACACCTACTGTCTGCACTAATTGCCTATGTCTGTAGAAAAACATCTGTTATCGGCAGAGAGAACCTGGCTTAGCAAAGTCAAATGTGCTGTTGCTGATTCAGCAACCCATGAAGGCACAGAGCTTTTAAACTAGCTTACTTTCCTTAATTCATTCTTAGACCTGATTCTTTTCATTTTCCTAAATTAGTCTATAGTCTATTCTGAAAATGGTTTCAGAGACAGGAAGGGAAGTATTCAAATACGATATCTTTCTGAACTGGAACTTTAATAGAAACTATACAAAATATTCAGATTTGTCAGAATTGTCAGAACAAGCATTTTACAAGCAGGAAAACAAACTTGTTTTACTATTCTATTTTGACTATATTGAATCATTTTCAGATTAAAACCAGAACCAAAACAAGAACTGTGATTTGGTGTTTCCAATAAGTAATACTCTAAAGCTTTCACTGGCTACTATACAGAAGAAATAATGAAGACAGCACAGTGATATGACCATGAAGGAAGTTCTCCTTAAAGAGCATGGTACAGGAAAGTGTTTACCCAACTATTTCATTCCTAGTTTCACTGTTTTATCATACTTAGTTCTCTGCAAATCTTACAGAAGGGTGACATTATAAATATAAAATTGGTGTTAAGAGTTAGAGTCTGATATATAGCACTTCAGAATTTAGTACAGATTATTAGTAAAAAAAATGTCTTCAGAAGAAGTCTGTAATATGAATAGTTTATGAATTTTAAAATATAATTGATTTTTTTTATATTACTATTATATAGGGAAAGAAAAACAGAAAGAATGATTGTTCAAACTACAGAACAAAAACATGTCAAAGACTGTTTTCATATTCCAATTCAATTCAAACTACTAAAACGGTCTGCCCTAAAGTAGCTATCTCACTCCACTGAGTGTAAAGAAGTCTACAATAGCTGACATGAAATAGTGGTTTACTCTAGATGTTCGGCAGAATGAATTTTGTTTTCATAGTAAATGTCAAAAATCCTCTCTTTTTTTTCAGTTTTTATTTTTAACTTCTACTTTGACTTCATACCAATGCTTTTGTCCTCTACAACTGTTACAAAATACTTTGCATCTTTTGGGGGGCTTATATTTTTATTTTCCTATTAATAGGGATTACATAATAGCTATATTATATTGCACATTTTAAGAAGACCTCTGTAGGTTTCAATTAAATATGTTTATACTTGGCAGATGTAACATTCGTATTTAATATTTTAAATTATCTCAATTATCAAAGTCTAATTTACTTTTTCAGAAAAGAAGTCTTTCTTCTTAATCTGAAGAAACAGATGATGAAATATTTTAATAAGAAGAGAGGAAACAAAAGAGAAAGAAAGAAACAGGAATGAAGTTTTGATTCACAGAGACTTGAGGTGAGGACTGAGGAATGCAAGCAATACCTCTTTATGTCATTCGTATAGTCTCCAGTCACTGCCAGAATTTTCTCTGTACATGTCATTGAAAAGGATAGGAGTTATTTTTGACTTTCTGAAAAGTAGCAAAGAAAGAGAAATATTTCCAACTTCATTAAAATGTTGATGTTATGTACAATCGAAAGCACAGAAGTTAACAAATGTATAATATTAAACAGAAATCTTATGTAGGTCTCTCCTAATGTATTTTGATATAAAATGTGTTATTTTCATTGTATGTGTGATAGTTTCTTCTTCTATTCCATACTATCTTCTCTGCTTCAGTGAGTTTAACTATGATTCAGACACTGAAGACTCCAATTAATAGTTTCTTTGGACATACATCTCACTTCTCATTGCTTTACAAGTAGTTCAACTTTAAAGAGTTGATGAATGTCAATGGTTTATGGGATGGTTCGGCCCAGTTCCGTGATTAGTGGGGTGGAGGGATTTTCAAAATCCGCGCCTCCAGAAAAAGGGAAGGGAGGAACCTTAAAATAATTAAAAACAGCGGCAACGATCTGAGGAGAAACAAACTAATTTATTAAATATAGTATTGGAATGCCAGATAACACACCATAATACAATCAGAATTGAAGCTAATAAATCAAATATAATGAGAGAGAGAATGTCTGAAAGGTGGATAGGCCTCACCACAAAGCTGAAGTGAGATGTGCAGTCCAGTTGAGCAGCAGGGAGATGGGAGGAGAGGCAACGAAGAAGCACAGACGAAAAGAGCTGATGAAGAAGAATGCATCAGGTGACCTTGCCAGGAGTTATATCTCCTCTCTGATCACAAAGCCCCCTGAGGAATGTAGTTCTTCTCTTCTGGACAGGTACGCGGAACTTGAGCATTAACAGTTAAACTCCCAGTGCCTCACCTGATGTTATGATGTGGAATACTGAAAACCAAAAATCACAAAACCATGACATTCCACCCCTTATTCTACGTCCCTACATCATGCTTAATATATACAAACAAACCATAATTACAAAAAATTAAACATATGCACACAAAAACCTATATATATATACACAGAATTACTGACTGCACTCCCCAAACATCAAATTCCCTTGTGGTACACATTGAACATCCCTGTTTTTCTGCATCACTCACCAAGTGGACCCAGGTCCCTGGGTAAAAACAATTTGACGAAGAGGTTTACCTTTCCCAGAAGCTGGAAAGACCCAAACTGCTTTTCCAGCATCTTTTTTGCATATACTACAGGGACCTTATCTCCCTTGACAGTATGTAGGGAGCTAGCAGGACCATCACAACTGATCGATTCTTGTGTATTGACCTACAAGGTGGCTTCTGATAAATGCTTCTCCCAGTTCTTAAATGTTTTGCTACCCATTGCTTTCAACATGGTTTTTTCAACATTGTAGTGTTCAATTTTACTGAAAGTTGGTGCACGATAGGGAATATGATAAATCCACTTGATGCCGTGATCTTTGGCCCAAGTATTTACAAGATAATTTTTGAAATGAGTCCCATTATCTGACTCAATTCTTCCTGAGTGCCATGTTGCCACAGGACTTGTTTCTCGAGACCTAATATGGTGTTTCGGGCATTAGCATGGGGTACTGCATATGTCTCAAGCCACCCAGTGATTGCCTCTACCATAGTAAGCACTTAACTCTTACCATTGCAAGATCGTGGCAAGGTGATATTATCAACCTGCCACACCTCCTCATATTTATACTTTTGCCATTGCCCTTCCCCCAAAACAGGTTTCATCCTCTTGGCCTGTTTAATTGTGGCACGTGTCACAGTCGTGAATGATTTGCGCAATAGCATCCATAGTTTAATCCACCCCTCGGTCTCTAGCCCATTTGTATGTTGCATCTCTTCCTCGATGGCCCGAGGTCTCATGGGCCCACCGAGCTAGAAATAATTCACTCTTGTGTTGCCAGTCCAAGTCTATTTGAGCCACCTCAATTCTGGCAGCGTGGTCTACCTGATGATTATTTTGCTGTTCTTCAGTAGCCCGACTCTCAGGTACATGAGCATCTACATGGCGCACCTTTACAACCATATTCTTTATTCTGGCAGCAATGTCTTTCCACAGCTCAGCAGCCCAAATAGGTTTACCCCTTTGCCAATTATTTTGCTCCCACTGCTGTAACCACCCCCATAAGGCATTTTGCTACCATCCATAAGTCAGTGTAAAGATAAAGCATTGGCCACCTCTCCCATTCAGCGACATCTAAGGCCAGTTGGACAACCTTTACTTCTGCAAATTGGCTTGATTCTCCTTTCCCTTCAGTGGCCTCTGCAACTTGTCGTGTGGGGCTCTCCACACAGCAGCTTTCCATCTGTGCTGCTTCCCCACAATACAACACGATCCATCTGTGAACAGGACATATTTCTTTTCATTTTCTGGTAATTCACTGTATAGTGAGGTCTCTTTAGCACACAATACCTCTTCTGCTGGTCATGTTCCAAACTTTTTACCTTCAGGCCAGTCCATGATCACCTCTAGGATTCCTGGATGGCTGAGGTTCCCCATCTGAGCTCGTTGCATAATCAATGCAATCCACTTACTCAAAGTGGCATCAGTAGCATGATGGGTGGAGGGACCCTTTCCCTTAAACATCCAGTTCAGCACTGGCAGTCGAGGTGCCAGAAGGAGCTCCAGTTCGTACTGGAGTTCTAACATATCTGGCACAGCAGCACTCAGTGGGGGTGTGACTTCATTCAGGCCACGGTAGTCCACCGTCAGCCTCCATTCTCCACTGGCTTTACGCACCGGCCATATGGGGCTGTTAAATGGTGAGTGAGTCTTGCTAATCACTCCCTGATTCTCTAGTTGGCGAATCAACTTCTCAATGGGGAACAAGGAATCCCTGTTGGTGCGGTACTGCTGTCTGTGCACCACTTTTGTAGCAACCGGTACCTGTTGCTCTTTCATTTGTAGCATCCCCACAACAGATGGATCTTCTGATAGGCCAGGCAAAACAGACAACTGCTTAAAACTTTCTATGTCTACAGCAGCTATTCCAAAGGCCCATCAATACACCTTAAGATCCTTAAAATATCCCCTTCTGAGGTAATCAATACCAAGTATACATGGAGCCCCTGGGCCAGTCACAATAGGGTGCTTTTGCCAATCTTTACCAGTGAGGCTCATTTCAGCCTCCAACATAGTCAGCTCTTGGGAACCTCCAGTCAACCCATGAATATAAGTTGATTTTTTCCCTTGGTGACTTGAGGGCATTAGAGTGCACTGTGCACCAGTATCCACCAGGGCCTTATATTTCTGTGGTTCTGATGTGCCAGGCCATCGAATCCACACAGTCCAATAAACTCTATTATCCCTTTCCCCCCCCGGCTGGGGGCAGGGCCCCTCTATTTGTTACCTCCATTGTCTGCAGCAACTGGAGCACTCAGCTTTTTGGAGAAGTTCACCTTGGTGGTTGATTTGTCTTGTAACTCTCTTACCTGTGCTTGAAGTGCAGGAGTAGGTTGTTTATGCCACTTCTTCATATCTTCTCCATGGTCACGTAGGCAATGCCACAAGGCAAAACGTGACGTAGTCTTACTGTTGTCACTTGCTCAAGCAGGAGAACGTCTTCTTTTGATAGCTGAGACGTAGGATGACGCTGGCTGGGAGGAAACCAAGTTGATCAGCCCTTCCAGTAAGCTGTTTTGGGAATTCTGTTCTCCATTGGATGTATCTGTTACCACCATGGATCCATCAGCATTAGGCATGGTAGACAGTTTGTCTATTATATCTTCTTGTTTGCTGTCCATTCTGTTCAGCTTTTCAGGTACCTTTACAATAGCTGAAACACAAGCTCGCGGAGGGCTTAAATGTAACCCAAAGACTTGAAGTTTATTAATCAGTTCACTTATAAGGGGGTCTTCCTTCCCTTCTGCCATACATTGCTGCAAATGTACTGGCGTACCTTTTGGTGCAGTCTTTGTGAATGTATGCCACATGTTTGGTGTACACCTGACTCTCTCAGGATCATGCTCTTGGTCTGTCTCATCACGAATGAAATCGGGGCTATGTAGCGTTTCCACCACAGCATATTCTCTCAAACAGCAGATGCCTTCTTCTATATCAGCCCATTTCTTTTTCTCAGGCATCAGATTGTCTTTGAAGGGGTATCTTTCTTTTACATCTAACAGCATCCGCTTCCAGAGGGTGAAGGCCTGGTTCTGGCATGTACTAATTCCTCTGTCAATGGCTGAGTCCCTAGCAATGCCACCCAGTTGGCGAGCTTCTCTACTATCTAGCCACACACTGTTGGCCCCATTGTCCTAACATCGAAGTAACCAGGTGACAATAGGCTCATTTGGGTGATGTGAGAAGTCTTTTCTCAGACTTTGAATTTCGTTCATTTTCAGAGATCAATCAACAATGGTAACGATATCTTGCTCACCTCTTACTCTTTCAGGACTTTGTGTTGCCCTCGTAGGCATTGGTGACCGTGATCTTACTGAGGGCTCCCCCACTGGACTCAGGGGTATTTCTCTTGGAGCAACTCCTCTGGACCTCTTTCCTCCTCTTTCTTCTCTTCTAACTGAGTCGAGATTCGTTTCATTTTCCGTCCTCTTACAGGGGCAACTGACATCAATTGTGGTGCCTCCTGTAGTTGATCAGATTGATCACTTCCGATGCTCTCACCTTCTAGCTCAGCTTGGAGTCTGTCTTGTTCAATTATGAGAGTATTGGAGGGTGTCTCGCTCAGTTTGGAGGACGTCCCGTTCAAATTGGAGGCTGTCGAGTTTGGATTGATGGGAGTCTCTCTCAGATTCGAAGGCATCTCATTGAGAGTGGAGTTCCCTTCTCTCAGCTCGGAGATTTTCCCCTTCAGCTTGGAGACTTTCTTTCTCAGCTCGAAGACACTCTTGCCAGGTTTTGAGATTCTCTCTCCTGGCTAGGAGACTCGCTTTCTCAATCTGGAGATTCTCTGTCTTGCCTTGGAGACTCTCTCTTGGGATTTGGAGATTCTTCCTCTCGGCTAGGAGTCTCTCCTGGAAACTCTCCTTTGCAACCTGGAAACTATCTCTTTGGGATTACTGGGAGTCTCTCTTGATTTGGAGGGCATCTCTCACAAAAAAATTGGAGGTCTTTTCTCTCGACTAGGAGACTCTCTCGCTCAGCCTGGAGATTTTCCCTCTCTGCTCGGAGTCTCTCCTGGAAACTCTCCTTTTCAGCTTGGAGACTCTCTTGCTCATTTTGTACTGTCTCCCTGAGATTCTCCCTTTCAGCTCAGACACTCTCTCTCAATTTCACAAACTCTCTCCCTCTCTGGGATAGTATTGAATAAGGCCCGATAAGCATTAGCCAGGCCCCAACTCATTTGTGCCTCCTCAGATCTGCCTGAGCCGCAACATTCTGTCTCAAATATCTGTTTAAGTTCTCAGGGTCTTTCAGGTGTTCAGGAGTAAAGTTCCATGACACCAAAGATGTTCATCTCTCTAGAGTCTCTCCCAGGCCTCTCCACACTCCCTGCCACTCAGTATTCTCCAGTTTGGGGGAAGGCTTCCTCAAAATACGATAAATACAAAAACTGAGTGAAATGATGAACAGTACGTTTAGGGAGATTGACAGCGTAATCAGATGACTATTCAAAAAATGCATAAAGGATTCAAAGGAGAGACTGGGAGCCTGCTTAAAAATCCCAAGTTCTGTGAAATTAGCAGCTCCCTCTGCAAACAGGTTTAAAAGAGAAAGCATAATCTTTTTTTTTTTCTCTTTACAGAAGCAAGATAGTAGTGCTCAAAGTTTACAAATATCCCAGTATATTGGCAGTCCGCCTGGACTTCCAAGGTCAAGTTTTCAGTGAGCACCTGTGAAAGAGAGAAACTTTCCTAACGAAGCTCTCCGAGAGCAGAGGGAGAGATTGGTCCTAAAAACTAAAAAACTGCTTCTGCCCTCATCCTCCACCAAGAATGTCAACGGTTTATGGGATGGTTCGGCCCAGTTCCGTGACTAGTGGGGTGGAGGGATTTCGTGAATCTGCACCTCTGAGAAAGGGAAATGGGACAAAAAAAATAATTAAAAACACTGGCAATCTGAGGAGAAACGAACTAATTTACTTAATATAGTACCAGAATGCAAGATAACACACTATAATACAATATAATTAGAATTGAAGCTAATAAATCAAATATAATGAGAGAGAGAATATCCGAAAGGTGGATAGGCCTCACCATAATGCTGAGATGAGATGTGCAGTCCAGTTGAACAGCAGGGAGATGGGAGAAGAGCCAATGAAGAAGCCCAGAAAAAAAAAAGCGGACAAAGAAGAACACATCAGGTGACCTTGCCAGGAGTTATATCTCATCTCTGAAAGCAGTACTTTAATTTTTAAATCAGAACTTGTGTTTATCTAATCTTTGATAGAACAATCAACTTCTCCATCCATCAAATATTAGTTGTGAGATCTTTCATTACTTTTCAACTTCCTCTACAAGAAGATATTAACAAGTGTTGTTGGTACATCTCCAACTCTTTTTGGTAATACCAACAAGAATTTTCCTTCTTTCTGGGTTAGATTATTTACACAATTTCTTCACAAATGTCCTTACTAATAATTACTTCTTCCTAAGCTGTGTTTTCTTCTGAAGCCACAGTGTCATACTATATAACAAAATACATCTGTCCAAGCTGAATATTGTCAAGGAGCAGTTACAGAATATTTTATTAAAATATTTTAAGACAGCAGAAGTAGCTTCTTATACATATATATCTAATTACTTCAGCCAAGAATTTCATTTAAGCATCAGGATAGATTTTCAGTAATACTGAGAGGATACTGGGGATCAAAGAAATAAATATATATGTATCTTTAATTTTAGAAATTTCTAAAAGAGATAGCCAGATACTTTTGGAGGTGACAGCTTGATTATTTCTAATAAATGGAAATGTCTCATGCAGAACTCAACAGGTAAGTATAAGAAGTCACTAATAAAGATGTATTTGAAAAAAAAATAAAATAACTCTAACAAAACAAAATTCATATTTCCATTTAAATGATAAGTTTAATTGAAATAACTGCATTGTTAAGCAACAACGGATCAAAATTACACTTCCTCTTTCTTCTGCTGGGCATGTGTATATTGTCAGCATTCAAATTCTGATTACTGCAGCTCGTAAGTTTGGAAGTCTAAAGAGGCTGATAATATTAAAATATGCCTAGCAACTTAGATTCAAAATAAATAGTAATATCTCTATGCTTTATTTTTAGTATTTAAATGAGGAGAGCACTTGCACGTGATATGTATTTAAGAAAAAAATATTAAGAGCTCAGTTTCACTGACTAAATAGGACATTTCATCCCAGATTTTCTAAACCTCAGATTATATTCCTGAAAAACTTTCTCCAGCTTTCATTTTTTATGAAATTATTCTGTATTATATGAAGTAGAATTCTGATATTTATTAGAAAAAAATATTCTCAATTTCAGCATGTTATATATGCATATATTTATTTTTTTCCTAAACAATAAATATTTTAAAATATTTATTATTTACGTTCATTGTTGTTGTTGTTGTTTGTTTATTTGTTTATTTTTTTAACATCTGCACTCTGTGAAAAATCCTTCTGCTGTCTGAGTACATTTCCAGACTTATTTCTTCAAGTCATCTGAGCATACATTAATAATATCATAGGTAAGTTTCTCATTTATTACTAATTTTTTTAATTTTTATTTTTTGCATATGTGAGTGTGTGTTTGTGTGTGTGCGAATCATACAAACATAGAATCATAGAATCACAAGGTTGGAAACAACCTACAAGATCATCTAGTCCAACAGTCGTCCCACTACCATTGCTACCACAAGCCTCTAAACCATATCTCGTAGCTGTCTTATTTTTTCTGAAGTGATCTTCTGGGGGGGGGGGGGGGGGGGGGGGGGGAAACAAAAAGTAAACAAAACAAAACCCACTAAATAATGCTGTTTTCTATGCTAAGACAATTTGTATTCAGCTATCTCGATTCAGGTGAGGGCCTGATATAGAAAGCAATTAAGGAGAAGTAATGAATAATTAAATACAGGAAATATATAAGATTCTTCTTATAAATGTCAGCAGTTACATATCTGACCATGAAATATCATTATGCTGACATACAGGGATAATATATACCAGAATACATTTGTTTCGGTTATTCCTGAAGTACTGATGGCTGAAGGCATAGGATACAATTCTACTATAGGGTCTTCATTTCTGGGTCTTCTTAAAAAACTATGTTCTCTTTAGACAAAATCAAATTGTTATGTGTCCTTAGGGTTTGAAGTGTCTAAGGAGTTGCAACATTGTCATCATTGAAAAATAGTAAATAAATAATTGTAGATTTCCAAGCTTAATTCAAGTGAAAAAGCAAGCATTTTGCTAAGGAACAATGGAAATAACTTACAGCTTTGTTACAGTTTTGTTTAGCAGAGAAACTCACACAATAAATTTCATCTGCAAAGTATGTGTATTTCTGAATTCCATACCAGTCTTTAAAGCAAGGTAACATAATAACAGCATGCAAATACTTCATATAATCTGTCTCCCTAAACAGACTCAAAAGCATCCAGATGGATAATGACTGGCATTAGTCATACATTCTTCTTTGTGGTCGTAGCCTTCTGGAAAGTTTCATCCATTTGTTATTTTACTATACATAATCTGACAGTTATGAAAATGTAGGCACTTCTTTGTTTGTTATAGTCCAGTTACATCCAAGTGTTCATAATGCATATCCAACTATGCTGAACAGTGTTAAGGTCACGTTTATATCAGGTAGGAGGTTAAGGTCATGTAAGACAGGTAAACAGGCACACTGGACCATTTCCACAGAAGCTAGGGTCAGCCTACTACACCTCTTAATCAAAATATGTACACACATTTTTATTTTTATTTTTATTTTTATTTAACAGAGCATGAAAAACATGTTTGTTACAAAAAAATTAACAGCGAACAGAAGAATTTAGCGAGCAAAGCTTTTGATTTCTATTCAAGTATACCCACAGGAAGAGCATATGAAGTAAAGAAAAATTCAACTATTCCCTGACTACACATTCAGATCTTCAGAGTCTTAGATATTTTTTTAATGATAATACTACTCAGACATTTATTTATTTATTTATTTTAATTTTAGAAAGAATAAAATGACCAACAATAGGAACAAAGCTGCATTCAGTTAGGGAAAAAATAAACAGATTTTTCTTTTTACACAAGGAGAAAAATAAGACAGACAAACAATGAAAGGAGAATGAGGAGAATGTAGTTGAAAGTACCTATCCAAGTTGTATCAGAAGCATTTACAGAGTCCTAGGACTAGAACATGGCACTTCTCAATTTTAAAATCCTATTCAGTCTCATATCAAGCATATCTAACAACAATAAAAACAAAACAAACAGAACGGATACAGTCATGCACATTGTTCTTCCAAACAATCTAACACAGATAAAAATAATGAATATCCCAAATATGTAAGTATAATCCTATTGAAAAAGTTGTCCTACTTTTTTTTTAAAAAAAAAAAAAAGTTGTGTTTTCAGCACAGATAGCATTTATTCACAAAAACCTTGTGACTCTGCCTTAATATACAAATGAATGATTTATAAATGTAAACTAGGTTTTTTTTTTTCTGAAAATGCGCTCATGTAACTCCAAATGTTTTCCTTGTCCTCAGCTAGAATAAAAGAAAAAGAAACATAGCCTTCATCCATGGAAGGCATAGGACTTTTTCAACATGTATGTATGTCACCTGCTCCTTTTGACATACAAAATTAACAGTTAAGTGTTATTTAATGGACAACAGGTTAAAAATGGTTAAAATTCTGTGATACTGTACTAGGTAAAGGTGATAGGCAACCACACACCTACTACTGGGCACTGCTGAGTCCAGCAACCAAGTTGGAGGTGCTTCTAGGAAAACACATTTAGTAAAAGAGAAAACATATTTAATAAGAAAGATAAAACATATTTAATTAAAAGGTTAAAACAAAGAGAGATGGGGACTATACACTAAATCGTTTTTTTCCAATTGAGTCTATTTTGCTGATGATAGTGATTAGTTAGTGTCCTTCCCATTTTTATCTTGATCCATGACCTTTTCACTATATTTTCTTCCCTATCCTATTGAGGAAGGGGAGTGAAAGAACAGTTGAGTGAGTAGTCAAGGTCAATCCATTTGGATACCAGAAACATTACAGAAATATCTTAACATCCTTACAAAGCTATTCTTTATGTGTAAGTATCATTGTATGTTCTAGTCCAAGTTTGTATTTTGAACATCTTTTTATACTTTCTGAGAGTTAGAAATGTTTCTAGCTACAGAAATGTAGACATTATATGTGTATGTTGGATTTAATATTACTGCAATGTTGGATTTAATATTACTGCAATGTTGGATTTAATATTACTGCAGTTGAAAGCCTGCATTTATGCTTCTGCTTTTAAAAGTAATAATTGCAAAGATAGTCACTTAGCTGAAATAAGAGGACTAAACCTTAATTTTCCATTGTGTGTCAGTTAGTTTATCAATTCAACTGACCTCTGTTTTACATTCCATATAGCGTGTGATTGGACCTCTAACTCATATATTGTTTATTTTTCACTTAGAGGAAGATGTCTGAATCTGGAGATTCACACATGGATATTCATAGAGATTCAAACATAGGCTTACTCCGAGATTTGAAATGAAGCTTAACTATGGGACACAGAGGATTTCTGTACAGGAAAGGTGAAGTAGTAACTGCAGAAGATAATGCACAGCTTGATGCATGTCTACATATGAAAGAGGACTGATCAACATAAATAGAATGGCAAGCACATACTTTTCCAAACAGCAAAAAAAGGCACATCAGATTAACCAAGGTAATATTATTTTTTTCCTTTTTTTTTTTTTCTTCAGAAGAAAACAGTGTCTCATTAAGTGTCTGAAGAATATCTTTCTGTACATTTTGAATATAAAGTCACAACTTTTCAGCACATTAGGTCTCAAACCTGATCTTTTGTAATGACAGTAGGGAGTAGTTTGTAATGAATTCTGAGCGCAAGAGATCAGTGTTATTAACCTAGTATACTGTAGCTTAACTACAAAAGAATGTGGGAATTATGGAAGTTGCTACAATATTTTAATGACTTTTAAAATTGTGTTTGTAGAATGACACATCTATAATTAAGAATGCTAAGACTTTTAACTCTAGTCAGACACTACAGGAAGATTCCATTAGCAGCCTAAAAAAATAATGCAATATTTATATTCTCACTAATAAAATATGAAAACAATTTGACAAATAGCATTTGCAGTATGGCTTGTGTTCTGTTTTCAAAATGCAATACAGGTTAAAAAGAAGAAAATTCTTAATCAAATGTTGTCCTGAATCAGTTTCTATTTTGTTTCTTTGTTCTTTGTTCAGACAACCCATAAATAATTTTTCTGAAATTATCAGTTTCCTCTGTGTTTTTGTTTAACCCTAGTAGGCAGCTAATTACCACAAAGCTGCTGCCTGTTTCCGTACTAATAGAGTTTAGATACATACAGTTTAACAGATAAATTGAAAAGTGCACAAGTAAAATGAATCAAAATAAGAAATTCATTCAACACTTCCCATTGGCAGGGCAGATTTTTAGCCATTTTCAGAAAAGCACATTACACAGTGGTTACTTGGGAAGACAAACAGATTAACTCCAAACATTATCATAGAGTCACAAAATAGCTGAAGCTAGAAGAGGCATCAGCTAGAAGGAGGTCACCTGATGCAATTTCTGTTTCAAACAGGGACAGCTAGAGCAAGTTATTGAGGACCAGGTCCAAGTGGTTTTTCGGTACAGCCAAAAAGGGAGATTCCACAACTCTTGTGGTCAACTTGAGCCAATATTTCATCACAGAGTAAAGAAGAACTTTGTGATGTTTAGAAGAGACCTCTTCTATTCTAGTTTGTGCCCATTGCCTCAAGTCATATATCCATATTTGTCACAATATGGATATATGGGTAACATTTATTTCTAAGAGTATGAACCTTTATGACAGAGACCTATATCTGAACTTGTTGCTGAATTTGTTGCTCTAAAGCTACATATGTTGCTCCTAAAGTAATGCCTCGCATTTATTTCTGTGGAAGCCACAAAAGCTACAAAGAACACAGTGACATTATTTGATAGATAAAATTCTCAGCTACAGAATTTTATTTTTCAGCACAGTCACCACGATTAGCTATGCATTTTCACTGCCAATGAACAAGAGCCTGCATATCTCGCTCATAAAAATCTGAAACAATGTCATTGTCATGACTGCAAAAACACACCTCGCTGTGCTTACACTCCTTCTTTGGTCTCCATAAACATACAGAAAGCATGTATGAATGTCCATGGGTACATTTCTTTTCTGCATGAAGGAATTCGGTGGCACACCACCGCTTCATGCACACTTCCATGCAAGATGTCATTTTGACTGCCCTTCTGCTGCCACCTGCTGCCACCTGTTGCATGACCACGAAACCTAAAAGAATATTGGGTGCAAGTTCAGCCTCTACTACTACCACTGCCATTTGCCTCTGATATCATGGGCTAACATAATAAAATAGGAGGCTTTACCTTTTGATCAGCCTATGTAGATTTATAGTAAGTGGAAAAAGTCACTTGTCAGACTGTGAGTTGCTCCGTCCTTATGAAGATCTCTACAATACAGATTCCTTTCTTCAAGTGACTGAATATGCTATAAAGATATGAGCTGTCTGATGCCTTTAACTTAATTTCAAAATCAATAAGATTTACTACTAAAATTTTCTCAATATATTTCATAGACTTCTGTATCAACTAGTAAACAGAATTTCTAATAAATGTCACAGTCATGTTTACAGACAGTGACTGTAGATTTATGGAAGAACAAAATATTAATTATTACTATTTTAGAGGTGACTTCATGAATGCAACCAAATGCAAATTTATTCTTCCCGAGCATTTATGAGATTTACTACATTACAAATTCTAAATTGGAACTCCAGAATCCATAACCTGCACCTGTTCAAGTTTGTTGTCATCTGCCTGGTGCCAGTTCACAGCAAATAAATAAATGAATCTGTAATAGATATGTGTATATATAGACAGATATATGAATATATGTATATATGTATATATGTATATATGTATATTTCTCACTCTATGTTCTTATTGTAATCCATAAAATGATAAACGCTTGATGGACAGATTTGCTGATCTCTGTTTGGGGGCCTGTTTTCTGTTTAGTGATACACTTTATGTTTATCATTTGGATTTTTAAAATCACCTATATTTTCCAAAGGCCAACATTTACAAAATCTCTAATCAAAGTTCTGAAACTTGTTTTTAAATGAAATTTACTTTCCTGATAGCTGATATTATGCCTTGTACTCATTTGGATATAATGATCATTCTGACATAGCCAGCTGTCTTTTCATTAATTCTTTGATTGTAAAATCAAAGGCATAAAACTGACTTTTCTCAGTCTTTTTAATAATGAATTATCCAATTAATACATTATTTTTTACCAACAATAGGAAAAAGATGCTTAAAAGCAGTGTGTGGAATACTGAAATATCAAAAAATCAAATTAAATAATAAGTTATATTAACTTGATATTAGAACAACCTTGTTCTTCAAAGATAATTTAGAATAATCAGCAAATAATCTTTAAATTAAAATCTTTCTCAGCATTTTGTTGTCGTTGTAATTTCTGTTTTTAGAGGGAATAATCTGTAGAATTAAATTTAAATTAATTAAATATATTTATGTTATAAATAAAGCTTGGTTAGAAACATAATTTATTATAACATTCTTTTATCCAAGATATTGTAGTAAATCTTAATTGTATGAGTGCACAACTGAACTGTTTACCACTGAGTTCCTCCTCTAAATAATGACTTCTGCAGTTGCCATTTTAATCTGTTTTGGATATTCACTAGTTATTCATTCATTTAGTCTTTAAATACTTAGCATTTACAAATTCTACAGAAGCAAAAAGGGGTGTATCCTGATGTTACTCAAAAATGCAGGTCTTCCATTCTGTGAACAGACATTCATCTCGTATCAGAGCTCCATGTCACCTCTTTGGACTTCTTCATAGTCATAACGTCTTACTACTATGCAAAAACAACATTTCTTTCCCTCCAGTAGACTCATCCTTTTATCCTTCTTGTTTACAGTGTTGCCTTTCTTCCAGTCACCAAAGACTTTACCCAATTTCCAGGACTTACCAAACATAACTGAGAGTGTCTAGGAGACTATGACATCCAATTCCCTCAGGACACTGGGATGCATCCCATTGGGACCCATAGACCTGTTCAGGTTGCCCAGGTGCTCACAAACCTGATCTTTGCTTACAGCTGGAGAGACATTTCTTCCTCAATCTCCTACTTAGTTCGTACCCCTTTTCCTTTTTTACTCACTGTTCTTTGAGCATTCCTTCAAAATTTCTCTCGTTGGAGTCAGTCCTTCACTCATCTTTTGCTCCATTTTTATCCTTTGTTGGGAAGCTTCTTTATAGTTTGCATCTTCAAGCAGGTTGCTTACGCTTAAGCTACTCCTATTATGACACCAAACTGAGTGATGCAATCGTTAATGACACCAAGCTGAGCAGTGCAGTCAATATATTGGAAGAAAGGGAAGCCATCCAGAGGGACCTGGACAGGCTGGAGAAGTGAGCCCATAATGAGGTTCAATAAGGCCAAATGCGGGGTGTTGCACTTGGGTCGGGGCAATCCCAGGTATTTATACAAACTGAGGGAAGATGTCCTTGAGAGCAGCCCTGCGGAGAAGGACTTGGGAGTCCTGGTAGACAAGAAGCTGGACATGAACCAGGAGTGTGCACTTGCAGCCCGGAAGGCCAAGTGTGTTCTGGGCTGCATTAAAAAATGGTGGCCAACAAGGAGAGGGAGGTGATTGTCCCCCTCTACTCTGCTCTTGTAAGGTTCCATCTGGAGTACTGCACCCAGACCTGGGGCCACCGGTATAGGAAGGACGTGGAGCTCTTGGAATGGATCCAGAGGAGGGCCACTAAGATGATCAGAGGGCTGGAGCACCTCTCCTATGAGGAAAGGTTGAGGGAACTGAGATTGCTTATCTTGGAGAAGAGAAGGCTCTGCAGAGACCTCATTGTGGCCTTCCAGTACTTGAAGGGAGCATATAAACGGGAAGGGGTATGGCTGTTTATGAGGGTGGATAGTGATAGGACAAGGGGGAATGGTCTTAAACTGAGACAGGGGAGGTTTAGGTTCAATATTAGGAGGAAGTTTTTACGGAGGATGGTGACACACTGGAACAGGTTACCCAAGGAGGTTGTGGATGCCCCATCCCTGGAGGCATTCAAGGTTAGGCTGGATGTGGCTCTGAGCAGCCTGGTCTAGTGGTTGACAACCCTGCACACGAAAGGGGGGGTTGAAACTAGATGATCATTATGGTCCTTTTCAACCCAGGCCATTCTATTATTCTATCATACTCCTGTACTCTTATAACTAAGTTACTTCTTAATCTTAAGGGGTTAATTTAATTTTGTAAGATAATACTATTGTCATCTAGACTCAACTCAAGTCAGCTGCTAGACAGAAGGCTCCTAAATCAGATTCCTTCTGAAAGCAGTAAATATATTCAGGAAAAGCAATCTTATATCCATGTCTTATTTTTATAACTTCCCTAAACAATCTCATTCATCCAGCAGTGATGGGGGGGGGAAATAAAATAAAATAAAATAAAATAAAATAAAATAAAATAAAATAAAATAAAATAAAATAAAATAAAAGAAGAAGAAGAGAGAAGAAGAGATGAGAGGAGAGGAGAGGAGAGGAGAGGAGAGGAGAGAGGAGAGGAGAGGAGAGGAGGAGAGAGGAGAGGAGAGGAGAGGAGAGGAGAGGAGAGGAGAGGAGAGGAGAGGAGAGGAGAGGAGAGGAGAGGAGAGGAGAGGAGAGGAGAGGGAGAGGAGAGGAGAGGAGAGGAGGAGAGGAGAGGAGAGGAAAAATAAAAAGGAAAAAGTGGAGCAGCATTTATCACATTTAGCATGTACTATTATTTTCACATCAACTCACCATCATAGACTCAGGTGATGATCAGTGGGAAAAAAAAAATAGAATCAAAACAGTGATTTTGTTCACAGAATATTTAATACATTAGATACTTGCATTAAAGATGAATAAAAAGAAAACTCAGGACATTCTTACCTATTTAGAATGAATTTTATACCTGCTAGGAACTGCAAGAAGTGATCTCGTATGTGGAAAGCAAAGAGGGAATTAAAGCCAACTTCTGTGAGGACTTATCGAAGGAATGGTAAATGCATGCGTGGTAGAATTTTATTTTTGAGAACTGTACCACTTTGACAAACCACAATCACAATTTATTTTAGAGAAGCTCATTACTTCATCTTCTCAAAGAAATCTGGAATTCTGTTTTCTCAGGCACCAATAAGACTTCCCAGAAATAAAAGTACCAGCTATGCAAGTACGAAGTATGTTGATAGTGGCAATGTTATTACAATCAAAATTCAAAAGGGAATGGTTTTATCTGAAAGATGTTTATAACTGAGATTGAACACAGCTCTGAAGAACAATCACATTAATCAGCAGCTGTGATAGTTACCACATCTGCTGTGACACATAAATGTACTTTATTAGCAATTGTTCTATGGTGAACGGGGTTTCTAAGTCAGTGCTTGTGGTTTCCATTTGAGAAGACAGGAATGTCATCATAATGCTGTTATTTTCCATTAGGATACTGCTGCTAAGCATTATTTATCTTGATGTTAGGCATTTCTTGATTTTGAAATCTTCCATTGCATGTGGTTTGAAGTGACGACTGTAACTGAAATACCTATATATATTATGAACTTCGTAGATTTTGGCAGAGTAACGTCTAGATGTCTATGTCTTTTTTAGTGCAATGGTTATATTTATAAAATGTTTTTTGGGGAAAAAGAAAAAAACTGGATAAAAAAAAACCAGAAACAAGCACATGAAGTGATACAGGAAGAGTTTATTTCTTATCAAAAATACTGAGTGTAATCCAATCAAACCTTACAATACTTCTCTCTTCTACTATATTAATTTAAATTTTATCTCAAAGGCATAAGAAGACTGATGTAAAAAGTAATATTAACTGAATACATTCCTTGTATTTTCATTTACATCTTACTACCACTGGATGCCCACAGGCATGCATGTATCAAAATTAAAATGTATTATTGTACTATATAGTGACATTGTCAGCTTGCATTTAAGGTGGTAATATGTCCAATTCAAGCTTTAGTAACAAATCAGTTCTGGATTGCAACCAAAGGGAAGCAGCTATGGTTTTAGATAAAGGAGAAATATTGTTTCCATTATTTTTGTAACTCCTTGAGTTTCAAGTAATTTGTTTATTTATTTTTTTATTTCCTTCTCAAGTATTTAGGGAGGACTCTTCCTGGAAGTCCCAAAAAGGTGCAAATTATTTTCATATCATAGTGGTTCTGCCCACTTTCTTCTCCATTGATCCCAGATACACTTCTACGTCCACTTTTCAATACTTTTTTCTTCTCTATTCTGCTTCTTCATCCATGACCACTCTACATAATAGTTTTCATACAAATGATGCTTGTGTCTGAAGAAAACAATTTCTGAAATACCTGACAGATGTTCAGCAGAGGAAGTTTTCTTCTCAATCTCTATTTTCCACATATGAGAAATATTTTCCATTCTTTCTGGTAAGTTTCTATACACTAGAATATTGGTGCTAATGGATCAGATCTTCTTCCCTAAGAAGAAAGGGCTAAAATCCGTTAACCTCTGTCTACACTGGCAAATGTCTCTAAGGCTGTGTGGCACTATTTGCCTTATGTCTACACTTCTGTGGGCTACTACAATCTATAACAGACTCTTTTTTTGAGAGAGAGATAGCGGCAGTGGTTCAGGATAAACCAATAAATGAGATATAACAGAGAGAGTATGAACTAGCAAGGAACTACTGAGTGGCATCACCTGCTGACATTTCATGACTTGAGTCTGACAAAAAGCAAAGATGTCTCTCTTTTCAGAAAATCATATTACAATCATTGAGAACAAATATACTTCTATGATCTGAAAGTGATGGATATGTAATTCATAGTGATGGTACTGTAATTCAAATTCTCTTTAAACTAGTGACAAGAGGACAGGAATGCAAGAGAATGCTTCATTTCACATCTCGTAGCAGAGATGATACTTGCTACGTGCCACAGACCAGAGAAAGGGCTCCTAGAGCTATTAAGTAAGCAGGCATAGAAGAATTACTAATTATGAGTGTCAAGTTCTCATATTTCTAAGAATATACCAATTTTGACATTACTCTCTTTTAGAATTTTTTATCAGACAAATGGATAACAATTTAATATTGAAAAAAAAAAAACCTACTAATAAACTTATGAAGAGGTCACAAGAGGCAGAAAAGGAGCTGATGATAGTGTACACAAATGATTAAGAAGAAAAATAAATTTCTATTAGTAGTTCAGAGTTAGCTCTTAAAAAGAAAAAAGAAAAAATATAGTTGCATCACTGAAATTGCAATATTACTGTAAATGAATGAACACAAAATTTTCACTAGAATACTGGAAGAATTTGATTATTTTCCCTTGATTTTTTATATACACACCTGCTCTGTTGACACTGCATAGGTTCATTATATGTTATTTTTTAAAGTACTCTAGGAAATCTTTAGAAAAATTCTTCTAGCTGAACATAAGTTATTCACTGACACATATATTTCTATAATTTCTAGTGACATTAGCCTTGTAATAAGAACAGAAGCCCTTATACAGCTGTTGGTAAGTTCTACTGGCAACTTTTTAAATCTGCTTCATTGTTACCGACACAAAACTTTTTTACATTGTATCTCTGTGTTTCAGCTTTCACTGTTTCACTGATATGCTTTTAATTTCCTGAAGTGTTTGCACAATTATCTTACTATATATTCATCTCTGGCACTTTTGAATGAAGATATACTCAGTACAAGAATATCAATATAGAGAGAATAGTAAATGCATACCTATTCAGTCTCCACCATATTCTCCAGTTTATTGATGTAGTCATCGCCCAAATAACAGTGTCTCACATTACTGGAAGGGAAAAAAACACAAAGAGAATATGAAAATACCCAAATTACTATTGTAAAAGGAATTGCCATTGAAATATTAGAAGTTATATTGTTTTGCAAGATATAAATCTAATAGATAACTTTAGTCTGGCTAGGACTTTGCCACAAAATAAGAAGTTTAATTGCATATAAGCAGTATGAAATCCCACTGAAGTTTCAAAATTCTTTCCAGTTTTTCTTGCTCTTATAATTTAGCTGATTGTAATATTTGAATTTTTAAGTAATTTTTCCAGTTGTGGTAAAGGACAGTGAGGAATCAGTTCATTGCTGGGGGACAATGAGTTCCTTCTGAACTTCTGAACTTTAGAAGCTTATAATGTGTAACTTCCTCAGTAATTCTTTCTGTAATTAATTGTTTAGCTAAATCAACAGCAGTGATTATTTCAGTCTGAGATCCCCTCATGTCCATGTGAAAATACCACAACAAGAATTGCCTGAGATAATGTGCATTGGAAGAAATGGTCATTAAAAAAAGTCAAGAGATGGTTATTGAATAACAATATATATTGACTAATCTATAGAAACAGGAAGGATTCTCAAAGACAGTAAAGGAAAGAAAGAAGGACTGAGGTATCCACGTTACCAAGTTTTCTGATTGCATTGCTGGTCAAGTTACAGAAAAATAAGAGATATGAGTTTGGTCAGCTTGCTTGGCAGTAGCCTATCTATTTCAATAATTTCAGTGTACTGCTTTCCTGCAATAACCATACATCAAGCCAAAAGAACTGAGTTATAGTATTGACTAGTTCAGATGGAAAATATGTACACCACCATGGTAATTTTCATTCTTTTCTTTTACCTGTTGCACTAAACAATCTTCTTTATGATTTCTTTTCATAACTTTTTTTTTTCTCTCTCTCTCTCTCTCTCTCTCTCTCTCTCACTCTCTTTGTCATTTTGTGCTTTACCCTATGGTGAAGATTTTAAATGTCTTCTTTTTGTTTGGTTCGATTTGCTTAAGCTTGAAAACTATCTGTCTATTGGGTAGAAAATAGTAATAAATAAAAAGTAGATTTCCATCAGCTTAGGCAAGAAAATTAAGGCAAAATGTAATTGCCAATTAAGGCAAAAAGTAATTTTAAATATTGTAATAATTAAAAATATATTTATCTCTCATAATGAGAGTTGTAGTTTAATTTCCTCTCAGAAAGTCAGAATATTATATTTTATCTCATATATTGTAGGATTTAAGTTCTCAATCTGAAAGTTTCTTTTTAAAACTTTCTGAAATGCAGTACTATTTAAAAAAATCTGACTTCAAAAATCCTTGTTTAAATATATTCACAGTAACTTTCTACATCTCTAAAAATGTAGTACAAATAAAATTCTGTCCAGTGCTTTCAGAGACATCTTCAGAAACTACCAGCACTGCAAAAGTTTCAATCTCATTTATATGGATGTCTAAGAAAATGCTACCTGTGCTCCATATTATTGAAAATGTTGTGTCCAGAACTTCAACTCATTCCAAATAATTCAGTATGTCATTTCAGTCTTGAGGGAGGGACACAGTCCAACTGTTTGTCAAATATCAGATTTAGTTAAAAATTGCTTTAACGACTTCTAAGGCAACATTTTGTTTTGTAAAACAGATGCTGTAACAGAAAGGCAAAAGTCCTACATCGTCCGTTCAACAGAATTAAAAACCAGCAGGCAATAGGTATATTTTAAGGAGATATACATATTCTTATTATATTTTTTCTATAGTTGAATCCAGAAAAGGGAGATACTGTTTCTGTGTATGGTTCTAAGCAGCATGAGTACATTTAGTCCTATATCCTAGAATGCATCTTTCCTTTACTTGGAAATTTTATAATAGCTTTATATCTTGAAGATACAGAAAAATATAGAACACATGAATATAGACTAATGGAGCTATTGAGCTATTCACATTTTAATAGTATATATATTATATATATATATACATATATATATAATATATTATGTATCTGTATGTTTATGCATGGTACTACATGTATATTAGACACACAGAATGTTGCCATTTCTTCTGTTTTCAGTTTTCTTATAGTATTTTATAGTCTTTTTATAGTATCAGTTCTTATAGTTTTTACTCCCTTGTCCTTTATGACTGTTTCTTTTCTAAAATAATACTGTATTATCATACATCATTATCCTTTTTTTTATCCTTTTTTTCTTTTCTTTTTTTTTCTTTTTTTTTTTTCTTTTTTAATGTGAGAATTTGGTTCTTTTTCAAATTAAGGAAATACTATCCTACTTTTTAAACAGCTTATACGTAAGCATTAATTACTATCTCAGAATTATTTCAATTTAATTAGAGCATCAAAATACATTATTTTACTCCAACATCCATGACTTTTTTTTGGTCTTGGTAATGATATGAATGCACTCTCTGAATCAAGGCCTAAAAGTCACTAAACAGAGATCATATAGTGCATAAAGTGTAATGTATTTTTGCATACAAACAGAACTCAACCATAAACTATCATGGAGTTGTGTTTGCTTATGTGTATGTGATCAGTATATTTGCAAATTAAGTACAGAGAAACATAGAATATCTTGAGTTAGATGGGACCCATAAGAATCCAACTGCTGGCTCCACACAGGACCACCGAAAACTCAAACCATATTTCTGAGTGCACTGTCCAAATGCTTTTTGAACTCGAGCAGGCTTGTTGTCATTATCTTTTTCAAGGATGACCTTTTCTTTGTTAGTTTCCTGCCAAGAATTATAACAATTACATATACGTTACCACAGAGTAAATAACATACTGTGCACTCATTCTTTACATTCTATCAGTATTTTTTTTTTTTGACATTCCTTTCATACGTGACCTCACTTTGCTATATATTGAATGCTAATATGCAGCTGAAAAGAAGAGCAACCAGATACATAGGAGACAAAAAAGATAGTACCTTGCTAACAAGAGATGGTGACAGCTCCAGAACTGTATTCAGTTCCATGGAATTTAAAATATAAAAGAAAAAGATCAAACAAGTTTATATTATAAATATGATTTTGGTTTTGATGTTTTTATGGTTTTGAAAATTCTGTGTATGGAATGGTAACTCACAATAACCAGATCAACATGTCATCTCATTCTTGACCTCATCTGGTGTCAGAAATTCTTTCAACAGCATTAACACATTAACAATGTCTTATCTGCATTAAGGAATAAAATCTTTTTCAAAGGAAGAGATTTTTTTTCCTGGTTTTCTTTTTTAATTTTTTTTTATCTTTGTAAATTGCTCTTTTTTTTTTTTTTTTTTTTTTATATTCTTCTCTTTATATTTAGCTTGTCTCCACCACTTCCTGTAAGCTTGTTCATGAATAATTTATGGCATCATTTTGTCCTAACTTTCATATCTTTGTTTTTATTCAGTTGATTTATCACAACTGAGGGACGGATTTAGAGCATCTACTACCACATTTCAAATTGTTTCTATGTGAAGAGTATATCTTCTATCACTGTCCCAACTCAACTTTAATTTAAAAATTAACAAAATTTATATCAGTTCTAATGAGATCATAAAGTTATTTAAATACAGTATTCTACAAACTGAATCCTAAGTATTAATTCCAGTACTACCTCCAGTGACATATAGGCTGTCCCTTTAAAGAACAGGAAAATCTAGGCAAGCAAGTCCAGGTAAAAATGATCAGTACAGTTCCCATGCATCTCTAAGCTTGTGTTAATCATAAGGATGCAGACTTATGTTGTTTCTGTTGTTTCTTGCATTGTTTTCTAATTTGTATGTCACTCCAAAAGCAATGTCTCCTATTTATTTCCATGGAAACTACAACGTACACGAAGTACAACTATTACACATATATAATGTATAACATTATTTGATAGAGCAAATTCTCTACTTCAGAGCATCATTGTTCAACACACCATCATTAGTTATGCATTTTCATCAGCAATGAACAAAAGATCTGCATACCACACTTGGAAAAATCTGTACCAGCAGAAGTGACGCACTATCTCTGTTATCATTGCTGAAACGTACCACACACCATCTCACTGTACTCACATCTACTGTTTGATCTCTATAATATTAAGCAAGTGTATCCCTGCAGATAAAACACTAGTAACAGTTTAATTATATAACTCATTTAAAATTTATCTTAAAAGAATGTGTAATCACTCGAGTGTTTAAGAAAATTTCTCAAAAATTCCAGTAAGCTATTATTCAGAAACAAAACATTGTAGTGAATGTCATCATTCAGTAGTGAAATTTGAACAAAGACAGGAGTACTTACTTATTTCTGTTGAAATTTGGTACCATTTTCAACCAAAGATTCACAGTTCTTTATTTTTTGGTCTCCAATCCTTCCTTTTAATATTGGTGTATATTCATAGAATCGTGGAATTATAGAATGGTCTAGGCTGGAAGGGACCTTTAAGATCATATAGTTCCAATCCCTCTGCTATAGACAAGGATGCCTCCCTCTAGACCAGGTTGCTCAAAGCTCCATCCAGCCTGGCTTTGGATGCTTCCAGGGAGAAGGCATGCACAGCTTATCTGGGCAACCTGTTCCAGCATCTCGCCACGCTCTCATCAAGGAAATTCTTCCTAATATTTAGTCTGGATCTATCCTCTTCCAGTGTAAAGCCATATTCTCTTGCTCTGCTTGTCCCATTGCTATCTGCTTTCATAAAAAAAGTCCCTCTCCAACATTCCTGTAGTTCCTTTTCAGGTACTGGAAGCCACTATAAGGTCCAGCCTTCTGATTATCTTTGTGACCCTCCTCTGGACCTACTTCAACAGCTCAATATCCTGTCCTTCTTTTGCTGGGGCCTTAATTTCTGCAGAGTACTATTAGCTCAGAGAGCTATCAGCTCTTCTTAAGCATTATATGGGCAAGATAGCAAAGTGAACCAAGGAAAGTTCAGAAATAATCATTATGTGTAGAATAATCTGGATCCAGGACATTGCTGTAACAGTAAGGGCACAGCCAGCCAGTTCTGCAAAGGATAATCTTTGAAATGTGTGTACAACCCAGCTTATACAATTGATGGAAGCAATTTCCTTAGGGCTAAAGGGTTGGTTATTTTTCCTCTTGTTTCAGCAGTTAGAAAGAGCCAGTATTAGCAGACAGTAATATCATTTGTTTTCATTACATGTCTATTCTGTTTCAGTAGTTTGGTATAAAGCACTCATAAGAAAAAATATTCTTTGTAAACCTAATTGTATCTTCCTGTGTGTATAGAATACAATCTGAGAAATTCTTTGATTTTAAGATTTATGTTGGAGACAAAGCAGATATTTAGGCACCAATAAATGCCCCTGATCAGCTTCACTTGAGCGTCCATCTACATGCCCTGTACATAGGACCAGGACTCACATTTCTGCTCACCACTAGATCTTCATTTGCTGTCTGCCTTTGGGAGTCTCTCACTCAGCCACAACAGTTATTAGCCATGCATCCCATTGACCCTGACTTGCGGACTGAAGTGACAACTTGACCTCAGCCCAGATTTATCATTTTGGCTTTACATAGACTCTCTGGGGTCATATCTGATCCTGTTTCCCCTCACCGAGCCTGATCCTGGTCCCAAACTGTAGGCCAGTGTCCCAGCCCAGTCTCAGCTTGTTCAGGTCCCCAGGGAGATGCCTGATACCTGGGACTGGAATTAACCTTCATACTCCTGCTTGGTCTATTTCTGTTTGGGTTTTAATATAAATTGACTTTCACTGGTCTGATTTTGTTTACCTTTCTCCTTTCTTGCTCAGTTACTCACCTAGTGACATTAGTAGGAACTCCATCCTTTGACTGGAAGCAAATAACTACCACTACCTATCAGATCAGGAAAGACTGCAGAATTTAATGGAAGGATATGATGTGTGTCATGACAAGGCTGGTGAAGCATATTACAGCTAAGCAGCATAAATAGCTCTTAAATGGATGTATAACCTTTCTAAAGGTTAGCTATTTATTATCCCTCTTTCAGATTCCTCTGACTGAAATAAATGCCTCCATAATTTCAACAAGATCTGAGATACTGTTGAACTTCAGTGAAAATGTAAAAGAAGAAGGAAGTATTCTCAAGTACTAGAAAATTATTTTAAATATACGAAGTTTGTTTAGATATCTGAGACATTCATCCATTCTACTGCTCTTTTCATTTCTTCTTTCTATCGTAAGAACACATCCTCATACCATGTTCTTTGAATTTTACTCATTGCCAATGTTCTTCTTATCTCTGTGACTCTTATCAAATGCTCACAAAATTTCAAATTGCTTTCACATCTAAGTGTGAAGTTTGCTTAAGATTATATGAATGTGAGTCTTGGTCAGATATCTACTCACGTTTTCGGTGTCAGGGTCATGAGGATTTCAACAGGCCTTAGTGGCCTTTAACAACCTTTCACAGAACCTCTTTACAAGGATCCAAGCAACCCCATTTCAGCTCGGTCTTTGGCATCCAACTGCAGTGATATCATGTGCCTGAGTTCCCAGTCCCATTTTTGGCCTTCAGCACAGCATTCTGGGTAACTTATCTCCTGGGCAGGTCTCTTGGACTCACAGTATAGTCATTATCAGATTCTGTCTCTTCCTGCTCCCCGCAGTTGGACCCAAGCCCTAGCTCAGAACTTCCATGTTAGAAATGCTCATGGGCACTTACTGGCTGCCAGTTCTTCTCACTCTCCTCAGGATATATGGGATGACAAATCCACAGATGAGAGTGAGGGAGGGCTTGAGTGTGTCATGACCAGCTCTGGGATACTCATGTTGCCTAACTCTTCACATTAAAGCAGTTGCCAACACTTGCTGCTCCCTGATGCCATTTTGTATATTTTCAGTACCCTTTCCTTGTTTTTTTTCTGAACGTCTATTACTTGGCTGGAATAGAGCACATAAATAGGGATAGAGTATAGCTCAATAATTAGTTTGCATTTTTGATATTGTTACAGTATCATGAAATCATTTAGGTTAGAAAAAACTTTTGACACCATCAGTTCCAACATCAACCTGATCCACAGACTCAAGTACTAAGCCACGCCCTTTAGAGACATGTCCTCACAGTAGCCTGTTCCAAAATTTACAATTGTATTCACTGTGAGGAAATTCTTCCAGAAATTCAACATAAATCTCCTCTAGTGCATCTACAGATTGTCTCTTCATGTCTTCTCATTTTTCACCTAAGAGATCGACATCCATCTCACTGAAACCTCCTTTCAGGTTGTAAAAGATACTGATAAGGTCTCCCTTCAACCTTTTCTTCTTCTAAAAGACTAGGCAGCTTAAATTCCCTCAGCTACTCTTCAAAAGTCTTGTTCTCTTGTCCCTTCACCAGCTCTGTTGCTCTTCTCCACACACGCTTGAGAAATAAAATATATTCTCTCATAGTGAGGTGCCAAAAATACAGTGTTCAAGATGTAGTCACAGCAGTATTGCATATCATGGGACAATCATTTCTTTCATCCTTCTGGCCATACTATTTCTTACACAGGACACAATGCTATTGATCTTCTTGATCATTTGGGCAGGCTGCTGGCTCATGTGCAACTATCTGTTAAACAATTCCTCCAAGTTCTTTTCTGTTGGGAAACATTCTAGTCAGTCTTCCCCAAGCCTATATCACCACACGGGCTTTTTAGGACCAAGTGCAGGAGAAAGCCTTGGTGAATGTCAAGTGAATGGATGCAGCCCATCAATCTAGCTTTTCCAGATCCTTCTTCAAAATCTTCCTACCTTCAAGCAGATCAACTCTTCTGCTTAACTTGGTAATGTTTGTAAACTCTCTGAGAGTGCACTCAATCCCACCATCTAGATCACTGATTAAAATACTAGCCAAAACTGACCACAGTACTGATCACTGGGGAATGCCACTGGTGATTCATTGTCAAATGGATTAAAATCCATTCTCTGTGTTTCTCTGGGTCGAGCTGTCTAGGCAGTACTCACCCAGCGAATTTTACACTTGTACAAGACATGAAAAGCCAATTTCTCCAAGAGATGTCTGTGAGAAAGAGTATAAAATGCTTTGCTGAAGTTCAAGTAAACGTCTACACACTTCCTTCATTTAAGTGATTCACCTGGTCACAGAAGAAAACTGGGTTAATTAGGCTGAACCTGCCTTTCATAAACTCGTGCTGACAAGATCTGATCGTCTGGTTGTCTTGTACATGGGGTGACAATAAAGAAGATTTACTCCTACACCTTTCCTGGCATGGAAGTCAGACTGATAGGCTTGTTATTCCCTGATTCCTCTTTCCTGCCCTTGTAGATTGGAGCTTCAGTTGCTAATATCCAGTGAACAGAATCTCTGTTGTCCTGTTATATCCATAGTCACTCCACACATCATATACCCAATGTTACGTGGAGTAAGTGGGCCACACTGATTACACAACAAACTTGAATAGGAAACCCCAGTCATCCAGGAATCTTGGAAGTGATCATTGGTTGCCTAGAGTGCAGGAAGTCCATATCAATAGAGAAAGAGATGATACTTGCTGAAGAGGTCCCACTGTATAGTAATTACTAGAAAATGAAAGGCAATATGCCTTGTTCACTGATGGATCCTGCTGTATTGTGGAAAAGCAATGGGAGTAGAAGGCTGCTGCATGGAGTCCTATATAGCAAGGTGCAAAAATTGCTGAAGGAGAGGGTAAATTAAGGCAGTTTGCAGAACTGAAGGCCATCCAGCTGACTTTAGGTATAATGCTGAGCTTGAGAAGTGGCAAGTCTCTACTGATTCATGGATGGAGGCAAATGCCCTATGGGAGTGGTTACAGCAATGGAAGCAGAATAACTGTCAGCACCAAATATTTTCCCTTTGTTTTCTGTCCAATTAATCCTTATCTCAGCAGATGAGGTTTATTTTACTCCAGTTCTCTCTTTCCCACTGTGGGGAAGTGGGAGTGAGAGAAGCTTTGTGTGGTGTGGTGCTTAGTTGCCTGCCAGTTTAAATCACAACATGTGAATACAGAGAGGTAGACAAGAGAACAAAATTTCAGTAGAAAAATGTCAGCCAGCCACACAATATATTTAATAAGAGAGTATCTCTAGAAAACTAGAATCTGCAGAATCTACAAGTCCAGATGAAGATATGCTTGTCCATAAAACTTAGAAAAGAAATGCTGCAAACCAGTAAAAATGCAACCATTTCTTTCTTACCTCATTCTATTAAAATAATGTAAAACTTCATTTTGATTAATTTAATGGGAACATAATGGATACAACTAATAATGTCCAAGTGCTTCTGAAGTATTACTTTATCCAGTTTATTGAACGCTAAATGCAAAAGATCAATATAGAATGTATTTCAACCACTTGAAAATAATTTGGACAGCCTTCTTAAATTAAAAATAAAAAAATAAAATAAAATTATTTTCTTGGATAAAAAGATCTTGCTTAGATTGTAGTTAGAATATAGGAAACAGACGTCAACCCATACAGATTGAGAAAGTTAACTGTGTTTCATGGATCGGTGCATGAATTCAGAATCTAATATTTTTTCAACAGAAGTCAGAAGCTTTGCAAATGGAGGACAAAAATGGCCAGATGGTAAACTACAACAAGAAGATAAAAAGAAAAAAAAAAAAAAAGTAAAAATCAAGGACTGCAGTTACTAGTTGCACATACATATCAACTGATATGTTAAACAAGCAAAAGCCTTCTGTTTTTTGTTTTGTTGTTGTTGTTGTTGCTTTTTTGAAAGCCCACTAATGATTTACTTAGAACTATTTTGGTTCTGAGGTGAACAGTAGTCAGTAATGTAAGGATCATAAGAAAAATCTTCAGACAAACCTATGTTCATCAAAATTCCACATTAAAATTCAGTATGTTAAAGAAACTTCAGAATTTCCTGTTACTTTTCTCTACTTTTCATAAATAAAAAATTATTATATAAATTCAATAGAAAATTCTTCTGATAGATTCAGGTGCTACAGTCCAGCATAAAATAATATTTTGTCAGGAATCTAGAACAATAAAGATAATTTTCTTAGATTTTGATTTTAAACACAAGTCAAACATAAAGTAAGCCTAGGTAAAAAGTTTACTGAAATAAAGGGGTGTGAGTGATTAGATAATAGCACTGACAGGTAAATAAAAGTACTCTTTTTCATAGGGTCAAAGTAATACAAGTTAACATAGAACAGGATCTTTTGAAAGTTACTTCATTATTACTGTTGTCACCTCGACTAGTTTCATATTTCTGAGGTGAAATTAAATTCATACACATTGATTTTCCAGTCTATATATGAGAATTAATTAATGTTGTTTTCTTCTATCTTCCACTTGAATGGAAGCCTGATTTAGAATATATGTGGTGCAGAAGTTCAGTTGTTTCTGCTGAAAACATTTCTTCTTTGGAAAGAATATCTTTTCATCTTGGTTCTTCTGCCAGTTTTTCATCTGATCTGTTGATAGTATGGTTGTTCTCCTAGTAAGACAACTTGTTTTATAGTCAGGCTTTTCAGTTTTGGAATTAAATGTCTATACCAGATATCCTATGACCTCACAGTACTGAGAGTTTTTCAGACAAGAGCTATCTTTTTTTAAGTAGTGCATTAACAGTTCCCATGCCGGCTGAGCCACTTTTCTTTCTGTTCTGATATTACTTGACAGTTACTGTCAAAGTGCAAAAACGTATTTGAACTCATGGTTATATTTAGAAGACAGAGTCATACGCAAATTATTTTCATTTTTTATCTCACAATAATGGTCTCTTGCTATTATGAAAATGTTTCCATCATAAAATACTCCCCCCACACTTCCCCCAGCTCTACATGGCCATTAGGTTGGTCATTCTAGTCAGAATATTGTGTATTCTTCAACTGTAGGTGAGATTATCATCAGGATCTGAGAATCTGGATTTCAAAAGAATCAAGAGAATGTCACATTGAGCATGAATCAAATGTTTCAGCCTGACATGGTATTAGGTATGCATGAATGTACTAGACACAGAGGATTCCGTAAAAATGCTTTGGAAGTTAATTAGTTTCTAGATACATATTTCTTTCTTTTTATTTTCATTGACTAATTACTCTAGGAAGTGGGATTTACTTCATTCAACTTCATCATAGGTAGTAATTTGATTTTCTGCATAGTCGATCATAAATTTGCTTTTCAAAGTAAAAATCATATCTAGAGTTATAGCATCACTGTCAACTTAGTGAAAATATTAATGTTTATTTTGATAATTTTATGCTGAAACATTTTGAAGTCTAATTACCTAATTCTTCTTTAAATATTTATTTATCTTAAAAATACTTTCTATTCATCAGCCTGAGACTGTTTAAATTATTTTAATAGAACATTCATTATTTATTTCCTGTTTTTAAAGCAGTAATACAGGGCTTCCTGTCTGCTGCACATTAATCACAGTTGCAGATTTCACATCCTGTTTCTATTTTTCCAATGTAAAATATGCATGAGAAGAAATTTTATTACTTGATCTGAAATTTCTCCATGGCATTTAGAAGCTATGTATTTGACAAATGTATGTAAGATTTCACTACTTGGTAAGGGAAGGGAAAAAAAAAGAGACATAAGCCATTATATATAAATTGAGAGTTCTTCTATGATGATCAGCTTACAAAGTAGTTAAGAAAGAAAAAAAAAAAAAAAAGTGAATGATGAATGACGTCAGAAGTATCTACTCAGTCATGAGGAAATAATACTTTTTTACTGTCTTTATTCATTTATGTTGAAAAATTGCTACACTGTAACTAAACATTGTATCTTGAAATTTATGACCTTTTAAATTTTATTTTTTTTCTGAGATAAATTAGTGTTAACCCATTATTTTAATCTGAAGTATGTCTGTGTTATTATTAAATGCAGTAGCCATTCCATTTTTCTTTTCTTCTTTCCTTTTTTCTTTGTTGTTTTTCTCAGTGTGGATGTAAGGAGGATAATCTTAGCCATATAGAATTCCATATTGCATTAACCATGAGTGAACACAAAATAGTGAGGTATGAAGGATATTTCAAGAACAAATAGTAGAGCAGAAAATGATTTTACCATTTATGAAATCAGCAAGAACTTGAAGAATTAAAATACATTTGTTTAAGTGGAAAGGTTTTGGTAGTGGCAGGGGAGAGGCCTGCTTCTATGGACTCTTTAGGAAGAAGCCAGGGTTTGCTCATTCCAGACACAATGAGTTTCAATCCCACTGAAGAACAACGCTGAGCCCAGTAGCCAAGCTGATGATTCATCTGAGAAAACTCATTTAAGAAGTGGAAGAAAAGTCTGGATGAAGAATTCTTTTGATGTAGCTCAAGATACTTTTGGCCTTCCAGGCTGCAAGTGCACGCTGTCCAGGTTTTCGTTCACCAAGACCTCCTAATCCTTCTCCACAGGGCTGCTCTCAATGAGCTCTTCTCTCAGACTGTCTGGGATTGCCCCAACTCAGGTGAAGCATCTTGCACTCAGACTTGTTGACCTCAGTGTAGAAGGCTACCAAACTGGTTAGGCATGATTGGTCCTTTGTGAAGCCATGCTGGCTGTTTGAGATCACCTTGTCTTGCAAGTGCCTTAGCATAGCTTCCAGGAGGATCTCCTCCATGATCTTCCCAGACGCAGACACGAGGCTCACCACCAATAGTTCCTTGGGTCTTCCTTTCTCCCTTTCTTAAGAAGGAGAGTAAGGTTTGCCTTTTTCTAGTCACAGGGAGCTTACCTGACAACCATGCCTTTTCAAATACGATGGAGAGTGGCTTGGCAGCCGTATTAGCCAGCTCAGGTTGGATGTTAGGAAAAAATTCTTCTCTGAAAGAGTAGTCAGGCACTGGATCTGGCTACACGGGGAGATGAGTGAGTTATGGAGGTGTTCAAGAAAAATTCAGATGTTGTACATGGTTTAGTGGGGAAATACTGGTGGTAGGTGTAAGTTGGATTAGATGATTTTAGAGTACTTTTCCAAGGCTCATGATTCTGTGATTCTATGATTCCTTTTGGACCCTGGAATGCATGTCATTAGACCCCATAGACTTTTTCAGTTTCATAAGGTGGTCTCTAACCTGCTCTTTAATTACAGTGGGAAGAATTTTACTCCTCCAGTCCCCACCTAGAAATTCATCAATATGAGAAGCCTGGCTGATTGTGAAGTTTGTTGCAAAGAATTTATTGAGAATTCGGCCTTCTCCATGTCTGTTATATTGAGTTTTGCCTTCTCATCTATCAGAGAGGGTACACACTCCTTTGCCTTTCTCTTCTGATTTATGTACCTACAGAATCCATTCTTGTTATTTTTCACACCACCTGCTAAGTTTAATTCTATTTGCAGCTTGGCTTTCCTAATCAGTCCAGTGCACGTTTCAACAGCATTCCTGTATTCTTCCCAGACCACACATCACTGATGGCACTTCCTGTCCATTTTCTTCTTTTCCCTCAATTTGATCAACAGATCCTTGCTCAGTCATGCCAATTTCCTGACTGCTTGATTTATTATGCTGGAGGATTGTCTGAGACTGGTAAGGAATGCATTGCCTCAAATCAACATAAGACAACTGAAACACTTTGTGGACAGTTCTACATTTGAAAGTATTTCTTTGGACCTATTTGCATTTGAATGGGAGGGCCTGGAGGTGTTTTCTATCTCAAGACTTGACTTGAAAACAAATGTTTCCAACTTGATACTGGAGACTGGGAGATGATACCATTTAATCCTGTGAAGGCAGGATACAAGTTGGTGCTTCCTTTTGCCCCTGCTGATTTGAATTAGCAAGTCTTGAAGATAGAAACAAAAGATTTCCTGCTGAGATCCGCAAAGCGAGAAGCTGTCATTCCAAAAGAGCAGATTTGACCACTCTGGACTATATGCATACTTGTCATTAGTCATCAGCTTACCACCACAATCTCAGGTGACCCACCACAACCAAAGATCAGCATCACCAAGACATCACTGGATTGATATAGGCTGGTTAACAATAAGGATCAGGATAATAGCTTAGGGACTAATACACTAGCTTAGTAAAAGGAGTCAATGACTGATAGTTCTGCAACTTTCCATTTTAACTTTTCTTGGTGTGTGAGTAGTCTTGTTTTTCTCAATGATCCTGATTCAGAGGAGCACTGGAATCACAATGGACTGTTGTCATCTTTGCATCCACCAGATGCAAGGAGTTTTTCCTCAGATTTCACATATATTGTTTAACGCTATATTGCACTAAGGAAGGAAGATGCTTATTATGGCATAACAAAAAATGAAAAATTGTCAAAGTGGGGAAAAACAGATAAAGGTCAGCCAAAAGTCACTGTGATGAAGTTGATGATGGAAAAATGAGAAAGTAAGTGCTCTAAGACCACCATAGGCCCCTACCAACATGTTCAGAAGGATATTAGCATATATGAATTCTTGAAAAAGAACGAATATGTATGCAAATGTATTGCATATCTATGCCTAAGCTGTTTAATTATTGAACTCAAACTCTGAAAGCACAGGCTTGATTTGTCGAGTTGTATCACGAAGAATAAAATAATGTTACTTTCTGAAACTGTGTGGGAGTTGGAGAGTTTTCTTCTTGGATTTCAGATGACAGTATCAAGGAGTAACAAACCACTTTGCTTTTCTGTGTTTGTATATCTGCCTGTCTATTTGTCTATCTCTCTCTTTCTCTGTTTTATATCTTTTCTTTTTATCTCCACACTTTCACTCTTTGTAGTTGTCGTTTCCTTATATTGTCTTACTCGTAGGTCTTATAAATCATTAGTAGTAAATGAGCCAATTTTACTTCCTAGTAGAGTATCAGTTGCTGTTAGAAAGCTCTCAAATTGATCTCAATAAATTGGTGAATGTAATTTCTCTGAGTCTTGGATGACTCCATCTTGGTAGTGAATCCTGTGGACCAGGAGAGGCACAACTCAGGAGACTGAAAAAGAATAACCTTCCTCAAAACCCCCTGAATGGGATGAGGCAGGGATGAAGAGCTCTTTTACTCTGAGAAGGGCATCTTTAAAGAGCCGATATGTCTTTTCCACTCTTTTGTCTCTAGGGACAGTTCCCCAGGAGATCTTGTCTAATAATTCCTTAAACAACCTGATGTAGGCTGTCCCGAAGTTCATGATTTTAATTTTGCTTTCTGCCAGGTCCCTATTAATAAGGTCTTGAATTCAGCCAGGGCATGGTCACTAGAGTCTAGACTGCCTTCAGTCTTAATCTATTTAATGAGCTCCTCTGCATGGGTGAGCAACAGGGCCACTAACACTTTTCTTTTTGTTGTTGTTGTTGTTTTGTTTTGTTTTGGCTCAACCAGAATGCACACTGGGAATCTCCTGGATTGCTTGCAGTCTGCTATACTACTTTCCCATTTAAAATCTACCATCAGAATTAGATCCTGCAAACACAATGTGTCTCAAACTACTTATTGATATCTTAGTAATAAATAGGCACACGAGGTGTTACTTACTCTGAAGCTTATTTTGGATACAAAAAAAAAAAAAACAAAAACAAAAAACAACAACAAAAAAACCTTTGAAGTGTCTCAAAGAGAAACATCTAAAATTATAAATGTGTTTAATTTCTTCTTTGAATCCTGCCTAGTGTATTAATGTAACAAACTTAATATGCTATTATCTCTATACTTCTCATTATTTACAGTAATCGAAGAAATGCAATTGTCCTCTAGTTCACTGTAATTTGATTGTTTTTTTTTTTTTTAAGTTGTGCATTTTTTTTTGTTTGATTTTCTGTTTCTTCTTACCAAATTATGTGATTTGGGATAAGGATCCTCAATTACTTATGTGTCTTATGTATATCTGCAATGTGGCATATGAATCCCAGCCTCTACTGTTTAACAAAAAAGTAGACTATTCTGATGCCGCGGATAGTGTCCTAATCAGATTGTTCTCAAGCGGGGAAGCACAACAGTACTCAATATGAGTGATCAAGATTCATCTTATTGCTGCACACGCAGGGTTTAAATATGGTTCCAATACACATGTTCACTTACTATTGGTGCACAAGGTGGGCGGCTAGGTGGGCTGCCTAGTTTCAACCAATGCTCAGCTAGCATTCATACCTGCCGCTGAGCTCATCCGCTTATCAGCCCCCCACATATCCACAGAGCACAGCTGCAGATGTGGGCCTGCTGTTTACATGCTGCCCCAAGGATGTTGTGTCTCCCATCTTAACTCCTAATGTTTTCTCATGGGTATGCACTCTGTGCTGCCGCATCAATTATGCTCGTACACAGTCTCATGTCCGCCCTGCTCCTGCAGCCATTCCCCAACATTCTGAAATGTACTTTCACTCAGAATCTAAGAGAAGAGGATTTGTTGCTTTCAAACAACTGTGTAGCCAGAAAGTAATTGAGTAGTTGTGGTAGCTTAGGCAGCTCCCTAAGAAAATCATTCCTTTCTCTAGAATATAAACTTAGTTGAAATCTGTTGGCTTGCCCCAGTACCAGCTTTGAATTAAGTGTGCCAATTCCTATGCATGAACTGTTGGCTTCACCTTCTATCTGTTTTATCAGTGGGCAACTGAAAGCAATATTATGTACTTGGCTGCATGTTCTTGTTCAACAGCAAATGAATAAAAGAGGATAGAAGATATATTAAAAAGTCTATTTGTTTCTAATCTATCTACATCCCAACAAGAAATACTTTTCTTTAACTAAACGGAACAATTTTTCTGAACTCAGAACTCATACAAATTAATGAGAATAATAAATAGATTTCATACACTTTAGCCTATATCTACTTAAATTCACACACACACAAAATGTATTATTTCAGACCTGTTTGAGAATTAGCTCTGGTAGTAGAATTTAAAAGCAAAACCATCGAGTTTTAATGGAGGTTTCATTGCAATCTTAAATGCATCATTTATTACCTAAATTTTATAATGCACATATTCAGTTCAGATAAAATGTTTAACATGATATCAAATCCAAAATTACAGATGATGTCCCATGGCATTTTCATTACTCAAATATTTAGATTTAATGATGCAAATAAAATTCCTTAAGGGAAATATTTTTTGCTGTAAACTATGGTAATTTTCTAAGTCAATAATATAGTATTATTAAGCTATATACTGCTGTTAGTAATTTGTGACTTTTACTGTGGATGATTGAATGCCACCAGCATATATCCATTGAATCTTTCTCCAGAGGAAAAGCGTGTGAAGCGCTGCTGAGTTGCAACTGTCAAAACTAACAGAGGCTTTATATCACAGTGACAGTTTATGCTATAAAAATGAAAGGAACAATATCAGGCAGACAAAAGAAAAAAAAAAAATAAAATCCCATACGAGTTCCCTTCCCTTCCCTTCCCTTCCCTTCCCTTCCCTTCCCTTCCCTTCCCTTCCCTTCCCTTCCCTTCCTTCCCTTCCCTTCCCTTCCCTTCCCTTCCCTTCCCTTCCCTTCCCTTCCCTTCCCTTCTTTTTCTGTAGATGTTCCATTTCATTTCAATCTCAAATATTATGGGGAATTCTAATAAATATATATACTTTACAGATTACTTCTTCTTTCCTTGTAAACCATTGTCAGAATCTCTTACTTCACTCTAACAGTTTCTAGAAAAAGGGAAGAAAATTTTACAAGTGCTGTTTTCTCAACCACAGTCTTGATGTCATTGTACTTACAGAAAAGGTAATGAAGCACATATTAACCAATACCAACAGCTGTTGAAAAGCTTTCTCTGTATTATGATTAATAATTATCACGAATTAAAAAAAAAAAAAAAAAAAAAAGTAGACATTATATATGCAACTTCTGAAAAGAAAGATATTTGCATGACAGATTTGATTTTCTTTTTTTTTCCTGTAGGGAAGAATAAAACAATCCGTTTCTGATAGGAGTGCTCACACGAGATAGAATATACATGTACATATAATTCTTCATTATTTTAAAATATATGTTAAACAGAGAATCATTACCAAATGGTTTAAGTCGGGAGGGACCTCTGGAGACTATTTAGCCCAACAACCCTGTTCAAACACAATCCCCTTCAGCACATTAACCAGGACTGTATCCAGATGGATATCTACCAGTAAAGAGACTCCACAATCTTTTTGGGTTGTCTGTTGTTAGTGACCACCATAGTAGAAAAATTTTACCTGATGTTCAATCTGAACTTCCTGTGTTTCTGCTTGTGTCTGTTGCCTTCCTTCCTCTCACTGGGCATCACTAAGAAGTGTCTGGACCCATTCTCTTGACACTCTCCTTTCATATACACTATATATACACTATATTCTTGGCAGCTGTGCCAAGAAATTGTACTTATTCATGTAAGGGAAAAATTAATTACAGAAAAGGAATAATATGTTAAAAGACAGAATCACTGGAATGTATAAGAATTTTTAGAGTCATCCAGGAACAAGGCTTAAAAAATAAAATAAGATAATGGTGAGAACTTTTAAAAACAGTTTAATTTAACGAAGAACATCAATTCAGTAACTCATTGTGCTGATATGGCCTTGTATGATGTATCATACAAAGAAAGCTATAAAAAGCTATATCATTTTCAACAGACATTTAAAACTTTATGAATAAAACATAACTGAGACTAAATATGATTTATTTATTTGATATAGTTATGTAGTTTGGAGAAGCAAACCTAAATATGTTATCAGGAAGTGGGTAGTTTGTACACAGGAAATTCCCTACAATTTTAAAATGATAACAGGAAGACAGAATGAGCCAGAGAGATGTAGAATATGAGGCTTTCTTACTTTGTCTGTCTGTGCTTCCAGGACAGTAGTCAGATTTAAAGAGATCTTCAAAATACTGTAAAAATAAATGCCCAAATTAAATGTCATATTTCTAGGATTATTCAGAATTATTTCATGACTCAGAACCATAATTTATCCAGTTACAGTTGTTGACGTTATTATTTACTTCTGAATCACTGGCCCACTGCCATTAATGTTGTAGCATCCTAAATACAATGCACGATAATATATGTTACTGCAAGAGCACAATTCTACTTACACTGTTTGTTAGTTTGTTTGTCTGTTTTTCCTTTGGGTGTTTTTCTTTTCAATTATTCACTGAATTAGATATTAATTTCGCCTAATGTCAGACCTTCTCCATCATCAATTAAGCAATATATGTATGTTAAAAATATAAGTGTTTATGTATATACATTACATATATATATATATGAAGTTATATATATATTTTTACACTGAATATAAATAGAGAGAAAAAAAAGTTTAGACCACATGGAGGGATGAAATAGAGTGAGGACTAAGCATTTCTTATGCAATATCTTACATATACCGGGAGTAATTATTCGGTAATAAGAAATATACTGCATGGATTTATCTTAATATTCGTGTAGAATCCTAAGGATTTCAACTTCAGACTGTGCTAAGAAGTAATCATCTGGAAAATTTGTTCTTCCTTATTGTCCTTGTTAAATATGTGGGGAAAAAAATCATGTATTTTTGAGATGCTTCCAGGAACCATACCTATACTGGTACCATTTATGAAAAACAAACAAACAAAAAAAAACCCACTTATTTCTGTCATTACTATCATCTAATCATACATGAATGTGTATATATATACATATGTGTGTGTGTGTATTAGGGTAGATTTTAAGTTATATAAAAATATGTTAAAAATATTCAGGCCACATTTTGCACTATTCAATATTCTATATTCAAATATTTTTAAATGATGAGACTCTAAAATTTGCAATCTGTACAACAAATGCAATTTTAACATGGAGATTAAATGCTAAATCAGCATATCTGTATTTTCTCTGCTTATTTCAATACTTTAAAAGTGTGTGAGTACAGCTGAACTTAAGGTACATATGCATATTGACCAAACAATCCTTAATAAGGTATTTTAGCATACACTGCATTCTCTGTAAATAACAACCTGAAACCTACCAACCTCTCGTTCTTACTGCTTTTTAATTTTTTTTTTTACTTAGTCTAAAATATTCCCAGTCTAATTAAGAATTGCATTTAATAAATGACTTCTCTTCAAACATATTTAATTTTTATCACCTTCAACATTATGTGTCATCAAAGTCTGCCCAAACTGAATAAAAAGATATCCTATACCATATGACATCTCAGCAATAAAAGGGGAGAGCTAAGGGTAGGGAATGACTTTCAGAACGATGGCATTTGTCGCCTTATGTCACTATTACGTTTGATTTGCCCAGCTTTTCTGAAAAAGCCTGAACACTTACCTGTCAATGGGAAATAGTAATAAGTTCCTTGTTTTGTTTTTCTTGAATGTGTAGCTCTAGCTTTACCTAATGAACTCTTTTTATCATAACTTACAAGTTCTTACACTATTACATTCTCGATTCTCTCACCTGTCCAACTTGGAGTGTGAGAGTGAAGACATTGTGATTAGTCGCCTATCAAGTTAAACCTCAACAACTGAACATGGCATACTCTTCTAGAGAACAAGGAGTAGTAGAAATATGCATAACTTTTGAAAGAGAAGCATAAGAAAAGAAAAAAAGAAGGGACAAATTTTCTGATGGAAGAATCATATTCAATTATGCATATAACCAAAGAGAAAACACCAGTCTGCAACACTGAAAAACACTTTCTAAAATTGATAAGTATCATAGACACATATCAACTTACCTTTTTTTTTTTTAATTATTTATTTGAATGTGAGCATTTGACTCTTGACTCCTACAATTTAATTTTATTCATTTCAGTCTTCTTTTATTCCCAAGATATCTGAATTATAGACAAATTATGTTTTTAGGACTAAAGTTTTTGAAGTATTTTAGGTTTACTTTAATTTATTTCCAGATTTTGTATAAAGTTAACATCGTTTTCTAAGATTTCAGAAAAATCTGTGTATAGCTATGTGTTATTTTATAACAAGAAAAAAATTGGAGGACAGTGAGATTTTAAACAGGCTTCCAAAGAATACAAGTAAGGATCAAAAACTGTCAAGATTCTGAGCCCATTGTTATCTTCCCTGAGTTTAGCTAGTTGAATCCAAACTCATATCCCTTGGTGAGAGAAGTTGTCATGAAGAGATTTGGAAAATGCCTGAGAAATGTCCTCTTCTTTGGAGAATTGATTTTAATTGGGATATCTTATTTTTGGTGCTCACTTAAGGTGTGGTGTCCAGACATGTCTATGACTGACCATAGACCCTGTTGTTACAGACATGGAACTTGACTGTTCCCTGCAGGCCAGCATCTTATCCTGTCTTTGGTCTGCTCCTACTTCCAAGGAGGTGACCAATACCTGGGACTGAGGATGCCCCCATGTGCTCCCCTGGACAGCTTTGTTGTTTAGACAAAGTGGCCCCTACTGCTCCCAGACCTGAGCCCCATGAAATTAGTGACCCATGCAGAACTCTGACCAAAATTTACTATTTGTTGCCATCAGAAAACTAAACTGATATTCTGGATAGAAACGGATCATTAAATAAACAATAGCAGATAAAATAACTACCTAATCACAGAGAAGATAGAGTATGAACTATACCAATTACTAACATTTTCGTTACATAATTTTGCATTAACATTCTACTGACTTTTGGATTTTGACTAAAATTTCCACATTATTCACTTTTTAAAATCATCCTGCAATTCTCCCTCTCAAGAAAAATGGTTAGGTTTATTTGGTGTTCTTTTTGGATTATTTATTTATATATTTATTTACTTAGATTTTAAGCTTGTTATTGGTTTAGTTGTTGTTCTTTAAAAAAAAAAAACAACAAAATTTTAAATATAGCATAAAATAAAAGAAAATACAATGTTTCTTTTTCTTTTTTACAGCCACTTGTTCAATACAATTCCATTTTGAATCAGGAACAGTAATAATTTTGCTAACAGTTTTCTAGTCAAGTAAAACTGAAACATGTCAACAAGACACCCACCAGAAAAGTAAACTTGAAGTCCTTGTCTTCTCATCTGAGTATCACCTCTACCTTCCTTCTGTAAAAGTACTCTGACACGAATCCCAACATGAATGCCTAGCTATAAACATATGTAGTCCTCAAGAAGGGAACAAAGGGAAGAACAAGGAGTGATTAATTAGTTCATCTTCATGCCAGCCTCGTGACCTGTGTCATGTTAGTGGTTTAAAGAAAAAATTCTATATTGCTGATTCCTTGCTCCAGATTTTCCCTTGTTCGATTCTCAGTGAGAAAATGCAGTTATAAAGAACACTCATCTTTGAAGTATTATTCCTATTTTTCTCCTAGTAGCTTAGTACAGCAGTAAATTCTTCTGGAGAAGGTTAGGAAAACAGAACGTACATGAAGTTCTAATATTCTAAGGTTTGAAGTAATGCTAAAAATTTATTTAGCACCGAAGAAGTAGTAGGGATTTTTAGTTCACAAATTAATGGACACTCTTTAGGTTTTTGGTTGTTTGTTGTTGTTGCTTTCTTGTTTGTTTGTTTGTTTGTTTACTTTCAGAAAAAAAATCAGACTAGAACTATACTTGTTTGTCTGATATAATGTGCTATGAAATTAAATGCATTAGTATATTTAACTATAAATCTACAAGCTTCATTCATTAAATTTATAATGTCTGCATTATACATGGTTGGAATTAAATATTTACATTGACACTATATACAGACATACTGCAGTGCACAAACTATTTAACAGAAGAGAGTAAATAAGTAAAACCAGAAGAACACATTCAACATCATTTTTTGAAATAGTTTCAAAATACAGTTTAAAAACTGCTACTTTAGACACTAGAGGGTAAGTTAGCATGAAAGTGAATTTGTTATAAGAGAGATATAGTATAATAATGAATATTTTCCACTATACAGAAAAATGAGTAAAGTGCATTGAGACTTTACTGTAGGTATGTATTCCAATTTGAATGATTCTATTTATTTATTTATTTATTTATTTATTTATTTATTTATTTATTTATTTTCTGGAATATATCTTGAAGAATATATTGAAGAAGACTTTACTAACTGAAATCTTATAAATAACTTTTCATGCTGGCTTATTTTTAATAAGGAAAATAAGAGAGTAATATGAAGGATGTAAAATTAAATCTCCTTAATGTAGAAAATTTGGAATCTTTATTGTCTTTTTCTGAATGCTCAGTTTTGCACATGCATGTATAATATTATAAATAATGTAAGCCTGCAGGTCTTCCTGATTCCTTCTTCTGAGTGAGGTACTACAAATACATCTCCTGAAAAAGTTTCACCAGCCCTAGAATCATAGAACCATAGAGCCATAGAATCATAGAATCATGGAATCCTGGAATGGCCTGGGTTGGAAGAGATCTTAAAGATCATCTAGTTCCACTCCCTTGCCACGGGTAATAGGAATTAGTGAAATTTCTATCAGAGGAGCTTTACTAGAGTCAAAAGTGTTGCCAGGAAGTCAAAAAGGAAATTTGAATCTTCTTCTGTCTGGAAAATTCTATTGAATTTACTAAAAATAACACATATATTAATGGTCAAAACTTTAAATTTCAGGGTGTTTTTATTCAGATTGCTTTCTCTCACAAAGTAGCTAAATACCTCCATGCCAAAGTATACAAATTACTTTAGACTGTTTATGTTTGTAATTTTATTTATTATTTAATATATTTTTTAACTATCCAATCATTAGAATGGATCCTCAGGAAATCTTCTTTTATCAGTCAATCACTATGTATTATTACAGTATAAAATCTAAACAATAAATAGCTATTGTTTTTATCAAAAGCTAAATAAGATTATTCACTCCTTCTTATGAGTTGTTTTAATCACTTAATGTAGTGCAAAAAAGAGTAAGGAAAATAAATTTCCCAAAGTATTTTGAAAATTATTTTACTCTGGTGTGATAAAATTTGCAAACAAGTTTTGTTTTATTCACTTATGTATGTCTATGTTGGCATATGTATATCTATGGAAGACAGGTAAGAAATTAAATTAAAAAATAAACATGGTGACATTCATTTTTGTGATGTGATAAAGATTTTCCAAGCCTAAGAGCCTTACTCCACGGAAGTGCAGACTTTGTATTCCTTCAGCTGATAAAACATCACTATAGTAGATGGGGAGGTACATAATATTTCCAACAAATATCTCATATTCTACATAACTAGCTTCCTCTGAAAATTCTGGTAATGAAAATGTATTTAATCAAACAATAAAATCTTCTATAGAAATTGAAGTAATTAGGAACAGAACCACTGGGATAAATGAAAAGAATTGGAGGAGCTGCTTTGAAGAATACTATTCTCTTTTCATATTTCGTGCATCCTATCATACCCTTCTGTTCTACCAGTTCTATACTATCCTACTTGTTTCACAGAATCACAGAATCACAGAATTGTAGGGGTTGGAAGGTACCTCCAGAGATCAACGAGACCAACCCTCCTGCCAAAGCAGGTTCCCTACACCAGGTCGCACAGGTAGGCGTCCAGGCGAGACTTGAATATCTCCAGAGAAGGAGACTCCACAACCTCCCTGGGCAGCCTGTTCCAGTGCTCCGTCACCCTCACCGTGAAGAAGTTCTTACGCACATTCGTGCGAAACTTCCTATGCTGCAGCTTATGTCCATTTCCCCTTGTCCTGTCTCCACGTACCACTGAAAAGAGACTGGCCTCACCGCTATGGCCACCACACCTCAGATATTTATAAACCTGGATCAGGTCCCCTCTCAGTCGTCTTTTCTCAAGGCTAAACAGACCCAGCTCACTTAGCCTTTCTTCATAGGGGAGATGCTCCAGGCCCTTCACCATCTTTGTGGCCCTCTGCTGGACTCTTTCCAAGAGATCCCTGTCTTTTTTGTACTGGGGAGCCCAGAACTGGACACAGTACTCCAGATGAGGCCTTACCAGGGCTGAGTAGAGGGGGAGGATCACCTCCCTCGACCTGCTGAACACGCTCTTTTTAATGCACCCCAGAATGCCATTGGCCTTTTTGGCCACGAGGGCACACTGCTGACTCATGGCCAACCTGTCGTCCACCAGGACGCCCAGGTCCCTCTCTGCAGAGCTCCTCTCCAGCAGCTCATCCCCCAGCCTGTATTGGTGCATGCAATTATTCCTCCCTAGATGCAAGACTCTACACTTGCTTTTGTTGAACCTCATCCAGTTTCTTACTGCCCAGCTCTCCAGCCTGTCCAGGTCTCGCTGAATGGCAGCACAGCCTTCAGGCGTGTCAGCCAATCCTCCCAACTTCGTATCATCAGCAAACTTGCTGAGGGTGGCCACTATCCCCTCATCAAGGTCATTGATGAAGATGTTGAACAAGATTGGACCCAGCACCGACCCCTGGTGGGGGACACCACTGGTTACAGGTCTCCAGCCAGACTCTGCACCACCAATGATGACCCCCTGCGCTCTGCCAGTCAGCCAGTTCTCAACCCACCTCACTGTCTGCTTGTCTATCAAACACTTCCTCAGCTTTGTTATAAGGATGTCGTGGGAGACAGTATCAAATGCCTTTCTAAAATCAAGGTAGACTACATCTACCGCTCTTCCCCCATCCACCCAGCATGTTTGATCATCTACATGTACCTACCTACACGTACATGACTAAAAATGAAATGTATTGGATACACTACGTCAGAGGGATTCATATTTTATTTATTTACAAATTTTTATTTTTGTTCAAGGAATTGTAATTAACTTTTAAAATAATTATTAAAAGGAGAAAAAGAAAAAAAAGTATTGTTGAAGCTGCAGAACGTTGCACTGAAAATGTAATAAAAGCAAAACAAACCAAACCAAACCTTTGATGAGACTCATCCATATCATACACAGTTATGAAGAAAATTATTGTGGGACTGCTTCTTAAATGTCAGATATGAATAAAGCCATTTGCTCATAGCATATTCAGCAAAAGACTTGAATAAATAGCAAAGTAAGAGACCCACAGCATACTCCTGACAGACTTGTGTCTTAAGCAGCAGTTGTCTGTTGACTTGTTCTAATGCATTAATTTATTCTAACTGTCAGAACTGGGACCAGGAAAGAATTTTACTGTCTGACTGGACTGGCAAGAGACATTTAGGTTTTAATTCTTTTTGTTGTTTTTAACCCACATTCAAGACAGTACTGGAATTTCTATGCAATTCTAGGGACCATTAATACTGGTAACGTGTAAAATCTTCCATACTGTATTGCTGGGATATCCTATCTATCTATCGATCTACTATCTATCTATCTATCTATCTATCTATCTATCTATCTATCTATCTATCTTTGCTTATTTATTTATTTATTTTGGTTAGTAACTTACATAATTTGGTTTATTAGAAGATAACATGAAAGAGGATTTCCTGGTCCAAGAAATGTAAAGGGATCCAGATGTTCTACAGATTTTGGTGAAACATAATTTATTAACATTTGAAGGGGACTTCAGCATGGTTCTTCTTTCCGAACATGAAAACTGAAGAAAAATTATTTATGTAAAGTAGTAAAGTGTGAAGAAAGATAAGAAAGGTAAAGCATAACAGTTTGGGAGAATATTGACATAAACTACTGAAAGAAATATAAGAAAAAAAAATATTGCTCAACTATGCAATTTTCTCTAAGCACAAAATCTCTTTACAGGAATAAAATTCAATACATTGAACTTATCTTTTATTGCCAGATATTTTATATGTTACCAGCAAAAATCTTCTGATTTTATGAAGATCCTGGATCCCAATTATCAACTGTTGTTTTGTCCAACAGAAACTCAAATCCTGCAATTATTTTTACTTGACTGCATGTTTTATTTCAACAGTTACTTGTACAAAACATTCTTGTTGGTGAAATCAGTCTCTTGTCACTTATTACCTATAATTAAAAGTGTTGGTCATATGGGAGAGAGCTGAGACATCTGTTGTTGGATCAGTAATTGGACTTTTGGTTGCTGTCTTGACAGAGTTTGAAAAAAAAAAAATAATAACTCCATTTTTCTATAGCACTATTACTGACACTTTCACATTGTCACACTAAATTTAATTAGAATTAATGCTGTACTCAGAATATACAATAAGTTTTGTACTAAGTCTTTCATACTTACTTTCTCTGCAAGCAGAACACTGAGACTTTGTCACCAAGTAGAGTAAGATCCCTACAGAGTTTGAATTAGAACACTAATTTTAATTTTCTATAGGTGAAAAACGAAAGAAACCAACAGAAACTTCCATTTTTCTTTTCAGTGAGATAGCAATGCTAACATTGCTTACAGACAACCATGACCACAGGTGAATCAGTATCTTAGCTGACAGTTCCATTATTTACAAATAAATCCTCTATTTCTTTCCTTACTTGTTTCTTTTCCTTACAATGTTAGTTATTTCCTTAGCTCAAAAAATAATTATAGATTTAGCTAAATAAAAGATCAAATATACAGAAAAAATTAGAATATAGACTTATTTTAATGAGATCACACTAAAAATATTTTCTTAACTTCGATATTTTGATAAGATTGGTTAGATATAATTGAAATAAAAATCAGAATTCAAAGAAGAAGAAACAAACAAACAAACAAAAGCCATGTGATATTTATAATTTTAGAAAATCTGGTCCGTTCCTTCCAGACATTCTGGTCCATTCCCTGAAGAGAGCAAGGACAGTATCACAGATTTCTTACTCTAGAATACCCTGTCCGTCCCCTCACAGATTTCCTTCACCAGCATGAGAGATGGATCCTCTCCCCAAAAGTACATTAAAAAATATAAATCAGATATACTTTTGGTCAAAAAATATATTTATTTTCCTGCTGTGCTGTACTAATCGGACTGCCGAACATGTAATCTCATGATTGCCTAGTTTTTTACCCGTTATATAATCTTTTCTTGCAAATTCTCTTAACTGCTACTTAAATGCTCTGAAACTCAATCAATAAAGTAGCTCATTTTCTAAGCATCTGAATTTTTCAAACTTATACATTTTTTTTCTTGTTCATTTACATTTTATCAAATTGGAACATAGTTTGCATAATATTTTTAAGATAGTACTTAATGTAAACTTCCCTTTCCTACCTACACTCATAATAAATCACTTTTCTGGAACCAGGAAAGATTTGACCATTATTTAAAGATTGTTGCTATGAGCCTGTGTATGCAATTTCACAAGTCAAGGAAATGCACAACACACAGGTTTTTCTGCTTTATCATGTGTTTACCTGACATTCATCCTCAGCTGAGATTTTTAATACAGGAAACAGATGCACGATAGTTACACATAAAAATATATTATCATCCTAAAAGTTGTTTAAAGTCTTCCTCCTTTCAGACAGTAGAACATTTGTACAGTTGTCAATGGTTTATGGGCTGGTTCAGCCCAGTTCCATGACTAGAAGGGCGGAAGGATCCGCGCCGCCGGAAAAGGAAAATAGGGGACCCCAAAATAGTTGAAAACAGCGGCAACAATCTGAGGTGAAACAAACTAATTTACTAAATATGGTATTAGCAGAATATAAGGGGAGAGAGAGAGAGAGAGTGTGTGAAATTGAAGGTGGATCGGCCTCACCACAACACTGAGATGAGAAGTGCAGTCCAGTTGAGCCGATGAAGAAGTGCAGGCAGAGAAGCGCAGGCAGAGAAGCGCAGACAGAGAAGCGCAAGCGAAGCAGCGCAGGCAAAGAAGAGAACATCAGGTGACCTTGCCAGGAGTTATTTCTCCTCGCTGACTGCAAAGCCCCCTGGGGAAATATAGCTCTTCTTCTCCTCCGGACAAGCATCCGGAACTTGAGCATCAGCAGTCAAACCCCCAGTGCATTACATGATGTTATGATGTGGAATACTGATAACAAAAAATCATGAAACCATGACAACAGTTCAGGTTCAAATTATGTTGTACCGGTGCATAATACAATGGCATTTCAAAGAGAAGCTGACAACCCATGGCTTGGACATGTACACTCTTTGCTGGGTAAAGAATTGGCTGGATGGCTGGGCCCAGAGTGTAGTGGTGAATGGAGTTAAATCCAGCTGGTGACCAGTCATGAGTGGTATTCTCCAGGGGTCCATACTGAGACCTGTCCTGTTTAATGTTTATTGCTGACCTGCAATCATGCTCTTTAATATCTTTATCAATGACATCTATGATGGAATCGAGTGCACCCTCAGCAAGTTTGCTGACGACACCAAGCTGAGTGGTGCGGTTGACATGGTGGAAGGAAGGGATGCCATTCAGAGGGGCCTCCACAGGCTCAAAAGATGGGCCTGGGTGAACCTAATGAGGTTCAACACGGCAAAGTGCAAGGTTTTGCACTTGGGCAGGAGGAATCCCAGGTATCCATACAGACTGGAAGGAGAGGTCCTTGAGAGCAGCCCTGCAGAGAAGGACCTGGAGGTCCTGATGGATGAAAAGCTTAACATGGGCCAGCAGTGTGCCCTTGCAGCTCGGAAGGCAAATGGTATCCTGGGCTCCATCAGAAGAGGGATGGCCAGCAGGGACAGGGAGGTGATTGTCCCCCTCTACTCTGCTCTTGTGAGGCCCCATCTGGAGTACTGTGTCCAGGTGTGGAGCCCCCAAAACAAGACAGACAGAGAGCAGTTGGAGAGGGTGCAGAGGAGAGCCCCAAATGTGATCAGGGGACTGGAGCACCTCCCCTATGAAGACAGGCTGAGGGAGCTGGGCTTGTTCAGCCTGGAGAAAAGAAGGCTGCAGGGTGACCTGATTGCAGCCTTTTGGTACCTAAAGGGAGTCTACAAAGAGGAGGGAAATCAACTCTTTGAAAGAATAGATAAAACAGCAAGGGCAAGGGGAAATGGTTTGAAGTTGAGGGAGGGAAGATTTAGGTTGGATGTCAGGGGGAAGTTGTTTACAGAGGGAGTGGTGAGGTGCTGGAACAGTTTGGCCAGAGAGGTTGTGGATGCCCCATGCCTGGAAGTGTTCAAGGCCAGACTGGATGGGGCCCTGGGCAGCCTGGTCTAATATTAAATGTGGAGGTTGGTGGCCCTGTATGTGTCAGGGAGGTGGAGCTTGATGATCCTTGAGGTCCCTTCCAACCCTGGACATTCTGTGATTCTATGATTCTGTGACCTGGATGAGGGCATTGAGTGTATCCTCAGTAGGTTTGTAGGCGACAGCACATTGGCAGAAAGAGTCAACCTGCCTGTGATGGGGATAGGAAGGCCCTACAGAGGGATCTGGACATGATGAGGCCAATGGGATGAAGTTCAACAAGATCAATGCCAGGTCCTGCACTTTGGCCACAACAAGAACAGGCAATGCTACAGGTTTAGGGATGAGTGGCTGGAAGACAGTGTAGAGGAAACGGACCTGGTGGTAGTTGTAGACACTCAACTGAACATGAGCCAGCAGCATGCCCAGGTGACCATGAGGTCAATGGCATCCTGGCTTGTATCAGAAATACTGCCCCCAGCAAGAGCAGGGAAGTGATCAACCCTCTGTACTCAGCTTTGGTGAGGCCTCACCTTGCGTACTGTGTTCAGTTTTGAACCCCTCACTATAAGAAAGACATTGAGGCTCTGGAGCATGTCTAGGGAAGGGGAGTGAAGCTGGTGAAGGGTCTGGAGCACAAGCCTTATGAGGAGCAGCTGAGAGAATTGGGATTATTTAGTCTGGACAACAGGAGGCTGAGGGGAAACGTTATCACTCTCTAGAACTATCTGAAGAGTGGTTATGGCACAGTGAGGAGTTTTCCAACCTTGGGGATTCTATGATATTTAGTCAGATCTGACATTCCTGACAATAGGAAGGTTATGTTAACTGAAAAGCTACATAGTGGGAGAAATTTGTAAGTGTATTCAGAAACATTTTTTGCCTTGATGGTCCAAGTTTTTATAAATGTTTATGAAGAGAAATCCCCGCTTCTAGCTAGTTATCTTAATAAATTCAACTGGTGATATTTTTGTAGAATATATTTCTGAAGTTATACACATTTTATTTGAAATTTATCTGGATTTCTCTTTCTATAAACAAGCTTGTTATTAAACTAAGTATTTAATCTTCTTGTTTAAATACTTAAAAGCAGTTTAAATTTGCACTTAGCAGAAGAGACGTTATTAAAGAAAAAAAATTAAAGAACAGTTGAATTGCAAGAAATTCTCTTTGGAATGTAAAACTGTGTAGAGAAAGTTAAAAGTGAGAGGGTAACTGAGGGCAAAAATTTCAATTTTAGCCTGAATCAACAGCAAATTTCTGAAGAAAATCCCATATTCTTCCCCATTTTCTATTATTTTATTCAGATCGTAGTGTGATCCTGAAGTACATTAATTAGATTCCTTTCAGATAAACCAAAGCAGAACACATGCTGGAGGGAGCCATCAGGGCACTCCAACAAGTAATAGACCTTCAGATCCCAAAACCAAATTAGCATCAGTTTGAAGCTGTCTCACTCCAATTTATAGGAGGGAGAGGAGGTTCTTTGATATATGTATAACTGGCGTGAGATTAATAAACAACAGTTCAAGTGGTCCGACTAGTTTATTACAAATCAGGGAGATGGAGAAGGGGAGGATGGGCACTATGGCCGGCCCTAGGTAGCAAAAAAGTGCAGGAACAGAGTAGGTCCAGGAGGGAGAGGAGCAGGAGATGAGGCTTCTCATGTTAGAAAACCCTCTTCTTCTTCATGAGGAATCTGTTACCGGAAAACCTAATCTCATTTTTGTAGGTCCCCTTTTTATCGTTCTGCCAGCCTGGCATTCTTGGACTCTTGGGTAAGAGTCATGTGCAGTTCTCCCTGAGAGGGCTATCTCCCTTGAGATAAGCCCACACAAAAGACTGCTTCTCAGCCATTGATCTGCGGCTTATCTCTTTCTCTCTCTCTCTCTCTCTCTCTCTCTCTCTCTCTCTCTCTCTCTCTCTCTCTCTCTCTCTCTCGTTGCCCCTGGCCTTGTCCATCTGTGTCCCTCAGACAAAAGATTTCACAACCCTTGTTCAGGACTTGGTTGGACTTGTTCATCTGTGTTCTCCAAACAAAGGATTTCTCAACCCTGGTCAAGGACTTGCTTGGATTTGTCCATCAGCAAGCTTTGAGGCAATGGCATAAAAGGATAATCTCTTACAGAAGCCAACCTTCCTAAAATATTCATAGTACTAATGTCATGTCTTTTGCACTGATTGTTTTACAGTCCACAGCAGCTTTTCCTTCTCTGTGCTGTTTGTCCATATAGACAGTGTAAGTGAATAATATTTTATCACTGCTGGACTTTTATGCTCTTATACATATTAAACTTGAAATACGTGATGATATTCTTTGTCTTATATCACAGGCTGTCATGCTAGCATGCAAGTGTCTAATACAACAGCATAATATATGGTAATGTTTTCATGCTGTTCATTTTAAAGCTATCTGAAGAATGTATCGGGAATATCTGTGTAAAATTTTGTGAAAAACTTTATTTCAAATATAATTGAAGTGAACGTAATCTAAGTACTATATCGTATTTATTTATTGTTTTATCTTGTGTCTCAATACTTTTTCTTTTAGTCACTCTAACATCTTCTTACAACTAATAATAACAATTGAAGACAATCTATTACGAGGGTTATATCTTGATTTCCAAACAAAAATATTTAAAAAGCTCAAACTAGTCATTTTTTCTACATTTCTCCGAAGATAAGGGCCTAAGAGCCTTTGCTGCTTAGTAATTTCTTTTTGTGTATGGTGTTGCTTTTGTTCTTGTTCTTGTTTTGTCACATTTTGTTTTGAATTTAATTTGGATATTGTTGTGTAGTATCCATTATCTGATAGAGGACAGGTATTATCCTGATTTTTCAGAAGGAGATACACAGGGATAGAAAAGTAAATCATTTTGACAAGTTTGTTCAGTGGATTTGACCAATGATTGTATTCTTACATAACCAGTCTCCTGATTTTTAGACCTAAACATCTTTGTCCGTTTCTTCTTCTCTGTTTAGCACCACCCAGATTCAAAGTCCTAAGTCTCCTTAAGCTCTTGTAATGAGTAAGCCTGTTTTAAAATTTGAAATTGCAGATTCTTTCTAGTTCTTTTTCCTGTGTTTTTTTTTTTTTTTTACTTAAAGTATATTTGAATTGCTTTACTTTGAGAAGATAATTAAGTCTACATCCGCATTTTTCTATCGGATAGTATACATGAAAATATTTCCATAACCCAGACAACTTTATTGGACACTGTGATACCAATTTTGCATGCATTGTTCTTAGAACTAATTGCATTGCAAAGCATATTCCAATGATGCTTTGTCTTGCAGATGCATCCCAGCTAATTTTCCTTCTTTGTAGATGTCGTATGAATGAGTCAACAGATCACAGAAATACATGAAGCCTGGTGCAAAATTTTTTCTATGAAATAATATATGAGGAAGTCAAATCATACTGTATCAACCACACCACACAGCTTGGTGTCATCTGCAAACTTGCTGAGGGTGCACTCGATGCCATCATCAATGTAATTGATGAAGATGTTGAAGAGCACCAGTCCCAAGAGTGATCCCTGAGGAACAATACTTATAGCAGCCTCCACCCTGGCATAGAACCTGTGTCGAGCCAATCAATTCTTAATCCACTGAACAGTCCACCCTTTAAATCCATACCTCTCCAATATAGAGAGAAGGATGTGGTGAGGGACCATGTCAAAGGCCTTGCAGATGTCCAGGAAGATGAAATCCATCATCCTTTCCCTATTCAGCGATGTTGTCACTCCATCATAGAAGGCCACTAGATTGGCCAGGAAAGATCTGCCCTTGTTGAAGCCATGCTGGCTGTCTTGGATCACCTGTCTCCTCTGTGCCTTAATGTAGCTTCTAGGAGGATCTGCTCCATGATCTTCCCATACAGAAGTGAGGATCACCAGACGATAGTTCCTCGCGTCTTCCTTTCTTTCTTAAAAATTGGAGTAATGTCATCACCGTTATTTAAAAAAAACACCATAGCATGTCATCATACAAGCCTCAATAAAAGAAGAATGTTATCCCGGTAAAAACCATGATACTATGTAGTAGTACTTTTATGAAATGTATAATGATACACAATGACGTGTATGAATATACATGTATTTGCACGTATATATGTGTATATAAAAGTGAATTTCACAATTTGAACAACAGAAATTACCAAAGATTCTTTCATTTACATTTAGAATGTACTGAATTATGCACAAATAGTGTAGACAGGTTTTTGTTGTTGCATACATAAAACTACTGAATTTGACTTTGTCTATTATTATTTCTGTAACCTGAAGAAGGAGATTTTGTAAATAACACAGTTAGAATTTATAAATGCTCACTGTTTCAAAGAGTTTTGGTATATTCATGCAGATTAAAAAAAAAAAAAAAACAACTCATCTCATCACAGATATTTATTATTTCCACATGTGAACATAATTGTATAAACTGGGAGGTGTTGGCATGAGAATAATTCTCCATTAAAAAATACAATTAAAATAAACTTTGAAGCTTGTTTCATTTCTAAATTGATGAGAAATGTGGTCATTTAAAACGAAGAAAAATCTTTTCCTTACAAAGATTTATTGTCCTCATATCACAATTTCATGGTGATGCTGATATACTTACAGTGCACATTAGAGTCCTAGTACATTGATTTAAGCAAACAAACAAAGAAAAGAAGAGGATAAGAGAAAGAATACAGTTCTCAGATTCTTTATTTGAAATATTTATATAGAACATTTATAGTGCACTATGAAGAATTTTCTTATCAATTAAAAAAAAAAAAAAAAGTATTAATGTATTTTAAGGGGGACCAGAATGACTATGCTTCATTGTGAATGCATCCACAGTAGATGGGGAGATTCACAAAAATGTTTGTGGATATATATATATTTTATTAAGAACACTGAGCTGATCTTACTATCACTGGAAAATAACACTGCTATTTCTAGAGAGTCTTTCAGCAATAACAAAGACAGCATTCAGCAAAATGTTTGCTGACTCCAATTTAAGATTTTCTACATGATTACATTTCTAAATGCTTCCAACCAATATGCAATAAAGACTATTATATTGTAAATAGTGTCTTTCTAACAGTATTCAACACTAACCTAAGAAAACATCATTAGTGACAATGTTTAAAACAATAGAATTTAAACTTATAAGTCATGTCACATTCATTGTAGAATCATAGAATCAGAGAAACCTTAGGGTTGGAAGGCAATTTTAAATGTCATCTAGACCAACTCCCATACAATGAGCAGGGACATCCACACTAGCCCAGCGTCTTATCCAGCCTCACTTTGAAAGTCTCCAGAGATGAGACATCAACCACAATACTAGGTCAGTACTAGGTAACCTGTTCCAGTGGCTCACTTTACTAACTGTAGAGGATTTTTTCCTTACTAATCTAAATTTACCCCCCTGAGCTTGAAGACACTTCTCAAAGTCTGTTCCCATCGCTCCTGTATCTCCTTTTTAGATACTGAAAGGCCACTATCAAGATACCTCATAACCTTCTCTTCTCCAGATCAAACAGCCCCAGCTCATTCAATCTGTCCTCAACAGAAAGGAGTTCCATCCCTTGGATCATTTTTGAGGACCTCATCTGGATGTGCTCCAAGATGTCTATAATGCATATAAGCATAACAAATAAGCCCCGGCTTTAAAAATAATAATACTACTAATAAAGTGGATTTAAAACTATTTTAGGATGTATTTTTAAGGATGTCCTAAGAGCAGTCATAGTAAGACCAAAATCTTTCAGTATAGACATACTATCATGCTGAATACAGAAAAGCCTTGGTAAAAATTTGGCAGTGGCAACAAAACTATGTAACACAGTAAAAGACAACATTTTCATGACAGTAGTTACTATTTATTAATACAGTGTCATACTTACTGAAATAACCAGTGTCTATTTCCAAGTCCACCTGAAGAGTAAATCATCCTCAGTGTCTTTGCTCATCAGCCTTAGGCTGTATAGATCTGCATCCATTATTCTACTTCGAATGTTACATTTACTACACTTACTTTGGGTTTTTTGTTGAAGAATCCAATAAAACCATTATTTATTATTGGGGTACTCTCTGAAGTAAATTCTGCTAAAAATGATTCATTTTGATGGAATGACTCTGGATTCATACAAGTATAACTGAGATTTCTCATTATGCATTGATCATTCCGAAGGTAATGACTCCTATTTATGCTTGCTGAGTGTAAGTAGGAGGCTATGCTTAAAGTTGCTTGAGTGCACCCTCAGCAGAGGGAAGGGAAGCCACCCAGAAGGACCTGGACAGGCTGAAGAAGTGAGCCGATGAGAATCTAATGATGTTCAACAAGGCCAAGTGTTGCACTTGAGGCAATCCCAGGCAGATACAGATGGGGAGAAGAACTCATTGAGAGCAGCTCTGTAGAGAAGGACTTGGGGGTCCTGGTGGACAAGAAATTGAACATGAGCCAGGAGTGTGTGCTTGCAGCCTGGAAGGCCAATTGTATCCTTGGTGCATTAAAAGCGAAGTGGCCAACAGAGAGAAGGAGGTGATTGTCCTCCTCTATTCATCTCTGCAATATTGTGTCCAGGCCTAGGCCCCAAGAGTAAAGAAGAGCACTTGGAATTGGTTAAGAGGAGGGCCACTAAGATGATCAGAAGGCTGGAGCACCTCTCCTATAAGGAAAGGTTGAGAGAACTGGAATTGTTTATCTTGGAGAAGAGAAGGCTTTGCGGAGACCTCATTGTGGCCTTCCAGTACTTGAAGGGAGCATATAAATGGGAAGGGGTATGGCTGTTTAGGAGGGTGGATAGTGATAGAACAAGGGGGAATGGTCTTAAACTGAGACAGGGGAGGTTTAGGTTCGATATTAGGAGGAAGTTTTTCACACAAAGGGCAGTGACACACTGGAACGGGTTACCCAAGAAGGTTGTGGATGCCCCATCCCTAGAGGCATGAGGTCAGGCTGGATGTGGCTCTGGGCAGCCCGGTCTAGTGGTTGGCAACCCTGCACACGAAAGGGGGGGTTGAAACTAGATGATCATTGTGGTCCTTTTCAACCCAGGCCTCTCTATGATTCTATGATGATATAATTTTATTTTCATGGAAATAACAACAGAGACAAAGAACATAGAAGCATTCTTTGTTAGAGAAAATTATAAACTATAAAGCAATATTTTTCAACATAGTAAACACCATTAGCCTTACATTTTTGCCAACAATGAACAAGGATTTGAAAAATCTAAGCGATTCTATAGGTATATTCGCCAGAGAGAAGTACAAAGGAGATTGTATCCTATACAATAGATGAGAAGGGAGAATTCACTACAACAGACATGGACAAGTCCAACGTACTCAGTGAGTTCTTTGCCTCAATCTTCACTGGCAGTCAGCCTTCCCATATCACATAGGTCCCTGCACATTTAGGCAGGTGTTGTGGCAGCAAAATCCCACTCACTGCAAGAACGGTGCAAATCTAAGACTGTCTCTTGTGTTTATGTGCACATGCCTATGGAGCCAGATATTGTATACCTCCCAGGTCCCGAAGAAACTGGTCGATACAGTTGCCAAAACAATCTCCATTATATCTGAAAAAAAAATGTGGCTGTCAAATGAAGTCCTCTGTGACTGGAAAAGGGAAACATCACTTCCATTTTTAAGAAAGGGAAAAGGAAGACCTAAGGAACTACGGGGCAGTGAGTCTCACTTCTGTGCCCGAGAAGATCACTGAGCAAATCCTCCTGGAAGAAATATTAAGGCACACGAGGGAAGAGCATTTGATCTGAGTCAGCCAGCACAGCTTCACCAAGGTCAGATCATGCCTGATGACTCTGGTAGCCTTTTATGATAGAATAATGGCAAAGAAAGGGCAACTGATATTGTCTACCTGGACCTGTGCAAGGCCTTTGAAATGGTGCCACACTACATCCTTATCTCTAAACTGAAAACATATGGATTTGAAGGCTGGACAATTCAGTGGATAAAGAACTGGCTGGATGGTCCTAGCCAGAGGTTTGTAGTCAATAACTGTACATCCAGGCTTCAGGTGGACCTCACTGCAACTTTCTAGTACTTTAGGGTGGCTTACAAACAAGATGAAGACCAACTTCTTGCACAGTTTGTTAGTAATAGGACAGGAGGAAAGAGTTTTAAACTAAATAAAGGAAGATTTAGTTTAACTGTTAGGAAAAACAGGGTGATGAGGCAATAGAACAGGTTGTCAACAGTAGATGTGGAAACCTTACACCTGGAAGTGTTTTAAGACAGATCGGATGGTGCCCAGGGCCAAATAAATAAATAAATAAATACAGTGGTGTCATGGTTTTATGATTTTTGGTTATCGGTATTCCACATCATAACATATAGTGTACTGGGAATTTAACCGTTAATACTAAAGTTCCGGGTACCTATCCGGAAGAGAAGAAGAACTACATTCCCCAGGGGGCTTTATGGTCAGGGAGGAGATATAATTCCTGGCAAGGTCACCTGATACGCTCTTCTTCATCCGCTCCTCTTCGTCAGCTCTCCTCCTGTCTCCCTACTGCTCAACTGGATTGCGTATCTCACCTCAGCATTATGGTGAGACCTATCCATCTTTCGGATATTTTCTCATTACATTTGATTAGCTTCAATTCTAATTACATAGTATTATACTGTGTTATCTTGCATTCCGATACTATCGTTAGTAAATTAGTTTCTTTCTCCTCAGATCATTGCCGCTGTTTTTAATTATTTTGGGGTCCCCTGTTTCCCTTTTCAGGAGGCGCAGATTTTGCGAAATCCCTGTGCCTCGCTAGTCATGGAATTGGAACAAACCAGACCATAAACCATTGACAAGTGGTTGGTTGCTCATGTTGTTTTCTGCCTCTGTTTCTTCTTCTATTTTTTTTTTTCTTTCATTCTTTCGTTTTTTCAACTTTTTTTTCCATTTTTTCCCATTTTTTCTTTTTTTTTTTTTTTTTTTTTTTTTTTAATGCTTGCTCTTTTAGATCTTCCTATACCTCCTTCTTGTCACATCTCACCTCACCTCCATGCAGACAGGTTAACTTTTTTCTCTATACAATTCTAAAATTGACATAGTTCAAATGAAGTGTAATGAATTCTGTTCTAGAAAGAAAATGTTTGACAAAATGGCATATGACATGGAAGTTCATAAAAAGAAAATGCATGTAATTTAGTTCCACCATGCAGAAAAAATTAGTCTCATTGACATTCATACATACTTGCTGAATGAGACCAAGTACTAGAATTATGTAGAATGAGGAGGTGAGTGGTGGATTTCAGTAGTGGTGGCAATGACATGTAAACTCTACCCACCTAAGTTCTGTGGTGGAAGCACATATAGTCTAATGTAATATTTATAAGCTGAAAAAAAAAAAAATTAGATTAGATAATAAAAAAAAAATATTCTTCACTATGTGAGTGGTGTGGTACTGGAACAGGCTGTCCCAAAAAATTGTGAAGGTCTTATTCGTGGAAATGTTTAAGACCAGGATTCATGAGGTTTATCTACTAAACATCAGTCTGAACTAATGGAAGGTATCCAGGCCTATGGGAGGGGACAAGGAACTGTATGATCATTAAGATTTCTTCCAACTCATACCATTCTGTCATTCTATGATGCTACAACTGTTATTAACTCTCTGGCTGCAGGATAGGCTGGGTTAGTGCACAGTTATCCATATGTGAACTTACAGTGATATTTACAGTCATCTCACATTTAACACTGTTCCCATTACTTTGTCTGTTTATCTTTTTCTTATGTGACATACCTGCAAAAGCTTTCTACTTGAAAAATTTTTCTCTCAGTGGGATAAGTTGCCTCTAGGCTTCACCGCAGTAGAAATAATACTAAAATGAGAACAAAAACAAACAAACAAACAAACAAAAATTTTTTGTAGTCCAATGCAGCAATCTGTACATTTTTGTGGGAAATGAGAAGTTAATGCTTTCTTTCTTTCTTTCTTTCTTTCTTTCTTTCTTTCTTTCTTTCTTTCTTTCTTTCTTTCTTTCTTTCTTTCTTTCTTTCTTTCTTTCTTTCTTCCTTTCTTTCTTTCTTTCTTTCTTCATTTTTTCCTAATTAGTAAGGAGTTAATGTAAATCTTTCCTTTCCTTATTAAAGTGATCTTTTGATCTCAGTCATTTCAAATACTTGAAGACAATGAAGAGGCAATTGTCATGCAAACAGTTCTTTTGAAGCTAGATTTTTATGTATGTAATGTAGTTACTGTTACTTTATCACAGAAAAAGGAAGGAGGCTGGAATGAAACACTGGTTTTGGTGACAACCAAAATTTGGTGTTGCATAGGCAGAATATTTATGTGTTCTGTAATTTAAGTAAAGGAACATATTATTTCATTTTAAGCTTTTGTTTCTAGTCACACAAGCAGTTAGTAAAAATGTCCTCTGTTTTCTACCCAGTAAGGTTGTTAGGAAGGACAGGCTTGTGACTCCTCTTTTATCTGCCTTCCCTACTACTACATTAATGTGGGTGGGTGGGTGGGTGGACTGCTGTCTGAATACAAAACCCTTACACTGATCTCTCTTTTTTTACAGTTTTGAATTTCATTAATTGCTATATTTCAGAGCCTTATCTGTATTACATCCCTGCTTTGTTTTCAGCTAAGACAGACTTAATATATAATTAATATAGAAAAGATCAAAACAAAGTAATGCATTATGAAATATTTCAAACTATTTTAATACTTCATTAGACAGTTAATTGAACTTTCAGTGTGTTTCAGAGTTACTACGCACCAGGCTGGCAAATACTGTGTATCCCCAAAGACATTTAATCAATGTGACTAGAAATAAAAGAGAGAGTATGTAAAGGGAAGAGGGTTGAAAACTTTAAGAAGTGTACCAAAACAATAAAAAAAAGGAAGAAAGTATCATAAAAGAGATCAAAATACTTTTGACCACAGGAATGGTGTGGTCAAAATGTCAAAATGTGGCACATAACATATGAGAAAAAATAGAAATGACATATCCTGACATTCTGACAATTTATAATAAAACTGAGCAAACCAATGTGTAGTCACATAAGTTATTTTGCTTGTATCAGTGTATCTCTGAAATGGTAGTCCAAAATATTTTCATTAAAAATATTGTTTTATTACAAATACTATGCAACATATTTAGACCAACATTTTTATTTAGTGACTTAAATAGTTTAAAATTTCTTCTGTTTCTTTATCTATATCTTCCTTGTTGAAGTAATAATCAGAACTCAGAGAGAATGTGAACTTACTGAAAAATGCAAATTATTTTTTTTTAAAGTTCATTTTGTTGATATAAATTGCCACAGTTCTAATAAGTGGATTTATTTCTACTGAATGAACTATATATAGATAAAATCTCTGAAAAGAAGTAGTTAGCAAGGTGTTAAGTTTAAGGAAATATTGTCTTCTTTCCATATCTATAAAAATAAGAAGATGCTTCAGAGGAAAACATTATCTTTAGGTTGTAAACTTTGGAATTACTCCAATTTTACAGCTTTATTTTCTAACATTAAAGAAAATACTAATATAAGATTTTGCTTTGTTTTACCTTATATATGTTGCTCTTTAATATTTTTAATACTTTTTTTTTCTTTCTTTCTTTTTTTTTTTTTTTCCCCACAAAAACATGGGATCACAGAACAGATGAGTTTGGAAGAGGCCTCTTCATCTGCTCTAGTCCAAACTGCCTCTAAAGCAACTTGCCTAAAGTCATCTGCCCAGGTTTTGAATGTCCCCATGGGTGGAGAGTCCAGATAAGCTCTGGGAAACCTGTTCCAGTAGCTAGTTACGCTCACAGTAAAATAGTTATTATTTCTGTTTCAGTGGAATTTTCTGAGTGTCAGTTTGACCTCATTGCTTCTTGTCCTGTCACTGGGAACCAATAAAAAAGTCTGGCTATATCTTTTTTCCTCCCTCCAATCAGACACTTACGTATACTGATCAGATTCTTCTCAAGATTTCTTTTCTTTAGGCTAAACAATCCCAATGCTCTTGGCATCTCACCTTACGAAGGATACTCCAGTCCCATCATCCTCTTCAAGACTCTTTGCTGTACTTACTCCAGTATGTCTATGAATTGTTTGTTGTAGAGTTGTATTATGTATTATACCACTACATTAATTATACCTGTGACACATTGCATTTTGGCAACTGCCTGAGCGGGTAGACCTAATCAAAGTGAAATGTAGTAGAAAGGTCCAGAATCATGTATTTGTATTGCCTTTGTATTCAAACCACTTACTAATACCATTTACTTTTGCCCTATGAAGCACCATATGTATCCTAGAAAGCACTTGGCCTATCACTAAACTGTGACAACTTCTAACAGTGTGTCACAGAAGCATACGTATCACACTGCACTACATAGTGACGTGTTATAAGAGCATAATCTTGCACGTGAGCATTCATTTACACTCTTAGATCCATTTCTAGGTGCAGGATCTTTACCGTAATGTGGAATGTACATTGTGCGCAGTAGAAAATCTCAATATACATACAGTATACTAAGATATATCAGGAGGCTCCTTTCTCCTCCTCCAGTTGAATTTCTGTCATTTATGTCACTATCACTTTGTCATATCCCATACAGAATATTTTGATTTTTTCTCCTGAGTTGCTCCTCCCCTAGTCATCAGGGGTCATTACTGCGGTGGAGTCATCCAAGACTCAGAGGAAAATACACATCAATTTATTGAGAGCTTTCTTAAGAACAATTAATGCTCTACTTGGATGTAAAATTGGCTAATTCGCCAGTTAAGATTAATAAGCATTAGAGGTAAGAAAATGTTAGGCGATTACTACAAAGTTATTACAAAGAGTGCTAGGTTAGTACAAAGAGTGAAAGAGTAAGAGAAAATAAAGAGAAAAGAAAGAAAATGAAGATAATGAGAAACAGACAAATATGCAAACATATCAAAGCAAAGTGGTTCATCACTCCTCGATCCAGCAGTGTCTTGGTGTCAAGTACTGATTTTAGTATTCGTGGGTCATCTGAGGTGGTGATATTCAGCTGGTGTCAACTAACAACAATATGAACTCTTATAGATCAAAGTCATCAAGCCTGCTCTTTTGGAATGATTGCTTCTGGTTTTGGGATCTCTGCAGGATCTCTTTTGTTTGCCATTTTCCAGGCCTTGCAAATTTAAATCAGCAGACAAGAGAAAGCAGGGAGACTCCAACTCACACTGCTAGAAAAATGGACTATAATAGAAACTAGCAGGAAATTGGTTTAAAGCCATTAGAACAAAGTAGTGGACTTCCTCTGCTAATTGCCATATTTTGAGCCAGACTACCTATAGGTTCAAAAAGAGATTAGAAAAATTCACAATCTGGCTTTCCAAACCCAAGAAGACTAAGTAGGACACTGTCTCTTACATCTTCATTGTAATCATAACTGTAAGGGTCTATAAAAACCTTCTGTTGCCATTGCTGGAGAGAGAAGAATAGGCAAAATGGGCCATTGATGTGATTGCTGAGCAGTTCTAGCTCCCTACACTCCAGGAAGGTAATACCTACCGTCACTAGATTGCCTCTGCTGATCATGGTACAAGAATCATCTAAGCTTTTCTTTTTTGTCCCAGGGTGATTCAAGCCTTCAACTGTACTCAAGACACAGATAATGCAAATCTAACAGCACTAATTTAAGTAGAAAAAGTATATAATGGCTTTGTCTAAACTTTTCTATAACAATCATTTATGACCAGAATGATTTGGCCAAGAAATAAGCCAACCTCTTCTTCCTGTTGAAGCTAAGGATAGGGGAAAGTACTTGCACAGTGTAGCAATTACAGGGCAAGGAGAAAATCAAAGGAAGTTAGTTTGACTCCATCTTAATTTTTATTTCATTTAGATTAATATAAAAATTTCCACTTACCATATAAGGATTTTGTTTGTTTGTTTGTTTGTTTTCTAAGAGTAGAGTTATTTGTCTCTTTACTTTTATTATACTCAAGGCAATGTATACAATTTAGTTTGGAAACATGGTTAAACACTGACTTAAGTTTTGAAAATCCTGAATTATACAGCTGAAGTATACAGTATATTTTGCAGTAATATGTAGAAAATTTACCTTGACAGCCTCAGAAAGACTACAAGAACAATGAAATTCATGCATTTGGTCCCAAGATGCACATCATTGACGTAAATTATTCAAGTGATTACAAAATTTAAGTTTTCTTTGAAGTTTTGAATTTATTTTTAAGTCTTAGAATTATAACTTAACCATATGAAAACATACACTGAGATTCTAAATAATCTCAAAGATGTCATTCTGTGTGCACATGTGCACTGTATCCAATCCTATAAGAAAAGTTCTTTTATTTTTAATCTTTTTTCTTTTTTTTTTCTTTTCTTTTTTTTTTTTTTTTTCCTGGTATCAGAAGATACGCTAGTTTGTTAAGCAATTTGACTTGATACAGTCTTCAATATTTGGGTAGCTGTTAACTCAATATATAACATTTCTGTTCAAGAAGAGAAATATGTTAGAATTCCTTGGTATCAAACACAATATATTCCAGACTATTCTGAAGGCTTTGTGTTTTGTTGTTGTGTTTGTTTGTTTGTTTTGTTTGTTTCTTTTTTTTTCTGTTGTTTTGTTTCAAAGTCACATCAACTGAGTGGTAAGCATTTTAGTGTGCTAATTCATGTTATTGAATAATATAAGTATCTTAACAATAGTGGGAGTATTATCAGAAGAAAATACTATTAGGGCAAATATTTGAAATCCTCCCATATTTAATAAATAACAGCGAAATCATGTAGAGTACAGACCAGTAATTGCAATTAATGTCAATAACATCAGCAGATGAAATTTGCTGTTAATTTGAAGTACTTAACTCTTCTACAATGCAGGTACTCAACATATTGAATTTTGCATAACACTGAAATAAGTCATAACCTTTCTTTTAATGAAATGACACACTAATGGATTAAATGAAGATACTAATTGAGAACTTGACAGAAGGAATTAGATTATTTTCATAAATTAACTAATACTAAATTTATCAATATTTTTCAGGAAAATCTGTGGTTTCTGCAAGTAAACTTGTATCACAATAATTAAATAACTGCCATCAAAAAAGGATTTTTCATTATCTACAATACAAATACTATTAAAATAATAATAATAATTATGGTTCCCAGACATGTTGTATTCTTCTGTCTATTTTTGTTTGTTTGTTTGTTTTTGACAAGGTTTTCTGCTAATTAAAATTGAGTTTACAGTTTTCTATCTAGTATTTTCTAAACAGCTAAAATTTACCAGGGAATAATCAGTTCCCTAATAGTGACTTACTCTAAAGGTAAGGACTTAACACTATGTTACATAACCTTAACCAGTAAGAACTCTATATTAACAAGCTTCTGAGGTACACTGGATGAGCTCAGGTTTAGACATTTAACTTTTGTTTCCTTTGAATGTAGCTAGCTTTTATTTAATGCAGGGTGCCTTTGACCTCACCTTTCCTAGATTGCAAGTTCTTGTTCATAGTGTTACAAGTGACAGAAATGCTCAGAAGTAGCCGTTAGAACTCTGCCTGGGACCTCCCACAGCCTAGGCAGCCCTTGGAGTCATATGGGAATGCCGAGCCCCTGGAACTTATTCCACCAATCCAAACCCTAATTATGCTCTCAGTGTTAATGCTACCCACAATTTCATTTCTAAAAGAACTTTCATCCTGGACTGAAAATATCAACTGAAATTCACAATTTGATTTTAGGCAGACATCAGACCCTATAAATTGGAACTTGCATTAAAGAGTTTGTAATGCTATACAAATGAAAACAAGGTGCTATACTGTATGGGGCTGCTGAATCATGGCCTGAACCTTTGATTGATCACCTGAGGCAAGCAATGAGTCAGCCATGGGAGCACAGGTGAAGGCAATTCACCTGTGCTGCAGGAAGGGGTGGAGCCTGGCTCCACCTCTCCTAGACCCATTTAAGAGCTGACTGCCAGTGGGGAAGGATCTCTTTGGAGATCCGCCCCATCAGGAGTTCATCTCATGAGCTCAGGACAGGGTGAGTGACTTTCTCTTATTTCTCCAATATAAATTATATTAGCCAAGCTCCTGGATATATATCTATACCATCTGTATATCCATTTATTATACAATTGGCGAGCCAGGCAGGCCAAATCCACTTTACATCATGTCTCTCTTATGGAGTTTCTATAAGTGGGTCAAGGGGGAGAACAGCATTCCCCTTGATAAAATGATCCCCGGACAGATCCCAGGGTTTCTGGGATCTCCTTATTATCAACTGGCAACTATAATTGAGAAATGGGGTCCCCTGTGTACTTTAGGGAATATTTCCCCAGTACACTTAACAGAATACTTTCAGGGACTAGACAAAGATCTCTTAACTAAGAAAGAAAGGCAGTTAGCTGCATCCACGGTGGCATGGCCACTGTTGAATGCTTTAAATCAAGCAAAGACAAGATCAGATAATTTAGAAAATGAAAATCAGCTACTAAAAGCTTGGATTGACAAATTGGAGCAAGAACTTAATGTATTGACAGGAAAAAAAAACAATTTTACAGTCTCTAGGTCAGGTCCGTAGTATTTCAATAGATGATAGTCATACCTCTGAAGTAGCGGACCTGGTTCAAGAGGAAAACAGGAGTTCCAAATCAGACCTAGAGGTTCCAGTTATGGTGGATCCCCTGGAACACAGTCCTATTATAACTCAAAAAACTAAAAAAGTACAAGATAGACCAGCAGGGGTGCCCCCTGACCAATGGCCCCCTGCCAAAACGCATTTGCATGTGACAGCCAAACCATACACTCCTACTGAATTAATGGACCTGGTGCAGCGATTTTGGCAGAGGCCGAGAGAGAGTATACCTGCATGGCTGCTCAGGTTATGGGATTCAGGAGCAGAAAGTGTTATGGTTAATGGGCTGGAAGTGGCAAAGCTGGCCACCATAACATTACATCCTGTTGTCAGGCAGAGACTATATGCTGCCATCCAGTATACCAATGAGAACCACTCAATAATAGATTGGTTAATGGCAACATGCCGGATGGTCTGGCCAGATAAAACAGATATTCCCCTAAACATAGGACTATGGTCCTCCGTGGAGGACCTTCAAAACTACATTCACGAGTCAGGCATGAGAGAAGCAATATATGAAGACTCGTATGATAGCCCGGATATGATCAAGTTCTCGGTGGGCATGCGAGATTTAATTTTACAACAGGCCCCTTCCCACCTATATGGGAGCTTGGTTTCGATATTAAACCCTCAGGTGACCTCGGAAGCCGTAGTTCAGCAGGCTGCTCAGATAGTAGCTGATCTGGGGGAGACAGAACGCCTACGGACTAGGCACAACATTCGGATGTTAGAAGAAGCTGAGGTCCTGCTGGTGACTAAAACCAAGATGCCGGCTATTCGAGCCCCTCGATCGGGACCCATAAGGGTTTCCCGAAAACAAATGTTTAATGACCTAATTCGAGCTGCAGCCCAATTTGCTAAGATTGACTGCCAGCCCAACCATGTCCTTCTCCAGCTTTGGAGACAGCTAAAGGACAATCAAAAATTTCAAAACTACCCTAAGAAACCAAGGGTAAGAATTATAGAGAGGATACCAACAACAGCATGGAACCTAGAAGACTTCATTGTTCCTAATAGGAAAAAAAAGCCACCTCAAGTATCTCGGGCCACAATGACTGAGCCATTGGAAGCAAAAGAATTGGCCCTAGCACAGCTCATGGCGTGACAGGGGATGTTAGTCCCCCTAGGGCCTCCAGATGGGACTGGAGGCCCTATGGAGAATTAACGATTTATTGGTCCCGAAAAAATATTCAGAGAGTTATGGCATTAGTGGTCACTGGAGCAGAAACATCAATCATTTACAGAGATCCAAACAAATTTCATGGAAACAGAGTGATGACTGGTGGTTTTGGGGGACAAACTATTCCTGTCACCCAAACATGGTTAAGATTGGGGGTTGGACGTCTCCCACCCCGGGAGTATAAAGTATCTATTGCCCCAGTCCAGGAATACATCTTGGGCATAGATATTCTATGTGGTCTGGCTCTCCAGACAACCGTGGGAGAGGTCAGACTCTGACAGAGATGTATTAGTATCCGGGCGGTGCAGGTAATATTAAGAGGCCATGCGAAACATGGGCCAACTTGCCTGCTGAAACCGTGCCGCATTACTAATGTGAGACAGTACAGACTCCCGGGTGGGCAGGACGAAATATCAAAAACGGTGCAGGAATTAGAAAAAGTGGGCAGTATAAGACCTGCCCACAGCCCATGTAATTCCCCCATATGGCCAGTGCGAAAGTCAGATGGCACATGGAGAATGACAGTAGATTATAGGGAATTAAATAAGGTCACGCCACCTATTCATGCAGCCGTACCCAATATTGCTTCCCTAATGGACACATTGAGTAGGGAGATAAAAACCTATCACTGTGTCCTAGATTTAGCAAATGCGTTCCTCAGTATCCCAATTACTGAAGAATTGCAAGATCAATTTGCATTCACATGGGGAGGCAGGCAGTGGACCTTTCAGGTCCTGCCACAGGGGTACGTGCATTCACCAACGTATTGTCACAATCTAGTGGCGCGTGACCTGGCCGACTGGAAAAAAAACAGATAATGTCAACTTGTATCACTATATTGATGATCTCCTGCTGACATCTGACTCACTGGAGGCAGTAGGACAGCTGGGGGATTCATTAACCGCCTATTTACAACAGAGGGGATGGGCTATAAATCCCCAAAAGGTGCAAGGTCTGGGCCTGTCTGTAAAATTCCTGGGGGTGGTTTGGTCAGGAAAGACCAAAGTACTGCCCAGTGCTGTCATAGATAAGGTTCAGGTGTTCCCAGTCCCTACAACATCAAAGCAGCTGCAAGAGTTTCTAGGTGTATTAGGTTATTGGCATTCTTTTATACCTCACCTAGAGCAGCTGCTAAGACCACTGTATAGACTCACAAAAAAGGGGCAGCTTTGGGACTGGGGGAAAACAGAACAGGATGCTTTTCAACAGGCAAAACTGGCAGTTAAACAAGCCCAGGCATTGGGTATATTTGATCCTACTCTCCCAGCCGAGTTAGATGTTCACATCACTCATGATGGCTTTGGCTGGGGCCTGTGGCAATGCCAGAGTTCTGTTCGGATCCCCATTGGTTTCTGGTCTCAGGTTTCTTCAATGTTTTTTTCTTCACTGGCATGTGCTCAAGGCCACTAACTGTGGTTCTCTACTAACTAGCGACTAGATGAGAGTCCATAAGCATCCACATTCTCTTTTTTTCCTCATTTGTAAAATAGCTTTAGTTATGAGGAGGTTAGATCATCAAACGTTGTGTATTCTGCACTGGACAAGTGAGCTGCAGCTTAATCTTGTGTTTTTCAGTAGTACTCTGAGAAGTACACAATATGGTTAGATAAATCCAATGTGCAAAACAAATGCAACTTCTATCACCTCACTGTTTATCTTTAAAAACTGTGTGTGTCATCTCCAGAAGATATACTTCTATGTGAAAATAGGCAACATGTTCACCTAGTTTAGCAACAAAGTCTGAAGTTTATCCAGGTTTACAAATATCTATCCAGGTTTACAAATATCTATCCAGGTTTACAAATATCTATCCAGGTTTACAAATATCTATCCAGGTTTACAAATATCTATCCAGGTTTACAAATATCTATCCAGGTTTACAAATATCTGAGGTGTGGCGGCCATAGTGGTGAGGCCAGTCTCTTTTCAGTGGTACGTGGAGACAGGACAAGGGGAAACGGACATAAGCTGCAACGTAGGAAGTTCTGCACAAATGTGCACAAGAACTTCTTTATGGTGAGGGTGGTGGAGCACTGGAACAGGCTGATGAGGGAGGCTGTGGAGTCTCCTTCTCTGGAGATATTCAAGTCTCGCCTGGACGCCTACCTGTGCGACCTGGTGTAGGGAACCTGCTTTGGCAGGGGGGTTGGTCTCAATGATCTCTGGAGGTCCCTTCCAACCCCTACAATTCTGTGATTCTGTGATTCTATGATTCTGCTTTGTTTGCTTGTTTGATTATTATTCCTTTGGTTGTTTTGAATTGTTTTCTTGTGGATGTAGCTAAAAAGTTTTTTATGGTAAAAGACGTTGATTTTTTAAAACAAAAACTAATGTGGCCTCATTTCCTTCCCCCCCCCTCCCCTCCCCCACTGGATAACATATATTTATTTAGGAGAAGGCTGGAGAAAAGAGTGGGGAAGAGAAAGGTGTTGTGGGGAGAAGTAGAAAAAGAAGCTAGTATACTTTTAAATTCTTCAGAGATTCACTTACAATCTTTCAAAGAAGAATTTGAATAAGAAGAAACGTTGTACAAAGGTTGCTCCAAAAGTAGTATAATTTTATTATACTGGCCCACAGTTTCAGTGATGGTTGTTTGTGATATGCGGTTGAACTTTCCTATCAGTATTCCATTACATATTTTTATCATGCAATATATGGCAGCAGAGGAACAGTCTTGTCAAAACAGCATCTGACATGGAAACATATGTAGCAAAGATATGGAATTGAAACCATCTAGGTAGAAATAATTGCAGCCATTGTCATTCATCAGTTCTTGCTGAATTGTTAAATAGTGGATGTTAGCACAGAGAGGTGGTGAGTCTACTTTTCAGCAGCAGTGACACTGATGCGAAAGACCAAGTCAGATTCCAGATGGCCATACAGATTTTCACGTGTGGCTTGCAAGGTCTTGTTCATATCTAGTGAAAATGCACATGCTGTGAAATAATATTTTGTAGCTAAGAATTTGCTCTGTCAAATAGTGTTATTGTGCTCTTGGTACCTGTTGTATTTTCCATACAAATAAATGAGAAGCATTACTTTTGGAGTGACCAATGTATTTAATTTACAGTGAAATAAATTGGTGTTGAAAACACTTGAAAATTAAACTGATTTGGTAGTTATTTTTGTTGTTCATAGAGAAAATAATGCACTAATAGAAGTTTAATATCAGCAAAGAAATAGTTTCTGTTTCAGATATTTTGTAACACAGTATGTCATATTATTTCTTTTCTGAATTATGTTATTTTTCATATTTAGTGCATACATAGAGATAAAAACAAAAATAAAATAATGAATCATGAAGTGTTCTATTAGTTTAATAAAATTTAGTATCTATGACAGATAAATTATATTCAATCATTATATTAGTAGGTAGAATGTTTAGGACTCTTGTAGATAAATTCATAATATTTTGAATGAGATGCTCAATCGTGTCTAGAAGAGAGCCACAGTGACTATCAGAGGGATGGAGCGCTTCTCTTAAGGATAAATTTTGAAAGAGCTAAGTATATTTCTTTTTCCCAAGTGGAAGAAAGTGGCAGCACTAGTATTTCTGTTAGAAGATTTCTATAAAATAGATATGCAGAATTGACCTCTAACTGTGTGCACGTCTATAAAAGCCTAAGAGGGCTAGATCAGACTTAGATATTTAGGATGTAATTGTATTGTAGCGGTTTGCAAATCCACTACATCTTCTTCACTATAATTGTATTACTTTATTATAACATTGACAAGTATAATCAAAAGTAATAAACATCAGAAAGATGAAATATAATTTCTGTTTTTCTGTTCTCTTAAAGTAAGAGGCAATTATATTCATTTAATGAATTGGCTTATAATTTGCTCATCACCAATAAATGTGAAAAGCCTTTATATTCCTATTTGATAAGAATATTTCATTCTGTCATGTAAAAAAAATTTTCAAATTATTTCTGTCAATTAGCATGCAAATCACCAGTGAATGGTATTCAGTGATTCAATTTAAGTTTAACTGATTATTATTGTTTTTTGTTCTGTATTTGTTTTTGGTGTTTGGTTTGGTTGATTTATTGTGTGGTTGTTTATTTCCCCACTGGGGAGTCTCTGCTTTCCTTTTCAGAAGTAAATCCTTTCAGCTGTGAATTTGCCGTAGTACTATATTTTTATGAGTTTTCCATCTCATTGGAGATGATTAGGCTCTTGAGAGATGTTAATATTTCACAAACATTATAGACAATGTATTTTCAAACTTGTTTGTAGCTTTTGTATTCCCAAACTAATAGTTGTACACTGAGATCAACAAAGAATATAAAAAGCAGAACATTTGAAAACATGGTCTTGATCAACAAAGTCTTTCTAAATATCATGTGAATATAATAACAAAGAGTGAAATTACTTTCATTCTTTCTTTTCAGTTAAAGTAAATCTCTAAAAAACTTACTGATGAATAACAGAACATGAAATTAAGATTAACTTTAAAAAAAAAAATCTGTTTTAATAAAAATTATACAGGGGGTAGAGCAATCTGTTCTTAAGATCCTGTTTTAGTAGGGGAGTTGGACTAGATGTCCTACAGAGCTCCTTCCATCCCCTATAATTCTGTGATTCTCCAACATGCTAGCATAGAAATATAGTTCTCAAAATAGTGAACAATACTCTTACATTTATAATTTTACAATTATAATTAATATATTGAAAGAAATTGACTTGGTTCAAATTATCAACTTTTTCACAAAAAGAAAGAAAGAGAGAGAGAGAGAGAGAGAGAAAGAAGAACATGACATTACATAAAAACTATAAATTCTGCAGTGGGAACATTTCAACACGTAGGATGTTGATGGCCTCTGGAACCAGGAATTTCAGCTTAAAAGGTGATCACATTTATGAACTCACTAAATCATAGCACAATACTCATTATAGCAGTTAAAGATGCTTTTCCCAAAGAAATATGTTAAAATGCTGATGATGTTGCTGTATGCTGAAAAAAAAAAGTGTTATTTTTGTGTTACTGTGCCCTCAGGTAATGTGAAAGGAGATATAAATCCAGCTGCACAGCCAAAAGCTGGCCTCCAGCACTGTTAAAACTGTGACCTCTGTATAGGAGGCAATCCCAATGGCAAAATAGTGAGTAAAATCAAGAGAAGGAAGTTAAGATAATGTTATAAATTCTTTCAAAATATTCTGTTTAAATATATAAGCAGATCACATGGTGGAAAACAAATTAACTAGCTAAGACTTGAATGAATGAAATAGGTTTTTAAAATGACTGCCGTAGTGAAAGTATTCATAATTACTACTCATGAGGAAAGTCAACACAAAAAGGAAAAGATAAGTTGAAGTTGTCAAAAATACAGTTTCATCACAATGAACGAGAAAATGAGTAGGCTGGGGAAAAAAAAAAAAAGAGGGAGGAGAATTACAGATAGTAATTCATGCTTGCCACAAGACAGTGCTTCAGCCATGAGAAGACTTCAAGGCAAAAAAGTATCTAACAAATATATTTTTTTGAAATCTCTAAACGGATCGGCTCCTGATAAACAACATGCAAAAGACAAAAAAAATTATGTGTTTTATTGGTTATGTATATATTTAGGTCTTGCAAAAAAAGATATGATTTCTCATCCTAAGTGCTTCACTCAGCTCACCATACATTTGCCTCAACTGTGGCTGAATATTCAAACGATGCTTTTTATCTGGACAACTATCATTTTTAGACAGCAAAGAAATTTTATTTGCTAAGTAAGTGGAAAAAAAAAAAATTAAGATTTATAGCAAGTTTATATCTACTATTATATTGAGTAGAACAGGACAGGACTAACCAGTCTGGTGGCCTTCTATGATGGAGTGACAGCACTGGTAGACAAGGGGAAGGTGACTGATGTCATTTATCTGGACTTGAGCAAGGCCATTGACATGGTCTCCCACTACACCCTTATCTCCAAATTGGAGGAATGTGAATCTGATGGGTGGACCACTCAATGGATAAGAAAGTGATTGAAAGGCCGCAAGCAGAGGGTGGTCATCATTGACTCTATGTCCAGGTGGAGGCCGGTAATGAGCAGCATCCCCCAGGGGTCTGCCTTGGGACCGGAGCTCTTTAACATCTTTATCAATGACATTGATAATGGAATCGAGTGCACCCTCAGCAAGTTTGCTGATGACATCAAGCTGAGTGGTGTGGTTGACATGGTGGAAGGAAGGGATGCCATTCAGAGGGGCCTCCACAGGCTCAAAAGATGGGCCTGGGTGAACCTAATGAGGTTCAACACGGCAAAGTGCAAGGTTTTGCACTTGGGCAGGAGGAATCCCAGGCATCCATACAGACTGGAAGGAGAGGTCCTTGAGAGCAGCCCTGCAGAGAAGGACCTGGAGGTCCTGATGGATGAAAAGCTTAACATGGGCCAGTAGTGTGCTCTTGCAGCTTGGAAGGCAAATGGTATCCTGGGCTCCATCAGAAGAGGGATGGCCAGCAGGGACAGGGAGGTGATTGTCCCCCTCTACTCTGCTCTTGTGAGGCCCCATCTGGAGTACTGTGTCCAGGTGTGGAGCCCCCAAAACAAGACAGACAGGGAGTTGTTGGCGAGGGTACAGAGGAGAGCCCCAAATGTGATCAGGGGACTGGAGCACCTCCCCTACAAAGACAGGCTGAGGGAATTGGGCTTGTTCAGCCTGGAGAAAAGAAGGCTGCAGGGTGACCTGATTGCAGCCTTTTGGTACCTAAAGGAAGCCTACAAAGAGGAGGGAAATCAACTCTTGGAAAGGATAGATAAAACAGCAAGGACAAGGGGAAATGGTTTGAAGTTGAGGGAGGGAAGATTTAGGTTGGATGTCAGGGGGAAGTTGCTTACAGAGAGAGTGGTGAGGTGCTGGAACATGTTGCCCAGAGAGGTGCTCTATCTCTAGAGGTGTTCAAGGCCAGACTGGATGGGGCCCTGGGCAGTCTGGTCTAGTTTTAAATGTGGAGGTTGGTAGCCCTGTATGTGTCAGGGAGGTGGAGCTTGATGATCCTTGAGGTCCCTTCCAACCCTGGCCATTCTGTGATTCTGTGACTAGAATGGAATGGAATACAGTAGTTTAATTAGAATGGACCTACAAAGGTCCATCTGCCTGACCATTTTAGGTTGAAATAAAAGTTAAAACATGTTATTCAAGATATTATTGAAATGTTTCTTGAACATGACAGGCGTTGGGTCTGTTCCAGTGCTTGGCACCCCCTTTCCCCCCCACTCTGTCAAGGCTGGGAGGGAACTCTGAAGATCATCTAGTCCAACTCTTTTCAAACAGGGTTACCTAGATTACGTTGCTCAGATCTTGTCTTGTGCAATTAAAAACGGATACAAAAAAACAAAACAAAACAACAGTTAAATGTACTTTTATTTTCCACATCTCTGCTTATTATATGACCATCTACATCAATCCAATGTTTTCTTCAGACTTCTGATCACTGTTGACATATTTGAAAAAGTTTTTTTGTTGTCTGACACCATACTAACTAATATCAGCTCAAGTTGAGCTTTGGTTTTTATTTTTTTTTCTCTCCGTGAAGATGTGAGCTGCAGCTCTCTTTTCTCTTGTCAAAGACAAGACTTAGCTTCCAGAGAACACGAATGTTCTTTTTTTACCCTAACTAGTTCCAAGAATTTCCTTCTCAATCAGGGTGATTGTCTGCCACACTTGTTTGACTTGCCTTTCATTTAGATTACCCATTCCTGGACTTAAAAGGTTCTTCCTGAAAAGCAGCTCCAGACAACTCTAATGGATCCCTAAAACCTCTAGAAGTGATTTCCAAGATACACTGATAGCTAGCACTCTGAAAAGATCTCTTTTAAAGTCCAGGGTTGTTCTTTTCTCCTACCAGCAGAAATTTTGAACTCAACACTTTGATGATCACTACGGCCAAGGCAGTCATCTACCATCATGTCATGGTTTTGCGGGTTTTTTTTTTGGTTTTCAGTATCCACAACATAACATCATGTAGTGCACTGGGAGTTAAAGTGTTAATGCTCCAATTCCAGCTACCTATCCCTATACATTACGGTAGTCATGGGATCTGGTCCTTCTAGGTGGGGCAGTCTCTTACTGCCTGGCAGTGGGTGCTGGAGAGTGCTTTCCTTGCCATTCAAAGTTTTTCAGGTTTGACTTGGTCTCAGGAACTCTCTCTCTCCTATCTTATTTGATTTATTAGTCTCAATTTCAATTAGATTGCACTATATTGTGTTATCTTACATTCCAATATCATAGTTAGTAAAGTAAGTTTTCCTCTATAGATCGTTGCTGCTGTTTTTTTTTTCCTTCCTTGAGCCCAGCTCCCATCTCCCTATCCCTTTTCCCTTTCCCTTCCATTTTATAGGGCTGGGGGGGGGGGAGGGGAGGGGGCAGGGACTTACTGCCCCCCTGTCATGGGCATAGGTTGATCTAGTTAACACCATGACACATCACTTCTTCCACAAGCCATTTTTGTTCTCAAACAACAGATCCAGGAAGGCATTCTACTAGTTCGTTCACTCAATACTTTTGGCAGCAAGTTATCTTAATGTGTTTTAGGAATTTCCCAGACTTGCCTGTCAAGCTAGTATGATACTTGCAGGAAGCTTTAAATCTCCCACTAGCATGGGGGTAAATAATTGAGGGAATACCTTTCATTGCCTACAGAATAGCTCATCTGTGCCATTTTCCTTTGTATCCTGTTGTAGTAGGCGTTAATGAGTCATCGGGATGTGACTCGTCAGGACCTCCCCTGCTCTGTAGGCGTTAGCGAGGTATCAAGATGTGACGGGATAGGACCTCTGTTACGTAAATCATGACGCACGCTTGAAGGACGTAGAAGAGGCATAGAGGAGGCACTAGGATATATAAGTCACTGTTTAGTTGCAATAAATGCCATTTGCTACATCCTCATATTGGTGTCTGTTTCGCAATGGCCCTGGTGAGGGGAGATCGCTAGCCCCTGCCGGACCGGACCTCAAAAATGGGGACATCAATATCCGTAGCCAACAGTAGACACTCACAAAATCTGCTTTGCTATCTGTCCCCTTAATCCTCACCCAGAACTCTCTATGCAACAACCATAACTGCAGGGGCTGTACAACCTAATTTCGACCTTAGATATATTGAAAGACCTCTAACTTGCCTTCAATGCTTATGGCTCCTGAACAGACAAAAATCCTCCATCCCAGCACTTCATCTTCAGGACTCATCCTTTCTGCTCTCAATATTATCAATGATTTTATAGCTCTGGGAAAGGACCAAAACTTTCAGTTCATCCCATCTGTTCTTCATACTCTGTGCATTGTCGAAGAAGTGCTACTGAACCCATAGCACTCCCTGGGATGACACAGATGTTCCCAATATCAGCTAGTATCATATCATATCTTGGCTTAACTTCAGTGTTCCTAATTGTATTACACTTCCCCATCAATCCTAGTTTAAAGCTTTATCGGTTAGTCTTGCCAGGTTACAAGTTTAGAAACTTTTTCCCAATTAAGTCAGGTGGGCCCCAACAGGCTGCAGCATACCACTTGTCTCAAAGACTTTTCCATTATAAAACCCCAAATTCTTGGGAAAGCACTGGTGTTGAAGCCAGATACTGACCTGGGCCGATCTGTTTCTTTCTGAGAGGATTGAGAAAAATATTGCTTCTGCTCCTGAATCCTTTAGTCATCTTCCCAGGGCCACACAATCTCTTTTGATAGACCTCAGACTTCTTGTTTTGACCTCGCTTGAACCCACTTGAAAGAGGAGTGGATATAGCCAATAGTCTAAAGCCTACTAAGCTTGTAAACTTAAAGATGATGTCCTTTATCCTGGCCTCAGGGAGGCAGAAAATTCTGTGAAGAGCATCTGGTTTTTGGATGGGTGCCTCTGTTCTCTTCAAGAGGGAGTGGTCTATGACTAGAGATCACTGTTATTTCATCACACTGTTGGTCTTGATGCAACATTTTTGTGCTGTGAATTTTAACTATTACACCTTTCCCTGAATGGTTTTTATTTCCTGCTTAATTTCCCTGTAGAAATTAAAATACTGAGAGAATAAGGGCCCTGAGTCTCCTTTAATATGGATTTGAGTGCTAGCCCATCTCTTAAACTACAAGGTACTTCTAAACAACACTGCTTAAATACGATCAACATTAGTAGCTTAACTTCTGGGAACATGAATGGTCCTAAATATTTTCAAGAAAATTTATAAATCATTGAGAATATGACCATCATTTATATCATTGCATTTGTATATGATAGACATCAGTAGCATTTTAATTTAAAATATATTTTGGTGTACATTTTTTTGAAAGAGGTGGCTTTTTTTGTGCGTGAGGTTCGTTGTTTGTTGTTTTTTATTTTTATTTTTATTTGTTGTGAGAATTGTCAAGTACTGTTTTACAGCATTTACTGAAAAAGTGAACTTCAAGTGATATAATGAAGAATCAGAAAGTATATGAAAAGCTCCATGGACAAAATAATTGCTTCCCAAAGGAAAACACAATCTGCTAGGAAGATCTTCAGGGATATCTTTGTCCTTAACTCCTTGAATACCATAATACCATTGAAGTTTAGATTTAGCAGAAAAAAATAAATAAATAAATAAAAGAGGAAAGAAGAAAGAAAGAGAGAAAGAGAGAGAGAAAGAGAGAGAGAGAAAGAAAGGAAGAAAGGAAGGAAGGAAGGAAGGAAGGAAGGAAGGAAGGAAGGAAGGAAGGAAGGAAGGAAGGAAGGAAGGAAGGAAGGAAGGAAACAGAACCATGAGTAATGAAGGAGAAAAAAAGGAGTGTGCATAAGCTCAAGACAATTATAATACAATTCCAAAAGCATAGTAATGAATGTATGAACAGTTCCACTTAAATAGGCTTAGTATTTTAATGTGTCTAATGCTAGTCTCTAATTTAGGACCATTTAATCCTGCTTTCTTTTAACCAAATCAGATCTTGGAATATTTGAATGGATTACTTTTAGCAGTAGAATTTAATGGGAAACTGAGGGGGGGGGGAGGGGGGAAAATACTGCTGTGTTGAACAGCAAGTGAAATATTCATGTATCTTCTTCCATGTATTTACATGTCCAAAGAAGGGCAACAAAGCTGAAGCACTAGTCTTATGTGGAACAGCTGAGGCAGCTGAGATTGTTTAGTCTTGAGAGGAAAAGGCTCAGAGAAGACTTTATTGCCCTCTACAACTACCTAAAATCAATAGGACAAGTAGCAATGGTTGAGTTGAGACAAAGGAGGTTCAGGTTCGTTATTGGGAAGAATTTCTATTCAGAAAGAATGGTGAGACATCGGACCAGGTGGAATGGAGTGACTGTCCCTGGAGGTTTTCAAGAAAAGTGTAGATGTTGCCCTGAGTGACATGGCCTTGAACGATCACAGAGATGGCTTATAGTTGGGCTAGATAATATTCTTGGTCTTCCCAACCTTAATGATTCTATGACTCTATGATTCTACTTTATGATTCACATCATAGAATAATAGACAGAAAATTTGCAATTTTCAAGAGGATTTATTACATTTCATAGAAGTATGGAAGATTTTTTTTTGTCACATATGGTCTGAAATTAAATATTGTAGATTTCTAGCTGCAAAATAAGGCCAGCTAGGCAAATGAATGTGTTGCAGATATGCTTTATTCTAGAGAATATAGTTATCATCAGTTTTTGCCAAAAAGATGAATACCTTCTTAATCCTTAATTGTATCTAGGTAGATCAGATTGCTATTACCCTTACGGAAAATGTCAGAGGTATAATATATATAAAAATATATATAAAAATATATAAAAATTTGGCTATAGGGAAGAAGTTTCAAGATAGAAAGTCTTTGATAAAATAAAGTAGTTTTTAAACTTTGTCTAGATTTTGTTTACTAACAACATATGGTAATACTTCAGGAATCTACCCACTGAGTAGATATTGCTAAGGAATACCAATTGTCACTGCAGTAGTGAGCACTTACAGGCAGTGTGGGGTAGCTTGCACCGTATGACATGCTGTTCTCCTAAGTAGCCCATAGAAACAACAAATTTTCACAGATCCTCAGGCAACACATCACTATATATATTACTATTATTATTATTTATTAATATTAATCAATATGTGATATATATTAGATATAATAATTATTATTTATAATTAATATTAATTTAATAAAACAATATTATAATATTGTTTTCAATTATGAATAACATTTAACATGGTAGAAGAACTATGGAGAAAGTAATAAGACAGCAAAAGCTTTGTGAACAGAACAGAGATAACATGACTAGGTACAGAAAAAAAAGCTGTGGTGAAAGGAAGACTGACTAGAAGTAGCTGACAGAGTAAAAAACTGTTGCACTGTGAAGATTTTTTATGCTTGAAAATCATCTACCTTCTTCAGTTTCTCCTCCAACATAAGCAACACATAATTTATTATTATCTTGACATAAGCAGCACATATTCAGGAGTGAAAGACAAGAAAGATTACAAAAAATTGCAAAAGAATGTAAGTGCAGATATTGTTTCTCACAATATCCTTAGGGACAGAAAGGCCAGCATGCAGATAGATAAAAATATATAATGATAAGTGAATAACTGGCTGACTGTCTGGGCTCAAAGTGTTCCAGTAAATGGAGTTACAACAGTCTGGTCTACAGTCATTAGTGGGATTCTTCAGGTCTCTGTTTTAGGGCCAGTTCTCTTTAATACTTTTGTCACTTACTTGGACACAAGACTTGAAGGTATACTAAACAAGTTTAAGGACAGTGCTAAATTCAGAAAAGCTGTTGACTCCCTGGACTGTATAGAGATCTGAACACACTGAAGGTCTGGACAATCACAAACATCATGCAGTTCAACAGCAGCAAGTGCTGTTATCAGGTAGTTATCAGTAGTAAGCATGGGTTCATCAGGGGGAGGTCATGCTTGACCAACCTGGTAGCCTTTTACGATGTTGTCACATGCTGGGTGGATGAGGGGAGAGCAATGGATGTAGTCTAGTTGATTTCAGCAAGGCGTTTGATACTGTCTCCCACGACATCCTTATAACAAAGCTGAGGAAGTGTGGGATAGACAAGTGGACAGTGAGGTGGGTTGAGAACTGGCTGACTGGCAGAGCGCAGAGGGTTGTCGTTGGTGGTGCAGAGTCTGGCTGGAGACCTGTAACCAGTGGTGTCCCCCACCAGGGGTCGGTGCTGGGCCCAGTCATGTTCAACATCTTCTTCAATGACCTTGATGAGGGGATAGCGGCCACCCTCAGCAAGTTTGCTGATGATACGAAGTTGGGAGGATTGGCTGACACGCCTGAAGACTGTGCTGCCATTCAGCGAGACCTGGACAGGCTGGAGAGCTGGGCAGTAAGAAACCGGATGAGGTTCAACAAAAGCAAGTGTAGAGTCTTGCATCTAGGGAGGAATAATTGCATGCACCGGTACAGGTTGGGGGATGAGCTGCTGGAGAGGAGCTGTGCAGAGAGGGACCTGGGTGTCCTGGTGGACGACAGGTTGGCCATGAGTCAGCAGTGTGCCCTTGTGGCCAAAAAGGCCAATGGCATTCTAGGGTGCATTAAAAAGAGCGTGTCCAGCAGGTCGAGGGAGGTGATCCTCCCCCTCTACTCTGCCCTGGAAAGGCCTCATCTGGAGTACTGTGTCCAGTTCTGGGTTCCCCAGTACAAAAAAGACAGGGATCTCTTGGAAAGAGTCCAGCGGAGGGCCACAAAGATGGTGAAGGGCCTGGAGCATCTCCCCTATGAAGAAAGGCTAAGTGACCTGGGTCTGTTTAGCCTTGAGAAAAGACGACTGAGAGGGGACCTGATCCAGGTCTATAAATATCTGAGGAGTGGCGGCCATAGTGGTGAGACCAGTCTCTTTTCAGTGGTACGTGGAGACAGGACGAGGGGAAACGGACATAAGCTGCAACGTAGGAAGTTCTGCACAAATGTGTGCAAGAACTTCTTTACGGTGAGGGTGATGGAGAACTGGAACAGGCTGATGAGGGAGGTTGTGGAGTCTCCTTCTCTGGAGATATTCAAGACCCACCTGTCTACTTGTGCAACCTGGTGTAGGGAACCTGCTTTGGCAGGGGAGTTGGACTCAATGATCTCTAGAGGTCCCTTCCAACCCCTATGATTCTGTGATTCTGTGATTTTGTGCAAGATTCTACACCTGAAACAAGACATCTCTGAATATACATATGGACTTGGGGAATGAAAGAAATCTTGCTGAAAGGATCTGGGCATTCTGGTCAAAGTCAAGTTGAATATGAGCAATTTGCCCTGGTAGTAAAAAGGGGCCACTGTACATCAAGTCCAGCACTGCTGACCAGTCAAGGGAAGGAATAGTCCCACTCTGCTTTGCACTTGTGCAGCTTCACCACAAGTGAAGTTTGTGCACAGTTTTGGGCTCCACAATATAAAATAAGAAAACTATTAGAGAGTGTCCAAAGAAGGGCAACAAAGTTTGTGAACACAAGGCATACCGGTCAGGATCAGCTGACATGTCTTGGTTTGTTCTGTTTTGAGGAAGACTCCATCATAACCTACAGTTTCCTCAACAGAGGAGCAGAGCACTGATTTCTTCTCTGGTTATCAGTGATAGGACTCAAGAGAACAGCATGAACTTGTATCAAGAAAGGTTCAGGTTGGGTATTAGAAAAAATTTCTGCACTGAGAAATTGGCTAGGCACTGGAAAAATCTTCTTATGGAAATGGTCATAGAATCAAACTTGCTGAAACTCAAGAAACATTTGGAAAACATTCTTAGAAGTGTGATCTAATACTTGGGTGGTCTGTGTTGAACAAGGAATTGGACTCTGTGATTCTTGTGGGTCCCTCTCAACTTGGATATTCTAAGATCCTGTGATTCTAATACAAATTTTGAGAAAGACTCAGTTAACTTATGCTGAACTGAAATGTCACATTTCAATTTTCCTAACAGAGAAAAGCAAAACCAAACAAATAAGAACCTGCACGTACTGCGATCAGAGTGCAAAGATATCCACTGATGTCTATTGTGGTTTCTTTCCTTCTTTCTTCTTTCTTATTTCTCTAATCGTCTTTTTAGCTTTATTTCCTTTCTAGTCCTTTCAGTACTACTTTGGCCTTAATCATAGAATCACAGAATTATTTGAGTTTGAAGGGAGCTTTAAAAATCTAGTCCACCTTCCCAAAAATAAACAGGAACTCTGCAGCTAAAGTTGCTAAGAGCTTTGTCCAGTCTGACCTGTGGCAGTTCTTATTGATAACAATATAAAATATCCATAAGTTCCCTTACAGATCTGATTCTCTCATTAACAAATTTCATCCTAGAGTGTAATTATTACTGGTTTATAACAGTCAGTGAAATATTTGTTATTGTCCCTAACTATTCATGTATGAGAATTCTTTTTCTAATTTTTTCATTAGCAATAATTAGCAAAATCCAAGCAAAATTACTTAGAAAGATACACAAACACACACATGCACTTATATATATATATATATATATATATATATAAACTGTTATGAATCAAGTTTTATGTAACAAGACCATAGAGTTCATCGCATAGAACTCTCTTTTACCTTCCACAATATCAGGATACTGTAAACAAGGAAGCAGATTCAAAGAAGCAGCCTTTTTTATTTATCTTCTGAATATATAGCCTGAAGGATTTCACATAAAATTTTGCAGCATGAAAGTAACATACCAACATATAGGCTGATACTACCAAAGTTGCATGACACTTAGCCATTAGCAAATTAATTCTGTACTTGAAAAGCTATATTTATTCAGTAAGTTACATTGAACATACGTATATATATATATATAATTGAACTACTTATTCAGAATTCAGTATTAGTAAAAAATAATATGTACTATTCAACTTCTGCCTTTTGTTTATCATACTGTATTCCAAGAACAGCTCTACCAATAATAACATTGTATTTAATGTCTCTAGAAAGACTTTTCTAGTATTTATATTTTAGCATCTGTATTCAGTCTTTCATTCTGAAAAATGAAAAAAAAAATCAATTATTATATTACTGACATTTATTTTATAAATCTGACAAAAATAAAATATTTCTTGATGTTCTCAGATTACAATCATGTGGCACTCTTTGCAAACTATAATTACATGCTATGCAAGTTTTCATCTAGCATAAAATTTATTATTCTTTTCTTATTTGATGTTTACTTTCCTCTCAGAATGGACAAAATATCTGTTCTGTTAATCTTCAGCACAGAATTTAGTAGTGAAAACATTTGAATCTTTACATCTATTTACAATTTTGTTTTACTTCTTTCTATCTATCTTTCTAAATTATACAATTTCTATTTTTCTTTGATACTTCTCTTTTGCATACAGTATTAACATTCTTACTGCTTGCCAACAATAAATGGGACATGGATTTTCATAATGATACGTGTTATATTGTATATGACACAGTTTTAGAAGCAACCAATATTATGTGTGTTACATTTTTCAAGACCATTCTGTACCTTGCATTTCAATAACAGTTCTTCCAGTATTCTTCTCAAGTATGTATGCTTTTGAATAGCCTTTGAGAAGAAAAAAAAAACATCTAAACCAATAGTAAAGTCGACAGAGATTTAAAAGAACTCAAGATTTCACCATAGAACTTTGGGGATGTCAGTTCCCAGATTTTGTTCTGAAGCAGTATCCATAGTATAGCACATTAGCTTAGGCCCAAAAGAGCATAAATTTTGGCTAATATGGAACATGGTTGAAGCAATCGTGAGTCAACTCTGAGCAGATGTTAATGGATATTTTGAATTAGAATCTCCATGAGTTAAAGGTGTAAATATATTTGCATAAGGATCTAGGAATATTTTGAACAAATTCTTGACAATACTCTGCAAATGTCTTGAATTTCTTCTTTTTAATTTTATTTTTATTTTTTGTCTTTTTGTCTGCGGAGGGAGGGAGGTGTGTATGAACCTTAATATGATGAAAGTGAGAGATGGGTCTCAGCTCTTACATTATTATTATTATTAAGTGAAAAAGACTTCTAAGTCAGTATTACCCTGGGTATCTTTGTGGTCAATAGGGAAAAATGGAGATCTCCAGAGGGCTATTTACCAAGACACTCAGATATTTATTTAATAATTACTAAAGCAATTTGGAATGTATCAAATATTCTGATGTACATCACTACATACTAGGATAAATCTCACAGTTAAATAAAAATATTTGTATCATAATAATATTCTGTAACAAAAAAGAAAATTCTTAGGTAAGGGAAAGCCAAAAATAATTAGTGATTATTCTGAAATTTTAAAATTGGTTCAATTTATGATGAATATAATCTGCTTTCTTTCTAAATATTGACATTGGTGGGAAAAAAAAAAAAAAGGGAGATTGCCTTATTTGCTGGATAAAACAAGTTCTCATTCAAGGCTATAATAACAGTACAGCTACATGCATTGCTACGATGAACTATAAATTCTGCAAAATCTCTGTTCATTTTAGCTCGATTATAAAAAACTAACTTTTACTGCTACCAATAAATCATTCTAGCAATGGAAGTGATACAACTTAGATTATCTAATAGGATGTAAAGACATTTTGTGAAAAAGACTTTCCAAGATCTTCAGTTACATTTCAACCAATGTCACAAAGATGGAAAAAGTAGAAATTTTGAGAGAAACAAAGGTGAATTCAAATTAAAATATTTCTCTAAGTTTCTGCTTGAATCCATAACACACCGGAAATTTGATACATTCACAATCTCAGCATGTAAATTTAAAAGATAAATGTGAAAGCAAAAATTATCACTTCACCAGAAAATAACATAAGTAATTTTAGATAAGAAAATACAAGATAGATCACTCAAACCCATATCAAAGTTTTGGATAAGTGAGATGTGATTGCAAACAGTGAATAGTACCTAAGCTGCTCCTTGCATTGAATTTATATAGCAAGATTTTGATAGTGGGGAATGGGAGATAAAAATATTTTAATGGTCTGTTCCTGAAAAATGAGACCCATCGTATAGACCCATGTTGGATCAGTGCTTTAAAGACCTGCAGTCTGTAAGGAGCCCACATGGGATTAGTTCAGGAATGATAGCAACCCATGGGAGGGATTCCATGTTGGAGCAGGGGCAGAAGTGAGGATGCAGTAGTGGCAGGGACAAAATGTTATAAATGGACCACAGCCCCCATTATCTTTCACTGTTCTGCTAGGGGAGATAAAAGAAGGTAGATTAGGAAAGTGGATGTTTTTAGTTTACTTTTAGTTTAATGCTGCTTTAATATGTTATTAATAGGTAAAAAAACATACATAAATCTAGTTATGCTGAGTCTGTTTTACCCATGACGATAAATGGTGGGAAATCTCTCTTTCCTTATCTTGACTCAGGAGAGGTTTTTCTCATGTTATCACTGTGTTTCACTGAAGAGGGGGAATGTAAGAGCAGAGTGATGATGCTTAGCTGCCCATCTTTGTTAAACCACCGCATTTCTTTAAAAAGACTTGTTTCATTTTTAGTATAAATCAGTGATTTTTTCAGAACCAAACAAGACCAAATTAATATTAGATAATGTACAATTAGTGTATGAAAAAAAAATCCTGATTTTGCCTAGACTAAAATATAAACCAAATAATAATTTCACACATTACTAGCAAGGTCGATCTGGCAGTTATTCTGAAAGGGTTTAAAATATTGGTCAGGTCCAATGCAAATCTTTTTCACTAGATAGCATAGAATAAAACAATGTATGACACAGAGTTTAATCCATTGGAATTAATGTCTTTCATCTTGAGTTTTTCTATTACAGATTTTCTAAGGGCTACTATATCTTTCACTACTTTATATCATCTTTGATTGTTTGTTTGTTTATTTTATGTATTTCATATCTTATTAGCAGCAAGGATAGAGAATTGTATTTCTCTCTGTTACAGTCTGCTGGGCGCAGTTATCTCCAGATTACAGTATGTCCAAAACTCCTGAGCTCATATTTTAGCCTTCATTGTTAAGAGACACCGTACTATCTTTGAAGATTTATGGTGGCTTTCTGTTTCAATTAGAGTTATCTGCAAGATACTAATTCTATTTGTTGAGTCATTTAATGAACTTGAATACTTATCTAGCTTTGAGTTTATGACAGAATTTTCATTCCTGTGATCGGTGTCTTTGATCATATGTCTGTCTAATGGAAAACCTAAGACTAAAGTTCACTCAAGTCTCTCCCTTCTATGTTTGCACAACATTCCGTAAGAAGCCTGTTTTTGTGAAGCAGGGAAAAATAATGGTGTTTCAGATTACTTTCTATATTATTACTGGGTTCTTTTGAGTTGTTTAGAAGAATTTGGGGGCAAGGTATTTTTTTTAATTGTCTAATATACATACATAATAATATATTCAAATACTTTTCAGGGTCCACTGGCTGTCATCAGTTAAATGACAGTCTTCATTCACATATATTCCATATTTCTAACAGCAGAGCTACAGAAAGATCTGAAATATACTCCATTAATTTCCTCCATTGCTGCAATACTTTTCCCAATTTCTTACCCAAATTCTGTTGTTAAGAAATGTACTGTTATTTATTTCTATTATTCGTGCATCAAACATCTTGATTTGTTTGTTTGTTTGTTTGTTTTTATTCCTTCAAATACTTACTGTGAGTGCTACAAGACATTTTTATGATCAGTTGTGGAATATATGCACTGACACTTTTACTTCTACTTTACTTTTACACACATTTTCATTAGATTTCCAGTTCATTGTTTCATCAATTCATCTAAGCCTGGTGTACTAGATTTGAACATTTTATACATGAAGACTGCTCTGAAAGTAATGCCTTCTATTTTATCATGTTGGCCCATGCTGCCAAATGTGGATGATTGTATGGCAGTAAACAATGAACATTCCTACCAATATACCATTGAATTTTATTGTTATGTAACAGCAGCAGAGGAGCAGTCTGACAAAGTGACATATGACATAGAAGTGTCTAGGAAGAAAAGATGAACAATGGAATTCTTCCATGTGGAAAAAAATTGCACCTACTAGAATTCACAGATGCTTGTTGAATGTTTCTGGAGATCAGGCACATTGAGGCACAGTGAGGTAGTAGGTGGCTGGGTGGCGCATTTCAGCAACAGTGTTATTATAGCAACTGCGAAACAGTGTTTCATCTCACCTTGTGTCAATTATTATGAGCACAAAATGCAGAATGCATGGCTGATGAAAATGCATAGATAAAGGTGATGACTATGAAAAACAGTGTTTTGTAGCTGCAAATGTGCTGTATCAAATAGTGTTACTGTGTTCTTTGTATCTTTTGTAGTTTCCATGGAAATAAATAAGACACATTACTTTTGGAGCAATCTCTCTCTCTCTCTCTCTCTCTCTCTCTCTCTCTGTGTGTGTATTCAGATTAATTCAGCCACATTCCCTTCAATCACTCAACATAATCCAAGCCTGACTGTAGAAGTGTTAAAGTTTTCTGTAAATTTATTTTTATGTCGTACTTTACTACAGCTGCTTCCTGGATTCATAATAATTTCAAACCTGATGTCATACTTCCACTGACATTCCATCTACTTACTTCATCAGTAGTTCCACTGGTCATGAAGTATTACAATCAAGTTTTCATTTTACAACTGATTCATCTGAAATTAAACCTTAATGATTAAATATATACCTATCACTTGCAGCATAAATTCTTCGCAGAAACCCAGATATAATAGGAAGTCAGGAAAGAGACAGTCTTTCTACTCAAATGAGTCACTAACCCCTCTTAATTAGCTATATAAGAAACTGAAGTTGCATTTCTCCCTTCCAGAGTCAACACCTGCATTCCTTATCTGCCTGAAGTCAAACTTCAGGACATGAAGAAAGAGAAAAGGAAGGGAAGGGAGCATCTCCCCTATGAAGAAAGGCTAAGTAAACTGGGTCTGTTTAGCCTTGAGAAAAGAAGACTGAGAGGGGACCTGATCCAGGTTTATAAATATCTGAGGTGTGGCGGCCATAGCGGTGAGGCCAGTCTCTTTTCAGTGGTACATGGAGACAGGACGAGGGGAAACGGACATAAGCTGCAGCACAGGAAGTTTCGCACGAATGTGCGTAAGAACTTCTTCACGGTGAGGGTGACGGAGCACTGGAACAGGCTGATGAGGGAGGTTGTGGAGTCTCCTTCTCTGGAGATATTCAAGTCTCGCCTGGACGCCTACCTGTGCGACCTGGTGTAGGGAACCTGCTTTGGCAGGGGGGTTGGTCTCGATGATCTCTAGAGGTCCCTTCCAACCCCTACAATTCTGTGATTCTGTGATTCTGTGATTCTGTGTAGGAGCTTATAGTAGACCACGTCAGATACAAATCACTGATAGACACTAGTCATAAAAGAGGAAGGATATGACGTAATAGACATTTACATTTGTAATTTCCCTGTTTTTCAGTTAGCATGGTTAGTTCAAAATTGGATAAGGATGGGTAAAATTAGGAAAGACAAACTTTGTCACAATTGTTATGTCTGTAGTTTATAAACAATGGGAGATGCCATTACGGATTTAAACAAGACTGAGTACAAGGCCTGGCACTGGGCTGAGGTAATCCCAAACATGAATGCAGGCTGAGTGATGAATGGATTGAGAACAGTCCTGTGGAGGACTTTTGAATATCAGTGGACAAAAAAAGTGAATACAATCTGACAATGTGTTCTTGCAGCCCAGAAAGCAAAATGTATCCTGAGCTTAATCAAAAGAAGCATGGCCAAGACTCTCCCCCTCCACTCCACTCTTGAGAGACCCCACCTGTGTTCACCTCTGGGATGCCCATAAAAAGGGCATGGGCCTGTTTGAATGGATCCAAAGGGCAGCTTTGAAAATGACCAGAGGGCTGGAGCACCCTTCTATGAGGGAAAGCTGAGAGTTGGAGTTGTTCAGCCCTATTGTTTCTGAGGACTGTGGGTATAATGTGAGATTGCTTACCATAGCTACATAGGTCAGTCTGAAAGTAACGCCTGTTTATTTCTGTGGAAACTGCAACAGACATGAAGTGCACAGTAACATTACTTGATAGAACAAATTCTTAGCTACAGAATGTTATTTTTTAACATAGTCAACATCATTAGCTATGCATTTTATCCAATGATGAAAAAGAATCAGTATGCTGCACTTGTAAAAATTTGCATGAGAGGACATGACCCACTGCTTCACAGCTGCTGTGACAGCATTGTTGCTGAAATGCACCATTGACAAACTCAATAATATCCACTGTTTTGTCTACATAAATGTTCAGAAAACATCCATGAATGTCAATAGGTGCATTTCCTTCTGCATGGAGGAATTCAGTTATGCATCTTTACATCATATGCACTTCCATGTCAAATGCCTTTTTGTCAAATTGCTCCTCTGCTGCCACCTGCCACACAACAATAAAATTTAATGGTATATTGGTGGAAATGTTCAGCCTCTGCTTCTATACCACTAATATCCGTGCTTTATTTGTGAGCCAACATAATAGAATTGGAGGCATTAATTTCATAGCCCTCATAGTTACCTTCTCCACACATATAGCAGCAAATGAAAATGGGGAAGATTCTATTTGTGATCAGCATGAAATATTCAGTCCTCTTGCCTTCAGCCCTTCTTATTACTTCTTTTTTTTTCTTCATTCTCCATTGTCATTTTGAGCATACCTTCAAAGAAATATTTTTCAGTTAATCTATTTTTATGTTTATATTTCCATATTTTGAATAAGTATTTCCAGTTGTTACTTCTCTCCTTAAAGGCTAAACAGCAGACACATGCAAGATCTGGTAGCATCAGAACACAAAGATTAAGATCTCTAGGTAAGATTTCTTATCATATAAATCTTTCTATCAGTTCTTGGAAGCAAGTGCTCTTTGCTCTTTGTTTTCTTTTATACCACAAATAAGAAAATTTTGGAGATTGTGTATCTCATGTCCTCAATAGTGTTATCTCCTGAATTCAGATGTGAAACTCCTGACCTTCTCTATGCACACAGGTATTTTTCTTCAGTTCCAAATGAAAACTAGCATATAGATTTATCGCTATATCCAAGGACAACATATGAGACAAAGTAAGGAATGTGGATTTTTACAAGGTTCTCAGACAAAATAATTTGTCATCCCTATGATACACATCAGTCCTTTAATAAAATTCTGGATAGTCCATTTATATACAGTTGTTCATGAGTCTTAGGCTTCTCTTATTTTCTCTCCAAGTGAGATTTCCCATGTTAACTTTGTGTCTGCTTCTCTATGGTGTGAGCAATTTTGAATAGCACATTCCTGATTTAGAGGTTAACAAGGAGGTTTCATTTCACAGGAGCTTCAACTGATTCATCCAGCCAGATTTCTCATAGTGTGCGTACTTAGATAAGTGACTTTAAGATTTGAAAATAACAAGTACTGATGACTACTCTCTTAGCATTTCAAAAGATGCTGACAGATACTGAAAAATCTTTGAACACATGAGTTTACAAATGATTCTGACAGAAAAAAACAAACAAACAAACAGCTTTTTAACATCTTCATTCTTCTATTTAAAATAATAATAATAATAATCCTGAGTTTTGACCTAGTTTTATGTCTCCATAATTTATAGAAAAAATGTCAAGAGGCTGCTTTGGCTCAGTTCTGAGATTAGCAGGGTAGGGAGACCCAAGGACCCACACCTCAGGAAAGGAGAAAGGGGTAAAGGGGAAAGGGTAGGGAGATGGGTCTAAAAACAAAACAGCAACAACAATCTGAGAAGAGAGAAACTAATTTAATAAGGTATTGGAATGCAAGATAACACAATATAATTGAAGATAATAAATCAAATATAATGAGAGAGAGTGTCCAAAAACCAAAGGCCTTACTCTAACGCTGCAAATGAGATGTCTAGCCTGGACAATCAAAAAGGCAAAAGAGAGGAAGTCCCATGATCTGTGAACAGTTTTATCTTTTCCTTTGTCCTCTAGGGTATGCAGTTCTTCTCTTCTGAAAACCAGGTACTCAGAACTATACACAATCCACTGATCTGGGACATTAATTCTTTAACTCCCAGTGCACTACTGATGTTATGATGTGGAATACCGATTAAAAAAAATACACAAAGCAATATTTTGACAGATTTTATTGGTAATATTTTTTTCATAACATGAGATTATATGCTTAGTTAATGCAGAATTTACACTCAGTGATGGTTCCAAGTGATGTTCTTGATCTAGCATCACTGCAAGACAGCTGCAGTAAGCACAATTTATAATCTGTGGGCAGTGGCTTCAATGTTAAGGAAAAACCAACACTTCTGTGCTAAAGAAAGTCATCTTCCAAAGCTTGTAGAGGTAAGGTAAGTCTTCTATGAATAAAATCTTACTATCAAAATATCTGTGTTTGTGCAACATACTCCTGGTGGTGAATATAGCTTCCAAAATGTCACAGGACCAAGCTACCATAATGTTCTTCCATGAGTGAGTGGATTTTCCTTTACGATCTCTATGAGTTACAAGTTTGAATCTCTGAGTTAAATGTGTAAATAATATTCTAGGAAAAGCGAGGAAAAACTTTTCTTGATGTCAATGACATCTAGGCCACAAATGTCCTATCAGAAAGCAATTCATAACTTAGTTTTATAAGCAGCGATATTACTTATTTACTGTGATGTGCTTAACAGTAAAGAGAAGGACTGTAACAGTAATAAATTCCAGTGATTCTTCTCCATTAGTCTTCCTAGGATGGAGTTATGTCAGGCAGAATGAAAGATGCACAGCTGAACATTATGTAAATCACATTGTTTTCCATGTCAGTTATGAACTGTAATTAGACAATAAGAAAAACAGTTACAAGAATAATGAAGGCTGTGGATTCTCCTTAGAGAACCTACAGATTCTTCTTACTAGAGAAAATTGCAAGCAGAATACATAAGTACCTGCTAGTTATTACCCAGTTGAGATTATTGCAGGAAGAAACCATATCTGTCATTCAACTGCAAAAATAGACAAACCTTCAAACTGATGCTTCTTTAGACCTGAAATAGAACAAATTTCAAACTAAAGAAAATTAGAACAACTTATGAGTAGTGTAGAAGTTACTGCACTGGAGTCAGGGAATATCCCAAGTGATCTCTTCAAGTTCAATATTTTATTTTGAATGATGATGATGATGATGATGATGATTAATCATGATTATACCATCTTGCACAGAACATTCTGTAGTCACTGCCCATAGATCTCCCAGATAGATTTAGCGTTTACCTACATATCTTCAGATATGTGAACACCCCTCCCCTTCCCCCCCATCCCTGTTACGGACCTATATCTAAGGATAATCCCATGACAGTATTCTCCTGGAGAAGCTGGCAGCCTGTGGCTTGGGCACGTACACACTTTGCTGCATAAAGAACTGGCTGGATGGCTGGGCCCAGAGGTGGTAAACGGAATCATACCCAGCTGGCGACTGTTCAGGAGCGCTGTTGGTGTTGCAAAGGGGACAAAGGGATATTCCATACTGTATGATATCAAGTGGAATGAGTTTTGTAGGGGTGGGAGTTCATTTTGCTGTCTTTATTGCATGGGGGTTAGCTGAGCATTGGTTGGAGGGTGGTGGGCAGTTGCTTCTGCATCTCTTGTTATATACGTTTATATACATATATGTAGTTATCATAATTATTATCTTTTTTTTTTTTTTTCTCTATATTAGTAAAAAGTTTTATCTCCATCCACAAATTCCGCTTTTTTTTCTTGATTGTCTTCCCCATCCCAATGGGGAAAGAGCGAGTGAGCGAACAGTGTGGTGCGCAGCCATCTGCTGGGTTAAACTATAAAATCTCATTTTTTGGTAACAAACTGTTATTCTTCTTGTCACTTTATTTATTTATTTATTTATTTTCTAATTGGGGTGAGCCATCCACATGCCTAATCTAACACTCTTTTTCATAGTTTGTATGCCTACAGACTTCAGTGACACTCTTTACTTTCATAATCTGGTTATACAGTTGTGCAATAATGGGAAAACACACATTTTTCACAACTGTCATTCAAAAAGTAGTGATCACCACAACTGCTGAATAACAGCATTATAAACATTGTTTGACATATGATGCAACTCACCTGTCCATTTAAATAAAGTATTTTCTTTGCGCAGATCTTTTATTGGGAGATTAAAAATCAAGTGCATCTCGTGTATTGAAATTGAACAGACTGGGTCCTATATACAGAGCTTAAAAAAGAATATAAAAATGTACCAGTAAAGTTCTGGAGTTTATGATTAAACAGTTAAGACTGCTTTATTTCTAGTTTACATGGGAATCTGAATGGTTGGAGAAAAGCCTTGTGCGGAGGGATCTGACAGTTCTGGTTGACAGTATGCTGAACATGAAGCAGTAAGATGTCCTGTCATCCAAGAGGACAAACCAGATTTTGAGGCACATTCAACACTACATAGCCAGCTGGACAAAAGAAGTGATTCTCCCACTATGTTTAGTTAGCGAAGCCTGATCTTGAATATTCTGTACAATTCTAGATTTCACAATATAAAAATGATGTTAACGTTCTTGAAAGCATCCATAAGAGGACAACAAAGTATAATAGGCATGGAAGGCATATCCTATGTGTAGAGGCTAGTTTGGAGATTTTTCTAGTTTGGAGAAAAGGAGGCTAAGAGGTACCTTCATTGCTCTCTACAATTTCCTGAGGAGGAAAAGTGAAGAGAGATGTGCTGGTCTCTTCTCCCATGTAGCCAGTGATCGAACGTGAAGAAAAGCCCAAATCTGCTCCATGCCTGTCAGCATTCCAAAGGCATTTTGATAATACCCTTAATAACATGCTTTTAATTAGCCCTGAAGTGGTCAAGCAGTTGGGTATTAGATTTTTGTAGGTCCCTTCCAAATATAGTATTCTAACTCCAGTTATCTCTTGATGTGAAGAGATAAATTTATATCATTTTAGCAATGACAATTTTGTGCCAAGAACTGATTTAGCATGAATAACTGAACTACAGGTCTTTCAATAGAAAAATAGTTGTGCATGCAGCTATCAAATTAAATTAAAATTCATTTTGTAATTTAAGCACAATGACTCATAAAGCAAGAAACTGTAGCAAGATAAAGTTGTGGATCATATATAGAGCAAATCATTAATGAACTCAAAGAGTATAAAACCCATCTAACACACAACTGATTAATCAAATATTTCTCATTTATTTCTTATCATTTTCAGCAATGTTGTTTATGTATGAAGAGTTAAAAAAGTACAAGTTTTCTCACCAGGAACTAATTTGGTACTTGAAATGTAGCATGTAACAGAACTGAAATTATCAAAGTGAATTTTATATATCCCTTCCAAGTCACAGAATCACAGAATTGTAGGGTTGGAATGGAGCTGGAGATCATATAGTCCTGCTACACTATGTTCTTAAAGTAGGCTACACAGGAAAGCTTCCAGGAAGATTTTGAATACCTTCAGAGAAGGAGTCTCCACAACCTCTCTGGGCAACGTTTTTCAGAGCTCTGCCACACACAAAGAAAACAAGTTTTTCTTGAAGTTCATATGGAACTTCCTGTGTTCTAGTTTATGTGTGTTACACCTTATTACATCACTGGACACTATTGAAAAGAGCCTCTTCCCAGTCCCAGTTCCCTCCTGTGCTTTAGATATTTATAAGCATTGGGAAGATATCCTCTTAGTCTTCTCCAGGATGAACAGTCCCAGGTCTCTCAGCCCTTCCTCATAAGGGTGATGCTCCAGACCCCTAATCATCTTTGTCACCTTTTGCTGGACTCTCTCTAGAAGTTCCCTGTCTTTCTCGAGCTGATGAGCCCAGAACTGGGCACAGTACTTCAGCTGTGACCTCACCAGGACAGAGTGTGTGGGGGGGAGGGAGCACCTAACTCAGCCTGCTGGCCACACTCTTTCTGATGCATCCCTGGTTAACTTTAGTCCTCTTGACCACAGATGCACACTGCTGTCTCATGGTCAACCTGTTGTTCACCAGGACACCTAAGTCCTTCTCTGCAGAGCGCCTGTCTAGCAGGTCAGCCTTGCGTGTGGGGTTATTACTTCCCAGGTGTAAGACTCTGCATTTTCCCTTGCTGAACCTCCTCTAGGCAGTCTAGGTCTTGCTGATGAAAATGTTGAACAAGACTGGACCCAGTACCAGCTCTTGAGGAACACCACTGTCTACAAACTTCCAGTTAGACTCTGCTGCTGCTGCTGATCACAATTCTCTGAGCACTGCCAGTTCTCAATCCACCTTGCTGTCACACGTCCTATGCTTTCCTATGAAAGTGTTATGGAATGCTGTTAAAAGTCTTGCTTAATTCAAATTACACAACATCCACTGCTTTTCTCTTATTTATCCTGATGGTCATGCTGTCATAGAAGGCTACCTGTTTGGTCAAGGATGACAAGGTGGTGAATCCATGTTGACTACTCCTGATAACCTTCTTCTCTTCCACTTCCTTTGAGATGACATCCAGAAGTTGTTTCATCACCTTTCCAGGGACAGAAGTGAGGTTGACTGGTATATAGTTGAAATCCCCATTTTCGAGGTCTGGTCCGCCGGGGGCTAGCGATCTCCTCTCGCTAGGGCCATTGCGACACAGACACCAATATGAGGATGTAGCAGATGGCATTTATTGCAACTAAACAGTGACTTATATATCCCACATGCCCTATCTACGCCCCTTCTACATCCCTCAAGCATGCGTCATGATTTGCGTAACAGGTCCTATTACGTCACAGCTCGATACTTTGTTAACGCCTACTACAACAATAGTTTTCTGGCTCCTCCTTGCTCTTTTTTTTGAAGACCAGAGTGGCGTTGGCATTCCTCCATCCTCAGGCAACTCTTCTATTTTCTATGAATTCTAAAAGATGATAGATGGTTGTTTAGCAGTCCCTTCTGTCAGCTCCCTCAGCAGTTCTGGGCACATTCCATTAGAGCCCTGGAATCTGTGTGCATTGAACTCGCCTAGATGATGTCTAACCAGTTCCTTCTCAACCGAAGGGAAGTTTTCCTTTATCCAGACTCTTTTTTCCAATATCTGGGATTCCAAAGGGGCAGACTTAGCAGTAAAGACTGAAGCAATGAAAGCATTCCATACCTCTGCCTTCTCAGTGTCCTCTGTTATCAGGCAACCACCTCATTTAACAGCAGGTCTACATTTTCCATAGTCTTCTTTTTGCTACTGAGATATTTAAAGAAGTCTAGTGAGAGAAAGTCTTGTAGTCTTTGATTTCTCTCACTAGATCCAATATCAAGTGGGACTTAGTCTTGCTTTTGGCGTCCCTTTAATGCCCTAAAATCATTCATATCCTCCTTTACTGTCACCTGATCCCTTCTCTTCACTCCATAGATTTTTTTCTTTTCTTTTCTTTTCTTTTCTTTTCTTTTTTCTTTCTTTTCTTTTCTTTTCTTTTCTTTTCTTTTCTTTTCTTTTCTTTTCTTTTCTTCTTTTCTTCTTTTCTTTTCTTTTCTTTTCTTTTCTTTTCTTTTCTTTTCTTTTCTTTTCTTTTCTTTTCTTTTCTTTTCTTTTCTTTCTTTTCTTTTTCTTTTCTTTTCTTTTCCTTTCTTTTCTTTTCTTTACCACAGAAGGAACATAATAAGCCAGGACTGGGCTATGATAGTAAAGACAGTCAACATGCTGAGATGTATCATCAGGATTTTGTCAACATGTCCAGCAAAGTGAGTCTCCCTCTTTACCTAGCATTTCTAAGACCATTCTGTCCAGGGACTCCTCGATATAATACTTTGACGCAATAGATTCATCGCAAGGAAGGCATACAAGATGGTTTGAGGCTGGCATACAGTATATACAGAGGACAAAGCTTAAGGAAGATTTTATGCCTACGGATACCTGTTCGAAGAATGAAGAAAAGACAGAAATATTCTTCTCAGAGAAGCATTGTGATAGGATGAGATTCAGGAAGCATAAATTAGAATACTGAAAACTCCCATTAGTCATTAGGAAAAAAATCATCACAAGGCTGGTCAAGCACTTGTGGAGCTGAAGAATCTCCATCCTTGGAGGTATGCAATACTCAACAGGATGAAGTCCTGCTTTTGAGCAGGGGTTTTAACTAGGGGTCTCCAAAACCTAAATTTCTCTATGACTCTGTGAAACTATGAAAAATAAATAGAAAATGTGAAAGTATGTGCATTCATAATTTTTATTTCTTTCAGCAGCAGTAATTGTATATTTAGGAAATTTTGCATATAGGTTTGTTACTCTTGTTGTTTGGGTTTTATGGCAACTGCTTCATACTCTGACTTCTCAAGTCTTATGTACAGTCTTATGGGATCCTCAAATTAATATTTAGAGAATAGTGCAAATTATTTGCTCTTTCCGCTATAATTATGCTTTTAATGAAAACTTCAGAAACCCGAACCTTAATAGTAATTTAGATATATGTTATTTATTTGTACCTCAATCAGTTAACCTAAAATGATTTGGTGTAACATAATTGTAGAATGACCCTGGTGAGAAGGAATCTCAAAAGATTATTAGGTTCAAATTTTTGTGGGAAAAAAGAACCTATGATATTATCCAGTACCATGTCCAATCTCATCTTGAAAACCTCCAGTTATAAGGATTCTACAGCATCCCTGAAGAGATTCTTCTGCTGTAAAAAATTTCCTTATAACCTCTCACAGTGTGATTTGTACCCACTGCCTCTTGTCTTCTCCATGTGGCTCCTCGTGAAGAGAGAGCTTCCATTATTTTTGCAGCTATCTATTAAGTACTGAAATAACTGTGATAAAATTCCTACCAAGCCTTATGCTCTCTGCAGCAGGCCTCACTCCTTCAGTCCTTCTTCAGAGGTACAAGTTCTTGAGACCCTTCATCATCTTCATGACCTCCTTTGAACACTCTCCAGTCAGCCCACATAGTTTAACAAAATTTAAATATCTAGGAAGACTTTTTTTTTTTTCTTTTCTGAATCTTTGTTTTCTTCCTCCTTGCTACTCCCATTATCAAGGGAGAAAAATCTGGCTAAATATTTCTTGAAAAAAAAGCAACAAATCAACTAGCCAACAACAACAACAAAAAAAAAACCTACAAAAGCCCTACCAAGCACACTGCTGCTGTTTTCTTTTTACTCATTTGCTTTTGGTTGGTTGCTAGGTTGTTTTTTGTTGTTGTCTCTGTTTGTTTGTTACAAGGAAATCCAGCTGCAATTATGGTAGAAGCATATATTGCTCAGTTGCCCAGAAAACAATATGTGTACTTTTTTTTCCTGGTTGCTGTCATAAATTAACAGATTTCCTTGCTCGACCTCAGGTGCCAAGAATGGCATCTTGTCCAGATGCCTTAACTCACACAGATACAATGCTGATACAACTATCATAGTTATTGATTCCTCCATGGTTCAGAACACTTGCTGCATGTAAATGCGTTTGGCAGAACTCTAGATTGCAAACAAGCATTTGTCCTGAGTGAAATAATCAGTTGATTCAATAATGAGAGAACTGGCACTTTGGAAAATGCTCTAGCAACACACACCTAGAGGTTGAAACTGACCGTTATGCTTTCAGCTTTCAAATAAGCAACTGGCTGAAATCTATTCTACGTATTTCCAGTGAGTGTGATTTGTTTGGCAGACTGCGTTGGTGCCTGACTCCATAATATATACAAGCCAGACACAGTTCATGATGCAGACTCATCTTACTCAAAAGAGAAAAACAGTCAGCCTTTCCCTTCAGGAAACAAGAGAGGCAAAACTGAACGGGCTATTTTTGCACCTGTTACTTATTTTCAGTTTGCTTTTCAGTCAGGCTGCTATAAACTTCTGGACACCACAAGCTTTCTGTGCCCTTCCTTACTAAAACTTTTACAAAGAAATGTTATTCATTTAAATTATTAGTGTGTTTTATTGACATATTTCATAAAGATTCCCACATTCTTAAGGTGTGCAACAAATTCTACTAAAAATATATGCTCTATGTACAGCTGGAATCTGTAATTCTGTTCGTCTTTATATAAGCTTCCGTTTGTATTAATCTGATGAAACTATTAAATTGTGAACTGGAGGTTTTTGAAGATAAATTATTAGCTAATATTACAGATGGCCTTTAGAATCTTAAATAAAACACTAGTACTACTTGGGAATCATTGAAGTTAAAGAAAACAAGTTTTGATCATGTTGTTTCTCTTAATTTTAAGGGGTCTTAGAAAGGAATTCAGAAGCTGTCTTCAGAACTATTACTTTTGTTTCTTCACTGGGAGAAGGACAGGCATAATCTTTCTAAATACAGTAAAATAGAAGTTGATGGAGTTCTAAAAACACTCTACTGAAGGATATGAAAGATCACTTAAGCAAATAGAGAAGATATTGAGTAATCTATCTAGCATATAGTTTCTTTTTAAGTATTAAATATTTTCATTTCTGTCAGTTTTTAAATATTTCAAGCAATTTTAGATGTTTGATACGTGTATTTTTTTTAAAAAAATGTTACCTTCTCATTTTCAAACATTACATAGTACTAAAATTGACAGAAAAAAAAAAAAAAAACAAAACACTAAAGATTCTGTCCATATAACGTGGTAAATGCAATTAATGTATTCTCATAGTTCTTGCAAATAATAGATGACTTTCACAAGTGTGTTTCAGCCTTCACTACTTCCTGAAGTTTTGCATATTTCTAATTCATTTACTAGGGCCCAGAGTGAGAAATATAGAAGTCCTTGACTGTGCAAACACTGTTAGGCCGTAACTAAGACATCAGTGTGTTAACAGCATTATTTAGTCCACAAATCTAAAACCTACACCACACAAGTTACTATGAAGAAAATTCACTGCTTCCCAGACATACTCAGTACACTTGCCTAACTCATAGCACTATTTTTTTCTTTTCTGTTCTTCTCAAGCACTCCCTCTTTCTGATGGATAGTTAAACCAACCTGCCAAACAAACACATAAAATCTCCTACATTCATTTACGCTTGAATTAGTATGCTTACCTATAACATAAATCTGAATTGACCTGCATCTGAATTCAAATGGCAGTCCTATGCTGGAGCAGACCATTCCTGAAGGACTGTACCCCATGGTATGGAGCCATGATGGAGAAGTTTACTGAAGTGCAGTCTGTGGGAAGCTAACATAGGGTTTGGACTAACTGCAGACCTCATTCCCTATTTATGTTTAGCACTGGGGAGAGAAGGCAGAAAAGAGTGGAAAAGAGAGGAAGAGGGTTTTGGCTGTTTTTTTGGTCTCACTGTTCTAGTCTGTCATCAGTAGGCAAAATATTAAATTAATCTCACTATGGTGACCTTGTTTTGCCCATGATGGCAACTGGTGAATGATTTCTCCATCTGTATCTGAACCCATTATTTTTTTTCATTATATTTGCTCACCCTGTTCCTTGGAGGAAGAAGACAGAAAGCATCATAGTGGAGCTTATCTGCCTATCAGTGTGAAATGACTTGAGACTGGAACCTTCTTCTGTACTACGCCACTTCAGGAAGACCCAGAACACCATAACTTATCATTAGTAAGCTCTCAGAAATTAGCAAACCAAACAAATGTTGCACTTGGATGGTAAAAAAGAGCTATTTCTGTTGTTGTACAAATATCATTTTTTTCAGTGGTGACTTACATTACATGAACAGGTCACCAGCAGAGGATTCCAGCTACTCATAGATAACCCTACTAGGAGGTAGGGTTATCTTTTTCTTGCTGTCTTGTTTTATGAGCATACAATAGTGTGAATATTGTATACAATATTGTATACAAGATGAACATAGAGAATATGTGAACCTTTGAAGTTTTAATATCTCTGACTGTGGAACTTCTAATTAGATCCTCCAATTCCTCAATGAAAATTCTAATCATTTAGTCTTTAATAAGGAACTTTGGGTTTTAAATAAAAAACAAGTCTTTTTGCTGATAAATTCAACAAAAAAAGTCTGTACATTTGCCTGTAGTATCAAATTCAGCAATGATAGCTAGCAAAGTATGGAGATGGTAGTAAACGCCTCTTAAAATCCCTGGACTAGCTGTCTCTTTGGTTACTTCTAGGCTCACTAATCTTACATTTTCATCCACTGTGTGTTTTAAGACACAGATCAAGAAACTGGAGCCTTTTCCTGTGAGAAGAGACTGAGAAAGATGAGATTATTCAGCCCTGAGAAGACGTATTTATACATATTCAATATCTTCTGTAATAACTGATGATAGAACAAAGTGGGACCTCACCAAAGTTTTAGTTTATACAAACTTAGTAGGAGCAGTTCATACACAGGACAGTTGAGACAACATCCAGAGAGGTCTTAAGAGTCTGGAGAAATGGGCAGAAAGGAAACTCATGATTTTTTACAAGGAGAATCACTAAGTTCTGTATCTAAAAAGGAATAACCCCATAGACAACTTCAGTTGCAAAAGCGCACTGTTGGCTCATGTCCAGCTTTCATCCATTGGGACCCCCAAATCCTTCTCCAGAGGGCTGCTGGGCAGCTCTTAGTGAGTTATTCTCTCAGTTTGTGCGTGTATATATATATATATATATATACATATATATATATGTATATCTCAGAGTGGTCAAATACTGGAAAAAGTTAAGCTTAAAAGGCTGCACAGTCTCTGTCCTTGGAGACATTCTTGAGCAGATCTTGAACAACTTGCTCCAGCTGACCCGTCTCTGAGCAGGAGTCCTTTTAGTCCACTGACAGGTACACAGTGAAGAATATTCGGCACAAGATCAGCAGCAAAGTGTCACCTTGAATGCCCTTTAGCTGGGCAGGTGAAATAATTTCTCAAAATGTGTTTTCTGGACAGGGGAGTATCTACATATCCTACTACTTAAGTTACTAAGGAATCACTAAGCTATTAAGCTGAAGAGACATGTTTCCACAATGAGTTTTAAGGTAATTCTTTATTTGAAAAAAACAAAACAAAACAACAACAAAAACACAAAACACCACAGGATTTCAAGTGAAGAGGAACATCAGGTGGGATTCACCTAACCAAATGCAAATAGCTACAGGGAAGATGTCCACATCATAGCTCATTATTGTAGGCCTCTTTTATAGCTGATGAAAGAAATGAAAAATCTTAAGAAGACATATAATATATCTATTATGAATCCCTACCTACTAAGAAGCTTTGACTCCTGGAATATAATAGTTTGGACATTATGTCTAGCATCTTGTCCAGAGTGCTTTGGAAAGAAATTAACAGCCCTCTTATATATCTTAGCCATACCTTCATTGCTTACTTGAATACCAAACTATTTCATATGACTCATTTTTGAATATATTTCAATAAATTTATTTTCTTGCTTCAATTTATAGGAAGGAGAGGAGATTTTTTGATATATGTATACCCGGCCTGAGATTAAGAAGCAGTGGTTCAAATGTTGGTCCGACCAGTTTATTACAAATCTTAATCAGGGAGATGGGGAAGGGGAGGATGGGCACTATTGTGAATTAGAGTGATGGGGAAGGCAAGGGGGGCGATAGAAAAGATAGGAAATAAGCAAGAATTGCATGAAGCAATTCTCCACCAGGATCCAACAACGGTCCTGTTGCATGCTGTCCCAATGGTCCGAGGCAAAAGCGCAGGGAGAGAGCAGCAGCAACATGGTCAGCCTTGGGCAGCAAGCAGGTAGCAGGGGGATGCCACAGGATAAGTCTGGGAGGAAGCAGCAGGACTCAGGTAGCAGTCCCAGGTGAGTCCGTCAGCATGTAGGCATTCTGTAGCAAGGGATCTGATAGCAGACATCTTTATTCTTCAGCATGCTAGCATCACATTGTGAGGAATCTGTTGTCAGAAACCTTTCAAGGGAGAGCAGCAGCACCATGGCTGGCCTGAGGCAGCAAGAAGGTGCAGCAACAGAGTAGGTCCAGGAGGGAGAGGGGCAGGACGTGAAGCTTCTCATAACCAAAAAACCTTATATCTCATGAGGAATCTGCTGCCAGAAAACCTAATCTCATTTTTGTAGGTCCCCTTTTTATCCTTCTTCTTCTGCCAGCATGGTATTCCTGGACGCTTGGATAAGAGTCATGTGCAGCACACCCTGAGATAGCCATCTTCCTCGAGATAAGCCCACACAAAAGACTGCTTCATGGCCATTAATTTGTGGCTTATCTCTCTCTCTCTCGTTGCCCCTGGCCTTGTCCATCTGTGTTCTCCAGACAAAGGATTTCGCAACCCTTGTCCATCAGTGTTCAAGGACTTGTTTGGACTTGTTCCTCAGCAAGCTTTGAGGGAATGGCATAAAAGAATAATCTCTTACAGTTATATGTAACAGATTACTAAATTTGCTGCTGATAAAGTTTTAGCATTCAGAATAGTATTATGCCCTGTGAAATTTGGGATTAGATTCTATTTACCAGATCTTACTACATATTGAATAGATAACCTTAATTATCTTAACTGACTTAGAAGAAGAAGAAAAAAAAAAGAAAGAAACAATGTCTGTCTTTTCTACTATATATGATTGATACCTAACACCAGGAAGTGTCAGAGTTCTTCTGGCATCAATGCATTGGATAAACAAAACATTCATCCTACTAGACTACCAATCTTGGGATTGGGATCTATAGCACATAAATATATATCCCATGTAGTATTCAGTCTGATCTCAGTACCCTGATTTTGCTTCCAGGTTCCAGAACAAATAAGCACTTATCTTTCATGTTCTGAGCTCTGTGCTGAATTTTATTCATAGTATTTATGCTAGGAAGCAAGTAGATCAGAATTCACAAGATTGCTAAGAATGTTCCAAATGCACAACTTTTCAGTAGACGTAATTTGACTAACAGAGCATTGCTGAAAATGTCTCCAGACCTTGTGGAAATATTAACCACTCTATGTGGAAATCTATTTTTCACTATATGTGATAGTGAATCCTCAGTTTGATTAATTCTCAAATCATACCAAATGAATAGACCAAGATATATTTGATTATTGGTGATAAGGAAGCAGTAACAGAAGATATCTTTGTTGAGCTAAACTATAAAGAAGATTGGCCTTAGGGATGTGAACACAGTCAGAGAGGGAGATATCTAGAAATAAAATATGATGCCTATTCATTCAGCTCAGAAGAGAGAGAATTGGTTAAATAACCATATGCCAAGCTGAAAATGTCTTTTGGTTTCCTGTATTAAAGCACAAAAAGGTAAGACAATGTCTCTGCATGGAAGCTAGTGGCTACCTATAGATGCCTTCTCAGTCACTCATTGCTCCAGATTGAATTCAGAGGTCTATAATTGATCATGAATTGTGAAATAAAGGCTTATGTATCTCACACAAGTTATCATATTAAACTATAAGGAGTTGGTTACAATTAAAAGTCAAAAATTAGAAAGGTTTATGTTTATGTACGCATAATTCATTCACTATATCTATACTGCTCAGGGGACTGAAAGCTTGTTCATTGATCCAATTCATTGCTGTTTGCGTACCTTTCATCACAGTCAAAGCTAACTATAGAAGTTCTAAAAAACTGTTCTGTGTTGCTTATGATTTCATAATATATATAATGACCTACTAACTACCTTTTAACCATTCCTCCCTTTTTTAATATACTTTTATTACTTTATTTTTCAAAAAGCACTGTTATAAAGATTACCAGGATATCAAGCTACATTTCAAACACAGCAGGACAATATAACAGTAAGAAAAAGGGATCTATTAAATAGGACACACGATGGGAAGGGAATTTTGAGATACTAACATACTTAATACAGAAAACAATGATTAAGAATTCTTGAATGTTTAATGTCAAAGAATCACAGAACGGTTTGTTTTGGAAGAGACCTTAAAGATTATCTCATTCTTACCCACATGCAATGAGTGGGAATGCTCATACAATCATGAATGTCTTAGGTTGGAAGGGACCTTAAAGATCATCTAGTTCCAAGTCTCCAGCCATAGATAGTGTTGCCAGCCACTAGATAAGGCTGCCCAGGGCTCCATCCAACTTGACCTTGAATGTCTCTAGGGATGGGACATCCTCAGCTTCCCTGAACAGCCTCACCACTCTTTGAGCAAAGAATTTGCTCCAGACATCTAATTTTTATCTCCCTTCTTTCTGTTTAAAACCACTTACCTTTGTCCTATCACTGTCAGGCCATGTGAAAAATCAGTCTTCCTGTTTAAAAGTTCCACTCGAGTATTGGAGGGCCAGAATCAGCTGTCCCTAGAGCCAAGCTAAACAAGCCCAGTTCCCATAGACTCTTTTCAAAAGGGAGATACTCTGGCCCTGTGATCATCTTCATTGTCCTCCTCTAGACCTTCTGCAACAGCTCCACATATTTCTTGTGTTAGGGGCTCCAGATCTGGATGCAGTACTCCAGATGGTGCCTCACAAATGCAGAATAGACAGGGACAATCAACCCCCTCTCTGCTGGCCCATCCCTCTTATTGCAGCCTACAGTTAGCCTTGCTGAGAGCTCATACTGCTGGCTCAAGTCAAGCTTTTCATCCATCAGGACTCCCAATTCCTTCTCCACAGGACTTCTGTCAAGGAGTCCTGCCAGTCTGTACGCATGTCTGGGATTGCCCTGACCCAAGTGCAGCAACTTGCACTTGGCCTTTTTGTACTTAATTATGCTCTAGTGGGCATGCTTTTCAGGTCTGTTCAGGTCTCATTGGATGGCATTCCTTCCCTCTATTGTATCAGTTTCACCATTCAGCTTACTATCAGCAGCAAGTTTCCTGAGGATGCACTCAATCCCACAGACTAGGTCACTGATAAAGGTGCTATTTAATATCTTATTCAGTAAAATCAAAAGTGGGATCAAGTGTACCCTCAGTAAGTTTGCAGATGACACACAGTTGTCTGGTGTAGTTGATACATCTGAGAGACGGAATACCCTCCAGAGAGACCTAGACAGACTCAGGCAATGAGTCCAGGAGAACTTCATGAGATTCAACACAGCCAAGTGCAAGTTCTTGCACCTGAGTTATGGCACCCTCTCCCATCAATATAAGCTCAGGGATAAAATGATAGAGTCCTGTCAAAAACAACTTGGTTGTACTGGTGGATAGTGAACATGAGAAAGGAATGTGCGCTTGAATTCCAGAAAGCCTGGGCTGCATCAAAAGAAGAGTGGTCAGCACGTGAAGGGAGGTGATCAGTCCCTCTACTCTGTGATGGTGAGAAGTGATAAGGAGCACTGTGTCCAGATGTTGAATCCTCAGTTCAGGAAAGTCTGCATCCATAACGTCATGGTTATGTAGCTGTATATGAGTTTGTAACTTCCATTTGTTTTCCATGCTTGTCTATATATACAAGAGCTGAAAGCAGGGTCGCCTATTTCACTATGTTCACCCACAATGTCAGAAAAGGATGTTGATGGTATGGCAGGAGAGGTTGAACCTTCCTGCCAATATTCTATTATATGTAGCTTCTCTGTGACAGATAGCAGTAGAAGGACAGCCTGACAAAATGGTGTCTGACATGGAAATGTGTATGAAGCAAAGGTGTGTAACTGAATTCCTCTGTGTAGAAACAAACAAACAAACAGACAGACAAACAAACAAACATAAATAAAAATAGAAATAGAAATAGAAAATAAAAATAAAATAAAAATAAAAATAAAAATAAAAAAGTTGCACCCATTGATAATCATCATCCCTTGCTGAATGTTTATGGATACTAAACTGTGGATATGAGCAGAAGCAGCAGTAACAGTTGGTTACCATCACTGGTGCGGATTTTTATGAATGCAGCATGCAGGTTCATGTCCATGGCAGGTTAAAATGCATAGCTACTGGTAGTGACTGTGTTGAAAAATAGTGTTTTGTAGCTGAGAATTTCCTCTACTAATGTTATTCTGCTCTTTGTATATGTTGTAGTTTCCATGCAAATATATATATAGGAGCCTTTACTTTCAGAGCTACCTCGATATGTTTAAATACAATTATGCAAAATTGTGTGTTGATTTATACATGTTTTCATGTTTACACATGTCTTCATATGAAGTCACAGAAATATGCATATATGTGTGACGTTTTCCTATGTCTGTAGAATCAGCCAAGCAATCATCGAGTGTTCATAGATCACAACAGGTATACATGTGACAAAATGACACATGACAATATGGCACACTAAGTTGGGTTATTCATAAACTAGAAGGTGTGGTTTCAGCTGCTATCCAATCAGTAGGCGTGCTGGGTGGCCCACCTTGTTCCCTGGCTTGTTACTCCCAGAGAGAAGACAATGACTATGGTACACTTCACTGACACAGATCAGGTGTACTAAAATACAAATATAAACATACAATATGTATTCTGAACATGCTATTGCCTGTTGAGAAGGCCAAACATTTACAAGGTATGTGAACTACGTATAACTAAGCAGGAGTACGAAAAACACATGACGTCATGACTTTACAGAAAAGTGTAGAAACTTCTGTTGGTTCTTTAAGATCTCATTTTTAGTTCCCTAAAATGTGAAAGATTGCTAATCATCACATAGTTTCATGATCTTCGTGTTTTTGTCAAAAGTGACACTTTCTCTTTTCCTACACAGTTTCCATTCATAGCTCAGGCCTTTGACATGAGTTCTAAGCTGCACACTGTTAGGCACAGATAAGGTGAGTGGAGATGGCTGAAGGTGATTGGAGTGACAGAGGCACAGTTCTGGCCTTATCCAGCCTGCACAGCTAGGCATAGTTCTCACTATCAACCAGAGGACTGCTACCAGATGTACTTCCAAGCAAGCAAGTAAGCAAGCACGCAAGAAAGAAAAAACAAAACAAAACAAAACAAAAACCCTGTAATTTTAAATAGTGTCTAGGAGTTCAATAAATACATTAATTCTCTTCTCTTAGAGAGAAGGGGTCACTACCATGATGGAGTCAGCCAAGACGCAGAGTAGTAATGCACATCAATTCATTGAGAGCATTCTTAACAGTGACAAATACTCTGATCGGAGGTAAAATTTGCTAATTGGCTAATTACGATTAATAAGCCTGAAAGGTAAAACAATATGAGGGAACAGCTACTACAAAGAGTAAAATAATAAAAGAAAATAAAGAGAAAAGAAAATAAATGGCGAAGAAGAGACAAACAGACAGAAACACAGCATAGCAAACTGGTTCACCACTCCATGATACAGTGGTGTCTTGGTGTCAGATGCTGATCTTCAGTAGTCACTGGTTGTCTGAGATTGTTTTGTTCAGTTGACAACAACCAGCAACAGAACAAATTCTTACTTAAAATCCAAAGTGTTTGAGCCTGCTTTTTTTGGAGTGACAGCTTCTGGCTTTGGGATCTCTGCAGGAACTCCTTTGTTTCCTGGTCTTCCAGGCCTTGCAAACTTGAGTCAGCAGATAAGAGGAAGCACAGACATTTCAGCTTCTATCTTGTCTTTACAGGATACAATAGTATCATCTCCCAGTCTGCTCTATCAAACTGATTTCATTCGCTCGCAAGGTCGAGTCTTCAGCGAATAAACACACCTGGGCCCACCCTTTTGAAGGCAAACAACCTCAGACAAATCCTTCCAAATCTAAAACTGTCCACAAAGTGATGCTGATTGCCTCATGTTGATTTGAGACTATCCTTACTAATCTCAGACAATGCTTCTTTTATAAGAAGTCACTATAGGTCAAGTTAATCAAAATAGGCCCAGCTTCACTAGGGAATCTTGTGCTGCATCAACTAACAGTGCCTAACTTTTAATCAAAAAGCTCTATGAATTTAATTCACAATGCTGATATAAACACCTACCATTCAGAACAACTAATGTTTGGGTCACTGTGTGGTTAATCCCATACTGCAGCAAATGCAATAGTTTTCTGGCACTGGTCTTTAGATTTCTATCTCCTTGCCACTAGATTGCACTGAAGGCTCTGAAGAGCTTTGCTAGAGCTAAACTACATGGAACAAATAAATAAATGGTATAAAACAGTAAAAAACAAAAACAAAACAAACAAAAAAAACCGCCTCAATTTCGAAGGATATAGAACAGGGATCATTTATTAAATGAATTTCATTGCCTGTAACTCAAAGGTTGTACAGAAATATCAGAAAGCTCTTTTAATTTGTTTTATCCTGGCTGTTGTTCTTTTTCAGTAGTTGGGTTTCTTTCTAGACTTTTAGAACCGATGAAATAAGGGACCAAAGATTAAACTGTATTTAATACACTATTATCACTCTGAATAAATTGCCAGAAATTATTTCTAAAAGAGAAAGATACATGTTATATTAAAATAAATAAATAAATAAATAAATTCTGATTTAGTTAGTTAGTTAGTTAAATATAGATTCTTATCAAGGGAGAAAATAAGGCTTAGGAAAGAGAAGAACCAGAACTGTAAACAGGAAATTTCAAGTGTACAAAGTTATCATATGTTAAGTCCAAGTTTATATGTTTGTTCAAGGTAATTTATAGATTTAAAACTTTGTAAACTGAGGTAAAGAGCAAAAGTCAAAATTAGGAAGTATAAGAAAAAAAAGAGAAAGGAAAGAAAGAATACTCCTAACCAGGGAAATTATTTGGAAAATGATTTCTCTAGAAATCAACATATTTTATTTGTGTCAGATTAGCACATGCTCAAATTGAATGAGAATCTTAAACTCTTGAAAACTTTGTAGGGGTTTCTCTATAGTGTCATCCAAAATCTGGGAAGAAAATTAACTCCTATGTGGTGTAAGAAAGCAGCTTTCCTTTATTCCTCATGATATGTACCGGGAGACTTGATAAAACAAGCACGCTTCTCAGAATTCAGGTCTACATTCAAACAGTTAAGACATACATTTGTAGTACATTGGCATATTTCCTCCACCCCTTCACCCGCCCCTGTCCCCGTCCCCCTCAAGAACTCATTAATATACACTAATTCTGGGCACATGCAGTAGCATTCTCCAGTTGTCTTTGATAACTTTCTCCCCATTTTTCCTTCATCATCTTCATTAAGAAACTTTTGGCTGATCTTTAGCTGTTTTTCCCCTATTTGGCAAATTTCTATTGTTTCTTAGGCTGGAATGAGTAACATTCTATCTTAGTTCACTCTAACCCAAAACAATACGAGAATGTGAGGAAGAAGTCCTTTCACCTTGTGGATGCAAAGATTAAAGTAGTTTATTATGACTCCAGAGCTTCTTGTGAAACAGAATAATTGAGGGAAACAAGGCTGTTCACACACCAAGTAAATCTGAAAGTTTTAGAACTAGAACTCATTGATTGCTTTTGCTAAAGTGGTCATTAAACTAATATACTGATCCCTACTGGTAAGCAAACCAGCCAAATAAATCAGCCAACAAATCAGTAGCATACCAAAATTTCTAAAGATCTAGAGACTATAATTTTTTTACTATTCAGCTAATGTTTTCTGCTAAGTAAAGAAAATTGTGATATGGCTTTAACTACTTAAAATTCATTTCTTTAAAGTGAAAAAAAGAAAAGTCTTGGGAAAAGGCCTCTTTCCTTTCGATTACTTTAAATTTCCTCTTCTCATGTGTATTTCAGAACCCAATAAACTAAGTCATTACATTTTTAAATAATGTGATCCAGAGCTTTCATGGAAAGATACAAGTATAAGAAAAAATGAAGTCACTAAAAGAGTCTCATCTTCTGTAAAAGTTTTATGTTCAAGGTATTCAGCAGGAGATAGTAAATTAAAATTACATGATCTTAATCTATTCCTTTTCTTTTCCTTTCTTGGACTTGGCATATTAACAGTAACTCCAGATATGTGTACAGACTGGGAAAAGAACTCACTGAGAGCAACCCTGCAGAGAAAGACTTGTGGGTTCTGGTGGATGAAAAGCTAGACATGAGCTAGCATTACACACCTGCAGTCTGGAAGGCCAGCTGTATCCTGGGCTTTCTCAAAAGAAGGGCAGCCAACAGGGAGAGGGAGCTGATTCATGAATTCTGTGATTCTTATTTCATCATTGGATTCGTATGAATACATGATGAAATAATTTTGGAGCTACTCTGAAAGCTGAACACTCACAGGTCCATGAGGCCAGATGGATTGTACCCTAGAGTGCTGAGGGAGTTGGTAGATGTGGTTACCAACCCTCTCTCCATCATCCTTTGGCAATCCTGGCTAACTGGGAATGTCCTGGTGGACTGGAGACTGGTAGATATGATGCCCATCTTCAAAAAGGGCCGGAAAGATGATCCTGGTAGCTACAAACCTATCAGTCTTACCTTGGTGCCAGGAAAGGTCATGGAATGGATAATCTCAGGAGCCATTATGGATCAACTAAATGTCAGTCAGGGGATCAGGCTCAGTCAGCATGGGTTTATGGATGGTAGATTCCGTTTGACAAACCTGATTTTGTTCTGTGATAAGGTGACTCATTCAGAGGATGAAGGTAAAGCTGTCAATGTGGTCTACTGTATTTTAGGAAAGTCTTTGACACTGTACCCCACAGCATCCTCATCAAGAACCTGGCTGCCCATGGTTTGGATAAGCATATGCTCTGATGGATGAAACACTGGCTGGATGGCTGGGCCCAAAGAGTTGTGGTCAGTGGACTTAAATCCAGCTGGCAGCCAGACACGAGTGGGGACCCCAGGGCTTGGTACTGGGGCCACTCCTATTTAACATCTTTATTAATGGTCTTGATGAGGGGATTGAGTGTCCCCTCAGTAAGTTTACAGACGACACCAAGTTGGAAGGAATTGTTGAACTGCCAGAGGGGAGAAAGGCACTACAGAGTGACCTGGATAGACTGGATCAATAGGCCAAGGAAAACTGTATGAATTTCAAAAAGACCAAATGTCGGGTCCAGCATTTAGGTCACAACAACTCCAGGCAACTCTACAGGCTTGGGGAGGAGTGGCTGGAAATCTTCCTGATAGAAAGGAACCTTGGTGCACTGATGGACAGTTGGCTGAATATGTGCCAGCAGTGTCCCCAAGAAGGCCAATGACATCCTGGCTTGTAACAGGAATGGTGCGGTGAGCAGAACTAGAGAAGTAATCCTGCTCCTGTACTTGGCACTGGTGAGGCCTCACCTCGAGTACTGTGTTCACTTTTGGGCACTTCAATACAGAAAGGATATTTGAGGTGCTGGAGCAGGTCCAAATAAGAACAATAAGGCTTGTGAAGGTCTTGGAGAATATGCCTATAAGGAACAACAAAAGGAACTAGGGCTATGTAGTCTGGGGAAGAGGAGGTTGAGGGGAGACTTATTGCTCTCTTCAAATACCTGAAAGGTGATTGCAGTGAGAGTGGAATTGGTGTCTTCTCACTGGTGACAGGACAAGGGGAAATAGCCTCAAGTTGCGCCAGGGGAGGTTTAGGTTGAATATCAGGAGAAACTTCTCCACAGAAAGGGTGGCAAAGCACAGGAATAGGCTCCCCAGGGTGGTGATTGAGTCACCATCCTGGGATGTATTTAAAAACCATTTGGATGTCATGCTCAGGGACATAATTTTTGCAGTGGGTTGTTAGAGAATTAAGGTACTATGGTTAGGTTCTGGTTGGACTTGATGATCTTTGAGGTCTTTTCTAATCTGAGTAATTCTATGATTCTATGATTCTATGATTGCTTTTTCTACTTTGCCTATATGAGGCATGCAGACTGGGGTCCCCAACACAGGAGAGCCATAGAACTGTGGGGGAGTGGGTCCAGGGGGCTGGAGCATCTCTCTTCTGAAGAAAGAAAGAGGAAGCTGGATTTGTTCATCTTGGAGAAGGCTCTGGTGATACTGTATTATGGCCTACCCATATTTAAAGCAAGATTATAAGCAGGAGAGAGACAGACCTTTTGTACAGTCTGATGTGAGAGGACAATTAATAATGGCTTTAAACTAGGTGAGCGGGGATTTTGGTTAGACATTAGGAGCAAGTTTTTCAGTCAGAAGATGATGAGACACTAGAACATACTGCCCAGAGCTGTGAATGCCCAGTCCCTGGAGGCATTCAAGCCAGGTTAGACGGGTCCTGGGCAGCCTGATCTAGTGAACATCAACCCTATCCATGGCAGTGGCTTGGAACTAGATGCTCTTTTATGTCCCTTCCGACACATGCCATTCCATGATTCTATGAATGATCCCCACACACTATTCCATTATGTTCTTTTTTCTCAATAATCCAAATTTTTAAAACAGTATATAAAGTGAAAACACTTTGTGGTCACTTACAAACAAAAGAGTACTTTTAAGTTCTAGCTGGTTTTCATTATTTCTCTCCATTAACTACAGTGTTAATAATTCATGTAAGGCTGTTAGAAGTTCTGAATCAATGCATTCTCAGCCTTTCTCAGTGCTAATTTATGAAAAGACAAAGATTACTTCCTATTAAAAATATAGCAAAAAAAAACAAATTAGAACACATTGAGTAAAAAAAAAAAAAAAATCTGTTGCAAAAATGACAGCGACAAATGTAATTAGGAAGAGATTTTTTTTTTTTTTTTTTGCAATTACTGTACACAATTCTATATTTTGTGTGATAGCCATATTATAAATGGATACCAGCAGCATATAGAGGATTAGAAAATAAATCTTAAACAATCCTAAGTCTATTATCATGCAACTTACTGTTTTTCAATCTACTGAGATTTACAGGAGTCTCATGTATTAGCCTGTGAAATAAAATGAGGAGGAAAAAAGGCAGTAGTAAAGATGTATAGGCCATGCAGAAACTATTTAAAGATACCACGTTCCAAACTGAAATTATCATTTTTGTAACTAACAAATCTCTTAGGAGATGAAAACAAGTTATTTAGCAGCTTTTTTTAAATACCAGAGCAAAGAACATGATTAAGAATAAATCAATATTATTAGGTGAATTCTTGAACACTTGGCAAAACTTTCCCTTTGCTATCCTGATAATATGATGGAAAATTCTAGATTACCTTATGGTATGAAGAATACATGTGATATTTCTGTGAACATCTGATACCTAAAATCTGGTTTATAATAATGATATATCTATTTGATATATCTATTGTGTTATAACTATAAAACAAGACTTAGTTATCACTATTAAATATATATATATATGATAAACGGTTGATTAAAATCACATTTCAGTAAAAAAAAAAAGATCATTAATGTTACATTTCAACCAACTGTTCCTATACTTGCTTAAAGTTGTTCAAAAATTAGTAATTCGAAAGTAAAATATTAGCATTCTTTGATTGAAGTATCATAGAAGCATAGAACTATAAAATCATGGAATTACTTGGGTTGGAAGAAATCTTAAGGATCATGTAGTTCAAGCTCCCTGACAAGAGCAAGGTTGCCAATTACTAGATTAGGCTGTCTAGGGTCCTATTCAACCTAGCTTTTAACACCTTCAGGGGTGGGATATCCACAACTTCTCTGGGCATCAATTTATTTATTTATATTTAAAAGGCTATGCACCTCTTTTCGGTCCTCTTGTGTCTCATATATGTTTATTAGATCTAAATCTTTTCTTCATATTACAAGTAGGCTATTATGAGTAAACAAAAAAAATATTGTCGGTAAGTTGCCAATAAGTTTGATTTTTGAAGAAATAGTTTTGTTTATTTGTTGTGGTTTTTTTTTGTTTGTTTGTTTTAGATATTATCAAAATTATATAAAAATCTGGAAAATAAGAAGACACTTGTAACTATACCCAAAGTTCTTTCTCACTCACTTTCCGCCTAATGATTGAACTGAAAATTTTTGACTGGGAAAGTTGAAGCATTATAAACAGGACTATTAAAGGGACAGAAATTCCCTCAGTTCTACTGACGTAATACAACTGCAAGCTTCAGAAAAGAACCATGAACAAACAGCAGGTGTAGTCCTGACACAGAATTGCAGGTATGCCTACTTCTCTTTTTCAGCTTAACTAGCTGACATAGACCAAAATGCATATCTATATGCACTCTATATGATGTAAGTTTGCCACAGTTTTTGCTTACTTTGCTTCTATAGTTGAATTATTTGGGGTAAATCTCAGACTCATTGTAGTACTCAGCTAGTTTTGTGTAGCACTGGACTGGCAAAGGCATACAGTAAACATAACTACCTATAGGAATTGAATAGGTTAATGCACATGCTGCACTTGTGTGATAGATAAAGTAAAAGAAAGCCTATGTAGATTCTAATGAACTGAAGAATAACAGGCAATTCCCAGACACTGGAATGCTATCGTTTGTCTGGTTATATTGCTAGAAAAGATCCCTAGGATATATTTAGCTTACATGAACCAGCATTCTCCCAAACATCATTCCAAAACAGGATAAAAACTATTGTTAAAAAGATTATTGCCATATGGATATCTTCTTTTGGAAAGTAAGAAAACTTGATAATGGGCCTCATATATAGGAAATAATGAGAATTCATTGTTATAGATGAAAACTAAATTATTTCCTTGCAAATAATCCTTCTGGAGATTATTATTTTGTAGAGGTTTACAACTGTGTTAGGTAGGGACAGTTTAAGGTGAGCAGTTGTCATACCTACTGTCTTATGACTTCATTCCTTTCTTTTTTGTTCCTTCTCCTACCTGCATCAGAGGAAGCAAATAGTCCTAAAGCTAAAAACTCCTTTTTCTGAAATGAATTATTGTGACTTTTTTTTTTTTTTTTTCAAATAATTCATTGTACTCCTGATAAGCATTCCCCTTCTGATAGTTGAAGAGAAAACAAGTGGAAACACATAAGTGGCCCAGTGGAGCATTAGTATGCTACATGCTAGCTCAGAACCCTATTGAGACAATATGATGAAAGAAAATGTCACGGTTTATGACAACCTGAATCTCTCTTATAGCGTGTAAAAAGCTGTATGGTTCCCTTCATCCAGTTTCAGTGGAAAGGAGATGCTAGAGGAGCTCATAAAGCCAGTGTAATTACCAGTAAAAATTACATTAAATACAAATACTTAAAATGCTCAGAGTGGTCCTAGCTGACTGTATTATCTGAATTTCAGTACATGACTACTCTCCTACTTACAATATTAAATCTCCAAGGTGACAGTGTATGTGCATATGCTTGTGGGTGTATTACATTTTCCCTTTGAAACCAATGTGATAAAAAGCAAACAATCTCTAAAGACAAAGTCTTCCTTATTTTTTCAAATACAGGATGAGAGTGAACTGGAACATCATGTTCTTTTACTCAAATCTCTGTAAATAGATCCTGAAACAGCTAAGAAAATAAGACAAAAAAAAAAAAAAAAAAGGAGAATGAATAAGAAGCAGAAACCACTTCTTTGGCTCTGTTTTGAATCAGGGTTGGCATTCAGAGAAGATGCTGGGGCAGCTGCTCCAGAAGACCTTGCAGGAACAGTTAAATTATTGTATAAAAAGAAAAAAAATAAACCAAAAATAAACAAAACAAACCTACCGGTAAAAAAAAGAAGTTGTAGCCATTCGTAATATACATGGAAATGTGCTTGGCAGTTACTGCAGAAACAAGGACAGAATGCAGATGGATAAATGGCAGCAACAGAGGTATCTTCTCCCTCTGTACTTTCTAGGCCAAAACAGATTTTTGAGATTCATGTCTTGTACTCATGTTGTCTAGGAAACTGACATTCTAAGTTATCACAGCAGACTGAATTGGACAGTATTTCAAATATTTATGATGAACTTACGTACCGCACATAAATGTCACACAATAATGATGTCTAGTGATTAAAATATGCATTGTTCTTTATAGTTCATATAGTTCAACTATATGTAACAAAATGAATATGAGTGGTTTCCGTTAACTGGACATGAGAACTGAATGTGACAAATCCAGACATAAGATGCTGCAACATATGTAGATGATTCAACCAAAATTTCATGAAGTCATTATCTAAATAGGGTGATCTGCTCCATCATGAAATGAGTTTCAGTACTGAGCAGCAAGAACTACATTAAAACCCTTTTTGCCATGTGCCTGTCATAGGAAAAGCATTGTCTATCTGCTTATGAAAAGTCCACCTGTGTGTATCATCTCTGTCACGTGGTCAAATTATTTGTTGCAAAAATTAAAATGTGTATTGCAGTGAGATAAAAACTAGCAGCAAAATGCTCAGAATGGCTTTTGTTCAATCTAAACACAGGCAAAACACACATAACCATTCACATAGAAGTCATTCATTTCTAGTTACAGAATTATTGGGTAGCTGAGGGAAGAGCAGTGAATGCTCTGTGCCTAGACTTCAGCAAGGCTTTTGAAATTGTCTCTCTTAACATCCTTGTAGATAAGGTTAGATAATGTGGACTGTGGGGTAGTGTATGGGAACTGCTGAATCACGGCCTGAACCTCTGATTGATCACCTGAGGCAAGCAATGACTAAGCCATGGGAGTACAGGTGAAGATAATTCACCTGTGCTGCCAGAAGGGGTGGAGCCTGGCTCCACCTCTCCTAGACCCATTTAAGAGCTGACTACCAGTAGGAGAGGATCTCTTCTGGAGATTCCTTCTCTTGAGTTTTGCAGTGAGCCCGGGGTGTGGGTAAACTTTCTGTCTATTCTCCTTTTGTTATTATAATCTGCTTTGCCAAACTCTCTTGTTTATTTCATAATTATAACATCTTTATATTCATCGACTATACAGGTGGTTTGAGAACTGGTTGACTGGCAGAGCTTAGAGGAATGTGAACAGCTGTATAGAATCTAATTGGAAATCTATAGCTAGAGGAGATCTGTAGGGGTCATGACTGGGTCTAGTCTTCTTCGATATTTTCATCAGTGATATGGATGAAGAGATAGAGTCAACCCTCAGCAAGTATGTTCATGATACAAAGCTGGAAGGAGTGGCTGATAACAGAAGGCTGTGCTGCCATTCAGTGAGCCAAACTGGAGAGTTGGTCCTAAAGGAAGCTGATAAGGACAAGTGTAAAATCCTACAACTGGGCAGAAATGACCTCATGGATCAGTGCAGACTGGAGGCTGATGTGATGGAAAGAAGCTCTGCAGAGAAGAACCTATTCTGATTGACAACAGGTAGACCATGAGGTAGCGGTGTGCTCTTGAGGCCGAGAAGGTCAATGGTATCCTGAGGTGCATTAGGAAAAGTGTGGTCAGCAGGTTGAGGGAGGTGATTTACTCCCTGTACTCTACCTTTGTGAAGCCACATCTGGGGTACCATCTCCGTACTATCTCTAGTTCTAGGTTCCTCAGTTCAAGAAAGACAAGGAATTTCTAGAGTCACAAAGTTGATTAAGGGCTTGGAACATCCCGTATGAGGAAAGCCTGAGAGACCTGGGACTGTTTAGCTTGGCCAAGAGAAAACTGAGAAGGGATCTTATCAATTCTTATAAATATCTGAAGTACAGGAGTCAAATGGATGGGACCAGGCTCTCTTTGATCGTGCCCAGCAGTATAGCAAGGGGCAACGGGCACAAATTGGAGCACAGGATGCTCTGTACAAACATGAGGAAGAACAACTTTTCTTTCAGAGTGACAGAGTACTGGAACAGGGTGCTCTTTGACTCTCACTCAACAAGAGGGGTTGTGGAGTCTTCTTTCCTGGAGATATTTAAAATTCACCTGAATGCTCCAATAAACGTGCTTTATCAGGGGACTAGGTAACATAGATGTCTCCTCCAATCCCTGCAATTCTGTTCTTCTGTGATTCTGTGAGTTGCAATGAAACTTAAGTGGGCAATATCAATTATATGGCTAAAAGTGAAAGTTGTTCAGTTGCTTTTAAGTACTGGAAAAGCTCATTCATGTTTTCAGCTTTGCTCGCTTCTCATACTGTTCTAAAGCCTTTGATCAAACCAGTAGCTTCCTTCTGCCTACCATTAAAATTAAATATGATCTGAGATACAGGATCCTTAATATATTACACCATTTTTATTCTTTCTTTGACACTTTTTCTGCATTCAGCAGCTCATCTTCTTATCAGTTACTGATATCCTTGAGAAATATCAGTCCTTAGGCTCTTCACCTTATTAGTCAGCTAGTCCTTGAAAGCCTTCACATATATATTATCTATTCAGTGCTTTTGCATATTCCATTTAGAACTTTTTCTATTCTTCAGCATCTTATTCGGGCAATAATTTCTCATTTCAAGGGAACTTGAAACTCAGGGGAACTAATTCTCCTAGACCTTTATTTGCTTGTTTAGTAAATTATTTATTAATTGAATGTTATAAGGTAGATTTTTTTTCCACATCACCAAAAGAAAGGCATCACTTGTACTGAACGCAAGTCTTTCATTTATTTTTTTGAACAAAGGAACAAACAGGAGAATATTCTGGTAATCTTTAGATTGAGACACTGTCCCTAGTAAGAACAAGTTCCATTGTTTTCATTTCTGTATTCAGAGGACAGAAAAGACTTGAGGCCACATCTGGAGTACCGTGTCCAATTCCAAGCCCACCAATACAAGAAAGACCTGGAAATATTGGAAGGAGTCTAGGATGGGGTCCCCAAAAGCATCAAGAAACTGGAGCATCTCTCCTCTGAGAAGTGGCTGAGAGAGCTGGGACAGTTCAGCCTGGAGAAGAGGAGGCTAAGGGAGATACAATCAATGTGTATAAATACCTGAAGGAGGGGGTGCAAAGAAGACTGAGCAGGCTCTTTTGAGCAGAGGCCAGTGGCAGGAGGAGGCAGTGGACAAAGTCTGGTGTGGGGATACCAGAAGGACTGTACCAAGCAGCAGATGTGGAGCAAGATAAATAGCGTGAGAACCAAGGACACCTCTAGAAGAAGAAGGAACAGCTCATGGCTCTGATTGGACAATACAAATACATGATGGGAGTGTTCAAATAAGATGGAGCAAGACTTTTTTCATTGGTGATCAATGCCCAGACAAGAGGCAAAGGGCACTGATAAAAATAAGCATGGCTCCCCCTGGAAGCACTCTATTGGGAAACATTTCTTTGTTCTGTAGATGCCAGAACATCTAATCATGTAGGTTGCCCAGAAGGGCTGTAGGGTCCTCTTCTTGGAGATTTTTAAAAGCTGCCTGGACACGTTCCCGGGCAACAAGCTCTGAGTAGCTTTGCTTAAGAAGGAAGATTGAACAAAATTCTCTAATTAACAGTGTTTATATTTAAAAATAGTAATAATGATAATAAAATGATAATCATAGTTTGTCCTAATAGAGAATTTTCAAGACAATTTCATATAAGATCATGAATTCCAGTGGCTTTCTATTCTACAGAGAAATAGACAACAGGCTTATCTCATTGTATTAAGTGTTTGGGGAAAAAAAAAAAATCCATCTGGCATATGATCCCCACAATCCTCAGCTGGTGCATGGTTCATTGCACAGTCTACAGCATCTCCTGGTGGGTTAACACTGGGCAGTGAATCAAAAAGCTGCTTCTGGCTTCCTAACAGACACAAAACAGCTGAAATTCAGCTCATTAGAGCTATATGATTAAGACTGGAGAAGCTCATGGCAATGAAGAAGGAAAAAGAGCCATATGAAAGACACAAGATACTCTTGTTGTCTTGCTATGAGATAAGCCTGTTATTTAAAATCAGAGAAGTAGATCAATTCTTGAGTGTTAAGTGCAGCAATTAAGAGTTAAGCAGTTATTTACTTAAGCAGTACTCTTGTCTCTTGCCTCAGATTTCTTATTAGCACCTTACCAAATTGAATAACTGTTGGAATGGAGAGTAGCAGGGGCTGGCAAGGATGCAGTGGCATAGTGTACAAAATTTAACTGTAGTGATATGTAGTTTTTATTCTAATGGTATAACTCGAACTGAGCAAAATATTCTAACTACATGACAACTCAAGATCAATGACCACTTGGGAAGAATATAGGAATGTAGTCAGGGCCTACAGGGATGCAACAAGGAAGGCTAAAGCCTGCCTGGAATTGAGTCTGGCTAAAGTGATAAAAGATAATAAAAAAGGCTTCTTCAAGTATGTTAACAGAAAAAGGAAAACTAGAAAGAATGTGGGCCCCTTACTAAGTGAGGGGGGCGTTCTGGTAACGGGGGATGCTGAGAAGGCAGAGAAACTGAATGCCTTCTTTACTTCTGTCTTCAGTGAAAAGGCTCTCCCTCAGGTTTCCCACACCTTAGAGGTTAGTGAGAGGGTCTGGGGAATGGGAGACTTCCCTTTAGTCAGGAAAGAGGATGTGCGTGAGCGCCTAGGCAGTACTAAGGTCCACAAGTCCATGGGACCTGATGCGGTGCATCCACGTGTGCTGAGAGAGCTGGCGGAGGTCATTGCCGAACCGCTCTCCATCATTTTTGAGAGGTCTTGGACAACAGGGGAGGTCCCTGAAGACTGGAGGATAGCCAATGTCACTCCGGTCTTCAAAAAGGGCAAGAAGGAAGACCCAGGTAATTATAGGCCTGTCAGCCTCACCTCTGTCCCTGGAAAAGTGATGAAACAGCTTGTGCTGGATACCATCTCCAGACAGCTGGGAGAAAAGGAGGTTATCAGGAGTAGTCAGCATGGGTTCACCAAGGGGAGGTCGTGCTTGACCAACCTGGTGGCCTTCTGTGGTGCTGTCACATGCTGGTTGGATGGGGGAAGAGCAGTAGATGTAGTCTACCTTGATTTTAGAAAGGCATTTAATACTGTCTCCCATAGCATCCTTATAACAAAGCTGAGGAAGTGTGGGATAGACGAGTGGACAGTGAGGTGGGTTGAGAACTGGCTGACTGGCAGAGCGCAGAGGGTCGTTGTTGGTGGTGCAGAGTCTGGCTGGAGACCTGTAACCAGTGGTGTCCCCCACCAGGGGTCGGTGCTGGGTCCAGTCTTGTTCAACATCTTCATCAATGACCTTGATGAGGGGATAGTGGCCACCCTCAGCAAGTTTGCTGATGATAGGAAGTTGGGAGGATTGGCTGACACGCTGAACGGCAGCACAGCCTTCAGGCGAGACCTGGACAGGCTGGAGAGCTGGGCAGTAAGAAACTGGATGGGGTTCAACAAAAGCAAGTGTAGGGTCTTGCATCTAGGGAGGAATAATTGCATGCACCAGTACAGGCTGAGGGATGAGCTGCTGGAGAGGAGCTCTGCAGAGAGGGACCTGGGCGTCCTGGTGGACGACAGGTTGGCCATGAGCCAGCAGTGTGCCCTCGTGGCCAAAAAGGCCAATGGCATTCTGGGGTGCATTAAGAAGAGCGTGTCCAGCAGGTCAAGGGAGGTGATCCTCGACCTCTACTCTGCCCTGGAAAGGCCTCATCTGGAGTACCATGTCCAGTTCTGGGCTCCCCAGTACAAAAAAGACAGGGATCTCTTGAAGGGAGTCCAGCGGAGGGCCACAAAGATGGTGAAGGGCCTGGAGCATCTCCCCTATGAAGAAAGGCTAAGTGACCTGGGTCTGTTTAGCCTTGAGGAAAGACGACTGAGAGGGGACCTGATCCAGGTTTATAAATATCTGAGGTGTGGTGACCATAGTGGTGAGGCCAGTCTCTTTTCAGTGGTACGTGGAGACAGGACAAGGGGAAACGGACATAAGCTGCAGCATAGGAAGTTTTGCACGAATGTGCGTAAGAACTTCTTTCCGGTGTGGGTGACGGAGCACTGGAACAGGCTGATGAGGGAGGTTGTGGAGTCTCCTTCTCTGGAGATATTCAAGTCTCGCCTGGACGCCTACCTGAGCGACTTGGTGTAGGGAACCTGCTTTGGCAGGGGGGTTGGTCTCGATGATCTCTAAAGGTCCCTTCCAACCCCTACAATTCTGTGTTCTGTTTTAAGTATAGCACGGGAGTAAAATCCTGAAGTTTGTCAAAGATAACTGAGTATGTAAAGGGAAGATTGGAACAGAAGAAAACTGACACGTGTAACAAAGAAAGTAGATAGACCGTTAAATAATATAATTAAATTGGAGCAATAATTAGGAGTTTGGTTTTCTTTTTTCAGAATCTGCTGTTTAGATGGATGGTCTGAAGAGATCAGGTCTAGACAGATATAATATGGGGTTTTCTCCTACCCATGTGTTCGTATTGGTTTCTATATTCATAATGCACTTATAGAATAAAAATATAGTGGGACTTTATTCTTATAGGTTACCTACATTATATGGAAGACTTAAGGGCCTTCTTGAAAATTTTGTGAACACTGTTTTTGCAGATAAAATAGAATTCCAATGCCAAATTTCAAATTGCAAATGGATATGATAAAGTATAAACTTAACATAAAGATCTTTCATTGTGAACGAATATACAACTTCATGAATACAGATGTTTCCTTTGGGATTTTTAATTGATTGTTACATGGTTTTGTGTAATAGTACATCTCTCAAAGTCCTGTTATATCAGAAAAATATAATGTAGGCTTTGTATCTGATAGAATTTCCTCTTAATAGATTTCTAAAAATGTAAAATATAAAAAGGGAAAACAGAAATACTTTGAGGCTACCTAAATTGAAAAAAAATAAGAAAAAATCGCTTAAGTGTAACACTAGTTCACTGAAATTAGTGCTTGTTGGGGAGCTGTTAGGTCTGCCTGAACTAGTGATTGAGCACCTGGTCAGGGGGTGTGGCTGGCCTATGGAGCACAAGCAAATTATTTGCACCTGTGTTCCTCATGAACCAGAAGGGATGGACCCAAGTGGAGCCACCATGGGCTTATATAAGGGCAAACAGTGGGAGGAGAATCTCTCTTGTACGTAGGCTGCTTCCTAGATGTGATGCATAGCTGGACACTCCCTTTATCAGTGTGGAGAGTTAACTCTTAGTTGTATGTAACTATGAGTCTACTTGTGAATACTTTGTTTGGTATGGCCAAGAACAGTGGATGTAATTTCACTTCTTTTTAGGCAGATTAGTGATTGTTTTCCTTATAATAACTAAAATTCCAGTAGATAATGTTTATTCTTAAATATAAGAAGTTTAAGATAAAGGGATTTCCAGTAAGGCAAATATAGTAGTAAATTTTCAGCAATATTACAGAATTGTAGGGGTTGGAAGGGACCTCTAGAGATCATCGAGACCAACACCCCCTGCCAAAGCAGGTTCCTTACACCAGGTTGCACAGGTAGGTGTCCAGGCGAGACTTGAATATCTCCAGAGAAGGAGACTCCGCAACCTCCCTCATCAGCCTGTTCCAGTGCTCCGTCACCCACACCGGAAAGAAGTTCTTACGCACATTCGTGCAAAACTTCCTATGCTGCAGCTTATGTCCGTTTCCCCTTGTCCTGTCTCCACGTACCACTGGAAAGAGACTGGCCTCACCACTATGGCCGCCACACCTCAGATATTTATAAACCTGGATCAGGTCCCCTCTCAGTCGTCTTTCCTCAAGGCTAAACAGACCCAGGTCACTTAGCCTTTCTTCATAGGGGAGATGCTCCAGGCCCTTCACCATCTTTGTGGCCCTCCGCTGGACTCCCTTCAAGAGATCCCTGTCTTTTTTGTACTGGGGAGCCCAGAACTGGACATGGTACTCCAGATGAGGCCTTTCCAGGGCAGAGTAGAGGTGGAGGATCACCTCCCTTGACCTGCTGGACACGCTCTTCTTAATGCACCCCAGAATGCCATTGGCCTTTTTGGCCACGAGGGCACACTGCTGGCTCATGGCCAACCTGTCGTCCACCAGGATGCCCGGGTCCCTCTCTGCAGAGCTCCTCTCCAGCAGCTCATCCCTCAGCCTGTACTGGTGCATGCAATTATTCCTCCCTAGATGCAAGACCCTACACTTGCTTTTGTTGAACCCCATCCAGTTTCTTACTGCCCAGCTCTCCAGCCTGTCCAGGTCTCGCCTGAAGGCTGTGCTGCCGTTCAGCGTGTCAGCCAATCCTCCCAACTTCCTATCATCAGCAAACTTGCTGAGGGTGGCCACTATCCCCTCATCAAGGTCATTGATGAAGATGTTGAACAAGACTGGACCCAGCACCGACCCCTGGTGGGGGACACCACTGGTTACAGGTCTCCAGCCAGACTCTGCACCACCAACGACGACCCTCTGCGCTCTGCCAGTCAGCCAGTTCTCAACCCATAAAATATAAATTACAACATTTATAATTTGCACACTATGTAATCATCTAAACTTCTAATATTGTTCGTTTGTGTCAATGACTTTTACATGAATAATTATTATCTGATAATAAGAAAATGTTCAGATGAGTAAGACAAAAGTAAGCATTACATTACAATAAATAATACTATCAGGACTGTGGCTGAAGAAGGATGTAAATAATCAAGTACTTGATACTGTACACTAAAAATACTTGAAACAAAGGTAATATAGGGTTTTAGTGAAGAAAAAAAAAAAGTTAAAATTTAACTTCTGGTAATTTATGTTATGATTAGGCACTTCAGATTCCGGCATAGAAAAAATTTATTAGTTTTTCCTCTGTTTTTGGAATTGTTAAAGTAGTAAAAGTAGTAATCGAAGATAATGTTTGAAACATTTTTCTAACAGAAAATCGGTTGCCAGTTGTTATTGATTTTTAGCTAATTTTAAAGTCGTGTGGGCAACATCCTGCTCAGTATCTTGTATAGATTAGGTATTTTGTTTTCGATTATGTGCAGCTATAAAATTGTTGTAAAGATGTGAAAAAATAATTTAATTTACTGCTAAACATGCACAGTAGTACCAAGTCCAAATGGAACATCTATAGTTTTGTTTTCTACCTCTATGAAGTATTACTTTTCAGAAAGGGTGGTCAGGTGCTGGAATAGACTGCCCAGGGGAGGTAGTGGAGTCACCGACCCTGGGGTTGTTCAAGGAAAGACTGGATGTTGTGTTGAGGGACATGATTTAGTGGGACCTAAATTGATAATAGATGAACAGTTGGATTGGATGATCTTTTAGGTCTTTTCCAACCTTGGTGATTCTATCATTTTGTAAGTATGTAAGAATTTCTCAAGAATGATTCAGGCATGATTGAATCACAGGGCAAAACATAGATATGAAATCAGGAAGATCTACGGTAGTTACATTTTTCAAACTTTCTGGTTTTTTTGTTTTTTGTTTTTTTGTTTTTTCTGGAATTTGGAAGTAAAAATTTATCAACTATATGGTAGTATCATAGAATACCTTACATTGGAAGGGACTTGAAGCTTCAGCTCCCTGTGGGCAGAGTTACCATCCATAAGATGAGGCTACTGAGGGCCCTATCTAACCTTGCTTTGAATGCCTCTAGGGATAAAGTATCCACAACTTAATTGGGCAAGCTATTCCAGTTCCTCACCACCCTAAATAAAAATAAAAAAAAATTTCTCCAAGCATCTAACTTAATTCTCCCCTCTCTAAGTTTAAAACAATTTCCCCTTGTAGAATCGCTATCAAACCACATAAAAAGTTGATCTCTCTCCAGCTTATAAGCTGCCTTAGGTACTGGAAGGCCACAGTGAAGTCTCCCCATAGTCTTCTCTTCTTCAAGCTAAACAAGTCAATCTCCTTTAACTTTTCCTTGTAACAAAAGCTCTCCATCCCTCTGATCATCTTCATGGTCCTCCTCTGGACCCACTACAACCACACTGCATCTTTTTTTGTGTTTGGGGCCTCAGACATGGATCAAGTAGTGAGGCCTTATCAGGGTGGAAGGGGACAATCACTTCCCTCTCCCTGCTGGATGCATCTTTTTTGTTGCATCCCAGTATACAGTTGGCTTTCCAGGCTTCTCTGGTTTCCAGGTTTATGTCCAATTTTTTTTCCACCAGAATCCTCAAGTCCTTTTCTTCACGGCTGTTCTCAGTTCATTTTCCATTTCATATGCATAACTGGGATTGCCCCAGACAAGTTCAACAGCTTGTACCTGGCCTTGTTGAGCCTCATTATGTTTTCATGGGTCCATTTTCTGAACCTGTCCATGTTCCTCTAAATGGTGTCTTCTATTGTGTCAACTGTATTACTCAATCCCATTATCTTTGTCTTTGATAAGTTGTTAAAGAATACAGATCCCAAGACAGATTCAGGGGGACAACACTCTACCTCCCTTTGTCTACCAATGCTGTCACCTCAACTTAGATGGCTGCTGGAGTTGCCTGTCATTCCCCAGGTCTCTCTTTCTCTTTTTGTTAAAAATAAGAGTGATGTTTTCCTTTTCCAGTCACCAGGAACTTCAACTGACACCTGTGACTGTTCCATTGGTTGGAGAGTGGCTTGGCAAACACATCAGACAGTTCCTTCCACATCAGCACAGATTAAATACTTCTGAGAAATCTTATCTACCTTTTTTTTCTATTGTACGATCTGTCCACTTCTTTAATATTTTAGAGTAATACTTCAGACGTCCTTCTGTTAATGCTTCTCTCTTCTATCACAAACAAAATACATCACAGTTCTGCAGGGTACAGAGGTACACAAAGTACATTTACCCCACACTACTTTTATCATTCTTGACTTCAGCATCAATACAATGATAACTGCCTCATGAAGCATTTCTTGCTTCTGATATGGTACTGTGAGAGGTGAATCTCATATAGCTATTCTGCTTGAGGGGTAATGATATAAAAATTTATAACAGATTAATGGTAGATTTACAGAGGAAAAAATACTAATATTCCTCTGAAGTTATCTTTTTAGTAGTAGTCAAACTAAAAGATATTCTGCTGGATGGAAAGCATGCTGATAGACACTTCTTGTGTTTCTGTTAATAGGGGATTTTTGAACTAATAGGAATTTTCTCCTGCTATATGATAATAGCAGCATCTGCCAAGAAGCAATATGATAGAACAGTGGAAGTAAAAACTCAAACCTGGTTCTAAAGCATTTTGCATTTACTAATCTTTCCTTGTTATAGTTGAATGAGAAAGGTGTGCGCTTTAAAAAGACTGGGATTTTCTGGAGATACTGCTGGCCATACACAGCAAAGCAGCACTTAAAAAGTGATAGATGCTGTTTATGAAGGGAAAAAAAAAAAAAAACTAAGATCTTTTTGCAATATCAAGAATCTCCAATATGACATATCCAGTAGATCAATAGATTTTGAAAATAAGGTACAAGAATTCCATATGTTTAAACAGCATATTGTACATTATTTTCAGTACTCTGTGAGAACACTGTGCACTGTTTCACATGGCAGATCAGAAGTTCACACAACCTTATGCAAATTTGTTGGTGCAAATATTCTTCATTAATCATTACCAAATGGAGGAATCCTAACAAGAGATACTGTGACTCTTAACAATTTTGTGAAAATACTGAAAAAGCCACAACTCTTTCAGAATTTTTGAAAATTATTTTTAATTATTTTAAAGCAGAAATCTCAGTAGAATAATGAGTTGTCCTAGGAGCTAATGAAAAACAACACTATCAATGTGTCATAATTTCATACAGTTTTTCATATTTTTTCTGTTGTTAATTCAGCTTTTACTTATAGTTCGCTCTATGATAATTAACTATGGTATATTCACTAAATTGCTTATGTATTAAATATGACTTATTCTGAAGATTGTATGTCTGTAGTTGTAATAGATACCTGTAATAGCTATTGTAAATTTATAGTGAAATCTAATCTTTAACTGAAAATCTACTATTTATATGCTTGATATTTCATTATTCAGTAAGTAATTTCCATCTTAAAACTAATAAATGCCAAAATTTAATAAAACATTTATATCCCATATACTTTTTTTTTTTTATGGTGTATTGAAGTACTCATGATTATAGAGTACCAAAATCAATCTTAAAGATTTAGACATTGTAGAGTCTGACTAGTATCATTTACTTATACATCAATCTCATGTTACTGTTTTATGCAATTTTGTTTTGAAGGTATCTTTTGTGTTTCTTATGTAAATAGTGTCACATAGCAAATATATGAAAAAGAATCCATACTGGAGAGAGATTGAAATTTTTCAAAACATTTTGAAATGTAAAAAATATTCACGTAGCATAAATTCTCAAAGAACTGACATTAAAAACAAATAAATAGATAAAAATTCATAAAATTGACAAATATGGAATGATACAAACAAATTGATATATATTAAGCATGTAGGAGAGATCTGAAAACATTACTGAAATGTGAGAACTTTTAGTTGCAAAAGGTTTGAAACTTGCTTAATTTCCCAAAATATTTTCCTAAATACTCTTAAGGCTAGATCATAAAATTACCTAGCAAATATTTTCTTATGACAAAGTAACTGTCATTTCCCTTTTGTCTTAAAATAATCTTCTGAACATTTTAAAAAATAACGAGCATAATCGCATAGGACTATGCATATTGTTTAGAAAATGCAATGCCATCATTATTAACATGAATCATATTTAAATATTTTCTTGAATGTTTTCTTTCTGTACACTCACTATTTGAATATTGAGATTGATGGGAAGATAACTGAAGAAAAATTGTTCAGTTAAATTCTTTAGATAGAAGTGCTCAGTGATATTTTAGATATTTTAGTATGTTTGAAATAACTGCAGGAGACTGACATTTATGACACATGACCTATTGGAAACATATGAACTTCCATACTGAGAGCTGTAGATCCAGGAGAATGACCACTGAAATCTTAAGCAGTATTAGGTATCCAGCTTTAGAAAACAGAGTCAAGATCTAAATCTTGAACAAAATTAATTATGGACTCTGACTCAAAACAAGAATAAGAATTTTAATCTCTTAATTCATGTTTAGCTCCAATATTAATAATGTCTATAGACACACTTTCTAGTCAGTAGAACTTCTAATTGCTGAATGCAGTAGCCTAACTTATTAAAATAGATCACAAAATGAAATCAGAAGTATTAAATTAAGCATACATACTATCATAAGTCATCTGTGCTTAGGAAACTAAATTTCAAATATATCTTCTTTTTTTTCCAATGCTGACTGCTTATTTAATATTTATTCATTTAGAAGTTGAATGCTTGCCTCAAAGCTGGCACTTGAGGTGCTCTAGTTCTATCTAGACCCCTATTGATACTGTTCCTGTATAAAAAGTAAATTAGTGCAAGAAGTGATTCTTCAATGGCTCTGCTGTTTCATAGTTAATGCTAAAAAAGCGTGGAAAACTCACTGATCCAAAGGCATCAAGCGGAAGATATCATGCCTCCACAGCTCAGTGATTCTTGCACTTCACTGAAAAAAGAACATGTCCTGGAGGCCCATGAGAATATACCTAGGACTGAACATTGGGGAACAAAATCAGGGCAGGAAAGTAAGCAACAACACTGTCATGGACTAGTTCTGTTGCTCCTGCTCTAATTTCTACTAAAGAATCCTAAAATACCTGAGAGGACTATTGAATTTCAGTAACAGCCCTCATGAGCAACATTTGCTTAGTATCACATTGCTGCAATGTAATTCCTAGCGACCTAAGAGAATCCTAGAGATTAAATTAGATTTCTAAATATCCCACCCAGGCATTTTGAACATAATCATCCTAGTTTAATTTCTAGTAATCTGTCATATCTGTTTATACACATGTTAATTTTACTTACTTTTTTTCATTCCTTCTAAGGTTTCTAGCATGTAACAGAATCACAGAAACACCAAGTTTGGAAAAGACCTACAAGTCCAATCATCCACTTATCACCAATAGTTCTCTCTAAACCATATCCCTCAACACAAAATCCAAACGTTCTTTTGTCAACAGTATACAGGCTAGTTTGGACCAGTTCTGTGACTAGTGGGGTGAAGAGATTTCGCAAATTCTACGCCTCCAGAAAAGAGAAATAGGGGACCCCAAAGTAATTAAAAACAGCACCAATAATCTGAGGAGAAACAAACTAATTTACTAAATATAGTATTGGAATGCAAGATAACACACTGTAATACAATATAATTAGAATTGAAGCTAATAAATCGAATGTAATGAGAGTGTCCGAAAGGTGAATAGGCCTCACCATAACACTGAGGTGAACTGTGCAGTCCGGTTGAGCAGCAGGGAGGAGAGTAGATGAAGAAGAGCGTATCAGGTGACCTTGCCAGGAATTATATCTCCTCTCTGACCGCAAAGCCCACTGAAGAATGTAATTCTTCTTTTCCAGACAGGTGCCCAGAACTGGAACATTAACAGTTAAACTCCCAGTACACTACATGATGTTATGATGTGGCATATAAATAACCAAAAATCATAAAACCATGACATCCTTAAACACCCCTAGGGTCGGTGACTCCAGCACCGCCCTGGGTAGCTGATTCCAGTGCCTGACCACTCTTTCAGAAAAGTAGTATTTCCTAATGTCCAGCCTAAATCTCCCCTGGCACAGCTTGAAGCCATTCCCTCTAGTCCTATCACTAGTTACACAAGAGAAAAGGCCAACCCCCAGTTTGCTACAACCTCCCTTCAGGTCCATAATGTCTCCCCTGAGCCTCCTCTTCTCCAGACTGAACAATCCCAGCTCCTTCAGCCGCTCCTCATAAGGCCTGTGCTCCAGACTCCCCCACCAGGTTTGTTACCCTTCTCTGAATGTGCTCCACGGCCTCAATGTCTTTCTTGCAGTGAGGGGCCCAAAACTGGGCACAGTACTTTAGGTGCGGCCTCACCAGTGCTGAGTACAGGGGGACAATCACTTCCCTGTTCCTGCTGGCAACATTGTTTCTGGTGCAAGCCAGGATGGCCTTCTTGGCCACCTGGGCACACTGCTGGTTCATGTTCAATTGAGCATCAGTCTATACCCCCAGGTCCATTTCCTTTACAAACAGCTGATGACATTTGTGCCTGAGTCCATTCCTTGTACTTTTATCAGATAGAGTAGTAGACATAATGATCGGTCATATTTATCTAGTACTAGAAGTCCAGGATCGAAAGCCTGAACTGTCATATTGTCTCTACCTGTACGTACTCTGTCCATTTTCTAGGAAGTAGAAAGCAAATAAAATACAAGTTATGTTAAAACACCAAAATATGTACCAAAATACCTCCTGCTCTTATTTCATTAGTCTTCATGACCTTCTTGATCCAAGTGAAAGAAAGTGGTCTTTACGTAAATCACTAATCACAGAAAATATATAAATTATTTTATTACTTTCCATATGGTTTCTTTTCCTTCTTTCTCCCTTGTACTTAATCATACTGGACTCAAAAATGAAGGACTATTCCACTGTCATTTTCATTCTGTTTTGTGTTTTCATTCAGTTAAAATAAGTATTTTATGAGTAAAACATAACTTCTAAGCTGAAACAAAATACTCTCAGTATTGTTTTGATCCAATACTGTTTCTTTTAATTGCAAAATAATAGTGAACAAGAGGCTCAATATATTTTTCTTTCAAACTATTTGCTGCAGTGAATTTGTATACTCTTAATTGCCACTGAGGTTGTATAACAAGAAGTCTTTTTGTCTTATATCCTTAAAACTCTGACAAGTCTTAATAAACAGTTAAAATTCAAATTATGTTGTCTGAACACTCCATACACAGCATCTGAGTACATGACTTAGCATCATTTTGATTATACATGTAAGAATAAGCTTGACATACATTTTCCAATGGAAAATAAAAATCTGGAGACAATATAAATTATGTCTGTAACTCTAGTTACAAGAAGGCCAAGTGTAAGATGCTGCACCTACTCTGAGGAAAACAAAACCAGTGGTACAGTCTGGGGATGAATGGATTGAGAACAACCTTATGGAGAAGGACTTAGGAATATTGATTAATGAAAAATTGAACATGAACCAACAATGTGTCCTTACAGCCCAGAAAGCCAGCAGATTAAGGAAGGTGATTGCTATTCTCTACTTTGCTCTCATAAGACCACACTTGGAGTACAATGTTCAGCTCCAGCCTCCATGTAGGAAAGATGTGGAGCTGTTGGGGTGAGTCCAAAGGAGGGATAAAAAAAATCCAAGGGCTGGAGCACCTCTCCTACAAACACAGGCTAAGAAAGTTTGGGTTATTTAGCCTGGAGAAGAGAACTGAGGAGACATTATTGCAGTCTTTCAGTTCTTAAAAGGGGCAAATAAGAAAGATAGAGAGAGACATTTCAAAATTATATGTCATGACTGGACAAGAGTTACAGTAGAAAAGTGAAAGATATCTAAGAAATAAGACGCAGAAATCTTCACCTACTTGTTTTGAACAAACTTGATTCAGGTCTCTCAAATCTTGGAAAACAATTCCGTATAGCAATTTCTGAGAAATTTGAGCCTTTCTATTGTGCTTCTGGAGAGTTCTAAAAACACTTTTTCACCATCTTAGTAAAATGGGTGTCTAGTGGGAATAAATTAACTAACATATGTATCTGGTGGAATTTTACATATTATAAAGTAACTAAAGCATCTTCATAGCAGTAGCTGAGAACCTTAGAAAGACATTCAGCATCGTAAACAGCATATAGAAGGTCACACATGAAGAGTTCAGATATTTTAAATGTCACTATATGTTTACAGAGCTGAATCACAAACTTCATGCGAATTTTAGAGTGAGCTGATGCACTGAATATGGCTGAGATTGAATTAATTTATTTTATAACAGTGCTGTGATCTAATTTGTTTTTTTTCCTATTGCCAAGCATTTGCAAGGGATTCAAGCATTTTATTTTTTTCTGCTCTGATCCTTCCTCTCAAGAGACTGGGAGGGGGTACAGCCAGGACAGTTGATCCAAACTGACCAAGTGGATAATCTATATCCTATGGCATCACACACAGTGATAAAATTTCAGCAAAAGGAGGAGGAAGGGGGAATGTTTGGGGTCAGTTAAGATGAGAAGACCTTTACATTTTATCTAAGGAAGGAAGGAAGGAAGGAGGGAAGGAAGAGAGGAGGGAAGGAAGGAGGGAAGGAAGGAAGGAAGGATGAAAGAAAAGAAGAAAGAAAAGAAGAAAGAAAGGGAGGAAGGAAGGAAGGAAGGAAGGAAGGAAGGAAGGAAGGAAGGAAGGAAGGAAGGAAGGAAGGAAGGAAGGAAGGAAGGAAGGAAGGAAGGAAGGAAGGAAGGAAGGAAGGAAGGAAGAAAAGAAAAGAAAGAAAAGAAGAAAGAAAGGAAGAAAAAGGAAGGAAGGAAGGAAGGAAGGAAGGAAGGAAGGAAGGAAGGAAGGAAGGAAGGAAGGAAGGAAGGAAGGAAGGAAGGAAGGAAGCAAACATCCACAACCTCTCTGGGCAGCCTGTTCCAGCATCTCATCACTCTCTCTGTAAACAATTTCCCCTGACATCCAAGCTAAATCTTCCCTCCCTCAACTTCAAACCATTTCCTCTCGTCCTGCAATTATCTACCCTTTCAAAGCATTGATTCCCCTCTTGTTTGTAGGCTCCCTTTAGATACTAAAAGGCCGCAATGAGGTCATCCTGCAGCCTTCTTTTCTCCAGGCTGAACAAGCCCAGCTCCCTCAGCCTGTCTTCATAGGGGAGGTGCTCCAGTCCCCTGATCACATTTGGGGCTCTCCTCTGCACCCTCTCCAACAGCTCTCTGTCTTTCTTGTACTGGGGGCTTCAGATGTGGACACAGTACTTCAGAAGTCTTCACAGTACTTGAGATTGGAAGGAGGTGATCCCTGTAAATCAGTTTGCTATTTTGGACCCTTCTCTTCTGGCCCTTTCTTCTTTGCTGAGATTCTTTCAAGAAAGTCTATAAACACATCTTATTATTTACTTTGCTCTTCTCTGTGATGATCCTGAACTTCATCAGCTATCTCACAATCACTTTATATCACAGACAGTTACTCCTTTTTTTTGTGAACAACAAACTCAGGATAGGGCTCCTCAGTCATTCCAATTCTTTGTGTCAAGAAATAGTTCTAAGTATTACAAAATAAACTTCCTAGATTGCTTTGGCTTGCTATTTGTTTTGTTTTTCAAGATTGTTGTGCTGAGGCTGCATTGTGGTATTGAGATGCTGCAGGAATAGCCTTTGTGAGAGGATAGTATGCTCTGCTGGACACAGCCAAATCCAGACAGCTCTGCAACTGACACACCACAGGCCAAAGCTGAGTCAATCAGCAAAGATGGTGACATCCCTGTGAAAATAAATTTAAGAAAGAGAAAGAGTGTCACATAAGTTGAAGAAGAGAGCAAGAAACAACTCAAAATCACCAAAGTTGGAGAAGAAGGAGGGAGAGGAGGTACTCCATGGGGCTGGAACAGATTTTCCCCTGCTTCCCATGGAAGAGCAGATACAAACACAGAATCTCATGGAAAACATCACATTATACTGTTAATATTTTCTGAAGGAATTTCAGCCAGTAGAAAAGCCACAGTGTAACAGATCTGAAGATCTGAAGTCAGTGTAGAGGCCCACATTGGAACAGGAGTTCTGTTGTGGAATATAATATAGTAGCTTAATGGACAACTTCTGGGTAATGTTGATTCACTACACCCTGTTGATTTGCTTCCCCAGCAGATTTAAGAGTAGTAAAAGTTCCCATGAGGATCAAGAACTGTGAGTGAAAGACTTCAGTTGTAAAGTGGCACTATCTTTTCCCTCTGGATAGGTCTTTATCAGAAGATCATTATAACAGAACACACATTAGTCTGTGCACTAATCATGACCATTAACTTTGACTGGTTTATCATCTCCTTGCAGAGTAGATCTCCACATTCTCCCACTGTTTTCTTACAGGAAGGACCAGCCTCCACACTATCTTTCTGTCTGTCTGATGTAAAAATTCCAAATCTAGTACTTCACTACAGTCATGTAAGCCACCATGTCAGTGTTATCCTGATGAAACCATAGCCTTTCAACTATATGATGATGTCTAATTCCTAAGTCATGTTCCTGTTGTTTCATGCATTAGTAAACAGGAATTTCAGAGAAGTACAAATCCTTAATAAACATTCTCATTGTTTAGTTGTTCTGCTTGCAGTCTCTAGCTCTATCTGCTCTTTCTGCTTCCATGGAACTTACCTGGTTGGCCCTAGGCTACATATGTTAACACAGGATTCAAATATCCCTGAAATCAGTACTGTGTGACTGATGAAATAAGGGGGGGGTGGGGGAGAGAGAGGGGAGAGGGAGCTGGGAGGGAGCTGGGGGGGGGTGAAGATTTAGGATGTCTTACTTAGTTCTGTATTAGTTCTGTATTTTCATTAGAACTCACAATCCAGGTTTCTATGCAGCTAAATAGAGCAGTTCTCCATATTGCTTATGATTTTATTAAAATGGATCTGATAGCAAAACACATCAAAAGAAACATTTAGCTATTGTATTTTACCACAACTTTATTAAGTTAATTAAATATGCAGTAGTACAAAAGTCAAATTAAGACCATGTTTAAAACTGAATCCACAAATCAATAGGTTCAAATTATAGAAACATCAAATTTATGCAGAAAGTAATCCAATTCAGCTTGACAATAATGTAAATAATTTTATACTAACCTTATTCAAATAGATTTAAAGAATGAACAAGTGTTTTCGCAGGTGTCTATCTTTTCTTTCTTTCTTTCCTTTTTTTTTTCTTCCTCTTTCATATTCTCTTACCTTTTGATATTGCCTTTCTCTTTCTCTCTTCTTTTCTTCAGCAATTTAAATTTATAACTGCTTATTCAAAGATAAAAAAAAATGGATGTGTAAATGCAAAGAAAATAATATGAATCTTTTTTTTTTTTTTTCTTTTTTCCCCAATATGTCTTCGTTTGATACATCTTGCTATAATGAGTAGTTTATATTCTGGAATAAATAAGTTTCAAAAAAATTGCATAATTATAATGAAACAATTCATTGTAACTCTAAAGTACTGTTGTCGATGGTTTACGGGCTGGTTCGGCCCGGTTCTGTGATTAGCGGGGTGGAGGGATTTTGCAAACCCATGCCTCAGGAAAAGGGAAACAGGGGACCCCAAAATAATTAAAAAACAGTGGCAACGATCTGAGAAGAAACAAACTAATTTACTAAACATAGTACCAGAATGCAAGATAACACACTATAATGCAATTTAATTAGAATTGAAGCTAGTAAATCAAATACAATGAGAAGAGTGTCTGAAAGATGGATAGATCTCACCACAACACTGAGGTGAGATGTGCAGTCTGGTTGAGCAGCCAGGAGGAGAGCTTGACAAAGAAGGTCCATCAGATGACCTACCAAGGCCTTGTATCTGCTCCTCCTGAGCAGAAATAATAACAGCACAGCAAACAGTCTTCTGGGGAATGTAGTTCTTCTCTTCTGGGACAGGTACCCAGAACTGGAGCATTAACACTTTAATTCCCAGTGCACTACATGATGTCATGATGTGGAGTACCAATAACCAAAAATCATAAAACCATGACAACTCTATAATGCTAATTTGGTGAACAACAACTAGTAAATGGTAAGTTTGAATTAAAAAGCCCCCTCCAACCTCATGTTAACTTTGACATTAGTGTAAAGGTAACTAAGAGAGTATCTGTTCCTATAGTGGTACCTGGTCTAGAACATTTTCCGAGGCAGCAGCAAATACTAAGAAAGTAATGAAGTAATAGAAACTGAATGCCTGATCAGTCACATTCAATCATAAGAGCATGTGAAAACGTAGGAATTCCAGAACAGTTATCTGATTGAGCACTACTAAACTGGGAGACAATCACAAGAAACAAACCTCCCAGTAACAGTAATTGATGGGCTAGCAATAAAGAGACAATTCTTCTAGAAAGAAAGAACCTTGCAATAAGATTCTGACCATATGGTCTGAACTAAGATGGTGCAGAAAACTGCAGAGATCTGCAAACTCATGGGAAGTGTACAAAAGAAAGCAAAAGCAGGAGGAACAAAGAGGGGATAGAAAACGTATTAAAGGGCTCACTGAATTAAAAACAGGGCCAATCAGTACAGTTGCCTGGCTGAGCTCTGCCTGACTGCTGCGTTCTGTCCTATCTTCTTGTATTTTTTCATTAAACCTTTTCATTAACTCTCTCTTTGAATATTCACATTCCCTCATTTTGTGTATGTGTGAAGCAAGGACTATGTGCCAGCTTCTGGTGAGACTTATATGTGGGAGTGTGAAGACTGGTGGCAGCAATGGGAGTCAGATTGTGGGAATGGGCACTACAGCCTGTGGTATCAGCTGCTGGAGTGGACATGAGGTCTCAGCATCACATGATGGCAGGACCTGTGTGTGCATGTGAGAGTAATTGGGGCCATCTACTTGAGGCAGGCCAGGGATGTGGTTTCCCTGCATACTGTGGTCTCAGCTACTGGAGTGAGTGAGCGGTCCCTGTGTCAGTAGTTGGAGGAGCCATAGCTCTGTGGATCTGAAAGAATACTGCAGAATTTGAGCCTGGAGTATCATAGAATCATAGAATAGTTTGAGTTAGAAGGGACCTTTAAGATAGTCTAGTTTCTACCCCCTGCTATAGAAAGGGACACCTCCTGCTAGACCAGGTTGCTCAAAGCTCCATCCAGCCTGGCCTTGAGTGCCTCTAGGGAAGAGAGGCCCTTGTAAGAAGCCCATCCCCAGTTTTCTGTAGGCCCCCTTCAGATACTGAAAGACAACTATACAATCTCCTCGGAGCCTTCTCTACTCCAGGCTGGAGAGCTGCAGCTCTCCCTGTCTGACCTCGTAGAGGAAGTGCTCAGCTACTGAAGTGAGTGTGAGTGGGTTTGGTGACAGCTACCAGAGTCAGAAATCTGGACTCTGTTACCAGCTACTGGAGCAAGTGGGGGTCTCCGATTCTCAGCCCTTGGATGGGAGCAGTGTCTGGTCCTAAATCAACTATTTGAGGGGGCTGCAGTGAGAGTTGCAAGTACAGGACTCTGCACTGATAGTTCAGGCAGGGCTGTGGGTTACAGTCCACATGCCTGGTGCAAACTGTGGGGGGTGGGCAGACAAGTGTTTGCGTCTTTCCCAATGTGGCACGTGTGGGGTGAATGTGTGTATTCACTAATGAACAGTAAGCTGAACCAGACCATGAGTAGCAGGGATGTTGTGTCCAGGCTGAGGCATTAAGTAGGCAAAGAGTCCATGCAGGTATGCCCAGAAAGTCTGCAAATGTAGTTTGTGTGAGGGATGAGTGCATGAGCATGTGTGCAGTGAACTTCAAGATGGACTAGTCAGAGAGTCTAAAACAGTTTTATAGGATTATACTGCAGAAAACCCTTCTACATAGCCCTTATATTATTTCAGAATTATCCTGAAGCATGCCCAGAGTACGTAGTTCCTCTTTCCAACAGAATGACTTCATGGCAATGAAGGCCATCACTGAACATACAAGCTTAGCTAAGCAATTCATAGCCCTCTCATGAGTTGTAAGCAAATTTTTACATGGCTTTCAGGTTAGGTCATGTGAATTTTACATAACACTCTCCCCTTCCCCAAAAATGTTGATATGCTGAGCTTTGTGGATTTAGTCTCCTTCCACTACTAATAAAACTTTTTCTTAACAGACAACATTGCAAAACAATTATAGTGGACTGAGATTTCACGTCTAAAAACAAACAAAATTATCAGTACTTGCTAATTTAACATATAAGCACAATCTAAATAGGAAATATCCCATATAGATTAAATATCACTGAGTGTTGATTAACAGAATCTCCTTTAAAAAAACAGCTTCAGAAGCAGGATTCTCTTCTCAGCTGTCCTTTGCTTCTGTTGATAGCACAGATTTCCTGTTTAGTGTCCATTCACTTAAGATGATTAACATAACTTCTTATTTTCCTTCATATTGCATGCTATTTCTTAATCACAGTGCCTGGAGAGATTTTTACTTTGAAATATGTACAGAGATTATTTTCTTGACTTTTTCCATAATAATTTAAAAACAAGACATTAATCAAAATTGTGGAATGTTTGAGTATTAGAACAACGAATTTTGGAATCCAGGGCATAATTTCTAAGTATGTTATAATAATTCTTCCCTCACTATTGTTGAAGTCAAATCTTTATTAGGTAAAGAACAGATCATTAATGAGATTGTAGAATTAATATATATTTTAAAAGTAGTCAATTACATAGATAACACCTTGTGAGATGATAAAGAATTACCAATATTTACAAATTTGGGGAAAAAATAACATGTAAAGTAAATGAACAGTAGTGCGAATATAAATCAGGATCCAGGATCCTTCTTCTCCCCTGTTAGCAAAGTGGTTCATTACAGAACTAAAGTGAATCCCCCCAGTCCCTAACACCCGAATCTGTAAATCTTCTTTTTTGTTTGTTTGTTTATTTTGATTTGTTTTGTTTCATTTTCATGATGAAAGACAGAAAACAGAATCATCACAACTAATTTTTTTCTTATGGTAGTGAAAAAATGATGAAAGAGAAATAATGTACAATGTACTCTAATTCCTTCATTACAAAGTATGTCTAAATCCCATTCTCCAGCTATCTTAGCAGGTTCTTTTACAAACCAAATCATTTTTTTTTTTTTTCGCTGTTACTCCATCACAATAATTTCAGAAGAGTTGATTATGAACTTCAGAGAATGATTTGATGTTTCTGGGCATCAACAATTCTGAAATTTTTCAGATATTCTCTGTATTGGTGTTTCTTATTGACTCTCTACGCAACTATAAGATAGATTAATAAATGAGAATCCCTCAGTCTTCCCACATATGTGCTGTGGAGTCAAGAATCTCTTCATTTCAGTAAGGTAATCTCCTTTTTCCATTAACTTTGTATGCCCAGATGTCTATTATCTGGGCATTACAATAAATTGCATAATTCCAATACACACTGTAGGATTCAATTGCCTGATCATATTTATCCACTGCCATCTGAGCTGCAATATGTATCTGAGACAAGTCTGATAGAGTTTAAGCAGGTCCTGTAAGAAATTTATTTATTGAGTCCAGATGCCAGCTGGACTCAAAATATGTTACATAGCTCTGGATGTTTCCATTTATGTTTTATATTCAGTCCAGAGGATGTGATTCAGCTACCCCTACCTCCCCACTCACCAAAATATCATCTACATGAAGGCACTTTTATGTAAGCAATTTTGATTAACTAGTTCAGAAGTAGATGCCTACATTTGATCTATTATCCATTTTGGCAAGATCTGTAAGGAGAACAGCGGGACCCTTGTGACCTAGTTCTTAAGCAAAAATCTAAATTAGGAATTTTAATATGGAACCTTATATGACATTTAAAATGAACAGAGAAATTTCAGCTAGGTTTTTGTTCTCTTGGATAGCCACAAAGGGATGATAGATTTGCAACATTGTAAAAGGAATCCTCTGTCAAGGGGAATATGCTGATATATCTGAGAAACTATTCAACGCTTTGCATGAACAGCTACTTTCAGTCCATAGATATGCAAATATGAAATTGTTACCCTAGTCACAGGCAGACACTCCTAGAGCAGGATTAATCTGCTGTAGTTTGGAAGCTGATTTTAAGATGAAATACATTGTGATTTGTATTTTTTTCTCCCATACAATAATAAATAGCACATATCTACATTTTGTCTCATAAGTCTCTACATGTTTGACAGTCTTTAAAAAGCCATTAAAGGACACACTGAAAATTCAGTACTTCCAGTAATAATAATGCAAAATCTACTAATAAATGTAAAACCCAAGCATTATAATTCTACTTCGAGCTTAATGTTCAGTGTTCAACATCATTTTAACTGTGGAATCACCTCCATATGACCAAAGATTGGAAAATAATCCTTGATGTTATTTTTCTTAACAATTTTCTTTCATTCCTTGTGGAATACAAAGGAAGTTGCAATTTCATGGACAGACTTAAGATTACAACCACACAAGTTTGCCCAGTTAATCAATCCTTGTGAGAAACCAATTCTGATGGAAGTAAGAAGATAACAACTTTAGCGTCTTGCCAACAAGATTGTCAAATATATAATTAACCCCAGTTTATTTTTCAGCTTCACAAAATGAAAACCTTCTTCAGTGATCATTTGTCAATGGTTTATATTTTATTCTACTGGTTGCTATATAAAAGGCTTGTCTTTAACTGAAATTTAGGACTATTTTTTTATACATCCTATTCTGTCTCTTCATTATGTCAAATTCACTGCATGCTAGGAAAGATTACAGTGCTATTAAGTTCTGGGCCAAGCAAATGGTAATAGCCAAGTATTTTTGTATTTAATTATAAAATAACACTTGTAAATATTTGTGAATTTATTTTCCCATTTTTGTTTATTTGATCCTGAGCTGGGGGGTATTTTTTTGTTTGTTTGCTTTTGTGTTTTGTTGTTACTGCTGTTGTTTTGACTATTTGTTTCTATTTTCTTTTTTTCTTTTGGGGGAGAAGGGGAGAGAGCTGGAAGAGCAGAAATTGTGACCAAAACAGGACTGCAACAGTGACCAAGGGATAAATGCCTTTGCTATACGCAGTTTTTTTTCTCTGTAATGAAACAATGCTTCATGAAGTTTAATGCCATTCATGTTTGAAAATATATTTTGTCAAAAAGCTGGATATACTAGTAAAATACTTAACAGAAATGTAAAATCACTAGAATCAGAAAAACAACCAAATGATAATCTAAGCAACGACTGTACTATGGAATTTATGTCTTCAGATTTCAATATGTCTTTTTTTCTTTCTTTCTTTTTTTTTTTTTTTTTTTCCCACAGAAAAAATAATTTTGTGAAGCACACAATGCATTCTCCATTCACCAGTGCATAAATACGTGACTGGAGGTAAAACAAAAAAATAACTATTACAACAACAAATTAAAAAATTAAGATAAATAGCAATAAGAAAAAATAAATTGTAAAAACTTACATACTTGCATACTTACAGAATCAGAATCAGAAAACGTTGCTTAATGACCTTTTTTTCTTTTTTTTTCTTTTTATCTTTTTTTTTTTTTTTAACATGGACAAACAGCCTTTTACTTTTTGCATTTGCTTTCTGTGGGAAAATCCATGGGAAAGAAATAATAATAATAATGACACATCTTATGAGTTTGTGGTAAGTTCTGAAATTGAACAATATATCCTACTTTGAAAATACAATTTTATGTTATTTCCACTTTTTCTTAAAATCCATTTTTTTTCTTGTAAGAAATTTACTTTCTTGATGTTGTTGTCAGGCAAGAGTTTTGTTCAGTTCTTCAGTTCCCAAATAAAACTCCTCCAGACTCTTTTGGAGGCTTGTGCTTGTTCATTTCATGTATTATTGATAATAAAATGTTTCCTACTTCCAAATTTCTCAGAAATAGAAAAACAGCAGCAACCTTTACTAGATAAAGTTGAAGTAACATTTCTGAAACTGAATATCATGCAGAGGACAATATTAAATTTCCAGTGGGAGGAAGAAGTTTTAGGGAAGCGAATAGTATACACTGGATGAAACTGTGATATGAAATCCTCAGAGAAGCTATAATGATTCAAAACAAAGATAGTAGGTGATCAGCAAATATAAACCTCTGATAAACACCTATGGCCTACAATAGGTCTGTATTAAAATTACTGTAAAAATGGATATGAAGCAGCCTTCCTATCCATTCTCACATCAACAATACCTACAAAAACGTTGCTTTCAACTTTAACAATATAGTGCATAAGAGCCCACTAGATCAATATGGAGATATAATGGAAATAAATGTCTTCAAATAAAACTTGACTAATAAGATCCTCAAGAAAAGAATTCATTTTCTTTATCAAAGATCCATTGTTAAAACCCTTCATTTCTGATGAACAAGACAGTTTAATTCTCAGGACAATGAAAATAATTGTTTTCTGTGATGAAAATTGTCAAAAACAAATAAATTACCTTCTTTTATCACATTATGTTACAGTTCAATCTTTTTGCTTTTGGACTTCCGGCTGATGGGTTATCTGAAATGGATATTAGAAGGGTAAGTAAAAAAATTAAGATTACATATGTCATATACAGACTGGGAGATGAGTGATTGGAGAGGAGCTCAGCAGAAACCACAAGCCTCATGGATGAGGAAGGAAGGAGTGGATATTATCTTCCTGGATTCACTGAGACTTTTAACACTGTCCTCTACAAATAACTCATAGAGAAGCTGTAGATTTACAGACTGAATGAGCAGAAAATGAAATGAATTTGAAACTATATCAACAGCTGGATCCACAGGGTAATGGTCAGCAGTGTGAGGTGTAGTTGGAGGGTGTAATCAGCAAAACATCCCAGGAATCAATAGTGGGTCAAGTCCTGATGAATATGTTGATCAGTGATCTAGGCAATGAGGTAGAACACATCCTTAGTAATTTTACTGCTGAAAAAATAAAATAAAATAAAATAAAATAAAATAAAATAAAGTAAAATAAAACAATAAAAAATGAGGGAATTCTAGAGAGAGAGTTCATTGGAGTGCCACAAAGCGTCTTTCTTAAAAGAAAAGGCTGAGACCTAAGACTGTTCAGCATTGAGGAGAGAAGACTGAGGATGGATCTTATCAATAGTTATAAACATCTAATGGATGAGAGCCAAGTGAATTGGGCCAGGCTCTTCTCACTAGCGCCCAGAGACAGGACAGAGGGCAATGGGCACAGACTGAATGATAGGAAAATCCACAGGCACATAAGAAATAAATTCTTGACTCTGAGAGTTACAGAACACTGGAACAAGCTGTCCAGAGGGGTTGTGGAACCTCCTTCTTTGGAGATATTCAAAACCCACCTGGACATTTTCATATGAATCCTATTCTAGGAAACCTGCTTTAACAGAGAGGCTAGACTAGTTGATCTTCAGACATGTCTTCAGACAAGATGATCTTCATCTTTTCAGACACTCTTCTTTTGGAAGAGTGAATCACGGAATCACTACAATTCTGTGATTCTGTGAAGGAGTTTACTGACTCACCAGAGGGACTTTGGTGAGCTGGAGAGATGGACTGACAAGAATACTGTGAAGGTCAACAAGGAGAAACAGATTTCTGCACCTAGAGAAGAATAACCCAAGCACCAATACATGAAAGAGCCACCCAACTGGAATACATCTTTGCAGAAAATGACCAAGGAATCCTGGAGAACATGAAATTGAATGTGTGTGCCAGCAATTTGTCCTTGCTACTAAGAAGGTTTTTTTCTTCACTGCATTAGGCAAAGTATCACCAGCAGGTCAAGAGAGGTGATTCCTTCCAAAACTCAGTATGTACTGGAGTACTGTGTCCAGTTCTGGGCTCCCTAGTATAAGAAAGACATGGGCATACTGGAAATAATCCAATGAAGGGTCATGAAGATGATGAAGAGACTTATCACGGTTTTGTGTGTTTTGGTTTTCAGTATTCCACATCATAACATCATCTAGTTCACTGGGAGTTAAAGTGTTAATGCTCCAAGTCCGGGTTATCTATTCCCCTATACATTAACGGAAGTCATGGGATCTGGCCCTTCCGGGTGGGGTGGTCTCTTACTGCCTTGCAGTGGGTGGAGGGTTCTTTCCTAGCCGTTCCAAGCTTTTCAGGTTTGACTTGGTCTCAGGAACTCTCTCTCTCCTATATTTTATTTGATTTATTAGTCTCAATTTCAATTAGATTGTATTATATTGTGTTATCTGCATTCCGATATCATAGTTAGTAAAATAAGTTTTCCTCCATAGATTGTTGCCATTGGTTTTTCTTCCTTCCTTGAGCCCAGCTCCCATCTCCCTATCCCTTTTCCCTTTCCCTTCACATTCTGTGGGGCCAAGGGGGCCCAGGAGCCTACTGCCCTCCTGTCACGGGCATAGATTGATCTAGTTAACTCCATGACAAGACTTGAGCACTTATCCTGTGAGGAAAGACTCAGAGAGTTGAGACTTCTCAGCCTGGAAAAGAGATAGAACAGGAGACATTTCATCAGTATATATAAATATCTTACAGGAGGATGAAATGATGTTGCAGCCAGGCTCTTTTCAGTGACAGAACAGGGCACAGTGGGCAAAAAGCCGGAATGCCAAAGGTTCCATCTCAACATCAGAAAACACTTCTACAGTGTGGGTGATGGAACACTGGCATGGATTGCCCAAACAGGTAATGGAGTCTGCCTCCTTGGAGTTCTTCAAAAGCTATCTGGACATTGTCCAGGGCAACCTGCTTTATAGGTGTCCTTAAGGAGGAGAATCGGACCAGAAGGCCTCCAGAGATCTCTTCCAACATCAAAAGTTTTGTGATTCTGTGATTTTGGTGTAATTGTACAAGAGCACCAAGCTAATATTAAGGTAAAAAGTTTCCATAAATGTGAAGGTTATTGATTATAAAAATTCAAGGTGGTATTTTTAAACAACAGTACAGTACATGACTGTTGCACCAATGTTAGGCTGCATAAATTCACCTTTCTACCTCACTGTGCACCTGTGCCTTTCTTGTTGACCCATTGGAGTTGTTGAATGATGATAACACAGTCTGGGAAAATGTCATCTCAGAGCCAAGGAAAGAAGAAAAGTAACATGGATTACAAAATTTGTGTCTATATTTACCCATAAACGTACAGATACACACAACTATTTTTGTAAACAGTGGAATTCTAAAATGGAGCAGTGGAACAGTTGCACAGAGAGACTGTGGATTCTCCTTCTTTGGAGATGTTCAAGACCCATCTGGACACCTACTTGTGCAATCTGGTCTAGGGAGTCTTCTTTGGTAGGGCAGTTGGACTAGATAGTCTCTAGAAGTCTCTTCCAGCTCCTATTATTCTGTGATTCTGTGATTCTGTGATTTACTATCATTTGAAAAAATCCAAAAATACAATACCTGTTTAATTCTAAAATGAAATTCTCAAAATGAATACTAATTGGATGCTAAATCTATCTCAAACAAACTTCCTTTAGATTGTGTTCTTCAATGCTCTAGCTGGTTACTATTTATTTCTTGTCTTTCATTTCCTCGAACACTGTAACTAAAATCAACTGCATAATTAATATGAAGTTTGTTTCGTTGTGACCTTGTTTGTCTTATTTCACCAGCTTGCACAAGATTTGTCTTCATGCTTATATCATAATTTATATATATTCTTACTTTTTTTTCCATTGTATTTCCACTAATTAGACAAACTTTAACTTTATGAAGAATATGAAAAGCATAACAAAAATCCTTATATTTCTTAGTATTTGCATGGATATTTTTCTTGTTGGAATACAATTTCTGCTGTTGATGTGGGTCAAGTTAATCTTACATACAAAGCTGAGAATTTACATTACAGTATTTAAAATCAATCAAAATATAAACTTTTACATCAGTTACAATGGTACTAAAACTCACATGAAAATACTTATTTGCTATTGTTATTGCTGTTTTTGTTTGTGTTCATGTGCCTTGCTACTTCAGCTCATTTGGCTTCTGAGGTCAATAATCCCAGCCTTCCTAAAGAGGATTGGAAGGAGGGTCAGCAGACATTCAGAAGTATCACCAATTGTTCTCTCTTCCCCGCTGGAGAAATTTTGGCAGCTTAGCTGGAGCCAATTACCCCCATTGCCCCTACACACCTATGACTGTGGCCCAGACAGTGCTCAGTGAGGGATGACAACTGACTAACAGATGAAACAAGGGGGACAACAACCTTTTCCAGATCCTACCACTCTGGCCCAGTCAGGCCCCGAGAGGGCAGCAAAAGAGTTTAAAAACAAAAATCATGACCGCAGAAGGTGCTAAATACATCTCTGATCCTGAGACAGGTGAGGGGTAAATATCCACTGTAAATATGGCACTTTGCCAGGCAGGAATGGGTGAAGGCTGACAGCTGTCCTTGCCTTTATTGCCACAGTTATCTAATTACAGCATTGCACAAGGGACACTTTTGTATATATAAACACTTTTTCTCATAACTAATGACATTTTCTTATTAATTAAAGCCTTTGAACAATTAGACTGTTAAAATAATAATTAAGAATGCCTTGACCATATATATAATATGAAGTCTGCTCCAAAAGTAATTCCTCCTATTTTTATATTGACCTACGATAATAGTCAGATGTTAATGATACAGCAACAGAGATTGTACCTTCCCACTAATACACCATTACATTTTGCTGCTGTGTAGCAGATGGCAGCAGAGGGCAGCCTGACACAATGGTGTGTGATACAGAAATGCAAATGAATCAAAGGTGTGACACTGAATTCCTCCATGCAGGAAAAAAAAAAAAAAAAAAAAAAGGTACCCGTTGGCACGTTGGCATTCCCAATCATACCCCATTAGGGTAGTAAGGTTAGGTCATGGTTGGACTCAGTGGTCTTTAAGGTCTTTTCCAACCTGAGTGATTCTATGATTCTGTGATATATTGACAGTTGCTGAACATTTATGGAGACCAAATAGTGGATGTGAGCACAGTGAGGCAGTTGTAATGCATTTCAGCAGTGACAACAACGGCAGTGGGACATTTCTGCTGGTGCAGATATTTTCGAATATGGCCTGCAAAGTCTTGTTCATTGCTGGTGAATATACATACCTAATGATGGTGATTATACTGAGAAATAATTTTTTATAGCCGAAAATTTGCTCTATCAGATAGTGTTTTGCTCTTTGTATCTATTGTAGTTCCCATGAAAACAAACAAACAAACAAACTGACAAGCAAACAAACAGGAATAATAATTTTCAGAGTGACATATATCCATATGCCCACTTTCTGCCCATAACATCTTTCTCATAAATTGCTTGTGTTTGTAGAGACCCTGACACTGCTGCCAGGACACACCTGTGGCTCACATTCAGCTCGCTGCCTCTGGAGCCTTTTCTTCCCCAGGACTGCTACACTATCATGGTTTTATGATTTTTGGTTCTCAGTATTCCACATTGTAACATCATGTAGTGCACTGGAAGTTAAAGTGTTAATGCTCCAATTCTGGGTATCTGTCCCTGTGCATCGTGGAAGTCATGGGATCTGGCCCTTCCTGGTTGGGCGGTCTCTTACTGCCTGGCAGTGGGTGCTGGAGGGTGCTCTCCTAGCTGTACAAAGCTTTTCAGGTTTGACTTGGTCTCAGGAACTCTCTCTCTCCTATATTTTATTTGATTTATTAGTCTCAAGTTCAATTAGATTGCATTATATTTTGTTATCTTGCATTCCAGTATCATAGTGAGTAAAATAAGTTTTCCTCCATAGATCGTTGCTGCTGTTTTGTTTTGTTTTCCTTCCTTGAGCCCAGATCCCATCTCCTTATTCCCTTTCCCCTTTCCCTTTGCATTTTGTGGGGTCGGGGGGGGGAGGGAGAGGTGGGGGGAGGGAGGAGGGGGGGAGGGGCAAGGGCCTACTGCCCCCCTGTCACGGGCATAGGTTGATTTAGTTAACTCCGTGACATACACAGCTCATCAGTCCCTATTGTGCATGGTTGCCAAGGGGGTGGGGTCTTCACTCCCACAGGAAGGACTTTGTATTTGCCTTTCCCCAAATTCATAAGTTTTCTTGTTGTATAGTTCCTCCAGCCTGCTGAGATCTCTCTGAATTACAACCCTGCCTTCCAGTATATTGACTGGTCCCCTCAACAGTACTCATCATAGAGCTAGCTGTTGTTCTTGACTCTCATAATTCTCAGTAAATATAAAATCAAATTTTCATGCATTTTACTCCAGAATTTTACATATATGCTTTGATTAGTGACCTGCCTTTACATCAATTCAAAGTGTATACATTTATGGTTGTATAGAAAGTATCCAATATTGCAAAATCACTGCAGAAGATTAGTATTTTCCCTTTATGTGCCCACATCAACCAGAACTGACACATGCAGAATTTTTTTTCTGCTGACCATTGTAAAACCTTCTGGATGGATGTCCACGAATTTCTCCATAATTATTGCAGAATGCTCTTTACCAGTGAATTTCCCATATAACATTGAGTCAAACTATATATTTGAGGATATACTAAGTAGTTTTCAAAATGAAATGTTGTAACATTCCAAAATATATTCTATATATTATGTGAACATAAAAAAATTGCAAGAATAAGAAAAGACAGAAATAATGTAGATTTCCATTTATACTGTAGCAAAGAGACATGAAGCCAGAAACATTGTGTCATATTTACAAGTTTGAACTGAACATAAAAATGTTTATAAGTGTAACTTATGCAAGGAAATTGTACTTTCTATATATTTTATTATACACTAGAAAATGACAAGACAGAAATGATGTCTGAATACTGACCTTAAAATGGAGTTTGCTTATTTCCAAAAATTTCAGAAGAATCCTGAGACTCTACTTTAACAGCATGGCTAAACACACATGAAACCCTAGTTTACTGAATAATACCAATGAAACCAGCAGAGCACGCGCTGAATAGGATGATACTGAACCAAGTATGACATCAGGACAGCAGCAAATGTTGTATGCAGATTTGCAAGGAGACTTGCAGAAAAGTCAGCCCATAGAACTCAGGAAATTATTCAAGCTGGAAGGGACCTTAGGAGCTTATCTAGGATGAAAATAATCACTGCTGAACTAAGGCTGATAAATTATGCTGTTAAAGTAACAGTCTTCAACCATCATTATTATTGGAGCATTACATATCAGAAGACTTAAAAAACTTTGGTCTGCAAGGCATAAACAATTCTGAAAGATATTCTTGACTATAATTAGTTCCAAATTGAAATTTTTACTACAGAGTATAGCTATGTACCTGTTGTATTAATTCTTCTTTGTTTTTTTTTTTTGTTTTTTTTTTTTTTTTTTGGTTGGTTAGTTGGTTGGTTTTTGTTTTGTTTTGTTTTGTTTGTTTGTTTGTTTGTTTTTGGCTCAAAGCTTTCTTTCTGAGGTATTTCTTGTGATAAGACTGACTTGTCTAGGAGATGAATGATGGGTGTTGCTGTGTGGCAATCAAATCACTGTGTAGACAATTTTAGCTGTTTGCCTTCAGAAGATAGTGCTCAGAACTGTTTACTGGCAGAAGATCTAGCCTGTGATCAAAGAACTCCTGTTTGCTATGGGAGACTGGGGGATAATACCATTGTATCCTGTGGAGGCAACATACAAGTGGGCACCTCCCTGTTCCCTCTTATCTGCTGGCAAGCCCAGGAGGATATGAAAAAACGAGTTTCTGCTGAGGTACCAGAGCCAGAAGCTGTCACTCCAAAGAGAGCTGGCTCGACAACTTTGGATAAGTTTCTACTACTACTGAAAAGTTGCCATCACTGCTGTGGTCACCATCGTCCTCAACGGAACAACAACTCCTGATGACCCACCATTACTGAAGATCAATGACTGATCTACGAACCATGCTGGATCCATGGTAGTGACTATCTCCCTCTTGCTTCCTATAAAGACTCCTTGCTTCTTCTTTCGTATCTCTTCTATCGCGCTCCTTCCCTTCCCCATTACCCTAATTCATAATAGTGTCCGTCCTTCCCTTCGCCATCTCCATGGTTAAGATCTGTAAAAAACTGGTTGGACCAACATTTGAACAGTTGTTTCTTAATCTCACACTAGATATACATATATTAAAAAGACTCTCTCCTCCATTAATGCATCCAAAGTTTACAGCATGGCCACAGTGTACTTCCTTTCCTCAGTTATGAGGTCAGGTTGGTACTGGCATGTATACAGTCACTTTTACCCACCATCTATCCTAGTTGGGGCAGAAAGATTTAACTCATGTGAATCTATGTAAGGTTTTGATAGCAACAGACTACATTGTCTCCAGTAGAATAATTGTTCCTGCATTTGTTAATGGCATGGATCTCGGTCCCCAGTGGTTTCACCAAAAGTTAGATATCTAATATTTGAAAGTTCATATCTCTCTATGCATGAAATTGAAATAAGTGCTACTTTGTAGCATATATTTTCTTCTAATTTTCTTCAAGGTTTATAAATCTTAGAGAGCATCCCAATCAACAACAAAGGTTACAAGAATGTTCAGACTAAAATTTAGGAAATGATATGTGAAAGTAGTCAATGGTAAGATTGTCTTAAATAATTCAGTACTGCAATACTACAGCTGCAACACTTTGCTGCCTTTAATAAATTCTGAGGATGAAAATGTGATGGTTCTTGTAATGTACCCTAATGATACATTTATCTCCCTCTGGTATGTTGTACACCCTTTGAAATTATAACAGTCATAGTGCATTATCTCATCCATGAACTTACTATATGAAAGTCCATTGTCTTCCTCACCAGTTTTACAAGACCTAATCCTTGCAAACTGGGAAGAATTATGTAGACATAATTTATAGTACTTAGAGTTTTTTTCCTTCTCTCTCGATTACTTGCTTTCCATCTTTCTCTCCTCATCTGCCCATTTATTTTCCAGTCATTTCCAATCTGACAGGGTAGTTCCTTAATTGTGAATGCCAATGCTCAATCGTATCTGGCTAATCCAGTAAGTGTTCAATTTGGTTTAAATTTCCAGATGAGATTATTAATGGACACACACACACAATTATTTGTAGATGAAAGTGTTAGTATAAAAATCATAGGCTAGCTCAGGTTGGAAAAGACATAAAGAATCAAGTCCAACTCCAGCCTAACCATACTACCCTAACAACTCTCCACTAATTTATATCTAAATGGTTTTTAAGCACATTCAAGGATGGTGCCTCAACTACCTCCCTGGGGAGCCTATTCCAGTACTTAACAACCCTTTCTTGTAAAGAAGTTTCTCCTGATTTCCTACTTAAACTTACCCTGGTACAACTTGAGGCCATTTCCCCTCATCTTGTCACATGTCACCAGTGAGAAGAGACCGACCCCGCTCTCGCTACAGTCACCTTTCAGGTATTTGAAGAGAGCAATAAGGTCTCCCCTTAGCCTCCTCTCCCCCATACTAAATAGTCCCTTAAAAATGAGAAAATAAAAATAAAACAAATATATGAATTAGAAAATTGACATTCACTGAGAGCATCATCTGGTTAGTCTTTTAATGCATACGTTTAGGACACAAGTAATTTAGGAAGGAGAATGTTTAATATTTAAAAATTTCTAAAAGCAAATTTTATGCACTTTAGTGAAAATTGCAAGTCCTTTTATGGAGGAATATGCATCCTAAATCACACTTAGAAGCTTTGACAGAATATTTAATTATTAATTTACAACACATTATGTTTTGGGATGAAATAATACTTGTCCTGAGAATTGGACTAACAAGTTTGTTATGTGAAATTTACATTTTATGTTAAAAGAATTATTTTAAATAAACCTTCTTGCTTATTAATTAATTCATGCTTTCTTTACCACATGACCTGGTTAAATTAATTAGTATAGTTGGTAAAAATCAGACTTAATCCATCTTTCATAGAATAATTGTTATTACTGTTATTTATTTTCACTTTTCAATATTTTTCAGAATTAGGGTTAAAATATCATTGAAATATTCTTTTTGAGTTAATTATCTAGCTATTGGCACACTATAACACATGTAGTAGAGAAATCTCTTTAAAGAACTTCAATTATCCAAATTTTTTTTGTCAGTTAAAATACAACATTCCAAACAGGGCAAATGTACATATAAAGATCTTAGGTGGGTTTGAGGAATTCAGTTTTGAAAAGCTGCATTTAATAAAGGCAACCAATAATATCAGGCAACCATAAATTAACAGATTTCTTTAAGACTGATTATTTCTAACTTGTCATGGTTTTATGATTTTTGGTTATGGGTATTTCGCATTGTAACATCATGTAGTACACTGGGAGTTAAAGAGTTGATGTTTCAGTTCTGGGTATCTATCCTGGAAGAGAATAAGAACTACATACTCCAGAGGGCTTTTCATTCAGAGAGGAGATAAAATTCCTGGCTCTCCTCCCTTCTGCTCGTCCCAACTGCACGTCACAGAATCACAGAATGACCAGGGTTGGAAGTCACATCTTAGGCCACTCAGTAATTCTTAGAAATTGATTGTAACATCCATTTTGTAAGAAGAAAACTGCAAAAATATTTTTTTTTAAAGGAACATTTTTATGAAGATCATATTTTCTGGATGCATCTAATAATCAGTGTAAATTTAATAAAATTGTTTTTTAGTCCACTTTTTTCAGAGATTAAAAAAATGTTTCAAACTCCTAACAAAATAAGAAATATTTATGATAGAAAATGCAAGCATTTAGAAACTTCTTTTATTTAGTTTTAAAGAAAGCTAGTATATTTATAAAGCTTGAATAAAATAGCATTTTCCCAAAAGCAATTTAAAACTATTTTAATTTAAGAAAACATTGAATCTGGAAAATCTATTCATATAAACAACTGAGAATCGTATTTTAAGCAGAGAGCAGAGAAACCCAATAAAAATAGAAGTCAAATAACTGAACTACTTAAATAGCATTGGGGAAAAAATACATATTTGTGAAATTGTTTATTCATTATTTGTAAATGTCATGGAGTTAAATAGATCAATCTATGCCCATGACAGGGGGGCAGTAGACCCCTGGGCTCCCCTCCGGCCCCACAAAATGGGAAGGGAAAATGAAAAGGGATAGGGAGATGGGAAATGGGCTCAAGGAAAGAAGAAAAAAACAGCGGCAATAATCTCTGGAGGCAATGATCATACTAACTATGATATCGGAATGCAAGATAACACAGTATAATACAATCTAATTGAAATTGAGACTAATAAATCAAATAAAATATAGGAGAGAGAGAGTTCCTGAGACCAAGTCAAACCTTGGAATGACAAGGAAAGCACCCTTCAGCACCCACTGCCAGGCAGTAAGAGACCGCCCCACCCGGAAGGGCCAGATCCCATGACTTCCGTAAATGTATAGGGGAATAGGTAACCCGGAATTGGAGCATTAACACTTTAACTCCCAGTGCACTACATGATGTTATGATGTGGAATACTGAAAACCAAAAAACATAAAACCATGATGGTAAATGCAGTCAACTTTAATATTGGTTAAAATTTCTGGTACCCGATTCACATTTACAAATCTAACTCCAGTATAATAATGATAATTCATATTACTTAATATACTTCAAGCACAAGAGCCTTCTGTGCCCTGTCAGAAGATATCAAACAGAGGAGGCAGAAAACCAGCAAGGATGAGCAAGGACATGCTGGTCAAACTGAGTGAAAAGAAGGAAAAGTATAAGCAGAGGAAGCAGAGATGGGTGGACTGGAAATAATATGGAGATGCTGTCTGGATGTGCAGAGATGATATCAGGAAAACTAAAGAAGAGGAGGAATTAAACTTGTCAAGAGATGTGAAAAGTAACAAGAAGGAATTATTGTATACACTGGTCACAAGAGACAACCGAAGGATAGTGTACCTCTTCTGATAAATATGAAGTGGCTTCAACAGACATGGAGAAGACTAGGGTACCCGCTGGGTTTTTTGCCTCAGTCTTCAATGCCTGCCAGTCTTCTCATGCCTCTCATGACCCTGAACTTCCAGGCAGGGATCAGGGCAGCAAAACTTCCACTGTAAGACTGGAGCATTGTCCCAGATACTTTTGTATGACCAGCATTTGGTCACTGATCTATAGGGCTGAAGCTTTGTCCTCCCCATGACCTTGCTCAGCCACTCCACAGTTGGGAGAAGGGATGTTCTGATTTGCTTGTCTTTCTTCCCACAAATGCCTAAGTATCTGTGCGTTCTCTTTCAGAACACTGCATTATTAAAGTGGAGTTTGTTGTCAAAATATTTATTTTTCTCTTTTCAATTACATAAAAGTTACAAATATGTTTTTATTCTGTTTTGTTTTTAGAAAACTCCTTAGCATTTTGCTATATGAGTACCAACTGATTTAATTCCAAACTACAGTCTTAACAGTCAGTGTCCTTTAGGACTAGCTGTTCTCTGAATCACAGAAAAGATTGTATTTCTTCATTTCTGACATGGAAAAATACAAAGCAGCTCGTTTGCCCCATTCACCAAGGTAAAGTTGTAACATTACTAGCTCACAGGTGAAAGCTGGATATTTATCAGAATGAAATGTCAACATTAAGTCCTTTACTGTGGTTTAAATCATATTGTAGTAAATCTTTCCTATGGGATATAATTTATGGTTTGTAGACGTGCATATACAAAAAGTCTAGTTTTCATTTTCCAAATTGAGTATTGAGTATTTTTCTAGCTTACCCATCCAACCTTACTCCTACAACTTTCCCATCCACCTTTACATGTCAACAGAGCATTCTACAAAACACTCTTCAACCATTCATGCGGGTGCTTATCCAATTAGAGCCATGAGACGTTCTTTCTTCTTCTAGAGATGTCCTTGGTTCTCATGCTGTTTATCTTGCTCCACAGCTTCTGCTCTGAACGGTTTTTCTTGAATTCCCATAGTTAACTAATTATCAACTGTAACACTTTCAGAAAAGGAGACCAGAAGGTGATATCAACCTCAGTAACAACTGCTAACAGGCATTAGATACAGCAGAAATCACAGAAACTGTCCTGGAGCTATACAACCAGACAATTGATGGCTTAGATTGAAAAACTTTTTCTAAAACACTAAGCTGTTAAGACAAGAGCTTGTCACTAGGGAAGCGGAGGTGGAATTCTTTACGTACTTAGCCAGGGAGTCATGACGTCAAGCAGACAGAGCAAGTGTCCTGTTCCCCTGGGTCTGTAGTGGGGCTGCAAATGGGTCTGGAGAAAAATAGACATTGACCCTCCTCTTTAAAGAGGATGTGATATATCACTAAGTGCTGTGGATCTGTTCATGCATCCATCTTACCCCAAATTCATCTGTGACAATTTTCAGAAAAAGTTCAAATGGACTTGTGTCAAATTAAATTATTTCTGTACTATGGTTCTGCACTTTCCGGACAATGAAAAATAGCTGAATAGTAGTTTTCCAATGTAGCCTACTATTCTGCCTAAAAATAACAGAATACTGAGAAGTTATTTTTGGTTGATTTGCAGTACTATATAATTATGATATTTTGGGAGGTGGAGGATATTAAACCTGCAAAATTCAGTGGAGCTATTTGAATAAGTATATGTTGCAAGGCTAACGTTTTTGTTCAAAATAATATGTTTCAATTTTAAAAATAGCTAAAATATTTTAATAACTTTTTCATTTTTACTATATTGAATTACTATTTTTTAACATTACTTTGAATTATTAGGCAAATGTATGCAGGCTTTTGTGACTAAAGAATCACACCTTTCTGGATAGAGAGGTCATTTAAGTTTGTGTGGTTTCTTTGTGCTTATATTTTTTGGGGGTGTTTGATTTTTTTTTTTTTTTTTCCTTTGGAGTGGCATTTGTTCTTGCTTTTTGTTGTTGTTTAGTAGAATAAATGAGTACATGAGTGTCTATTACAGGGTTTTCTTCCCTATATTCTTTTGAATAAAACCTATCTGTATATTAGTAATCTGATACTGTACTGAGTTATTAATTGCCCTCGATTTATGATTTTTCAAAGCCTATTTATCTCTACTTTTTGAGATAATTTTTGTTCTTGCTTTCTTGCTTGCTTACTTCCTTTGCTTGATTGCTTGATAGCTTGTAATGAGGAGCCCAGATCTGAGCTCAACATTACAGATGTGACCTCATCAGAGTTGAGAGGGATCATTTCCCACACCCATCCTACTTGCAATGTACTTAATACAGACCAGTGTTCTCTTGATCTACTTTAAAAAATTGATATGAAGAGAAACTCAATAATGTGTTTAAGCTGTTTTGTAATATTCTTTTTCTGCTTGTTAAATTTATCACTTAGTTGAATAATATTCAATTTCTTACACTTTTTTTTTTTTTTATGTGAACCGTGCAAACACTTATGTAATCAATACAAATAAATACAAATCAAATGGCTGTCCTAGACGTCCAATGGATTATCATGGAACTAAAAAAAAAATATAAAAGATACAGTAACATGGCAGACATGATAGGTTTCTTATTCAGAGTTCAGAAAAAAAAGAGAGTGAAGAAAAAGCAACATTCTACCAAATTGCATTTTCTTTACTAATACAATAATTAAGAGGGAAAAAAAAAAAAAAATCAGATGCATGAAAAATGAGCAAGAAAAGTCAGCCAGAAAAGACCAAAATATGTTGATGAATATCTTCCCTTTTGTATGGCCTATTCTTGCTGACAAGAGACTGAATACTGAACAATATTTCACTTGAATTGGGCTTGTTTCTATTGGTAATTATCAATAACACTTATTCTAAAACTTAATATGGATTACTCTTGATTCACATATCATCTAATCTTTTCAACATGTGGTGAGCAGCCCCCAGAAGACTCCAACATAACTCTTTCTGCAACATTTCAGATTATCCTGTTATTGCCTGCAGACAAGATTCAGAAAATATTCCAAATCTCATGATACCACGATTATTCATTCTCAATACAAATCTGAAAACTATTTTCTGTGAACACATAATGGCATGTTAATAATTTCAGTTTGTTGCTTTTAAGATGAAAGGTGTAAAAAAAATGTGACTTGTGTGCTATGACATCCTAAATATCCCTTACAACCAAAATCTAAGTAACCCACTTTTCTTTCTTAGGATTAGTATTAGCAAATTTAAAAATCAGATTTCACACGTCAAAACAGAAGCATCAGGAATGAAAATCTAGCAGTTGTGTTTAGAGGTAACTGTTTCCCAGAGGAGGTTCAATTAGGAAAAACTTCTTTACCGTGACAAGAGAACACAGGACAAGTTCCATAGTGATGCTCACATCTATCTATGTTTAAAACGCATTTGGACAGTGCCCTCACTAGTATGCCTTAGCTTTTAGTTAGCCCTGAAGGGGTCAAGCAGTTGAATATGATGATTTTTCTAGATTTCTTCCAACTGAACTTCTCTCTTACTCTGTGTTGAAGGAATAGAGAAGCTACTCAGACACTGTCTCCTCAGCAATCCATTCATTCATAATTTTGTATGAGGGAACCAGGCAGCTATCACTTATGCAGTACTTTGAAAAATACAAAGCTAAATAGCTTTTTTTCCTGTTTTCCACAGTCACTGTAGAGGCATTCCCTTGACTGTCTCTCTCTTTTAAAATCATGTTATTTAGATATCACAGACAATCCTGCCTATGCTAAAATTGTGAAAAATGAATGAGATGAAAGGAAAGTTCAATGATACTCTCACTCCCTCGTGCTTTGGAAAACCACACTACAATATGGAAACTTATATCTAGTCAAGAAAGGGCATGTGGTGGTGAATCCAACACACAACCATCACTTTTGACTACTTTCTGTTGATTTTTCTTGATCTTGGTTTAGTTATGAGACAAGTTACTGGACCGCTACTGGATACTCTTTGTCTCTATGAGTACTTCCTTCTTTTGAAATAGAGATAATGGTTTATGCAAGAGCTATCTGAATACTAAGAAAAAGGCAGGATACACTCCTTGTTTCTTGCCCTCATATATGGACCCTGGGATTTTTGTTTCTGTTGTTTTTGACCAAACACCTTTAAGATGTCAAGGATCAACTACTTAAAAACTCTCTTGATCAGAGACTAGAATTTTAAGCTGATTCTCAGAGTAGAAGTCTTCAAGGTTCAGTGCAAACATTCTGTGTAACTCTAGGTGCAATTTTCTTTAGGTGGCTAAGTAGAAAGTAAACTTACATAGTTGTAGTAAGAACAAAATACTTATGCTTATATTGAAGTAGAAAATTTTCAGTGAATGTTCTACAAGCTGCTTGGTCTGAAGTACATCATGAAATATGTTTTTTAGTGTAAGAATACTGTTAAAAATGCATACCTAGAAAGACTATTACAGCAGCAAGGTGAAAATCTTTAGATTTACATAATCCAATCCATGCAATTTTCTAACAAAGAAAGAAAGAAAAAAGTTTGAATAATTTGATAGTAACAGAAATATTAAAAAAAAAAAATTGTAAAGGAAGTACTCATTATTTGATCCATACCACCTACAAAATCTATGTAAAAGGTCCTTCTGTTAGACGAGCTATTGAAATAGTTAATCACAAAACTGTTAGTAGCTAACTCTCAGTCAACACTGTGCTTTAAGGATTTGCTTTCACAACTCTCTAATCATTAGAATTATGACTAGAAAGTCTGCTGTTTGAATTTTTGTATGTATACAGTACTTAGAAAATGGCTGGGGATTTCAGAGTTTGCATTAAAAAAAAAAAAGAAAGAAAAAAACAAACACATTTTAAGCAGTGATATAGGTTGATTTGCTTACCAATAGGGATTAGTAAATTAGCTTAATATAGGTAATATATTAGTTTAGCAGGAGGAATTCATAAGTGATAGTTCTCAAACTTTTCATTTCAGCTTTAATGGATGAACAGTCTTGTTTTTCCTTGATAATTTTTGCACTGGGGACATAATAGAATACTTTTATCTTTTGCCTCAAAACATGCAAGGACTTTTCCTTGAGTTCCACATACGTCATTTTTAAAAAGTGGCTCACTGTGGCCTAATAAGCAATGGAAATCTTCCAAACTGGCAAAAAGTGAATGAAAGTGAGTCAAAGGATTTAGTGATGAAACTGATTGGTGAAAAAAGGGAAAGAAGTATATGGGCACTCAACCACCCTAAATGCCACTGATCATGTCCAAAGGGACTTTAGCACATATCTAAGAGACCTTGAAAAAGATTGAATATGTATGCCAATGTACTGCATATGTACATCTTAACTGTATAAATGTAGAACCTGAACTCTGAGAGGGTGTGCTTACTTGTCAAGTCCCTTGTGCAGGTTGTGAGGAATAAAGGAACGTTGCTTTCTTACACCACACTGGAGTTAGTTTTCTTCCTGGATTTCTGATGACAACAGAAAGTGGAAGAATTAAAGAAATAGTGCAGTCATGTAATATTCAGAATGTAGGGGATTAAAGTTCAAAAAAGGATTTGCAATTTTTCCTTTATTTATTTATTTATTTATTTATTTATTTATTTATTTATTTTCCCTGAAGGAACTGATTTTGTGTTATGTTTTGCTTTATTTTTTAATTACCTGCTTTCTAGAGATGAAGTCATAATTAAGAAGCAATGCTGGCCTAGAACACAGTTCTGTACTTTTCAGGCAGAAGTGCAGTGTGCAGGAGTCACTAGCTAAACTTTCAACTTAAGCTGAGTCTTCATAAATCTATTGCTAAATCTCATTTTTTTTTTTTTTTTTGATTGGCTAGTCTGTTCAGTTAATTCACAAACCTAGAATGTTAGCTGATTGAGACTGGGGAGAGGGAGGCAAGATAGCGTTGATAACGACTGAAGGAAGGAAATCCTAAAGAGCAATCAGACAACTACAGCTATTGAAAGAGCCAGTAGCAATTACATGTTTCCGGGAATATGAATGTTATGAAAGTTTATAAATTGCTGACGCAATACTCAGATCTGTTTTGCATGAAAGAATCTGAAATAACTAACCTGAATAGTAGGTCTGTGCAAACAGATGACTGAAAATCAAGACACTAACAACTGGATTACTTCACCTTTCTTTTCAGACATTTTTCTTCACAGCGGGAGGAAACAGCGTTTTTAGTAATAATACTTGTAGCTTTTTAGTTTCCTTAGCTAAATCCCACACACTTGACAGTTCTTGAAGCTGAGGATGAAAAATTGTAAAGTTGCCTTGATAAAAAGCCATTTCCCTGCAGGCACTAGAGGGGTTTTCACTAGACTGAGAAGTCTGGAGTTAGCTAGCTGTTGCTACGCAACAGGTAAGTAAAGAGCAGATCTTCTTTCTTAAGGAAATTAAGTGGTACTCTGTTGGGTGTTTGGACACAAAGAATCACGGTTTGGGAAGGGAGTGGAGGGAGTGGGGAACAACACCAAAGCCTTTTTCTGCAGAGACAATACGACTCTGAACATTTTAAATAGTAAAAGGTTCTGTGCTCCTCTGACTACATCCTGAGATCAATAGGACGATCAATTATTTTTCCTTCCTCTCCTCCTGTAGCAGTAAACAAAAATAAGTACATTACTAATCTGTTTTGAAGTTCGATCTTTTTAATTTATATTTTACCACATAACTGCTTTTCATGTTAATCTAATTTACCACACGTGGCTGTATTCAAAGAGGAAGGTAGAAGGTTTATCTAAAAGAACAGGTGTGGGAATCAAATGTTGTTTCTGCATTAGAATTGGATAATAATTTTTTTTTTTTTATTTCATGATCTCTGCTGTCATAGTTCTTTTTGGGAGTCTTTCTGCTTAACTTGGGGAAGATCTCTGATAGTTTACGTCACTTATCCTCTAGATGACCCTTTCCAGGAACGCACGCTCTGTATATAGGTGTATATAGGTGTACATATGTATATTTTGTCATATACACTGCAAGAATATCCTGCACGAGATCAAACCAGAGAACAAGTCATGGCATGCCCGAGGAAACGCCTGAAGAGACATCGGAAGGCCTGGCATCATCCCCTCCTCCCTCACCTCCCCCCCCCGGTTCTCCTTGTTTAACGAAGACTTGGAAGCAAATCACCATATCAATATAAACAAGAAGAGGGTTGAGACGTCTTGGAGACACAGGACTGACACCAGATAACAAACAAATTAACAAGTAATTAACCAATGTAAAAACCTTCTGATAAGATTGTGAACCTGGAGTACCCAGCCAGCGGGGAAACAGGGGAGGGGGGGAGGCAAGGGGGAGAAAACAGGGTATAAAGGCTGTCATGTTGTGTCCATAGGCGCGCTCCTGCTTGCGGGACGCCCGCCATTGCAATCGCGAATACAATCTGCTTTTATCAGAGATACCGTCCCGACAAAATTATTTGGATATTTCCAACATCAGGCAATATTTTATATTGAATTTTTATAGAGGTGTGAAAGTAGATCACCAGATGTTATACACAACTGTAGGAGGAATTGAAATTTAAGAGAGGAATTGCCCTATTTGAGGAAACATTAGTGTTTTCATCCACTTCTTTACTTCAACTGAATTATTTGAATGTAGACAAAAGGTTGTTACACCGCAAAGTGTAGCTGTTAGAATTCTCATACCTTTACTTAACTTCCTGACAAGATGCGGCAGGTTCCCTATAACATGTGGTAAGAGACAAGAGACAAGAGACACTCTCCTATAGTCAAATTGACTAAACTGAAACATTAGAAGGACTGAAATAATTACTATGGAAATGAAATTGACGTTTTAAAGTTTAGAAGTTTTCTAATATAAAGCACTTTCCATCAGAAAGTTGTAATCAGAACAATGCACACTGAGGAACTCATCTTCTATTACACTGGGTGAAGAAAAAAGCATTATGCAAAAATAAATGGGATATTTTAGTTCCCATATGTCACTAATAATACCTAAACTTAGTACAAATCTTTGTATATGTATCCTTAGATATAGCAAACAAATACTAATATCTAGATTAGGATGACCATCATTGTAACTACTGAAGTGGTTAAGTACAGAAATTTTTAATCACACTGTGATGGCTAAACTTGTCTTTGAAGACTGGAGCATCCTAAGAAAACATATAATTAATTACCACGACTTGAAAGCTTAAGGAAGGGAGGAGATTAGCCCTATCTTCAACTGACCAATTGTAAGCCAGAGGTTGTATTGTGATTGTGGTCAAATGATAAACAAGAAATACACATATATGCACAGAAAGACACTGCAAAATTTCTGGGGTGTGCTATCTCTGTGGGAGATTACCAAGCACTTAAGTCTGTGCCACTTTGCAAAAAGATCAATATCTAGTCTCTGCGCATGAGACTGGCTTACAGCAGCTACCAGGTAACAAACCAACCTTTCAGACAAGCATTTTAATTCTCAAAAATAAATAAATTATCTTCAGTGAAGACCAAAATTCCAATGAAACAAAAGAAAATTTGTTTCCCATTGTAATGTTTGTGCAAATTTCTATTGTGGACAGGAAATATTTTTCTTCTCTTCTAAAAAAGATTACTGGATAGACTGCAGTGTAACATTACTGGTGTCAAAACTGAGGCCTTCGAGAACATATAAATGAATGTCTACATCTTTGTCACCTTTGTGAGGGTTTTTTTGTTTTGTTTTTTCTCCATCATTTCCCATCTACCTTTTTTTTACTTCCATTTTCTAGACACTGTCAAAGTTTCAACCAGAAAGCTTGAATAATAGCAGGATATTTGAGAGTATATATTTTAAAAATTGAAGCCCAGAAAACTGACAAAGTAACTTGACACACCAATGACTTATACCAAGGAAGTATTGCATTTATTACAGCGCTGGATGCATGGGGGATCACTCCCCCAAACATGCACAGTGAAGAGAGAAACAACTACATATTTAAAGGCATAGTATATACAAATTCATTACATTCCAAGAAAAAAGGCTAAAATTCCAAGAAACAATTAACATGTTGCCCCCACCCTTCTGAGCATGTGTTCTAAATACCTGGTGGGGGTCTCTGATGGTCATGGGTTTGGTTGTGTGTGGTTAACTAGTAATCATCCTCACTGTGAATTTCCAACCTTGTAAGGGAGATAGCCCAAATCAGCTCTCAGTGGTGTTGCATTGAACTGAGTTATCTATTTGTTGTCTTATTTTCAGCAACAGGACATCTATTCTACTTTCTTATCTTCACTTGACAACAAATTCCATGGCCTCCTCTGCATTCTGCTCTTGATCTTACATTTACACAAACCTCCTGTCCTTCAGCTCATATCTGTTCAAGTTATGCAAAAGTCTGTTCTCACAATATAGGAAAGCTGTTCTCATGATTCAAAATCATCAAACAAAGTGGCATCTTTCCATGACTTTGGTTTCAGACATTTTATTTTAAACTGAGTGAAATACTGTCCAACTGTCATGGAGTTAACTAGATCAATCTATGCCCGTGACAGGGGGGCAGTAGGCCCCTGCCCCTCCCCCCCCACCCTGGCCCCACAAAATGGGAAGGAAGGAAGGGAGAAAAAAAACAGCAGCAACGATCAATGGAGGAAAACTTATTTTACTATGATATCAGAATGCAAGATAACACAATATAATACAATCTAATTGAAATTGAGACTAATAAATCAAATAAAATATAGGAGAGAGAGTGTTCCTGAGACCAAGTCAAACCTGAAAAGCTTTGTACAGCTAGGAAAGCACCCTCCAGCACCCGCTGCCAGGCAGTAAGTGACCGCCCCACCCAGAAAGGCCAGATCCCATGACTTCCATAATGTATAGGAGAATAGGTACCTGGAATTGGAGCATTAACACTTTAATTCCAGGTACACTACATGATGTTTTGATGTGGAATACCGAAAACCATAAAGCCATGACACTAACCTAGAAGCGTATTGGGCTTTATATTTTGTGAAACTAATTTTAAAGATCCTTGAATTGAAAAAAAAAAATGAAGTTAATGAGGCTATTCTTGTGATTCCTTTGAGAAAACTTTGTGTTACTTTTTATTGATCAAGTTGACTAAGAGAATATCCACACTTGCTTTTTGAACCCAAAATAACAATGCAGAGATTTTAAGATGTGTAATATTTTTAAAAAAATATTTTAATTAAGTACAAGACAGTAAAAATACATTATCTGAGACCATACCCTCTTCATTTGCATCTTGGTACATTCTGCGTGATGTGCGCAGTTACTCAGCTAGACTGGGGAAGAAATTTGAATCCTGTCCCACACATGATTGCAGCATGTGACGAGTATATCCAACCCATCCAAACTTAAATCATACCTTTTTATTGAGCTGTTCAGCCATTAAGTTTTCAGTGAAATAGTAGATACTTCATCACCAATATGAAATGAGTTAAACTGTGTAACTCAGTTATAGTACAAATGTCCATTGCAAGTCAGGAATTCCAATTGATTTTAAGGATTTCAGATAAACTTGAGCATTCAAGAGATAACTTCATCCACTGCTCAGTGCTTCCAAAAATTAGGTTATCAGGAATTCTTGACAGAAAACAGAAGAATGATTAATCTTACATAACTAAGCAGGCTAAAATTTTCAACTTACTGGTCCCAAATATCAGTGCTGAAATACTGTCCTTCTGATACTTCGGAATTTTCAGCTTTGTTTATGATTTCATCCATTTGCATTTGTTCTCTCTTCTTTTCTGTCACAATCCAAACATATCTGTACTTTTTAAACAAAGAATGCACAGTATTCCTGATTTTTCATACTCTGAAATTGATCTGTTTCTATGAAAAGCTCTCATTACTGACAGCAGATCCAAGGAATAATACCTGAAAAAATACCTTTGACTATACAAACAGACAAATAAATATGTCACATAGACATAAGTATAAAAAGTTCATAACTTCCATCTGAAAAATTATTTCTTCCATATTGTGACATAGATTTAAAATTTATTTTCTTCTGATGTATTCTTAGTATTTTATTTACTAATGACATAGTTGATTTAGTGCATCATTTTGTATGGAGTATGTATGAGCTAGCTCAAGATTTCAAGCTTTTCCCTTTTTGTTTTGTTCACATGTATAAATATTTAGGATTTCACTGTTGCACTTAATGACTAACTAGAAGCCTATGTGTTAATTCAGTTATTCACAGATCTTGCATTTTGTATTTCAGGTGTTGATTTCTACTGAACTATTCTCATTTAACAATGTGTTAACAGACCAAACATCTACTATCTCTCCCTATTAATCCACTAGCTAATAATCATCTTGACAAACAGCCAGTCTTTTCAGATAACATTATTCCATTTCTTATTTGCCTCCTGGTAACGTGTTTAGCTGTAGCAGCTTACAGCCTTTGAGAAGTAAAACAGATTAGACACTCAAGGACATATAGCCTGTGAAATTATAAGAAAAGTGTATGACAGGAGAGCTTTGATAAACTATTTGACAGTAGCAGGAACATCAAGAAGAAATTGAAAATGACACACTAATTATTTCAATCATACTAAGTATTAAACCCATGTAAAAGTGCTATATTATGATTTTTCATTATAACCAAAATAATCATATAATCATAGGGGTAGGAGGGGACTTCATTAAAATAAATAAATAAATAAATAAATAAATAAATAAATAAATAAAATCTTTGTTTCAAACCTGTAAGTAAATAGCTGTCCACATTAATTTCCATTGACATTTTCATTTCTGTCCAATTATATGCTATCTATAAAAACACAGAACTGTAGTCTAATAATTTGAAACTTGACCTACAGTGGCCAAGAAAATCAAGTCATCTCACTAAGGATTTTTTTTTTTTTCCCCAGTTGAAATTATTATTATGTTGCTTAAACTTCAGGATGGAAATCTGAATCAGAAAAGATCTGTGAAGTTTCAAGTGTTAAGGGCATTAACTCTTATAAAGCAGCATTTCAAAGGAAAGTAATTTTAATTCTTTGCATAAATCAACTCTGCATTTAAATTACCATTAAAAACCACACACACACAAAACCAAAAGAAACCAAGCCAAACCAAATAAAAATATTCTATTTTTTCTTTATCACATTTTATTTTCATCACAAATATGTTATTTTCATTTGCTTATATTAATCTTGCTCCCTGTGGGTGATCTAAAAAATAGGACAGTCTGTATACCTGAACATGAGAGAATTGAACACAAAGAGACTGACATTCCAGGAATTATTTGAAGTCACAAAAGATCTCAGAATAAGAAAATCTGCAAGTCCCTTTACAAAGGCTAAAATAGTAAGAGAAAGTCTTCTTTGCTTTCTCAGAAGTCCCATAAATGACATTCTTTATCATCATTCAGCTTTCAAATATGACCTAAAGAGAGCTGTGAATATCTCTTTGCTATACAATAAAGAGCCATATATTCATACCAAATATGACTATATCTATAGTATACAAATACGACAAATATCTATGACTGATAAATATAATACAAATTCTATGGAACTGATGCAAGACTGATATAAAATAAAAATCTTTCTCTCATTATGGAAACAGCAGAATACTGGAAAAATTGAGGTGCCTTGTTAACGCTTTGATCACTAAACCAGCTTTTCTGAATTCCTTTAAATTACTATATGAATTTAAAGATGTTTTGACACATAAAATGTTCCTTAAAGAAACCATGGTGATTGAACATATAGCATTAAGAACAAAATGCATTTAGCTTTCTAATGTTATATAAAAGAAACAGACAAAGATCATCCTCCCAAAATTACTCACAAAGGAAGGAATATTAAAATGGAAATTTTTCAGCTTTTCAAGAAATTAATCATTTGGGAAATCATGCAGATGTTTTTAGAGAAAGAGCAATTTTAACAAGAAACAAACAGCAAATGACAGCAGTCTTAAAGAACAAATCCTTCTCTCTGAAAAAAAAAAAAAAAATAAAAATAGAGTAGATAGAATCAAAAGAATAGATAGAATCAAAAGAATTAGAAGAAATGCTACCAGAAGTACTAAAAAAGATAGAAGTACTATAAAAGATAATAAGATCTTGAAATATAGTCATTTCAATGTCATTTCAATACAATACAGTATTGTACTGTAATTTTTTTCTCATTTTCCTGAACCCTCTTTCTCATTCCTTCTATCTTTTTCCCTTTTTATTTTTTTATTTTTTTATTTTTTTAAGGGCCCACTAAATAACTGTTGGGAGTTTCTCTTGGCCATGCACAGGCCTTTTTTATCATTTGGTTTTCTCCAGGGCATCTTGCCAGATTTTTGTCCACCTGTGCTAAAGATCACATACTTATAATATAATGGCCAGATTTAAAACTGCTAGATGTTTATGATTCTTTTTATGAAAACAGGTCATTTTGGAAGGTGCCAGACACTTGTGTGTAGATAACTGAGTAAAATCCAAAGGTTCTTTTTGAAAATGAGCTCATTTGTTAACAAGACTCTAATGACTGTCTTGAATTCCTTACCATTGTCTATAGTATGTATTTTGACCTGTAGCTGACATCTGTGCCAGTTAAAATACTTTTACATAATTCAGGTACAGGTACATCACACATGAACTGAAACAAATTTTAGTTTGTTAGGTTTTTTCTTTTTTTTTTTTTTTAATATCATCCATGACAGAAGGTTTGAGATGTAGCTTGAGTAGTTTGGGGAACTTGACTTGATTGCCCAAACGTATGTATTTGTTGCTATTTGAGGTGTACTAGATAACTTCTTGTGAACTCCAGCCACTACTCTGGAGTGAGAAATCTGCTGCATTGGGAGTCTCGCTGATCAACATCAAGCCACTCCAAGCGCCCAAAATCTGTGCACAGCAAGGAAGTATCTTTTCTGTAGATGTGATGTGTTTCCTTTCTCCTGTCATTTTATTTTCTGTTGTATGCTTAAGATGAATATATAGCTTTAAGTTTGTCACATATATTGCACTACTGTTCTGAATTTTCTCCAAATTTATTTAAGGATTAAGACTTTCTTCAATACCTTTACCTTCTTATACCTTGCAGGAAAGGATTCTTAACTATTTCAGACTTGTATCCTCCGTAAGACTTCACAAGTCTTATACAAGATTATTTAGTTTCTATTAATGGTGTTTAATAACACTACCCTGTCTACACCTTCAAGATTAATGAATTCCTACATACACTTATTATCTTTAATATGCTCATCATAAAAAAATTGTTTTCTTTCTTCCACACACACTTGACAATACCATATTTCATATCCTGAATCTTGAAATCTTTAAATACCTGTCATAGGAATTCATGAAGAAGTGAAAACAATAAATGTTAAAACATTGTAGACTAATTTCAATGAAAGGAAAAGAAAAACCAAGTTGGGTGTAACATGTCCACAACAATATGACATATTTTATTTTATTCTTTGAAATTTACCATATATTATGGAGTTATAATTATTTGTGCATATGGATTTCTTAATACTTTTCAAAGTTTTTGAATTCAAATAAAAAATATTCATTTTTGTAAATCAAAATTGTCCTTCACATCACTTCATTATCTTATAGATTTTTTTAAGAAGTGATGCAGGGTTCAAAATAACCTGCAATCCTTCTTGCAACTACAATTCTTAGAAAAAAATCTAATATTTTAGAAATGCTTGTCTTTTGGGGAATTTATTAATCTAAGTAATCTGCCTATTTGTTCTTAACTTACATGTTCCCTTTTATGTTGAGGGAAAAAACTCTTCTCTCCTTTTCATAAAATCATTTTCTGCCTCGTTATTCTCTATCTTCAGGACACCATTAGCAGCTTGGAACAAATATTCTTTTTAAGTTTTGACTCAAGACTGATACTCAAACTCTGTGATCAATGGCTCATAACTTAAATCCAGTGGATAGCATCTTCAGAACAGTTTTGATATTGCAGGTGGACAATCAAGTCTTCAGAATTATGTCTGTCAAAAGCTGAATGTAAATTATGGCAGTGTTTTGTGAGATAAACTTATTCTCACCTACCACATTTGTTACCGGCAAACAAATATTGCTGGTTTTCCAGTTAAAAAAAGAAACCCTCAGGCCACTACATCTACTTCCACATATTGTTGCTGTTCAAAGAACAGACTCTTATGAATGTCCCAAAGGAAAAACAACAACAACAAAAAAGAAAAAGAAAGCAAAAAAGCAAAAAAAAAAAAAAAAACAGCAGTGCTTTCAGCATAGGCAGTTTATTAAGCTTATTGATGAAGCATGAAAACCTTCCTTATCATTTACTGCAAAAAGTTTTTCTGGGCCTGTGAAAGTAATACTTGTTTTCACTCTATTTTAAATGCTTTAAAGATGAAAATCATCATTACATATGCACGGCATCATATCAGTTTCAGTAAAATATTTTTGCTGGTTTTGTGTTAGAATTATGCTAATTTTCACTCAGAAAGATGGATTAGAGATAGAAAGATCTTCTTTATGCGATAAGTGACATTTATTTTAAATGAGGTTTTTATATAAACTGCTCCAATCAGTTCAGTAAACAGGCTGCAAACCATGAATCATAAGTAAATCCTTCAGAAAAGCAGAGTTTGAATAAAACTATCCCTTATTCCACTGGGACATCTATGTATTAAGAAAGTTTTCCCTGCTTTGTTAATTCTCTATCATGAACACTTTGGCAATAAAGTCTGTAATATGCTATGATCTATACTGATACTATAGCATACATTTCCATGATTTGCATGGAAGTGCATCATTTTTCTTAGCAGTTGTTGCAGTGGGGGTGCACAGGGGACCAGAATCCATTCTCAGGATTCTGCAACAGTTACCATGGCTGCTGGCTTGTGTGGATAATTTCTATATACAGAGACCAGAGCATTGGTGGAACAGGGGAAGCCAGTCACTAGAATGGTGATAAGAGTTATTCAACCTGTCTATTGCCAGGGCTGTTGAGGAGAACACTAAGATTTTTGTAATGAATGTGAGACTCATTGGGAGGAGTCCAACAATTCCTCCCCAGACTGCCTTACAGAGTGAAGGAGTTAGTCTTGTAGGACTCAGTATGGAAGGGAAGAAATATTTTTTGACTGCCTAAGATCTTAGAGAATGTTTTTAAGCAAGAATGTGAATAACATTATGGAATATATTTAGGAGAAGGACCAAAGACAGTGAATCTAAATCAGTGAGGAATAATTGTTCGAAAACAGAGAGCAAGGGATAAAATGAACCTGTAGAGTCTTAACAGCTTGCTGGCCAGCATGCTGAGTTAAGATGACTGCAGTCTCTCATTTATTCTTACTATATCCTATTTCCACCTATTTTTGCGTGGGTCCATGCTCCATTCTGAGTATGTGTGAACATGAGTAAACTTTAAGCTAGAGCAACTAGCAAAAAGTCTACGAGGCCTAAGCAAGTAGAGTGGGAGTGTGGACATCTGGGCTTATGAGTCCAGTCACCATGACATGGACAGACCAAGGAGTTTTGAGGCCAGCTGCTAGCTAGATTCAATTTTTAAGGCCAGCTATTGAATGCATCTGTGTGTGCAGACAAATGTATTTACATGTAATCTGCTAGCGGACAACAATTTGAATCACTTGATTAGATGAACAAAAAAAACCAAACAAACAAACAAACAAAAAGGAAACAAATACAGGAGAAGTCAGTCTATTGTGTTCACAAAATCAGAGAATGGCTGAGGTTATCAAGGACCTCAGAAGGTCATCTGGTCCAACTCCCTCCTCAAGCAGAGACACCCAGAACTGGTTGCTTACGATCACATCCAGGCAGCATCTGAAGCTGCTAAGGAACAGAATGCATAGCCTTTCTGGGCAACTTCTACCACTGCTCCATACCTACATAATAAGGAAGTACTTCCTGATGAGAATTTTTCTATTCCAATTTGTACCCATTATCTATTGTCCTAGGACTGAGAACCAGTGAAAATAGAGTGGTTCCATTCTCTTTGCACCCTCCCTTCCAGGAGGAAGGTCTCATCTGTTTGTTCTATCTGGTCAGGTGGTCTCTACAGACACTTAATATAATGTTACAGAGCTCCCTAAACTCCTGCTGGTTACTGAAAATGGAGGGTGACAGCACTCCTCATCTCCCCAGCCTGTTCTTCCTTCATGCCTGTCTGAATATCTTTTGTTATGCAAGTGCCAGTAAAGATAACATTCTCTTCCTGTTTTGAACTATGTGTTCAGCTGTCTATGAATATCACATATGTCACTCTGAAAGTAATGCCTCCTAATTATTTCCATGGAAACTACAACAGATAAAAGGAAACAATAACATTATTTGATAAAGTAAATTCTCAGCTACAAAACACTATTTTCCAACATAGTCACCACCAGTAGTTATACAGTTTTGCCAGTGATGAACAAGAGCCTGCATACTGTGTTTGTAAAAATCTGCACCAGAGGAAGTGAGCCACCGTCATTGTTGCCTCTGCTCACATCCACAATTTGGTCTCTATAAGTGTTCAGTAAGTCCTGATGAGTATCAATGGGTGCATTTTTGTTGTTGTTGTTGTTATTATTATTGTTATTATTTTACCCTGCATGAAGGAATTCAGTTATGCACATTTGCTTCATACACATTTCCATGTCAGACACCATTTTGTCAGACTGCCCTTCTGCTGCCACCTGTCACACTGCAACTACATGTAATAAAATATTGGCAGGACGTTTTGGCTTCTACTGCCATACCACCATCATCTTCTTCTGACATTGTGGGTCAACATAGTGAAATAGGAGACACTGCTTTCACCCTCGTATGTATTTCAAGCATGGAAAACAAATGGAAGTTACAAAATCATACACAGCTACATATCCACTACATTATGAAGATTACTGAAAGGTGGTGAAATAAGTCACAAGGCTGAAATATTAGTGGATAGGCACAGGCTTTTCAGGTATGACAGATGAGGAAGGAAAGGAAGAGGGCTGACACTCAGTGCAAAGGAGTGTCTGTTATGTCTGCAGTTTTCCTGGAAACTCGGAATGAGCTGCTTGAGAAATTCGTTATGAATAATGATAAGAGAATAGACCTGCATGAATGACAAGGTGTGAATAAGTTACAGAAAGCCTCATCAAAAAGAGGAAGCAGAGGAAGCCTCTAGATAAATGATATAAAAATATCTATTTTCACTTATTTGCTTAAAGGGTAATGGTGCTTGGTACAAACAGTAGAAGAGAAATATAGAGTGTTTTGAAGAAAAAATATTGACACAAATGACTGACGAACATATTATGAGACATGCTTGCATTCACAAATGTGGAAGAAAAAAAAAAGTATTCACATACTTTTAATCACAAATGAAGAACTACTGAAGATGTGAAGGTCAAGGACAGTCTTGACTGCAGTGACCATGAGAGTGTGGAATTGAAAATCTCGAGAAAAACAGTAAAATAGAATATATATATATAAATACATATCCAGCTGGCGACCGTTCATGAGTGGTGTTTCCCAGGGGTCGGTGCTGGGGCCTGTCCTCTTCAATATCTTTATTGATGACCTGGATGAGGGCATCGAGTGCACTCTCAGTAAATTCGCAGATGACACCAAATTGGCTGGAAGTGTGGATCTGCCTGGGGGTAGTGAGGCCATACAGAGGGATCTGGACAGGCTGGAGAGCTGGGCTGAAGCCAACGGGATGAGGCTCAACAAGACCAAATGCTGGGTCCTGCACTTCGGCCACAACAACCCCAAGCAACACTACAGGCTTGGGGTTGAGAGGCTGGAGGACTGCGTAGAGGAAATGGACCTGGGGGTATTGATTGATGCTCTGCTGAACATGAGTCGACAGTGTGCCCAGGTGGCCAAGATGGCCAATGGCATCCTGGCGTGCATCAGAAACAGTGTTGCCAGCAGGAGCAGGGAAGTGATTGTCCCCCTGTACTCAGCACTGGTGAGGCCGCACCTCGAGTACTGTGTCCAGTTTTGGGCCCCTCACTGCAAGAAAGACATTGAGGCCCTGGAGTGGGTTCAAAGAAGGGCAACCAAGCTGGTGAGGGGTCTGGAACACAGGCCATATGAGGAGAGGCTGAAGGAGCTGGGAATGTTCAGTCTGGAGAAGAGGAGGCTGAGGGGAGACCTCATTGCTCTCTATAACTTCCTGAAGGGAGGTTGTAGTGAGCTGGGGATCGGCCTCTTCTCTCGTGTCATTAATGATAGGACCAGAGGGAATGGTTTCAAGCTACAGCAGGGGAGATTCAAGCTGGACATTAGGAAGTATTACTTTTCAGAAAGGGTGGTCAGGCACTGGAATGGTCTGCCCAGGGAGGTGGTGTAGTCGCCAACCCTGGGGGTGTTCAAGGAAAGACTGGATGCTGTGTTGAGGGACATGGTTTAGTGGGAGCTATTGGTAATAGGTGAACGGTTGGACTGGATGATCTTTTAGGTCTTTTCCAACCTTGGTGATTCTATGATTCTATGATTAGAATCTATATATATATATATATTCTAAGCAGAGGCCTGTGATACTTATAACTCTAATAATCTAGATGAAATGAATTTGGGAATTAATCCCAATATAGTTAATTATACTAAAATATTGTAGCCAACAGTATTATGCAAGTATCTAGTTATGTTGTAGCATTGGCAAGCACAACACATTTTATGCACACACTTTTTATGCAAGCATGCAGTCAGCATAAACTATAAAAGAGCAAATATTATTGTGGCTACGTGCAAAATAGAGGGAAAAACATGCCAATAGTGACTCAAATTAATAATATTTTCAAGACAAAAGAACAAATAGGCAGAAAAATAATATAGTGTTATTGTGCTCTTTGTAGCTGTTCTAGCTTCTATGGAAACAAATCGGAGGCATTACTTTTGGAGCCACCTATGTGCATATTAACTACGAGATGATGATATTTTCCATTCTAGCTCCAAAAACTCAATTCATAACAAAAGAAAACAAAAATAAAACATTTTTCAGGATTTCCTTACAGTAGTCATTTTGCAAGATCATAGAATCATTGAATCATAGAATGGCCTGGGTTGAAAAGGTCATCTAAGTTCATCTAGCTTCAACTCCCTTGATATGTGCAGGGTTGCCAACCACTAGACCTGGCTGCACAGAGCCACATTCATCCTTGCCTTGAGTGTCTCCAGGGATGGCATATGCACAACCTTTCTGGGCAACATGTTCCAGTGCTCAATGGCTTACAGGCTGGTTTGGCGTGGTTCCGTCACTAATGGAGCAGAGGGACCACCTTCTGTGTAAAAAACTTCCTCCTAATATCTAACTTAAATCTCCCCAGACTTAGCTTAAAACCATTCTCCCTTGTCCTATCACCGTCCACCCATGTAAACAGTCATTCCTGTCACTATCCACTCATGTAAGCAGTCATTAGGATATGTCACTGTTTTCTATGTGAAAAGTTAAAATGACATGTTTTTATACATTCAATTGGGTATGGTTAAACTGCTGATTAAAGTGAAGAGTCATATCTAAATGAACAAAATTAGGCAAGGTACATAAAGAGAATATTAGTCTTTTGTGGACACTGTAAATGAATATTTCAAAAATCTTCACAAACTCATTGGGTTTCATTAGATATTGGGAAAAATAAAAAAAATAAAAAAATAAAGAAAGAAATTCAGTGATTTATTCTAGAATAAAGAATATTCTTTATTGGAAAAGAATAAGAATAAAAGAAAAAAAAGAATAAAAGAATATTGGAAAAGAACAAACAAGCAGAAGTGCTGAAGTGAATTTTCTGAATGGAAAATTGATATTTCTGATGGCCTAATTATTGACTTTTCTAGCAACTGAATGCCTAGTAATCAGTTTTGGAGATTATAATAAGCAATTACTTACAAGCAAGTGCATTGTGGAATGCTCATTGCTTACATAAATATCACTTTAATTTCACTTGTATATATGCATATTGGTTTCCCACTGTTAAATTGTTCCACATACAAAGTAAATTGTTTCCTAATCATTCTGAAGTTATTTTAAAGAAGGCATTTTAACAGTCCTATGATTTTAAGAGGCTTTGTTAAATACAGGTAGGAAATTCCATTTGGTTTCACCGTGTTCAGTGTGCTAGGCATTAGTCTTTCCAAAATGTGTGATTACATACTTCATGCAGTCAGCTCAACTAAGGATAGACTCAAGATCAAAAACTGTGGATGAGTCCCCTTTTCTTCCTCTACTCTGCACTTGTGAGGACCCATCTGGAGTACTGAGTCCAGGTCTGGAGCCCCCAGGACAAGAAAGACAGAGAACTGTTGGAGAGCGTCCAGAGGGGAGCCACAAAGATGATCAGGGGACTGGAGCACCTCCCCTACAAAGACAGGCTGAGGGAGCTGGGCTTGTTCAGCCTGGAGAAAAGAAGGCTGCATGGTGACCTCATTGCAGCTTTTCAATATCTAAAGGGAGCCTACAAACAAGAGAGGAAACAACGCTTTGAAAGGGTAGATAACTGCAGGGCAAGGGGAAATGTTTTGAAGTTGAGGGTGGGAAGATTTAGGTTGGATGTCAGAGGGAAATTCTCTACAGAGAGAGTGGTGAGGTGCCAGAACAGGCTGCCCAGAGAGGTTGTGGATGCCCCAAGGCCAGATTGGATGGGGCCCTGGGCAGCCTGGTCTAGTATTAAATGTGGAAGTTGGTGGCCCTGCATGTGGCAGGGGGTTTGGAGCTTGATGATCCTTGAGGTCCCTTCTGACCCTGGCCATTCTGTGATTCTGTGATTCAGTATAGTTTGTTTCTACAGACTGTATGCCTGCTCAAATTATTTCAAGACTTGTAAAAGCCTTCAGTTCCATCCAATGAAGCCATTTCTATTGCGATGTAGATGTGATTTTTTTTCTGGTGTCTTTTATTTATTTATTTATTTTTTAAAGTATTTATCTTAAGAGCTGCACACATTTTATACTAAGTTCTACTTAAGTGATACAAGGTTGCCTCAGAAAACAAGACTGTCAAAACTGTTTCCTATTTTTCCTCATTCAGTTTGTGCTCTTTTCCGGAATCCAAATGCTTTTTTATTAATTCTACCTGGTACTGGCGACCATCTTTCTTTGTTTTCACATCTTATTACAAACACTTTTGTTTAATTCCATCATATTCCTTCAATTTAGTGTTTCCTTTGTGTTCTTGAGATATTTTCTAAAGGTAGCTTCATTAGTAAATAAACTTTCATCAGAAGCTAAATTCCTTTAGCCTATCAGGCAAATGATTATGCAAGACTCATTATGTGTTCTGATAATGTACCTTATGCTATCCTTGCACTGCAAGAGAACTTATGCAACAGACATACCTATTTCTCCAGAGCATCTGCATTAAATGCTGCTGAGAGTTTGATCTGAAAAAGCATTAAAGCTAAGAAGCCCACAGAATTAAATAAGTCTAAAAAGAAGATATGTTAAGTTATTAAATGGAATCATAAGTAGTTATATCACTGTCAAAATGTCACTTGATGTAAGTTTAGATGACTTCACAAGTTTATGGTTGCATTTTATTTTATTTTGTTAGTAAAATTCAAATTTCTTATTTTAAACTGTCTGTAACTACATGTTTTCTTGGTCCATCAGTACCATTCCTCAGATCAATGTGTTTCTTTTCTACTTTCTTACATCTCATACTGATACCAAAAACCAATGTTCCTTTCTATCTGTTTTGCCCTTCACATGTTTCATTACAAAATTCATACCTTTTTCCTGAGGCTTAGAATTGTTTAGCAGCTCAGCACTACCATTTAGTCTAGTAGCTTGATTAGTCAGAGAATAAATTTCACTAGCATGTACTCAGGAACATTTTAGCATATATTGTCTTCTTCTACTATTAGTATGATATGTCTTTTTGTATACACTCCCTTTTAACAAACATCGTTTTGTTGCGATCTGTGGCTACTTACTACTACATTGTTACTAGCTCAGTTTCTCTCACTCACTCAATGACCATTTCTGGAATTATCCTTGGTCATATCAGCATGTCTAAAAAAAATCAAAAGAAGCTCCACTGGAATAATTACTTCTTTATAAGTCTATCAGGACTAACAGGAAGAAAATGGTATTTCCTAAAATCATAGGTTCATCTTTAAGATATTGTAAAATCAGAAACAAACTAAAGGAGACAAAATAAATAAGTACAATTAAAAAGCCTAGAGTATCAACTAATACAAAGAATTTCATAGCAGATTTGCACTGGGGCTAAGAATCCAATGAAAAATTATATTGCATAATAACCATCACTGTTTCTATTTATTCATTTTTCTCTATTACAAGGAAATGTATTAATAATACTGGACAGAAGTTCTGTTTATTTTTACTTATTTTCCCAATTCATTGTACATAGAAAATTGTCACATTATACCCCAAGCATATTTGTGATTGCTCCACCTGATATACACCTGATATAGCTCTATGCCATTAGGAACAGAAAAAAAAAGAAATACAAGAGAAAATGGAAAGAAACAAACCAATGAAGTTCACATAAGTGATGTCTGGAGTGAGACCAAAAGGTATCAGATGTTTCTGATCTCCTTTGTTCAAATATTTTACTTTTACTTTGTTAACATTTTATGTTCAATTGTTGTTTTATTTCATTTTTATTTGCATTTCGCAATTTTACTGAAAACAAACAACAGAAAAAAAAAAACAAAACAGTTTTGTTGCCTACAGTTCAAGTGAACCATGTTGAACACACATGCAGTGCGCTCTGCCCTGAGACTTCGTGCACTTTTTTGTTGTTATTGTTAGCTTTTCATTCAAAAATAAATAAATAAAATAATAAATAAAATCAGAATGAAAGTATCTAGTTGTGCTTTGTGTCCAAAGACAATAATCATTCGGAGCAGTTTATTATTGCAACTTTTTTGTTGTTCCTGTATAACTCTCATAGACTAAGCTGGTGACTGTTAGGAAGCCATTTCCATGCTCATGAGTGATTCACATTCTTGTATTCCAAGATGTACAGTGAATGCTACAGTTTTCAAAACAATAATTCTCATTATCTCATATTTGGTACAGTCAACGTCGATCCTATCTTTCACACTAGAATCCAAGTCTTCCTTGTTTGTAGGCACCAGGTTTAGGATAGCATCTCCTCATTAGCTTCTTGATCATCTGCGTCAGAAGGTTGTCACCAATGCACTCCAGAAATCAGCTTTATTGTGTTGCCATTCTAGCAGATATGGTAGTGCTATATACCTACTTGAGCAACAGTCAAGTGGCTTCTTCCAGCTGACTACATAAAGCTTCAGACTACATAAAACTTCTTCCTGGCAATAAAGTCTGTAGTAGACACCACATTACCCAGGCTTGTCTTTCCAGTAATGCTGTCCCATATCCGTTCATTTAAATTTACCCGGAGTAATGCATTCACCTCTGAGGCCCACTGGAAAAGAAAGACATGGATCTGTTAAAGCAGGTCCAGAGGAGGGCCATGGAGATGATTTCTGGTGTAAAGCGCATCAGCTGTGAAGAAAGGCAAGTGAGTTTGGTTTGCTTAGCCTAGAAAGTGAAGGCTCTGGGAAGAACTTATAGCAGCCTTCTAGTACTGGGCATTCAGGAAAGATCAGAATGGACTCTTCATCAGGGATTTAGTTATAGAAGTAGAGGTAATGGTTTTAAATTAAAAAAAAAAAAAAAAAAAAAAAAAAAAAAAAGATTTAGATTAGATAAAAGGAAGAAATTCTTCACTATGAGAGTGGTGAGGCACTGGCACATTTTGCCCAGAGAAACTGTGGATGCTCCGTTCCTGGAAGTGCTAAAGGCCAAGATGGATGTGGCTTTTGGCAATCTAGTGTAAAGGGGGGTATTCCTGTCCATGACAGGGAGATTACAACCAGGTGATTAGGTCACTTTCAATCCAACCCAATCTATGATTCCACAACTTCATGCCCAAGCTTCTCATTAATCCCAAGCAGATCTCCATTCCTGTGGCTCTACTTTGCCACATAAACAGTAGATCCTCCTAGGCTGACTTTCTAAAAGAGGCTAACTTTTTCAGCACTACAGACATGTGAGCTATCCTACCATTTCTGCCATCTGAGTGAGATCATATCCCTGTAACTTGAGGCATACTTCTAATTCTTTCTGTTTGTTCCATGTACACACATTGCTATACAGACACTTCAAAGACACAAGTTGTGCACCTTTCCCAAAAAAATGTGTAAGATCTTCCCCCATTATCTCATCTTATAGGCAATTTCTTATTTTTGAGCATATACTTAAAGGGAGACATTTTCAGCCCTGTTTTATTTATTATGAGGTTACATCATTCCCCCACAGTTTACTCGGCATTAAAATATGCAGCAAAGTGAATATAATGGCAGCAGACATGTCTGAATAACTAGATGGACAGTGAAAACATTAGATATAACAACAGTATAGTAGAAACAAAAAAATAGAGAACAACAAGAGGAAGACATGATCAGTGAAAGAGGTGCAGATGTTTGTAAAGGATTAGTAGTAAAGGATAGCACATCCAGCTATTCAGCTACTATGCACAGGGGAAGTGCCTGGTGTTGCTAGAATTTTTCATATCACTAAAGCCTGCTCTAGGCTGTGTCACTGCTATGTTCATCACTCCAACAGGACAAACAAAAGTATAGAGCAGACAAATATATATATATTTTTTTCCCCAATGTAAACCCATGCAGTTATAGAAGTTCATTCTTTCTGATGCATATTTTATCTTTTTTGGTTTGTTTGTTTGTTTGTTTTGGATGGGAGTGTTTGATACAGAGTTTATGCTTCAGTATGTGCTACATCTAATTTTTTTTTTTTTTTTTAACTGTATGTAATGTTTGTATCACCTTGATCCAGATCACTGTGTTTAAATCATGACTGACTGGTTTCTCTGCTTTATCTTCCTGTTCTGTCCTGGCTTTAACACCTCAATATAGTTCATGTTCCGTAATAAAATTTTTTAGTAAGTGAGAAGCTGAAAACAGCCACTCTGAGAAATACTGAGAAATACTGTTTAATGGAGTATTACCTTATTAAGAGGAAGCTGACTTCATGAATAAGGATTAAAATCTTATTTCCTTGAGCAAGCTGGCAATACTTAGGACTTCTTTGTAGTTTTATTATATGAAATCTGATAATGCAAAATTTATTAATTTCAACCTTAAGAAAAATACTTACAACTGCAATTTTATGTATTTGTTGAAATTAACACCACTTTAAAATCCTTCAGCTCAGACTGAGATTGAAGCAGCTATGCTGGATGAATAACACAATTACCTAATGACTAAACTATTCAGATTTTTTCGCCACTGTACTGTCTGTCCTCGGGACATGAATGTAATAGTTCTGAGATAGAATTTGCTCTTATATAACTAAAAAAAAAATAAAATAAAATAAAATAAAATAAAATAAAATAAAAATAAAGGAAGAAAAATTGTTTTAAGAAGTTAGTATAATTTATTTCTTAGATACACCTGTCCAGGCCCTTTTCTAGCTGCTGGAAACAGAGGTGGCTCTGGTTGGAAAATTAGTGCATTATAAGTAATGAGGCTGTCCGAGCAATTAACCTTCACCAAGTTTGAAGGGGATCTAGTAAAATAGTTTAGACTAGATGCCTCACCTTAAAATGATCAAAGCTGGGGATACACAGCACTCCTCTTCAGTTGACTATGAGCAGTACTATGTGGGACAGGGGTCATTTTTTCTGTTTATCTGTTCTAAGTAATTGATCCATTTTCATGAATATTTCTTCTCAAAGGTTCGATGTTCATATCTATGACACCTCAGGAAAATGGATCTGCAGCAGCTTATACAGGTACTACACATGAAAAATCATTGGCATTACTTTTAAATTCCAGTCATACAATATCCTCAGGTTCTGTACTGGGTGACATAGCATATATTGATTTCTGATTCATCTTCTATATACAATTCCTGATTGTATAGTCATGTATTATGTGTGCCTCCAACAACTATTTTCTGAATTGAAGAATCACCAACAATAGAAGAATACTAATAAAAAATATTTATTTTTTCTTTCTAACTACATTTAGATTGTTTTTGGTTTTGTTTTTCTGTTCCTTTATCAATTTATCAATATGTCCAAAATATAATGAAATCAAGATAGAAGCGATCCATGAATATATTCAGTTTCCCAGTATTTTTTTTTATCACTATTCTTTCAATAATTTATTTTTACTGTTCTAATTGCCTCTTTTGTTGTCTTTTCATAGTCTGCTGATGTTGTAAAAGAAATATGCACTCTATATCTTTTCTAAGTTGTCAGAATTTTAAAGTACCAATTTAAAATATATATTCAAAAATGAGATAAGGATTTGTATTTCTTCATGAGAATTAATCTATAGTTTTCATGGTATTGCAATTTTTAGCAATATTAGCCTGATTTAGAGATCACAAATAATAGGGAAATGCTAAAGAGGTGTTTTTATTTATTTAGTTGTTTGAGTCTTTTTTTTTGGGGGGGGGAGGAGAAGGGGGGAGAGGTGAGGGTTAATAACTGCTAAACTGCATAAAGAAATTAAAGTCTCAATTTTTAATTTGCAGTGCAATTGACATTTGACTTTCAGTTAATTGAGTGAAATAAATCCTTACCTATAAAAAGTCATATTCGTGGTCCACAGCTGTGATAATATTGGTTGCCCAGCATCTGGTTAGTTTGTCTGAAAAATTGTAGATATGTTGTCATGTACAATATAATGTAAAATGAGCAAAAAGTAAGTTGCTGAAACAGAAAATTGAAAGAAATGCAATCTAATTTAAACACCATATCTGCAGGAAAATTTTAGCTATTTTTTGAAATTGTATTATTTTTATTTTTTTTTTTCCTTTATCTTTACTATTTAATCAATGGAAAAAATGCTTAAAACATGTCATGGGGAGAATCTTATGTGTAAGTAATACATCTGCTCTTAGCTTTTTAGATTCATTTACAGACAGATTTACTTTTTTAATATTTATTTATTTGTTTGTTTGTGTTTTCTGAAGAGAAAATCTAATTAAAAAAAATCCCAGAATAACAGGTTGAAGTGAACAACCATTCATTAGTTTTTATGCAGAAATGAGAAAATTAGATTGAATTTTCAAAGAGTGAAAATATACAGTTGATGGAATACATGAGACAAAATAATTGATAAAAGCTTTGAGGAATGCAAAGTCCAACAGAAAGCTAAGGGTATCTTCCTGCTGACAGTGTCTTAAGCCCTGGCACTGGACATCATTCAGCGCAAGCTACATTGTAAAAGGAGGGTTTTCATGTTCATGCAAGAAAAAGAGTTAGGTTTTGTTTATTTTTAACAAAACAATGAGTGTGAAATTCAGCCTTGATATTTTTTACTCCTCTCTGTCAACAGTTACAAAGCTAGGCATTGTCCTCATTATGGCTTTAATTGACACACATTGTTATTTTTCATTTACCATATATTCAGATGAAATGAGATAGGACAGAGAATAATATCAAAGCCTAAACCAAAATGATGTGCATCATTAGTATATTAAGAATGTTCTTAAAATGTTTTTGAAGTCAGTGGAAGTCTTATCAATGGCCTTAACAATTTTATATACTGCTCCCAGATTATTATTTTCTTACTATTATTTAATGGATTATTCGAACAACATATGAAAGCTGTCAATAGTTCATCCACATATATTAGAATGATCTCATACAGGAAATTAAATTGAATTAATTAAAGCTGTAGTATTATTCTCAAGGATTTGTTTTTTTCTGCATAGCCCAAAGTAATATGATGGAACTTGTCATAAGCAGGCAATTGATATTGAGGCTGTTGCTGGCAGTTGTCAGCAAATTGAAAATAAAAAGTACAGTTACTTTCAGTTAGATCCAATTTGTCTTGTATACACTGGTATAAATATGACATTCCAAGATTTTCTTCTCCATTCTTTCTGCCCCCAGCATAATAATGACAGACAAATGATGTCAGTCAACTGGTTAATATGCTTACTGTCTTTGTAAAGGTATTATTACGTAATAAACCCAGAAATTGTAGATTCCTGACAATATTGTTATTTACTGATTTCTAATTAAACAATTCCCAGGTTTTCATAATGAACTAAATTGCTGCAAGTCTTTTTCAATGTTTAAATATTAATTTTGGAGACTGCTGGCACAGTCTGCAGAAGAAACAGGATAAACGTCTACCTTACACTGCAATGAGGAAGGAGTTACTGTATTTATCTTTAAGAGGACTTTTGCTAACAGGCTTTTCCCAGGGATGCGTATTCACTGGTAAGTGATGGCAGCAGCACTGACAACGCTGCACAGCCTCCTGCACGGAGGGCTTCATTTCCAGCTGTGACTAACTTAGCAGGTCAATAGTCAGGGAAAAGATCGGTTGAGAAACATGTGCTACTATTGAACTCTATTCGTGTACTCAAAGTTCTGTGTAACAATCATAAACTTGCTGTTTCTAGTTCAACTGGGGCATTTTTAACTTATCAGTCAGATCACAGGTCAGGAAATACCTGACCACCCTCTGAAGCCTATTGCTGGGTCTGTGCATCTACAGAATGAATAGGGATACCTTTCAGGTAGGTTCAGGGAAATTGGATGCATTAGAAAACATCAAGGTCTTTTTTTTTTTTTTTTTTTTTTTCTTTCCTCCACAGATAAAATATATCCTCAAGTTAGCAACAGTTTCCTCTTGTAAGCATGAAGACTTATGTTATTGAATTTGCTTATTAGTGTTCATATTACAGGATTGCATTTTGCAATACTTATACATTATTGAAAAAAAATATGACTCAAAATATCATGTAAACAAGACCCATTTAATTTCCTTCCTCAGGAAATTAAAAAAAAAAAAAAAAAAATCATTATCAGATTATGCTTCCACTGTTTGAAATAGACATTACAAAATTCCAAAGATAGTGAGAAAAAATCAAGAGAAGCTATTTAATTTTTCTCCAGATAAGTCCACTAACAAATAAAAAATCAAAATAAATAACAAGCTTTTTTTGTTTGTTTTAAATCTCTTTCCTGTTTGCATATTATTTCCATGCTAGAGGACTTTTTATCCTCTTTGTATGGGTTGATAGATATTTTTTTCTTCTCTATTATTTGTTCTTTGTTATTATTATTTTTATCTTTACAACTTACTTATGTTCTGTGATCCGAAATATTCTGTATGCTGGAGATTCAAATGGGAAAAAAGGGAAGGAGGGAAGGAATATTCCCGTTTCTTTACATCACTGATTTATTTATGCTCTACAAAATTGGTCTAACTTTATTATATGTCTATACATATATTTGCTTTATAAAGATAAAACCACTCATTGTCTGCAATAAAATATTGTATGCAATCCTCTTAGTTCCTGTGCGTAACTAATTAGAAATGAACTGAAATCTTCACTTATACTTATGTGTTCTTATGTAATTTGCTTCTCAAAAGTCTGCAAAAGGAAAGATATCCAAATAAAGATTTAAATAAATGTAGATTTCCTAATGCTACCAAAAATAAATAAAGATATTTTCAATGAAGATATTTTGTACACCACTACAATACTTACCTGTGCATCTGAACAATCATCATTTTAATCAGATATTATAATGACAATAATAATTCTTGAAATTTCAAAGAAGAAAGTCATTCAAAATGGTTAGTAATGCCTGTTAACATTTTTAAATTTATTTTTTTTCTTATTTATATATTATCTTTTATTCATATCAAGTCCTCCTTTTTCTGTTGAGTTTTCTCCAAAAGTCTTATGTCTGCTAAGGATTACAAAGACTTATATTATCTGTTACATATCTTAGTTTTGGCTTATTTTCCCTCGTAAACGCATTTTCAATTTCATGCTTTACAAACTTTTGGAAGAGGAAAGATTGCACAGAGTTAACATACCAAGTGTGCCATACAACCGTCAGTTTCTGGCATGGCCTATTTTACCAATGCATGCTAATGCCATTTCAAATAAATTTCAAACTAACATGTTCTGCAGTGTAGAACTGGGGGAGATGTGTCATGCATTCTCTTTTAGGACTAAATAGATTATTAAACCAGTGTTACTCTCCAGATTTCTCAGATAATAGACTGATAGAGTTTCAGATATTCCTCATGACTTTCAGTAGTTCAAGCTCCACAGTTATTTATTATGGCTTGGATGAGGTGTCACTGATTTACCTCAGACTTCCAATTCTCATATTTATAGTTATTATCACTGAGTTGATTTATCCAGTAGTCATTTAGTAGATGTGTGAAACCTGCTAAATTCCTTGACCTTACTAGAAAACAGCTTTGGTGCATTGTTAGATGAAAGGTAGCTGCCTTTGTATATATATGTGTATACACACACACACACACACACACACACACACACACACACACATATTTGAAGCCTTCTAATAATAGTTGTTTGTTTGTTTGTTTGTCTTTTTCTCATTAGTCTGAATATTCTGGGGGGAAAAAACAAAACCAAACCAAAACAACAACAACAACAAAAAAAAAAACAGTATTTCTTCCCCATTGAAATACCTTCCTTTGAAGATTAGAGGACTGAAAATAAAATGGAATCACCAAGTGAGCATTCAAGCAGGTAAAATTTAGTTAAAATGTTCTCTCTTTATTAGGTTTTCTTTGTTTTCTCCAAGATCAAGATGAATAGCAGATGTCAGAAAATGAACTTTTGAGAAAAAGAATTTAAAATGGTTCCTATTTTTCCTCACAATCCATCTAAATTATATATTCTATTCTAGGCAGCAGATTTATATGTTCTGTAACAAGTTTCAACATTTTTTTTTACATGCTTAACATGTAATTTTCATCACCTCTTAACTAGTAACATCAAAACCTTACAATGTTTCCAGAACTCAGTTTTGCAAATATCTCACAATATTTGAAAATAATACATCCTGAACTTAATAATCAATGTTATAGCAGAATGTTTCATGATTAAACATCTATTTTATAGAAATTTTAATATAATTTAATGCATTACAAGATTAGTTGCTTTATTAGACCATTAGCAAAACTAAACTCTCATATGTACTATCCTATACTCTTATTTCTTGTATTTTGCAAATAACAACACTCTTAATTAGCTAAGTTTCCCAGGAACTTAATTGCTTTCTGCTTATATAAGCACCAGACCTTAATATAGACAAGCATTTTCATTCTGCAATCACTAGGTTTATATTCTGCACTGCTTCTGTAACGTAGAGCACAAAATGATCTCAGATGTCAATCTAAAGCCTGGTAATTTTTTCCTTTTCCTATCTAGATCAGTGAAGACTCCCCAGGACTCCATATGCTACATGATAACTGCCAACATACTGTCAAAGATCATAATAAATAATCTAAAATAAGTTTCTCCCTTGCATACTCACTAAAATTAGTAAAGTGAGCCACAGTATATTTAAGCAGGTGGCTTGAACTTTGGAGCCAGTCGGTCTTTTTTTAGTTTTTAAGTAAGCTTCCAAAAACATCATGAAGTGTAAAGGTTTATTAGATCAGAAAAGAAAGGATTGTTTTGTTTGTTTGTTTGTTTGCTGACTTTTCTTTTTTGGTAAAGTAAATAGAAAATATTATAGTATAGAATACAAAATTTCACTTGTCACTCAGGTATTTGTAAGTCAGGTTCTCTCATTTGGGCTTGCTGCCATGATCTTTTTTTCCCTAGGTTTTTGAGTTATTAGAAGCTCTACATGCTTTATTGCAACTATCTAAGAAATGTTTTTATTTAAGTTAGTATTCAATTATTCAGTTAGAGAAAACAAACAAATAGCATCACCACACCATCAAAATACTCTTTGATATTATAGTCATACAGTTCTATTGAAAGAGTCTCAGAAAATACGTTATAAATCTTCAAAAATATTATGGGATCTAGCAGCATTTTTGTATTTCATTATGAACATACATAAATGTAGATGAAACAATTAGTAAAATCAGCACTCAAGAAATGACAGGCAAATGACATTTTGCTATGTTACATTTCCATGCCTTTTTGTCTTTTAATTTATCTGATTTTTTGTGGGTTTTGCTTTTTTGTTTTGTTTTGTTTTGTTTGTTTGTTTGTCTCTTTTCCCCCTTTTCTTGATGTTTTCTTTTCAATTTATTTAGGTACTTAGCTGTGATTTCCCTATCATGTTGAACGTATACACACTGGGATCTTGCACAAATAATTAGAGTGATAGAATGGTGGAAGCAGGATCACTTGCATAAGTTTCTTACAGACCTGTAATATGCCTTTTTTTTTTTTTTTTTTTTTTTTCCTTTAACAAAAAGACAACAGTAGAAACAGGTGAGTGTTTCTTATTTAATAATGGAAATAACAATATACCAGGTATCAATGAAATGAGATACAAGGAAGTTTTCCAGCTCAAGTGAATGCTAAATGCTGATGTAACATTATCTATATAAATGGAAGAAACATTCAAAGGCAAATGGCTCGAAGACCATTTTCCCTCTTTTCTAGTATTAGAGCATTATTGGAGATTTGCAAGTAGGAGGATTTAATTTTGCTATGTAAATGTTTTATTTTAATGTAACGAAAATATTTATTGTCCCTTGTGTGTACGTTTTGAATAGATCTCCTATTCATTTACTGTCCTTAAAATAAAGTAAAAGATTAACTATCAATCAATTCTGCAAAGAGATTAACTGAACAATTGAAAGTCAGCTAATGAAAAAACTGAATGGTTGCATTAAATTTGAAGCTATTGTTTGAACACTTATCTGTATGACTGCAACTGGAATCTTTTACTCCACCTCAATTTAAAATTTTTCTTTTATTACAGTGATGAGATTACATGCTAAATAACTAGTTCAGTGAGCAGTAAAATAAATGAAGCCTACTCTTTCAAATATATTTTCTTTCGTAACTGAATTCACTGGTTTTCAATGAGGTACAGATCTACAGAGTCTTTTGGTATTTCTTGATGTCAGACATGTAGAGGCATGGGTACTCACACATCCATTTCTTCTCACTGAGATTCTCCTTATTTTACCTGGTCCACAATTCTCGTAAAAATAATAAATTATCTGAATTTGATATCTCTGCTGCTCTGGCAAAATATGTATGATTAATTGACAGAAATTTTCATTTCTCTAGGAAATTCACTCAGAATGTGAGATAAGTACAAGAGTTCATAAAAGAAATTAAAGCATGTCATGCATACAGCAGTAGCTTGTACTGCATTGTATTCATCCTTCCAGATTCTGTTGGTAATGAAATTAACTTACAGTAATTTTTTATCAGTGAGAATGAGAGTAATAAGAGACAGTTTGAACAGTAAAAACCCATAATCATATCATTTTTAGACTGAGATCATAGAGAGATATTGAAAGAAAATGAAATGATTCTATCTCAATATGAACATTGATTATTCAGATTTCATGGATAGCAATTGACTCCAGTTCTCATGACTGAAATCCTCAAAGTCAGAAACATAAACCAATAAACAGATATGTGTTTCATCTTTTTTAACACAAGAAAGTGTCAAGGGATATTTCTGCTTCATTGCAAAATCTTTATTTTTTCAGGTCTTACAGGAAGTGGCTGAGGGAGTTGGGATTGTTCAGTCTGGAGAAGAGGAGGCTCAGAGGAGACCTTATGGCTCTCCACAACTTCCTGAAGGGAGATTGTGTTGGGGTGGGAGTTGGCCTCTTCTCCCCTGTAACTTGCAATAGGATGAGAAGAAATGGGCTCAAGTTGCACCTGGGGTGGTTCAAGTTGGATATTAGGAAAAATTTCTTCTCTGCTAGAGTGGTCAGGTGCTGGAACAGACAGTGCAGGGAGGTGGTGTGTGGGATAAAGAAGTTTGTTGTATTGCTAATAAGTGATAAAGCTCAACAATAACTTGATCCAGACCTATACACCCACAAGGAGCCTAGCCTTTACATGTAACCAGTCTTGGTTGCTTGGGAAAACTGTTGTGTTGCTCGGGTATGAAAGGTGGTAAGCACCTAGAATAAATGCCTTTTGTATAAATGTCTTTTGTTCTGCACCGGGGAACAAGTCTGCACCTCATTTGTCCCTCTAGCAAGAGAATTCGGGGAAGCCCTGTAATAGTGGTGGAATCATTGCCTCTGGAGGTATTCAAGAAAAATGATGTTGGATGAAGGAAGATATTTTAGTGGAGAAATACTGGTGACAGGTGGACAGTTGGAATAGATGATCTTGGAGGTCTTTTCCAATCTTGGCAATTCTCTGCTTCTTTACTAATTGTTTCTTTCATTTCTTCTCTGAGTAAATTTACACCTGTATTTTTTTTTCCTCTTCAAAAAACAATTGCAACAAGAGAGAAGAGATGGGTGACAAATTCCTTTACAGCTTTATATATAATTGTCATTTTTAGAGTAAATATGAGATATCATACTTTCATTTAATTTTGTCCTTCTGAACACTGATTTATTCTCACCTATAGAAATCCTAGCTTTAAAAAAAAATGACAAAACAAAACAAAACGAAAAAACCTACCATCTAACCAACCAACCAACCAACTAACCAACCAACCAAAAAATAAATAAATAAAATAAACAATATGAAGAAAAATAACAAGAACAAAAAAATACTGAATGCTAAATGAGTATTGCTTCTCATGCTTTAAATTATCATTACATGTAATTGTAATGCACAATATCATAACCAATATACAATAATCTAAACAGATACAATTCCTTGTTCCCTGGTGAATTTAATTCTTACATGAGAACTCTTGTTAAATAATCATGACAATCTGGTACAAAGTGGTTACAGTGTTGTGTTTTAATTTATCACAGTTTTGCATTCCTCAGACTTTCTTTTTTAAGGATTAAGAGAAGAGAAGCTGTGTACATAAAAAAGAGGGCAGGACACAATTGCTCATACAGGAAGTTTTTCATTTTACCAGTATTCCCTTCTGGTTACTGTAGGAGCAAACAAAAAAGTAAAAATATGTTTCCAATTTATTCTAAGAATCACCAGTGTTTTAGGTTCCTTGACATCACTAGAAAGTATGTGCTATTTTGACAAAGTGTGGGAAGATCTTGCACGGGGAAACAGCATGATCTAGTTATCACAAAACTGAGATTTAAGATTTCTTTACACTTGTAGTCAAACTAGTTTTGATGCTGTTTGAGTCCACTGCAGATAACGTACTAAGTCAAGAATTGTTCTTCTATTATCAGTGTCTGCATTTCTTTTACAAAACACATGTTGATAAAATTTCTAATCTGGGTTTTTGCTTTTTCAACTTTTTCAACAATACATTAAAAATATGTGTTCTATGTAACAAAAACAGTAATTGTCTTAGAGTATCCACTTATGCTAAATCATAGAACTATACAGTGGCTTGACTAGGAAGGGACCCTAAATATCATTTAGTTCCAAACTCCCTGCTGTGGACAAGGTTGCCACCCACAAGATCACACATTAGATCAGGTTTCCCAGGGATCTATTCAGTCTACCCTTGAATGCCTCCTTATACAGGGCACCCACAACTTACCCAGGAAATCTGTTTCAGCACCTCATCAATCTCTGAATGAAAAATTTCCCACGTAACTTCTAATCTAAATATCCCCTCTTTTGCTTTAAAACCATTAACCTGTGTCCTGTCTCTACCAGATTGTGTAAAAACTGTCTCTTTCTTGCTTATAAGCTCCTTTTAGTTATTGAAAGGCCACAGTTAAGTTCTCCCCAGAGCTTTCTCTTCTCCAGGCTGAACAAGCCCAGCTCCCTCAGCCTGTCTTCATAGAAGAGATGCTGTAGCAAAAGGCTCTCTGGTAATTTTTTTTGTGGCTCTCCTCTGGACCTGCTCCAACATCTCTGTATCTTTCTTTTGCTGGGGGTCCCGGACCTGGACTCAGTACTCCAGATGGGGCTTCATGAGGGCAGAGTAAAGGGGAGCAATCACCTCCCTCAGCCTGCTGGCTACCCTCCCTTTGATGCAGCCCTGGATACAGTTGGCCTTTTGGGCTGCAAGTACACACTGCTGGCTCATGTCCAGTTTTTTGTCCACTAGTACTTTGGAGTCCTTCTCCACAGGACTGCTCTCATGTAAAACTTGCAATGATTCCTACATTTTCTTGATAGACTATCAACTAGGATGAGTGTCAAGGTGTGTTTCTTGTTACTGTTTCCTCTTTTGTTTTTCAAGTCTGTTCCTCTGTATGTTTAGTTTATTTCCAAAGGTTTTTCATATCAAACTGTTTTTGCATGATTCTTCATCAACTTATCATACTGAAATAAACATTCTCACATTCCACACATCCTTTTCAATGAATGTAAGGGACCTACTTTGTTTCTTAGTGTTGTCTCTGTTACCAGGTTTGTGCCCTGGTATGTTTTGTTGCCTTCTTTTCCTTATTATTCTATTTGGACAAGGTCTTTGATCAAAAAATCTTAAAGAAGTAGATGTTCTCTCTTTATGTATGCTCCTAAACAAAACAAAGTAGCAACAACAATAAAATACCTTTGAAATTATATTACTTTGCATATTGCTTTTTCTAACATTTTATATAACAGGCTAGCTTTTCCCAGCCAGCATCAGTACAATGCCACTAGTACCGCTTCCACTGACCTTCATGCACTAGGAAGATTCTATTTAAAATTTATATTTTACTTATCATCACTGTTAAGATACTTCCTGTAAAGATGAAAATGTAAGTTCCCTACTATTTCCAATACTGATGTTTTAAATTATTTTTTATTTTTCAGGTTTGTTATTTGTGAATAAGAATAATAAATAAACACTAGTGAACATGTCATTCAAACCTACAGGGTAAATGATCAAGCACATCCAAAACAGCAGGACAATATTCATTAGTGTTTGATTCAGGCTAACAGTCTGAAAATATCTCAGGATTAAAATTAGCTGCTCTTCTGCCTGGATATTGCTGTCTCCAACTAATATTTATGCAATATCAATATATTTATGAAAAGAAGATCCATGACCCTAAACATTGTCTGTATTATTTTAAAAAATAGTGTATGTCAATGCTATGAATTATTCAGGATATACTGAATATAAAATGTGTGGCTTAGGTCAGATTCCAAGACAATCTTTTTAAAAATTCAGACAGAGGAAGTGTTAAAGGAGATTATAAAAGAAAGGGGTAACCTCTGGATTAATAAATGGTTTTTAAGGATTTTATCACTATCCTCCTCTCCTCTCCTCTCCTCTCCTCTCCTCTCCTCTCCTCTCCTCTCCTCTCCTCTCCTCTCCTCTCCTCTCCTCTCCTCTCCTCTCCTCTCCTCTCCTCTCCTCTCCTCTCCTCCTCTCCTCTCCTCTCCTCTCCTCTCCTCTCCTCTCCTCTCCTCTCCTCTCCTCTCCTCTCTTCTCCTCTCCTCTCCTCTCCTCTCCTCTCTTCTCTTCTCCTCAGGAATATGATATCTACTGATGTTAAACATGTTCAAAAGCAAGTCTTCTCATATCTTAAAAAAAAATCAGGATACATCAGGATGCAGTCCATCTGCATGTCACATAAAATAATAATCAATTCTCCTGTCTTCTTTGAATTTAATAATTAATAGTGACATGTAGATCACTGTGGTTTCAAATTCCTTCTTCCACATAACTTTTAATAAAAAGGACATGTAGACATTTCTAATTTGGAAGGAAAATGGCTCAAAAACTATATTTGGTAAATGGATAGATTTTAAATAGCTGAAGTAAAACTTAATAGTCTTAATACAATAGAAAATATGGCAAATATTTGATCTCATTTATGACTTCATCAGTCTGCACTTGATATCTTTCCATTAGTACTTCTCAAGTGTGAATTCTCTGATCATTTCAACATATTATCTGAGGGCATTCTTAGTTGATAAGCTTGTTAAAATATTCTTGAAGTGTGCCTTTACACCAACATTAAGAATCTTGTTATTCAAACATAAGCTTTTTTTCCATCACCAAGTTAGAATGCAAAAACTGAAATGATATTGTACATTCAGTGTTGATTTGTATTTAGGGAGCTGTCTAATAAATCATTCCAGTCTCCTAAGAAGGATGTTTTATAAATACCATCAGTGGTTTGTTTGTTTGTTTGTTTTCTTTGTTTTTTGTTTTGTTTTGTTTTGTTTTTTGCATGATTGCTGTTTTTTTGTTATTGTGGAAATATTTTTTAGATCCCAGTGGAGTTTCTAGTGACAGCTTGAGTGAAATTTGATGGATAGTTTCTTTGCTTTATTTAAGAATCTTAAACTCTGAACGTACTCTTTCTATATATGTGAAGGAGGGAGAAAACTGTATCGAATAACACACCAGGAACTGGTTATATGACGTGTTGTGAGCCACTAAAGGTGCACAGTAGTAATATGCTTTCTTCATATAAGGAGAGGACATAGGAAAATGATTCATACCTATATCCACAAGCTTTGAAGAGAGAAAGAACACAGACCTAAATCCCCACTCTGAAGAATCAGGGAACCAAAACTGGAGTTATTACCCAATGATCATACATAATACGATTGAGATGATTGTCATGTTACAAGACTCCAGAAATCAAAGTTACAGAGCAAGATTCTTTGAAGAAACTTGGGGTAGGATGACAAGTTTTTCAATTAAGGTGTTATTTTTCTTTTTAATATATATCTTAGGGCACTTAGGAGTTTTTACTGTTTGATAATGATAGTTTAACTATGAGTCTTCTGTTAGGTTTTTGAATCAGAAATCTCTGATTTTTATCACAGATGTAAAATATAAGTATTGTAATATTTTCCACATATTTCACTTTCTTTTCTTCTGAAATTTATCATTAAATATCTCATTATATTAATCTTTTTTATTTGATTTGATTTTTTTTTAAAAAATATAGATAGAAATGATAAGACTGCCTTTAAGATTATATTCTATATTATTATTAAGATAAATTGTGCAAATTTTTATGTACTTGATTAAAATGGCTTTTATTTACTGAGAACATAATCTCTATTACACTGATCAGTAAGAAACTAAGTGACACTCAAATTAACAGGACATGATGAATTCTCTCCTTCATTTTTGGAAACTCATTTAGAGCTTATTGGATCATTTCCTAATTACTAACAAAATGCTGTGCAATATGGGCAGTTCAATTTATTTCTATGAGAAAATGTTACTGGGGCCTGATTTTTTATATACCCCTCATGATCATGGATTTGGCAAGCGGTGCTGTTAGAGTTCAAACATAAAGGTTTCCTGATGTTACATTTAAAATTTAGTCAGACAATTAATATCACAACAGAAATCAGAAATGAGAGGGTTTTTTTTGTTTGTTTGTTTGTTTTTCTATTTCTATGACTCTAAGTTCTCACAAATATTTTGAATTTTACAAGCCTTACCTCCTCACCCTCTATTGGCAATATCCATCTCATTTTGAAAATATTAACCATATGTTTATTTTCATTAAAAAGCAGATTTTTTCCCTGAAGTATAATATTTAGATTTAGAAGCAGTAAAAAAAATGAAAAATAAATAACCATATACGCACACATATACATAGTATCTTTATTTAGACTGATAATGAGAACCACTGACTAACAAGTAGATGTATCTCCTGCTGTCCCAAGACAGGAAAAACTGAGATCTATGACAGAAGATAGAGAAAAACAAAACAACAACAACAAAAAGATAACTATTAGGCAGTATGATGTTCCTTGTTTTACTTTGCTAATTTATAAGGTTATAACATTCACAATCAACAAAAGGTAATTCCCAAAACCATAGATAACAAAAAGAAAATTATTCTTAAAATTTATGTTTCTAACCAAGAATTACATCAGAAAAGATCTGAAACAGTCTTGTAAGAAAGAAAAATGACTGCAGGATACAGACGAATTCTTTTATTTAGGCTTATATATCTCCGAAATTTCATAAAACTACTATGTAATGACTACATTATGACAGAAGGACTTGGTGTCTCAAGAGGATTCTCCCGAGACTTTGACCTATAACTGATTAATCTATTTTTAAAAGGCTTGTGATTCATCTGTTACTTGAGAATAACCTTCAGGCAATGCATGCTTTTTATAAATATAAGCCTTTATATTGGACACTAAAAACTCATTTTATTGCAATAAATCCAGAAGTAAAAAGAGACATGAGAAAGGGGTAAATGGCAAAAAAGAAAAAAAATAAAAATTTTCCTCTAGTGTATCATGATGATACTGCAGACTTTGTCCATTCTCTTATTATATTTGCAATTTTGGTAAGAACTGCATCAACATGTGTTTGGATAAACAACGTACAGCATTTATCCAGATAAGTAACCCAGTTTTTCACTATTGGGTAGTGATAGAAAACTCACAAAGATAATAGAAAACTCACAAAGATAATGTTTTGTAACAAAATGTCATGGTTTCATGATTTTTCGTTATCAGTATTCCACATCATAACATCATGTAATGCATTGGGGATTTGACTGCTGATGCTCAAGTTCTGGGTGCCTGTCCGGAGGAGAAGAAGAACTACATTTCCCCAGGGGCCTTTGCGGTCAGTGAGGAGATATAACTCCCAGCAAGGTCACCTGATTCTCTCTTCTTTGCCTGCGCTGCTTCGCTTGCGCTTCTCTGCCTGCGCTTCTCTGCCTGCGCTTCTCTGCCTGCGCTTCTTCATCGGCTCAACTGGACTGCACTTCTCATCTCAGCGTTGTGGTGAGGCCGATCCACCTTCAATTTCACACACTTTCACACACTCTCTCTCCTTATATTCTGCTAATACCATATATAGTAAATTAGTTTGTTTCACCTCAGATTGTTGCCGCTGTTTTCAATTATTCTGGGGTCCCCTATTTTCCTTTTCTGGGGGCGCGGATCCGTGGATCCCTCTGCCCTTCTAGTCACGGAACCGGGCTGAACCAGCCCGTTAAACATTGACACAAAATTTAAAAAAAAAGCACCCTCATTTAAGATTTAGATAATAGAGCATCATTAATTTAATCGTTGTAATATTAGTAACATTTTTAGGACAGGTCTAACATATAATGTATATGTAAAACTTGCAAGATTGTCATTAAACATTCCCCATGATGGTTGTACTTTCTGTCAGCAGATTGTATATCTCAGCAGTTTCATATCCTCCTGCACTAACCATCCATGCAGAAAGTACAGCTGCTGGTGATCAGTTTAGATATTCAACTGTTGTACTTGAAAAATCAGAGCAGTGTGACTTCTTCATCAGGACATCTTACAATGGCTGTATAATGGAAACAACTTTGCCCTGATACAGTTCATGTATTTTATTCTGTTGGCGTTAAAGTGCTCTCTTAAATAAGCATTGACATAAACACAAGCTTAAGTTTTTCCATCAATAAGATACCCTCTAAATTAGATGTATACAAATTCTTTTGAAATTAATCAGTTGCATTACATGTTACTTTAGCTTCTGATATTCAAAATACCAGCAGCTACTGTTAGGACACAACTATAATTAATGGGATCAACACAGGAGCATAACTGAGATAGTCTAATATCTTCATCAGAAATTGCAGATACACAGTTGGAGAGCTACTGCAACTCATTGTTGTCAAATTCTTTCATAATCGACACAGATTGAACATCACTTTCAAAAGATAAAAAGTTTTTACCACAAAAATGTTCAAATCAAACATTTGATTACTCCTTGAAAAAAAAAAAAAAATCAAATTACACTTCAATTGTAACTTTCTGTAAGCAGGAGGAAATCCAGCAGTTTAAATATTTCTAAAATGTTGCTCTCCTAAAATATAAAAAAGACAAATAAGAAAAAAAAGTCTGTATTTGTATACCCTTGTTTTTGCTGAATACCTTTCAGTGAGTGACCTATTTTCAAACAGCTAATTACAATGTCTACTACATAATGATATTCAAAAATAAACAAAATACACCTCACAATTTTTGTTCTATACATTATGCTATCAGCCAAAGATGAAGTACAGAAAAAGGAAACACTATAAAATGCCCAGAGTAATAGTCCTTCCCATTCTCTGACTTGTGAGAATCCTGTTTTCCTAAAGAATATTGTTTTTTTTTTTTTTAATATTTTATTTTTAATCTGTCTTTCTTTGCTTCATAATTACCTCATTGTCATATGAGTATATCTACATATAGCTTAGACAGTATGTTATCTTAGACAACTGTAACTACAATAATATTTCACCTAGAAATGGAGGAAAAACAAAAACCATTATAAAAGCATATTATGTACTGTACATTACAGGAAATTATGATAATAGCAAATTGGGTAAAGCTTATGGTTCTTAAATACAAATTACAAATCCAGAATTTGTAACTGATACTATTTACTGTTATAAAAATGACAACAAAGAGTTTAGTATTTAAGTATTTAGTCCTATGCGTATGAAGCATATTGCAATGCACTGAGCAAAACATGAAAAATGATCTAATAGAAAAGTTCCTGTTTACAGGAATGTAAAGAATAGAGAAGTGATAATTTACACTTATTAAGAATTGCAGAAAGGCTCCAGGCACCCTGCCAATGGTAGCTAATCAATGTCAGTTGGATCTGCTAGAGCTCCTCAGGATCTCATCCTCGTGACTCCTGTTACCGCACTTTTACCTGACAGCAATAGGTACACTCCAGTGTTCAGAGGATTCTTGTGAGTTCTCCAGTTATTTCAGCCTTTGTCCCCAGAAGGTCCCTAAGCTCCCAGAAGAAGAAGAAAAACCCAGAGACTATTGTAAAAACTTCTGTATCTATTAGCTGAAATGACCAAAGAGGAGGTTCTTGTCTCCACAGACAGGAGTTGTGCAACATACTGTACCAGGAAATTTACTTGGCACCTGGTCTAATGGCTGCAGATGGATGTCACTTGTCTATAAGAGGAAAATTAGATCATAGCATAGTATTAGACGAGTTAACTGAGAGGGCTTTAAACTAGGTAGGAAGTGGGAAAGGGATGCAATGAGGCTTTCTAGAACAGAGCAAGTAGTCTGAGATTTTATACTAAATCCAATGGGGAAAAAGAATGAAGTGCAGTGGGACAGAGAATGGCTTGGGGTTGCTGTCATTCCAGGAGATTGCAGGAAAAAAACCTCCAAACTGTCCTGTAGGATCTTATGAAATCTCCTCAGAGGAGGTAATGTTGCTGAGTTCCCATCTGAAATGTTCTCATGTCCTTCTAGGAAGCAGTGGGGGAAAACTTCAGATTTCTTTCAGAGGTTTCAGGGAGGGCCCCTCTAGAAAGGCAGCATACTAGAAAGCCTAGCTGACGTACCTCTAATGCATGCAACATGGGAAATAAGCAGGAGGAGTTGAAAACCATAATGTGCTTGGACAGTTATGATCTGGTTGCTACCACAGAAACGTGGTGGGACAAATCACATGACTGGCATACAGTGTTTGAGAGCTATAGGCTCTTCAGAAGGGATAGACAGGGTAGGAAGGGGAGGGGCAGAGTTGCCCTCTATGCTAGGATGTGGATAGACTGCAAAGAGCTCTATGTGAGTAACAGCCTTGACCAGATTGGGAACTTATGGGCTGAAATCAGGGATCGGTCCAGTGAAGAACATCTAGTGGTTGCAGTCTGCTATGGGCCACTTGATCAGGAGGAGCCTGTTGATGAGGACTTCTTGTTTCACAGATCACAGAATCACAGAATCGTAGGGGTTGGAAGGGACCTCCAGAGATCATCGAGTCCAACCTCCCTGCCAAAGAAGGTTCCCTACACCAGGTTGCACAAGTAGGTGTCCAGGCGGGTTTTGAATATCTCCAGAGAAGGAGACTCCACAACCTCCCTCGTCAGCCTGCTCCAGTGCTCCGTCACCCTCACCGTAAAGAAGTTCTTGTGCACATTTATGCGGAACTTCCTATGCTGCAGCTTATGTCCGTTTCCCCTTGTCCTGTCTCCACATACCACTGAAAAGAGACTGGCCTCACCACTATGGCCACCACACCTCAGATATTTACAAACCTGGATCAGGTCCCCTCTCAGTCGTCTTTTCTCAAGGCTAAACAGACCCAGGTCACTTAGCCTTTCTTCATAGGGGAGATGCTCCAGGCCCTTCACCATCTTTGTGGCCCTCCGCTGGACTCCCTTCAAGAGATCCCTGTCTTTTTTGTACTGGGGAGCCCAGAACTGGACATGGTACTCCAGATGAGGCCTTTCCAGGGCAGAGTAGAGGTGGAGGATCACCTCCCTTGACCTGCTGGACACGCTCTTTTTAATGCACCCCAGAATGCCATTGGCCTTTTTGGCCACAAAGGCACACTACTGACTCATGGCCAACCTGTCGTCCACCAGAACACCCAGGTCTCTCTCTGCGGAGCTCCTCTCCAGCAGGTCATCCGCCAACCTGTACCGGTGCATGCAATTATTCCTCCCTAGGTGTAAGACTCTACACTTGCTTTTGTTAAACCTCATCTGGTTTTGTACTGCCCAGCTCTCCAGCCTGTCCAGGTCTCGCTGAATGGCAGCACAGCCTTCAGGTGTGTTAGCCAATCCTCCCAGTCCTTCAGCTGCTAGAGGTGTTGCACTTGTGGACTCTTGTCCTGATGGGGGATTTCAACTACCTGGATATCTGCTGGGATAGCAGCATGGCGGGTGGCAGAAAATCCAGGAGATTCCTGGACTCTGTTGTGGATAACTTCCTGGTTCAGTTACTAGATGGACTGATCTGAGGTGAAGCCTTACTGGATGTGGTGCTCACCAATGTGGAGGAGAGCATCAAAGAGGTTAAGACTGGAGGTTGTAGTGATCATGCCATTTTGAAGCTTGTGATCTGGAGTAATGCAGGCATGGCAGAAAGTAGTGTCAGGACCCTGGACTTCAGGAGAGCAAAATTCCAGCTGCGCAAGGAGCTACTGGGTGGGATCTCCTGGGTAACTGTCCTTAAGGGCATGGGTACTGAACAGAGCTGGCAGCTCTTTAAAGACACTGTTCTGGGAGCGCAACGGCTTTCAATCCCACAGCAGAAGAAATCAAGCATGGGAGGTGGGCAACTAGCATGACTGAGAAAAAAATTGCAGCTTAAACTGAGGGAAAAGAGTAAAATGTACAGGAAATGGAAGCAGGGTTGTGTAGCCTGTGAAGAACATAGGGATGTTGTCCGTGTGTGTAGAGGGAAGATCAGGAAAGTAAAGGCTCAGATGGAGCTGAACTTGGCAAGGGATGTAAAAAATAACAAGGGGTTCTACAGGTACATAGACAGGAAGAGACAGACCAAAGACAGCTTTCCTGCTCTGATAAATGAGGATGGAGAACTGTTTTCCTCAGCTGAAAAAGCTGAGGTGCTCAATAAGTGCTTTGTCTTGGTCTTGAGGCTCCCCATGTCTGCCAGGACCCTGTATACCTCTAGGTGTTGGTGTGGGGAGTGAATTCTGTCCCAGTTTAACAGTGGGACAGCTCCAAGACCTCCTCATGAAACTGAATGTATATAAGTCCATGGGACCAGACAATATTCATCCCAGGATTCTGAGAGAGATGACTGATGTGGTTGTTGAATAACTCTCCATCATGTTTGAAAAAACATGGCTGTCCGGTGAAGTCCCTGGCAACTGGAAAAAGGGGAATATTACTTCCATTTTTAAAAAAGGAAAAAAGGACCCAGGGAGCTACAGACTGGTGAGCCTCACCTCTGTGCCTGGGAAGATCATGGAGGAGATCCTCTTTGTTACATTGATGAGGCAAATACGAGATGAAGAGGTGATCAGAGACAGCCAGCATGGCTTCACCAAGGGCAGATCATTCCTGACTAATCTGGTGGCCTTCTATGATGAAGTGATGGCATCGGTGGACAGAGGAAGGGTGATGGATATCATCTTCCTGGACATATGCAAAGACTTTGACATCGTCCCTCGCCACATCCTTATTTCTAAATTGGAGAGGTAAGGATTTGAATGATGGATTGTTTGACGGATTAGGAACTGATTGGCTGAACACAGCAAAAGGGTTGTGATAAATGGTTCTATGTCTGGTTGGAGGCCGATCACAAGTGTTGTCCCTCAGGGGCCAGTCTTGGGATTGGTGATCTTCAAGATCTTCATAAATGACATAGGCGATGGCATCGATTGCATCCTCAGCAAGTTTGCAGATGACACCAAGCTGAGCAGTGCAATTGATATATTGGAGGGTAGGAAAGCCATCCAGAGGGACCTGAACAGGCTGGAGAAGTGGGCCCATGGAAACCTAATGAGGTTCAATAAGGTCAAGTACAAGATGCTGTACTTGGACAGGGGCAATCCTAGATATTTGTACGAAATAGGGGAAGAACTCCTTGAGAGTAGCCCTGTGGAGAAGGACTTGGGGGTTCTGGTGGACAAGAAGCTGGACATGAGCCAGCAGTGTGCACTTGCAGTCCAGAAGGCCAACTATACATAGGGCTGCATTAAAAGAGCAGTGTCCAGCAGGGAGAGGGAGGTGATTGTCCCCTTCTACTCAGCTCTTGTCAGGCCCCCCACAGATTTCAGTGTTTTTACATGTTTAATAACAGTCACATTGAAAAATAAAGAATAGCAACTAGAATACTAAAAAATCCTGCAAGACTTTAACCAATCAAAAATCTGTTACATTACTGTTAAATTGTCAAGTACTGTTTTCTGTAAGACAGTGCTGGTTATCATGCAGACAGGGCAGTTCTCAGCAAATGAGGTAGATGTTCAATGGTACTACTATTGTTGTTATTAGTATTTTTACATCACAATTTGTCAGACAGAGCACAGACAAAATGGAAACCATACTTCTTTCTAGAGCTTTGACTGTGATTGCAGTTACCTGAAGTAACATCATAAAAATAAATATCTCTAGAAATAGTATCAAAAATATAAAATGTCCAAAACTTCTGAGAAATCTCAGTTTAAGATAGCTTTTTAAAGCTGGATTATATTATTTATTTCTAGATGGCTTATAACAGTGCATTCTTAGGATGGAAAAAATTGATTCAGCTTATTCAAAAACATGCTTTTTTATTTCATGGTCTTTTTTTCTTGGCCATATTTTATTTTATTTTATGAGTACATAATAAAGCTAGATCAGTATGTGCATTTTTTTTTGAGAAAAATATTACATTTTGTACATTAAGTTGACATTAGCCAGAACATTTTTTTAAAACTCCAAATTTGCAGAAGCAAATAAAGGCAGTCAGTTTTACATCAAAGATTATTTAGAAGCACATTTTATGGAATTCAGTCCTTTGTACAGATTCACCCATAATTATGATTAACCATGGAAACTGAGTAAAACAAAAACAAAAACAAAAAACTTGTACTAGTCACTGGTTCAGTTTAGATTCTAGGTACATATGTGGAAATAGAATAATGATATGGATGTAATTATCCTAAAACAGTCTGTCCCAATAAACCAAAATTGAAGCATATAAACTGTTTATGACATTCCAAAAAGATTGAAGTTTTACTTACTGAAAAAGAAGTACAGGATATTTGCCTAAGAAAATAAATGTATAAAAGACAAAGATACTGGAAATATGCTGAATTGTATTATTTAAAGGAAAATAAAATACATAAAATATGTACACTGCAGAATTTTAACCATTTACATGTACAAGTGAAAGTGTGTTACCAACAATGTTTTGCTAAGAAAAATGTATAAAAGTTCTGGTATACATTGGAAAATAAAAAGCAGATCAAATCACATAAGTACAAAAATGTTCTGAAATATTTATAGAACATATGTTAATTAAAATTCAGTGCTGTATCACAAGCAATTTTATACTCATCTAAATTGTATCTGAGTTCTGCATGCCCAAATTAAAAGTATTAGTTCAACTTTTAAAAAGATCTGTAAAAGAGATCTTAAAAGATTGTTATAGATCCACAATTTACAGCATAAGTGTTTCAAAAAAACAATCAGATTTAGGGTACACAGATTCATTATTATGGAAGCTGCAATACTATTCAATAAGTAAATTATGAAAAATAACTAAAGAACAATTATTTAATCATGAACATAAATTGCCCAAAGTACATAGAGTGGCACAGATCTCCACTCCGCTTTTGTCTACAAAATACTCATGCACATTGCAATCATCTTACATTCCCTTAACGCATATAAATGACTTTCCAGGAAGAGATTCCCCATGTTCTAAACAAACATTTAAAGTAATCTCACTGTTTTGTCAAGTCTTCTTGGGGACAACACAGGTGATTTTATTTTCTTAAATGTCCAAACTTCCATTGCCCATTACTTCTACTTTTACTTCATCATGATTTTATTTTATTAAAGATTGAAAATGTGATATGTACCTGAAATGTAACAGAAAAAGGCAGTAAGACTCTCTCACATTTAGGTGAATATATAATAACTAGACTGAAAAGCTAATATTCCTCTGGAAGATTGATGGGAGCCATTATAACAGTAACCTTCCTGTATTAAGGAATTTCTGACATAAAATGGTTGCTGACACTGACAAAAGCCAGCTGGAAACTCAATTTGATAACCAGAATCTTTGAAGTGTGACTGGGTACCTCTTATAGGAGCCATCCTGAAGATACCATTCCATTGATAAGAATCAGACAAGGAAAGGAGCAATGATTTATTACCTGAGAAAGGGAGGACCAATTTACAGTCTGATAAAGAGAGAATTGACTAGAAGAGTAAACTTTTGTTGAAACAAGAACTATTATCTATTGACTATCTCAGGAAGAAGAATGAAACAAACAGCATCTGTTGCTTACCAAGAGATGGTATCCTACCCTTCTTAAGTCTCAGTAATATAAAAAATGGCTTGATTTTTATCCAAGATGGAGTTTCTCTCTGAGAGAAACTTCCTGTGCTGCACATACCCCTATTCCCTCTCCCTGTTTGTTAACTTGCTTATTTCCTTCCTTAACTCTCTATGACTTGACCGTGTCAACACTGAAAGTCTGTAGTGCAGCATACTCGGTGATATAGATTAACTTCAAAGTAAGACTGTCTTATTTTATTTTGGGCCCATTTCTAGGGATGTTTAGTTTCTTGATAATAGATTTTTTGTTTGTTTGTTTGTTTGTTTTTTAATTGTTTAGCAGTCAGCTTTATTATGGAGATTGTTAATTTGCCACCACTTTTTCACTTGTCCATCCCACCACTTCTTTTCAACTTCTAAGATCTGTTTGATACATTTGATACTGGTTATGCTATCAATTCGTCTGTATATAATCCGTTGTAAATCTAATCTTGGTAAGCTTGTGATCCTAAGTACTTTTGCTCTCATAGTATCCTACCTAATGGTGATTTCTTTTGATTTTGTCATGGTGTTATGATTTTTGGTTATCAGTATTCCACATTATAATATCATGTAATGCACTGGGGGTTTGACTGCTGATGCTCAGGTTCTGGGTGCCTGTCCGGAGGAGAAGAAGAACTACATTTCCCCATGGGGCTTTGCAGTCAGCAAGGAGACATAACTCCTGGCAAGGTCACCTGATGTTCTCTTCTTTGCCAGCTCTTCTTCTCCTGCTCTTCTTCACCTGCACTTCCCTGTCTGCTCTTCTCCATCTGCTTTTCTTCATCGGCTCAACTGGACTGTACTTCTCACCTCAGCGTTGTGGTGTGGCCTATCTACCTTTCAGACACACTCTCTCTCTCTCATTATATTTTGCTGATACTACATTTAGTAAATTAGTTTGTTTCATTTCAGATTGTTGCCGCTGTTTTCAATTATTTTGGGGTCCCCTGTTTCCCTTTTCCGGAGGTGCGGATCCGCGGATCCCTCTGCCCTTCTAGTCATGGAACCAGGCCGAACCAGCCTGTAAACCGTTGACAGATTTGTAACAGAAAATTTTAGTGATCAAAGACCAAATGCATTGTGGAATCCTATGAACTCAATGTTACAGTTGTTACACACCTACCGAACAAGTAGCACCTCTCTCCTTTCAGATCACGACAGAGCTTCTCAATATTACTGTTTTAAATAACAAGAAAATGAAGCATAGAATGACAATTTACGTTGCTTCTGTGGAGGAAAAAAATAAAAGATATACCGGGGAAAGATATTTCTTTAAAATACCTTTTAAAATATATTTTGTTCTTAATTTCTATGTCACTAGAGCCTTTATTTCTACCTATAAAAATGTTGTTGTGAACTTGGGAAACAGCTCTTATCACACATAGCTACAGAGTTCACTCAAATTAGGGTAATCTTATCATGGACAGAACATCATATGACTACAACTATGCTCAAATTATCTCAAAACTAATTAAGATACCTTTGAAATGGACTACAATTAGCCATTAAGTCATACTAATATCTACTCTTTGCTTCTAAAAACTGCATAAATATTTTAAAGTTTCTCTACCTATTTCAGGTCTTAAAACTGATAACTAAGATATGTTAATTACCTTTCAGTACAGGAGTTTGGCAATAGCAAGCAAACATTTATTTTAAAAACATTTTAAGCTAGTCTTAGTATTATTTTGTGGATGATTTGATTTCTGGTTTACAGTAGTATAAGTCCTTTCAAAGTGTGCTAGTGCTAAACATGAGCATTGTATTAGAAAATAAGGTCTAAGCGTTACTGATTTAGCCTAAAGCACAAGATTCTTTCATAAAGATAACTATTTCTCCTTCATCTTATATAAAGCCTCATCTCATAAACCTTCATCTGTATAATTCTGAAATATTCTGTTGTAGTCTGTAACCTTTAGCTTATTCAGAACTATTTTTGTATGTTTTTTATGTTACCTCTAAAAAAATTTAGCAGATAAAAGAATTGTCCAGAAAGTTTGTTATATATCACTGTATATACACATAACATCTAATTTATTTTTGTATTTCTAACTATCCACTTTGCATTCGTATAAAGTTCCCTGGGATAGGGATCTTTTTCTACAGCCTTGTCCATTTTCATGGTACTTTAGGTATTTTATCAAATGTGTGTTTATTTGCATATCTATATACTAATACATATTTAATACTTGAACTATTACTTGAATAACATGGTATGTAAGTTGTTAGATACCTGTGGGACTAGGAAGATAAAAATTAAAATAACTATATAGTCCTAAGAAATGTAGATAAACAAATATGTCCAGGTGATCTGGGACATTTTACCAGGCATATACATTAGAGTCATAAAATCATAAAATGATTTGAGTTTGAAGAGATCTTCCAACCCCCCTGCTATAGGCAGGGACACCTCCTCCTAGACCAGGTTGCCCAAAGCCCCGTCCAGCCTGGCCTTCAGTGCTTCCAGGAAGGGAACATCCACAGACTCACTGGACAACCTGTTCAGAAACAGACAACAAACAAGCTGAAAACAAAATTCCTTTTAGAAATCATTCTGGTTTTCTAAATCTTTTGTTAGTCTGACATTGACTTTTTGTTCAAATTCACATTTAAAGAATTAATCACTGGGATGTAGAAAAATATAAAATATATACGTATTATAACACTGACTAATAAATATATAATAAAGACTTAACATTTTTTAACTTTCTGAAAAATGGAGCCAATGTTTTCTTATAATATGTATAATTTTGGAAGTCTTTATTTCTACCTAAGGACTGTAAGAGAAGACCAAATAAAAATATATACAGATACATTTGTAATTAAAAATATATTAATTAATGTACAATTATTTCAAATGTGTTTTTTTACTGAGGTACACAAAACACTGTGAAGTTCATATGGATTCAAATTCATATTCACAGTTACAGAATTAAAGAATCACAGAATTGTAGGGATTGAAAGAGGCTTCCGGAGATCACAGTGTCCAACTATCTGCTAACGCAGTTTCCCTACAATAGATTGCACAAATATCTCGAATATCTCTAAAGAAGGATCTCTCTGGGCAGCCTGTTCCAGTGTTCCTCTGACGGTGAAGAAGTTCTTCATTGTGTTTGCATGGAACTTCCTTTGTTCCAGTTCCTGCCCATTGCCACTCATTCTGTTGCTGCATGATACCAAAAAGAGCCTGTCTCTATTTACTTGATTCTCATTTAGGTATTTATTAACAGTTCTGAGATCCCCTCTCAGATTTCTCTTCTCCAAGCTGAATAGACCCAAGTCTCTCAGCCTTTCCTTGTAGGAGAGATGCTCCAAACCCCTAATAGTCTTTGTTGCATTCTATTGGACTTATTCTAGAAGAATGCTGTCTCTTCTGAACTGAGTTGCCCAGAAACGAACACAGTATTTCATACGTGGCCTCAACAATGCGGAGAAGAGGAGAAGGATTACTTCCTTTGCCCTGTAGTTGCCTTGGACAGCAGTTAAAAAAACAAGCAAAAATATGGAGCATCAGACACTTTCCAGTAACTAATTAGAAGTTAAGGTACAAATACAACTCATTTATCATCAGAAACATCAAAATCCTATTGTATATAGAATGAGATATTTCATTTTGAGCACTTATTGAAGGACATCCAATTACCATGTGCAAAGATCTACGTGTTTTGTGGGTTTTTGTTGTTGATGTTGTTGTTGTTGTTGTTTTTAATTACTAAACTGAATTTGCAAGTGCAGCTAGTTCATTCTGGATCAAATGTTACTGGAAAATAAAGGATGCCAGCATCTGATGTCAGTCTTGCTAAGTGCCTGATTACATTAATGCTGTAATATGTTGCCAAATCATTTGTCTGAACTGACTGAAGCAGAGCATCTAGAAATCTACTACTCATAACAATACCAAATGCAGTACAATCATTTCAAAACTTTAATTTTAATGTTACAGTTTGCTCTGTTTATTTCCTTTTTCCAGTAATAAGATTATATATATGAATGCAGAAATACTGGCTTAAATAAAAAATTATAAAATATAACGACAAATTTTAATTTCCATGTAGACTGCCTATGTTGTAATAACTCTGTGTTAAAGGGGTTATTTTATTAGAGATGAAAGCTAGACAACTTATAATGAAGGTGAAGTTCACAAAGGATTAAATGAAAAGTATATGTGTTCCTTGTTTTGTGCATTAATCTACATTAAATTATACTATATCTGATTTACTCCTTCAAAACTATATTTCCTCTTCTGAAAATAATTGTGAATTTTCCAATTAAGTGACATAACATTGAAAATTAGATTCTGTTTGAAATGAAAGCTTGAAGAAATTTGCACAGAAATAATTTTTTTCTGGCAAATAACAATTCCATAGCTGAGGGAGTGCAACTTCAGCACACTAAGACTGTTTTATTGGGCAGTAACACACTTCATATCATTATAAATTTGAAGCTGAAAGGAATTATTATTATTGTGGCTAAGAGATGCATACCACATGCATCCCAAAAACTTAATAAAATGTCATGAAGACAAGAATCTGCTCTCTTTTTCATGCATGAAATTATAAAGCAGTGAAAATACTATGAAAATACTACATTGTGTAGATTTCAAACCCAAACTTCAGAAATTTTGTTACAGATTATTTTCATGTCTTTCCAGCTCTAAACTTTGTAAATGTTACTCTCATAGAAATGTACTATTCTGAAAAATAAAATATAATAAAATTAAATTAAAAAATAGAATAAAAATCTACCTAGGTTTTCTAACTCCAGAAAACGTTGTTTCAGGCACTGAATCAAGATGCTGCTGCCTGCTTTTGGGAGAGACTCAATAATAAATGTTGTAGGTCTATGGACAGACAAAAGATATCTTGGTCAGAAACACTGAATCACCGAATCACAGGGGCAGGAAGGGACCTCTGGAGATCATCTTGTACAGTAGTCCTGCTATACCATGCTCCCTAGTTTTAAAAAGCAGGCTACGCAGGAAAGCACACAGGAAAGCGACCCTCCTCTGAGTAGCCTGTTCCAGAGTTCTGTAATCCTCAAAGAATTTTTTTCCCGTGTTCATATGGAACTTCCTCTGTTCCAGTTTCTGGCCATTGCCCCTTAATCCCATCCACTCAACTTCCATCCGTTAGGTATTTATAAGCATTGACAAGATCCCCTATCTTCTGAACAGATCCAGATCTTTCAGCCTTTCCTTATAAGGGTGATGCTATGGGCCCCTTATAATCTTTGTGGCTCTCCGCTGGATTCTCTTGTGAAGACCTCTATCTTTCCTGTACAGAGAAGCCCCAAAATGGACACAATATTCCATATGTGGTCTCATCAGGGCATAGTATGTCTGGGAGGATCACCTCTGGCCAGTCTTCCTAATGTACCCCAGAATGTCATCAACCTTCTTGGCCATAAGGGCACACTGCTGGCTTATGGCCAATCTTTTGTCCACCAGGATCCCAATAGAGCTTCTTTCCAGGAAGTCAGCCCCTAATTTCTACTGATCCATGAGGTTGTTCCTCTCCAGCTGTAATAGTCTGTACTTGTCCTTATATTTGTCTTAATAGGATAAAATTCACATGTCAAAATGGATACAATTCTACTATAACTCATTTTTGTTTTACTGATAGTTCTGTTGAGCTCTAGTAAAGTAAAAGTTGAGTCAAGTAAAATCGTTTCTTAAGTAAAATACAGTAATAAGATATCAAGTAAAAGAAAAGAAAAGAAAGAAAAGAAAAGAAAAGAAAAGAAAAGAAAAGAAAAGAAAAGAAAAGAAAAGAAAAGAAAAGAAAAGAAAAGAAAAGAAAAGAAAAGAAAAGAAAAGAAAAAAAGAAAAGAAAAGAAAAGAAAAGAAAAGAAAAGAAAAGAAAAGAAAAGAAAAGAAAAGAAAAGAAAAGAAAAGAAAAGAAAAGAAAAGAAAAGAAAAGAAAAGAAAAGAAAAGAAAAGAAAAGAAAAAGAAAGAAAAAAGAAAAGAAAAGAAAAAAAGAAAAGAGAGAAAGGACAGTCTTTCAGCAATATGTAAGGTATTCACAAAGGGTTATTTAACATACCAAAAACCATTCAGGCTCATTCAGAATCATACAAGGGTCAGAATGATTACTTATGACCTTCACGTGTCACAGCAGTTGATAGGTAGCTAACACCATTATCAACAGCAATAACAAGGCACAACCATATTGGTGGCTATCTCTAACGTTTAGGATTCTTAATGAGTTATTTGTCTCAAGAAAATTCTTCTCCTCTGACCCTAATGCTGCATTTGTGGACATCATCCACACTTGCCCTTGGATCCTCTACCTTTGTTACACTTGATCATTCCATCTGCCTTTACTCAATCTGCCTATAACTTTTCTTGCTCCCTATGGGCTCAGTAATCACTTTTATCAGTTGGAAATAAAATAGTCTATATTCAGAATCTGGTTGTTATTACACTTGGTCTGTAAGGTACAGATACACTGACAGGAAGCATATGTAGCAGTAGTAATTGTAAATTTTTCAGTCATTTTCTAGAAATTCAGCTTGATACTTTCTCGCTGACATATGGTATAGACTTCCCCTTTTGGGTAGATCTACTGAACTCATTCTAATTAAGAAAATCTTCAGTGAATATCACTCTTGGATGTTTTTTTTTTCTTTTTTCTTTTATCTTTTTTCTTTTCACTTGAATTCTGAGTTTCTTTTTTTTTTTTTTCTTTGTAGTGGAGATAGAAAATTACAAATCAAGCTTTTCAAAATAGGTCTGTTATTTTTAGAAATATTGATATGTAGGGCTTAAAGGAATTCTTAGATTGCAGATGATTATTATATTTGTTTTATAATTCTTGACTGCAAAAGGATTTTGCAGTATATTTGCGTGTTTGTTGAGGGAATCAGAAGTTAATTTTGTTCTTTGTTTCAGGAATTAGAAAGTTCATAATGAGTAAACTCCATGAGTTTGAATCCCTTTTCTCCTATTTTTCTCAAAACATGCTTTCTCAAGCCAAGATCATAGGACCTAGAATGACATACAAACAACAGTTTTAAAATTCTTTCTGTGTTGCAGCAATGAGAAAATGTACATAATGGTTTGTAAATTCCATGTCAAAAATCAAGAATGCAAATGACATAAATACAAGTGAATCAATGTCTAAAGCAGGAACTGCATGCATTCTTTAAGGTTTTAGTTTTATTTAAAACCCTAGATTTCATTTTGCTTTTCTTTGAAAGTCAGTTCCATCAAGATTTCAATGGAGTTTTGTCTTTCAGACAGGGTGGCAAAGGAGATAAGTTTAAAACAAACTGAATTGTTGGGAAATTCTACTAGGAAATAAAGTCTTGTGTTCAGCAAATCCCTATTATGTTCTTCTTGTTGTCATATTTGTTGTTATTATTTTGTTGTCAAATTTCACATACACGAAAGCTTATCTTATATTTCTTATTTTCATGCTGAAAGCTTCTTTTTTACACAACCTTTGTGTAAATTGGAAGCATTTTTTAGAAGAAAGTTTCATAGAATGATAGAACTGTAGAATATCCCAAGTTGAAGGGGGCACACATGATTGAACCAATTGAAGTCCAACTTCGGGCTCCACATAAAAACACCCTAAAATCAAACCATATATTTGACAGTGTTGTTCAAATGCTTCTTGAGCTTTGGCAGGCTTGGTGCTATGAAAGTTTGAAAATATCATAAAACATAATCTGCTTCTGATAAAAATGTTTCAAAATATTTTTTGAATTGCATAATATGTGCTATGCATACCATGCACACAACACAAAAAATCAGTGTGTAATTGGCTTGGAAAATTGAAAAAAAATCACTTTAACTATGTAGTCAAATTGGAATTTCAGAACTTGGCAATTCTCAGATCCTCTGTGCACAGTTACTTTCATTTCTACTTTATCACAGCTGTTGTTCATGTCTGAGATAAAGACACTTCAGTTTGTCTTTTTTGCTGCTCTCGATATCAACATTTGAGAGTCTGCACTGAATGTAAAAATTCTTCCAGTTTATCTATGACTGTTTCAGTTATTCTTTAAAGTAAAATTTTACTGTTTCAGAACAATACCTTAAAGGAATCATAGCCATTCTGGATGTTATTTTCAACTGATCTCTAACCTAATTTTGGATCATTTCAATCAGTACACTGGTTTTTGTTGTTGTTGGGTTTTTTTTGTTGTTGTTGTTGTTTTCCTGTTCTTATGTCCTTACAGAAAGCAAATGAATGTTTATGAATCTGCAGCATTTTCATTATTTTTCATTTTTGCAATGTGTTTCACATACATATATGCAATGAATTCCACCTAGCTAACCATAGCTAAACTAGAGCTTCTTTTAAGTAATAAGTATTTTTCACACATTTACACTGTTGCAATATTGCTGCCTTTAGCGTCACTGATTTTTACACTATATTATTTTTTATGCTGTCTTTGGCAGTGTAGTTTACGCTTTGCAATATGATTTTTCATTTATTTGACATCTCAAAGGGTTCATTCTGTTATCTATTCCACTAAAAAAATCACAATTTAAAATCTTTTAATATAAGATTTTATTAATTTTAAGCAATTTTTTAAAAATATTTTTGAAAGCTCTTGACACACATGGCAATATTAACAATGATCCTAAAGATGTAATAAATTTTAGTGAGTATCTCTTACAGTCAGAAATATACTGCCATTATGTTGAACTTTTCATTTTTATACATAGTTCATCATGGAGTAATAGTAGTCTCAGATCATCAAAAAGAAAGGGGTCTGCAAGCATCAGAACTTCAGAGAATTGAGATCTGTCACCACTTCTGTCAAAGAATTATGTGATCTGGAGATAATTCATTATGCTGTATTTAGTGTGTTTTTATTTTTGAAGTAGTTTATATTACATAAGCTCTTTCTTCCGTCTGATTTTGTTAGCTTGTTTGCTTGTTTCTTTGACTTAGAAATGAATTATTTCCTAGCAAATTGAGCTATAAGTGGCATGAATTATTTACTACATTTTTTTCTGCAAAATTTCTTTACAGTCTAATTTATTTCCTCTCTAGAGAAAATAGAGGACAGCTGCCTAAGCAGCAAGTGTCAGAGAGCTCCTGCAACATCTGAGAGGTTGGTGTTGCTGTAAATAAAAACTGATGGAAAATGGGGAGTTAGCACCTGCTCACAGTATTCTTCTGCTTTCCCTTTTCCTTCCATTCACCAGTTCATCTTCTAATGATGACAGCAGTAGCAGCAACCTCTTTTGTGGTGTAGTAGCACTTATTACATCATCAAGTCGGAGATTTAGATATTCTTTGTGGATCCCAAACTGGTGAGCAGTTGTTCTCAAAAGCCTCTGAATATCTATGTACTCTACACTATAAAGTTACAGTTTATTATCACAAGGAAGTAGAATTATGAAAAAATATATATGTCCTCTGTGAACAATAAATTAAGTGCATCAGAGAGGAGGGAACTTCTTGGTAGCATTTAATAGAACAGAGACATGAGAGATTCTCCAGCTGTCAAAAAAGGAACAAAATTGAGTTTCATCACAGGTATTGATCAACATGTGTTCTGATTATGGCAGAAGAAAGTAATCAATAAAGAAGCAAGTATGTGAAATACAGTTAGGAGAACAAGAGTTTTAATAGGTTGCCTGATCATTGTTTTGAATAATTTTGTTTTTCTGAAGTTAAAATTCAAGAGGAAAATAAAATTTGAGGACACCCAGAGTTTTTCTCGTGAGTAATTTGTCATTAATATCTTGTGCAAACATAGTATATATACATAAATATTCTGCAGATGGATTAATATAGCTAGAAGTTAAGAAAGTGTGTTTTTTTGAAGCAATAAATTCAGTTTTCACATTAATGTGATCATCAAAAACATTCTAAGGATAGATATGTGTACATATATAAATAGTATACAGAGTATTTGTTACTATTCTTTTCTATATTCTTGAAAAATCTTCCTTTTGGAACTTATTTCATTTCAATATTTGAATTCCTATTAGTGCACTGAGTTCTTCAGTAACAAAATATACTTTGATATGATAAATTACATGCATATAAGATTTGTACTATTTATTTGATCTTAACTTTTGTAGAACAGTGGAGCAATACTGTCATGTGAAAATCAAAAAAGACAAGCTATAGAACGTTTTACTTTTCCCAAAAAAACGAAGATGCTATTTCTTTTAAACTAGATAAGAAGGGGGAAGGAGACCAACTGGGGGCCGCTGGGGTTGAGCGGGCAGTTCGAGGCTCAAAACAGAGCTTGATGGGTGATGAGGGTGGAGTTTGAAGGGATGGAGAGGGAAGCTGCTTCCCTAAAGTGTCTGTACACTAAACCACGCACGATGGGAAATAAACAGGAAGAGTTGGAGATCTGCATGCGGTCGCACGGCTATGATCGCATTGCAATCATGGAGACGTGGTGGGACAGCTCATGTGACTAGAAGGCACATCATGGAGGGCTTTTTAGGAAAGATTGGCTGGCGAGGCAGGGTGGTGGAGTTGCTCTTTATGTGAGAGAGCAGCTAGAATGTATTGAACTCCTCCTGTGGAATAGCCGCAGAGAGCTTGTGGGTGAGAATCAAGGAACAGGCTGGTATGGCTGACACTGTTGTGGGTGCGTACTACAGGCCCCCTGATCAGGAGGACGAGGCTAATGAGGTCTTCCATAAGCAACTGGAAGTAGTGACATGATCCCAGGCACTGGTGATTATGGGGGACTTCGATTATCCAGATATTTGCTGGATGACCAACATGGCCAGGCACATGCAGTCCGGACGGTTCCTGCAATGTGTTGAAGACAACTTTCTGATGCAGGTGGTGGAGGAACTGATGAGCGGAGGGGTGTTACTGGACCTTACTCTCACTAATAAGGAAGGGCTTGTCAAGGAAGTAAAGGTTGGGGGCAGCTTGGGTTGTAGTGACCATGAGATGGTGGAGTTCAAGATCTTGAGTGGAAGAAGCAAAGCAAAAAGTAGGATTGCTACCCTGGACTTTAAGAGAGCCAACTTTGATCTCTTCTGGGACCTACTTGGAGCTATCCCATGGGTTAGGGTGTTAGAAAGTTAAGGGGGCCTGTGAGAGCTGGTCAGCATTTAAACAGCTCTTCTTCCAAGCTCAGGATCGGTGCGTCCCTGTAAGCAAGAAATCAGGAAAGGGTGGCAGGAGACCTGTGTGGATGAGCAAGGAGATCGTGCACAAACTCAAAGGGAAGAAGAAGATCCATGAAATGTGGAAAAAGGGTCTGACCACTAGGGAAGAATATAGAAATGTTGTCAGGGCCTGCAGGGATGCGACGAGGAAGGCTAAAGCCCACCTGGAACTGAATCTGGCAAAGGTGATAAAGGATAATAAAATAGGCTTTTTAAGTATGTTTACAGTAAAAGGAAGACAAGGGAGAATGTGGCTCCCCTACTAAGTGAGGGGGGGGTTCTGGTAACGGAGGATGCTGAGAAGGCGGAGATACTGAATGCCTTCTTTGCTCCTGTCTTCAGTGAAAAGGCTCTCCCTCGGGAATCCCAGACTCTGGAGATTCGTGAGAGGGTCTGGGGAATGGAAGACTTCCCTTTAGTCAGGGAAGAGACGGTCTGAGAGTGCCTAAGCAACACCAATGTTCATAAATCCATGGGACCCGATGGCATGCATCCATGTGTGCTGAGGGAGCTGGCAGAGGTGATTGCTGAACCGCTCTCTGTCATCTTTGGGAGGTCTTGGAGAATGGGGGAAGTGCCTGAAGACTGGAGGATAGCCAATGTCACTCCGGCCTTCAAAAAGGGCAGGAAGGAAGATCCAGGTAATTATAGGCCAGTCAGCCTCACCTCTGTCCCTGGAAAGGTGATGGAACAGCTTGTGCTGGATGCCATCTCCAGACAACTGGAAAAGAAGGAGGTTATCAGGAGTAATCAGCATGGGTTCACCAGGGGGAGGTCATGCTTGACCAACCTGGTAGCCTTCTACAATGTTGTCACTGACTGGGTGGATGGAGGGAGAGCAATGGATGTAGTCTACTTGATTTCAGCAAGGCGTTTGATACTATCTCCCACAACATCCTTATAACAAAGCTGAGGAAGTGTGGGATAGACGAGTGGACAGTGAGGTGATTGAGAACTGGCTGACTGGCAGAGCAGAGTGTCGTTGTTGGCGGTACAGAGTCCGGTTGGAGACCTGTAACTAGCAGTTTTCCTCACAGATCGGTGCTGGGTCCAGTCTTGTTCAACATCTTCATCAATGACCTTGATGATGGGATAGTGGCCACCCTCAGCAAGTTTGCTGATTATACGAAGTTGGGAGGATTGGCTGACGCAACTGAAGGCTGTGCTGCCATTCAGTGAGACCTGGACAGGCTGGAGAGCTGGGCAGTACAAAACCAGATGAGGTTTAACAAAAGCAAGTGTAGGGTCTTACACCTAGGGAAGAATAATTGCATGCACCGGTACAGGTTGGGGGATGAGCTGCTGGAGAGGAGCTCCGCAGAGAGGGACCTGGGTGTTCTGGTGGACGACAGGTTGGCCATGTGTCATGGTTTTATTGGAGCATTAACACTTTAACTCCCAGTACACTACATGATGTTTTGATGCGGAATACTGAGAACCAAAAACAAAAAAACATAAAACCATGACACCATGAGTCAGCAGTGTGCCCTTGTGGCCAAAAAGGACAATGGCATTCTGGGGTGCATTAAAAAGAGCGTGTCCAGCAGTCAAGGGAGGTGATCCTCCCCCTCTACTCTGCCCTGGGAAGGCCTCATCTGGAGTACTGTGTCCAGTTCTGGGCTCCCCAGTACAAAAAAGACAGGGATCTCTTGAAGGGAGTCCAGCAGAGGGCCACAAAGTTGGTGAAGGGCCTGGAGCATCTCCCTTATGAAGAAAGGCTAAGTGACCTGGGTCTGTTTAGCCTTGTGAAAAGAAGGCTGAGAGGGGACCTGATCCAGGTCTATAAATATCTAAGGTGTGGGGGGCAGAGTGGCGAGGCCAGTCTCTTTTCAGCAGTGTGTGGAGACAGGACAAAGGGAAATGGCCAGAAACTGCAGCATAGGAAGTTCCGCATAAATGTGCACAAGAACTTCTTTACGGTGAGGGTGACGGAGCACTGGAGCAGGCTGACGAGGGAGGTTGTGGAGTCTCCTTCTCTGGAGATATTCAAAACCCGCCTGGACACCTACTTGTGCAACCAGGTGTAGGGAACCTTCTTTGGCAGGGGGGTTGGACTCGATGATCTCTGGAGGTCCCTTCCAACCCCTACGATTCTGTGATTTTGTGATTCTGTGATTTCAAAATATAAATCTTTTAACATGTTTCTTTTAGTGCTCTGGTGCATATTCAAAAGACAATTCTTTCAAATGATAAGAGAAAATCACAAATAAAATAGAAGGAAGTATGGATGAGGCAAAAGGTTATTTTAAAAGTGAGAGTAGCACTGAAATCTAACATTTTTAATAGTTGGAAACAGTGAGCCAACTGCTACCAGAAAACTTCAAGTGGAAAACATTTGAAATTTACTCTTTAACAACCATGCAATTAACATCCACATATTTATCAAATGCTTGACATAAAAATCTGGAACCATCCTAATTTCAAAGGAATTTTTTCAATCCGCTGCTGTAGAATCTCAGACTGGTTTGTGATATCAATATTGTTTTACAGATACAAGTAAGTTAATCAAGTCTGGAGTTACTCTTACTTGTCAATACTTTCTTTTGATTTTTTTTTTTTTTTAATTCTGAAATATTTAGTACTCTTTCTTATGAAACTGTTTCTGAAAAGATTCTCATCTGTCTTTACAGAAAACTCCCAGGAGGAAGAAATGGTTTAAGAGCGTAAAGTTTGTAAAGAAAATGATAAATAGGAAGAAATTGGACAGATGAATGAATGAAGTCTTTCTGATTGTGTTTAGGGTACTGTTGTATCTGAAAAGAGTGAAAATCTGCAATTTCTGTGGCAAGGGCGGTTGAGGGGGGGGGGGGAGGGAGGGATAAGGGAGGGGGGAAGAGGAGAGAGAATAACTAGAGGGTTGGAGTACCTCTCCTATGAAGAAAGATTTAAGGATCTGGACTTATTCCACCTGGAGAAATGAAAGCTCTTGGGAAACCGTGTTGTGTCCTTCCAGTACTTGAAAGGAGCTTATAAGCAGGAGAGATCTTGTTGCATCTAAATTGCAATCATGTTTCATATGTAGGGTAGCCTAACAAACCCAACTGAAGTGGATACCATTAATATATATCCAAGAATTTATTGTCAGTTTTTATAATTTAATCAAAATAGTCTAATAAGCTTTAAGTCTGACTAGCACAGTTTATTTGTTATTTTGTCACAACATGAAATTCCACATTATATCCAAGTACTACCATATATTGAATACTTTATAAATGTTGGCACTTGTTTTACATATGGTGGATACTTGTTCTTTATTCTTTTTGTTATGCCTATGCCTAGAGTACTTTGGATCCCAAGTTTTTGTTTTGTTTTGTTTTGTTTTGTTTGTTTTGTTTGTTTGTTTGTTTTAGTAGTCAGTAATAAAATACTTATTTTTGTGTTTGTGAACCAGGAACACCTTATATGATTATTCTGCTATATTTTTGCATCTGTACTACAGGAATGTCTGTTACAGTCTCTTGACTTCCTTCAACATATTTAGAGATAATACAATTTAGAGATAATAATAGAGAATGTTCTCTATTGAGATAAGTTCAATTTAGAGCACATTCCTTGGATTTTAGTCATAATGAATCAAGGTTTTCACAGATATCAGAAGCATGATTAATGTTAATACATACCTCACAAATGTAAATTATTTGTTTGTTGACTAAAGAATGGGGTGTTCAGAGAGAATAAATAAATAAATAAATAAATAAAATCCACAAGGAAAAGCACTGAAATTCATTGAAGTTTACAGATGAGTAAAATGAATTTATGGATTGTCTTATGTTTGTCTATTGTCTTAGGACAAAAGAACAGAAGCTACCACTACCAGTATTTTCTTGTGAGACTTTACTGTCTCCTTCTCCAGTGTTACTTTAAAAATCACAAAATTACCATGAACATTTAATGTTACTTTATACATTTTTCAATTAATTAGTATCTTTTTCATTAAACTGATACATACAATGCTCTTAAAGTTAATTTAAAAAATAAATAAATACAGGTATGCTTTGATTTCTAATTTCTTATTACTACTGATTTCAAAGAGAAAAGGAGTAAAGTAAAGAAGACAAGTTATTCAAACAGAAAATAAAGCATTACAGAAAAAAATCATACTTTGAGAAGCTTAGATGATTAAATATCTTTTGTTTGTTTTTTTTTTTTTTGTTTCTAGTAGTACCTTTTCCCTAGCAATTCAAAATACCCTAGCAGAAAGAAGAGAATAAAATATGTGGTTTATGTAAGTAGTTCTCATTGAGAAGGCAAAAAGAACAAACAAACAAACAAATAAAAAGCCACAAATAAGTATTTATCCACAGGAATAAGGAGTAAGAATATGTGATCCTTACTGACTTTAAGGAAAATATGTACAAGGGAAATAAATCAACATTTTCAGGTTTTGTCATTATTGTTCTTGTTATTTTGTTCATACAAATGTTAATAGTCTTTTCTAGATTAATTTTAATTAAAGAGCTGGACCCCATTTAGCACTATTTCCTAGACCCAAGAAATCTGTTTATTGGAATTGACAGACTTCATCCAAAGGTGCTGAGAGGACTGACTGATATCCCTGCAAGGTCATTCTCTATCATATATGAATGGTATTGGAGACTGGGAGAGATCCCTAACAACTGGAGAAAGGCAAACATTTCCTTTTGCTACCAACATTTACTCATCTCCCACCCACAACAATCCCTTAGATGAGTAAATTCTTCCAATCAAACTGAAATTCTTCAGGTATGTACAGGTGAATCAACAGATTTGTGGTGTTAGCTGCCTAGTTTCAAACTCCTTTCAAAGATGTAGTATAGATTTGCCCAAACTAGCAGGGCATCAGCAAATGCGTATTTTGCTTCTGTGCTCAGTTCAGCTTGTTTTGTATAGAAACAGAAGAGGTGGGTAAGAGGAAACTGTCTTTATTAATCTATTTTTTCTCTTCAGGCACACTGAGTTACAGCTGTAGCTTTTTAACCAGCTCACTCTCTGTTGCAGCTAGCAGAAAGTAAACATTGTATACTTGTATGTATAGTAGGAGGAAAGTAGGGCAGACAAATTTTAAAGGATTTTTCTCTGGCTTCTTCCATTCTCCAGCAAAGTATTGTATTTCATGACTGTCTGTCCTCCTCTTTTTTCTCTGAATGTCCTTTTTTTATCCATTAGTCCGAGAAGTGCACACACTACAACCCTCTGAACAAAACTAGGACATGGAAAGTATAGAAGTACTTTGATATGCTTGCCTATATTTCCTTGAGTACTGGAAAGGTTCTGTTGCCCTGTGTAACTCCATATATCCCGCATACTTTCTGAGCTTTCACAGTATATTCCACAAATATTTGTAGTCTCACCCATAAAGAATTGTGAGAATGGAATTCCTGAAATAAGCCATAATGAAGGTACTAACTCTGCCTCTCTGGGGGGAAAAAAAAAAAAAAAAAAAAAAAAAAAACCACCTATATAAATAAGATTGGAGTACCAAAATCAGACAGACTTTTGAGACATATGTTTTTGTTGTTGTTGTTGTTGTTATTGTTTTCCCCACTCAAATCAGATTACACAGCATGTGAGTTTTAATCTATTCGTCAGACACAGTATTCCTGAAAAGACAACAGGTTGCCACATTGTTTGATTGTGTTAATACCACTGCTCTTTTTTTTTTTTTTTTTTTTCCTGGAGAATTATACATATTTAGAACCTTCTTGAGAAGTGATAGTTTCACTAGTTAGAATTTTTGTATCCTTTGTATTTAGAAAATAACTTTATCTCAATGCAGCTTCTGTGATTCATACACAGGTACAGATGACACAAATTCTCAAATTATTTCAATGAAAATAAAAGTAATAAGTAAAAAAAAAGAAAGAAATATACAGTCATATGGAGTTAGATTTTCCAAGTACTTTTTATTTTGTTTATCTTCTTCATGACCTGTAAAACAATAGGAAAGAAGAGAAAAAGAGCAGTCTGAGAAACAGTCAATCTAAGAGGGAACTTAGAAGGAATTTAGAAGTTTTTACATTCTAATAAGTACTATGGCATTTGTTTTTAGCAAGGAAATATATCTTCTGTTTTTGATCCTCTGCCATACTCTTCCAGATGGTCTTTCAACAGCTAATTAGCTAATGGGAAACTCTAAAAGTTTCTGTCTTGCAGCTTGCCAAATCAATAGAGAAAAAAAAAAATAATTAAACCACGCTTCTTCCTGAAGCTGATAGGAGAACCTGTGTTCCATATAATAGATTAAACTGAAACTTTTCTTATCAAGATTAGATTTTGAATAATAATGCATACACACAGAGAATTAACGGAATATGGGATTACTTCAATCATGACTTTTTTAAGGTCAACTTCTTAAGACATAGCATTTTTCCATTAAGACATTCCTAATATCACAGAGGTTCTCCCTGAAAAAGTTCTGTGAAATATTAATTTCTGCATAATGCTGTTGTATGCAAAACACTCTTGACTTGGGAAATTATCATTGAATTTAATTCACTGCCAGTTTGCACAAAGTTCTTATTGCTGACTTGGGTACTGAGAGAAAAATAAAATATAATTAAATGATTACATAAAATCTCTTTCCCTTCTCTTGCATAGAATCACATTAAGCCAAACATCTATTCTCCCAATTCGTAATCGCAGCTCATATTATTTACAACTAATAGTAGACTCAGTTCCAATTATTTCAGTGAAGTGTTGACTGGCATAGAAGGCTGGGGATATGTGTGCAATGACTTCTGCCAAGTTTCTTCTTTCTGCTGATTTTTGAATCTTCAGATTATTCTGTGCTGCCTTCTGCTGCAATACTTCAGAGTTATCTTTGTTCTAATGTGGAATGCTCAAGATAAAATTCTATCAGGAGTGTCCTCACTCTGGGTTTTCCACAGATTATTGTCCCTTTAGGTTTGTATGTGAACCGGCTGGCTTCAAATAGTTTGTCCCAGAGTGTGTTTCCAGAAACATCTCCACAAATATGCACTGTGTCTTCAGGCCCTGGTAATTCACAATTTATTTCTTAACTACCTCTGTGTAGGAGTACTTCATACTGATCTGTCATGGTTTTATGTTTTTTGGTTTTCAGTATTCTGCATAATAACATCATGTAGTGTACTGGGAGTTAAAGTGTTAATGCTCCAATTCCAGGTACCTATCCATTACGGAAGTCATGGGATCTGGCCCTTCCGGGTGGGGCAGTCTCTTACTGACTTGCAGTGGGTGCAGAAATTTTGGTGTTCACACCAGTTCAGAACTGTCTGGAGCTGGTTGTGACTGCAGCTCTTAGCCTTCTCCAATACAGGTGACCCTTGAAGCCGCCTGCTCCTTAAGTCCTGCAGTTTACAGCAAGTGTAAAGATACAGTTGGTTGAAATTTTATCACTGATGATTTCAAATTAATTTAATAATGTCTGATTGATACTACATATTAAACCACAAAGCTGCAAGCAGGAGGTTCTAAGGTTCAAAACTGCAATGTTTAGTTTTTAAATATCTAGTTACTTAGTGGAATTTGCAGATTGATGTTAAGTTTCTGTATGATTTATCTATAGTCTGATAAAAATGTACATTTAGGAATGAGAAGATCAAGGGTAAAGTGGGTTGAGTCTGTCAAAAATGGCCAAAGAGAAACCAACTGACCAAGAGATTTAAGACACAGGCTACAACCAGTTGTGATACAACAATAGCTGATACAGAATAGGTAAGAGATTTTAAAGATTTTAAACAAATCACTAGAGAATAATATATTTTCTCATACTAGTATACAATAAATATCAACTGCAGATTTTCATCTGCAGATGAGGTTCAGTGCCTTGTTTTCATATGGAGATGTGGTAACTGTAACCAACAAAACATTTCAGCCAGCTGAGCTTGAGCCACACAGTAAGAGCAGAAGGAAGTAACAAGTGACTGTAGAGGGAGATTCCTTGCTGCAGGAGATAGAGGCCTCTACACAGTGATCTGCCCTGTTGTTTAAGCAGTTTTATGCTTGATAGCTGAAGGCATTCTGGAGGGGCTGCTGAAACTTGACTCTAACTTCTTGTTGCTCTTTTGCATGGGCACCAACAATATTACCAGGAGAGAAAAAGAGCATATTAAGTTACATGGCTACAAGCATAATGATCAAGGGTGGCTTTCTTGAAATGGATGCTGAGGGTTTATGACTTGAGTAGGCCTGCCTTTAGTGTCAAAAACTGTTTGTACAGCTGATGTTGACAACAGAGAGAATCTTTTTTACAATCATGAGAAAGCATTTGAGGATTGAAGACTGCTAGAAATATCCAGGATCTGCTTGATCAAGTAGAGAAAAGCATTTTTCCCAACAAGCTGGTAAGTAGAACTTTGAACAAGGAACAAAGTAAGTGGAGGCCAGTGAAGCAGGGGAGTGGTAGACTAAGCTGAGGATCAAAGAGTGCAGAGTGATGGAGTCAAAAGAGATTCCATACTCGATAAAGCAGGGCTGAAAGGTACTCACATCAAGTGTACATGCAAAAAAAAAGGAAGTGTCTACAGTACAGCATAGTAACGGATGTTCTCACGCCTTCTCTAGCAGATAAACAAGATAAACAAGTTGTCAGAACTACATACTAAAACAGAGTACAATTTTTCTCAATAGAAAGGTAAAATTAAGGAAAGATAGTATTAAAACTATTTTATTTTAACAGTTATGGTGTTTGAGTAAAATTTAGAGGGGAAAAAAATAAAGGAAAAGCAAAACTTAACTATGCTTAAACATTTGACTGAATTTGTTTGTTCTAGTCATTCATCAATGCAAATTAGCATTTGTTAATGTAAATTGATACAATATAATCTTCTTTTGAGCTATTTGAATTCTCTGCAAATAATGAAAATGATCATATCTAAAGAAAAACTTATTCTCTGAAAAACATCAATTACAGAATCATAATACTGTGATTCTTAATTTCCTCCTTAATTTTTAAAAAGATTCTGACAAATATTTATTGTTATTCATGCTGTAGATTATCAAGAAAACAAGTTTGTGCATTGTCACTCATGTAAATTCTATCAGAGTCAATATCCAAAAGCATTAAATACTTTAAGACAATCTAGACTTTTGCACATGCTTAGTTTAAATAGCTCATTTGATAGATTACCCTTCTGCTCATTCTCCTGAAAGATATGAAAAAATTAAATTTTATTTTATTTAAATGTTCATGAACAACAAATAAAATGCATACTAGTTTTATGGATAAAAAGGAAATTGAAAACAATGTTAAGTGTCAATTTGATTTCCAAATACTTATGCCATTTCTCTTTTTCTCAAAAATGAGAACTCTAATTTTAGTGTTTCATTATTCGAAAACAATACTAAAATATTTCTTTGTTATTTACTTTGTAAACATTTTTTAGGTTTGGTTGTTTGGTTGATTGGTTGCTTGCTTGTCTTTTTACTATGATGGCATAGAATCTAACTGAATGGATGTCTTCATTCATTTGGACAGTCATTGACTTTATGAATTGTATGCTTTGTGATTTATTTCTTTATTTAATACAAGTTTGATAGCAAAATTTTGGTAATTTTAATTTTATTTCATTGAAACTATTTATAGCACTATTCATCAGAATATCATAGTAAAGTTATAATCTTTCTGATTCTCACTGTCCTATAGGTGTGATTTTCTAGTAGATCATTCATTCATTACAGTCAAAGGACATCAGTGTTAATCTCTAGTATCTTTCCCCTAGTTATGTAATGAAGCAGAGCAGTGTATATTTCCAAATACTGTAAGTATTAAATTAATGATTGCTTCTCCATTCTACTTTTCAATTTCATGTAACAACTTGCCTTTAAAAATATATTCACTTTAATCCCCCGAAGAGACCTTCCACTACATCCTCTTCATCCACTAAGCAGGCGACCTTACTGTGGAAGGAGATCATATTTCCCTTAATGGACCCATGTTGACTATGTCTGATAACATCACTAGTCCTCAAATGACTTTCTGTAAATTGAGAGCAATACTTTGGAGCTGAGGACTTGGGTGTCCTATCTGATGAAAAGCACAGCATGAGCTGGTAATGTGTTCTTGAAGCCACAAAGCCAACTCTATCATTGCGTCTTCTTTAAATGAATAGCTAACAAGTTGAGGGAGATTATTTTCTCCCTCTGCTCCATTGTCATAAGACTACAGAATTTAACCCTGGGGTCCCCAACAAAAGAAATACATGAACCTGTAGGAGTAAGTCCAAAGAAGGGCCAGGAGAATAATCAGAGGGCAGGAGCACTTCTCCAATGAAAGGAGGCTGGGTAGGGGTTGTTCAGCCAAAAGAAGAGAAAGCTCAGGAGAGATCTTACAACAGCCTTTTAATGCCTATAGGGAGCCTACAAGAAAGCTGAAGAATATTTTTATAGGAAATGGAGTAATCCCTCCCAAAGAAGGGAGATTTAGGTTCAGTGTTAGGAAGAAAGTCTTTACTCAGAGGTTGGAGAGCCACTGGAACAGGTTGCCCAGAGAAGCTGTGGACTGCCCCAGTCCTAGAAGTGCTCGTGGTCAAACTGGGGATTTGAACAATGGTCTAATGGAAGATGACTGCAGGAGTTTAGAGTTAGATAATCCTTAAGGTCCCTTCCAACTCAAACTATTCTATAATTCTATAATTACAGAATCATAGAACGAGGTTTCTGGGATAGTGGCCCTGAGTTCAGTAGGAACAAAGGATTATGTTTCAGAAAGATAAAATTTTGCATTTTAGTTTGACCATGCCACCAACTTTGTATAATTGTTTAGAAGAGCTGGGCAAAGCAGAACTCACTGCAGACTTACAGAATCACAGGATCACGGAATGGCCAGGGTTGGAAAGGACCTCAAAGATCATCAGGCTCCAAGCCCCCTGCCACAGGCAGGGCCACCAACCTCCACATTTCATACTAGGCCAGGCTACCCAGGGCCCCATCCAATCTGGTCTTGAACACCTCCAGGGACGGGGCATCCACAACCTCTCTGGGCAGCCTGTTCCAGCACCTCACCACTCTCTCTGTAAAGAATTTCCCTCTGACATCCAACCTAAATCTTCCTACCCTCAACTTCAAAACATTTCCCCTTGTCCTGCTGTCATCAACCCTTTCAAAGGGTAGATTCCCCTCTTGTTTGTAGGCTCCCTTTAGATATTGAAAAGCTGCAATGAGGTCACCCCGCAGCCTTCTTTTCTCCAGGCTGAACAAGCCCAGCTCCCTCAGCCTGTCTTTGTAGGGGAGGTGCTCCAGTCCCCTGATCATTTTCGCGGCTCTCCTCTGCACCCTCTCCAACAGCTCTCTGTCTTTCTTGTACTGGGGGCTCCAGACCTGGACACAGTACTCCAGATGGGGCCTCATGAGGGCAGAGTAGAGGGGACAGTCACCTCACTGTCCCCGCTGGCCACCCCTCTTCTGATGGAGCCCAGGATACCATTTGCTTTCTGAGCTGATACCATTTGTTTTCCGAGTTGGATACCATTTGCTTTCTGAGATAATTCTATGAATGCAACTCCAGATAATCTCCTTCAAACTTTTCCACGCACTGAAATTAGGCTAGCAGATCTTCAGTTTCCCAGGACTTTTATCCCACTGTAGATGGGTTAAACATAGTACTGTTAACTGTATTATCTGAGTTACTTTTCTTTTTTTTTTTAATGTGTCTATATAAACATATTTAGGGCACAGTAGAAAGGCAAACAGCGATGGATGGACCAGAGCAGTATTGGAAATTACAGTAAGACTCAGAATAAAGTATCAGTCTATCACTGATGTAGCAATGTCTTAATTAAAATTTTGCTTAGGTCTCTGCAAATGCCAAGATTTCACTACTGATGCTGTAGTTGTAACATTTCCCAGTTCCACTTCTACTACCCATTTCTATAACATGCACATACATATATTTTTAAACTGACATTATCATCAGTAAATCACAAGATAGGGCTGTTTCTTTTTTTCTTCTTTTTCCTTTTATTTTTCCCTCACATTTTTTTTCCTCATGCTAAAGAAAGAGGAACTACTGTTTCAATCTTATATTAGATTAAGAAGAGAAAATAAATATGCTATAACATTGCATGACATATTAATATATGTATGCTAAATGTAAAACAATTTGTAGGCAAAATCTGTGCAAAATTAAATGGGAGATATTTCTGGATAAAAAGCAGAATCAATCCTAGAGGAGATTTCCATTTCACCTACTATTTCTAAATATTACATAAATTCCTGTCAAACATTTTCCCTTCTTCATTTTCATCATTTCAGATGTGCTCTTTCTTTTTTGTCATTGATACTTTGCTTGCATGTTTTCTAATGTCTGTCACAAGCCTGTCTGTAATATTCACTCATCACTGAGTAAGTAGAAGTTCCTCCAAAAATATCCCTTTTGTTTCCCTGAGGTCTTTTGAGTCTATGTAACATTTCTATTTAGAAGAGTGTACTTTTCTTCCAAACAACCACAGATTCTTCAAGTTGTGAAAATAATTTTTATTTGCTATATCTATTTTTAAGATATACTTACAGTGATGCTCTGTGAAAACAGAAGTATTGCAAAAAGATTAAAATAATCATAAAGACCACTGAAAAAGCAAAATCAAACAAAAATAAGATTTTATTCGGAACAAAGATGTACTGTATTAGAGAAAATATGTTGTCATCTGTGAAACCTTAATTTTCTTATGAATCAATTTCCATTTTTATCTTATGAAAGATAATCCCTACTTATCTCTGATGATTTCTACTATTTGAATTAAAATATATTGTTTACATACATATGTGTATGTATGTCTTATTTTATACTTTTGTTTTTAGATAGCATCTTAATCAAAACAATTTGTTTCATCATTTTGATTGCTGGTCACCCAAAGAAAATATATAACAGTCATAAAAACACCTCTAAAATCCAGTTAAATATGTTATTATCAAGGCAAACAACTTTAAAATAAGATTTTAAAATTCTGTTTCTAAATTCTAATACACTTATCCTGTTCTAGTTCAAAAATTTGTAGTGTTTTTCATCCAATAAAAGAAAGTCATAGCTTTTCCTTTCACAGTCGAAAAATGCAATTTCCATTCTATTTTGGAATTCAATATAGTGTTTTCTACATTGAATAGAATGACAATAAAGCAATTGGTTTTGAAAAATAGTTGTTTGGGAGTAAATATATTACAATAGATAAAAACATAGCATGTTTATAATGCTTAGAATTACTATAGATTTGTAACCTGACACAGAAGTACTATGTGAGATTCTGAGTTCAGAAACAGCTCAGAAGTAATAAGTTTTCTGTCCTTTAAAGAACATTTTATTTATTATATTTTATATTATTATATTATATATATTGTATTATATTTATTTGTTTATATTTATTATATATTTTAAGTTCTCATATTACAGACCATAGCATAAAAAGAATAAGCAGGAATCAGTCTCACAAATATTTAAATCAGAGTAGTAGCATGAGTCTTAATAAACTACACTTTGGTTCTATTTCTAATATTTATAAATTATTTCTCTATTCTAATAAGCATATTAAAGCATGTATTATTGTAAATTCATGCCTATTACATTAACATCTCATTTTGATTTCATATTTAACACTTAAAGTATCACAAGAGAGAAGGTGCTTCCATAGTAATAACTTTTAAGAGAATTCTAGCAGCTTCTGAAACAGCCTTTCTGTTTCTGAACAGAATCCCTGAGTTACAAATGACAATACACTTTAACTTGTTCTTTATTTTTGTAATTAAAAAATGGATGCACAATTTCATTTTCCCACTCATCCAGATATCAGTTGTTTAGAAAAAATGGCATGTATGACACTGAATTTCCATTTTTGTTGTTGCTGTTTATAAATCTCTCTATGCTATTAAAAAGTGAAAGAGATTTGTATTTTATCACTTACATTTGGTGACGTAAGTTTGAGATCTCATCACACTTAAACTATAGGTGTTTACAGAAAGAAGGTTTACAGGGACTTAGTGAACATATTTGGTAATGATATTCCTGTGTAAATAAAGGAAAAGTAGATGAGTGAGTTACTAAATCAGACAGTATTGACAAATAGTCAAGCTTTGTCCCGATCAATATGTACAAGTTTTAAGAGGCTGTGTGAAATATATAATCACTAACTAAAGTTTTAATCTAATAAAATATTTTCATTCATTGCTATCTTCTCCTGGGAATCGGTTGCTCTCTTTCATTTTGTACTTTGGTTTCTGTTTTCACAATCTGCGAGGTAAGGAAAAACAAATGATAGAAAAATCCTTAAACATTCAAAACAGAACAAAACAAAATTAAAAAGAAATATATTAAACTTTTTTGATAACTTCCACACTGTCTTTAAGGTTGCAAGCTAAAATTCAATGACAAGTTTCCTGAAGCAGTCACTGGCTGAGTCTACTTCATTGTGCTAATTACATCACATTAGGCTTATTGTTATTGCTATTAAAAAGTGTGTTGAGCAATTTCTTTTGACAGGTTGCACCCAAGGCAAAGACATGCCAGTGGAAGTTAAAAGAGATCAAGAAGAGAAAATGTTTTTCCATTAGAAAATAACTGAAACATTCTATATGCCTTAATGGTAGCTGTGATATAACATTCAGAAGGTGTATGCTGTACATAAAATCATATTTTTGAAAATATCTGTTGGTTCACTAAAATACCCTATGTCATATGTATGTGACAGAATTTATTTAAAGGAAAAAATACAACCAAAATGTCACACAGTTCCCTCAGGATCCTGGGATGCATTTCATCAGTAGCTATAGACCTATTCATGTTCATCAGGTGATCTGAAACCTGATCTCTTTCACTGAGGGAGACACTGCATTCCCCTAGTCCCTGCCATGAGTTTCAGGGACTTTGAAGACTTGAGAGATGTGATAAAAGTGATTGCCAGTGGAGAATGAGGAAAAAAAAAAAAAAAAAAGAGTACTTCAGTTTTCTCTGTATATGTTGTCACAAGTACTGCATTTTGCTTATCAGAGGGAGAATACTCTCTCTAATGTTCTTCTTCTGGCTAGAGTATCTGTAGAATGCCTTTGTATTATTCTTCACATCCTTGAAAAGTTCAGTTCCGCTTGTGCCTTGGTTTTCCTGATCCAAATCCTATGCTGCTGGGTGGTGTCCCTGTACTACCCAAGCCTCATATCCCTCCTTCCACTGCCTATAAATTTCCTTCATATGTATCTGCAGATCACCTGTATGGGGTCAGCAAGTATCTCATCGGACTGCAGAGAGATCTTCTGTGATGGTAATTGGATACCAGGTTATTTTAAATACCAGAAGCCTATGTGAGAGAAACTCAATTTTTTATCTTTACTTTAAACAGTTACAATAAGTCAGTAAGCAATAGAGATTTAATGTGATCATCTGCAAAAGAGTTGCTAAGTGCCATTTGATACCTTCCTTGTATCACGGGAATTTAGAGTGAGGTCATCATAAACACATAACTCAGAAACATAAATTAGAAGATTTATTTGCTAGGTGTAATTTGTACAGTGGGTGGAGAACAATTACGTTTCTATGGCATAAACAAAGACAGAGGTACATACATACATTTTGTACAGAACTTATGTACATCATGTCAGACGATGTCAGATCAAGGTGTGACAGGTACCATAAGCTTAGATGCAGGGGGAACAGGATTTTGACTACTGCTTATCAAGACACAATTCCACAGTTGAAGTTCAGTGTGAAGAATACAATCAGAGAAGATTTTGTCCTGGGTATTTTATTTATAAGATGTGGGGAATCCAGGTATTGTGAAAAACATAGTTGTATGTGGTCCATTTTGAAACACAAAACTTCAATTTTCTTGGCTTCAGCAGTAAAACAAATAACAGCAAAGCAAAAACAAATAATCAAATAACAACAACCAACCAACTTAGGCCCTCAGTTAAAATTTAGTTAAGAATTAATAATAATGGCATTAATGTGCAGTAATGAAACTCACTGTGTCAAGACTATGAAATAGTGGCCTATATATCTATATATTAATAAAATGGTAATTAATTATTAATTTGATATATTAGATACAGCTGTAGTACACTTTGATGTATAAACTATCTAAACATATTTATTTTCCTAAGTGCTGTCCCAGTTTTGCCATATTTATTTCTTATATTTATAGTAGGATGTACAGAAAGATTCAGGCTTCCTGACCTTTTGGCCTCATAGATCAAAATAAAATTTAGGAATACAGGAATATCCAATATCATAGAATCATAGAATGGGCTGGACTGAAAAGGACCACAATGATCATTGAGTTTCAAACCCCTGCTATGTGTGGGGTTGCAACCACCAGACCAGGCTGCCCAAAGCCATATCCAGCCTAACTTTGAATGCCTCCAGGGATGGGGCATCCACAACATATTTGGGCAAACCTTTCCAGTGCATCACCACCCTCTGTGTGAAGAACTTCCTCCTAATATCTAACCTAAACATCCCCTGCCTCAATTTAAAACCAATCCCCCTTGTCCTATCACTATCCACAGTCATAAATAGCCATTCCCCCTCCTGTTTATATGTTCCCTTCAAGTACTGGAAGGCCACAATGAGGTCTCCCCAGAGCCTTCTCTTCTCCAAGCTAAACAAGCCCAGCTCCCTCAACCTTTCTTCAAAGGAGTGGTGCTCCAGCCCTCTGATCATCTTAGTGGCCCTCCTCTGGACCTGCTCCAAGAGTTCCACATCCTTCCTGTACTGGGGGCCCCAGGCCTGGACACAGTACTCCAGATGGGGCCTCACAAGAGCAGAGTAGAGGGGAACAATCACTTCCTTCTCCCTGCTGGCCACCCCTTTTTTTAATGCAGCCCAGAACACAGTTGGCCTTCTGGGCTGCAAGCTCATTGTTGAGAACTGAATCACGTTCCACCAGTCTTCCCACTTCTCATCTGTTCATCTCTGAGAAACACACTGTGCTTCTTATGTATCATCTATTTTGTGGAACTGTTACATAAGACTAAGAAGTCAATTCTGTTAGCATGTTACTGCTGGTGTGCTCTACTTACTCAACATGCTATGTAAATGGATTGACATTACCTAGACATAAGAAGAGGGCTAATTTCCTAACAGTACAAAGTAACTACCCGCTTCCTTCTGCCTGTAAACATGTTATCTAAACGTAAGTCCCTTAAGAGGCACTGGTCTACTGAGATCAGGTGTGGCACAAGGCACTAGATGCCTATGAATTTTTAGAGTGGAAATTGGATGTCAACGGGATCATTAAAATTACATCTAAATTGTATTGTACTTCAAGGTTTCAAAGTCAGCATAGTGCCTAGTATAGATCAAGAAGCAATCAGTTCTGTACAGCCATTTGAGACTTCCTACCTATCTGCCCTTCAGCTGCTTATTCAAAAGGGTGTGAATTCTTGTAAGTCCTCTGCTATAAGTGTAATGCAGATTTTCCAGATAACCTAAGGAGCTTCAAATTACAGTAGAAACTTATATGTGGCAAATGAGTTGAGCTTGTAGACAGTTTTAAAGTAACGATTTAATTTATGGTAAGCTGAGTCAGGATTGTATTGATTAGTTCACCTCCATGGGAGCTTGTACAGCTAGTTCACATGTGACCCCTTACGAGGTGTACACCAAGAGTCTATACAGTCCTCTATATACAAGTTCTTGATGTGTTCTAGGATACGCCTTTTACATTCAGCTGTTGCTGAATGGAAAGTAAGAGTTCATCAAAGAAAATGAGTCATATCTTTTATCCTTATTCTGGTGTTTCAGAAGCCTAAGGTTATTTGAGATGGCATGATATGCTTATGTGCTTATGACTGAAACAATTTCCTTAATGACAGTTAACTCCCACACAATCTGTCTGCTGCTTGTTTGCCTCAAGATTTTTTTTTTTTTTTTTTTTTTTTTTAATGAAGAGTCTATTTTTAGTTTTGAAAAGGCTCTCCTTTCTTGCTTTTTGGAACTTTTAAAATCTTTTCACTTAATTACCCTCTGTTGGGGGAATCTGTTCAAGTAAGAAGGAGCATCAAGAGAAAGGGTGCTCCATGAGATGAGCTGAAGCCTAAACTATCCACAGTACAAGCAAGAACAAAGGTTTCACCAATTGAATCTCCTGGGTCTATGTGCAAAAAAATATTTCGAGATGAAATTGGTTTGTATAGGAACTGCTGATCATGGCCTGAACCTCTGAATCATCACCTGAGGCAAGCAACGAGTCAGCCATGGGAGCACAGGTGAAGGCAATTCACCTGTGCTACCGGAAAGGGTGGAGCCTGGCTCCACCTCTCCTAGATTCCATTTAAGTGCTGACTGCCAGTGGGGAAGGATCTCTTTCTGGAGCTTGTTCCTTGTGGAGTTTATTGTGAGTCTACAATACTGATGAGTGTTTTTCATTTATTATTTTTATATTTGCCACTCAATTTGAAATGATGAACTTTAATATAATTCGTCTTTTCAATGCGTGTTGTGACTTGTGATTATATAATGATTTTGGTCTTTGCAACCTGGATCCCAGTTGAGTTTCCTTTGTATACTAATTTAGAAACCAGACAGGATGCTCCATAGTATCAAAAATGGCACCACTTGTATATTTTCAGGTAATTATCTCAATTAATGGTATATGGTTTAAATTTGGGGTATTCTTATGTGGAGTTAAGAGTTGGACTTAATGGTCCTTGTGGGTGCCTTTTACCTCTGGATATTTTATGATTCTGTACTACTATGAATTTTATAACTCCATAGGAGAATCTCACACTGACATCTAGCTTTTTGGGTATCTAAGTTGAAATTGATTTTAAGAGATAAATTAACCCCAAACATCTTATTTATCTCCACTGAAAACACCTATTTTCAGTTTCAGCTCCTATAATCAAGTTAAGTTGTCTGTGAAGATATCTTTTTTTCTTATGAACTGTGCTGATATTTATTTGAAGAAAGACGTTCACAGAATGGCACAGTAACAGTAATAGCACATGAAAACTAATTTCATTGCTGAAAAACTAGTTTCGCCAGATTTAATGGTCATTATATGTATTTTATGAGATAAAAAGACAGAGAGAAGGGTTTCTAAGACCAAGGTGGAGAAAATTGTGTTCACTATGAGGACAATCAAGCAGTAGAACAGGTTGTTCACAGATTCCATGTGTTCTTCATCCTGGAAGACTTTTCAAGTCCCAGACTGATAAAATTCGGAGACTTTGATATGCTCTCTTTTGTCATATCTGACTACTCAGACTTCTTATGTTGTTTTATTAAAAAAGTTTGATACCTATAGGAAGATTTTGTTCTTCACAAAAATGTTTCATACTAGACAGCATAATTTCTATCTTCAGATCTTTTTTCAGCTCATGGTAGAAGTTTATTATTTTCCTGCATTTTTCTATCATTCATACATTAAAAATATACTTTATGCACCTAATAATTTTATTTCATGTAGTATGGGAAATATAGAAATCATCAATTCCTGTTTGAAAAGGTTTTTTTTTTTAATTTTATATGAAATAGCTTTTGGATTACATTAAATAAATAAATAAACAAACAAATACTTAATATGAGACACTTGGATTTTTTAGCTTCTTGAAAATAACATAACTACACTTGGCAACACATTTAACTCAATATGGAAATGATCTTATATGGTTCTAGCTCTGAAGTATTTTTCTAGATTATAAATTTTGTTATTTCTGAGAGTATACTCAATGAAAATGCTGTAGGATGGATGGACAGACAGATGGGCAGACTGAAAATCAGGTGAATAGCTAAGAACAGAGGGAGGGATCAGTGTCTCAAAGTCTAGCTGGAAGCCAGTAACTAGCACAGTACCAAAGAGGTAAAACTTGGGTCCAGTTCTGTTTAACATCTTCATTAATCATCAGAGTGATAGGATAGAATGTATCCTCAGCAGGTTTGCAGATGGTGCAAAAGAAAGGGGAGCAGCTAATACACCAGATCATTGTATTGTCATCCAGAGGGGCCTGAACAGACTGCAGAAATGGGCTGAAAGGATCCTCATGAAGTTTAACAGGAAGAACTGCAAATTCCTGCATGGGGTAAAGAACAAATCCAGCATGAGTGTATGTGGGGGCCACTCAACCCGGAAGCAGTTTTACAGAAAAGAACTCAGGGTCCTAGTGGACATCTGCTTGGACCCAACAAAAAACCTTGTCCCAGAAAGGATAGTAGTATATTTAGATGCATTTGAAGGAACATATCAACAGCAGGTGAACTCCACTCAGCACTGGTGAGGCCGTATCTGGAGTAATGTATACAGTTCTGGGCTCCTCAGTACAAGAGATGTATGAGCATACTGAATAGAGTCCAATGAAGGATCATGAAGATGATGAATCTGGAGAATTCCTTGTATAAGAAAAGACAAAGAGAGATGGGACTATTTACCTTGGAGAAGTAACGGTTCAATGGGATCTTATTAGTGTCTATAAATACCTGAAAGGAGGGAGCAGAGAGAATGGAGCCAGGCTTTCTTCAGCCTTTCTTCAGCATTGTTAAAGATATGATGCAATGGGAACAAATGGAAAAACAAGAGGTTTCATCTAGATATCAGAAAGCACTTCTTTACTGTGAGAGTAACAGAGTGTTTGCACAGATTGCCCAGAGAGGTTCTGGGGACTCCTTTAAGATTTTTAACTGTTTCCTAGATATTGTCCCGGGGAACCTGCTCTGCTTGTCTCTGCCTGAGTAAAGAGTTCAGCCAGTAGGACCCAAAGTTCTTTCTCAACCATTCTGTGATTTTTATGTTCTCAAGTCTAATAGTAAGAATACACTGTAGAGTAGTTTACGTAACTCAAAGAAATAAATAAGTCTGAGTGTGACCATGCTGCTGAGAAATTCAGTTAAGTTGGGATGTGAAATCTGGTTTAAAAAAAAAAAACAGGTCATTTGTCCTACACTACAACAAGAAAATAAAAATCTTTCTTAACAGAGATATAGGGGTAAGAGGAATAAGATTACTGAAAATACGGGAACTGAAATAATATGTTCACTACAATAATATTTATAAATATACTGTGTAAGGCTTGAATGGAATTTACTATCTTCATAGCAGCCTTTGTAGCATTGTAGTTTTGGTTTTGTGGATAAAAAGTGTTGATAACAAACCGTTTGTTTGGCTACCACTGAATGGTTCTTGCATAACTTCAAAGATTTCTCTTTTTTCTATACTTCTCCCTTAGTAGACAGAACTAGATCAGCTTACTTGAATTGTCCAAAGGGATATTCTACACCATCTAACATCGTGCTTGGCTATAAAAAATGAAGCAAAGGGGAGGGGAAGCTGTCTCTCAAGGTGGCTTTACTTAGAGACATGCTGAGCAGGGTGGGAAAGGGAAAGCAAAATTCTTGAAGGCCTGCTTTTGCAGATGCTGTTCTTCTATCCATTAATTTTGAGATTGTCTGAAACCAGACCAACTATGATTTCTGCCTATGCCTTTTCTTCAAACTGTCAAGTTACCATAGAGTTTCAGTTCCGCGCCAGAAAAATATATTATTTCAAAGTACATATGTAGCATAACTATATATCTAATGTTAGACTATAGAATCTTTTAAAACAATAGAAACATCTGAAATTTTTTATGTTTACCCAAAAAATTGACTTCATCACTATACAAGTGATTTTGTGCTCAAGAGATTCTGTCCATATTAGATAAAAGGGTTAATTCTGCAGTAATACAACCATTCACTCTTCAGTGAATGACCGGTGGAATTAGAATGAAGAATGCAGTTTGTCATTCAGGCTGACAGTATGGATCCCAGTAGGAACGAGAGAGAGCAATATACCTATTTTTCTGAGGAAAAACTTTACAGAGAAATGTGACAATATGCCTGACAAAGATAAGAGTAGGCAGGCAAATAGTTCTTCTAACTAGCTGAGCTGGTTGAAAATACTTCCGTAGAATGCTGGGGATGACTTCAAAACTCTGGAGAACAGCAGAGGACAACTGAAGATGATAGTTCTCAGCTCTATGAACTATATTTCAAATCTTTAAATAGTTAATTTCCAATGCCTTCACTGCCCAAAGTGTTAAAGTATCAAAATTAATTTATTAGCAGATAACCAGAAACACAGCTAAAAGATTGAAGCAGAGAAGTAATAATATTTTAATTTATGGAATCAAGAGTGGTTCACAGAGTTACCTCCATGAATACAGTTCTAAGGGCTAGATTTACATGCCAATTATATGAAAGAATTACTGACAAGGTAATGGAAATCATAGCATATCCTGAATTTGGACACACTGAGGACACTAGCGAGAACTAAATACTAATACTGATCTAAAAGAGCTGTATAATATTGTACAATGAATTATAACAGAGTTAGAAAGTAAAAAAAAAAAAAAAAAAAAAATTAGAGTATTAGTATTTACATATATGGATGGATAGATAGAAGTTAATGGCTATGCAAAATGCTAATAACAGAGGTAGATATTACAACAGATATAAACTTGAAATAATATTGCCTACAATTAAAAATCAGCACAATTTTAAAAATTTTAAAATTTTTTTCATAAAGTAAAGATAATCTCTCCAGAGGAAGATATATTATCTACCATAATTTTCTCTTATTCAGGCGGGTCACTCAATCATAGAATGAAATTAGATTGGGTAAGCAGGACCCATCTTTTATGAACCCATACTGGCGGGGCCTGATCCCCTGGCTGCCCTGCACATGTTGTGTGATCTCCTTCAAGATGATCTGCTCCATAACCTTTCCTGGCATGAAAGTCAGGCTGGAAGGCCTGTAGTTCTCCAGATCCTCCTTACAAATCTTCTTGAACGTAGCAGTCACGTTGGCAAGCCTACAATCATAGAACCGTAGAATGGGCTGGGTTGAAAAGGACCACAGTGATCATCTAGTTTCAACCCCCCTGCTATGTGCAGTGTCACCAACTAGACCAGGCTGCCCAGAGCCATATCCTCTGGGACCCCTACAGTTGACCAGGAATGTTGATAGATAGTAGAAAGTAGCTTGACTATCACCTCTGCCAGCTGGAGGAGCTGGCCCCCTGGACTTGCAAGTGTCCAAGTGGAGTAATAGATCTCTAAATATTTCCACCTGAATTGAGGGGGTTTATTCTGCTCTCCATCTCAGACTTCCAGGACAAAGGTTATAAAGTACCATGAGGATAATTGATCTGACTTTTAAAGACAGGTTTCGACAACCTCAGCTTTCCCTTTTTCTTAGCGGTCACATCTCCTGTTGCATGCAGTAAAGAATGAAGATCCCCCTTAGTCCTCCTCTTACTGTTAATATATTTGTAAAAAGTTTTTTTTTGTTCTCCTGAAAACAGCTTTTTTTTCCCAAAGGCCAAGTTGAGTTCAAGCTGGACTTTTGCCTTTCTAATTTTCTCTCTGCACATCCTAACAACTTCTTTGTACTCTCCTTGAGTTGCCTATCCCTTCTTCCATGGGAGGAAGATTCTATTTTTTTTTTCCTGGACTCTTAGAAAAAGTTCCCAATTCATCCATGCTGGTCTTCTCTCCCACCAGTTCATCTAATGACACAGAGGGACAGCCTTCTCTTGTACCTTTAATACTTTCTTCTTAAGGAGAGTCTAGCTTTCATGGACCTCTTTACCAGTCAGGACTGAATGCCAAGGAACCCTCCCTATCAGTGTCCTCAGTAGTTCAAAGTCCTCTCTCCAAAAGTCCAAGGTGGCAGTTTTGTTGATCCTCCTCCTGAGTTCACCAAGGATCAAGAACTCTACCATGTTGTGGTCATCTTGTCCAAGACAGCTCCTTTATATCTCCCACCAGTCCTTCTCTGTTTGTGAATAGCAAATCCAGCAGCCTCCCATGATAGTCTCTTTTACCAGCTGATTTAGGAAGTTATCTTCTGCATGCTCCAGAAACTTCCTAGGTAATTTCTTCTGCATGGTATTATATTTCTGGTATATATCAAGGAAGTTGATGTCTCCCATGAGAACAAGGTCTGCTGATCACATAGCTTCTGTCAGTTGCTCATAGAACACCATGTCTTTTCATCATGGTTAGCTGGAGGCCTGAAGAGCAGCCTTTTTGGGCAGGCATTCCAAAGCACCTTATTCATTCTTCGGAGCTTATGTGAATTTACTCCATGAAATGTAATTTTTTTTTCCCTGTCTTCTTACATAATAACTCTAAAAAGTCACTATATAAATCTACTCTGATTACACCTCTTTGAAATCTGCTGGATTCTTGTCCAATGAAATAACTTTAAATTATTTGTTCAGATTATCATCCCTTTAAAATAGAAATCCTGAAGTATATCTAATCCATTGGCAATATGTGAATGTCTAACAGTATAATGACGAATGTGTAGGCAGAGCAACTTATGCCTTTTCCAACTTTATTCATTCACATTGCATACATAAGTCTTTTCTAGTCAAAATTATTACATGCCAGTTATTATTTCAGCTATGCTCAACTTCTCAGTACTTTTTGGAGTAGTAACAAGTCTAAAAAAGTATTATACTATGGTATAGATCTTTGGTAGGTTAGACATTAATTATATAAGGAAAGAAATTCATACTGCAATATCCTGTGTTACATTGACCCACCCTCACTGTTCTGAAGCACAGAGGTTGTCTTTTGAGATATGTCCAGCACTATATCTGCCACATACTAATGAACATTCAGTTGAGGAAAAAGTCTTGTGAGACATAAATACCTGTCCTTTTTTTCTCCTTATGAGACATCTGTTAACAGCTTGAGGCGTAAAGACACTTGCCTATCTTTTTTTACAGTGGGAAAAGACAAATCAACACAGAATAGGTAAAGAAGTTCCTTTAAGAAGAAAAGTATTGTATACTCCAAATTCTATTACACTTGTTCCTTTTTTCTTTATCTATGTATGCTGTCCTTCTCAACATATGAAATTCCACTAGAAGACAAAAATCTAATGCTAGTTGTGAAATAGAAAAACTAGATTATACTCAAAGCTACATCCAAAATTCATCCAGGCATCTCTTTTTATGAGAGATAGGAACCAGATTAAAAATCAGCCAATCAAATAATCAAAACCCACAGAGATTTAGCTATCTAGCTGTTAGGATGAAATCCACAATATTTAGCTCAACATGAAAGTCTGTTTTCTTCCAGGAACAGCCTATAAAACTTCAGAATTTTCTTGGGCTTTATAAAATGTGGGTAGAAACATATTACATCAAGTTACACTAGGAAGGAAACTTCTGTCATAAGAAGATTATGCAAAAATATGGATGTTGAGAAAATATGGATGTGTTCTCAAAAAGCATCTGTTACAGCTGAAGTTTGTTTTGTTTAAATTATATTTATAAATACTAAATGTGTTTGGAGTGTTCCTATTAGATGATGCCCCTCATGGAATATGGGTCAAGGTTATTCTAGGTCAGAATTCAGCTACAACCAGCATATTTGTACATCAGTGATTTTACGTGAGACAATTATCTAAAACTGCTTGTGGCTGACTAAGATCTAATCAGTATTTAGTAGAATTTGCAGAGCTATTCTATACATCTGAATCTAGATTGAATCTGAATTTTTCTTTAACAGTAACAAATGCTGTGGATAAACACACTGAAGTCCAAATTTTCTAAAATTGTGAGTCCTTTGAGTCCCTTATACTTTAACAGGCTTTCAAGCATCTAAAAATATTTTCACCACATTCATTTTGCATATCTCAGTACTTATGAGAGGTATTGTCGAATTATTTCTGATTCATCAATCTAAGCTTCAACTGAGATAAAAATAATACTTTATCTCATCCTAGGTGAAAAAAAAAAAAAAAAAAAAAAGGAGAAAAAAAACCAACAGAATTTAGATGCTTAAATTAAATAGCTGTTTTTAGATGAGATGAATTCATCCAAGAGTCTAATTTCAAGTCATATTCAAGATTTATGTACTTACCTGTGGTATCTAGTTTAGAGGTACAAAAAAAACATGCTAAATATCTTTAATAGCCTCTAACAGAAACAAAATGAAAAACAAAATGTCCGATATGTAATTTCACATTAAATTAAATGGCACATCATATGAAGGTGCTATTGTTTCCTCATTTATTATAGAGAAAGAAAATAGTACCTTAACTCCCCAAAATGAAAGGTTATTTAAATAACTAGTTAGATGGTGAAAAATTAAGCTCCAGTTTCTACCAGCTCAAAGCAAAATAGTAATCAGATCTGTTCCATTGGTGATTAAATTGATTATTTATTTGGATTTCTGTACAGTATTTCTGAAACAAATATTCCTTTTCCACCTTTGGTCTACTTATCTCAAAACAGCCATTTTCAGTAAGCAAGATATAACAGAACAGTCACTCTGCATCAAGCTAACCTTTGAATGGCTTTTCTTTACTAGTTTCTTCCCCAGTTGGAGAAACATTTATCACAAAATGTAAAATAACTCAAGACCAAACAGGCTCTATGCATCTCCAAAGTCACAGATAAATTCCTCACAGTTTTCAGAAATTAAGGGCTGTTCCTCCCAAACCTTTTGGGGATTTTTGTATGTTAGAATCACAGAATTGTAGGAGTTTGGAGGGACTTCCAGATATCACCTAGTCCAACCCCCCTGCCAAAGCAGGCTCCCTAAACCATGTAGGTCTCCAATCAGGTCTTGAATGTCTCTAGAGAAGGAGATTCCATAACCTCTCTGGGCAACCTGTTCTAGTGCTCTGTAACCCTTACTGAAGAAGTTCTTCTGCACATTTGTGCAGAACTTCCTATGCTTCAGTTTGTGGCCATTTCCCCTCATCCTATCACTACATCCAGCCTCGTCCCTTTGCCTTTTGCACCTTAGAAATTTATAAACAGTGATTCAGATTCCCTCTGAGTTTTCTTTTCTCAAGGCTGAACAGACCGAAGTCTCTCAGCTTTTCTTCATAAGAGAAGTGCTCCAGGCTCTTTATCATCTTTGTGGCCCTCCGCTGGACTCTTTCCAGGAGATCTCTGTCTTTTTTGTACTGCAAAGCCCAGAACTGGACACAGTACTCCAGATGAATCCTCACCAGGGAAGAGGAGCATCACCTCCCTTGACCTGCTGGCCACACTCTTTTTAATGCACACTGGGGCATCTACAAGTCCCTGAAACACTCTTTAAAATGTAAAATGTATTAAGTGTATTAAATGTATTGAAGTTATCAATGTTCTATGAATTCAAGATTCAGGGCATAAAAAGAACTTCAAAGATCACTGCTTTTCCAAACCTGATGATAAACTGGTTATTTATTATTCCACACTGATTTCTGAGGAAAAAGTGAGCAAAGCCTGATCTACCTTTCACTGTAGATCCCATTAATAAAAGAATCCTCCCACCTTACCTTCCCATGACAGCAGTCTCCTGGTGGGAGCTGTCAGTTTCTGAGGCAGTACTGCCAGCTGGCTGAGGATTCATGTCTTGATAGAATTCAGAATAAAAGTAAAAGAGTAAAAAACAAACAAACAAACAAACAAACAAACAAAAACAACCCAAAAACCAAAACAACAACCAAAAAAAACCCCAGCATAATGACTTGAACTTGAACCTTTAAAAATGTGTCTCCTTCTGTCTACATTGAAATCCCCAATTGCTAACCTTAAAAGAGAATCTATAGATGAAATCCATATTGAAGATAAGACAGTTTCTCCAGAATTTCCTGGAAAACGAGTGCTTGATTTAATGTTTAAAAAATAAAGTTTGTTCCAGCTGTTTTCTTTGTGGTGTTTTTCTTTCTTTGTCATTTTTCTTGTTTGTTTATTTGCAGTCAATGGACATGAGGATAAAAAACATGGCATAACTAGTAAATATGTTATCTGTATGCATAAATGATTTTGTGAAATGATGTCACATACACATCTTAGCTCAATTTTTATTTGCTTTTCTTAGACTTATAAAGACCGTCTTACATATTCCTTACAATACTCCTGATTGTTTCTTCTATGCCTGAGGCAACTTCCACAGTATCAGAATTTTATTTGTACTCTCCTCTGGAATAAAACCATGAAGTGAATTCTAAGACATTACACCTGTACATTTGGAATTGTGTCCCGAGAAACAGACTCTTCTACCCGAACATTGAGAAATAGGCCAAATTGTGTATGATGATAAGTTAAATGAACACATTTAAAAGTCAGTGGTGGGTGCAAAACACATGGTGTGGGCATCTGCTGACTTCAGAGTTCGCTTAAGCATTAAGATGTCTCTAGGTTTTAGAAGATCTGCCTAGAATAATACAACTTGTTAACAAGCCCAGATATGGAACACCTCCCCATGCCTATAGCCTGACTGAATGTACACTACAGGTTCTCTGGATAATACCTTAACAAATTAATTATCAAAGGAAAAGCATCTGCCATAGCCATAAAATTGAAATATAAATTACTTGAAATGGGAAAAGGGAAATATGGGAGAGCATATAAAAAAAAAAATAACAGGCATGATTTTCAGAGTGACGTAAGTTCTTGGTAGCTTCCATGAATATATAGCAACTTCCTTTTTTAATTATTTTCAAATGCAGTAAATGTAAATACAATTGTGTTAAATCAGATTTATTGATATCCAAGTTTTGTATGTACATTTGTGCATACACATCTGTTGTTAATTTATTTTTCTTTAATTGCTGGAGGTAAAATATAATATTATTGTAAAACATACGCTATATTAACTAAACAAAGTTAGTTTATGAAAATTATTGCCTTTCCAATTAATTTTTGCATTGGAAGTATCTAGGTAAAGATTACCTAGTGAACATAATTTCAAAAAAGAAAAGAAAATCCTCATGACTAGCATTTTATTGCCAGTATATTTGACTATTAATTTTGGTTTCATGAAATGACACAGAATGATTTGTCTTTTTTTGTTTTGTTTTGTTTTCTTGTTTTGATTGGTTTTGTTTAGGAAAAAAAAAATCAGAGAAAAACATTCTGAGTGTATTAAAGAAAAAAGGCAAGTATTTAGAAAATCAGGAATATTCATTTTTAACAACTTTACTTTCTCTTGTCTAAATCAGTTTTTCTCACAAACCCTAGGCAGCCATGCTTTCTTCTAGGAAATTGGAAGAAGAGTGAAAAGTGAATGGCATGAAAACTGGTTGAGTTAATGATTGCTCAGGAATTAGAGATAAAATGGAGTGCTGAAAATGAAAGTGTTTTCACAGGTCTGCTGAGTGCTTGCCATAAAAGGTTTACTTGTTTAGTTATCGTAGATAGAATTGAAGATATTGTAGCTGAACTATTTATATTGTCCTTGACTGCCTTTTTTTTTTTTTTTTTTCTTTCCCCTGAATCAATGTGGAAAGATAATCATTAAATCTAATGATTCAAAAAAAGGGATGCTAGATTTACGTCCTGGATACACATCAATACATTCCTCTCTATTTGTCCATCCCCCATATACATTTATTTGTTCTTATTTTGGCTTAAAATACTTTATCCAGGACCATATTTTCAATAATCTACTGTTGAAAAAGTTACTATGAGTTATATTAGCTTCCTCATTTGAATTTATAAATACAAGTTCAGTTTCTTAAAAATTAAGGTTTTACTTTAATATGCTTCAGAATAAAATAAATAATGATAGTTAACTATCATTTGGAGTCATTATATTTTAAAAATGATATATATATATGTCTGTCTTTGTAAAGCATCACATTGTGGTGTATGAAAAAGTAGCACTGACATCTTGAAACTCAATACTCATCTGAAGCTATTGTAGGTCAGTGGACTCATTTGTGTCCCAAGAATATTTACACAGTTACAGATATTTTAAATAGTGACACTTTTACATCAATCACATCTTAATGGTCAGACACTACTCATGCAACTTGTTAACAAAGGGAGAAAAAGTCTGTTTTGAATTACTAGCCTTGTCATGTTGAAAAATCTCCCCCAGCATCTTCTGGATGTGCAGACTAGGGGATTTTTTTAAGAGATGTGTTAAACTAAGGCTGGTTAAACAAGATAAAAGTACAGATCTCTTGAACAAAATGAACACAATTTATGCTATCAGTTTTCCCCTATATATTCAAGAGTTCCACTGACATAAAGAAGATGTTAAATTAAAGCAATGTTACAATAGCAGGGAAAGGATTCCAGCAGAGATAGCACTAAAAATAACTTTTTTGTTATAACAAAAGCATTGCTTAAGAGGCTGAAGTGATAGAGGAGGAGATTTTCATTTCCATCACTTCAGCAATACATCTGACACGCAGAAAATCCCACTTTACTTCTGCTACAGCCAGTGACTTTGTACTGCCTGTAGTGGAATGCACATAATAGTATGACATACTGCCTTTTTTAAAATGTTCAAATGAAAACAAGCCTCTCCTCTGTCTCTACCGGAAAACAACTGACTTTGAAATACTTGCAGAATCAAGTTCTAACAGCCAAAGTGATTCAATATCTGTTGCTTTGTGATCAGATTTTGTCAATTCAAGAGAGCTTATTAGAAATTCAAAATGATTAAATAAATGAAAAAAAAGTGATGTTGACTATGAACTCAATAGCGCCTGGCAGCTCATTGGAATGTTTTCGCATTATTACAGGCAGTTCCATCTAATTCAACTGACTTTTCCTTAAGAAAATGAGGTAAGTTTTATCCACAGACGTCTTCAGGGAAAGTTATCCAATCAGCATGGCATCTACGCAGTCTTCTGTAACATACAGAGATCCTCTCCTTGTTCATACATGAATGTTTTCCTCAGATGCAAAGATTTATCTGTTTGGGCATGGTCTGTGCTCTTGTTTCAGGATGAAATCAGCATACAGCTCCATCTGTTCACTCAGTTCCACAAACTAATAAAGAGACACATATATACTACTTACTTTAGACATACACACTGAGTTTCAAGCTCAGTGATATCCTAACTCCTAACAGAAAAATGTCACGTTAGTTTGTAGAATTACAGAATCAGAATGTGTCACAGTATCACAGAATCAGGGTTTGGAAGAGACCTCAAAAGATCATCTAGCCCAATCCCCCAGCCGGAGCAGGAACACTTAGATTAACTCACACAGAAATGCATCCAGGTGGGTTTTGAATGTCTCCAGAGGAGACCGTACAACCTCTCTGGGAGTCCTGTTTCAATGCTCTATTACCCTTATTGTGAAACAGTTTTTTTCTCATATATATGTGGAAACTTCTATGCTCCAGCTTGCACCCATTACCCTTTATCCTATCCTTGGATGTCACTGAGAAGAGCCTGGCTCCATCCTCCTGACACACACACCCTTTACATATTTATAAACATTAATGAGGTCATCCCTCAGTCTCCTCCAAGCTAAAGAGACTTAGCTTCTTCAGCCTTTCCTTGTAAGGGAGATGCTCCACTCCCTTAATCAACTTTGTGGCTCTGTGCTGGACACTCTCGTTAAGTTTCCTGTCCTTCTTGAACTGAGTGGTCCAGAACTGTACAGAGTATTCCAGATGCGGACTCACAAGGGCAGAGTAGAGGGGGAACAGAATTGTTAAAGTTGGAAGAGAACTCTGGAGATCATCTGGTCCAACCACAGCTTCTAAAGCAGGGACATCCAGCACTGCTTAACCATGACCATGTCTATACATCTTTTAAATACTTCCAAACAAGACTCAAATTTAGTGGAATTGCCTTATTTCAAAATAGTTTAAACAAACTGAGCTGTGAGTCTCTGGCTTCCTAGTAAAATCTGTTTAAAATGCTGCTACTATAGTTGTTTGTTAGCAAACATCTCTTTTCTAGAAACTTAGTCTTGTCAACTGACCAACATTTTTCATTCCTTAATTTCCTTAGTAATGTGTATTATCTAGTCAACTATCTTTACTGTTTTTAATTATGTTTTAATTAAATATTTACAGTGAGCTTTATTATCCAAACAACAGACTATGAATCTGTTCCTACAAATTATTATGAATTGAGAATAGCAGAACAACGGCTAAGGTGTTATTCTGATTCTCAGGAATTTCAGCAAATTCAATTCAGAAGTAAACTTCTTTTTAGGAAAATCTCTGGAAGCAAGTATCAGTCTTCTATGGTGAGATCCATCTCATCTAATTTAGCATAGATAGATGTTTATGTCATCTACAGTTAACTTAAATTCTATTTAATGACTGAAGTGAATTTTTCAACATTCAGTGTAAGTGCCTGTTTAAATCCAATGATTATACACAAAAAGCCATCAAACGTAGATTTAACTGGGTGTAAAATTAGGTGTAAAATTAGGTGAGATGGGACCATCATCTCTTAGTCATTTTTTTCTTCAGGAAAAAATATATGCCAGTAAAACAAAAAACTAATGAACATCTATTTCTGCTGAGAAAGAAAGATAAAACTTTTGTGGAACTGAGATACATGTTAATACTTGTGAAATTTGTGAACCTCTAAATGAATAAGAACACAGTCTGACAACTGATTATTTTTTACAGTTTCCAATCTAGCTGTTACTTGTTTCCAGTTTGTTTTCCCCTCTTATATATTTTTTGTTTGTTTGTTTTTGAGATTTTCTGTGTTTATTTATTTATTTTTTTCTAGAAGAATCTTACAAAATTTGAAGAATGACACATAAGTCATTACTGCTGAACTTGTCTGAAATGAGAAGGAACTAAAATGGAGACGTGTTAAATGGTCACTGTACTAGATATGCATATTTTGCCAAATACATATATATTAAATAAACAAGTAAATATAAGTTAATCAGTACATCCTTGCTGAATGCAGAATCTTTTTCACTTTTGCTACCTTGAATTTCCTGCTACATGAATTTTTGAGTTCGCTGCATCTTTTTAAAAGGCAAGCTAAAGGAAGATTTAATTAGCAATGGTATGCCTATTAGATACTTTTAGGACAAAAGCTTGTAAACTGTTTCATTTATGTATTTTTTTAATATAAATATTACTTAATTTTCCTTATTTAAGCTTCCTTGGGTGTCATTATATAGTGAAATCTCTTCTTTTTTCTGTCTGACCCTCACAGAATGTATATCTTCAAATACTTTGTCTCTAAACAGTCTGATTTCTTTGATTGCAGCTGTGGTTTAGTCCAGCAGGCAGATAAGCACCATATGGCTGTATGCTTACTCTTTGCTTAAAGGTGAGGGAGACAACTAGAGAAAATATAAAGCTTGTGGAATGAGATAAAGAGAATTTAATAACACACACACATGCACACACACACACACACACACACACAAAAGGAAAAATAATGATAAATATTAAATATACAGTGATGCTGCAATGCACCTTCATAAGTCCTGCCAGTCCCTTAGCAGCAGCTCCCCTCGTTTTATTGTTAAACATGGCAGCAAATTTTATGGAATATCCTTTTTGACCAGTTTGGATCAGCTGTCCTCGTTCTGTCCCCTTGCAGCTCCTTTTGTAACCATGGCTTTCTCAGTGCTAAGGTACTCTAAGAAGCGTGACTTTGTGTAAGAGCTGATCAGCAACAACTAAGAATCTGGCATGTTATCAACATTATTCTCATCCTAAATCCAAAACATGACATGATATCATATTTAGGAAGAATATTAACTCTATTTTAGTTGAAACTGGGTCAACTATAGGGGGTGAAAGGAATTGACAAAATTCCACTTCTCCTATCAATATTTGAAATCTCATTAAATCTAAAAGCATTAATAATAATAATTTAAAAAGAGAGAGAGAGAGAGAGAGAGAAAGAGGAAGACAATTTCCCATCATAGATAGAAATAAAAAAATCACATTACAAGGAAGTACTTCCTTGGAATTCACAATATGAAATTGATTAATAAAGAGTTTTTAATCTCTACAAATGCAATTTATAAGCAGAATGAATCTATCACATGTTGGAAAAATATTTTTCATACTCCACATCTAATATTTTCATTAAGTTATGCACATTAAAGTTGCAAAAGTATTAAGGCTATAAACCTTGTTCAAGATAATTCTAATATATTACAGGAACACTAACATCCCATACTATATAAGTAAACAGAAAAATAAATCACTTTCAGCTAATTCTATTGTGTAGTGATTGAAATGTGAAATATATGTTAGCAAATTGGAATAGAAAATATTATTTTAAAGAGCCTGTTTTTTTCCACTCTCACATGAACCACAGTAATAATAAACACAAATTTATGAATGCAAATATTCTTGTGCCCTCTCAGAATGCATATTTTTCATATTGATTAATTGCCACAGTAGAGTTTCTAAAACAAGTTTAGATACCTAATGGGGAATTTTGGATTCTTATGTGTCAATTCAAATTTATATTTTTAATGTCTCTATTCATTTTTTACTTTATTCTAGGAGCACATAAATTATTTAAGTGTCAGTAATCTTTACTATGTTTTATTTGCAAATACAGGTAATCATTAAAGACTAACTAGTTGCTTAAATATTTTATTATCTTACATCATATACATAGAGAGATGTTTAAATGTATATCAATACAATAAAATATTTAGAAGAATGTTGTTGGGTTTTTTGTTTGTTTGTTTTTTAAAGAAAGTAGTAAGAAATAAAATTAATAGAAATTATCAATATAATCTATATGCAGCTGCTTGTATCACTAGAAGTCTTCAATATTTCACTGAAGATATTTTTTTTTCCCCCTGGGGGAACACTTTAATATTAAAAACCCTCACATGTATGCCTCACAATGATTTAGGCTCTTACAGTTGTATTCACAGAGCACTGGCACAGTGTGTAGAAGTCATCAGCTGCTGCTGTACTGACCATGGATGAGAAGGAAATCATAAAAATATGAAATCTTTTCTCTAAGCTCAGACTTGTAATTAATTTATGTGTGAAGTGAGTAAAAATGAAGAAGTTTCCTCTTTTAATTCTCCATCTTTTTTCTTATCAGAAGAATAAACTCTCACTCAGAAAGACCATTCCACAAGGTAGCTGACAATTTACAAACATTCCAGATCATCTGCTTGTACAACACTTGAATAATTAATCTATATATAAACTTACTAGTTCAAGGGTTTGTTCTACACGACTACAATCACTACAGTTTTCGTGCCAACAAATGAAACTTAAAAGACTTAGTAAAGGAGCTTTATTCTCACCTGTAGGAAAATTTTAAAAAGAAGACACCTACCTCAAGGTAACATAAATAATAAAACAAGTTAATTGGACAGACAGTGTATGATGATTAACAATTCAAACTCAACAAAAATTTCTTCAGAAGTGTGTGAATTATGCTCATTAGAAGAAAAATTTCAAAAATTATTTCTATTGAGATAAGTTGATAAGAGCTAGTAAACTCAATGATATTAGATTTTCTTTTTTTTTTTTCTCTTTTTCATAACCTTCTTATTTTTTTCCATTGTATTTATATTTAAATCATTAGGCTCAGAGGAGACTTTATCACACTACCTGAAAGAAGGTTGTAGTGGGGTGATGATGAGCTTCTTCTCCCAGGTAATTAGTGAAAAGACAGGAGATAATATCCTCCATCAGCAGAGGGTCAAATTGGATATTAGGAAAAAGTATTCTCAGAATGAATAGTGATGTAATGGAGCAATGGAGCACAGTCACAGCAGCTGTGAAACAGTGTATTACCTCTGCAGAATTTTAGGAGTGCAGCATGCAGGCTCTTGTTCATCATCAATAAAAATGCATAGCTAGTACCAGGGACTGGTAAGCTGGACATGCCTCCTAGTGCAGACAGTTAACCGTATCCTGGGCTGCAACAAAAGAAGCATGGCCAGCAGGTTAAGGGAAGTGACTCTGCACTGGTGAGGCCTCACCTGGAGTACTGCATCCAGATCTGGAGCTCTCAGTACAGGAGAGACATAGACCTGTTGGAGTGTATCTGGAGAAAGGCCAAAAAAATGATCCAAGGGATGGAACATCTCTCCTATGAGGACAGGCTGAGAGAGCTGGGTCTGTCCAGCCTGGAGATAAGAGGGCTCTGGGGAGGCCTGATAGCAGCCTAACAGTATCTAAAGGGGAACTATAAAAGGGAAGCAGACAGACTCCTCAGCAGGATTTGTTGTGATAAGAAAAGGCGAAATAATTTCAAAATAAAAGAGGGGAGATTTAGTTTGGATATGGGGGAAAAAAATAAGATATGAGTGGTGAGGCACTGGAAAGGTTGCCAGAGATGTGGTAGAAACCCTGTCCATGGAAACATTCAAGGTCAGGCTGGACCAGGCTTATCTAGCTTTAAATGTCCCTGTTTACTACAGGACTAGATGACCTTTAAAAGTCCTTTCCAAATCAAACGATTCTATAATTCTGTGATTCTATGATTCTTTGAAAAGTGATGAAATTTTGCAAGATTTTGCTGTCAATTTAAATATTAACCAAAAAAAAAAAAAAAAGAAAGAAAGAAAGAAAGAAAAAAGAACCTAACAGAATTAGATAATTAGATGTCTATATCACTTTCATCTGGTATAAGAGCTGAAAATGGTCTTGAACAATCCTTTCTTATTAAAAAAAATCATTTCATTAAGCAAACCGGTGTGAGATTTTTACAAATTACTCAACTTATAATAGTTACAGAAATATAAAAAAAGAAAGTTTAAAGAGATTGCAGATACACTTAGGGAATGTCTCCAGGGAATGCTAGTGTAAGTAGAAAGACATTGAAGTCTGTCTTCCATTATAGAAAACATTTTCTATTCTCTGGGATCCTGTTTTGAGATTATTCTGTTGGAATTCAACAAACAAGTTCTAGTTTTGTGTATGGCAGAGTTAGAAAATACCAGACACAGTTGTGTAGCATCTGTTTTATTTTTTGATTATTCCAAGAACATAGTTCATGAATTATTTTCCTTGATGAAACCAGAGAAAAGTCTGTTCAAGAAAATAGTGTCCAAAAAAACTCCGGTTGTCAGTAGAGAACTGAATAACTGTTTCCACTTTATATGTAGGTTGCTCTGAAAGTAATGTCTCCTATTCATTTCTATGGAAATTACAACATATAAGGAGCACAATGACATTATTTGATAGATCAAATTCTCAGCTAAAATACCACTATTTTTTAACATAGTTATCACCATTTTCACCAAAAATGGTCAAGCATGCATATCATGCTTCTGAAAATCTGCACCAGAGGTGCAGAGGTGATCTACTATTGCTGTCACCACTGCTGAAGCACAACACTCAGTTCCTTGCTGCACTCACATTAATTGATTGGTCTCCATGAAAGTCTGGTAAGCATTAATGAATGTCAGTGGGTGATATTACAGAATCACAGAATCACAGAATGGCCAGGGTTGGAAGGGACTTCAAGGATCATCAGGCTCCAACCTCCCTGCCACAGGCAGGGCCACCAACCTCCACATTTCATACTAGGCAGGCTACCCAGGGCCCCATCCAATCTGGTCTTGAACACCTCCAGGGACGGGGCATCCACAACCTCTCTGGGCAGCCTGTTCCAGCACCTCACCACTCTCTCTGTAAAGAATTTCCCTCTGACATCCAACCTAAATCTTCCTACCCTCAACTTAAAGACATTTCCTCTTGTCCTGCAGTCATCAACCCTTTCAAAGAGTTTATTCCCCTCTTGTTTGTAGGTTCCCTTTAGGTATTGAAAGGCTGCAATGAGGTCACCCCACAGCCTTCTTTTCTCCAGACTGAACAAGCCCAGCTCCCTCAGCCTGTCTTTGTAGGAGAGGTGCTCCAGTTCCCTGATCATCTTCGTGGCCCTCCTTTGGACCCAATTTTCCCACTCATTGGAGTCAATTACATATCGTTTCTTCATATGTGTTTCCACGTCAAATGCCATTTTCCTGGTGGGTACTGAGTTCCAACACTGTCAACAGTGACAGTGTGTCACGTCTACTGGTGCAGAAGTTTACAAGTATGGCATGCTCTTACACATTGCTGTAAAAAAAAACAAAGATAGTGGTGATGACTATGCTGAAAAATAGTGTTTTGTAGCTGAGATTTTGTAGCTCTGTCAAACAGTGTTACTGTGCTTATTGCATTTGTTGTAGTTTCCACTGAAAAGAAGACATCACTTTTGGAGTAGACCACATGCATGGTTGCATATAGACTGGGAGAATAACTCACTGAGGGCAACCCTGCAGAGAAGGACTTGGAGATCCTGGCAGATAAAAAGCTGGATGTGAGCCAGCCTGACGTGAAAAGCTAAATGTGAGCTTGCAGCCTGGAAGGCCAACTATATCCTGGGCTGCCACAAAAGAGGAGAGGCCAGCATGGAAAGGGAAGTGAGGGCTCTCTGCCCTCGTGTGAGCCCATCTGGAGTATTACATCCGGGTCTGGGGCCCCCAGTACAAGCAAGTTGTGAAGGTGTTGGAGTGGGCCTAGAGGAGGACCAAGAAGATGATCAGAGGGCTGGAGCACCTTTCCTATGAAGAAAAGTTGAAGGATTTGGGCTTGTTTACTTTGGAGAAATGAAGGCTCTGAGATCTCTAGTACTTGAAGAGAGGGGGATCAACATCTTACATGGTCTAATAATTATAGAAGGGGGAGTTGCTTTAAACTGAAATAAGGGAAATTTATTTAGATGTTGAGAAGAAATTTTCTACTTGGAGGGTGGTGATGCACTGAAAAGAGTTGCCCAGAGGAGTTGTGGATGAACTATCCCTGCAGCCATTCAAGACTGTAAGGGATGAATCCTGGGTAGCCTGTTCTAATGATTGACAACTGTGTCGATGACAAGGGGTTTGGAGCTAGATGATCTTTCTGGTCCCTTCCAGCATTTAGCTCTCTATAATTCTATGATCCCACATTGTTGGGTCATTCATTTTCTGTATTTTAGTTTTTTTTATATCCTATTAATTGCTGCAATTTCAATTTCTTTGGCCGCTTGTATGGCTTTAATCACATTCTTAAGATCAGAAAATCAGGAATAAAATCGCTATAAAATCTCTATTATATAGCTTATTATGAATTATTTAACTACATCCATACTGCTTTGCGTGTTGTCACATAATTGGTCTGGAATCCTTATTTTTTGAGATACTATTTTAGGTCCTTTGTTAGCACCTATTAATCTCATGTGAACTTCAAGAAGGAAGTCCTTCTCATTTATGGAAAATCATCTGACTGAGACTGTGCTCTAAAATCTTGATTTATTTGCATACAAAGCACACACACACACAAAAAAATACACTTAGTTTACTAAATAACCTTGGAAAGTCAAATCAAGTTAGCAACTGAGAGTGTGAGATAATTATGTATCAGACTGTCACTTAATACTGGGTTTCAGTTCAAACTAGTAATTGTATTCACACACCCTTTGCCCTTTTCATTCCTGGACTGTTAAAACTGATATATTACAGGTAAAAATACTCTCTCAATAGAAAATACAGTCTGAAGGAAGAAGAACTGTCTTTGTGGTATATATGATATATACAGAAAATGTATTTCAGTAAAGTGAAATGACTTTTTAGTGAGCTAAGAATTTCTCTATAATCTCAGTGCATATTTTTTTTAACCTGATATCTTAAACTTGTGACTTCTGGAATAAACTAAAAATCTTTTACCTATATCTATCTATTATTAGAATTTACTACAATAATATAAGTAAGCACTGCCTGTTTTTCAGTATTTTCTCTGTATTCTATTTTTAGTTTCCTACCCTATTTAAGAAAATATCAACTCCATGTGGACAAAAGGACCATAATTTATTTTTTTAATGCAAAAATATGCATTTGGTGAACATTTAGAGAGTCATTTCCTATGAATTTATCCTACGTAATAGAAAAAATACTTTCTGACAGAATGTAACTTAATTCACTTAAAGCCACTATCATTTATTAAACTGTTTGTAATTAGAATAATCAGCTGACTGAGTTCAATTAAAATAAATCTAATCAGCTTGAAAAAGGACCAAACATATAACTTAGGAACAGCAGAAGCGATTGTCTTTGGCAGTCACTGTCTTATATTCCTGCTCACATTGACATCAGAAGGGTAATCCCAGTAGCTGGCAAAGAAAATCCTGAAGTAGCAGAGCTGATTAAATGGGAACATTTGTAGGAGTAAGAATAGCAGCATCACTGGCTGTAACTCAAGAGCAAGTTTGCACAGAAAGGCAGAGTATAAATGCTTAGCACTGACTTTACAATTGGAGTCTACACTCTTTAGCCTCTTTCACTATCAAATTCAATTTGTATTTAAAAGAAAACAGATCATTATTCTTGAAAGTTCAATTTGCAGCCACAAAAACAGATTTTGCTTTTCATAGAATCATAGAATTGAAGAATGGGCTGGGTTGAAAAGGACCACAATGATCATTGAGTTTCAACAGGGTTGCCAACCACCAGACCAGGCTGCCCAGAGCCATATCCAGCCTAACTTTGAATGCCTCCAGGGATGGGGCATCCACAACATATTTGGGCAAACCTTTCCAGTGCATCACCACCCTCTGTGTGAAGAACTTCCTCCTAATATCTAACCTAAACATCCCCTGCCTCAATTTAAAACCAATCCCCCTTGTCCTATCACTATCCACAGTCATAAATAGCCATTCCCCCTCCTGTTTATATGTTCCCTTCAAGTACTGGAAGGCCACAATGAGGTCTCCCCAGAGCCTTCTCTTCTCCAAGCTAAACAAGCCCAGCTCCCTCAACCTTTCTTCAAAGGAGTGGTGCTCCAGCCCTCTGATCATCTTAGTGGCCCTCCTCTGGACCTGCTCCAAGAGTTCCACATCCTTCCTGTACTGGGGGCCCCAGGCCTGGACACAGTACTCCAGATGGGGCCTCACAAGAGCAGAGTAGAGGGGAACAATCACTTCCTTCTCCCTGTGGCCACCCCTTTTTTAATGCAGCCCAGAACACAGTTGGCCTTCTGGGCTGCAAGCACACACTGCTGGCTCGTGTCTAGCTTCTCATCCACCAAGACCCTGAAGTCCTTCTCCACAGGGCTGCTCACAAGGAGTTAAGCTCAGGAGTTTTCCACATGGGAAATCAAAACTTACTGTTTTAGGACAGAGAATGAGCTGAGCTTTAAATGTTTTCAGGAATAAGGTCAAAAGTCTAATGGATTTGAGTTTTTTGTATATAGATATGTGACTGGTGCTAAAAATAACAAGTTTATGTTATATTATTCTTGTATTTATTGCTTTCAAATTTTACAACTATGTGCAAGTGCTATTCCAAAAGTAACTCCTTCTATTTAATTACATCAATACATGATATCCGAGGCAGATGTTGTTGGTATGACAGTAGAGATTGAACCTTCTATCCAATACTCCATGACAGATGGTAGCAGAGGGGCAGTCTTACACTACGGCAGCATCTGGCATGGAAGTGCTATGATGCAAGAATGTGTAACCGAATTCCTTCGTATTGAAAAAAATGGCACCCACTGACATCCGCTTATGATTTCTGAACATTAATGGGGATCAAGCAGTGGATGTGAGCACAGTGAAATGTTGAGTGTTGTGTTCCAGCAGGAGTGATAGTGACATGAAAAACAAGCCATGTTCTGGAAGACTATGAAGATTTTTACAAGTGTGATATGCAGGCTCTTGTTCACTGCTGGTGAAAATGCATAGCTAATAGTGATGACTATGTTGAAAAATAGTGTAATCTGAGAATTTGCTCTTTCAAATTATGCTACGGTACTCTTTGTATCTGTTGTAGTTTCCATGGAAATATATAGGAGATATTACTTTTGGAGCATCTCAAGTATTATCATGAACAAGAGATGGTCTGTTTTGTGACCTCTGTTTAAAGGTGAATTATAATTTTTCAAGAGCAGTTGTCAGCCTCCACATAGGACTCAATTTCTCTGACCAGAAAGCCTCTTGCAAGAAGTGAAGAAATCTTATTTAACTAGATGTCCACTCAGCTTAGCTGTAGAAATGACTGTTTGGACAGACGTTCAGTAACCACAGGAATATCCATTAAGCATAGACAGATCAGCAGTATTGATCATATTCTAGATATCCATAATACATATGACACATTTACCGTGTGCCATAATTTATTCATATTAATTTGCCTTCTGTGTTGCACATGTACAGTTACTCTGTGTTACTGAATTGGACTCAGTGAATATGTCAGTTTTAGCAAGTAATGCAGATATATAGAATTGGGCTTGCACAGTGAAACAGCTGGTACTGAGGATGCAATGTCCCCTAAGTTAACCATTTCAAAAAAAACTTTAAATTGAACTGAATGCCCATTTCAGTTAAGTTGTTCAGGAATGAGGCAGCTACCTAGAATATATGTTCTTGGTAGACTTCATCCAAAGATAGTGCTTAGAACAACATAGGAATCTGCTCCAAAAGTCACATTAATTAAACTGAAACAACTATGTAGATGCACCTATTTCTCTTTGACTGAAAAAGTCTATAAGAATACAGTAAATATAGCCTGAAGGAGAAAAAAGAAACAAACTGTCATGGTTTTATGTTTTTTGGTTTTGGTTCTCAGTATTCCTCATCAAAACATCATGTAGTGTACTGGGAGTTAAAGTGTTAATGCTCCAATTCCAGGCACCTATCCTTATACATTACAGAAGTCATGGGATCTGGCCCTTCCGGGTGGGGTGGTCTCTTACTGCCTGGCAGTGGGTGCTGGAGGGTGCTTTCCTGGCCGTTCCAAGCTTTTCAGGTTTGAATCGGTATCGGGAACTCTCTCTCCTACTTTATTTGATTTATTAGTCTCGATTTCAATTAGATTGTATTATATTGTGTTATCTTGCATTCAGATATCATAGTTAGTAAAATAAGTTTTCCTCCATAGATTGTTGCCACTGTTTTTTGTTTTCCTCCCTTCCTTCCCATTTTGTGGGGTGGGGAGGGGAGGGCAGGGGCCTACCGCCCCCTGTCACGGGCGTAAATTGATCTCGTTAACTCCGTGACACAAACAAAATGTATAATTGCTTTGTTTTTTTCTTCTTATTCTGTTATTATCAGGTAAATCATTCATTAGCAATAAACATGGATTAAATATGGATGAACTTTGCAATAGAGGTAAGCATTGGAGCCAAGTTTCTATAGTACCAGCTTCTAAGGGTAAGGAAATTGTACATAAAAGTATCTCTACAGCTTCACAAAACAGATCAAGTATCAGCTTTTTGAAAAATCTGCTGCAACTGAAATTATTTGAAACGACGCATTCCACATCCAAATAGTAAGGATAAACAGTACATTCAAACAATAGCATTTTTTGTAAGTAAAAATTATAATACAAACTAAAAATTTCTTTTATTACAATCAGAAATTTAACAATAAAGAAAAATGTGCTTTAGAAGTCTATTCTGCTCTCTATACAAACAGAATAAACAGCTTAATTACTGAAATTTAGCTGAAAATGAAGGATTTTATAAAAATTATTTGCTTTTCAGAGGGAGCTTCACTTTTAAAAATCTCTGAATGATAAGTTAATATTTCAAACTCACTTTTAATAAATAAAAAACAACAAAAAACCCACTATTGTTTTATTTCTAGAAAACTATATTTAATGTTTACAATAAAAAATAAAATCATCAACTTACAGAAGCATATCTGAGCAAATATACTTGTTTATGTTTTTGTTAAATATAGCTATATGTTCCATAGATCACAGTTGTGACAATAAATTATGAATGAGCTGCAGTGAAAACAAGACTTTAGAAATGTTATTTCTTGCTATGCTGTGTTACGTTTGTACAATATATTCAGGGAAAATTTTTCTCTGTTGTACTGATCATCTGCCTGTTTCACAGTACTTGCCTGCCTCCTCTCATATTATTTGTCCCTTTAATCTGCCATCTCTCTGAGAAAGTGAAGATTAATTCCTGTGACTTTATATGTCCTAGGCTGTAACTAAAATATTTCTGTCTATGTTGTGGCTTAAACTTGGTAGGCATCCAAGCACCAACCATGCAACACAATCCATTACTTTTGCCTCACAGTAGAATGGGAACGAAAATCTGAGAGCTTAAAATGAGATAACCCATAGGTTGAGTTAAAGACAGTTTAACAGGTAAAGCTATAGCTACATTCACAAGCAAAACAAAACAAGGAATCAATTCAGTACTCCCCTTCAAATGGCAGATGTTCGGACATTTCCAGGAAACTAAGGCTCCATCAAGCATAATGGTTACTTGGGAAAATATATGCCAGAACTCAGAATGTTTCATCTTTTTCCCTCTCCTCCCCAGCTTTTATTGCAGGATATAATATCATGGAATATTGCTGTCATGGTTTCATGATTTTTGGTTATCAGTATTCCACATCATAACATCATGTAATGCACTGGGGGTTTGACTGCTGATGCTCAAGTTCCAGGTGCCTGTCCGGAGGAGAAGAAGAACTACATTTCCCCAGGGGGCTTTGTGGTCAGCGAGGAGATATAACTCCTGGCAAGGTCACCTGATTCTCTCTTCTTTGCCTGCGCTTCTTCGCTTGTGCTTCTTTGCCTGCGCTTCTCTGCCAGCACTTCTTCATCGGCTCAACTGGACTGCACTTCTCAGCTCAGTGTTGTGGTGAGGCCGATCCAGCTTCCAGACACACACTCTCTCTCTCTCATTATATTCTGCTGATACAATATTTAGTAAATTAGTTTGTTTCACCTCAGATTGTTGCCGCTGTTTTCAATTATTCTGGGGTCCCCTATTTTCCTTTTCCGGGGGCGCGGATCCACGGATCCCTCCGCCCTTCTAGTCACGGAACCGGGCTGAACCAGCCCGTAAACCGTTGACAATTGCTTTGATCAGCTGCCCTGGTTGTGTTACCTCCCAGCTTCTTATTGACATCAAGTCTACCCATGGGCAGAGCAGTGTGAGAAACAGTGTGACTTTGTGTAAGCATCATGGACCAGCTGTGTGCCCTTGTGTCCAAGAAGGCCAATTGTCTTCTGGAATGTATTAAAAAGAGCATGACCAACAGCTCAAGGGAGGTGATTCCTCCCTTTCTACTCTGCCCTGGTGGGGCCATATCAGGAGTACTGTGTCCAGTTCTGATTTCCTCAATTCAAGAAAGGCAGGCAACTTCTGGAAAGAGTCCAGTAGAGGGCCAGTAGCCCAGTAGTGAAAAATGCAGAGTTTCTATTAAAATTTCTAACTCCTAGAATCCACATCTATTTTTCAAATATTCATATCAAATGTGACAGTTCACATAGTTCTTGAATAATGTCATTAAATTATAATTCAGATACTTGGTTAAAACATGCACTTAGTAAATACTTAGCTGAATTAATGAGCCTTAGCTCTGTGATCAGAGAGATAGTGGAATAGATTCTCCTGAAAGAGATGTTAAGGAATATGTGAGATGGGAAGGTAATCCAAAACTTCCAGCATGGCCTCACTAAGGGTAGATCATGTCTGATCAATCTGGTGGCCATCTATAACTGTCCATCTATAATCGAGTAATGGCATCAGTGGACAAAGGAAGTGTAACAAATTTAATCTACCTGGACTTTTGCAAGGCCTTTGACACGATCCTGCATCCTTATCTCCAAATTGGAGAGATGCAGATTTGAAGCGTGGATTATTCAGTGGATAAAGAATTGGTTGGATGGTCGCAGATAAAGGGTTACAGTCGATATCTCTATGTCCAGGTAGAGGCTGGTCACAAATGATGTCCCCCAGGGGTCTGTCTTGGAATCAGTGCTCTTCAATCTCTTTAACAATGATCGACACAGTGTGATTGAGCATAACTCAGCAAGTTTGCTGATGACACCAATCTCAGTGGTGCCATTCACACATAGCAGGAAGTGAGGCCATCCAAAGGAACCGCATGAAGTTCTCATGAGCCCACTGCTCAAACCTGTCTAGGTCTATCTGAATGGCATGCCATCCCTCAAATCTGTCAACTGCATCCCACAGCTTGGTGTCATCTGCAAACTTGCTGAGGATGCACCTGACACCACTGCTGATGTCACTGATTATGATATTAAAGAGTACTGGTCCCAGCACTGACCCCTGCGGGACACCACTCATCACTGATCTTCATTGAGACATTGAGCCATTGACCATCACTCTCAGGACTCAATCCTGCAGCCAGTTCTTTGTCCATCGAGCATTCCACCCATCAAATCTGTATCTTTCCAATTTGGAGGATGAAGGATGTTGTTGTGGGGCCATGTCAAAGGCCTTACTGAAGTCCAGATAGACGATATCAGTGGCTCTTCCCTTGTTTGCTGATGCAGTTACACCATTGTAAAAGGCAACTATGTTGGTCAGGTTGGAATTCCCTTTGGTAATGCTATGCTGGTTGTCTCATATCACCTCCCTGTCTTCCATGTGCCATAAGATGGCATCCAGAAGGATCTGTTCCATGAGCTTCCTCCGCACAGAAGTGAGGCTGACAGGTCACTAGTTGTCTGGGTCATCCTTTCTATCCCTCTTAAAAATGAGTGAGATATTGCCTTTTTTTTCTAGTCACCAGAAACTTCACTTGACTGCCATGGCTTTTCAAATAGTGCTGAGAATGGCTTGGTGACTACATCAGCCAGTTCCCTCAGGACTCTGGGATGCATCTTAGTCAGTCCCATAGGCTTGTGAATGTTCAGGTTCCTCAAGCAGTCATGACCCTAATTTTTGCTTACGGTGGGAAGGACATTTCTCCCCCAGTTCCCATCATTTAACCCATCTGGTTGAGGGGTGTGTGAACAGTATTCACCAGAGAAGACCGAGGCTAAAATATTTTTTAGTACCTCCACCTTCTCCTTATCTATTGTTCCCAGCCTGCTTGTATTGCTTGCTATGGGGATAAACCTCCTCGGATTTTCCTTTTCTGGTTGTTGTACCTGTAGAAGCCTTTCTTGCTCTTCTTTGCACCCTTTGCCAAGTTCAGTTCCAGTTAGGCCTTGGCCTTCCTGACCCAATATCTACACAGCCTAGCAGCATCATTATACTCCTCCTAGGTTACCAGTTTCTGCTTCCACTGCCTGAGCATTTCCTTATTTTCTTCTTGCTCTCCTGTTTTGTTTTTGATTGACAAGAGAGCATGAAGTGTCAGTGGGATGAGTGCAAGTACTGTGTGTGTGCAGTGACCACCAAGATGAAGCAGTCAGCAAGTACTGATCTATAGGCAAGATGAGAGATCTGGCAAAATGTCAGGCAGACAGAGAGGCCATGCCAGTGCTCAGGTAAATACGGGTGTGTGTGTGTGTACTGGTGAGCCTGGGGGTGTGTGCATGTTCTTGCATCATAGACCTGCTCTTTCTGCTGGCACAGGAGAAGAGGACCTCACTATCAAAATACATATTTCATGTGAACTCTGTGTGAGAGTGCTGCTGAAGACAGTGCCTTGTCTGTGGCAGTGTGTGTGACCAGCTGTATCAGTGTCTTCTGCCCTCACAAAGGATGGCTGTATTCATGTCCTTATATGGGACATGTGCTCAGCTTTACTACTGTTTGAACTTGTGAACATGAAAGCAGCATGTGCATTCCTCAAGCTGAGCAGAGGTCCTGAATTTCCGTGGCATCTGTCTGGGCTCCAGGAGCTGGGAGGTGGTCAGTCTGAACATCCCATAACGGTCTGAATTTCAAAATGGCATAATGTGGAAGTTTTTTTATTTTGAAGATTGAATACTGTTCTGGTAGAGCTGCTTATTTGAATACAATAAGTTATTTTTAGAGACTTCAAGCATAAGTATTTTTGTTCTTCTCAAATCTTTACAGTGGAAATATCACTATACAACAACGACAAATAAAAAGAAAAATGAAAAGTTAGAAAAATAAAATTGGCAGTATTTTTGCATCTATTTTGTGTGTAGAGGATGAGGAAAACCTGAAATCGTGCCTGAAAATTCAAAGCTAAAGAAAAAACTGCTCTGGATTTGGATTAGGAATGCACATTTACAGTGCACATTTTTATTTCTGAGTGGAAGAGAAAAACTGCTGTCATCACCTGTACAAATTTTAACCTATTAATATCCAAATAGAAGAAGAATTATATGCAATTTCAAGTACCATAGCAACATGTATATATACAAAACCATTAGGATGATAAAATATAACATTGAGATTATAACAAAATAACAAACATGCCTTCATTCCATAAAACTGTAACTCTTAGAATGAATTTCATGTTCTCCCAATTTTGGATAGTCCTCACTAATTTCCAGCCCCTCCCTTCACCCCTGACTAAGAAAAAGTCCATTTTTTTCCCTGGCAAAACATAACTTTGAGTTTTGCCAGCAGCAAGTATTATTTTCCCACAAGTCTCATAGTAAATTAGAAATGGGTTAATCTCTAACAGCAAGGAAGTATGGCTGAGATAAGCAATTTATGTGAAACTTTTCTTGGTGGCCTAGGGCCTTCACTGGGAATTTATCATTTAGTATTCCACCATATGTTTGAAGAGTTAAGACTATATTGTGCCACTTCAGGAAAAATCAAAGGAAAGCTAGTTCTGGAAGTCATATTGTCTCAGGGGAAGACCAGAAGCTTTAACAGCTTGAAATTGTGTCAACATGGGATAGAGAATAATTCTTTGAACACTTTTTTTTTTTTCCTCTCAAATAAACCTACCTCCCACCTGAGGACCATCCATCTTTATTACATACCAAACAGGAGGGTTGCATCTTTTCATTTATGTCCCTACTTCAAATACTTTAGCAAAGCATTTGAAGGCAATGGAAGTAGTTTCCAGTTCCTTTTTAAACTGAAAGTGAAGCTTCTGTTAACTGTGTCCTTTGCATGTGTGTTTGATAAAGACTCATTACTAAATGAATGTTATTCCAGTTGTGTAACACTGACTCATTTTAGAAAAGGGAAACTTGTCTGCCTGATGTTTTAGCCTGGGCACTTGGTGAATAATCTCAACTCTAATGCAGTTTGATTCTAGATCCTTAAAACTTTTATTTCTCCTCCATCAGTTATCTTACTAGTCTCTTTCTCTACTGACTATAGATAGAATGTATTCAACAGCTGTGTAGCCACAGCTCATTTCTAAACTAATTATAGGAAAAGCTATTGCCTGCTGTAGTATTGTACTACTGTAACTAAAGGCAAACGCTTTTATATATTAGACTTTGTCTCCATTTTTTTTTTTTTTTCCAATCACGACTACTTAAAACTAATGCTCATTCAATACCTAATATTCTTTATTCCAGACCTTCAAGGTCCTCCCTTTTTCCTCTTTTCCTTTTTATTTAAGCTTTCTCTAGTTTTCTGCAGTGTTCCCTGAAATAATATGCTAATTTGGATTTCACATGTGGTTATTATTTCGCAGATGCATTTCAAAATCTGATATATATATATTAATATTTTAATTAGAAATGGGATTCACTCAAGAAGAAAGTATTTTTTTTCTGGGAATTGGAGCACTGGAAACAATCTTCAGATCTCATCACAACTCCAGGCCATTATTGTGCTTTAGATATTTTTTGGTTTTATTGGCTTGTGTGGGGGTTGGGTTTGTTGTTTGTTTTGTGACTTTTTTGTTTGTTTGATTGGTTTTGGTAGATTTTCTGAAAATAAGCACAGATCAACATCTGCTTACAGTATTTCCATTAGCATCCATCCTAGTTAAGAAGTTAGCACAGTATGCTGAGATAAATATTGAATTGCATTCAAATCAATCTATTTACAAAACAGATTCAGAGACTATAGATTTGCTAATTTATATTGTTTTCTCAATGTCACCTTGCAGCTATGGAATAAATCAAGCTTTTTTTTTTCCCCCCACCCTACCTACGTGGATGATTCATTTTATTATGGTACTGACCTGCCAAATTGCCAGTGTCTATTTTCAGGGCTTCCACAGTCCAGAAAGGAAAACAAGATCTTGCATTTTAACTGATTAAATTGTACTCCATATTTCAAGTAAATATAGGCAGAGCTTGTATTTCTACAATTTTGCCCACTGAGGCAGCCTAACCAAACTTATCAATTACTAGCAGTTGAATCAGGATAGGGATTCTCAGAAATATGGATTCATTATTTGTATCTGGAATCTTTGGATTTTTTTTTTTTTTAATTACCTATTTGCTTCTCAGGATGTAAGTGAATGCAACTGCTGAAAGCAATGCCTCTTTCTCAGAGAGAAGCATATAAAAAATAGAGGTAGAGAGGGGATACAATGTTGTTAGTTACTACTTGCTCAGTATTTTTTAAGAAAGTAATCACTTCTAGAAAAAAAGGATATTCATAGATAACATGAATGTTCATTAGATAACAAAAAATACTAACAGTAGACTGAGAAGGACAGATCCTATTGAGTGAGTGCACAGCTCTTCACAGTAAAGAGTCTGGCTGCCTGTAATTTTAGTTGTCGTCTTTGCATCTTTTTCTGCTGCTTGAAAACCACTTAGGGCAGAGACTTTGTTTTTTTATTTGTACAATTCTTGGCATAAGGGAATTTAATAAGGGCATTATTGGGCTAATTGAATTTTCCAAAAATAACTTCTAAATTTAATAGTTAAGATTAATTTAAAAAGAGGAAATAGTTATGTGTTCAGCCGATTACATGAAAATTTTTTCTTTGTAATTTAGATAAATGTTTTCCTGGCAAAGAAACTGAATAGAGAAGTATTAATTATTCACAAAGTAAATGTAATCACATTGCACAGCCAAATGAAATTAACAGATATCACCAAGAGGAATAGGAAGACCATAAATACTAAATACTGATGGTGGAAAAAAAAAATACACGATATCTATATTATTATCCTTTGTGCTTGTGTATGTCTTACATTACTAAATTTTCTAAACTGGAAGTAGAAGAAATTTTTAAAAGTATTTCAATTTTTTATTCCCTGTTGCTTTTCTTCTCACAAATAAGAGGATGTATGTGAAGAAAATTATCTGAATAATTTGTTAGTGAGTTAGAATTCACAGAAGATATCTTTCATCTATGACCCTCAGCGATCTTTGGAAAGTGATATTGCATCCACAAACAGGTTTTCTGCCACAGAATTTGTCTGTCTTGGAAGACGTACAGATAACTAGAGGCTTGACAGTTATATTACTAACAAATACGCTATACCTTTCATAATAACACTGACTGTGGGTAGCCACACATATTTCAGTTGTGTACTATTTCACCTAAGAACATATAGTTTTCTTCCATATGCGCAATCATTTCGCACCATTCTTCATATGAAAGTCTGTACTATACTGGCAGACTCTTGCACTGCTGCTAGAGTATGGTCCCAGCACATACTGATTTGAGGTTGTTTCCCCCTGAGCACCAGTTTTCTAGACCACACTAAAATTATTCATTGTTAAAGGTACTTGCTAATGAGTATGCAGTAGGAGTAATTAGGGATTATAACTAGTTTTACAGTGTGGCCTGAATAATTCAATTATGCTTTTGCTATGAATCATCCTTTAGAAAAGTCTAAAAGAATAATATCCTAATCTAAGAACTTAAGTTAGCTGTCTAAACTTAAGGAAAACAGCTACTCAGAACCTGAGATATATGACAGACAGTTACAATTGCAATTACAAATGTATTGTTTTAAAATATTTATGTTAGTGCATATGCAACACAAAAATGCTTTTCAAGATAATACAGGTGAGCTCAAATACATCAAGAATTTAAAATGATTATTTTGCAAGACTGTATGCGTGCATTGAATTGAAAAGCACTAGAGTATTGTAAAGTTCTACAAATACTAACCCTAATAGTGTAAGATAATGCAGTACTTCATATAAACTCTCCTTCAAATGAGTTGACAAGTAATCTGGTTGTCAGATGACATCTCACCAGTTATCTGAGTAGTCTTAAAATTAGGCATATAGATTTAGTTTGCCTTTTGCACTGTTTAGCTCTAGAAAGCCACTGCTTGCAAGGAGACTAGCAGATTTAAGTGTTCCAAGTATGTAATGTAAATTAATAAACATTTACATTTTCTTACTGAAATAAAAGGAATTGTAAAGCAAATTTTGAGAAGCTCTTTGCAATCTATCCTTTACAGCCTTCCTGTCCGCAAAGCAAGTAAAGAATAAGCATGTTTTAAGCGTGATGCACAGATATCAAGTTGACACATTTTTTCATTAAAATGCATTTAAATATTCCTTACAATCAATTCCAGTTTTCACAGAACAGGTACTTTTTAAGTATGATAATTACATATATATTAGATATTTTTCACATATATAGGCAACAGGGTATCAGATTCTAGTATTCAGATGGTGGGGTTTCTTTCCTCGTTTGTTTGGCTGTTGTTTTTAATTGTCACAACACTGGGTATCCCCGCAGACTAGAAAAGAACTGTACAATCAATGAATACACAGATGGTATAGTACATCCAAGAGCTTGGCTGATGTAATTATTATATTGGAGTAGGAAAAAAAAAGACACTCACACTATCCTGGACTTGCAAAGTAGACTCCAGTAGAGCAGATCTCCAGAAAAGATCCTCCCCCACTGGCAGTCAGCTCTTAACTGGGTCTAGGAGAGATGCAGCCAGGCTCCACCCCTTCCTGCAGCACAGGTGAATTGCCTTCACCTGTGCTCCTGTGGCTAACTCATTGCTCACCTCAGGTGATTAATCAGAGGTTCAGGCCGTGATTCAGCAGCCCCATACAAGAACATATGGGTTGAAGCTGGCCCAAGCTATCTTACTGTCTTTTAAGTCCTGTTGGTTACTTGTTTTTAATAACCTATGTTGACTTTAGGAGGTTGGAACTTGGGAAGGCCATATAAATAAGCTGATGACCCTCTCAACTGATAAAGACTTCTATGTACAATAAGGGCTACCCTCTGTTCCCTTTTATGTTGAAAGAAATTTAATTTCCAGTATGATAGTTGTCACTTCCTTCATTCTTCTCTTAGTTTCACGAGCACATTATTCTTACCTGTCCTCTCTGAGTCTTCTTCCATTGTCATGGTTTGTCACACCAGGTGGGAGAATACATCTCATATCAATTCTGCAAGTATTTTTCTATTTCATTGTTACAAATTCTGAAAATCCACTACTCAAAATTTCAAATAAAATATACCAGAATGATCTTTCTCCTGTAACCAATATTTTTTCTGATAAGAAAAAGCAAGTAAACTTAGATTAACCACACTAAATGTCAGGCATAAATAAAAGAGGTCCTGTTCTTGGAGACATTAAAGGTCAGGATAGACCAAGTTTTGAGCAATCTGATCTAGCTACAAATGTTCCTGTTCATTGCAGGGGAGTTGGACTAGATGACCTATGAATCTCCCTTTCAACTCTAAGGATTCTATGCTTCTATGATTCTATATTTAAAATATATGTTTAACAAGTTATGTAGTTAATGGTGTAACAAAAACATGTTTAAAATTACATATGGCTTTGAAAAACTATATATCACTTCCTTACAATGCATAGCTAAATTTTGGCATAATCAGAATTTGTTTCAATGAAATCTAACATTTTCGTATATATAGAATTACCTAGAGAATTTGGATTTACACAGGAACTGTGCAGCTGCTATAGCTGAAGGTTAAAATTTGATATTTTGACTCTCTGTGGATAAGGAGCAGACTGTGTATAAAATGTAGAGAGCCTTCAAAGATTGTTTGTCCAAATAGTATTACTGACCATGTAAAGGGAGTTTTACAATCTTAGTAATCTCTATGAGGAACAGAACTGCTCTCAGAAAGGAGTTTATTTATCACTTTCAACTAGAAGGCACTCAAGTGTTTGAATTACCAAGGTATAATCATCATCTGTTCTGAACTTTAGCAGGTCTCCACTCTCCATTGCCAGTGCATAGAGAAGGATTCAATAATAATTACAGGGAAGAAATGAGAAAGTGACTCTGTAGCCTACTATGTAGGCTATTAATATAAAAGTAGTGAAACAGGATTTTGATACCTGCTACTAGGGCTGCTTCTTTATTTTTCTTAATTAGTTATGTAAAATACATGAGTACTACTAGGGGCAGGGAGCATAACCCAAGCCAGCATACTAATCAGTACTTTGTGCAAGTATGTAGTCTTGAGAGGTTTACTGGGCTACAAAAGCATTATTTTTATATCTTCTCTAAACCAGTAAACCTTGAGGTCTTTTTCACTCCACAGAGGATATTTATTACAAGAGGAAGAAGTTGCCTGATAAACAAGAAAACTTTAAGAATCTCTTCAGGGCTTTGGTGAAAGAGAAAAATGAAATTTAACCAATGTTTTTCTGGTCTACACATGAAAAAGATAAAATTCTTTCCATTTCTACTGAAAGGGAAGTCCCTCCTGAAAGAAGCACACACAAGTACTTTACCTGAGGAAAATCTTTCAAAGCATTCACTCCAAGTGGTATGATGACTCTCTCGGTACCATCACTAAGGTATTAGGAAAAGAAGAAATTTCAGTCCATTATTGCTGCACAGTATTCCTATTTACCACAGCAGAGGAAAGTATTTATGTTTTCTCAGTGGTATGTGGCACTATTAACACTCTCAACATTTTACATATGGAGACCAGCATCCAACTTTGCAGATGCCTTATGACATTTCTTGCAAGTCATATGGCATTATCTTAGAGACCTCACCAGGTCTTTGCAGAGCACCTGGGAAATTTGGGACTTGTTGCAACAGCAGTGCTTTGAGGAAGGCAAGTAAGAGAGTAAGCAAATTCAGCCAGTCAGCGTGCAGACATGACATTTCCAGTTATAAAAAGTGGAGTACTATTTTCAGGGGAAGGGAGCCATCTTCCTTCTGTGTTTGAAGTCAGGCATTCAGAGAGGACCAACTGACTCTTAGATTAACTTTCTGTTAATTAACTGTGTTCCTCTGTCTTTTCACTCAACTCTGATTTATCAGGGTATTTGTGGTAACAAGGAATAGTTATTTCCAAATCTGTTAATCCACTCTAAAATGCAGGCACAATAAAGAAAAGGTTTTTTATTACCCAATTCACCTATTTTGTTTCTTGGTGGTTTCGTACAGCCCAGCAAGCACCAGTAGCTGTCCTACTCCGGCACAGACAGGGCAGATCATTCTTAGTGGAGTTACAGAAGTCTAGGTTGTTTAGAAGCTGGTTGGAACTGGCTGGAGTAGTTTCTCTCCTAACACATATTGGTGCTCACATGACTATTGCCCTCTCCAGCAGGAGCTGCCACTGGCCAAGGCACCTCTGCCAGTCAGTGGGTGGGAGTGTCCTGACAGACCCAGAGCGCTCTAAACACTTCAAAAATGATTTCACAGGATCTAACATACTAACAAGTTCTGAAAAGCTGGAGGAAAAAAAAAAAATATCTATTTTTTAACAGTCACAATTATTAGCTATATATTTTTGCCAGCAATGAACAAGGCCCTGCATGACACACATATGAAAATAGGCACTGCCATCTGGAAAGTGGCTTGTCTTTCACGCTGTTGTCATCACTGCTGAAACACACTACCCACCTCCTCTGCAAACATCCACTCTATGGTCTCTATAAATGCTCAACAGACATCAATTAATTTCAATGAGTGCAATTTTTTTTTTTCATATATATATATTTTTTTTCATATATTGACATTTGCAAAAATCAGCAATAGGGAAATCTCTACATCACTTTCTTGATGAAAACACCTGCCAGTTTCTGAAGGAAAACTTATTTTGTAAATAATAAGTTTTCTGCTTATAAAATGGCAAAGATGAAATAAGGAAATCATTTCATTATGAATACCTTTATAAACCAATAGCCATAAATGTTATTTTCACTTTTACTGTTGTACTTTACCACACTTCTCTGAAACTTTGACAGTGCTCTAATTAGATCATTTTAAATACTGAAATGGAAGTATATCTTATTTACACTTAAATATATTAAATTTACACTTACTTTACATTTACAAAAATTCTACTGAACCTAATGGGAATTATATATTCAATAAAAATCAATTAAACTCTTCAGTCTATTAAATATACTGATGTTCCCTCACAAGCCTAAATTACAATTCAAATTCATCTCACTCATCTCATGTCTTAGTAAATTTATGATTGTATTAGTACTGTTTTTAGCCTAAAAACTAAAGCTTTCCCTTTCTCAAGTCAAAATTTGACATTTAGATTCATTTCTTCTAATCTCTGAGCTTTTAATGTATAACACTAGCTTATGAAAGTATATGGCAGAAAACAATTTGTCAGATCTTCAGAAAAAGAAATTGCACTTTTTTCCTTGAGTCTACTGAAACTACATTGTAATTCATACCATTAACAAACAATTCCGATAGATTCAGATCCACAAGGTGTCCCTACAGACCTTTTCAGTAAGAAAGAAAATATGCAAATTGATATTCAGAGAATGCTTTCCTCAAGACAAGCACATTAATCTTCCCTTTCACTGGACAAGTTTTTAGCTTATAAGTTAATGAAGGTACTATCTCTAATTTAGCATGGCTTTCATTGGTTAAAACAATGTTTGTGCCATGACACTAAGGTCAGTGTCCTGTAAACTAAGGGTCATACGTCTCAGAGAATGACACTTGGCTGGTCTTTATGCATTTTACCAGCCCTGCTGAGGGCAGATGTGAACTATATTTCTACAAAAATACAATCAGAAAAAGACATTCACATACCTAAATACATATCTGAGACCTTCCATTTTGTTACAAATGTTGGCTTTATAATACTGCTCTGAAAAAGCCAGTAGGTGGCAACTTATTCCTAGTTCTGACATGGAAAGTGGAATAGCAAATGGCATCCTTTCTATTAGAATACTTACAGAAGAAATATTTATTTTGAAAGCTGTTCTTCCAGTATGCAATAAACACTATGAAGTCTATGGTAACTTGATGGTAAAGGAAAATAAATAAATAAAATAAAATCATTTTTTGAAAAAGGCAAGTATTTACTTCTCCTTAACTCTTTTGTGACTGTAACCTTCCCTGTAATTTATTCTACACTGATATCAGTGTTATTGAAGATTAGATGATGTAAAGCTGCTTTGGACAAATTATGTATCATTAAAAATACATATACTATATTACAATTTCTTTTGGAATTACAGTTCTTACTGAATAGTCATTCTTCATTGGCAGTAGCTTGAAAGATCCCTGTCTTACATCATCATTCAACTTTTTCTGAGATGTTCTATGTCTTTAGTCTACCTGCTTTCTTGTAAACAGAAAAGTAGTAAGTTCTGATACTATTTCAAGGGTTATGATAGACGTTGTATTTAAAAAAAAAAAAAAAAAAAAAAAAAAAAGGAAAAGGATATTCGTCAGAGCTTTTCCAAAACAAGGGGAAGAAGAAAAAGTCTCAGGCTGTTCTTAAGTCTTTTGTTTAAAAAACAAAAAATAGAGCTTATTGCCCAACTACCATAATTTTGAAAATTGCTACTTATTAAAGTCACTGGTTACATGGCTGAAGGAAGCCCTACTTATCTCAGACCTCAATAATTTGATTTTGTCGTCTTTAATCCTCTCAAGCCCTAATACATTCAACAGTGTCTCTAGGAACACAAATTACATATAGATGTTTGTATTTATCAGAAATATTCTATATGTTCTTTTTTTTGCATTTGTTTGTAAAACCTATCAGTAAGTCCCTAGCAGATGGGTATTTATCAATTATTGAGTGTTTCTTTACAAATGTACTGGTGCCCACCACTAACATAACATTTCATTTGTCAAACAAGTTTTTGAGAATGTAGAAGTAGCTTAACCTTAGGCTGAAGTTGTCCCTCTTTCCAGGAAAATACGCTATGGGGTGGGCAAGTGGGGATGGTAAAAAAAAACAAAAACATAAAACAAACAAACAAATAACAAAAAAAAAGAAACAACTTTCTTTGTTGTCAGTTGTTGATGTATGCTTCCTCTGTGTAGAATGGAGAATGCCAACATCTATTTAAAGCATGCAGGGTGACTTTATAGTTGCTTAAAGTCAGAAAGCCAAAGGTGTGAGGAGAAGAAGGCCAAAAATAGACCTCATCGACCTCATCAATTCCATTGTCCTTGCTACCTTTCTTTCTCACACAGGCAATATTCACTCAAGTCTTTGTTTGTCTAGTAACATAATGATTGTATGAAGAACTCCATGTCATTATCATCTAAATACTTTCTCATACACATTAGTGATTTTTTTTATAAAGAGCTCAAATATTGTATTCAAAATGAAAGAATTTAGAGATAGTGTATCTTTACATAAATTTGGATAAACTTATGGATAACAAACGTATTGTTGCTGCTTCTTAAATATGTAAATGTTTCCTATGTAGGACAGGGGATTTGTTTATTTGTTTTTTGTTTGTTTGTTTGTTTGTTTTCCATGGCAAACTGATATCTTTCCATTCTCACAGGCTTAGGATTTTGTTGTAGTTTCCTCTGCTTCATGCTTTGGATAATGACTCAGTCATGGGTGTTCACTACTAAGAAGGCAGAACCTTCTTTATGCCAATTACTTCTTATTTTATTTTTCTATGTTGTTTTATTTTATATGTCTTTTGTCAAATATTTTTTTTTTTTTTACTTTTAATTTTACATAAAGTAAAAAAATGCTTAATGATTTCACATATGAAATAACAAGTAACTTACAGTTTAATTTTGTTGTATCTGTAAAAAGGATTTTCAAATACAAAAAAAAAAAAGTGCTTTTTCATGTATAATGAGAAATTGAAGTTCTAAAAAGTACATTATGATAAATTTCAGATGAGAGTTATGTTTATGTTAGATAGACTCAGATAAAAAGTATAAAAGGAAGGAATCCCTATGGTAGTCCCACAAGTGGTAGAAGTGGTAGAAATGAAATCACATAATTTAAGAGTTGACTTGAGCAGATGTTGAGAATACAGCTTATTTATGTTCTCAGTACTGGAGCAGAATATAGGGAAATAAATAGTCCTTGATTTTGTGAATTTCAGAAAGTAGAGATTTCTTTGTAAAATTTGCTATTATTATTGTAACAAGTAGAAGAATAAAACAGGAATCTGTCAGAGACACCACTACGATTACACCGTGGTAAAAGAAAACACTTTCTTCTGATATAAAGAAAACATTTATTACTTTCAAAGACATTTTTCGTATTACAAATCTTACAGGCTCAGAAACTAATTTCTATGCATTTCTGTGCTGTTATTACACTAACAAGAAGACCCACCTACTCCTAGGAATTTCACTTAATAAGAGCTTGACTTGAGTGTGAATTCATGTATCAGCCATATTTAAAGTTTCTATTAATAGCCATAGTTATTGAAGCTAATTTTCTCTTTAAAGAAACCATGAAGAACAGGTAAAAATAATTCTGTAGTTGAGAACCAAAACCCATTTTACTTTAGTGAAAAAGGAAGAATGCTTCAGGAGTGAAATTCAGACCTAATATTTCCACAACTGAAAGGTGAATATACTATCTCTAGAACCGCTGAGATTCATCCCTAAACTGCTTTAGATATGTATATACTTTTAATCATTCAGATATACATCTCATCTTTTTATAATTCTATTCCTTAATATACTGCTTATGATCACAGTCTTTAAAAAGGAGATTCAGCACCTATTTCTTGCTGTAGTAATCATACAATTGGGATACTGCTCCTCCGGACTGTAACCTTCCTTATTCTTTTCCTAATCACTGCAAATTTATTGAGGTCAACAAGGCCTAGAAATTTAATTGCATTGTATAATGTGAAAGCAATTTACTATGAATACAGAACTATGTGACCAATTTAAAAGCAAACACTTGCTTTTCCAGGCTTTATAAAAGAGTTGAGTCAATAACAATTTGGGGCATTTATTGTAACTTTTTAAAATATATTCTCCATTTCACAATAGCAATCACATCTTTACAAAACTCACTAGCTGTAATCCAGGAAACACGAAAAATAATTACTCTGCATGAAAGAGAGACATAATTAGAAATTATGTAGATCAATAAGTAGAATAACTGTAAGTCTGAAAACTCAGAATTTATGACCATCAATCTAAAAGTACCCATATAAAATAAGTACTATGTAGAAAAATCAGACAACTTTGGAAAGCTGAAGATTTAAACATTTTTTAGAAACAGCTGAAAGTTCCTGCTATATTTCACAACTCTAGAATATATAGCCTCTATAATTTCTCTCCAGAATTAAATCTTGTAAAAAAACAAAAACAACAACAACAAAAAACCTCATGACAAGTTAAAACCTTAACAAGAATTATAATTCCTGCAAAACATAAAAATGAATGCATACGTAATGCTTCAACAGCTTATGTTCTTCTAACAGCTAAAGTTTTCCAATTTATGCTGACAAAACGCAGTGGCAAATTTGAAAGAAAAATGTTTCCATTTCTACACTCATTCTAAAAATACATTTTTCTATATAATGTAAAATTTATTTTGCAAACATTTTATTTGAGAATTTGAGAAAATATATGAGTAATAAGAGAATAAAGGAAAACTTTCCTTTTATCTTCTTCCCACAGAGATGCTATATGTTTTATTGTTCTTCTTTACTCTCCAGCTTCTTAAAACTTCTGTTCCTGTCAGTTGCCTGCATTTCTTAATTTTAGACGTAGCAAGATATCAGAAGGAATCATTTAAGACACTATTAACAGAAGTGCAAGAGATTCATATCACTAAATACAGAAACTAATCTGAGTGACTTTTTCACATGCAATTTTTTAAAAATACTTATTCTCTGACAGAGATTTTGTATCTACACCTTTAGTATTACATATACTTTTATAAGTAGTCTACATAAATTACAATGCAAGTTCTAAAAAAAAATATGTAGTATTTTATGTTTTTATACTTCTCATTCTGCTAATGTCTGCAACAGTTCATATGTAAAATTTTGAAAAAGACAATTTGCTTAAGACAAAGAATCATCATATCATCATAATGATGTGTTCTACCTAGCAGTCACAATCACAGAAAATCTGCTTAGATTCATGGGGTGCAAATATTATGTAGCTGTCAGGTTCCAGATGCTAATTTCCTGCAAGTCTTTCTTATTTTTGAAACACCAACAATATATCACTTTTAGTTTCATGTATATTTAATTCAGAGAATGTTAGGAATACCAGAGTACGTGCTGCATGCAAGTTTGTATGTCAGCTATGCTAATGTGATGGCATATCTTGAGCTCATAAATAAAATTACAGTGGACGGAAATGGAAATGTAAGATCTTGCAAACTGTGCTGCCTGTATAGTAGGATCCAGTGGCTTTTATGTGGGAAGATTTATACATTTTCACTTACTTATTTTTTCTTGCTTATTTGACCTCTCCTTCTAGGGACACATAATTAAATGAAGGTATATTGTCTGAAAGCAGTAGAGATTGTAGCCAATTTGAGTTTAGAAATTTAGAAATATGTGGAAGAGAAAATAACATAGATGTAAAATTTGGATAATGATGAAACCGTATGACTGGAACCAATAACTCAGAAGAAAATCTGTGTGCTACTGGTGGAAAGAGCTTTACTTTAATCTTCAGAAAATAAATATGCTTCATAGACGTTAACAGCTCATGCATATAAGCTACTTTCAATTTAAAATGTTTTAGCTATAACATTTTTTTTTCTTAGTACTACATTGACAAGACTGTTAATGAAAGGAACTGGAATGACAAAGAGGCAGGAGAGGAAGCAGGAGGGAATCACTTTTCTAAAAACAGTAGTTTTGGAAGAAGTACTCTGTTTTACAGTAGCTGGTATTTCTAATGTAACCTTTTACAATTTTCTTGAAGCATTATTATGTTACAATGTTTAGTTCTAGCTATTGCAAAGAACACTGTTCTTCTATTGAAAGATGGTTTTTTTGTTTTTTTTTTTGGTCTGAATTTTTCCACTAAGTAACTGTAAGAGATTATTCTTTTACATCATTATCTCAAAGCTTGGTGGGGACACAGATGAACAAGCCCAAGCAAGTCCTGGGAAAGGGTTGAGAAATCCTTTGTCTGGAGAACTTTGATGGACAAGTCCTGGGCAAGGATTGTGAAATCCTTTGTCTGAGGGACACAGATGGACAAGGCCAGGGGAAACGAGAGAGAGATAAGCTGCAGATTAATGTCCAGGAAGCAGTCTTTTGTGTTGGTTTATCTCAAGGAAGATGGCCATCTCAGGGGGTGCTGCACATGACTCTTACCCAAGCGCCCAGGAATGCCACGCTGGCAGAAGAGGGGACCTATAATAACCATGAAGTGAAGGTTTTCTGGCAGCAGATTCCTCATGAAGAAGAAGAGGTTTCTGACATGAGGAGCCTCATGACCTGCCTCTCTCCCTCCTGGACTTGCTCTGCGCTCTACCAGCATGCTAAAGAAGAGTAAAGGTGTCTGCCATCAGATTCCTCAATACGGAATTCCTGCATGCTGACGGACTCTCCTGGGCCTGCTACCTGAGTCCTGCTGCTTCCACCTAGATTGTCTCTACAACTTCTTCCTGCTACCTGCCTGCTGCCCAAGCCCAGCCATGCTGCTGCTGCTCTCCCCCTGCTGCGATTTTGCCTCGGACCTTCGAAATATTGTGCAACAGGACCGCTGCTGGATCCTGGTGGTGACTATCCCTGCTTTATGCAATTCTTGCTTCTTTTCTACCTTTTCTATTGCCTTCCTTCTCTTCCCCATCACCTTGATTCTTAATAGTCGCCGTCTTTCCCTTCCCTGTCTCCCCAATTAGGATTTATAATAAACTGGTTGGACCAACATTTGAACCATTGTTTCTTAATCTCACGCCGGGTAGGTAATATTAAAAGAACCTCCTCTCCCTACCTTAAATTGGAGTGAGACAGTAACCTATTTGGGGGTAAGTCCATTAGCTTGAATTAGACTCATAATTATGACAAAGTTTAATAATTGATCTCTTTAATGGTTTGTGATTTCAAAAAGCAACAACAAAAAAAACCTTACCAGATACAGTATTGTACTGTAATTAAATACATAACCAGCTGATCCACTCAACCAATACAACATTTTATCTAGAAAGGTCACACTCTTTGTTCAGGTGAGTTCAGATATTTTTTAAAAATGACTGACAACACTTGTGGTCAGTCTCTGCATTCTTCCCTGAGCAATATCAGCACATAGGCTGTGCCTGTCTCCTTTTATGTATTCTTCCATTGTAGGGGTAAAGTGATCACACAAATGCATCCCATTTTCAACAACGAGGCATTTCTTTGGTCCATAGAGAATTTACACTGTCATAGAAAACATGTTATGCTAATGTCATAGCAAAGGGAGCAGAAAATGGGGACAAATCAGAGTTAAAATCTTACTTGTGGAAGCCATTTAAATTTAGCTCCTATTTTTTTTATGCTTTGATAGAGGACAAAGAGTCCTTGGCCTGTTTATTCACCTGGAATGACAAACGCACATGACTCAGAAGCCATAGTACAGCAAACATGCTCTTTGGGGTTGTAAAAGGGATAAAAATAATGTGATATTGTTTTATTTGGTTATTTTGTTTGTTCTGTTTCTACAGACAGTTAATGCAATATCCAGCATAAGTTTAAGCAGTTCTTAAAGCTGCTGTAGTCTATATCTACCTAACCCTGTAGGTTCTTTGAGACCCAGGGTTCAAGACTGTTACTCCTCCTTCTACCCTCGGCTACAGCTAAGAGGCATGAGTTGGTGAAATGCACCATAGTTCTGTACACAGAAGACACTCCTTTGCTTTCTACAACTTAAACAGAAATGTCAGTAGTTTGTACAAAATATTGTGAAGATGCCTTATACTTTAGTAGATCAAATCACAATACAATGTACAATATTGTCGTTTACCACTTCTTTATCTATCTATCTATCTATCTATCTATTTATTTATTTATTTATTTATTTATTTTGTACAATTGTGATCAAAATGGCATTGTACTCAAAGTAGTCTAAACCAAGGCTAAAAACTGAGTCCCACTCACTGGGGCAGTGAATGTCTTTTTTTTTCCCAAGAAATCAGCTAAGACCTTGAAGGACATTATGTCCTGCATGCAAGATCTGAATTATTTGGGGAAAATTATTTTGTTCCCAAAATAGTTCCTCAAAAGATTGCTCAGTTCCCCCAGGAAAATCTAAAAGTATTTAGCCATTCTGTCTTTCAGCAAAAGCAAATAAGACTCTCAGATTATTTATTTATTTATTTATTTATTTATTTATTTATTTATTTATTTATTTATTTATTAAGGAATAAAAGTCACTGCACAGTTTTAACCTACCTTGATGTGTCTATATTTAGAAACACTGTAGAACAAGCTTAACTAAGGATGTGGCAGAGATTATTAATAAGTCACTTCTAAATTTACTGATATTTCTGAACAAACTAAAGAACATTTTGTACCTATTTCTTTACCATTTATCTCATAAAACTGAGAGAGAAAAAAATGAAAAGCTGAAATGTTAAAATCCAATAAGAATAGGAAAAGCATACTTTTTTACTTGATTATGACATTTTGCATTTTTTCTACATTTCTAGAAAAAGTGTGGAGGTTTTATTTTTATTTTTATTTTTTATTTTTATTTTTTTCACATCCATACAAAGGAAGCTGAAGTGATTTTTCTTCAGATGGAAATAACTGTATCCCTACAAAAATACCAGTAAGGAAAAGCAAAATAAGTTACCACTTACCTCTGGCAAACTGACGTATGTATTTGGGCAGATGCTTGAAGTATTTATATTCTCTGAGAATTTGAACATTTTAAAAAGTGTTCCATAAAAAATAATTTATTACTGAATCTTCTTTGAAGGTTCATAATATTTCAAACTCATGTACCCTGTTTCTTAGGAAAGTATCCTAACCAGTGTGCTGGGATATACCTTGAAGTTTTTCAGTTCTTCAGTCGTATTCTCAAGTGAAAATAGCTTGAATTCATAGGTTGTATAGCTGCCAAATTAACGAGTTTTGATTGAAAAGTTTAGGTTTTTGATTTATGAAGTGTGCTGTGAAACTCATATATTTTGCAGTTGCAGCTGTCACAATGCTTACATTTCTTTTCCAGATTTGGATGACACACTCGGGAATTGAAGTTTCAAGTCAGGAATGCAATGGTTTTATGCAGCACAAGAGAGGATTTGGCAACTATAAATAGTTTCCACAAAACAAACAAACAACAGCAAGAAGCCTTCCAGCCCAGCATACTTAAAAATGAAAACAAACAAACAAACAAATAAGGAGAAAAATATTGCATAAAAAATACTTGGGAATCAGTATGGCTCAAAGAAATAATCACAATAATTTTTTGTGTATTAGAGATTGCATTTGGGACCCTCAGTCAAGAACCCTCTGTTCAATATAAGCTTTGCTCAGTACATACTCAAGCCAACCAAGTGTTGCAAAAAGAGAACAACCAGTGAGTGTCATTTCTTAACTGGAATCCTAACAAAATAAAGAATCCTCAAGGTTATTTTTTGCAGGCAACTGCCAGAGGAGACTTAACCAATTTTCTTGTTTCATGAAGTATATATATACTTCCTAATCAAGTAAATGCTTATATCAACATGATGCGTTGGAGATACTTAATATTTAGTTTCTTTAAATAATTATTTTGTTAAAAGCTCTTCATAGTTACATTCACTAATCCTTAACTAGGGAAAAAGAAATGCCAGAAGAATTCTGAGTGAGATTGGAGGCACTTACCCTGTGAGTGATCTATTTCTACTTCTTTCTACTGAATATTGAACAGCTTAATGTGCACGAAAAGAGCTTCATTGATTGTGAACATGATGGGGTCTTAAACGTGGATTAGCTCTCCTTCAATGGTTAAATATTTATTAAGTGAAGGGGCAATAGCATTCTGGGCATGTCTGAAGAGTTGGTTTATTATAATTCAAAATGTTTTAAAAAGCTTTTTTTTTTTAATTTCTTTTCCTCATGTTGCAACTGCATTGCTATTCATTTGTTAAAGTTCAGTTTTCAAAGCTCTTCTAAAGGATTTTTTTTTTTTTTAATTGTAGCCACCACTGGCATTACACCAACTATAATAAATTACTTTAAGGTTTTTAAAAGTACATGACTCTACATCAAAGTCTTTACAGCCAAAGTATCAAAAATTCTACTCTAAAGTAATAGCGAATAAATTACCATGTATTCACATTTTACACTAAAATGAAAAGCTTTGAACAATGATTGTTTCAAATAATTAACAACAATAACAACAATAATATTTCCTAAATAATTCTTCCCCTTCAGTTATTACAGAATAGTGATACTGAGTTCCTCCTTTCAGAATTTCAGAATTTTGCTTGTTTAAAGCACATCTTGTTACATCTCTTGAATATAACAGCACAACATGGATCAACATATTATGTATCCCTTTACATTATCACTTTACATTATAATCATGAAGTACTAATGAGCAAAATTATGGACATAAAATATATATTACACTGGAAATTTAAAGAAGATGGCTGCTTTGAAACTTAGAAATGCTGGTGATTAAATACATGATTTTCTTTAGAAGAAGGAAATTATATATAAGTATTTGGAAATAGAACATGTATAAAGATATGGGTACTGCTTTCTGATAAATAGTGGGAAACCAGACAGATTAGACATCAAGGGAGAGATTAGAGAGAGTTTAAATTTACAGAGAATTGATCTTAGAGGAAATATTCTAACTGATCCCTGTTATGTAAGCACTACCTTTATTTTGTTTCACAAGAACATAATCTTCGGATTCTATTCCCTGATATAATAAAATAAGATAACGTAAACTGGAGAAGAATTCTGCTCTGTAATTGCATCAGACAGTTTCTTGGGAAGTACTTTTTAGGTACTTAGATTCTAAAGAAGCAGAGAAAAAGAAAACTTTTTTTTTTTTTTCCTATTCTTTTAATATCTCAAAAGAAAAGCTTAGGAAAGAAGGGGAGGGAAAAAAAAATGTACCTCAGGTCACTCCAGCAGTAAGATTGAACTCATTCAATTGTTAAGAATCAAATATTAATATGTTTAATACTGAAGTTATGCACCAAGAATTTTTTCAAAGAATCGTATAGTCATAGAATCACAAATGTTGGATTGGGACTGTACAAGCTACCTAGTTCAAATTTCACTTCAAAGCATATCATATTTAATTCTAGAATATTTCCAAGAACGGGGATTCCACAAACTCTCATCAATGTATTTGTGTTTGATTCCCTTCACAGTGAAAAAACCTCTTCTGATATTGACACATTCAAATTTGTGTTTATTTCCCTTCCTAGCTACTTCCATAGTGCAATTCTCAGAAAAGTCTGTCCTCACCTTCTTTATGCTCATCTTCTAGGTGGTTGTAGACAGCAAGATATTTTCCCTTGAATCTTCTCTCCAAGATGAATGAATCCAACTCTCAGTGCCTTCTTATGCAATATGTGTTCTGATTGCCTGACCACTTCATTTTCACTCTTCTGAGCTTGATTTTATTTTGTACTTGTACAGGTCTGGACAAAGTACTCTAGCTGTGGTTTTTACCACTGTTGAATAAAGGAGAAGGATTACCTTCCTTGATCTGCCGGAACAGTCTTACTAATGCAGATCAGGATTTTGTTGACCTTTGTCATAAGGGAATACAGATGGCCAGCAGATCCTTTTCCACAAAGCTACTTTCTAATCTCATTCAGCCTACACTTTCAGGAGGTTATCCTTCCTCAGTCGCTGGTCTTGACATCTCTCCTGTTGAACTTCCTGAGGCTTCCACCAACCCATTTCTCAAGCCTGCTCATGTCTCCTTGAATAACCAGTCTACTCTGCAACATATTAACTGACCAAGTCAAATTGTAGATGACTGTACTGCAGATCTGTTTCAATGTTGGTAAGATTAAGCCACTTAGAATTTCATGAGGATATGCTACAGCCCTTCACTGTCATTTCAGTTTTGACTCTTCTGGATTATTTTCTTCCTCTAGACAACTTCTAATACACTGAAAAGCTCAGTTCCCGAGACTGTTCTCCGTCATCTTCTTGTCTTCCACGTGTCTGAAAATTTTCTTCAGTTTTCTTTCTGTTTACTCCATGCTGTATCCAAGAATCAGCACTGAATTTCCTGGCATTCTCTGAATCTTTATTCTTTCCTTTTATGAATCAAGGAGCAATATTTTCTCTCTTCCACCCTTTAGGAACTTCCTGCATTTGCCACATCATTTCAAACATAATCAAGAGTGACCCTGAACTTCTGAATGTCTAATCTGTACAATGGTCCCAGAACTATGATTTTATTTTTGGGAGTGTCAACAGTTTATGGGATGGTTCGGCCTGGTTCTGTGACTAGTATGGCAGAAGGACCCACAGACCCACACCCCAGGAAAGGGGGAAAAGGGGAAAGGTAGGGAGATGAGTACAGTCGCAATGATCTGAGGAGGAAAGTTAATTTACTAAATTAGATATCAGAATGCAAGATAATACAATATTATACAATATAATTGGAATTGAAGCTAATAAAGCAAATAAAATGAGAGAGAGTGTCCAAAAACAAAAGGTTTTACTCTAATGCTGAAAGTGAGATGGTTAGGGAGCATACACACCACATATGAGCAGAAAGGAAAAAGGGGAAGTCTCGTGACCTGTGAACAGTTTTATTTTTCCCTCTGAAAGGAAAATGGAAACAAAAAGTTCTCTGGGGCATGTTGTTCTTCTTCTCTTCTGAGACAGGTATACCCGGAACTATCGATGATCCATGGAACTGGAACACTAACTTTTTAACTCCCAGTGCACATGATGTGGAACACCAATAAAAAAAATCATAAAGCCATGACAGGGAAGTCGTGCCAAGAACCAAGAATTGGACTTGATAATTCTTGTAGGTCCCTTCCAACTGGGGATATTGTGTGTGAGTAAAATATTTCCTATTCTAATCTTTCACTACTGAGTGTGAATCTTCCTTGCTCCGGATTTTCCATCAAGTTTCAGAAGTCAAGGATTTCTTTAGTCTTTTTCATGTCCATTCTCACTAGGTCCCATACCTTATTCAACAGGAAGCCCACATTTACATTAGGCTCTGTCTTGCATTTACAACTTAATATGCTGACTTTTTGGTGTGGCTGGTGGAAGTTGTTCGATCTTAAAGTACAAAGAAATGTTTTCAGAATTGGGAGGTAAATTAAACACTACTGTTTTTTTTTTTTTTTCTTCATTAAATTTTATTTAAGGTTTTCACATCTTTTTACATCTGTTTTTAGAAAATGTTATTTTATTTTATTTAATTTTTTATTTATTCTTATTTTATTTAATATTTGCTGTACATTTAAATTGATAAAAATATACACAGCCTATGACAAAGAGGATTATGGACCTTTCTTTAGAAAGGGAGAATATACTGACAAAATATGTTCATAAAATCTGAATCTACACATATACATTTATACTAAGAACAGATATTGTTACATAATGAAAGCAACAGTAAATTGAGTCAGTGTAATGTATTCCCTAATAGAAAATAAAACAAATTGAATAAAAGCAGGGGGAGGTTGGAAGATGATTAAAGAATAGAAGGCAAATTTATTTATTTATTTGTTTGTTTTAGTCTATCCTATTGTTTTAGCCAATTTTCTGGAAACGTATTTATGAACTTCTTTGAAGTGTTGACGTATGGGATCAAACTCTGTAATCCAAGTAAGATTACAAAGCAGGTATGGTTTATTTAGTGCTGTGCAGACACCGGATGCAAGGGTAATAGATCCGCCTAACTTGCACACCATCTGGAGAAATTGTGCTACAGATGTAGGTGAAACTAATACATAATCAATAGTTTTCCCAGAATTTGGATACATATTCATTCCACGCCCAAGAGTTCGTTAGCATGCAGACCCTCCTCTCTTGTGCGTGCGTAGTGGGTCATGGGATAAAGATTTGTTGTTTTCCTTGTGAAGGCTTCTAACCTTTCTCGCTGTAAACTTCTGACCTTTTGGAGGGCGTCCCCCCAAACCGGTTTCTTCTTGCCTTGTGGACATCTAGTCACCTCCCTGCCAAACGTCCTCGGGCTGTTCTCAAACCCTTATCTTTATGGCTTTCATCCCCCTCACTATCTCAGACCCTGGTGTCTGCCATCTCTTATTTTCTAACAAGCTCCACATTCCTGCTTCTATAAACTATCTCTAACTATTCCCCTTCACCCCCCTTATTCTCAGTCACTGTGAAGACTTCTTGCCTTTTTACTTTCACTTGTGAGGCCCCTCTCACCTTTCAGTGTTACAGCCTAACTTTAGAATATTAATTTTTCAGTTACTCTGAACTATAAATAAAATTATATTTTTCATAAAACAGTTACACTTTGTGAATAAACATTCTACAATAATTTCTAAGTGTAATGATAAAATGATTGACTTTCCTTTTTAAATAAAAAGTATTGTAATACCATAATTTAATTTCAGATCTTGTTCCCAAGGGAAATCAACACATTTTTGACTTTAATAACGGCAATTGGGACTTCAAATGTATTGCATTTCTTTATTTTGTTTTCCTTTTAAAAGTTTTTAGCTGTACTGAAGGACTAAAGTGGCCGAAAATACAGTTAAATCTACATAACTTCTGACATCTGGGTTGTCTAGATCTTCAAAATACTTTCATGGTAATTGGGGAATTTCAGGATATTTTAAGAATTTGTATGGCCATATGTATAAATTTAATGTAGGATAAGATGAATCATGCCCTAGCAAATCTCTCATTTGATTAAGTCTAAAGATAACTGAGATACCTTAGTTACTCAAAGAAACCTTAGTAAACTAAGTGAAAAAGTGCAATTATTTTACAGTTCTATCCTTACAAATTACAATAGGACATCAGTGCATTAAAAAGATAATATAATTCAAATACATTTGGATAAGCATAAGTGTCATGGTTTTATGATTTTTGGTTATTGGTATTCCACCTCATGTAGTGCACTAGGAGTTAAAAAGTTAATGCTCCAGTTCTGGGCACCTGTCCAGAAGAGAAGACAAACTACATACCCCAGAAGACTTTGAGTTCAGAGAGGAGATATAATGTCTGGAAAGGTCATGAGACCTTCCCTTTTCTTTTGGCTCTCCTCCTTGCTGCTTGACCTGACTGCACATATCACATCAGTGTTATGATGAGGCCTTTCCACCTTTTGGATACTCTCTCTCGTTATATTTGATTTATTAGCTTCAATTCTAATTATATTGCATGATAGTGTGTTATTTTTCTTTTTTATACCATATTTAGTAAATTAGTTTGTTTCTTCTCAGATCATTGCCACTGTTTTTAATTATTTGGGGTCCCCTGTTTCCCCTTTCCAGAGGCACGGATTTGCAAATCCCTCCACCCCACTAGTCACAGAACTGGGTCAAACCAGCCCATAAACCATTGACAATAAGGTATAGAACATGAAAATTTACAGATTATATTGTCCATCATAATCACACTGAAATAAATATTCAAATGGTGTCGTAAGAAAACACCTACAGAACTACTTGGATTTTTTTATTTAATGTTCTAATATGTCATAAAATTTGCTGAAGAAATCTTGTTGTTTCATTCTACCCCCTGCATCGTAATGCCTTAAAAACATAATTCTATACTACTGCAAATATGTTTGATTGCTTCAGCTCAATCCTAAATGACCACAATGAAAACAATTAAATCATCTATCCCTTTGTAACATTTTCTATGCTGTGTATGTATATATATATAAATATATAGAAATAGATAAACACTTTTGCCTTCTAATACAGCTAAAGAATGACAGATTTTTAAGGCATTTTATAATATTGCCTACCTTCCATTCCGAAGCCTTTTTTAAAAGACTGTGTTATGCTACATCTTAAGGAAAAAAAAAAAAAAAAAAAGTAGATTTTAGCAAAGTTTTCTTTAAATAGTTTTAAAGTTTGTAAAGTTTTTTTATTAAATAATACTTAACTTACTAAACTATGAAGGAATGGTGGAATGGTGCATTTTTTATAAATTCTGAATATGTGAGATGATTTGGGGAAAAAAAAAGCGTAGTTTAGCACTGAGCTCATCAATCAGTACATTTGCTCATCTCCTGGATCATACTGAAGTTTGTTAATGTGATTTTAATGTGCTCTACCCATATATTTGGAAGTATCAAATTATTCTGTCACCTCTGTTCAGTGAAAACTGCAAACTCAGTTTAGAACAGAAGTGGAATAAATACAGAGATCAAGATTATTGGAAAGCTAAAGTCTTACAGGCATAGAGCCTTTCTAAGGGTGTTAAAAGTTCACTGAGAACAGTTTTCGTTTTTGCACTTGTATGTAACAAATTAGTCTCTTTAGTAACTTTCCACTCCTAACAGCATGTGGGGAGAGTCAGCTTAGAGGGGTTTCTGCCTGCATTTAGCAAAGTCATTAGAGGTTTAGTTGACTACAGAACTATACAATAACAAAAAGTAGAATATCTTGCATAACAATGGACTTTTGCCTTGAGTTTTGACATGAGTAAAGTTATGCAGGATTCTTTCCCTCCACTCAGCAATCAGTTAAGAACAAGGTCTAGCAGCAAAATGAAAATTTCACCCTGCAGGGAGAACAGTAAAGACAGCTTTCTCCTGCTGTGCCTGTCTGTGGATTATCTTTTTGCTGCAGTTGTTGTATCAAGACAAAATGTTATTCAGTATAGTCATAAGAAAATAAATTCAGAAGCTGTTCACATAAAAATAATATAAGAAACGCTCATGTTTATGTTAACAAAATACGTCCCATATTCTTCCTTCAGAAGTAACACTGAAGGCCTCATTTATTACAAATAAAACTCACATTAAAAATTGTATGCTTCTTTTGATTTTGCACATAAATACAAGCTGAATAGAGCTAAAAATGTACAATTATATTCCCCAGTGGAATATAACACTGAATATATAGTACTGTAGATAATACTATATAATATTAAATATTATACTAAAAGACTCAGAAGGAAAATTCATTACAAAATGATCAAAATATCTGGAAATCAATATCCAAAATGAGTGAGATCAATTAAATTTAGCTATTCAAATGTTTTGCTCACTCAAACAGATCACAAAATTTATTCCATAAGTTTATTCCATAATAGTAAAAAAAAAGTGCCAAAGCCCTCACATATGCAATCAAACTAAGAGATTTCATCTTCTTATTAAAGCACATATTTCACTTGAAAAAAAAGATATTGACAGCTAATTATTATTATTTTTTTTCATTTGCTTAGGATGACAAACCATTTTCGTTTCTTTGTTAAATGATTTTTATTCAGAATGCCTAGTATCTTAGACAAGCCATTTTTTCCTTGAAAAAACAAATGAACAAATTATTTAAAAGTGAAGTATTAAAAAGCTCTTTTGGCATTCTAAAATACAAATGCTATCACTAAATTTGATGCTGTCAATTTCATTTCAAAGCATAGTCATGTCAATGTTTAAATACAGGCATAAAGTCAAATTTCTGAAACTTATTGGATAGTACTTACATGTCTTGAAGTCAATTTGTCTGGATTCTAAAATATTGATTTTTAAAGTATTTATACACATATTTAAGTGATAAGTATAAATATGCATATGAATAAAGAATACACAGAATCACATATAAAATTATGTACAAATATAAAAATATGCAAATATTAACAAATGTAGGACATATATGCAATAAATGTGTAAATGAAATAGATGTGTAATATATTTTTATTTATTATATATAAATGTATTAGCAAGTTTATGCAATCTGCAAACATAATATAAAAATAATTAATAATTATTCAGTCCTGTAATGTTTTGTAAATGATCCACTTATTGGCTCTGGTTAATGTAAAGGGAATGTACGTGGACTGAAATATTAGGAGAGACTCAACTTGAAAAGCAGCATATGAAATCTTAAAATCTTGTTAATGACTTTATCTACAGCAAAATTTGATTTTAAAATAATGTTGAATTAATTGTGAAAGTTTTATTGAAAAAATATTCAAACACTGTTCGCAGTCTAGAACCAGTAGTACAAGTACTACTGTACAAGTGTTTCAGTACATGCTTAAGTTCTACACTGAAGATTTCTTACCCATTTGTCAATACTATCTTACTTGTATTTGAACTTTCACTTTAAACAAGGACATAAAGGGATAAATTTATTCTGCATAATTCTACACTTTTATCTCTGATTAAAATTACATCTATGCCATTATTTCAGGTATTTCTGAGTAATTTGTAGGGATGATGTTCTATTAAGGTGTTTAGCAAAGAGAAAGACTTCTTTTCTCCTACCTATACTTTTTTACTTCTACTTTTTTAAAAATTATTATTTTGATCTAAACAGATAAAATACAGAAATGAATGAACAACAGACAAGAACTGAGATAAAAAATACATCAGACTTTTTATTATTTTGTAAATTTAATTAATCAACATTTTAGAAAATCACTTTCCTTTGAAGTTAGTTTAACCTTGAATGTTCATGACTCCGTCATCTCACCAGTTTCATTTTCTTGATCAGCTGTTCTTAATTCTGAGGAAAGATACAGATTTGTGGGTAAGTAGTAACTAAGAATATGAGTATCAGCTATCACTAGAACAGTTTACATTAGGCATGAAACAAAAGTAAAAAAAAAGGTAAGCATTCCAAACCTTTCATATATGTTTTTTTACTAATAATACCATGAACAACTGAGCTAGAGAAGAATAGAGAAAACACAAATAAATAGACAAACAGATGAATGGATATATGGAGAGATCTTCAAAATGTTATCTTTTACTCATGCTATGTAGTCATCTCGAGATTATTTTATGTAATTGTCAGATAAGGAATTTGTTCAGTTTGGGTCTGAGTGATATATATTGTGTGTTGCTAGTCACCCAGGTGGTTACACATCATTATTGTAGCCATGCCCATTATTTTATGTTAGAAAGATGCAAAAATGTGTCAGATTTTTGCTGTTTCTTTCTCAGAACTGGCATAAACAAAAGTAAAACCAGTTAACTTTAGATACTTGTTTGGTTAGGGAAATTGTTGTAACAGTCAAACCAAATCAAGGAAGCTGCAGGCAAGTCAAGAAAATTTATGATTGAGCACGCCTGACAAACTTCAATCCTGAGGCCTTGCAAATTCATTAAAAGATTATGTCTTGTTACTAGCAACAGTTCTGCGTTGTTATAGATCAATCATATCAGCATTTTAGGCATTAATATATGACGACAACTTTCTCTTGAGTTTTTCTTGCCCAAGGAAATAATTTCCACTGAAAAGTGGGAAGGGCAAAAGCAGAATGTTTTCTATAGAACATTAGTTTCTGGCTGAGAGAGGAGATATATTTTTGGTGGAAGAGGAAAGTAAAAGAGCTCTTGATATTGAAAGGAGGAGTGTTTATTCTCTTGCTAAAACAGCACTTGAAAACAAAGACTCCCTTTCTCTCCTTCCATCTCACAAAAGAAAAGAGCAACAACAAAAAGAAACCAAATAAAAGCAAACTCATAAATTTTTATCAATAGAAGATGCTATAAGCTCTCACCTATCTTGCCCATGGCTATGTTTTAGTTTCTTGTAATCAAAACATTTAAAATACACTCTAAAACACTGCATAATTTGGGAAAGCAAAGCAGAGCTTTTCTTTCATTTCAGGGGCATGTTTAAGTCCTGTTTGCTTTTTGTGTATTTTATATTACAGATTTGAAAGTCTTTCATACTACATCGATACATTAATTTATTGAAGTTCTGTTAATTCAAGATTAGAATGTGATAATATTCTCAGATAGGAAGGGGACATGTTAGTAAGATCCCAGTCTTGTGTTGTGGTAAAGGAGGAAGTTGTTACATCTCTTTGTAGAAAGAACACAAGGTTTGTGTGAGGTTGGTGGCTACAGAAGCATCTGAGTATGGTCAAGAGGGTATTAGGGCTACTGCCACTCAAAAGGAGGCCCAGCTCAAGTGCTTTTACACTAATGCACATAGCACTGGTAATAAACAGGAGGAGCTGGAGGCCCGTCATGGTTTTATGATTTTTGGTTGTCGGTATTCCACATCATAACAGCATGTTATGCACTGGGAATTAAAGTGTTAATGCTCAAGTACCAGGTACCTGTCTAGAAGAGAAGAAGAATTACATACCCCAGAAGGCTTCACAGTCAGAGAGGAGATATAAACCCTAGCAAGGTCAACTGATGCTTCCTTCTTTGTCAGGCTCTCCTCCCTGCTGCTCAACCAGACTGCGCATTTCACCTCAGTGTTATGGTGAGGCATATCCACCTTTCAGACACTCATTATATTTGATTTATTAGCTTCAATTCTAATTATATTGTATCTTGTATATTGTATATTGTATTATAGTGCATTATCTTGCATTCTGACACCATATTTAGTAAATTAGTTTTGTTTCTCCTCAGATCAGTACCACTGTTTTTAATTATTTGGGGTCCCTTGTTTCCCTTTTCCGAAGGCGTGGATTCATGAAATCCCTTCGCCCAGCTAGTCATGGAACCGGACCGAACCAGCCCATAAACTATTGACAAGGCCATTGTGCAGTCAGAAAACTATGATATAGTTGCCATCATGGAAACGTGGTGGGATGACTCACACAGCTAGAATACTATGATGGATGGCTACTGATGTGTCAAAAGGCGTAGACAAGGCAGTAAAGACAGTGGTCTAGCCCTCTACGTTAAGAAAGAATGCAAATGTATGGAAATTAATGATAGCGATAGTAGGGTTGAGAGCGTATGGGTCAGAATAAAAGTGAAGGCCAATAAGACTGACATTATTATGGGAGTCTACTACAGGACACCCAAAGAGGATGAAGAGATGGATAAGATACTTCATAGACAGTTGGGTGAGGTCTCAAAGTCTCTTGTTCTCGTGGGGGACTTCAACTTCCTAGACATCTGCTGGAATAATAATACAGCAGAAAGGGAACAGACCTGGAAGTTCCTAGAGTGTGTGAGAGACAACTTCCCAACACAGCTGGCGAAGGAGCCAATAAGGGGAAACAAAATCCTGGACCTGCTGTCTATTAACAGGAACATGATTTAGTGGTGGGTTATTAGAGTTAGGGTAGTATGGTTAGGTTACGATTGAGCTTGATGATCTTTAAGGTCTTTTCCAACCGAGAAATTCTATGATTCCATGATTCTATGATTTCTGATGATGGAACCACTAAGTGCTGAATAACCTAACCACACCTTATAGTATCTGAACATTAATTCACAGATTAAATTCAGATGGCTTTAGATTAAAATCACTTCTATGCTGTGGACTACAGTCCATTTTTAGGCTGCCACTATTCAAGTGAGGAGAACTATTTTATGTATTTCACATTCTCAATATGCAACAATGATGTCTAAGAATTGAAACATTGATTTAAGGAGTATATAAAATAGTTCTAGTTTCTTCTTTATGAATTGAAAATAGTGATTCCCAATTTATCTGAGAATTTCCTAATTCACTATGAAATTGTCCAGACAAAAGATGGGGAATCTTCACCAGCTGCTCTTTTGCTGTTCAGTGGCACAGCTTCAAAAATACAGAAGTCTCTGGATGAGGGGAAGAATGCACATGTGGGCATGCAACATAATATTTTCTAAAGACACACATCTGATAAGACATTCTGTCTTTTTCCAGTCAGCCTTCTTGTGTCCAGATAAACTCCTCTCTGCAATTACAAAACAAAGTTCCACAGCACTGTTTTTGACATGTAATGCAAGCTGCATGACATCGTAATGCTTGCTATGTCATACGGGAAGTAAGATATACCATAAAGAAAGATACTGTTTCTGTGTGAAAAGCATGCTGTAGTCATTTTCAAAGAGGAGAGTAGTACCTTCCAGCAGCCCAGTCTTTCTCTTGAAGAGGAATCAAGGGTCAAAGGTAAAAGAATACAATAATGAAATATAAGGAAGGAGGAGATTTGAGGGGACAAAGAGTTCTGTCAAAAGTAGTAGAACAAAGCAGATAAAAGATAACAAGAGAGGCTAGTTTTTTAGTAAAATCAAATTTCAGTAAAATACAGCTTTTATCAGAAACTACCAAGGAGATATGTCTCGAAGACATTTAAGCAACATTCTTTCAATGGTTTTAGAGGTAAAAAGTTCTACTGGGTTTTGCTGGGATTAGAGGGTGAGAAATTGTGTTGTGCATCTCTTGTTTTGTAAATATGTATTATATTATTATCATTACTATTATTGTTCTCCTACTCTATTAATTTTCTGTCTTAATAAATAGATTTTATCTCAATCCATGTGTTCTACTTTGTTGTTTTCTTTCTCCTTCCTGATTCTCTTCCTCACCCTTTGGGAGCAAGGAGTGAACAAATAACTATTTGCTGCTTAGCTGTATGCTGGGTTCAACTGAAATAAAAGTGAAAGTGAAAGTGAAAGGAAAAAAGATCACATTCAAGAGGGATTCTGTTAGAAAGAAAGACAATCTTCTGTGCTTCTAAGGAAAAGAGTAAGAATTTTAATAGATTTTTGTTCCTTGGAGGTCAGTACTGAGACCATTACTGTATATCTTGTTCACTGACATCAGCAGTAGCATTGAGTGCATTGTCAGCAAGTTTGGGAATAATATCAAGCTGTACGATACAGCTGACACACATGAGGGACAGGTTGTTGTTCAGAGCGACTTACACAAGCTTAATCAGTGGGCCCAGGAGAGCCTCATGAGGTTCAGCAAAGCTAAATGCAAGGTCTTGCACCTGGATTGTGGCAACTCCCACTATCAGTACTAGTTGGAGGATGAAAGGATAGATCACAACCCTGCTGAGAAGGACTTGGGGGTACTGGTGGATGGCAAGCTGGATATGAGCCAGGAATGTGCCCTCATTGCCCAGAAAGCCACCCCTATCCTGGGCTGCATCAAAAGAAATGTGGCCAGCAGGTCAAGGGAAGAGATCTTGCCCCTCTACTCTGCACCGGTGAGACCTCACCTGGAGTATGTGTCCAGATGTGGAGTTCTCAGGATGTTCTCAGGAGGGACATAGACCTGTTGTAGCGCATCCAGAGAATAACCTCTCTTTAAAACAAAGACAACATAAAATAAACCATAAAACAAACCACAGGAAAAAAATGCAGGAGAGAAAGAAAAGGAAAATAAGTTTGGTAATCATTTATTTGTACATATAGATACACTTTTTTCCAAATGACTTCTACATGTTCTAATCTGAAAAAACAAGCTTAGTACTACTTTCCAGGTTGCCAGTGGTACCACTATTACTTGCAGATGACATCCAGGCTAAAACACTTACTGTAGTTACGTGTTGCTGGAATGATAGCTCTAGGGAGCTTTTCTACTGTCTTTTCCAGAGCTTCAGTGTTAATACTAGAACAGATCCCTCACGGCCTTTAGAAAGAGCTGGTAGCTAAAGTAATTCTCTGAACTCCCTTCCAGTAATCTCTGCAAAGGCACTTAGAAATTAACAAGACTCTACTCTAGAAATTCTAGGCAGTTTTTAATCTGTTATTTACAAATAATACTCATTGACAACTCATTCAATACTTTCTTTTATCGTAACTATTGTAGTCGATATTAGTACTCCCTTACAATTCCTTTTATCAGTTTCATCTTAATATATCTAATAATTACAGCCATTATTATCAGATAAACTGCTAATGCACAGAATGCAGTAGAAAATTAGAGAACAGTTTCCTATTTTTGTTATTTTAATGTACTCTTCAGGTAAAAAGCTTTACTTTCCTCCAATTTCTCTCTTCCAATAAGAAAACAACTTCCTTAAAAAATCATATGAAAATATCTGAACTTTCACATTTTCACAGTTTATTTTTCTTACAACAATATCCTTCATGTCAGCTCTTAGATACAACTCTGTTCATCCACTTTGGTAGCTGTAGCCCTAAGAGGCCGCACTTGAGATCTGAGAATATATTTCAAGATGCTGGATATCTACAGTTCAGGCTGCCCTGCCATAGTAAGTTTCAGCTAAAAAAGGTAAACACTACAGTGTTTCTACCATGTAAATTCTTCCTTAGACCTTGCAGTAACTTACTTTTTTCTTTTAGTGGAAGACTGTTTCAAAACACGTGCTTTATATTTTCTGATCTTAAGAATATAAGTGATCAGCCAACAAAATAATTATTCACCGCTCATAATAATCCACTCCAAAACTAGGAACTATGCCAAAAATATCTGCAGTTTATTTTAAGACTATTGAGATTACTGGCATTTTGTAACTTATAGAGTTAGAGAGCTGTAACATGTTGTCAACGGTTTACGGGCTGTTTCAGCCTGGTTCCATGACTAATGGGGCGGAGGGATCTGCAGATCCGCACCTCCGGAAAAGGGAAACAGGGGACCCCAAAATAATTGAAAACAGCGGCAATGATCTGAGGTGAAACAAACTAATTTACTAAATGTAGTATCAGCAAAATATAGTGAGAGAATGTCCAAAAGGTAGATAGGCCTCACCACAATGCTGAGGTGAGAAGTGCAGTCCAGGTGAACCGATGAAGAAAAGCAGACGGAGAAGAGCAGACAGAGAAGCGCAGGCAAAGAAGAGCAGGCGAAGAAGAGCAGGCAAAGAAGAGAACATCAGGTGACCTTGCCAGAAGTTATATCACCTTGCTGACTGCAAAGGCCCCTGAGGAAATCTAGTTCTTCTTCTCCTCCAGACAGGCACAGTGAACTCGAGCATCAACAGTCAAACTCCCAGTGCATTACATGATGTTATGATGTGGAATACTGATAACCAAAAATCATAAAACCATGATATTGCACCCCTTATTCCACATCACTACATCATGCTTAATATATACAAACAAAATATAAACACACGCACTTACAAACCTATGTATAAAAACATGGAATTACTGACTGCACTCCTCCAACATCAAATTCCCTTAGGGTACACACTGAACACCCCATTTTTCTGCATCACCCACCAAATGGACCCAGGTCCCTGGGCAAAAATGGTTCCACGAAGAGGTTTGCCCTTCTCAGAGGCTGGAAGAACCCAAACTGCCTTTCCCAACATGTTCTTTACATGTACAACAGGGACTTTATCTCCCTCTACAGTATGTAGGGAGCTGGATTAGGTAGGACCATCACGATTGATAGATCCTCTGGTATTGACTAACCAGGTGGTGTCTGCCAAATGCTTCTCACAGTGCTTAAATGTTCTGCCACCCATTGTTTTTAAAATAGTTATTAACAACCCATTGTATCATTCAATCTTACCAGAGGCTGGCGCGTGATAGGGGATGTGATAAATCCACTCGATGCTGTGTTCTCTGGCCCAAATATTTACAAGAGAATTTTTGAAATGAGTCCCATTATCTGACTCAATTCTTTCTGGAGTGCCATGTCACCACAGGACTTGTTTCTAGAGACCCAGTATGGTGTTTCGGGTGGTAGCACGGGGTACTATGTATGTATAAAGCAACAAAGTGGTTGCCTCCACCATAGTAAGCACATAACGCTTAACATTGCGAGATCATGGCAAGGTCATATAATCAACCTGCCATGCCTCCCCGTATTTGTATTTTTGCCATCACCCTTCCCCCCAGAGAGGTTTCATCCTCTTGGCTTGTTTAGTTGTGGTGCATGTGTCACATTCATGAATGATTTGCGCAATAGCATCCATAGTTAAATCCACCCCTCGGTCTCTAGCCAATTTGTATGTTGCATCTCTTCCTTGATGGCCTGAGGTCTCATGGGCCCATCGAGCTAGAAATAATTCACACTTGTTCTGCCAGTCCAGGTCTATTTGAGCCACCTCAATTTTGGCAGCTCTGTCTACCTGATGGTTACTTTGCTGTTCTTCAGTAGCCCAACTCTTAGGCACATGAGCATCTACGTGGCGCACCTTTACAACCATATTCTTTATTTGGGCAGCAATATCTTGCCACAGCTCAGCAGCCCAAATAGGTTTACCCTTTCTTTGCCAGATATTTTGCTCCCACTGCTGTAACCACCCCCATAGAGCATTTGCCATCATCCATGACTCAGTGTAAAGATAAAGCATTGGCCACCTCTCCCGTTCAGCAACATCCAAGGCCAGTTGGACAGCCTTTACCTCTGCAAATTGGCTCGATTCTCCTTTCCCTTCAGTGGCCTCTGCAACTTGTCCTGTGGGGCTCCACACAGCAGCTTTCCATCTGCGATGCTTCCCCACAGTACAAGACGATCCATCTGTGAAAAGAGCATACGTCTTTTCATTTTCTGATAGTTTCATTGTGGGGCCTCTTTAGCACGTGATATCTCTTCTGCTGGCGGTGTTCCAAACTTTTTGCCTTCAGGCCAGTCCATGATCACCTCTAGGATTCCTGGACGGTTGAGATTCCCCATCTGTGCTTGCTGCATTATCAGCAGAATCCACTTACTCAAAGTGGCATCAGTAGCAAGATGGGTGGAGGACCATTTCCCTTGGACATCCAGTTCACCACTGGCAGTAGAGGTGCCAGAAGGAGCTGTGTTTCTGTACAGATTACTTTGAAGCAGCCCAAACCCCCTCCTACGCGGCTAAGATCGCCTTCTCAGTTGGAGTGTAGTACTCTTCAGACCCCCAGAATGCTCGACCCCAGAATCCCAGGGGTCGGCCTCAGGTCTCTCCTGAGGCTCTTTGTCACAAACTCCAAGTGGGACCTTTCTCTCCAGCAGCAGTGTAGAGGATGTTCTTCGCATCCTGTTCAATCCGTACTGGCCCCAGGGTAAAAGCACCGGCTATCTCTTGTTTAACCTGCTCAAAACCTGCACCTGTTTTCACTTGCTCAACCCGTTGCAAATGGTGGGGCTACGTTTCCACCCTGGGGCAAAAAATTCCAGGTATACTGAATGCCCCTCCAGGTGAAAGCAAACTGTGGCCTAGATTCTTTGGCCAAAGGAATGGAGAAAAAGGCGTTAGCAATATCAGTGGTGACGTACCACTTGCCAGCTTTCATACTGGAGTTCTAACATATCTGGCACAGCAGCACTTGGTGGGGGTGTGACTTCATTCAGGCCACGGTAGTCCACCGTCAGCCTCCATTCTCCACTGGCTTTACGCACCGGCCATATGGGGCTGTTAAATGGTGAGTGAGTCTTGCTAATCACTCCCTGATTCTCTAGTTGGCGAATCAACTTCTCAGTGGGGAGCAAGGAATCCCTGTTGGTGCGGTACTGCCGTCTGTGCACCGTTTTTGTAGCAATCGGTACCTGTTGCTCTTTCACTCGTAGCAACCCCACAACAGATGGATCTTCTGACAGGCCAGGCAAAATAGACAACTGCTTAACACCTTCTGTGTCTACAGCAGCTATTCCAAAGGCCCATCGATACCTTTGGGATCCTTAAAATATCCCCTTCTGAGGTAATCAATACCAAGTATACATGGAGCCCCTGGGCCAGTCACAATAGGGTGCTTTTGCCAGTCTTTACCAGTGAGGCTCATTTCGGCCTCCAACATAGTCAGCTCTTGGGAACCCCCAGTCACCCCATTAATATAAATTGATTCTGTCCCTTGGTGGCTCGAGGGCATTAGAGTGCACTGTGCACCAGTATCCACCAGGGCCTGATATTTCCGTGATTCTGATGTGCCGGGCCACCTAATCCACACAGTCCAATAAACTCTATTATCCCTTTCCCCCCCCGGCTGGGGGCAGGGCCCCTCTATTTGTTACCTCCATTGTCTGCAGCAACTGGAGCACTCAGCTTTTTGGAGAAGTTCACCTTGGTGGTTGATTTGTCTTGTAATTCTTTTACCCGGGCTTGAAGTGCAGGCGTAGGTTGTTTATGCCACTTCTTCATATCTTCTCCATAGTCACGTAGGCAATGCCACAAGGCAAAACGTGACGTAGTCTTACTGTTGTCACTTGCTCAAGCAGGAGAACGTCTTCTTTTGATAGCTGAGACATTGGGATGACACCGGCTGGGAGGAAATCAAGTTGATCAGCCCCTCCAGTAGGCTGTTTTGGGAATTCTAGTCCCCATGGGATGTATCTGTTACCATCATGGATTCATCAGCATCAGGCACGGTTGATAGTTTGTCTATTATATCTTCTTGTTTCTTCTCCATTCTGTCCAGCTTTCCAGCTACTTTTGTAATGACTGAAACACAAGCTCGTACAGGGCTTAAATGTAACTCAAAGTCTTGAAGTTTATTAACCAATTCATTTATAAGAGGTGTCTTCTTTCCTCTCTGCCATACGTTGCTGCAAATGTACTGGCGTCCCTTTCTGGTGCGGTCTTTGTGAATGTACGCCACATGTTTGGTGTACACCTGACTCTCTCGGGATCATGCTCTTGGTCTGGCTCGTTAGGAATGAAATCGGGGCTACGTAGCATTTCCACCACAGCATATTCTCTTAAATATCGGACGCCTTCTTCCATATCAGCCCATTTCTTTTTCTCAGGCATCAGATCGCCTTTGAAGGGGTATCTTTCTTTCTTCTTTTACAGCCCATTTCTTTTTCTCAGCCATCAGATCGTCTTTGAAGGGGTATCTTTCTTTCTTCTTTTACAGCTAACAACATCCGCTTCCAGAGGGTAAAGACCTGGTTCTGGCATGTACTAATTCCTCTGTCAATGGCTGAGTCCCTAGCAATGCCACCCAGTTGGCGAGCTTCTCTACTATCTAGCCACACACTGTTGGCCCCATTGTCCCAGTATCCAAGTAACCAGGTGGCAATAGGCTCATTTGGGTGATGTGAGAAGTCTTTTCTCAGACTTTGAATTTCATTCATTTTCAGAGATCGATCAGCAATGGTAACGATATCTTGCTCACCTCTTAACTTTTTCAGGACTTCTTGTTGCCCTCGTAGGCGTTGGTGACCGTGGTCTTACTGAGGGCCCCTCCCCTGGACTCAGGGGTGCTTCTCGTGGATCTCGGAGCCACTCCTCTGGACCTCTTTCCTCCTCTTTCTTCTCTTCTAACCGAGTCGAGATTCGTTTCATTTTCCGTCCTCTTACAGGGGCAACTGACATCAATTGTGGTGCTTCCTGTAGTTGATCAGGTCGGTCAGTTCCAATGCTCTCATCCTCCAGTTCAGCTTGGAGCCTGTCTCGTTCGATTATGAGAATATCTAGCTCAGATTGGAGGGTGTCTTGTTGAGATTGAAGACTGTTGAGTTTGGATTGCAGGGATTCCCTCTCAATTTGGAGGGCATCTCTCTCAGATTGGAGGCCTTTCTCTCAACCAGGAGACTCTCGCTCATTTTGTACTGCTTCCCTGAGACTCTCCTTTTCAATTTCACAAACTCTCTCCCTCTCCAGGATAGTATTGAATAAGGCCCGATAAGCATTAGCCAGGCCCCAACTCATTTGTGCCTCCTCAGATCTGCCTGAGCCGCAACATTCTGTCTCAAATATCTGTTTAAGTTCTCAGGGTCTTTCAGGTGTTCAGGAGTAAAGTTCCATGACACCAAAGATTTCCATCTCTCTAAAGTCTCTCCCAGGCCTCTCCACACTCCCTGCCGCTCAGTATTCTCTGGTTTTGGGGAGGACTTCCTCAAAATATAATAAATACTAATACTGAGTGAAATGGTGAGCAGTACAATTCACGGAGATTAATAACGTGATCAGGTGAGCATTGAAAAGCTGCACAAAGGATTCAAAGGAGAGGCCGGAAACCTGCTAATAATCCCCAGTCCTGTAACATTAGCAGCTCCCTCTGGAATGGTATGCCACATAGTATGCAGATGCCACGTAGTTATTTCCATCAGTGTTTTCAATTGATTGTATATACCTATTGCTCCGCAGAGCAAAGTGGTGAACGTAATTAAGGCCCAGTATGTTTTTAGCATTAAAAAAGAAGAAACAGTGGCATGCAGCCCCTTGAAAGGCAGTTTCAGAAGAGAAAGCATTTTTTTTTTCCTTTTACAGAAGCAAGGTAGCAAGGCTCAAAGTTTACAAATATCCTAAAATATTGGCAGTCCGCCTGAACTTTTCAAGTTCACATTTTCAGAGAGTACCGGTGAAACAGATAAACTTTCCCAACGAAGCTCTCCGAGAGCAGAGAGAGAGATTCGTTCAAAATGCTAAAAAGCAACTGATGCCCGCATTCTCCACCAAGAATGTCAACTGTTTACGAGCTGGTTCGGTCCGGTTCCGTGACTAGAAGGGCGGAGGGATCTGCGGATCCGCGCCCCCGGAAAAGGAAAATAGGGGACCCCAGAATAATTGAAAACAGCGGCAATAACTGAAAACAGCGGAGGTGAAACAAACTAATTTACTAAATATTGTATCAGCAGAATATAACGAGAGAGAGAGAGAGAGAGAGAGAGAGAGAAAGAGAGAGAGTGTGTCTGAAAGGCGGATCGGCCTCACCACAACGCTGAGCTGAGAAGTGCAGTCCAGTTGAGCCGACGAAGAAGCACAGACGGAGAAGCGCAGACGGAGAAGCGCAGGCAAAGAAGAGAACATCAAGTGACCTTCCCAGGAGTTATATCTCCTCGCTGACCGCAAAGCCCCCTGGGGAAATGTAGTTCTTCTTCTCCTCCGGACAGGCACCTGGAACTTGAGCATCAGCAGTCAAACCCCCAGTGCATTACATGATGTTATGATGTGGAATACTGATAACCAAAAGTCATAAAACCATGACAGCTGTAGTTTGGAACACACACTCTCCAAAAACCCACTACGCCCAGGAACGATTGTGACTCTTTCTTATCAGTGGGTGGAGACGTGGCAGTGATTTTGTCGATCACATCTGTTGGGATGTGACAACGGCCATCTTGCCACTTTATCCCTAGGAACTGAATTTCCTGGGCAGGTCCTTTCACTCTGCTTCGCTTAATAGCAAAACCAGCACGCAGAAGGATCTGGATTATTTGCTCTCCTTTCTCAAAAACTTCCTTTGCTGTGTTGCCCCACACAGTAATGTCATCAATGTACTGTAAGTGCTCAGGAGCAACTCCCAGTCCCAGTGCGGCTTGGATCAACCCGTGGCAAATGGTTGGGCTACGTTTCCACCCTGGGGCAAAAAATTCCAGGTATATTGAATGCCCCTCCAGGTGAAAGCAAACTGTGGCCTAGATTCTTTGGCCAAAGGAATGGAGAAAAAGGCGTTAGCAATATCAGTGGTGACGTACCACTTGCCAGCTTTCATACTGGAGTTCTAACATATCTGGCACAGCAGCACTCGGTGGGGGTGTGACTTCATTCAGGCCACGGTAGTCCACCGTCAGCCTCCATTCTCCACTGGCTTTACGCACCGGCCATATGGGGCTGTTAAATGGTGAATGAGTCTTGCTAATCACTCCCTGATTCTCTAGTTGGCGAATCAACTTCTCAGTGGGGAGCAAGGAATCCCTGTTGGTGCGGTACTGCCGTCTGTGCACCGTTTTTGTAGCAATCGGTACCTGTTGCTCTTTCACTCGTAGCAACCCCACAACAGATGGATCTTCTGACAGGCCAGGCAAAATAGACAACTGCTTAACACCTTCTGTGTCTACAGCAGCTATTCCAAAGGCCCATCGATACCTTTGGGATCCTTAAAATATCCCCTTCTGAGGTAATCAATACCAAGTATACATGGAGCCCCTGGGCCAGTCACAATAGGGTGCTTTTGCCAGTCTTTACCAGTGAGGCTCATTTCGGCCTCCAACATAGTCAGCTCTTGGGAACCCCCAGTCACCCCATTAATATAAATTGATTCTGTCCCTTGGTGGCTCGAGGGCATTAGAGTGCACTGTGCACCAGTATCCACCAGGGCCTGATATTTCCGTGATTCTGATGTGCCGGGCCATCTAATCCACACAGTCCAATAAACTCTATTATCCCTTTCCCCCCCCGGCTGGGGGCAGGGCCCCTCTATTTGTTACCTCCATTGTCTGCAGCAACTGGAGCACTCAGCTTTTTGGAGAAGTTCACCTTGGTGGTTGATTTGTCTTGTAATTCTTTTACCCGGGCTTGAAGTGCAGGCGTAGGTTGTTTATGCCACTTCTTCATATCTTCTCCATGGTCACGTAGGCAATGCCACAAGGCAAAACGCGACGTAGTCTTACTGTTGTCACTTGCTCAAGCAGGAGAACGTCTTCTTTTGATAGCTGAGACACTGGGATGACACCGGCTGGGAGGAAATCAAGTTGATCAGCCCCTCCAGTAGGCTGTTTTGGGAATTCTAGTCCCCATGGGATGTATCTGTTACCATCATGGATTCATCAGCATCAGGCACGGTTGATAGTTTGTCTATTATATCTTCTTGTTTCTTCTCCATTCTGTCCAGCTTTCCAGCTACTTTTGTAATGACTGAAACACAAGCTCGTACAGGGCTTAAATGTAACTCAAAGTCTTGAAGTTTATTAACCAATTCATTTATAAGAGGTGTCTTCTTTCCTCTCTGCCATACGTTGCTGCAAATGTACTGGCGTCCCTTTCTGGTGCGGTCTTTGTGAATGTACGCCACATGTTTGGTGTACACCTGACTCTCTCGGGATCATGCTCTTGGTCTGGCTCGTTAGGAATGAAATCGGGGCTACGTAGCATTTCCACCACAGCATATTCTCTTAAATATCGGACGCCTTCTTCCATATCAGCCCATTTCTTTTTCTCAGGCATCAGATCGCCTTTGAAGGGGTATCTTTCTTTCTTCTTTTACAGCCCATTTCTTTTTCTCAGCCATCAGATCGTCTTTGAAGGGGTATCTTTCTTTCTTCTTTTACAGCTAACAACATCCGCTTCCAGAGGGTAAAGACCTGGTTCTGGCATGTACTAATTCCTCTGTCAATGGCTGAGTCCCTAGCAATGCCACCCAGTTGGCGAGCTTCTCTACTATCTAGCCACACACTGTTGGCCCCATTGTCCCAGTATCCAAGTAACCAGGTGGCAATAGGCTCATTTGGGTGATGTGAGAAGTCTTTTCTCAGACTTTGAATTTCATTCATTTTCAGAGATCGATCAGCAATGGTAACGATATCTTGCTCACCTCTTAACTTTTTCAGGACTTCTTGTTGCCCTCGTAGGCGTTGGTGACCGTGGTCTTACTGAGGGCCCCTCCCCTGGACTCAGGGGTGCTTCTCGTGGATCTCGGAGCCACTCCTCTGGACCTCTTTCCTCCTCTTTCTTCTCTTCTAACCGAGTCGAGATTCGTTTCATTTTCCGTCCTCTTACAGGGGCAACTGACATCAATTGTGGTGCTTCCTGTAGTTGATCAGGTCGGTCAGTTCCAATGCTCTCATCCTCCAGTTCAGCTTGGAGCCTGTCTCGTTCGATTATGAGAATATCTAGCTCAGATTGGAGGGTGTCTTGTTGAGATTGAAGACTGTTGAGTTTGGATTGCAGGGATTCCCTCTCAATTTGGAGGGCATCTCTCTCAGATTGGAGGCCTTTCTCTCAACCAGGAGACTCTCGCTCATTTTGTACTGCTTCCCTGAGACTCTCCTTTTCAATTTCACAAACTCTCTCCCTCTCCAGGATAGTATTGAATAAGGCCCGATAAGCATTAGCCAGGCCCCAACTCATTTGTGCCTCCTCAGATCTGCCTGAGCCGCAACATTCTGTCTCAAATATCTGTTTAAGTTCTCAGGGTCTTTCAGGTGTTCAGGAGTAAAGTTCCATGACACCAAAGATTTCCATCTCTCTAAAGTCTCTCCCAGGCCTCTCCACACTCCCTGCCGCTCAGTATTCTCTGGTTTTGGGGAGGACTTCCTCAAAATATAATAAATACTAATACTGAGTGAAATGGTGAGCAGTACAATTCACGGAGATTAATAACGTGATCAGGTGAGCATTGAAAAGCTGCATAAAGGATTCAAAGGAGAGGCCGGAAACCTGCTAATAATCCCCAGTCCTGTAACATTAGCAGCTCCCTCTGGAATGGTATGCCACATAGTATGCAGATGCCACGTAGTTATTTCCATCAGTGTTTTCAATTGATTGTATATACCTATTGCTCCGCAGAGCAAAGTGGTGAACGTAATTAAGGCCCAGTATGTTTTTAGCATTAAAAAAGAAGAAACAGTGGCATGCAGCCCCTTGAAAGGCAGTTTCAGAAGAGAAAGCATTTTTTTTTTCCTTTTACAGAAGCAAGGTAGCAAGGCTCAAAGTTTACAAATATCCTAAAATATTGGCAGTCCGCCTGAACTTTTCAAGTTCACATTTTCAGAGAGTACCGGTGAAACAGATAAACTTTCCCAATGAAGCTCTCCGAGAGCAGAGAGAGAGATTCGTTCAAAATGCTAAAAAGCAACTGATGCCCGCATTCTCCACCAAGAATGTCAACTGTTTACGAGCTGGTTCGGTCCGGTTCCGTGACTAGAAGGGCGGAGGGATCTGCGGATCCGCGCCCCCGGAAAAGGAAAATAGGGGACCCCAGAATAATTGAAAACAGCGGCAATAACTGAAAACAGCGGAGGTGAAACAAACTAATTTACTAAATATTGTATCAGCAGAATATAACGAGAGAGAGAGAGAGAGAGAGAGAGAGAGAAAGAGAGAGAGTGTGTCTGAAAGGCGGATCGGCCTCACCACAACGCTGAGCTGAGAAGTGCAGTCCAGTTGAGCCGACGAAGAAGCACAGACGGAGAAGCGCAGACGGAGAAGCGCAGGCAAAGAAGAGAACATCAAGTGACCTTCCCAGGAGTTATATCTCCTCGCTGACCGCAAAGCCCCCTGGGGAAATGTAGTTCTTCTTCTCCTCCGGACAGGCACCTGGAACTTGAGCATCAGCAGTCAAACCCCCAGTGCATTACATGATGTTATGATGTGGAATACTGATAACCAAAAGTCATAAAACCATGACAGCTGTAGTTTGGAACACACACTCTCCAAAAACCCACTACGCCCAGGAACGATTGTGACTCTTTCTTATCAGTGGGTGGAGACGTGGCAGTGATTTTGTCGATCACATCTGTTGGGATGTGACGACGGCCATCTTGCCACTTTATCCCTAGGAACTGAATTTCCTGGGCAGGTCCTTTCACTCTGCTTCGCTTAATAGCAAAACCAGCACGCAGAAGGATCTGGATTATTTGCTCTCCTTTCTCAAAAACTTCCTTTGCTGTGTTGCCCCACACAGTAATGTCATCAATGTACTGTAAGTGCTCAGGAGCAACTCCCAGTCCCAGTGCGGCTTGGATCAACCCGTGGCAAATGGTTGGGCTACGTTTCCACCCTGGGGCAAAAAATTCCAGGTATATTGAATGCCCCTCCAGGTGAAAGCAAACTGTGGCCTAGATTCTTTGGCCAAAGGAATGGAGAAAAAGGCGTTAGCAATATCAGTGGTGACGTACCACTTGCCAGCTTTCATACTGGAGTTCTAACATATCTGGCACAGCAGCACTCGGTGGGGGTGTGACTTCATTCAGGCCACGGTAGTCCACCGTCAGCCTCCATTCTCCACTGGCTTTACGCACCGGCCATATGGGGCTGTTAAATGGTGAGTGAGTCTTGCTAATCACTCCCTGATTCTCTAGTTGGCGAATCAACTTCTCAGTGGGGAGCAAGGAATCCCTGTTGGTGCGGTACTGCCGTCTGTGCACCGTTTTTGTAGCAATCGGTACCTGTTGCTCTTTCACTCGTAGCAACCCCACAACAGATGGATCTTCTGACAGGCCAGGCAAAATAGACAACTGCTTAACACCTTCTGTGTCTACAGCAGCTATTCCAAAGGCCCATCGATACCTTTGGGATCCTTAAAATATCCCCTTCTGAGGTAATCAATACCAAGTATACATGGAGCCCCTGGGCCAGTCACAATAGGGTGCTTTTGCCAGTCTTTACCAGTGAGGCTCATTTCGGCCTCCAACATAGTCAGCTCTTGGGAACCCCCAGTCACCCCATTAATATAAATTGATTCTGTCCCTTGGTGGCTCGAGGGCATTAGAGTGCACTGTGCACCAGTATCCACCAGGGCCTGATATTTCCGTGATTCTGATGTGCCGGGCCATCTAATCCACACAGTCCAATAAACTCTATTATCCCTTTCCCCCCCGGCTGGGGGCAGGGCCCCTCTATTTGTTACCTCCATTGTCTGCAGCAACTGGAGCACTCAGCTTTTTGGAGAAGTTCACCTTGGTGGTTGATTTGTCTTGTAATTCTTTTACCCGGGCTTGAAGTGCAGGCGTAGGTTGTTTATGCCACTTCTTCATATCTTCTCCATGGTCACGTAGGCAATGCCACAAGGCAAAACGCGACGTAGTCTTACTGTTGTCACTTGCTCAAGCAGGAGAACGTCTTCTTTTGATAGCTGAGACACTGGGATGACACCGGCTGGGAGGAAATCAAGTTGATCAGCCCCTCCAGTAGGCTGTTTTGGGAATTCTAGTCCCCATGGGATGTATCTGTTACCATCATGGATTCATCAGCATCAGGCACGGTTGATAGTTTGTCTATTATATCTTCTTGTTTCTTCTCCATTCTGTCCAGCTTTCCAGCTACTTTTGTAATGACTGAAACACAAGCTCGTACAGGGCTTAAATGTAACTCAAAGTCTTGAAGTTTATTAACCAATTCATTTATAAGAGGTGTCTTCTTTCCTCTCTGCCATACGTTGCTGCAAATGTACTGGCGTCCCTTTCTGGTGCGGTCTTTGTGAATGTACGCCACATGTTTGGTGTACACCTGACTCTCTCGGGATCATGCTCTTGGTCTGGCTCGTTAGGAATGAAATCGGGGCTACGTAGCATTTCCACCACAGCATATTCTCTTAAATATCGGACGCCTTCTTCCATATCAGCCCATTTCTTTTTCTCAGGCATCAGATCGCCTTTGAAGGGGTATCTTTCTTTCTTCTTTTACAGCCCATTTCTTTTTCTCAGCCATCAGATCGTCTTTGAAGGGGTATCTTTCTTTCTTCTTTTACAGCTAACAACATCCGCTTCCAGAGGGTAAAGACCTGGTTCTGGCATGTACTAATTCCTCTGTCAATGGCTGAGTCCCTAGCAATGCCACCCAGTTGGCGAGCTTCTCTACTATCTAGCCACACACTGTTGGCCCCATTGTCCCAGTATCCAAGTAACCAGGTGGCAATAGGCTCATTTGGGTGATGTGAGAAGTCTTTTCTCAGACTTTGAATTTCATTCATTTTCAGAGATCGATCAGCAATGGTAACGATATCTTGCTCACCTCTTAACTTTTTCAGGACTTCTTGTTGCCCTCGTAGGCGTTGGTGACCGTGGTCTTACTGAGGGCCCCTCCCCTGGACTCAGGGGTGCTTCTCGTGGATCTCGGAGCCACTCCTCTGGACCTCTTTCCTCCTCTTTCTTCTCTTCTAACCGAGTCGAGATTCGTTTCATTTTCCGTCCTCTTACAGGGGCAACTGACATCAATTGTGGTGCTTCCTGTAGTTGATCAGGTCGGTCAGTTCCAATGCTCTCATCCTCCAGTTCAGCTTGGAGCCTGTCTCGTTCGATTATGAGAATATCTAGCTCAGATTGGAGGGTGTCTTGTTGAGATTGAAGACTGTTGAGTTTGGATTGCAGGGATTCCCTCTCAATTTGGAGGGCATCTCTCTCAGATTGGAGGCCTTTCTCTCAACCAGGAGACTCTCGCTCATTTTGTACTGCTTCCCTGAGACTCTCCTTTTCAATTTCACAAACTCTCTCCCTCTCCAGGATAGTATTGAATAAGGCCCGATAAGCATTAGCCAGGCCCCAACTCATTTGTGCCTCCTCAGATCTGCCTGAGCCGCAACATTCTGTCTCAAATATCTGTTTAAGTTCTCAGGGTCTTTCAGGTGTTCAGGAGTAAAGTTCCATGACACCAAAGATTTCCATCTCTCTAAAGTCTCTCCCAGGCCTCTCCACACTCCCTGCCGCTCAGTATTCTCTGGTTTTGGGGAGGACTTCCTCAAAATATAATAAATACTAATACTGAGTGAAATGGTGAGCAGTACAATTCACGGAGATTAATAACGTGATCAGGTGAGCATTGAAAAGCTGCACAAAGGATTCAAAGGAGAGGCCGGAAACCTGCTAATAATCCCCAGTCCTGTAACATTAGCAGCTCCCTCTGGAATGGTATGCCACATAGTATGCAGATGCCACGTAGTTATTTCCATCAGTGTTTTCAATTGATTGTATATACCTATTGCTCCGCAGAGCAAAGTGGTGAACGTAATTAAGGCCCAGTATGTTTTTAGCATTAAAAAAGAAGAAACAGTGGCATGCAGCCCCTTGAAAGGCAGTTTCAGAAGAGAAAGCATTTTTTTTTTCCTTTTACAGAAGCAAGGTAGCAAGGCTCAAAGTTTACAAATATCCTAAAATATTGGCAGTCCGCCTGAACTTTTCAAGTTCACATTTTCAGAGAGTACCGGTGAAACAGATAAACTTTCCCAATGAAGCTCTCCGAGAGCAGAGAGAGAGATTCGTTCAAAATGCTAAAAAGCAACTGATGCCCGCATTCTCCACCAAGAATGTCAACTGTTTACGAGCTGGTTCGGTCCGGTTCCGTGACTAGAAGGGCGGAGGGATCTGCGGATCCGCGCCCCCGGAAAAGGAAAATAGGGGACCCCAGAATAATTGAAAACAGCGGCAATAACTGAAAACAGCGGAGGTGAAACAAACTAATTTACTAAATATTGTATCAGCAGAATATAACGAGAGAGAGAGAGAGAGAGAGAGAGAGAGAAAGAGAGAGAGTGTGTCTGAAAGGCGGATCGGCCTCACCACAACGCTGAGCTGAGAAGTGCAGTCCAGTTGAGCCGACGAAGAAGCACAGACGGAGAAGCGCAGACGGAGAAGCGCAGGCAAAGAAGAGAACATCAAGTGACCTTCCCAGGAGTTATATCTCCTCGCTGACCGCAAAGCCCCCTGGGGAAATGTAGTTCTTCTTCTCCTCCGGACAGGCACCTGGAACTTGAGCATCAGCAGTCAAACCCCCAGTGCATTACATGATGTTATGATGTGGAATACTGATAACCAAAAGTCATAAAACCATGACAGCTGTAGTTTGGAACACACACTCTCCAAAAACCCACTACGCCCAGGAACGATTGTGACTCTTTCTTATCAGTGGGTGGAGACGTGGCAGTGATTTTGTCGATCACATCTGTTGGGATGTGACGACGGCCATCTTGCCACTTTATCCCTAGGAACTGAATTTCCTGGGCAGGTCCTTTCACTCTGCTTCGCTTAATAGCAAAACCAGCACGCAGAAGGATCTGGATTATTTGCTCTCCTTTCTCAAAAACTTCCTTTGCTGTGTTGCCCCACACAGTAATGTCATCAATGTACTGTAAGTGCTCAGGAGCAACTCCCAGTCCCAGTGCGGCTTGGATCAACCCGTGGCAAATGGTTGGGCTACGTTTCCACCCTGGGGCAAAAAATTCCAGGTATATTGAATGCCCCTCCAGGTGAAAGCAAACTGTGGCCTAGATTCTTTGGCCAAAGGAATGGAGAAAAAGGCGTTAGCAATATCAGTGGTGACGTACCACTTGCCAGCTTTCATACTGGAGTTCTAACATATCTGGCACAGCAGCACTCGGTGGGGGTGTGACTTCATTCAGGCCACGGTAGTCCACCGTCAGCCTCCATTCTCCACTGGCTTTACGCACCGGCCATATGGGGCTGTTAAATGGTGAGTGAGTCTTGCTAATCACTCCCTGATTCTCTAGTTGGCGAATCAACTTCTCAGTGGGGAGCAAGGAATCCCTGTTGGTGCGGTACTGCCGTCTGTGCACCGTTTTTGTAGCAATCGGTACCTGTTGCTCTTTCACTCGTAGCAACCCCACAACAGATGGATCTTCTGACAGGCCAGGCAAAATAGACAACTGCTTAACACCTTCTGTGTCTACAGCAGCTATTCCAAAGGCCCATCGATACCTTTGGGATCCTTAAAATATCCCCTTCTGAGGTAATCAATACCAAGTATACATGGAGCCCCTGGGCCAGTCACAATAGGGTGCTTTTGCCAGTCTTTACCAGTGAGGCTCATTTCGGCCTCCAACATAGTCAGCTCTTGGGAACCCCCAGTCACCCCATTAATATAAATTGATTCTGTCCCTTGGTGGCTCGAGGGCATTAGAGTGCACTGTGCACCAGTATCCACCAGGGCCTGATATTTCCGTGATTCTGATGTGCCGGGCCATCTAATCCACACAGTCCAATAAACTCTATTATCCCTTTCCCCCCGGCTGGGGGCAGGGCCCCTCTATTTGTTACCTCCATTGTCTGCAGCAACTGGAGCACTCAGCTTTTTGGAGAAGTTCACCTTGGTGGTTGATTTGTCTTGTAATTCTTTTACCCGGGCTTGAAGTGCAGGCGTAGGTTGTTTATGCCACTTCTTCATATCTTCTCCATGGTCACGTAGGCAATGCCACAAGGCAAAACGCGACGTAGTCTTACTGTTGTCACTTGCTCAAGCAGGAGAACGTCTTCTTTTGATAGCTGAGACACTGGGATGACACCGGCTGGGAGGAAATCAAGTTGATCAGCCCCTCCAGTAGGCTGTTTTGGGAATTCTAGTCCCCATGGGATGTATCTGTTACCACCATGGATTCATCAGCATCAGGCACGGTTGATAGTTTGTCTATTATATCTTCTTGTTTCTTCTCCATTCTGTCCAGCTTTCCAGCTACTTTTGTAATGACTGAAACACAAGCTCGTACAGGGCTTAAATGTAACTCAAAGTCTTGAAGTTTATTAACCAATTCATTTATAAGAGGTGTCTTCTTTCCCCTCTGCCATACGTTGCTGCAAATGTACTGGCGTCCCTTTCTGGTGCGGTCTTTGTGAATGTACGCCACATGTTTGGTGTACACCTGACTCTCTCGGGATCATGCTCTTGGTCTGGCTCGTTAGGAATGAAATCGGGGCTACGTAGCATTTCCACCACAGCATATTCTCTTAAATATCGGACGCCTTCTTCCATATCAGCCCATTTCTTTTTCTCAGGCATCAGATCGCCTTTGAAGGGGTATCTTTCTTTCTTCTTTTACAGCCCATTTCTTTTTCTCAGCCAACAGATCGTCTTTGAAGGGGTATCTTTCTTTCTTCTTTTACAGCTAACAACATCCGCTTCCAGAGGGTAAAGACCTGGTTCTGGCATGTACTAATTCCTCTGTCAATGGCTGAGTCCCTAGCAATGCCACCCAGTTGGCGAGCTTCTCTACTATCTAGCCACACACTGTTGGCCCCATTGTCCCAGTATCCAAGTAACCAGGTGGCAATAGGCTCATTTGGGTGATGTGAGAAGTCTTTTCTCAGACTTTGAATTTCATTCATTTTCAGAGATCGATCAGCAATGGTAACGATATCTTGCTCACCTCTTAACTTTTTCAGGACTTCTTGTTGCCCTCGTAGGCGTTGGTGACCGTGGTCTTACTGAGGGCCCCTCCCCTGGACTCAGGGGTGCTTCTCGTGGATCTCGGAGCCACTCCTCTGGACCTCTTTCCTCCTCTTTCTTCTCTTCTAACCGAGTCGAGATTCGTTTCATTTTCCGTCCTCTTACAGGGGCAACTGACATCAATTGTGGTGCTTCCTGTAGTTGATCAGGTCGGTCAGTTCCAATGCTCTCATCCTCCAGTTCAGCTTGGAGCCTGTCTCGTTCGATTATGAGAATATCTAGCTCAGATTGGAGGGTGTCTTGTTGAGATTGAAGACTGTTGAGTTTGGATTGCAGGGATTCCCTCTCAATTTGGAGGGCATCTCTCTCAGATTGGAGGCCTTTCTCTCAACCAGGAGACTCTCGCTCATTTTGTACTGCTTCCCTGAGACTCTCCTTTTCAATTTCACAAACTCTCTCCCTCTCCAGGATAGTATTGAATAAGGCCCGATAAGCATTAGCCAGGCCCCAACTCATTTGTGCCTCCTCAGATCTGCCTGAGCCGCAACATTCTGTCTCAAATATCTGTTTAAGTTCTCAGGGTCTTTCAGGTGTTCAGGAGTAAAGTTCCATGACACCAAAGATTTCCATCTCTCTAAAGTCTCTCCCAGGCCTCTCCACACTCCCTGCCGCTCAGTATTCTCTGGTTTTGGGGAGGACTTCCTCAAAATATAATAAATACTAATACTGAGTGAAATGGTGAGCAGTACAATTCACGGAGATTAATAACGTGATCAGGTGAGCATTGAAAAGCTGCATAAAGGATTCAAAGGAGAGGCCGGAAACCTGCTAATAATCCCCAGTCCTGTAACATTAGCAGCTCCCTCTGGAATGGTATGCCACATAGTATGCAGATGCCACGTAGTTATTTCCATCAGTGTTTTCAATTGATTGTATATACCTATTGCTCCGCAGAGCAAAGTGGTGAACGTAATTAAGGCCCAGTATGTTTTTAGCATTAAAAAAGAAGAAACAGTGGCATGCAGCCCCTTGAAAGGCAGGTGAAACAGATAAACTTTCCCAACGAAGCTCTCCGAGAGCAGAGAGAGAGATTCGTTCAAAATGCTAAAAAGCAACTGATGCCCGCATTCTCCACCAAGAATGTCAACTGTTTACGAGCTGGTTCGGTCCGGTTCCGTGACTAGAAGGGCGGAGGGATCTGCGGATCCGCGCCCCCGGAAAAGGAAAATAGGGGACCCCAGAATAATTGAAAACAGCGGCAATAACTGAAAACAGCGGAGGTGAAACAAACTAATTTACTAAATATTGTATCAGCAGAATATAACGAGAGAGAGAGAGAGAGAGAGAGAGAGAGAAAGAGAGAGAGTGTGTCTGAAAGGCGGATCGGCCTCACCACAACGCTGAGCTGAGAAGTGCAGTCCAGTTGAGCCGACGAAGAAGCACAGACGGAGAAGCGCAGACGGAGAAGCGCAGGCAAAGAAGAGAACATCAAGTGACCTTCCCAGGAGTTATATCTCCTCGCTGACCGCAAAGCCCCCTGGGGAAATGTAGTTCTTCTTCTCCTCCGGACAGGCACCTGGAACTTGAGCATCAGCAGTCAAACCCCCAGTGCATTACATGATGTTATGATGTGGAATACTGATAACCAAAAGTCATAAAACCATGACAGCTGTAGTTTGGAACACACACTCTCCAAAAACCCACTACGCCCAGGAACGATTGTGACTCTTTCTTATCAGTGGGTGGAGACGTGGCAGTGATTTTGTCGATCACATCTGTTGGGATGTGACGACGGCCATCTTGCCACTTTATCCCTAGGAACTGAATTTCCTGGGCAGGTCCTTTCACTCTGCTTCGCTTAATAGCAAAACCAGCACGCAGAAGGATCTGGATTATTTGCTCTCCTTTCTCAAAAACTTCCTTTGCTGTGTTGCCCCACACAGTAATGTCATCAATGTACTGTAAGTGCTCAGGAGCAACTCCCAGTCCCAGTGCGGCTTGGATCAACCCGTGGCAAATGGTTGGGCTACGTTTCCACCCTGGGGCAAAAAATTCCAGGTATATTGAATGCCCCTCCAGGTGAAAGCAAACTGTGGCCTAGATTCTTTGGCCAAAGGAATGGAGAAAAAGGCGTTAGCAATATCAGTGGTGACGTACCACTTGCCAGCTTTCATACTGGAGTTCTAACATATCTGGCACAGCAGCACTCGGTGGGGGTGTGACTTCATTCAGGCCACGGTAGTCCACCGTCAGCCTCCATTCTCCACTGGCTTTACGCACCGGCCATATGGGGCTGTTAAATGGTGAGTGAGTCTTGCTAATCACTCCCTGATTCTCTAGTTGGCGAATCAACTTCTCAGTGGGGAGCAAGGAATCCCTGTTGGTGCGGTACTGCCGTCTGTGCACCGTTTTTGTAGCAATCGGTACCTGTTGCTCTTTCACTCGTAGCAACCCCACAACAGATGGATCTTCTGACAGGCCAGGCAAAATAGACAACTGCTTAACACCTTCTGTGTCTACAGCAGCTATTCCAAAGGCCCATCGATACCTTTGGGATCCTTAAAATATCCCCTTCTGAGGTAATCAATACCAAGTATACATGGAGCCCCTGGGCCAGTCACAATAGGGTGCTTTTGCCAGTCTTTACCAGTGAGGCTCATTTCGGCCTCCAACATAGTCAGCTCTTGGGAACCCCCAGTCACCCCATTAATATAAATTGATTCTGTCCCTTGGTGGCTCGAGGGCATTAGAGTGCACTGTGCACCAGTATCCACCAGGGCCTGATATTTCCGTGATTCTGATGTGCCGGGCCATCTAATCCACACAGTCCAATAAACTCTATTATCCCTTTCCCCCCCGGCTGGGGGCAGGGCCCCTCTATTTGTTACCTCCATTGTCTGCAGCAACTGGAGCACTCAGCTTTTTGGAGAAGTTCACCTTGGTGGTTGATTTGTCTTGTAATTCTTTTACCCGGGCTTGAAGTGCAGGCGTAGGTTGTTTATGCCACTTCTTCATATCTTCTCCATGGTCACGTAGGCAATGCCACAAGGCAAAACGCGGCGTAGTCTTACTGTTGTCACTTGCTCAAGCAGGAGAACGTCTTCTTTTGATAGCTGAGACACTGGGATGACACCGGCTGGGAGGAAATCAAGTTGATCAGCCCCTCCAGTAGGCTGTTTTGGGAATTCTAGCCCCCATGGGATGTATCTGTTACCACCATGGATTCATCAGCATCAGGCACGGTTGATAGTTTGTCTATTATATCTTCTTGTTTCTTCTCCATTCTGTCCAGCTTTCCAGCTACTTTTGTAATGACTGAAACACAAGCTCGTACAGGGCTTAAATGTAACTCAAAGTCTTGAAGTTTATTAACCAATTCATTTATAAGAGGTGTCTTCTTTCCCCTCTGCCATACGTTGCTGCAAATGTACTGGCGTCCCTTTCTGGTGCGGTCTTTGTGAATGTACGCCACATGTTTGGTGTACACCTGACTCTCTCGGGATCATGCTCTTGGTCTGGCTCGTTAGGAATGAAATCGGGGCTACGTAGCATTTCCACCACAGCATATTCTCTTAAATATCGGACGCCTTCTTCCATATCAGCCCATTTCTTTTTCTCAGGCATCAGATCGCCTTTGAAGGGGTATCTTTCTTTCTTCTTTTACAGCCCATTTCTTTTTCTCAGCCAACAGATCGTCTTTGAAGGGGTATCTTTCTTTCTTCTTTTACAGCTAACAACATCCGCTTCCAGAGGGTAAAGACCTGGTTCTGGCATGTACTAATTCCTCTGTCAATGGCTGAGTCCCTAGCAATGCCACCCAGTTGGCGAGCTTCTCTACTATCTAGCCACACACTGTTGGCCCCATTGTCCCAGTATCCAAGTAACCAGGTGGCAATAGGCTCATTTGGGTGATGTGAGAAGTCTTTTCTCAGACTTTGAATTTCATTCATTTTCAGAGATCGATCAGCAATGGTAACGATATCTTGCTCACCTCTTAACTTTTTCAGGACTTCTTGTTGCCCTCGTAGGCGTTGGTGACCGTGGTCTTACTGAGGGCCCCTCCCCTGGACTCAGGGGTGCTTCTCGTGGATCTCGGAGCCACTCCTCTGGACCTCTTTCCTCCTCTTTCTTCTCTTCTAACCGAGTCGAGATTCATTTCATTTTCCGTCCTCTTACAGGGGCAACTGACATCAATTGTGGTGCTTCCTGTAGTTGATCAGGTCGGTCAGTTCCAATGCTCTCATCCTCCAGTTCAGCTTGGAGCCTGTCTCGTTCGATTATGAGAATATCTAGCTCAGATTGGAGGGTGTCTTGTTGAGATTGAAGACTGTTGAGTTTGGATTGCAGGGATTCCCTCTCAATTTGGAGGGCATCTCTCTCAGATTGGAGGCCTTTCTCTCAACCAGGAGACTCTCGCTCATTTTGTACTGCTTCCCTGAGACTCTCCTTTTCAATTTCACAAACTCTCTCCCTCTCCAGGATAGTATTGAATAAGGCCCGATAAGCATTAGCCAGGCCCCAACTCATTTGTGCCTCCTCAGATCTGCCTGAGCCGCAACATTCTGTCTCAAATATCTGTTTAAGTTCTCAGGGTCTTTCAGGTGTTCAGGAGTAAAGTTCCATGACACCAAAGATTTCCATCTCTCTAAAGTCTCTCCCAGGCCTCTCCACACTCCCTGCCGCTCAGTATTCTCTGGTTTTGGGGAGGACTTCCTCAAAATATAATAAATACTAATACTGAGTGAAATGGTGAGCAGTACAATTCACGGAGATTAATAACGTGATCAGGTGAGCATTGAAAAGCTGCATAAAGGATTCAAAGGAGAGGCCGGAAACCTGCTAATAATCCCCAGTCCTGTAACATTAGCAGCTCCCTCTGGAATGGTATGCCACATAGTATGCAGATGCCACGTAGTTATTTCCATCAGTGTTTTCAATTGATTGTATATACCTATTGCTCCGCAGAGCAAAGTGGTGAACTTAATTAAGGCCCAGTATGTTTTTAGCATTAAAAAAGAAGAAACAGTGGCATGCAGCCCCTTGAAAGGCAGGTGAAAGAGGTAAAATTTCCAAACGAAGCTATCTGAGAGCAGAGAGTTATTCATTCTAAAAAGCTAAAAAGCAGCTCTTCTCGGCATTCTCCACCAAGAATTTGAATGGATTACAGGCTGGTTCTTTGACTAGCGGGTCAGAGTAATCCACGGATCCGCGTCTCTAGAATAGGAAAATAGATGGCCCCAAAATAATTGAAAACAGCAGCATGATCTGAGGTGAAACAAACTAATTTATTAAATATTGTATCAGCAGAATATAACGAGAGAGAGAGAGAGAGAGAAAGAGAGAGAGAGTGTGTGAAAGGCGGATCGGCCTCACTACAACGCTGAGCTGAGAAGTGCAGTCCAGTTGAGCCGATGAAGAAGCACAGACGGAGAAACGCAAGCGGAGAAGAGAACATCAGGTGACCTTGCCAGGAGTTATATCTCCTCACTGATGCAAAACTCCCTGGGGAAATGTAGTTCTCTTTCTCCTCCGGACAGGCATCCGGAACTTGAGCATCAGCAGTCAAATGCCCAGTGCATTACATGATGTTATGATGTGGAATACTGATAACCAAAAATCATAAAACCATGACAAAGGAAGACTCAGGAAAATATGAGTCCCCTTCTAAATGAGATGAGTACTTTAGTAATAGTGGACATTGACAATGCAGAGATTCTGAATGCCTTCTTTACATCTGTTTACAACAATATGACTAGGACTCAGGAATCCCAGACCTTGAAGGAAAGAGAGTAAGTCTGGTGAAAGAAATGTTTCTCATTGGCCAAGGAGGATCTGCTCAGAGAATGTCCAGCCAAAATCAATGCACAGAAATCCAAAGGCCCCAATGGGATGCACCCATGTCTGCTGGGAGGACTAGCAGATGAGATCTTTCATCATCTCTGAAAGGTCTTGGTGAATGGGAGAGGTGCCTGAAGACTGAAGGATAGCCAGTGCCACTCCAGTCTTCAAAAAGGGCAAGAGGAAGGATTTGGAAAACTACGGGCCAGTCAGCTTCACCTCCATCCCTGGAAAGGTGATGGAACAACTTGTTCTGGATGCCATCTCCAAGCAATTGGAAGAGAAGAAGGTTATCAGGTGTAATCAACATGGATTCACCAAGGGGAAATCATGCTTGACCAACCTGGCAGCATTCACTGATGTCAACTTGCTGCGTAGACAAGAGAGAGCAGTAGAATCAGAATCCTTACAGCTGGAAGGGATCCCTGAAGGCCATCTAGTCCAAATTCCTTGCAGTGAACAGGGACATTTACAGCTAGATCAGGTTGCCCAGGGTCTTATCCAGCCTCACCTTGAAAATCTCCCAGGACAGGGCATCAACCACATCAATGAACAACCTGTTCCAGTACCACAGCACCCTCACTGTAAAAGACTTTTTCCATATATCTAATCTAAATCTACGCTCTTTGTACTTGAAACTATTTCCCCTTGCTCTATTTTTACTGACACTGCTAGAGAGTCTTTCCTGTAGTTCTTTTATATACTGAAAGGCTGATATCAGGTGACCTCAAAGCCTTCTCTTGTCCAGCCTGAACAGACCCAGCTCTTTCAGCCTGTCCTTGTAGGAGAGGTGTTCACTCCTTGGATCATTTTTGTGGCCCTTCTCTGAACGTACTTCAACACATCTATGTCTCTCCTGTATGGAGAACTCCACATCTGGACACAGTGCTCCAGGTGAGGCCTCACCAGCACAGCGTAGATGAGCAGGATCACCTCCGTTGGCCACGCTTCTTTTGATGCAGCCCAGGATAGGGTTGGCTTTCTGGGCTGCAAGGACACATTGCTGTCTCATGTCCAGCTTCCCATCCACCTGTACCCCCAGGACTTTTTTGGCAGGGCTGCGCTCAACCCTTCCATCCCCAGTTTGTACTGGCAATGAGGGTGGCCTCAACCCTGGTGCAAGATCTTGCATTTGGATTTGCTTAACCTTATGAATTTCACCTGGGCTCACTGCTCAAGCATATCTAGGTCCTTCTGGATGATATCCCATCTCTCTGGTGTGTCAACCTCACCCCACAGCTTGATGTCATCAGCAAACTTGCTGAGGGTGCACTCAAACCCACTGTCAATGTCACTGACAAAGATTTTAAAGAGTATCAGTCCCAGCATTGACCCCTGGGGGACACCACTCATCACCAATCTCTATCCAGACATTGAGCCATTTGCCCACACTCTCTGGACTCAATCTTGCAGCCAGTTCTTCATTCATTGAACAGTCCACTCATCAAATACTTATCTTTCCAAATTGTAGAGAAGAATGTTGTGGGGTACTGTGTCAAAGGCCTTACTGAAGTTGAAATAGATGACATCATTGTCTCTTCCCTTGTCCATTGATGCAGTGACACCATCATAGAAGGCCACTAGTGCGCTCAAGCAGGACTTGCCCTTGGTGAAGTAGATGCTGTCTACTTTTACTTCAGTAAAGGCAAGTGAGACTGTCTCTCACAATATCCTTGTTAAGAAACTTAAGACCATGTGAGACTGATGAGTGGATAGTGAGGTGAATGGCAACTAGCTGAACGGTAGAGCTCAGAAGATTGTTACCAGTGGCGCAGAGTCCAATTGGAGGCCTGTAACTAGCAGTGCTCCCCAGGGGTTGTTGCTGGGTCCATTCTTGTTCAATGTCTTCATCAACAACTTGGATGAAGGGATAGAGTCCACCCTCAGTAGGTTTGCTGATGATGCAAAGCTGGGAGGAATGACTGACACACTGGAAGGCTGTGCTTTTCCTCTGGGTTTATGAGATAGTTTAAATTGAACCAGAGGGGTAGGGCCAAAATTATAATGAGTACAAAGTACGCATGTTGTAGAACAAGGACCTTGGAACATAAATCACTTTCCATCCAATGTACTAGTCCCATGTAAGAAATGAATTCTAGACTTTACCTCACCAAATGTTATGCTTCTGTTCTTTGTGGATGTCATATCCTGAATTTATCCATCTGCATTATTCTTTGCATTTAGGATATTCTGCACGTGCCCTCGGAATCATGAAGTGGTTCTCAGTATTTTTCTCTGTCAGCTACATTTAGGGGGGCTGATTTCATAGAATCATAGAATCACTCAGGTTGGAAAAGACCTTATAGATCATTGAGTCCAACCACGACCTAACCATAACATCCTAATAACCCTCTACTAAATCATGTCCCAGAGTACCACATCCAAACGGTTTCTAAACACATTCAGGGATGGTGACTTAACCACCTCCCTGGGGAGCCTATTCCAATGCTTAACAACTCTTTCTGTAAAGAAGAGTTTCCTAATATTCATTTGACCAAGTGTAGACATTTTTGGTGCAAAGGAGTCCCCTAAACTCTTGTTATAATCAGTGAAATCCCTAGTATATTTATCTGGTCTTATGTAATGGCTACTGTAATATTGTGGTGAAGCTGGTATTTTTCCTATTTGTTTTTAATTGCATTAGAAGAAAAATTGGAATGCAAGAAAACGAAAATAGTACGAATTTGGTATACCCTGTGTGACTATACTTAAACTACGATTTAAAAATCGGCATGGAATTTTTTTTTATATCCAACTGCCTAAACGTAATAGCACACTTTTTATCATCTAACATTTTTCCTGTATTTTTACAGCTATAAATCAGGTCCTAAAAGCAGCAACATCAAAATGTTAAATCCTGTGCTGTATTTTAGCAGAAAACATTTTTCCAAGTAACCTTTAGATTGTTCTTTCCTTTATAACCTTGTCAGGAGGAACAAAATAGACATGTCTTCTAACTTATTTTAAGAATGACAAATTGCAACATTTAAGAGTAAAATGTTCCCTTCATGTTTTCTTTCTTTTTTTTCCCCCTCAAGTTAATAACTCAAGTCATACAATACTTGAGATCGTCATATCAGTCTGATATACAGTCATTTAAAGCATATTGCAACTCCAAGAAGTACATTGAAGAACTCCATCTAAATATCATATAATGCACTGAATCTACAAAATTATTAATTTTAGATATGCTTTTCTTTGGACAGTGATATTTTTCACTGAAGACATGATTCAAAATCCTCTGAATCAAGTAAGAAGTCTGCCTATTTTAAAATTGGTTTTGGATCATTCCTTCGTTTGGAAATATCAAACCCAAAATAAACCAATATTTCTGAAAGTGGATATTTTTCATTCTGTAATACCGACTGCTTCCATCTACACAGAGACTATAAACAGCTTTGTTTATTCAACCAAACTAAATTTTTTTGCTTTTCCTTCTGCTTTAAAATATCTTAGAAAGCAAGAAATTTGTTCAGATTGATTTTTCTCAGCTGTAGATTAAAAATTCATCTGGAGATATTCCCTCTTCTGTTCGTTTACAAGGTTTATTGTTGGAATTTTGCAGTAACTTAAGGTGAAATGTGAATGCAAAGTATCGTAATAATATAGACACGTAGAACGTATTTACAGTATGGGGACATTGGATCATTAGTAACAAGTTTCTGAAAAAAAAAAAACACAAAAATTTCTGCAGAGATTTTCTGAGAGAGGAATATATGTGGTAGTTCAAGGAAATGAAGAAATGGTTATTATAAGTGGGAGGATTATTATCTAAGGTTCAACTTAGTTTGTTTTTCCATTGGGCTGCCCCATTAAAGATGCTTTCTAGAGCAAAGATAGCTTAAATTTTGGGAGAGTTGAATCATCGAATGTGAACTTGCATAGATTATGGGCTATTTGAAATCACAGTGGAATCTGGTTTAGTTAATTATCTGTACAGTTACTGTAAATATGAACTAGAGCAAAATAGCTATGCTGTTCTTACGCAGTATTTATCCTCTACTTTGCTGCCACCAAAAATAAGGAGGAAATGTGATACTATGCTTTCATAGAATCACAGAATCACCAAGGTTGGAAAAGACCCACAGGATCACCCAGTCCAACCATCCACCCATCAGCAATAGCTTTCACTAAACTATGTCTCTCAACACAAAATCCAAACATTCCTTGAAGACCTCCGGGGGCAGTGACTCCACCACCTCCCTGGGCAGCCCATTCCAGTGCCTGACCACTCTTTCAGAAAAGTAGTATTTCCTAACGTCCAGCCTGAATCTCCCCTGATGCAGCTTGAAGCCATTCCCTCTAGTACTATCACCAGTTACATGAGAGAAGAGGCCAAATCCCAGCTCACTACAACCTCCCTTCAGGTAGTTACAGAGAGCAATAATGTCTCCCCTGAGCCTCCTCTTCTCCAGACTGAACAATCCCAGCTCCCTCAGCCGCTCCTCATAAGATCTGTGCTCCAGACCCCTCACCAGCTTTGTCACCCTTCTTTGAACCCACTCCAGGGCCTCAATTCTTGCAGTAAGGAGCTCAAAACTGGACACAGTACTCTAGGTGCAGCCTCACCAGTGCTGAGTACAGGGAGACAATCACTTCCCCATTCCTGCTGGCAACACCGTTCTTGATGCAAGCCAGGATGCCATTGCCTTTCTTGGCCACCCGGGTACACTGCTGGCTCATGTTCAGCCGAGCATCAATCAATACCCCCAGGTCCATTTCCTCTACGCAGCCTTCCAGCCACTCTGTCCCAAGTCAGTAGCATTGGCTGGGGTTGCTGCGGCCAAAATGCAGGACCTGGCATTTGGTCTTGTTGAACTTCATCTCATTGGCTTCAGTCCAGCTATCCAGCCTGTCCAGATCCCTCCGTAGGGCCTCACTACCCGCAAGCAGATCGGCACTTCCAGCCAACTTGGTGTCATTCGCAAACTTACTGAGGGTGCACTCAATGCCCTCATCCAGGTCATCAATAAAGACGTTGAAGAGGACAGGCCCCAGCACCGACCCCTGGGGAACACCACCTGTGACTGGTCACCAGCTGGATTTAACTCCATTCATCACCATGCTCTGGGCCCGGCCCTCCAGTCAGTTCCTTACCCAGCCAAGAGTGTACCTGTCCAAGCCACGGGCTGCCAGCTTCTGCAGGAGAATACCGTGGGAGACAGTGTAAAAGGCTTTGCTGAATTCTAGGTAGACTTCATCAACAGCCTTTCCCTCATCCCTCAACAGGTCAGGAGATCATAGAAGGAGATCAGCTTGGTCAAGCAAGAATTGCCCTTCGTGAACCCATGCTGACTAGGCCTGATCCCCCCGTTGTCCTACACGTGCCGCGTGGTCTCCCTCAAGACAATCTGCTTATAACCTTCCCTGGCACCGAGGTCAGGCTAACAGGCCTGTAGTTCCCCGGATTCTCCTTACAATCCTTCTTGTAGATGGGAGTCACGCTGACAAGCCTCCAGTCTTCTGGGACCTCACCAGTCAACAAGGAGCACTGATAGATGATGGAAAGTGTCTCGGCTATCACCTCTGCCAGTTCCCTCAGCACTCTCGTGTGAATCTCATCTGGCCCCATGAACTTGTGGCAGTCCAGTTGAAGCAGTAGGTCTCTGACTGTATCCTCTCGAACCATGGGAGGTTTAGCCTGTTCCCCAGCCAAGACTACCAGGTCAGAGAGTGAAGTACCCTGAGGATAACTGGTCTTACTTACAAAGACAGATGTCAAGAAGGCATTCAGAATATCTGCCTTTTCCTTATTCTCAGTGGTCACACTCCCAGCCTCATCCAGTAAAGAACGGAGATTCTCCTTGGTCCTCCTCTTACTGTTGATATATCTGTAAAAGACTTACTTGTTCCTTTTTACCCCAGTGGACAGGTTGAGTTCAAGCTGGGCTTTTGCTTTTCTGATTTTCTCTCTGCACATCTTACAATTTCTTTGTATTCTTCCTGAGTTGCCCATCCCTTCTTGCACAAGAGTTAGATTATCTTTTTCTTCTGGAGCCTCAAGAATAGCTTCCTATTCATCCTCACTGGTCCTCTTCCCTGCCGGTTCATTTTGTGGCTCAGCCTGCTCCTACGCCTTTAAGACTTCCTTCTGGAAGAGCGACCAGCCATCTTGGAACCCTTTACTCTCTAAGACTGAATCACAGGGGGCTCCTACGAGTCTTCCGAATGATTCTAAGTCCTCCCTCCAGAAGTTCAAGGTAGCAGTTTTGCTGTTCCCCCCTTCTGGCTCCACCAAGAATTGAGAACTCTACCATTTCATGGTCACACTGGCCAAAAATGCCCCTGAACTGCACATCTCCCACTAGACCTTCTCTGTTTGTGAAAAGCAGATCTAATGGGGGCAGCTCCTCTTGTAGGCTCTCTCACCAGCTGCATCAGGAAGCTATCCTCCATATACTCCAGAAACTTCCTAGACTGCTTCTTCTGTGCTCTGTTGTATTCCCAGCATATGTCAGGGAAGTTGAAGTCTCCCATGAGGACAAGGGCTGGCGATCACGCAGCTTCTGCCAGCTACTCATAGAACACCTCATATGTCTCTTCATCCTGGTTCGGCGGTCTATAACAGACACCCACCAGGATGTCTGCCTTGTCAGCCTTTCCACTGATTTTATCCACAGGGATTCAACCTTATCAACTCCAGCCTCAACCTCAGTAACATCAAAGCACTCTCTAATATAGAGAGCCACACCGTCACCCCTCCTTCCTTGCCTATCCTTCCTGAAGAGTTTGTAGCCATCCACTGCAGGACTCCAGTCATGGGTCCCACCATGTTTCCATAATGGCAACTAGATCATAGCTTGCCTGCCACACAATGACTTCCAGCTCTTCTTGTTTGTTGCCCATGCTGTGTGCATTGGTGTAGATGCACTTCAGCTGACCCCTCGCCTCACCCCTAATCCCATTACCGCTCCCCCAGGATCATCTCTAGCAGGCCTGGTTTTATCCCCTTCCCCCTTCATATCTAGTTTAAAGCCCTCTCTACAAGTCCTGCCAGCTCCTGGGCAAGGAGCCATTTCCCCTTTTGAGACAGGTGATACCCATTGGCAGACCTCAGGCCAGGTGCCTGCCAGGAGTAGACTGCCCCATGATCAAAGAACCCAAAATTCTTGAGTTTGCACCAGACTCTCAGACGTGTTTATAAGATGGGTTTTTCTGGTCATCTCAGTGCCCTTTCATGCCACTGTAGGAATTCAGGCAAATACTACTCTGTTCCTCTCAGAAAAGAGTCTCCTATGGCTATCATCCTCCTTTCTTTACTGGAGGAGGCAGTCTTCAAGCATGGAGCTGACTGCCTCACCTTAGACAAGCTTGGAGGCAGTCCTCCCATTGCACTCTCACTCACCTCTCCCTCCAGTTTCAGAGCTTCAAACTTATTACATAGAGACACCAGGGGAACCGAAATTGGTCAGGATGCAGGTTGCCTGAGTTACCAAGCAGGGACCTGCTGTCATTCCTCTTCTCCACTCAAATTGGCTCTCTCTGCTCAACTACAGCAAGAGAGAGGGTCCATTACGGTTTGTGGAGTGCAATCTCTGTATCTTTTTTGTAGAGAGTCACTCCACCAGTCAATCTCCTCCTCGCACTCTCTGATGGTCTTTAATCTCTCTAGATCCTCCCTAAGCTACAGCACCAGGCTGAGTAGCTCATCCACATGCTCGCACCTCACGTAGGTGGAGTCCTTCCCATCTTCCCCTGGCAGCAGCAGGCTAAGGCACTCCCTGCAGTCAGAGATTTGAACCACGACATTTCTAAGCAGGCCCTCTGTCTGGGTCACCACAGTATTGGTGTTTTTGGACAGTGTTTGGACAGTGAGGTGGGTTGAGAACTGGCTGACTGGCAGAGCGCAGAGGGTCGTCGTTGGTGGTGCAGAGTCTGGCTGGAGACCTGTAACCAGTGGTGTCCCCCACCAGGGGTCGGTGCTGGGTCCAGTCTTGTTCAACATCTTCATCAATGACCTTGATGAGGGGATAGTGGCCACCCTCAGCAAGTTTGCTGATGATATGAATTTGGGAGGATTGGCTGACACGCTGAACGGCAGCACAGCCTTCAGGCGAGACCTGGACAGGCAGGACAGCTGGGCAGTAAGAAACTGGATGGGGTTCAACAAAAGCAAGTGTAGGGTCTTGCATCTAGGGAGGAATAATTGCATGCACCAATACAGGCTGGGGGATGAGCTGCTGGAGAGGAGCTCTGCAGAGAGGGACCTGGGCGTCCTGGTGGACGACAGGTTGGCCATGAGCCAGCAGTGTGCCCTCGTGGCCAAAAAGGCCAATGGCATTCTGGGGTGCATTAAAAAGAGCATGGCCAGCAGGTCGAGGGAGGTGATCCTCCACCTCTACTCTGTCCTGGTAAGGCCTCACTTGGAGTACCGTGTCCAGTTCTGGGCTCCCCAGTACAGAAAAGACAGGGATCTCTTGGAGCGAGTCCAGCGGAGGGCCACAAAGATGGTGAAGAGCCTGGAGCATCTCCCCTATGAAGAAAGGCTAAGTGAACTGGGTCTGTTTAGCCTTGAGAAAAGACGACTGAGAGGGGACCTGATCCAGGTTTATAAATATCTGAGGTGTGGCGGCCATAGTGGTGAGGCCAGTCTCTTTTCAGTGGTACGTGGAGACAGGACGAGGAGAAACAGACATAAGCTACAGCATAGGAAGTTTTGCACGAATGTGCGTAAGAACTTCTTTACTGTGAGGGTGACGGAGCACTGGAACAGGCTGCCCAGGGAGGTTGTGGAGTCTCCTTCTCTGGAGGTATTCAAGTCTCGCCTGGACGCCTACCTGTGCGACCTGGTGTAGGGAACCTGCTTTGGCAGGGGGGTTGGTCTCGATGATCTCTAGAGGTCCCTTCCAACCCCTACAATTCTGTGATTCTGTGATTCTGTATTCTTGGGGCAAGTCTGCTGTCTAGTAGAGACCTTACCTGAACCTGCGTCTCAGGGTCTGCCTGTAGGAGAGCTGGTCTCCTGAGCAAAGACAAAAGCACTCACACATCCTGCCAGAAGACCCACCTCCAACACCTGCTGCTGCAGTAATGTATGGGCAGTGTGGGCTGAGCTCACACTCTGACTTCCCTCCCTGTTGTCAATAGACAGTGACACCCTTTTTTCACCTGGCACATTATGCAGGCAGAAGCTAGCTTTCTCCCTCCCGAGGGCTGCTTTTAGCAAAGGGTCAAGGGTCAAGGTCAAGGTCAAGCCCAAGAGATATGAGTGGGCAGTGCCAGCTCCACCCCTGCTGGCTCAGCAGTCCACCCACAAGCTTTCAGCCCCCTGGCACTGGCACTAGCGCTTTTGCTGGCTTCAAAGAGGCCCTAAAAATAGCTTTTTGGACAGTCTTTTTTGCTTTACGTTTCTTACCCAGTGCAGTCTTACCTCTGAAGCTTTCTTGTCTTCCAATCGCTCACAAAATTGTCATAAATACTTCAACTGAATGGTCTACATAAATACATTATTTTTATTTTTTTATTACATTCTCTCATGTTCACCTTTCCGAGTTCTGTTTTATTTATTTTCTTTTCCCCTTTTTAGAAAAAGTGTGATCTAAACTAATAAATCACATCTCATGGTATCTTGGAGAATGGTGAATAATTGTACGTATATGTGACGACTACTAGTAGATATATTCATATACGGAAAAGTTAAACAGTCTGTTGATTCTTTTGGCCTGTACAAATACTTTCATCTCCGTCCATTTCCCTGATAGTAGATCTCTTAAATTTTCCAATCCATGGATATCTCTCAGACTGTCTTTACTAGTTTTATCTGCCCTTCTGATCTTTTTGTCACTCTTCTCTACCTTCCTCAGTTAATATATACCCATGTATATATTAGAATAAACATTCAAGTCTATCTATTCATTTATTTGGCATTTTTACATTTATTTTAATTTCTCCCTTAACTACTCACTGAATTTTACCAGTCTCTGTTCTGATAAACAGAAGATCCTCTTCATCTCAATCTGTATATTCTTTACTTTTGGTCTCCCACCTTTGATACTGCATGATTTGGATTATTCTTTTGTCCCAACTCATGATCTATATACAAACCTGTATCAGTCCATCCAAATCACTTCTCCATTTTTGCTTTGTAAAATTTCTACTACAATACAGTGATGTGCAGAATTAAACTCTGTAACCCAAGTAATATTACAAAGCAGGTATGGTTTATTCAGCGGTGCACATACACTGGATGCAAGGGGGATAAATCTACCTAACTTGCACACCAAGTGCAAGTTACAGATTTAGGCCAAACTAATACATAATCAATTGTTTCCAGGAATTCAGATACATATTTATTATATTTCCAAGAACACATTAGCATGTGTACCTCCCCCTCTCACATGTGTAGTGAGTTGTGGAGGTCTCCTCCTGGTGGTCATGTGTTGAAGAACTATAGTCTTCCTCGCTGTACGCTTCTAACCTGCCCCCCAAAATGGTTTCTGCTTGCCCTGTGGACATCTAATCACCTCACTACCAGATCTCCTTGGACTGTTCTCAAACCTTTATCTTTTTGGCCTCCTTCATCCCTCTCATTATCCCAGACCCAGTGTCTGCCATCCCTTATTTTTCTAACAAGATCCACATTCTTGCTTCTATAAACCATCTCTAACTCTCCCCTGCCCACCCCCCAATTCTTAGTCCCTGTGAAGCCCTTTTCTCACTTTTACTCTTTTACAATGGGGCCCTTCTCACCTTTCAATAGATTTTCAAATATGGCCACAGGACCAACATGGAGGTATCCCATTGGAAGGTGAGGGAGTCTAAGAGAGTTGATTAACATTCAAGCACTACTTATTTATTCCAAGCTAAAGATTGGTGCATCCCTCAGAGTGTGAAATCAGGAAAAGGTTGCAGAAGACCCATGTGAACGAGCAAGAAGCCCACGGAAAAACTTAAATGAAAGAAGAGTTGATGGAACGCAGAAAAGGGCACAGACTATTGTGGAGGAATATAGGAATGCTGCCAGGGCATGCAAGGATGAAATAAGGAAGAATAAGGCTCACTTGGAATTAGATCCGGCAAGGGAGTCTAAGGACAGCAAGAAGGGGGTCTTTAAGTCAATCAGTGGCAAAAAGAATACAAGGTAATAGAATTACAGAATCCTTAGAGTTGGAAGGGATCTTTACAGATCATCGAGTCCAAGTTCAACTCCTTGGCAAAGAACAGAGACAAGCACAACTAGATCATGTTGCTCTGATCCTGGTTAAGCCTGGTCTTGAGTGTCTCCAGGGACAGAGTTTTGACCATGTCTGGGCAACTTGTTCCAGTGCCTCATCAGCCACCCTCACTGTAAAATACTTCCTCCATATATTGAAGCTAAATTTACTCTTTTAGTTTGAAACTATTTCTCCTTGTTCTATCATCACAGATCCCGCTAGATGACAGTCTGTCATCTTCTTTCCTGTAGCTCCCCTTTAGGCACTGAAAAGCCATCAGGTCACCTCAGAGCCTTCTCTTCTCCAGGCTGAACAGTCCCATCTCTTTCAATCTGTCCTCATAGGAGAGGTGTTTTGTTCCATGGATCATTTCTGTGGCCCTCCTCTAGATGCGCTCCAACACGTCTATGTCTCTCCTGTATTGAGGACCCCACATATGGACACAGTACTCCAGGTGAAGTCTCATCAGTGCAGAGTAGAGGGACAGGATCACTTCCCTCGACCTGCTGGCCATGCTTCTTTTGATGTAGCCCAGGATAGGGTTGGCTCTCTGGGCTGTGAGGGACTTTGCTAGCTCATGTCCACTTCTCAATCACCAGGACCTCCAAGTTTTTATCAGCAGGGCTGTGCTCAGTCCTTTCCTCCCCCAGCTTTGGTATTGGTTATGGGGATTGTCTCGACTCAGGTGCAAGACCTTGCGCTTAGCTTTGTTAAATCTCATGAGGCTCTCCTGGGCCCGCTGTTCAAGCTTGTCTAGGGAAAATGTGTACCCATCGCTGAATGAGGTGGATTCTCTTATAATGGAATACAGAGACATGGAGACTCTGAAGATAAGAGAGGAAGTCTGGGGAAAAGAATGTTTCTCATTGGTCAAGGAGGATCTGCTCAGAGAATGTCCAGCCAAAATCAATGCACAGAAATCCAAAGGCCCCAATGGGATGCACCCATGTCTGCTGGGAGGACTAGCAGATGAGATCTTTCATTATCTCTGAAAGGTCTTGGTGAATGGGAGAGGTGCCTGAAGACTGGAGGATAGCCAGTGCCACTCCAGTCTTCAAAAAGGGCAAGAAGAAGGATTTGGGAAACTACAGGCCAGTCAGCCTCACCTCCATCCCTGGAAAGGTGATGGAACAACTTGTTCTGGATGCCATCTCCAAGCAATTGGAAGAGAAGAAGGTTATCAGGTGCAATCAACATGGATTCACCAAGGGGAAATCATGCTTGACCAACCTGGCAGCATTCACTGATGTCATAACTGGCTGAGTAGATAAGGGGAAAACAGTGGACGTAATCTACCTTGACTTCAGCAATGCTTTTGACACTGTCTCCCATGGTGTCTTTATAAGTAAGCTTAGAATGTATGGGATAGATGAGTGGACACTCATCTCGTGGACTGAGAACTGGATGACTGGTAGAGCTCAGAGTGTTGAGACCTGCAGCACAGAATCTAGTTGGAGGCCTATAGCTGGCAGTGTTCCTCAGGGTCAGTACTGGGTCCAGTCTTGTTCAACATTGCATCAGTGACTTGGTTGAAATGATACAACATACCCTCAGAAAGTTTGCCGATGATATTAGATTAGGAGTATTGGCTAACACATCAGAATGCTGTGCTGCCATTTAGCAATACCTGGATAGGCTAACGAGTTGGGCAGAGAGGAGCCTTATGGGGTTTAGTAACTGGAGTCCTACACCTGTATTGTGGTTTAACTCAGCAGAGAGTATTGTGGAGATTTTCACTTACTTTTCTCTTATCCCCAGTGGAATAGAGAATTGGAAAGAGAAAATAGAACTCAGAGGCTGACATAAAAACTATTTACTAAAATGGAAAAGGAGAAATTACAGTAATGACAATACTATATATGTAAATATATTTACAAAACAAGTGATGCACAACACAGTTGCTCACCACCTGCCGACCACTGCCCAGACAGTCCCCAGGCAGTTGCTGCCTGCCCTCCCCAGCCAACTGTCTTCAGTTTTAAAATGTTTTCACATAATGACATACGGTATAGAATGCCTTTTTGGCCAGTTTATGTAAGCTGTCCTGGTTGTGTCCCCTCCCACTTCCTTGTTCCCCACCAGCTCCCTTGCTGGCAGAAAAGTACAGTAAGCTGAAAAACTGAAATGTCCTTGGCTCCTTGTAACCCTGTTCAGCAACAAGTAAAACATTAGTGTATTATCAGCATGTTTTTCTCTCCTAAAGCCAAAATATAGCATCATACCAGATGCTATGAAGAAAATTAACTCTTTCTCAGCTGAAACCAGGACAATTTGAGGAGAAAAAAACTGAATGCATCAACATAGGTTAGGGATTGATCTGCTCTAAAGGAGCACTGCAGAGGTCCTAGGTGTCCTGGTGGAAAGTTTGTTGACCATGAGCCAGCAGGTGCTTCCGTGGCTAAGATGGCCAATGGTATCCCAGATACCATTTGAAAGAACATGGTGAACAAGTTGAGTGAGGTGATCCCCTCCTTCACCCTCCCCGCTCTGCCCTGGTGAGTCCATATCTGGAGTACTGTGTCCAGTTCTTGGCTCCTCAGTTCAAGAAAGACAGGGAACTATTGGAGAAAGTCCAGCACAGGGCCACAAAATTGATTAGGGGCATGGAGCATATCCCTGTGAGAAAAGGCTGAGAGATCTGGGACTGTTTAGCCTGGAGAAGACTGAGAAGGAATCTTATCAGTGCTTATAAATATCTGAAGTATGGAAGGTGAGTGGGTGGGGTCAAGCTCTTGTTAGTGGGGCAGGACAAGGGGCAACAGGAACAATCTGTAATACAGGACATTGCACATAAACATGAGAAAGAACTTTGAGTGTTATGGAGTACTGGAAAAAACTGCCCAGAAAGATTGCGGAATCACCTTCCCTGTAGATACTCAAAACCCTCCTGGATGATTTACTGTGCAACCTACTCTAGAGAACCTGCTTTAGCAGGAGTGTTGGACTAGATAATCTCCAAAGATCTCTTCCAACCATTATGATTCTATGGTTACTAATAACTACATCGGGGAATTATACTTTTTATGGAAAATGGAAAGATAAAATTTACCTCCATGCATATGCATTCTCTAGTTTCTCATTTAGTTATTTTATGACATTGGGAAAGAATAATTCTTCAGTAGAAAAGGAAAAATTTTGTAAATGATGATAGAAATGGATATCCCAGTTTTAATCTTAACACAATTTGACTGTGAATAATCATGTCAGAGTTTATTCCAGGTCAGACTTAAATGAAAACTAGTAGATGAAAATTAGATTTTGCACTTTTTTTTTCATCCCTCTTCCATGAAAGATATTGGAAATACATAACATTTTAATAGTAAAAATAGAGTCAACTTTTGGAGCATTTTCATGATTGAAAGCATAATACAGCAAGAACTTGTCAAGCTATTTTATGAATAAGCTATTTGACAAAGTAAGCTATTTTAATAATAAGAGATGATTTTTGAATCAGTACGGGTTTCTACAAATATATTACTTAGCTTTGAATAGTTCATACTGAAAAATGAAATAAAATTCAGTCTGTGAGTGTTTTTCAACTTAACTGCTTATTCCGTATTGCTTTTTTCATCTCAGTGTAGACTGCTCACCTAGGCAATACACTGCATAACTAAAACTCTTAACAATGAAAAATAAGCAAATTAGTAATGAGTAACAAACAAATAATGCATCTGTTCACTTTGAACATATATATATATTTATGAGAATGCTCATTCCCTAAATAGCTGTGAGAACAGCATGCTTGTATAATTATTCAGAAAATGAAAAATAAAATGTGCAAAAAATGTCCCAATGAAATTTAAATAAATCTGTCCAAAGGTGACTTCTTTATTTTTCAGGCTGTTCTAATCTTTAATGCTTAGAATATACTAAACATTTTTTTTTTCTTTTTTTTTTTAATTTAATTTTTATCAGTAGGCAGCAGAGTGCCGTTCCCCTGTTTATTATCTAAAATTCAGTGAGAATAGTCATTGCACAAAGACAAATAAGGCAGTTGTAATGCTAATAGCTGATAGCTATATTTTGGAAGATCCTGTTTTGTTCAATAGCAGATAGTTATGAAGGAACCACTATAAACAAGCTGCTACATTTTTACATACTGACAGTAACACTTTTTAGGAGACCAGATTGCTCTTTATGAGAATAATAAAAGCAAAATAATATTCATGTGTGCCTTTGAACACATTCAGTGCAGGCAGTGTAATACTGCAAGCATAATGAGGCCTGCCTGAGTTCCCTTTCCTACAGCTGAGTGGCTATGCTTTTACTCATTAACTTTTCTTATGATAACTTTAAATACATAAAAAAAATACATAGAAATACAAAATAATACATAGAAATACTAATTATATGCTTGATATTCTATTAATTTTAAGCAAGGTAACAACAATAACATCACAAATTACTAAGTTATTGAGGGATTTTGTCTGTTTGTTTGAACTTCAAAGGTATTGTATATTGTTATCTTACAGAATATTTCTCAGAAAACATTGACAGTGAACTCATTTCACTTCATGAAAACTGTCTTTCTCCTCTATTATCTCAGCTGAGGAAAAGAAAATCAAGCTTTAAGACCCTGATATTATTATACCTATTTATTTTGATATATATATTTTTTACATCACATTTGGACCTGGAGTTGCTTCTGATGTTTAAGTTAAAGCACTGGTATGTGAGGACTTACTGCCTATGGGTACACTTGGGGTCACTTCTTGCCTTTTCAAACCATAAATTCTCTCTTAGGCATTTTTCATTTTTCAAAATTTGAGATAAACAGACTTAAGGCCAACAGGAAAATAGCGGTGGTTTAATCTGGCAGGAAGCTAGGCCCCACACAGCCATTCACTCATTCTCCTACAGTGGCATGGGGAGAGAATCAATAAAAGGTAGAACTCATGGGCTGAAATAAAGACAATTTAATGAGACAGAAAGGAAAGGGAAATAAGAAGTTACTATTATTGTTATTAGCAATTATTATTTTGTTCATTATTATTACTATAAATGTATTTACACATATAAAACTAATATGCACATTGCAATTTTCACCACCCATAAACTGATATTCAGCCAGTCCTCATGCAGTGGCCATCAGTCCTGTCCAATCCCCCCAGTTTTATTGTGCAACCTGATACCATACGGTAAGGAATATCCCTTCAGCCAGTTTGGAACAGCTGTCCTGGTTCTTTTCACTCTTAGCTTGTGCACTGCCAGTCTTCTTGCTAACAGGGCAGTATGACAAGCTAAAGCTGAGCAGTATCACAAGTTCAAATTTCAATGACTTAGTGTAAGCATTGTTCAAAAGGAACTAAAACATGGGTGTGTTATAAACACTATTTTTCTCCTAAATCCAACACACAGTAACAAGCAGTCACTGTGAAGAAAATTTGCCCTATCCCAGTCAAACCCAGGACATAAAGAAAGATAATTGTTGGCTTTTTCTATGCACGTTGGAAGAGGTTATTAGGAATTACAATTTTCCTAGAGCACTCAATACTACTGTAAAAGCAGAGAAAATATTAATATTTGCAGCGGTTTGTAACTACTTCATACGGAACAGTAAAGCAGCTTGCAAAAACAACTCAGATTTAAAGGCAGAAATAGTCATTAAGATTATGTTCACTTGAAGGAGCTTAGAGAGTGATTCAACACCGTTAAGTACATAGGACTCAATTCAATGCTTAAACATGGTCATCAGGAACCATTATGGATAATACAAAATATTCAATAAACTGTAGGGCACGGTGAGGTAAGGAATAGGATGTATGAGAAACCTGCCAATCTGGAGAGGAAGTGGAGTCCAGGCAGAATAACCCAGGAAGTCCTAAAGGATACTACCTACCTATGTATGAGCAAATATACCATGCCCCCTAATGGCTATAATGGAAGCTTAGTAACCCTGCTCATTTGCAGACATCTACTATAAAAACCTAATTTGAGCTTAGTCTTGAGATGAATCCATCCTGAAACTCAGTCTCACAGCACTATATAACTCATAAGATTTGTCTTAGCAGAACTAACTGCTAGATCATCTCCCCTATATTGATACCTAAGTGTCATCTTTGTTAGCCATATTCTTAAGTCTGGGAGGAAAATAAAAATTTGCTGCAGTACTTCTGTGGAATAAAAAAAGGATTATTCTAGACAGTATCTAACTGTCATATCTATCCATAAGAAGTTAAAGATGAACGTATCTCACACTGAACCCACAACTTTCATAAAAATAAAAAAAAGTTACAACAGATATTCTTGTGTTATTCTTTCCAGACACCCGACTGCAAAATATTCAATCTGCAGCTCAGGGGTTAGAAGGAAATGTAGACAATTAAAAGGTATGTTCTACATACAGGATTCTTGTCCCTGAGTCATATTCAGATCACTGAATATAGATGTATACATACAAAAATTTAAATTCCTTAGTTTATCTTTTTCATTAATGGCATAAGCTGGCAGACTTAGGAAAGGAATAATGACTCTCAGATATCATATGACAAGTGAAAAACCTGTCCAAAAAGTTTTTTCTCTCTATTGCCAATTAGAGAGCTTCAGGTAATTATGACAGATGTGGAAATCTGGGGTTACAGAAAAATCAAACAGGTAAATGCTACTTTAAATGTCATTATGTCATATCCAGTTATTTCTGTATCAAGCTAGAAGGGAAATGATTATATGCATGTACACCTAAATGCACATCCATGTGCATACACATTAATATTCACATTTACACATGTATAGAGGAAGACTTCTCATAAAGGAGAAGCAGTAGCCTACAATGGAAATGGAGTACGTAGATGGACTTGCTAAATCATGCCAAATCATGCAGATCTTTGTTTCTTAATCTTGCAAACAATATAGAAAAGCATCAAATGTAAGGCATAAGAAAAAAGAAAGAGTGATGGGGTTGAAGGAATTAAAACAGATAATTTAACATAAAATCACAGCTTTAAGAATTTTTTTCATTGTAGCATGATCATCCCATGTATAACTGGAAATATCCCAACTGATTTTTTTTTTTTTTCCAGTGAATGTGTAATGCTTGCTCATGCAATATTCAACAGGTACAAGCTCACTTAGGAAAACAGCTATCTAATATTAGCAACACCAGTAAGAAAAATGGAATTGAAGTTTCTGACCAGACTCACCTGACAAATTGTCTCTTAGTTCTAAACTATGTTGTTTAAGGTCATCTTTACGAGGAGACAGAAGAAAAATCCCTTAGATCTCTCAATGATCTTATCAATCTATGGCAGGTGTAAATCAGTTGCACATACAGGCTATCATTCTTTACCTATAACACTGAAGTAGGTTGTCCAAAAACTAAAGTAGTCAGATCTTAGAAGTTTGAGCATATTGAATGGTAATGAACCTCATTAATTTGTTATTTAACTTTCTCTGAGCAAGAAGGGAATGAAACCACTTTACAGACAAGATATTGGACCCAGTTTATGAGAACTTCAGCTATACTGAAATCATTAAAAAAAAACAAAACAAAACAAAACAAAACAAAAAAACAAAAAACAAACTTGTAGAGGTCAGTGAGAAGAGATTGAAAAATCTGTTCCTGTTACAACATAGCGTGCTAAATAAAACTTAAATTTTTTCATTAATCCAAATCCAAATAGATAATCTCAAAATCAGATTCATAAATACAGAAATATCACTTTATCTGGACTGCAAGTATACATTGCCAGCTTACAGTTTTCATCTAGCAGTAACTCCGAGTTCTCTACAGGGCTTCTCTCAATCCAATCATCGTCTGACCTATATGTGTTACAGGGATTCCCTGACTCATTACACTTGGCCTTGTTGAACTTCATGAGCTCCACATGGGCCTACTTCTCAAGAATGACCCTTTGGATGGCACCCTTTTCTCCAGTGTACCCATTGCACCTCATATCTTGGTGTCGTCTGCAAACTTGCTCAGGATGTACTCAATCCCTCTGTTCGTCTCACAAACAAATAATACTGATCCCCTGAGGGACACGAGTCTCCACCTGGACATTGATTCATTTACCATAACTTTTTGAATGTGACCATCCAGTTCCTTTTCCACTAAGTGGCCCATTTTTCAAGTCAATGTCTCTGTTTTGGAGTCAAGAATATCATGCTTTCTCCACGTCCAGGTAGATTATGTCAGTTGCTCTTCCCTTATCCAACAGTGCTGTAAAAATACTATAGAATACCACCAAATTTGTCAGGCATGATTTGCCCTTAGTTGAAGTCATCTTGGGTTGTCACCAATTTCTGGTGGACAAGAAGCTGGACTTGAGCCAGCAGTGTGCGCTTGCAGCCCGGAAGGCCAACTGTGTTCTGGGCTGCATTAAAAAGGGGGTGGCCAGCAGGGAGAGGGAGGTGATTTTCCCCCTCAGCTCTTGTGAGGCTCCATCCGGAATACTGCATCCAGGCCAGGGGCCCCCAGTACAAGAAAATGCTGAACTCTTGGAACAGGTCCAGAGGAGGGCCACTAAGATGATCAGAGGGCTGGAGCACCACTCCAATGAAGAAAGGTGGAGGGAACTGGGCTTGTTTAGCTTAGAGAAGGATTCAGGGAGACCTCATTGTGGCCTTCAAGTACTCAAAGGGAGCGTATAAATGCCGGATGCCACCGGCTGGGAGGAAATCAAGTTGATCAGCCCCTCCAGTAGGCTGTTTTGGGAATTCTAGTCCCCATGGGATGTATCTGTTACCACCACGGATTTATCAGCTTCAGGCACAGTTGATAGTTTGTCTATTATATCTTCTTGTTTCTTCTCCATTCTGTCCAGCTTTTCAGGCTACTTTTGTAATGACTGAAACACAAGCTCGTACAGGGCTTAAATGTAACTCAAAGTCTTGAAGTTTATTAACCAATTCATTTATAAGAGGTGTCTTCTTTCCCCTCTGCCATACGTTGCTGCAAATGTACTGGCGTCCCTTTCTGGTGCGGTCTTTGTGAATGTACGCCACATGTTTGGTGTACACCTGACTCTCTCGGGATCATGCTCTTGGTCTGGCTCATTAGGAATGAAATCGGGGCTATGTAGCATTTCCACCACAGCATATTCTCTTAAATATCGGACGCCTTCTTCCATATCAGCCCATTTCTTTTTCTCAGGCATCAGATCGTCTTTGAAGGGGTATCTTTCTTTTACAGCTAACAACATCTGCTTCCAGAGGGTAAAGACCTGGTTCTGGCATGTACTAATTCCTCTGTCAATGGCTGAGTCCCTAGCAATGCCACCCAGTTGGCGAGCTTCTCTACTATCCAGCCACACACTGTTGGCCCCATTGTCCCAACATCGAAGTAACCAAGTGGCAATAGGCTCATTTGGGTGACGTGAGAAGTCTTTTCTCAGACTTCGAATTTCATTCATTTTCAGAGATCGATCAGCAATGGTACCAATATCTTGCTCACCTCTTACTCTTTCAGGACTTCTTGTTGCCCTCGTAGGCGTTGGTGACCGTGGTCTTACTGAGGGCCCCTCCCCTGGACTCAGGGGTGCTTCTTGTGGATCTCGGAGCCACTCCTCTGGACCTCTTTCCTCTTCTTTCTTCTCTTCTAACTGAGTCGAGATTTGTTTCATTTTCCGTCCTCTTACAGGGGCAACTGACATCAATTGTGGTGCTTCCTGTAGTTGATCAGGTCGGTCAGTTCCAATGCTCTCATCCTCCAGTTCAGCTTGGAGCCTGTCTCGTTCGATTATGAGAGTATCTAGCTCAGATTGGAGGGTGTCTTGTTGAGATTGAAGACTGTTGAGTTTGGATTGCAGGGATTGTCTCTCAATTCGGAGGGCATCTCTCTCAGATTGGAGGCCTTTCTCTCGACCAGGAGACTCTCTCGCTCATTTAGCACTGTTTCCCTGAGACTCTCCATTTCAATTTCACAAACTCTCTCCCTCTCCAGGATAGTATTGCATAAGGCCCGATAAGCATTAGCCGGGCCCCAACTCATTTGTGCCTCCTCAGATCTGCCTGAGCTGCGACATTCCTGTCTCAAATATCTGTTTAAATTTTCAGGGTCTTTCAGGTGTTCAGGAGTAAAGTTCCATGACACCAAAGATTTCCATCTCTCTAAAGTCTCCCCCAGGCCCTTCCACATTCCCTGCCACTCAGTATTTACTGGTTTTGGGGCAGACTTCCTCAAAAATATAATAAATACTAATAATAAGTGAAATGGTGAGCAGTACATTCACGGAGATTAATAACGTGATCAGGTGAGCATTGAAAAGCTGCATAAAGGATTCAAAGGAGAGGCCGGAAACCTGCTAATAATCCCCAGTCCTGTAACATTAGCAGCTCCCTCTGGAATGGTATGCCACATAGTATGCAGATGCCACATAGTTATTTCCATCCATGTTTTCAATTGATTGTATATACCTATTGCTCCGCAGAGCAAAGTGGTGAACTTAATTAAGGCCCAGTATGTTTTTAGCATTAAAAAAGAAGAAACAGTGGCATGCAGCCCCTTGAAAGGCAGTTTCAGAAGAGAAAGCATTTTTTTTTTTTTTTCTTTTACAGAAGCAAGATAGCAAGGCTCAAAGTTTACAAATATCCTAGAGTATTAGCAGTCCGCCTGAACTTTTCAAGGTCACGCTTTCAGACAGTACTGGTGAAACAGATAAACTTTCCCAATGAAGCTGTCTGAGAGCGGAGAGAGAGATTTGTTCAAAAAGCTAAAAAGCAACTGATGCCCGCATTCTCCACCAAGAATGTCAACTGTTTACGGGCTGGTTCGGCCCGGTTCCGTGACTAGAAGGGCGGAGGGATCTGCGGATCCGCGCCCCCGGAAAAGGAAAATAGGGGACCCCAGAATAATTGAAAACAGTGGCAACAATCTGAGGTGAAACAAAGTAATTTACTAAATATGGTATGAGCAGAATTTTATAAGGAGAGAGAGTGTGAAATTGATGCTGGATCGGCCTTACCACAATGCTGAGATGAGAAGCGCAGGCAGAGAAGCGCAAGCAAAGCAGTGCAGGCAAAGAAGAGAGCATCAGGTGACCTTGCCGGGAGTTACATCTCCTCGCTGACCGCAAAGCCCCCTGGGGAAATGTAGCTCTTCTTCTCTTCCGGACAGGCACCTGGAACTTGAGCATCAGCAGTCAAACCCCCAGTGCATTACATAATGTTATGTTGTGGAATACTGATAATGAAAAATCATGAAACCATGACAAGGCCATTCTATGATTCTATGATTCTACAATTATTTGAGCATTGTAAGAATTGCTAACAGATGAATCTTTTTAACTAAATAGTTTATTGCAGTGCTCACTTATGTACTAAAGTTAAAATTCCCAAAGAGCCCTCTTCTCTCTTCTGCTTTCCTAAAATATATTTTCAAGTTCTGTGAAGAAAATGAGTCTTAAATTCCAAAGAGACAATACTTAGTGCAATATATGAGAAATGCTCACACTTATATGCATTACAGCTGCGCTCATCTCTTGTAGTTTCATGAATTTACATGGATAGATGAGCAGGGAACCATAAAAGGAGACTTCTCATTTTACAGACATGCCTGGAGAAAATGAACAGCTTTTATTGCATCAACCCTTTTTACTGTCATTGATAAAAGAAGAAGTAGCTACTCTTTCCATAGCCAACAATGGGTCAAAGAAAGAAAGTTATTATACATCATAAATGTTGTGACAATTGATGACAGATGATGATAATAAAGAAGATTAGATTGAATCTTAAAAATAGTGATCTTGTCTGTACATATATTTATCACAGAATCACAGAATCACAGAATCGTAGGGGTTGGAAGGGACCTCCAGAGATCATCGAGTCCAATCCCCCTGCCAAAGCAGTTTCCCTACACCAAGTCACACAAGTAGGTGTCCAGGCGGGTCTCGAATATCTCCAGAGAAGGAGACTCCACAACCTCCCTCATCAGCCTGCTCCAGTGCACCATCACCCTCACCGTAAAGAAGTTCTTGCACACATCTGTGCAGAACTTCCTATGCTTCAGTTTCTGGCCGTTTCCCCTTGTCCTGTCTCCACATGCTACTGAAAACAGTCCAGCCTCGCCACTCTGCTCCCCACACCTTAGATGTTTATAGACCTGGATCAGGTCCCCTCTCAGCCTTCTTTTCTCAAGGCTAAACAGACCCAGGTCACTTAGTCTTTCTTCACAGGGGAGATGCTCCAGGCCCTTCACCATATATTATGCTGAGCCATATCTTCTGATTATCTCACAGACTTCTAGCCAATAAGAATTTGTAGGTTATACTCCCTTTCAGTTCTGCAGTTCTTCCATGGAACTTCTCACAGGTCTTCATTCTGGTTTGATGTCTACATAAATACATTTCCTCATGACCATGTAAAGGAAGAACAGGTTGTAGGTCACGGATATTTATCACTTATCATGCTACAATGCAAAGTTGTATTTGTTTTTGTTTTTGTTTTACCAGGAATTTATGACTACTCTACACAGAGGGTTAGGCCCTAAATCAACCCTAAGATCAGAAATCTTAGGTGAAGACCTTGAGTTTACCAGTTGGTAAAAATCAATAATACTGTCTACTGTCAATCAGCAGGTGGTAGCTAGCAGACTACACCATCTTCATTAACATGAGGAAATAAAATGTTTACTCAGCAAATCAGAGAAAAACAAGGAATGTGGGGGGGAAAAAAAAAAAAAAAAAATCTTTGATATGCCAAATGGTGGACCCTTACTCAAGACAGAATGTGATAAACTTGGCCAACAGAATCTTCATTAAGTTCAGTGAGCAGAAATGCGAAGATCTGTACTTGGAAGAAAGAAATGTCACATACTAGCGGGGGAATCTGGGAAGCACTTGGTTGAACAGCACTTCCTCTGGAAAAAACAAAGGGTACACAATGGACACCAAGCTGAATATGAGCCAACAGCAGGCTCTTATCACAGACAAAGCAAATCATGCCCTATTATGTCACTTAATGAAAATGTGATCAGTAGAAGGAATAGTTATTACTCTCACTCCTCATGAGGTTACAGCTGGAATACTGTACCTAGTTTTAGGTTTCCCTGATGGAAAGGAATGCGGAGAAACTGAAGGTGATCCAGCAGAAGGCCACCAAGATGGCTTGGAGCCTAAGGGACATTAACACAGAGATCAAGAGGACTGGATTTCTTTGGTGTGGCAAAGAGGAGGCATAATCTAACGGTGGCCTATTACTACTTGAAGGGCAGTTACCAAAACAGACCCTTGTTTTTAATTATATTAGAATATAAATTACTGCATGGCAGTCGATATGTTAACTACCACTACCACAGTAACTTAATTTTAGTGTACAATATTCATAATATACACCTATAATATTTCAATGTTTCAAACTGTTTTCAATAGCTTTAAGGACAGTTACATTACTTTTAAAAATCTTGGGAGCAATTATTTTTTATTCAAAAAGCAGATTCATGTCTTACTCCTACTTATTCATATTTTTCAAACTTGAAAACTGAATTACAAGCCAAAAATAGTAGAAGTACTCTGAAAGATATCATCAGAAATTCCTGTTTCCTTCTATTTGATATAACTTGTTCTACTTTGCTTGTATGTAAGGTTTACTTACAGATTAACAGTTTCCTTGGTACTGTTTCTCATGCTTACCCTTTTAGGGATATTAACATCCATTACATAATAATGGCTTATGAAAGAAAATCGTACAATTTATTAAATTAAAAATAATTAATACATGTTTTGCTCTTTTGTGAATGATAAAGTTTTAAGGTACGCATGGTTTATTTAGTAACCACTTAGCAAAAAATCATGTCATTTAATATTACATTTTGAATAGAATTTGAATTGAACTTGATACCGTAGTTTTCATTTTATGAGATTGCTCTGCAAATAAATAACTGTTTTGAACAGGCAAATGTGCAATATATTCACCATAAATGTTATCTTTATAAATGTCAGGATCTTTTTCTGCACTTTCTTTTTTCCCTCCATCTTTCTTTTTTCCTCCTGGATAATATTTAATTTTTTGTACTAACTTCCACAGATATTTCTTCGCATGCCTATATAATATGGATGACCAAAAAAAAATAAAAATCTGAATTCTATGTTCAGAACAGATTGAGGCTCCAAAGAAAATCTATCTATTAAATTGTTTGCCTTATAGTATAATCTGACATATCTCACTGTCTCCTTCCTTCTCTCCATAACAACAGGGAGAATGTAAGTTAACTCAGCACTGGGACCATACTGACAAAAGCATTTAATTGCCTGCAGATTAGTTACCAGCTGGGATTTACTAAGACTGCTCAGTAAATGAAATCTACATTATGCACTGGTTAGCAAGATTTCTTTATCTGATTTTATTCCAAATTATAATGTAAATTAAAGTATTAAATATAAATGACCTCTTCCCATGGTTAGACAACTTTCCAATATTTGAATTCATTATTCTGAACTAACCCAATGTAAAGAAACACTTTTGACTCTCACATACATTATATTTATCCTGAATAAACCAAGAGAGCTTAATTACATAGAAAAAAAAGAAAGAGAGAAAGAGTGGAAGGAAAGGACTAGATGAAAGAGAGAGGGAGGGAGGAAGCATGCATACAGCTTGGCATACTTACTCACTCTGTAGTAATGGAGTTTAGTCAGAAATGATTAATTCTCATAAAACAATATACAATAAGTACTCCTTATTTGTTAACGTAGCACACACTCCTAGTTTGTTAATGTATTGTTTTCATCTGTAATTACTTCTGAACAAATGAAAGGGAGAAACTACCTTAAAATGGTAGAAAGGTGAAAATGCCTTTCCAAACTGTACTGAATGGAAAGCGTTATGATGTAGTTAAAATCTGTTAAAAACATAAAGGAATGGGTAGTAGAAACAAAATAAATGTCTGAAAAATTGATTATGCAATTAAAATAACAATGCTGATTGCAATAGGGGAAATGTTTACGGATGCTGACTTCAAAAAATGAATATTTCTGTTTCCTTTACACCATCCCCATGCCTCAGGGGAAAATAATAACAAAAGTAATGGCAGCAACAACAAAACAAGTAGAACACAGAGACTTTTATCTACTGTCAGAAAATATTCTTCTTTCTTGAGTGAACTTAGTGAGCATTGTAGTCATAGAGGAGCTCTTTACTCAAAACTAGAACATTGGTAGAAGTATGCAAGAATTCCTAGATGGTCAGGTATTGAGCTCACCTTGACCTTATACAATAGCATGAAGAATTATAGACATCTATGAGGGAAGAGTTTGCAGAAATATTTTTCCAGATTTCCTTCTTTTTAAACATAACAGATTTTATGATTGTTCAAATTCCTTCATGATTTTGTCAGTCAGTGGTCAACTGCCTTTTTAAAATCATGGTCTACAGATATGTTTAGTTAGGCTTTGCTAACAACCAAAGTCCTATTAAGCCACTCGTTCACTCTCCCTACTCAGCTGGAGGGGGGTTGGGGAGGGAGCAGAAATAAGGTGAGAAATCCTGTGGGTTGAGATAACAACCTGGAAATTCCATAGCAATTACCATCACAAGTAAACAGACTTGAGAGAAAAATAATTTTTTGCCAGGTACATTAGATTCCAGTTGTGAGAAACATAAAGAAAAACACAAAAACTGCATATTTCCTTCACCCTTTCACAATCTCACAGCTTTCATCCTTCACTCTCAATCAACTCCTCTGTCTCCCCACCAAGTAGTACAGAAAGGCTGAGTTCTTGTGATGTGATAATTACATAAAGGTTTCTCTATACTGATCCTTTCTTCTCACACCATTTCCCTGTTCCAGCATGATTTTTTTTTTCATGAGCTGCAGTTCCCTTCTGAAATTCTGTTCCACATGTTTAAGTTCCTTCAGGAAATACACATTTGCTCTGGGATGGACTCCTTCATGGAGTTCCAGGGAATATCTGCTTCTGTATCATGGAGCAGTTCTTGTTCTCCTCTGATCTTGGTGTTCCTTCTGCCATGTCTCAGTCAATATTTTTATCTTTTCCCCCTACTCTGCCTGTCTATCAATATCTACCTCTTCCTAAATAAGTTTTCTCAAAGGCACTGGGCTCAACAGTGCCCTGTGGTGGAACTGGCTGTGTCCAGCAAACCACTATTCGTAGATGCCATTCCTGCAGCCCATCTGCTACCAGAACCAAAACAACTTCTCACAATACAAAAGAGTAGACTCTAGGAGGATGGGAGAGGAATGAAAGAAGGGAGATTTTTCTTTAAAAAAAATCTCTTTAATATTTAATGTGTATAATAGAAGATCAAATTATATTTTTAAAATTTTAATGTAGACAGTTCCTGTCTAAAATCAAAGTTTATCCTAATAACTGCAGAGAGAAAATAACTACTCTGACTAAATATATTTGAAATATGCACCATGTGAAACAGATTTTTTATATAATTGAATGGATTGAGACTGTGTATTAAAGATTTATCTCTTTATCCAAACTAAATAATATTTCATTCTATAGATAATTTGGAGATTTATTAAAATGCTTGTGGCTTTATCACTATGTTACATTTAGAAGGATGTAAATCTGTAAAAGACAGTTCTCCATATTTGGTTAGGTTACTGAAGACAGTTGAAGTAAAAAGAACAGCTGAAATCTATTTTCTTTTGTAAAAAAAATTCCATGATTAATGAAAATTACCTCTCCAATTCATGCACTTCGGGAAGAAAGTCATTAGGTATCAGTTTGACCCTCTAAGTGTTGCAGGGCTACATTGTCCTGACATAGAAGGTAAAACAGTCACTGAAGAAGACAGAAGTTGAAAGATATACAACAATATTGGCTGTAATAGATAAGAGTCCTTGTTCATTAAAGTGAGTCCCAGAGTAGCTAGATAACAAATAACCAGGGCTAGGGGGAAGGAGGTTGTGAAACCGCACCATCTGGCTTGGCAGGGCAGATTGCGCAAATATGGCTAGCACAGCATTCTGTAGAGATCACCAGCACAGCATTCTGTAGAGATCACCTTTAGGTCAAGGAAAATCCGCAAGGAGGATGAAGCAATATTCCTCCCCACGACCCCCAGAGGGCAGAACATGACCTCCCAGCAACAGGCTGCGCAGACGCAGAGTACACCTACAGTGCTACGTCAAGAGAAAGTGAAGAGACTATAAGAACAGAAAGACTGGGGGTGGAGTTGCGTGCCGTTGGCGGAGCAGAGACTCCCGTCCGCCCAGCGCTGTTTTGCTTACTGTCGCTTGCTTTAATAAAATAACCTAATTCAATTGGCTTTGACTCCTGCCGATCATTTCCAAACTTATAACATTGGCTAGCTCACTAGTGAAGCTGATGAGAAGCGGTCCTCTTGATTAAACTAAAGCAGAAACTTAAAATGAGGATGGCAGAAACGTTTATTGCAGCGATAAGCAAAAGATAGTGAATGAACAAAACAGAAGGAATATCTGTGTCAATAAGGCCTTTTTGCAGTTTTCTGAAGGGAGCTGTACTGGGATTATTACAGTGAACAAAATCATAAAGCCACATATTGCAATTAAAACAATAAGTACTTTGTGAAACCAGGGATTTAATTTACTAATATTAGTAATATTTTGACAAGTCTGAATGCTTGGAATTTTCCAATATTTTGTTAGAAAATTACACTGTGCTTTGTGGCAATCATGCCTCAATTTTGCACACAAATCTGGAATCTTCTGACAATCCATAACACTGACAGAGGTTTCTTGCACCAGGCTGTGGAATCTGCTCTGTGTCTTCAGCTTTGCAAAAACAAAAGAACAGCCAATAGACTACAGCAAATTTTTTGCTCAGAAATTCTAATTTAATGACTTGCCAAAACATATTTCCAGAACAATGCAACTGCTTTTAGATATCTATCCCAAATTATTTGTGCCTGCCCACCTTCATAAATGTTATAACTTTTTCAAGTACTTAAAATTCTGTTTATTATTTGAAACTAGTCATGAAGCTTTTTTTTTTTTTTTTTTTTTTTTTTAGTCTGATAAAAGTATTCTATGCATAAACAGACACTGCATATTTTGGACTAGACATCATATTTTTAAGCAGATAAAATTGGACTGATGAATCCTGACAACATTCAGAGCATATTCTTGAGGTCACAGGAACAGAACAGAGCTGGCAGCTCTTTAAGAACACCCTTCTGAGAGGCACAAGAACTCTCAATACCCAAGCAGAAGTAACTGAGCAGAGGAGGTAGGTGACTGGCATGGCTGAGCAAGGACTTGAAGCTTAAACTAAGGGAAAAGGGAAATGTACAGGAAGTGGAAGCAAGATTGCATAGCCTGGGAAGAATATAGGGACATTGTACACATATGTAGAAATAAGACTAGGAAAGCCAAGGCACAGTTAGAGCTGATTTTGGCGAGGGATGTGAAAAAATAACAAGAGGTTCTTCAGGTACATAAGCAGGATGAGACAGATCAAAGAGCGTGTTCCCCCTCTGATAAATGAGGATGGAGAACTGACTTCCTCAGACATGGAAAAACGGGGGTACTCAATAACTGCTTTGCCTCAGTCTTCACTGGTGCTCAGGCTCCTCCCCATGTCTGCCAGGACTGTGAAGTTCTAGGTGTGGGTGAGAGGAGTGGATTCCTTCCCACTGTAACAGTGGATGAGACCTCCTCATGAAACTGAATGTATATAAGTCCATGGGTGCAGACAAAATTCATCCTAGGGTTCTGAGGGAGATGGCTGATGTGGTTGCCTATAGAGACATACTTGGTTAGTGGAGGACATGACTACATGAGCCTAGACTAAGGCCTACATGCTGTGGTGTGTGTTATACTGACAGTGGTCAGTCATAGTCCTTGACAGAGTCAGCAAGAATAGGGAGATGCATAAGCAGAAAAAGAGCTGCATTAGCAAAAGAGTAAAAAGTTACACTTCAGGGTGAGATAAGAAGTTGCTTATTGCCAACGAATCAGAGTAGAAACTTAGGTGTGTGCTTGCCTTATGCCATCCACATACTAACCAATTGATTATGGAGGCGTTATGCGTGATTCACACCTGCATCCAATCAGAAGTATGCTTTGTATTATTTAAGAATTGTATTTTTTCCAATAAACTATCACTGTTATCACTTTCATAAAGTGCCAGAGTCCGTTCTTTTTCTCCTTTCAGTTGCCGAGACGTTCTCCCTCATATTTGAAAAATCATGGCTTCCGGTGAAATCCCCAGTGACTGGAAAAAGGGAAACATTACTCCCATTTTTAAAAAAAGGGATAAAGGGTGTCCTGGGGAACTACAAGCCGGTGAGCCTCTGTCATGGTTTCATGATTTTTCATTATCGGTATTCCACATCATAACATCATGCAATGTACTGGGGGTTTGACTGCTGATGCTCAAGTTCCGGGTGCCTGTCCAGCGGAGAAGAGCAGCTACGTTTCCCCAGGGGGCTTTGCGGTCAGCGAGGAGATATAACTCCCGGCAAGGTCACCTGATGCTCTCTTCTCTGCCTGCGCTGCTTCGCTTGCGCTTCTCTGCCTGCGCTGCTTCGCTTGCGCTTCTCGCCTGCGCTTCTCTGCCTGCGCTTCTCATCTCAGCGTTGTGGTAAGGCCGATCCACTATCAATTTCACATTCTCTCTCCTTATAAAATTCTGTTGATACCATATTTAGTAAATTACTTTGTTTTACCTCAGATTGTTGCCACTGTTTTCAATTATTTCGGGGTCCCTTATTTTCTTTTTTTTCCCGGGGGCGCGGATCCGCGGATCCCTCCGCCCTTCTAGTCACGGAACCGGGCCGAACCAGCCCGTAAACCGTTGACATTCTTGGTGGAGAATGCGGGCAACAGTTGCTTTTTAGCTTTTTGAACAAATCTCTCTCTCCGCTCTCAGACAGCTTCATTGGGAAAGTTTATCTGTTTCACCAGTACTGTCTGAAAGCGTGACCTTGAAAAGTCCAGGCGGACGGCCAATACTCTAGGATATTTGTAAACTTTGAGCCTTGCTATCTTGTTTCTGTAAAAGAAAAAAAAAAGAGAAAAAATGCTTTCTCTACTGAAACTGCCTTTTAAGGGGCTGCATGCCACTGTCTCTTCTTTCTTAATGCTAAAAACATACTGGGCCTTAATTAAGTTCACCACTTTGCTCTATGGAGCAATAGGTATATATAGCCAATTGAAAACATGGATGGAAATAACTATGTGGCATCTGCATATTATGTGGCATACCATTCCAGAGGGAGCTGCTAATTTTACAGGGTTGGGGATTTTTAAGCAGGTTTCCAGCCTCTCCTTTGAATTCTTTATGCGGATTTTCAATGCTCACCTGATCACGTTATTAATCTCCGTGAATGTACTGCTCACCATTTCACTTATTATTAGTATTTATTATATTTTGAGGAAGTCTGCCCCAAAACCAGTAAATACTGAGTGGCAGGGAATGTGGAGAGGCCTGGGTGAGACTTTAGAGAGATGGAAATCTTCGGTGTCATGGAACTTTACTCCAGAACACCTGAAAGACCCTGAAAATTTAAACAAATATTTGAGACAGGAATGTCGTGGCTCAGGAAGATCTGAGGAGGCCCAAATTGTTTGGGGCCTGGCTAATGCTTACCGGGCCTTATTCAATACTATCCTGGAGAGGGAGAGAGTTTGTGAAATTGAAAAGGAGAGTCTCAGGGAAACAGTGCAAAATGAGCGAGAGAGTCTCCTGGTCGAGAGAAACAGCCTCCAATCTGAGAGAGATGCCCTCCGAATTGAGAGAGACTCCCTGCAATCCAAACTCAACAGTCTTCAATCTCAACAAGACACCCTCCAATCTGAGCTAGATACTCTCATAATCGAACGAGACAGGCTCCGAGCTGAACTGGAGGATGAGAGCATTGGAACTGACCAACCTGATCAACTACAGGAAGCACCACAATTGATGTCACTTGCCCCTGTAAGAGGACGGAAAATGAAACGAATCTCGACTCAGTTAGAAGAGAAGAAAGAAGAGGAGAGAGGTCCAGAGGAGTGGCTCCAAGATCCACAAGAAGCACCCCTAAGTCCAGGGGAGGGGCCCTCAGTAAGACCACGGTCACCGGCGCCAATGAGGGCAACAAGAAGTCCCGAAAGAGTAAGAGGTGAGCAAGATATCGTTACCATTGTTGATCGATCTCTGAAAATGAATGAAATTCGAAGTCTGAGAAAAGACTTTTCACGTCACCCAAATGAGCCTATTGCCACTTGGTTACTTCGATGTTGGGACAATGGGGCCAACAGTGTGTGGCTGGATAGTAGAGAAGCTCGCCAACTGGGTGGCGTTGCTAGGGACTCAGCCATTGACAGAGGTATTAGTACATGCCAGAACCAGGCCTTTACCCTCTGGAAGCGGATGTTGTTAGCTGTAAAAGAAAGATACCCCTTCAAAGATGATCTGATGCCTGAGAAAAAGAAATGGGCTGATATGGAAGAAGGCATCTGTTATTTAAGAGAATATGCTGTGGTGGAAATGCTACATAGCCCCGATTTCATTCCTGACGAGCCAGACCAAGAGCATGATCCCGAGAGAGTCAGGTGTACACCAAACATGTGGCGTACATTCACAAAGACCGCACCAGAAAGGTACGCCAGCACATTTGCAGCAATGTATGGCAGAGGGGAAAGAAGACCCCTTATAAGTGAATTGGTTAATAAACTTCAAGACTTTGAGTTACATTTAAGCCCTCTGCGAGCTTGTGTTTCAGCCATTACAAAGGTAGCTGAAAAGCTGGACAGAATGGAAAACAAACAAGAAGATATAATAGACAAACTATCAACCGTGCCTGAAGCTGATAAATCCATGGAGGTAACGGATACATCAAATGGGGACCAGAATCCCCAAAACAGCCTATTGGAGGGGCTGATCAACTTGATTTCCTCCCAGCCGGTGGCATCTAATGTCTCAGCTATCAAAAGAAGACGTTCTCCTGCTCGAGCAAGTGACAACAGTAAGACCACATCACGTTTTGCCTTGTGGCATTACCTACGTGACCATGGAGAAGATATGAAGGAGTGGCATAAACAACCTACTCCTGTACTTCAAGCACGGGTAAGAGAGTTACAAGACAAATCAACCACCAAGGTGAACTTCTCTAAAAAGGTGATTGCTCCAGTTGCTGCAGACAGTGAAGGTAACAAATAGAGGGGCCCTGCCCCCAGCCAGGGGGGGGAAAGGGATAATAGAGTTTATTGGACTGTGTGGATTAGATGGCCTGGCACATCAGAATCACGAAAATATAAGGCCCTGGTGGATACTGGTGCACAGTGCACTCTAATGCCCTCGAGTCACCAAGGGACAAAATCAATTTATATTCATGGGGTGACTGGAGGTTCCCAAGAGCTGACTATGTTGGAGGCCGAAATCAGCCTCACTGGTAAAGACTGGCAAAAACACCCTATTGTGACTGGCCCAGGGGCTCCATGCATACTTGGTATTGATTACCTCAGAAGGGGATATTTTAAGGATCCCAAAGGGTATCGATGGGCCTTTGGAATAGCTGCTGTAGACACAGAAGGTGTTAAGCAGTTGTCTATTTTGCCTGGCCTGTCAGAAGATCCATCTGCCGTGGGGTTGCTACGAGTGAAAGAGCAACAAGTACCGATTGCTACAAAAACGGTGCACAGACGGCAGTACCGCACCAACAGGGATTCCTTGCTCCCCATTCAGAAGCTGATTCACCAACTAGAGAATCAGGGAGTGATTAGCAAGACTCACTCACCTTTTAACAGCCCCATATGGCCAGTGCGTAAAGCCAGTGGAGAATGGAGGCTGACGGTGGACTACCGTGGCCTGAATGAAGTCACACCCCCATTGAGTGCTGCTGTGCCAGATATGTTAGAACTCCAATATGAATTGGAGTCAAAGGCAGCCAAATGGTACGCCACCATTGATATTGCTAACGCCTTTTTCTCCATTCCTTTGACCAAAGAATCTAGGCCACAGTTTGCTTTCACCTGGAGGGGCATTCAGTATACCTGGAATCGTTTGCCCCAGGGGTGGAAACATAGCCCAACCATTTGCCATGGGTTGATCCAAGCTGCACTGGAACAGGGAGGTGCTCCTGAGCACTTACAGTATATTGATGACATCATCGTGTGGGGCAACACAGCAAAGGAAGTTTTTGAGAAAGGAGAGCAAATAATCCAGATCCTTCTGCGTGCTGGTTTCGCTATTAAGCGAAGCAAAGTGAAAGGGCCTGCCCAGGAAATTCAGTTCCTAGGTATAAAGTGGCAAGATGGCCGTCGTCACATCCCAACAGATGTGATCAACAAAATCAGTGCCATGTCTCCACCCACTAATAAGAAAGAGACACAATCGTTCCTGGGTGTAGTGGGTTTTTGGAGAATGCATGTTCCAAACTACAGCCTCATTGTAAGCCCCCTTTATCAGGTGACACGGAAGAAGAATGATTTTATGTGGGGTCCTGAGCAGCAGCAGGCTTTTGAGCAGATTAAACAAGAGATAGCCCGTGCCGTGGCCCTGGGGCCAGTACGGATGGAACAGGATGCGAAGAACATCCTCTACACTGCTGCTGGAGAGAAAGGTCCCACTTGGAGTTTGTGGCAAAGAGCTTCAGGAGAGACCCGAGGCCGACCCCTGGGATTCTGGAGTCGGGCGTACAGAGGGTCTGAAGAGTGCTACACTCCAACTGAGAAGGAGATCTTAGCCGCGTATGAGGGGGTTCGGGCTGCTTCCGAAGTAATCGGTACAGAAACACAGCTCCTTCTGGCACCTCGACTGCCAGTGCTGAACTGGATGTTCAAGGGAAAGGGTCCCTCCACCCATCATGCTACTGATGCCACTTGGAGTAAGTGGATTGCGCTGATTACGCAGCGAGCGCGGATGGGGAATCTCAACCGTCCAGGAATCCTAGAGGTGATCATGGACTGGCCTGAAGGCAAAAAGTTTGGAACACCGCCAGCAGAAGAGATATCACGTGCTAAAGAGGCCCCACCATACAATGAACTACCCGAAAATGAGAAGACATATGCCCTATTCACAGATGGATCGTGTTGTATTGTGGGGAAACACCGTAGATGGAAAGCCGCTGTGTGGAGCCCCACACGACAAGTTGCAGAGGCCACTGAAGGAAAAGGAGAATCGAGCCAATTTGCAGAGGTAAAGGCTGTCCAACTGGCCTTGGATGTTGCTGAACGGGAGAGGTGGCCAATGCTTTATGTTTACACTGACTCGTGGATGGTGGCAAATGCTCTATGGGGGTGGTTACAGCAGTGGGAGCAAAACAACTGGCAAAGAAAGGGTAAACCTATTTGGGCTGCTGACCTGTGGAAAGATATTGCTGCCCGAATAAAGAATATGGTTATAAAGGTGCGTCACGTAGATGCCCATGTGCCCAAGAATAGGGCTACTGAAGAGCAGCAAAATAACCATCAGGTAGACAGAGCTGCCAGAATTGAGGTGGCCCAAATAGATCTGGACTGGCAGAACAAGGGTGAATTATTTCTAGCCCGATGGGCCCATGAGACCTCAGGCCATCAAGGGAGAGATGCGACATATAAGTGGGCTAGAGACCGAGGGGTGGATTTAACTATGGATGCTATTGCGCAAATCATTCACGACTGTGACACGTGTGCCACAATTAAACAAGCCAAGAGAATGAAACCTCTCTGGGAGGAAGGGCGATGGCAAAAGTACAAATATGGGGAGGCATGGCAGGTTGATTATATCACCTTGCCACGATCTCGTAATGGTAAGCGTTATGTGCTCACCATGGTGGAGGCAACAACTGGGTGGCTTGAAACCTATGCAGTACCCCACGCTACCGCCCGAAATACCATACTAGGTCTTGAGACACAAGTCCTGTGGCGACATGGTACCCCAGAAAGAATTGAGTCAGATAATGGGACTCATTTTAAAAATTCTCTTGTAGGTACCTGGGCTAAAGGTCATGGTATTCAGTGGATTTACCATATTCCCTACCATGCACCGGCCTCAGGTAAGATTGAACGATACAATGGGTTGTTAAAAACTATGCTGAAAGCAATGGGAGGCGGTACATTTAAGCACTGGGAGAAGCATTTGGCAGAAGCCACCTGGTTAGTCAATACCAGAGGATCTATCAATCGTGGTGGTCCAACCCAGTCCAGCTCCCTACATACCGTAGAGGGAGATAAAGTCCCTGTTGTACATGTAAAGAATATGTTGGGAAAGGCAGTTTGGGTTATTCCAGCCTCTGAGAAGGACAAACCTCTTCGTGGAACTGTTTTTGCCCAGGGACCTGGGTCCACTTGGTGGGTGATGCAGGAAAACGGGGATGTTCAATGTGTACCGCAAGGGAACTTGATGTTGAGGGAGTGCAGTCAGTAATTCCTAGTGCGTGTGTTTATATTTTGTTTGTCTATATTAAGCATGATGTAGTGATGTGGAATAAGGGGTGGAATGTCATGGTTTCATGATTTTTCATTATCGGTATTCCACATCATAACATCATGCAATGTACTGGGGGTTTGACTGCTGATGCTCAAGTTCCGGGTGCCTGTCCAGCGGAGAAGAGCAGCTACGTTTCCCCAGGGGGCTTTGCGGTCAGCGAGGAGATATAACTCCCGGCAAGGTCACCTGATGCTCTCTTCTCTGCCTGCGCTGCTTCGCTTGCGCTTCTCTGCCTGCGCTGCTTCGCTTGCGCTTCTCGCCTGCGCTTCTCTGCCTGCGCTTCTCATCTCAGCGTTGTGGTAAGGCCGATCCACTATCAATTTCACATTCTCTCTCCTTATAAAATTCTGTTGATACCATATTTAGTAAATTACTTTGTTTTACCTCAGATTGTTGCCACTGTTTTCAATTATTTCGGGGTCCCTTATTTTCTTTTTTTTCCCGGGGGCGCGGATCCGCGGATCCCTCCGCCCTTCTAGTCACGGAACCGGGCCGAACCAGCCCGTAAACCGTTGACATTCTCACCTCTGTGACTGGAAAGATCATGAAACAGATCCTCCTAGAAGCGATGTTAAGGCACATACAAGACAAAGAGGTGATTCAAGACAACCAAGGGCAGATCATGCATGACCAATCTGGTGGCCTTCTATGATGGAGTGATGGCATCGATGGACAGGGGAAGGGCGATGGATGTCATCTTCCTGGACATATGCAAAGCCTTTGACATGGTCCTTCTCCAAATCCTTATCTCTATATTGGAGAAGTATGGAATTGAAGGATGGACTGTTTGACAGATTAAGAACTGGTTGGCTGTCACAGCCAAAGGGTTGTGATTAATGGCTCTATATCAGAGTGGAGGCCGGTCACAAGCAATGTCCCTCAGAATCTTGGGACCATGCTCTTCAACATCTTCATCAATTACATAGACAATGAAATCAAGTGCACTCTCAGCAAGTTCGCAGATGACACCAAGATGAGTGGTGCAGTCGATACATTGGAGGAAAGGGAAGCCATCCAGAAGGACCTAGACAGGCTGGAAAAGTGGGCCCATGAAAACCTAATGAAGTTCAACAAGGCCAAGTGCAAGGTGTTGCCCTTGGGCTAGGGAAATCCGAGGTACTCATACAGACTGGGTGAAGAACTCCCTGACAGCACCCCTGTACAGAAAGACTTGGGGGTCCTGGTGGACAAGAAGCTGGACACGAGCCAGCAGTGTGCGCTTGCAGTCCAGAAGGCCAACTATGTTCTGGGCTGTACTAAAAGAGGAGTGGCCAACAGAGAAAGGGAGGTGATTGTCCCCCTCTACTAGGCTTTTGTGAGGCCCCATTTTGAAGTACTGTGTCCAGGCTGGGGGCCCCCAGTACAAGAAACACTGGAATGAGCCCAGAGGAGGACCACTAAGATGATCAGAGGGCTGGAGCACCTCTCCTTTGAAGAAAGGTTGAGGAAACGGCTTGTTTAGCTTAGAGAAGGATTCAGGGAGACCTCATTGTGGCCTTCAAGTACTCAAAGGGAGCGTATAAACAGGAGGGGGAATGGCTGTTTATGAGGGTGGGTAGTGATACAACAGGAGAGAATGGTTTTAAATTGAGATAGGAGAGGTTTAGGTTAGATATTAGGAGGAAGTTTTCACTCAGAGGGTGGCGACACATTGGAACAGGTTGCCCAAGGAGGTTATGGATGCCCCATCCCTGGAGACATTCAAGGCCAGGCTGGATGTGGCTCTGGGCAGCCTGGTCTAGTGGCTGGTGATCCTGCACATAGCAGGGGTGTTGAAACTAGATGATCTTTGAGGTCCTTTTCAACCCAGGCCATTCTATGAGTCTGTGATCCTATGATTCATATATTCATTTTAATAAGCTTTTAATGTCCAGTTGTCCAAATAACTTTTTGTCAATAATCATCAATATATTCAAGCCCTAACAGTATCTTATAAAACTGTTATTTAACTGACTAGAATACAATTTAAATTCTCATGAGACCTTTTTTTACTTTCTCAAGACTACCAGGAAAATACATCATTTGGACTAAAATTACTTAACTGTTCTAAGAAACTGCATTAAAATACCATCATCTTTTACTTGCACTGAAATTAAACCTCAATGGAATGGAACAAAAAAAAAAAAAAAAAAAAAAAAAAAAAGGATTAGCTGCTATGAAAAAGTGTGCATTTCAATCTGTTTTCTACAGCAAGGAATTTTAACAGAGCTTTTTAATATTCCTGAAGATACAATAAATTAGTAACTTTACATTACCTCAGCCATGACATACTTAAGGAGCTCAGGTAAAAACTGAAAACTGAAAATAGGTTCACAGAATTTTTATTACTAAGCACATCTTCATGTCATGTAAGTTTTCGAGCAGTTAAAAGAGGTCTTAGCTTTCTCACTGGCCTACATTTACTTGGGCATATCAAAATGAATATAAATACTTGAAATTATTAAATCAGGGACATCCACAGTATTAGCCACTCAGAATATACTTCAAAATATTCTCTGAAGTACAGAAGAAGAAGAAAAAAATACTTAATGAAGTAATTATGGTTTAATAATTTTTATGGTATTTTATGATATTAACTTATACATAATTCTTTATGATGCTGTTACTGTTCCTAATTCTTCACCTTCAACTTGTCATCCTATTACATTACTTTCACTTACAGTAAGACTTATCATCACTGTCCAAGGGACCAATCTCGTTATGTTGTACTTTCGTCTACTGATATCTGAGAGCATTCTATGACAGTGCAGTAAAATGTGTAATTTCCTTGATTCTATGAAAGGAAATTACCTTTCCATTTGATACCAGAAGTTCAAAGGCAACACCCTGTGTCTTAAAACACTAAATAGAATAGCTTTTATGGAAACAAATTTTGGAAACTAGGAAATAAAAAAAAGAAGTATTTAATTTTCTGTGAATAAGATAATGGCAGCATGTTTAGAATCATATAAAAATTAGTAAACTATTTGTGATACGTAACTTACCTGAATCAGAAACTCATGTCAGGGGTCTAATTAAACGCTAGACATAATTCTTGTCCCTTCATACAGTCAACAGACAGGGAAGGGAAAGGCTAGTGCAGAGGAAAAGAAGATCAGAATACTTTGTTATCTTACACAATTCGTAAACCTTAACCTCCAATATGACTGTAACAGTATATTCATTCACTAATCTGCCACATAAATTAAGGAGAAACTTCGAAAAGACAATTAAAGGAAACTCAACATTTCTTTCTCATCTGATTAACAGTAAATTCAACCCATTATGTTAATCCCACTGTTTAGGATTAACACTTATTGGTATCGCCAATTAATTCTATGAATCCTTCATATTTATGTTCTCAAAATCCTAACAAAATTATGTTTAATTTAGGCTTGTGTTAGAAATTGGAGAAAACTCTAATGTATGAATATTGAAATAAAAGTCCTTCATATGAGCAAAGTTGCAGTCTAAGTATCATGGCTGCAAGAAGAGAGATATCAACATTCTTCCGAAGAACACAGTGATCTACATATGTCACTGATCAACAGACTCCAACAGGGGAAAAAAATTAAGAGGAGATGAGCACAGGCAAAGTGCCAGTGAAGTTCAGGGTAGAATATAGGGAGTGATTTATAGAATCAGAAATTGAAAGTGACCCACAAGGATCATTGACATCAATTCATGGATACACATAGAATCACCTAAAAGTCAAACCGTATGTCTGAGAGCATTGTCCCAAACACTTTATCTCCAGCAAGCTCATTGCTGTGAACATTTCTCTGCTCCAATGCACAACCAACCTCTCAATGAAGAACGTTTTTCTAATATTCAATATGAACCTCCCTTAACACAACTCCATGCCATCCCCTTGGGTCCTATCATTGGTCACCAGAGAGATTATATCAGCATCTTTCCCTTCCATTATGAAGACTACAGCTATTGTAAAGAAAGCTGAATTTATCTCAACACAAAGAGGAAAATTAGGTGGCCAGAAGACCACTGCTTTAGATAAATGCACCTACTGACTACCAGCTGAGTAGTTGACTGTGCAAATGTTCTTTGCTAAATTAACCAAAATAATGTGAATGTCTTCCTGATCTAGCCAGACCACCATGGAACAAATACTCAACAAAGAATATAAAAACTGAATAAGTAGCTAAATGAATTTGGAAGAACAAGTTTGAGTTGTCTTGAAACATTGTATTCTTTCCAGTGATTAAGAATGCCCAGTGTTGCGATGCTTGAATGATGACAGAGACTCACATTTTCAATTTTTCAAGGCAGAAAATGGTATAAACACTTTTGAGAATGTTGTGAGAATTCAAAATGTTACTGACAAACTGAAGGTACCATCCAAAAGGGAAGTCACAAAATGCAATAAAGAAAATACTAAACTGGAAGTGGAGAAATTAGATGACAAATTACCAAATATGGAATAATTGCCTTAGAAACTGCTCATGCAAAAAGCATTTGGAGATTAGACTGGTAAAGGACAAATATTAGACAATGATGCATGAAAACAAAGTGTGGAATAGTATTTGGGAATGTAATGCAAAATAGTGCTAATAAAAGTAGTTGCTCCATTGTACATGGTACTGAGATGCCTGAGGGGACAATATGCAATAATGATTGACACAGAAAGCATTAGGGGTAAAAAGGAGCTAGCCCACAGAAGAGCAAGAAAAATACCAAGATGCTTCAGAAAAAAATGAACTACGTAACTTTGAGGATCAGGAAGAGTCTGAAGGATTTTTATTTGGTGATCCTAGAGAACAAGAGGCTAAAGGAATATGTTAAGTCTTTAAAAGAAAAGTTCAACAAATCTGCAGCTTGGATTTATATGTATTCATCCACATACTTATGGGAACTGATAATAAGGGAATTAGCTGCCATGATCCAAACATGTAGTAGGTTAACTAGATGCAACTTGACACAACTATTTCCTTTCCTTTCACCGAGGGATGCTAATGATGTCATTTCACATTCATTCCAGTCAATTCCAGGTGCTAAACTGAATTGCTAAATTTTAAATTTTGTTGACCAAGGTATTCTCTATGGTTAATTGGCAAACAGGGAGACTAAGCAAGCTATAGTTTTAATAACTAAATCACTGTTTACAGGCATTTGCTGTCAATGTTGAATGAACTCCTTACTACAAAATGTTTTCATTAAAGAATCATAGAATCATAAAGGTTGGAAAAGACATCTAAGATCATCTAATCCAACCATCAACGTATCAGCACCTTGCCCACTAAGTGCTTCATCTACTCTTTATTTGAACATCTTCAGGGGCAGTAACTCCACCACTTCCCTGGTCAGCCTGTTCCAGTGCATTACCACACTTTCTAAAAATAATTTTTTCACAGTATCCAACCTGAATCTCTCCTGGCACAAGTAAAAGGCCATTACCTCTTATCCCATCATTAGTTACCTGGGAGAAGAGGCTGACCCACACTTCACTGCAACCTACTTTCAGGTAGCTGTAGAGAGAAATAAGATCTACACTGAGCCTCCCCTTCTCCAAACTAAACAATCCTAGTTCCCTCAGCTACTCCAGACCCCTCACCTGCTTTGTTGCTCTTCTTTGGACATAGTCCAGTATCTCGATATCTCTCTTGTAGTGAGGGGCCCAAAACTGAACACAGTACTCAAGGTACAGCCTCATTAGTGTCAAGTACAGAGTTATGGTCACCTCTCTGCTCCCACTGACTAAACTATTTCTAGTGCACATCAGGATGTCATTGATCTTCTTGGCTACCTGAGCACATTGCTGACTCATGTTCAGCAGATGTTGACTTACACCCCTATTGAAGCTCTTGAAATTATTTCTGTTTTCAGTAGGTATTGTTTTCAGATATAGTGCATGTGGGATAGCAGTTTCAAGTACTTAAGAAATCTGAGATCACGAGAGAACATTCTATTGTGAACTAGCAATAAAACCTGGTAGAGAAAAGTCTAATATCATCTTTGTCAGATCCTGTCTCTGAAAAGGTAGGATTTTAATGGGAACAGCCTGCTACAGTCCTACTTGTATTAGAATGTGAACTCACATTTTCAATTTGACCCAGAGACTGTTTTTCTTTTATTTTGTTAGAAATAATGAGTCAACAAACCATAAAATAAAGAAAATTATAATTTTCTCTGTTGTTCTACAAAGGGAGCTACATGTTAAGAAGGCATATTATAGTATACTACATTAAATACTTGTAATAGATTTGAGAATTGATAGTAGACATTTCAGTTTGTAACTGCTAATTTCAAGTGTATGCAATATCTTGAATTATTATTCTATTTAAAATGGTTAAATGGAATCTGAGTTCAATTTATACTTTTTCTGATATGAAAAATTATTTTGACTGTCCTGTTTTCTTCATATATGTGTGTTTGCAGCTGCTTTAACCATTTTTTCAAAAGTACATTAAAAATAAAACCATAAAAGAAAACAAATACACCAAATAATCCTCCCTGTCTTTTTGTGATCCAGCTTTGTGATTAATGTTCTACTGTCATTTTGTCTGCAAATAGCTTTGATTATGATGACGGACAATTTGATTAAGCTGCTAATTGCATTCTCGGCTTTTCAGATATGACCCAAAGATGAAAAAGATTTATCTCAGATAACCAAACTAAACATCACGAATAAGTTATTGGCATTCCTAATGTAAAATATATATATAACATTCTAATTTTTCTAAAATCAACAGCTAAATATATTTCCCAGAAAATTATTCCCTGTATTCCTGGGAATAAAACAGTTTTATGATATTGTGCTTCCAGGTGGAGAAATTCCAGGGTTGATAGTGAAAGCCACAGGCATGTTCCACAGCTACACAATACACAACGAACCTTGGACACAAACAAATATTTCATGGGACATTTATACATTTATATATGAATTCAGGATTTTAAGTTAAGAGCTTTAAACTTTATTAAATGTGGAAATCACTACAAAATTATACTTGAATATCACTGAAGTTAGTATTAAATACTGGTTGTGAAAAGATAAAAAAATAAAAAGAATGGTTGTTAATGCTCATTCAGTTATTATTTTGTGTTACTCGAGCTGTATTTAAAATATCAATTTGTAGAAAATACATCTCTTTATGTATTAATAGCAGCTTCTACTTATAGTGTACGTATGTGTTTCCAATATTTAAAATATTTAAACAAGAAGGGGAGATGAAAAGAGAAGGAGAGAGGAATTCTAGGACTCAGAGACCAAAAAAATTGAGTTTTTTTTTCCTTAATATTTACAACAAAATTGTATATATAAATGAGCAAGTAGAGAATATTCTTTTCTCTATGGGTAGTGAAATTTATGAGAGAAAACATGAAGACAGTTGCCCTAGGTAGAATGTAATAAATTTCATACTAATTTATTTGAGTATTTTGAAAGCACAATCAAACCAGATAAGAAAAAAACATTAAAAATAGAACTCTGCAGTGTTTGTTTAAAAAAAATAAAAATAAATAAAATAATAAACCTTTCATTTCTCATTTATTTTTTATTTTATTTTATGAAAAAGTGAGGCATTATTAGTTCAATTTGAAAAAAATAATAATAATTTAAAAAAGATCATTATTATTATCTTTTAACAGTTGATAATATCCTGGGCACGGATTACCACTTTTCACAGGGGAACAAAATCCAAGAGTAAGACAATGTGGTTGTATTAAATAATTCCATTACTGAGTATCTTCATAGTCTGTTTAAATTTTATGTAGTTCTTGGCCCCCAGCAGCCAAAGAATCTTGGCAAAGTAGTATGTATAGCCATAGAACTCTTGGCAAAGTAGTATGTATAGCCAACAGCAATAATTTTTTTAAAGATGTTATTCATGTCTCTTTACATCTGTTCCATACAAAATGCTGCTTAAGCTAATAGACTAAGCTCCTTTTGCAAATTCAGATGTTTAAAAAGCCTAGATAATACTACAAGGGGTGCAGAATGATATATATATATATATATATTTTCATTTTGCACTTAATATGAAAATAATGATATTAACAGACTACAATTACAGACATAAACAGACTACAGATTAAAATTTCAGATAATGAACACAAAATCCAGAGTTAAATTTGCCTGACAAAACAAATTGCCTCTGTCTTCTCTTAGGTTTAGATGTCTGTTAAAACAACATTCATTACAATATTACAGAATAATTGAACTGGATTGGAAAGGGCTTCCAAATGTAGACTGGTCCAACCTCACTTGTTTAAAGTGGAGCCACATACATCTGGTTGCTCAAGACAATTTCCAGATGCTTTTTTAAAGATTTCCAAGGCTGGAGAACCCATGGTTTCTCTGGGGAACATATGTTAGTACTCATTACTCTAACAGTAGAAAAACCATAATCTTTCTTAGCAGTAATGGCACTTTACTAGGTCATGTTCAAATTTGAAGGACCTCTAGGTCCTTTCCTGACAAACCATTTTGAAGCTAAATAGAAAGTATTATGGTTCCCACAATGTACTAGCACTGCATGGGTTTTCTGGTCCCCAATTACTCTCTTTTTTCAATGTCATGAGGTTCCTGTAAGCTCACTTCTTCAGCAATTACCTAGTCACATATTGTAAGAAAAGAAAATCATGATATATATATATATATATATGTTTCAAGACTTAATCTGTTTTAGATCTGCTCCAATTAGGACCTTCACGTGTGCTGCAATCCTTCGGGATTACCCTGCTAGTGTAAGCATTGGCTCTAACATGATCCTTTTCATAGGCTGGAAAATGCCTCTTTCATTCTGGTCTTATTCAAAACTTCCATGAGCTACAGAGGAATATTAGCTTGACCAGAGAAGGCTCCACCTTCTCTTACATTGCTGTCCACAGGATTATTTGTCACACTTTATTTTTTTTCCCTGACTCCTCACACACTGCTGAATAATACTTTGCCTTTTCTTAAACTTTGTTGATGAGTTCATCTGTGTATTGTGAGTCTGTTGTGTAGCCTCTATATGCATCATTGGGCATTCCATGGCCTTTTCCAAAATAATCCACCACTACAGTTCCCCCTGTGTATATCAAGTACAAGAACCTAAGATTTAAGCTATGTCTCTTAAAAAATAGGTAAACAAAACACATGACTTGCAACATTTTTTACCAAAATTTTTCCGTGATTTGTAATGCCACTTAGCTTCGTATGAGAGCTCTGAACAAATTTGGGAAAATACTACGGCCATTAGTGAAAAAATTCTCTGTGATAAATTTCTAGACTTCATACTTATTTCAAAGCCTGACTTTTTACAGTGCTGCAGTCATAGGGTTATGTAGAAAAAGAAATCAGAACAATTTTAAAAGAGTGATTTGATTATCATTTACTGAACATATCAGATATTTTGTGTGACAAGCAGCAAATTATTTCACACTTCAAATTTGTCCTCTCAGTCACAAAATTCTCTAAATTCTAGTTATCTGACTTTGTAGTACATAATGTTCTTGGAAGTTTTCCTGATGCAATTACTTTTACATCATAATCACAAGATTACATTACAGAGGAATGGAAAGGTATTGCTAAGGGATGGCAAATGGAGCTGTTTCTGGAATCATAGAACAGATAGCATTTTTTTTTTTCCCTCTCTATACTGTAAAAAAGATGCATCTTTAGCTAACACATTTTTCCAAACACTGATGAAAAATAAAAACATTTCACTACATCTGAAAGACATTTGGCTTAGAGGGAGCCACTACTACCCAAGAAGATTGCTGGGTGGATGGGAGGAAGGTGAAGGTCGAAGTGGGAGACAGAACAATAAGTCAAGTCAGTTTGAAAGTTTATAACAAAATTTATGTATTAAATGAAACCTCTGCTACCTTTATGTTCTGCAAGCACAATTTAATAGGTACTTGGTAAACTGGTACGTACCCTGTAGTATAAAGGGATTTCCAATAAGCTCTTCACGTTGCCACTTGCCAAAGACTGCAGTGGAAACAAAGCAACTGCAGTATGAGAAAGAAAGTTCTTGCACAGAGAGTGAAAAGAAGGAAGTAGATTATAGAAATAGGCAATAACGTATTATTGTGTAGGTGTCATGGTTTTATGATTTTTGGTTATCGGTATTCCACATCATAACATCATGTAGTGCACTGGGAGTTAAGGTGTTAATGCTCAAGTTCCGGGTAACTGCCTGGAAGAGAAGAACTACATTCTCCAGGGGACTTTGTGGTCAGAGAGAAAATATAAGCCTTGGCAAGGTCACCTGATGCTCTCTTTTTCATCTGCTCTCCTCCTGTCTCCCTGCTGCTCAACCGGACTGCGCATCCCACCTCAGCGTTATGGTGAGGCCTATCCACCTTTTGGACACACTCTATCTCATTATATTTGATCTATTAGCTTCAATTCTAATTATATTGTATTATAGTGTTTTATCTTGCATTCCAATACTATATTTAGTAAATTAGTTTGTTTCTCCTCAGATCGTTGCCGCTGTTTTTAATTATTTTGGGGTCCTCTGTTTCCTTTTTCCGGAGGCATGGATTTTGCAAAATCCCTCTGCCCCGCTAGTCACGGAACCGGGCCAAACCAGCCCATAAACCTTTGACAGTGGGAAAGTCACTAGTGAAGTTAAATGGGGATCTGCAATAAGAACTGTGGGTTTAAATATATGAAGAAGCATCTTGTATATAAACAGTGAGAAATGAGTTTCTAAGGACAGTAAAAATAAATAGCAGTGAAAAATGAAAAAAGATGCTGTGAGATGGGATTATTTGAGGAACATGACAAATGAAGTACAAGGAACTGCAAAGTGATGCGAATAGGAAAATAATCATTCTTTTGTACATAAAATTATGGGATTGAAATGAAGTATTTTCACTCAGAAAAATAGCAATTATGACAGTTCTAGTAAATAATGAACTCAGTGTTCTGTAAATATTTAAAATAGAAAAAATATTATGTACTTTGTGAAAGGAACTTTGAAGTGTCTGCCTTCTAGGATATGACTAAGCAAGCTTGGCACTCTGAAATCTAGAAAATATAGATAAGACTGAGGTCAGAGAAATACTTTGTAGCTTGAACGTATTAATAGGGATTGATGAACATTATTCCTTCTAGTACAAGAAATGAGGTAATGTCAAATCTGATCAGATTAGCATTTCATGTTGAAGAGAAGGAAGTGGTCTTCATTAGATGAACAAATTATGGAAGTAGCTGATTTCCTCTGATATAAAACACCTAAAAATCCACTTATCACTGAAGAAAAAGGGTTCAGTTTTCTTTCTGTCTGAAGATACACCCCAGTGAACATTTATTTTTTTTTTTTTCCAAGAAATTGTCTCCACAGCACCCAAGATCCTCTCCATTAGAGCTTTCTCATTTTGGTGACAAAAACAACACCCTCAGAATCCAGAGAGCCTCAGGTATGCAGCACTTTGCATTTGTGACTGGCCTCCACAAGTTGACCACAACTCTTCATCTGTGACCGTACTACCAGTTCTTTGTCCAACAAATAGACCAGCCTCCAAATAAATATCTCTTCAATTTAGAGATAAGGATGTGATGTTTTCATGTGACAGTGAGGCTGGTAAAGCCAAAAGAATTTGCTAATCTATCACTAGTACTCATACTGTAGTTGGATACAAACAGAAAGACATACTTGATATGAAACTGTATGGTTAATCTATACAGTCTTACACTTCTGTGAAATGAAATTAACAGCCACTTGAAGAATGCATGTTCTGCCATGGTTTTGGCTGGCAGAGAGCTAATTTCCTTCACAGAGCCTCATATAGTGTTATGATTGGGATTTGGGGATTTTAGGTGGAGAGTTCACGACATACCAGTGCTTTAGTTTATGAAAATGTTTCTACATCAGGAAAATCAAATTAGTCAAGGGTTTGAAGACTGCTGTTATTTTACACAATTCTCAAATTAAGTACTCTGGAAATGAGCAAAGCAATATAACCTCGATGATACAAAACATCTATAATCCTCTATCGTGTTTTTATTATTTTTTTCATAGCTTCCATGTGGGGAATTAGTAGGTATAAATATAATTATTAGTATTGCTTATCTCATTGTCATGGTTTTGTCTGAGACAGTCATTTTTCTTCATAGAAGTTGGTATGATGTGGGTTTTTTCTATTTGTTTTCATTTGTTTGTTTTTTAAATAGTAGTCAGTGATAACATCAATGTTTTGCTGCTGAGAGCAGTGCTTACACAGTCAGTGATTTATCTACTTCTCACGCTACCCTGCCAAAAAGGGGTTGCACAAGGACCTAGGAGGGACCAGAACCGGAACAGCTAATTCAGACTGACTAAAGTGATATCCCATACCTTGTGGTGTAATGGTCAGCAATACCACTTGGGATACGGAGAAGGAAGGATGGGAAATTCAGAACGATGGTGTTTGTCTTCTCTAAAAATGATTGCAAGCAATGAGACCTGCTTTCCTGGAAGTGGCTGAACATCTGTACACCAATGGAAAAGTAGCAAATGACTTCCTTATTTTGTTTTGCTTGTACATAAAGCTTTTACTTCACTAGCAACAAGATGACTGAGACACCTTCCAACTCAAGCCAATCCATGACTCATTCTATGATTCAAACTGTCTTGATCTCAACCCATGTTTTTGCTCACTTCTGCCTTTCTGATTCTCTCCCACATTCCATCTCGGAAGAATGAGTGAGCAGCTGTGTGGTACATAGATGTGTGTTGGGATTAAAGCACACGCTCATGAATGACTTTCTATAGAAAACAACAAGAAACTGAGTTGACTTAGAAATGCTGCCTTTAATTGTGTGACTGTGTATTTGAAAATAATAATAGAAGAGTATGATATGACTTACTCTGTTATAATCCTACCTCTTCAGTGACATAGATTATCAAGTCTCAGGACTTAAAAATCAATATACCATTATGCTAAATGGTAAGAATGTGGATTGTTTTAATCAAAGACGAGTCTTCTGTGATTGTAAGAGGGGCAGTGTTGAGCCTTTGAAAACAAACCCTAACAATAAAATTTTGAAAGCATATTGCTTAAATACGTAAATAATTCGTTAAGAATGCACTTAATAAAAGCACTTATGCTAGAATTAAAATACAAAAGCAAAAAAAAATTGATTTATCCATTTCTCTCATTTATATATTAGTCATGGATAATTATGCATTATTTAGACACTTAGGCTAGATTTTACCTCACTTTCACAGAACCACAGAATGGTCAGGGTTGGAAGGGACCTCAAGGATCATGAATCTCCAACCCCCCCCGGCACGTGCAGGGTCACCAACCTCCACCTTTCGGGTGGAGGCAGTCTCAAGGTATGGGATCGGCTGCTTCACCCAAGGCAACCTCACGGGTGGACCTCCCTCCACATCCCCAGTCACCTCTCCCTCGAGTTCCAGGGCCTCAAATCTATTGCACAGAGGCACCTGAGGAGCCGAGGATGGTCGGGATGGGGGATGGCCACTTTGCTGAGCCAGTATCCATTTCCACTCCTCCTGCACTCTCAAATTGTTGCTAGGGGGAGGAGAGGACAGGGGGCTCACTGCAGCACCATCTGCCTGCCTGTTCTCCTGTCCTACCTGTTGGCAAGGCAGCAGGAGGTGACATGCTTTATGTGGAGCCTCAGCTGTGTGCTAAGATCTCGGGGCTGATAGGGACTGGCATCACCAATCAATCTCCCTCTCATACTCCTTAATGGTCCTCAGCCTCTCCACCTCCTCCTTCAGGAGGACCACAAGGCTGAGTAAGTCTTTTAGGTAGTGCCGCCAGCCACCTCCATCACCCAGCACTGCAAAGGCCAGGCTCTGGCACTCATGACAGCCAGTGACCTCTGTACTAGCATCTTGCGTTGGGGCCTCAGTCTGAGTCTCCACGTTCTTTTTGGCTGCAGTCTTCCCTCTGTGTGAACATGGGACCTCTGTCTGGTTCTCCAGAATTTTTGTAGCCTTCCACCCGGGTGCAGCCATTGTTAGAAGGCAGGCAATCTAACACCACGAGATAGCCTTAATGGGGTGTGACTGATCAGCCCCACTCTGCTGCCGGTAGGCTGCTCTGCCCTCCCCCTGTTGCCAGGTCGTTAACAAGAGCCCCCGCAGTTATCACTCACTTGACAGTGATAACAACTCTCCTCGCTGTGTAGTCCTGTGTATGGGTGGCTTACAGTTTCTCCTTGTTGAAACAGCCCACCTAGATTCTCACATCCCGACTTCACCTGTCCGAACCTGAGGCTTTTTCTGGGCGATAGGGGTGGATGCAGAGCCGTTGCCCTGGCAACGGCCCCGCCGCGTCAGCCGCTCGCGCAAGAACTGCCCGGCCGAGAGCTGTCCGACCACTCTGTTGTCTCAGGGATCCCTGAATAAGGGAACCGACCGAAACCCCCCTGTACCTCGCGGCCAGTCTCAGCGGTTCTGGCTGGAACAGCTCCGAAGCAGCGAACCTCAGCGATCAAGGGTTTCTTCCAAGTTTGCGCCTGTTTAAATCTCCCGCCGTTGCCCTGGCAACGGCCCCGTCACGTCAGCCGCTCGCGCGAGAACTGCCCGGCCGAAAGCTGCCCGGCCGCTCTGTTGTCTCAGGGATCCCTGAATAAGGGAACCGACCGAAACCCCCCTGTACCTCGCGGCCAGTCTCAGCGGTTCTGGCTGGAACAGCTCCGAAGCAGCGAACCTCTGCCATTAACGGCTTCTGCCGGGTTTGCGCCTGTTTAAGTCTCCCGCCGTTGCCCTGGCAACGCCGCCACCGCGTCAGCCGCTCTCGCGAGAACTGCCCGGCCGCTCTCTTTGCGCCCGTTTAAATCTCCCGCCGTTGCCCTGGCAACGGCCCCGTCACGTCAGCCGCTCGCGCGAGAACTGCCCCGCCGAGAGTTGCCCGGCCGCTTGGTTGTCTCGGGGATTCCTGGATGACGTCTCAGTCAGTCTCTGCGTTTCTGGCTGGAACAGCTCCGAAGCAGCTAACCTCGGCGATCAAGGGATACATATATACAGAGAAAATCAAAGCAGGAGTCAAAGGTCCATTTCACTCATGATAATGTGATTGAGATTTCTAGAGGGTGATTAAAAATAAACAAAGAATGAACGAGATAACAAAACCTCTAATTATGAATGGTTTGGCCAACATCAAACTAGCACAAGAGTAGATAGCACATGTTTTTCTTCTGCTTTTAAATATATTCAATATGAATTCAATCTACGAACAATGGTGTTCTGGGATGTTCACTTCTGGATTGGAAAAAGGAATAAGAATGTGTTCTGAGAAGCAGAAAACATTCCGAAGCCTTTAGCTAAGGATGTCTCTTGGTCCTTCTATTTTCTCCCTATATACTTGAAAGTGATAAATATATCAGTGGGAAAATTGCATTACGATAGCAAGTGTAATAAACAAAATAGTCTTTACATCAGATATAAATACCATGATTTATGTGCAAAATTACATGAAAACCAACTTACGGTTTTGTTTGTTTGTTTGTTTGTTTGTTTTTTAAATCACTTATTTTACCTTCATCTATATAATCGCAATGTAAAAAGAAGCCTTTGTCCCTAGAGTGTCAGCAACCAGAATATAAAATATTGTATGTGTGGAAAAAATGCCAGAGTCTCACAAGCCAAATACCCTTGTCCTCAATTTTATTCTTCTGAATGTCTTCAATTGCCTTTAACACTTTTCTTTCCAGTAACCAATTTTTTTTTCTTGGATCTGTCATAGAATCGTAGAATCATAGAATGGCTTTGATTGGAAAGGACGTTTAAGACCAATGAACAGGATTGCCACCCACTAGATCAAGTTGCCCGAAGTCCCATCCAACCTGGCCTTTATCACCTCAGGGATGTAGCATCCACAACTTCTCTGGGATGCACCTTTTAGTCCAGAAAACCCAGTAATTTGCAAAAAAAAGTAACCGTCTAGATTTTGCTTCATGAACTTTTTGCAAGTGTTGCAGATCTCGCACAATTCAAAGCAGAAAGCAACTTCTGAGACTGCAGCTGCACTTGAGGTTTCTATCAATTGTTATAACATGCAGATTGTCCAGGAGGAATATATCGCATCCATCCACATTTGCTTTGGGATAAGGCAGTAAATAGCAAGTAAATAGATGTGCACCATCTACTATATTTCAGTATTTTGTGATTAAGGATGAGATAGAGGGGAAGTTAGGAAGCTAAAACCAGACTTTTTAAACCACTGCTAAAATGGGCAACTATTATGTCTGAGAATTCATTTCTAGAACCTCTCTCACATCCAAAAAGAATGACAAAAAGTGACTCCAATTGGTAAATACTGAGTTAAGGATTGGAAGCCAATAGTTCCATAAAGACAAATTCAGAAGCTTTAAAAGCAGAGCATACAATTGCACATTTTACTGATGCAATTTGAAAGCAGCACCAGAAAGTTGATCTTTGTAACAGAAGACATTGTAAAATGTATTTCTTTTTTAGATTACGGAAAATTATTTTTACTATTCAGTCACAAGGAAAAGCTGATAAACTGATGTTGTTTAAACCAAATCAAAATATTTATTAATAATGTGTTACTAACTTCCATCTGTGAACTATACTTTTGGAATCAATGTCCATAATTCAATAGATAAATTAAAGTTGTTGGCAGATTCTAATCAATACTAACTTAAGCCCCTGTAGAGCTAATTCCATGAAAGTCTGTCTTCTTCACTTTACATATGTAAATCCTGGACCTAAGAGTTTCTTTCATCCCCTTCCACAATTTGCATACACCTCTGCCACTGCTAACATATCTGCTGGGGAGGAGGCATACCAGGGGGTGTCCCTGCACCTTGAAGTGTAATTTCCCTGAACACTCAGCTCACTGCAAGCTGCTCCCAGAACCCCACTGGGAGGCTGCATTGCTCAGCCCAGGCAGTGGCAAGAGTTCCCTGAAGACACTGAATTCAGGTAGAAACCCCCTCTCATGGCTGTCACTTCTTCACTATTTATCCAAATGTCACAAACATCCGTGCTTCATTTATACTTCTTTTAAAGCTGACTTCTGAAGAAGTATTTGTCATTTCTTGGTTACTGTTTAATCCTGCTGTCAATTGTTTTCCTGTTTCATATGATTGGTTGGTGCACAGACCTGCTCAGACAGTTTTATGTGTCCCTTGTGCACACATATACTGGTTACAGTCACATACTTTTTTTGCTTCTGTTACATAAATCATTTGACAGGGATGGGACATATGTGTACCTCCACATCATCTCTTTTCCTTAAAGTGAATATTTCTTCTCATAATGAGAGGAGACTTGATGGTTGCCAGCAGAATCACAGAACCATGGAATGGTTTGGGTTGGAGAGGACCTTAAAAACTGCCTAGTTCTCTCCTGACATGGTCAGGGACACATTTCACTAGATCTGGTTACCTGAAGATCTATCATCCTACCTGGCCTTGAACTCTTCTAGGGAAAGGGTATCCACAGTTTCCAGGGGAAACCTCTTCTAGCGTCTCCTCATTCTGTGTGAAAAAATAAAAAAATAAAAAATAAATTCCTTGTGTTGAATCTAAATTTACCCTCTTTCCTTTTGAATTCAGTAAAGAGCTTGGGCAGCAGTTACATTTTGTTTGAGACTGTATCCTCACAAAGTAGAACTAAAATAATGGTCTACGAGAGAAAGAGAGCAAGAATAATCTGTATCCTGATGAGGTAGCAAGCAGGTTTTCTTTTATGCATATTCACACACTGTTTTTGCCTTGCTCCCATTCCCTTTTTTTCTCGTCTGCGTAAGTGAAAATTGCCCTGAGGGGCCTTTTTTCTAGTTTCCTTTGCCTGTTGCCATGACATCTGCACAATATACTTTTTCTTTGTAATTATATCTGTGCTTTCCAATGTGTTCAGTACTCTAATAGTAAAGAGAGAAATACAAAAGCTATCATTGCAGTCATGTACTCTTTTCAAAAGACTTGATTCGTTACAAGAGAGTCAAATGACTGACAACAGATGTTAGACATGTTTATACTGTCAATCTAGTCACTTGTTTCACCTTAGTGTTCTGCTCCCCAGGCTCTTTGCACCCATACTTTGCACTCATGTTCTCATACTAGTTTGATCCTGTATGTTCATTTTTTACTGAAACAGAAAGATTCTTTCAGAAGAAAGTAAAAAAAACAGTTATGAAAATAATTTGCTCCCTACAAACAATATGGTCAGTGAAAGTACTAGTTTCACACTTTCCACACAAACTTCCAATGCTGTTTCACTTCCAGCAGTATAAGGCATTAGAGAACACTTCTTTCTTTCATACATCACGTCTATGAACACATCTCACATTTTCATCTGTAAAAGCATGTGTGTGAATTCTGTAGAGAGGCTATTCCTGCAGGCTGCTTTCTGCATTCTGCTTATTATTCAACTAGCTGAATAATATTAGCTTGTTGTTAACATATATGAAAATGTGATAATAATTGAAAGGCCCAGAGACATGATCAGGTCTCTAAGATAAACTTGTTCATTTTCACGCACTTGAATTACAGACGGAAGATAGTGGAAAATAAATAAGTAAATTCTTAACTAAAACCAAAACCAAACAAAACAAGCTTATCTCATTTACAATATATGAAGGTCCACAATCATATCTGTTGTTCTTATATATCTCAGCATACATTTGTATACTTATATGAGCTGTGCTAACTTAATGTGGACCCTTATTTTGGTAGCTATCCTAAACTTACCTAACTTCGTCTGTTACAATCTATAGATAAACTTCACTCACTGTGTCTGTCATGGTTATTTGTTTTCCTTGTCCTTTTTTTTCATTTTCAGTTTCTTTTTTTTTCTTTTTTCTTTTTTCTTTTTTTTTTGTGTGTGTGTGTGTGAGAGAGAGAGAGAGATGGGGGTTCCGTTACTTGTAGACACAACTGTTTAGGAAGAGGGAATAAATACTGGCCAACTGGCCAGAACTTTTGTATGTATTTTGAATAGGAATATATCAATATTTAAGGAATATTTAATTTAAATTTATATTTAAAATAGTATTCTACCTTTCTTCTGTAGGTATTTATGAGACCCTTTAAACACTTTTTCCTCACCTGGGCGACAGGTATGTTAATCTTCTTGGGACAGATGGCTGGGAACTGAAATCTGCCTGAATGGCTCAAGTCTAAAGAAGCAGAAGTTTGAAGAAGCTATGGGATGACAACAGCTGCAAGGAAATTACAAATTTCCTCTCCAAAAACATTGATTCTTAGTCTTTAGAGTAGTCTTTCACTATGCACACATGAATCTGTGATGAACTAGTTAGTCACAGAATCACTGGAAGGGATTCTGGGAGATCATCTAGTCCAACTGCCCTCCTCAGAGCAGGACCAGCTGCAGCAGTTTGTTTAGGGCCTTGTCTAGGTGAGTTTTGACTAAATTCAGGAATAGAGGCTCCATGACATCTCTGAGCTAACTGTTCCAGTGTTTGATCAACTTGATTGATTGAGATTTTTTTTTTCTACATCTAAGCAGAATTTCCTGTAAATCAGTCTGGACTCATTGACTCTTGTTATCTTTATTGGATATCTGTGAGAAGAAATTAGTTCTTTCTTCTTATTGCCTAGCATTAGATATTCATATACATTTATTGGGTCCCTCCCAAATCTTATGTTCTGCAGATTGAACAGTCCCAACATTCTCATTTTCTCCTGGTATGATAGATACACCGTATTTTACAGTCTATCATTTTGTGGTTCCTTTCTGATTTATCTTGAACTGGCGATCCCAGATCTGTATTATCATAGAATTGTAGAATGGCTTGGGTTGGAAGCAATCTTAAGGACTATATAGTTCCGACTGCGTTGTCAGCTACAAAACAGTCACTAGATCGGGCTGCCCAAGGTCCCATCCAACCTGGCCTCAAACACCTTCTGGGCTGGGACATTCACAACATCTCTGGGAAATCTTTTACAACGCCTCACTGCTCATGGAGCAAAGAACTTCCAAACATCTAAACTAAATCTCCTCTCTTAGTTTAAAAATATTCCTCCCTATCCTTTCACATAAGAAGGATGGCCAAAAAAAAATGGCCCATGAGATGGAACATCTCCTCTATGAGGAAAGCTGAGAGCTGGTGCAGCTCAACCTGGAGAAGAGAGCTCCATGGCGACCTGATAGCAATATTTCTGTATCTAAATGTGGGGCTATAAGAAAGAAGGGAAAAGACATCAGAATCTGTTGTGACAAGACAAGAGGAAATGGTTTCAAACTAAAAGAGGAGAGATTTAGATTGGAAATAAGGAAAACATTTTTTGCAGTAACAGCTGTGAAGCACTGGAACAGGTTGCTCAGAGATGTGGTGGATGCCCCATCCCTGGAAACATTCAAGGTCAAGTTGGACCAGGCTCTTTTTAGCTTTTAAGGTTCTCTTCCCACTCAAATAATTCTATGATTCCATGTTTCAACGATTATTAACAGATCATGTAAAAAGTCTCTCTCCCACCTGCTTGTAAGCTCATAAGAAGGAGATCCAGCCCTCTGACTGTCTTCATGTATATCTCTGGATCACATTTTCTTAGCCTTTCTTTTTTGCATCCATGCTTGCTGAAGCCCTTCTTGATGCCCCAAGTACATCTTGCCGTACTGAATCCTAGGTAGTCTTTGAATCTCCTAACAAAATCCCTGCATGTACAGAGAGTATCTCTACACATTTATTGGATCATGTGACCATATTTACTGGGGGCACTTCTATTTAGGACTTTATTAACAATCTTGAGGAGGGGATTGAGTGCAACCTCAGTAAGTTTGCAGACAACACCAAGCTGGGAGGGAGTGTTGATCTGCCAGAGGGGAGAAAGGCACTACAGAGGGACCTGGATAGACTGGATTGATGGTCCAGGGAAAATTGTATGAGTTTCAGTAGGGCCCAGTGTCAGGTCTCGCATTTTGGTCACGTGGGGAGGAGTGGCTGAAAAACTGCCTGATGGAAAGGGACCTTGCTGTACTGATGAACAGTCAGTTGAATATAAGCCAGCAGTGTGCCCAGGTGGCCAAGAAAGCCAGTGGCATCCTGGCTTGTATCAGGAATGGTGTGGTGAGCAGGATTTGGGAAGTAATTCTGCCCCTGTACTCAGCACTAGTGAGGCCTCACCTTGAGTACTGTGTTCACTTTTGGGCACCTCAATACAGAAAGGACACTGAGTTCCTGGAGCAGGTCCAAATAAGGGCAACAAGCCTTGTGAAGGCCTTGGAGAATATGCCTTACAAGGTGTGACTGAAGGTACTGGGGCTGTTTAGTCTGGGGAAGAGGAGGCTGAGTGGAGATCTTATTGCTGTCTTCAAATATCTGAAAGGTGATTGCAGTGAGAGCAGGGTTGGTCTTTTCTCTCTGGTGACAAGCTGAGAGGAAGTGGCCTCCAGTTGCACCAGGGGAGGTTAAGATTGCATATCAGAAAGGGTTTACAGAAAGGGTTGTTAAGCACTGGAATAGGTTCCCCAGGGAGGTGTTTGAGTCACCATCCCTGAATGTGTTCGGAAATCGTTCAGATGCTCTGGGACATGACTTAGTGGAAGGTTGTTGAAGTTAGGGTAGTATGGTTATCTTGTGGTTGGACTTGATGATCTTTAAGATCTTTTCCAACCTGAGCAATTCTATGATTCTGTGATTCTTCTTATCACATCTTATACACATCTCATACACTAGTAGGCTTGAGCTGGATAACAGGTGGGAAAGGGGTGTTGCCAGGACAGCAGACCTAAACCAGCCAAAAGGATATTCTATACCAGATGGCATTACTCTTAAGAATAAAAGCTGGCGAAGTGGAAGGAGAAGGGGACTAAAACAAATTTAGCATGTAAGTACATAATCATATGAAATACACCATGCTAGAAGAACATATAGTACTGTAAATAAAACTATAATAATACTCCTGACTACTTGTAATAGCAAGCATTTTAGATAGCTAAGAATGCAGTTTAGGTAGCATCTTAATTCTACTTGCTGGATTATAGTACTCTATTCACATTTTCTAAAGCACACAAATGTGTTTGCTTTTCAATTTTAGTGGACAGTTTCATTTGAAATCACTTCATGGTTGTTTTGACTTCAGACGCTTTTTTCTTTTTTTTTTTTTTTTTGCTCGATTGATTGATTTGTTTTTAATTCTTACAATGTTTTAAAATACCTGATTTAGCTAATTTTAGGAAAAAAAAATCATGCTTCAATTCAGGCATTTGCTATGAAGAAATTAACTCATACTTCAGTGACTACAGCTAGCTTAAATCTCCAAAAATATATAATTAAAGTATCTCATCAACTCTTTTGCACAAATCATGTAATAAACCTGTTCCTCCACCTGGACTGTCACAAGCCCACGGAGACAGATGGAATCCGCTATCTATCAGTGGTCCTTGTCAGTTGGAGAGGTAGTAGATAACCGAAGACTTGTTAACGTGATGCTCATCTGTAAGAACTATTATAAGGAAGATCCAGAGAACATCAATCCTGTTAGACAGACCTGATGATCGTGCCAGGGAAGGTTATGGAATAGATCATCCTGAGGAAGATCACAAGGCATCTGTGGGACAACCATAGTACCAGACCTAGCAAGCATAGCTTTGTGAAAGGCAGATCAACCTCATCTCCTCCTATGACTGAATTACCTCTCTGATGAAGAGGGAAAAGTTTATTGTAGTAGTCCACCTAGACCAGCAAAATCTTTGACACCGTCTCCCACAATATTCTCCTTAAGAAGCTGGCATCCTATGGTTTGGACAGATTTACTCTTCGCTGTGTAAAGATCTGGCTGGAGACCCTAACCCAGTGTATGGTGATGAACAGAGTAAAATCCAGCTTGCAACAGGTCACAAGTGGTATTTCCTTGTGGTCAGCATCAGTCTCTGTTCTGTTTAATATCCTTATTGATGATCTGGACAAGGGGACTGAGGGTATTCTCAGTAAGTTTGCAGATAACAGCAAACTGGGAGGAAGTGTCCATCTTCTTGGGAATAAGAAGACCTTTCAGAGGGATCTGAACAAGCTGGATTGCTGGACTGAGGCCAATGAGATAAAAAAGACATGGAGGCCCTGGAGCAGGTCCAGAGGAGGACAACAAAGCTGGTAAAGGGCCAGGAACACAGATCTTATGTGGAGAGGCTGAGGGAGCAGTGACTGCTTATTCTGAAGGAGGCTTAGGGGAGACTTTATCACTCTCTGCAACTACCTGAAAGAAGGCTGTAGTGAGATTTTCGGTTTTCCCTCATCCAGGGATTCCCGAGGCATCGGAGCAGCCCAGCAACTCTAGCGAGAGCGGCTCACGTAGCGGGGGCGTTGCCAGGGTAGCGGCAGGAGATTTAAACGGGCGCAAACCCGGAAGAGACCCTTTTGATCGCCGAAGTTTGCCGCTTCGGAGCTGCCCCAGGCAGAGCTGAGGCGGCTGATCGCGGGGCGCATAGGGGATTCGCTCGGTTTTTCCTCATCCAGGGATTCCCGAGGCATCGGAGCAGCCTGGTACCTCACGCGAGAGCGGCTCACATGGCGGGGGTGTTGCCAGGATTGCGGCTCCCCGTCCCCGCCTCCCTCCCCCCCCTCTAATAAGAGCGTTGAAGAGAGCAGTGGCACACCACTGCCCACACTGACGGGGAGGAGGAGTTTTGTCACAGTGAAGAGGGTGATAAGTGCGGTTGCACCCGTCAATGATCTGGTAAAAGAGCGAGGGCAGATCCAGCACTTTCAGTAACAGGGCGGAGCTGTTAGTCACACTTGTTAAGGCTACTCTGATTGTGCTGGTGCTAGTGGGTCTGCTGGATTGCCATGGCTGCATCCCGGCGGAAGGCTACTGCCAGGAAACGTGGAGACCCAGACAGAGGTCCCCTGCACACGTAAGAGGAAGGCTGTAGCCAAGAAGAGTGTGGAGACCCAGACTGAGGTCCCAAAAGAGCACGCTAGCGTTCAGGTTGCTGGCTGCAATGAGTGCCAGAGTCTGGCCCTTGAAGTGCCAGGCAGTGGAGGCAGCGCCTGTGTAAGGTGCGACCAGGTAAATGACCTTCTCAGTCTGGTGGCCTGCCTGAGGGAAGAGGTGGAGAGGCTGAGGACCATCAAGGACTGTGAAAAGGAAGTTGACTGGTGGTGCCAGGCCCTATCGGCCCCAAGGTCCTGGCATGCACCTGAGGCTCCCTATGGAGCATGTGGCCCCCAGTCACCTTGCAAACAGGTGACAGAGAGGAATCGGCAGACAGACTGTGCTCCTGATACAGTGAGCCCTCAGTCTGCTCCTTCCCCTCATAATACTTAGGAAGAACTAGGGGGTGTGGGACTGGGTCAAAACCACTGTAACTCTCTCCCAAAAGGGCAAGGTGATATCCACTGCTCAGTGGCAGAGCCTCTGCCCTGTTGTTGCAGAGCAGAGCAAAGCTATTTGAGAGAGAAGGACGGGTGGAAACAGATACCGACTGGGCGTAGTGGGCATCCCCCCCCCCCAGACCACGCTCGGCTCCCCAGGTGCCTCTGCAGAATAGATTTGAGGCCCTGGAACCCGAGGGAGGGGTGTGTGCAGGTGTGGAGGGAGGCCCACCCGTGAGGGTGCCTCAGGGGAAGCGGTCACCCCCATGCCTCAAGACTTCCTCCACCCAGAGGATAGAAGGGTGGTTGTCATAGGCAACTCCCTGCTGCGAGGAACCGAAGGCCCTATATGCCAGCCCAATCCTACCTGCAAAGAGGTGTGTTGCCTCCCTGGGGCACGGGTCAGGGACATTGCTAGGAGACTTCCCAGATGGATCTGCCCTTCTGACTACTATCCACTATTGATAGTACAGGCTGGCAGTGAAGAAGTTGGTGAGAAAAGCCTGAAGGCTATCAAAGATGACTTCAGGGGACTGGGGCGGGTAGTTGAAGGAACAGGTGTGCAGGTGGTTATTACATCTGTACCTTCAGTGGCAGGAAACGATAGTGGGATGAGCCTAAAAACCCATCTCTTGAACAAATGGCTTAGGAGTTGGTGCAAACGCAGGAGTTCTGGTTTTTTTGATCATGGGGCAATATTCTCGGCACCTGGCATGATGACTGCAAATGGAAGCAGCCTGTCTCCATGCGGAAAGAGGGTTCTAGCCAAGGAACTGGCGGGACTTATTGACAGATGTTTAAACTAGGTATGAAGGGGGAAGGGGACAAAATGAAGACCGCTGGAACTGAGGGGGCAGTTTGAGGCTCAAAACAGAACTTGATGGGTGGAGACAGTGGAGTTCAAAGGCTTGGAGAGGGGTGGGGGGATGCTGCTTCTCTTAAGTGTCTGTATACTAATGCGCGTAGCATGGGAAATAAACATGAAGAGCTGGAGTTCTGTGTGCGGTCGCGAAGTCATGATCTCATTGCGATCACAGAGAGTGGTGGGACAGCTCGCATGACTGGAATGTTGTCATGGAGGGCTATGTGCTTTTTAGGAAAGATCGACTGGCTAGGCGGGGTGGTGGAGTTGCTCTTTATGTGAGAGAGCAGCTAGAATATATTGAACTTCACTTGGGGGAGAGTGATGTAGCAGTGGAGAGCTTATGGGTGAGAATCAAGGGGCAGGCTGGTAAGGGTGACACTGTTGTGGGTGTGTACTACAGGCTCCCCGATCAGGATGAGGAGGCTGATGAGGCCTTCCATAAGCAACTGGATGTAGCGTCACGTTCCCAGGCACTGGTGCTTATGGGGGACTTCAATTATCCAGATATTTGCTGGACGACCAACATGGCCAGGCACGCACGGTCAAGACAGTTCTTGCAGTGCGTTGAAGACAACTTTCTGATGCAGGTGGTGGAGGAACCGACGCGGGGAGAGGTGTTACTGGACCTTATTCTCACCAACAGGGATGGACTTATTAAGGAAGTAACGATTGGGGGCAGCTTGGGTTGTAGTGATCATGAGATGGTGGAGTTCAAGATCCTGAGTGGAAGAAGCAAAGCCAGAAGTAGGATTGCTACCCTGGACTTTAGGAGAGCCAACTTCGATCTCTTCTGGGACCTACTTGGAGCTATCCCGTGGGCTCGGGTGGTAGAAGGTAAGGGGGCCTCTGCGAGCTGGTCAGCATTTAAACAGCTCTTCTTCCAAGCTCAGGATCGGTGCGTCCCTGTGAGCAAGAAATCGGGAAAAGGTGGCAGGAGACCTGTGTGGATGAGCAAGGAGCTCATGCACAAGCTCAAAGGAAAGAAGAAGGTCCATGAAATGTGGAAAAAGGGCCTGACCACTAGGGAAGAATATAGGAATGTAGTCAGGGCCTGCAGGGATGCAACAAGGAAGGCTAAAGCCCATCTGGAATTGAATCTGGCTAAAATGATAAAGGATAATAAAAAAGGCTTCTTCAAGTATGTTAACAGCAAAAGGAAAACTAGAGAGAATGTGGGTCCCTTACTAAGTGAGAGGGGGTTCTGGTAATGGGGGATGCTGAGAAGGCAGAGATACTGAATGCCTTCTTTACTTCTGTCTCCAGTGAAAAGGCTCTCCCTCAGGTTTCCCACATCCTGGAGGTTAGTGAGAGGGTCTGGGGAATGGGAGACTTCCCTTTAGTCAGGAAAGAGGACGTGTGTGAGCACCTAGGCAGTACTAAGGTCCACAAGTCCATGGGACCTGATGGGGTGCATCCACGTGTGCTGAGGGAGCTGGCAGAGGTGATTGCCGAACCTCTCTCCATCATTTTTGAGAGGTCTTGGATAACAGGGGAGGTCCCTGAAGACTGGAGGATAGCCAATGTCACTCCGGTCTTCAAAAAGGGCAAGAAGGAAGATCCGGGTAATTATAGGCCTGTCAACCTCACCTCCGTCCCTGGAAAGGTGATGGAACAGCTTGTGCTGGATACCATCTCCAGACAACTGGGAGAAAAGGAGGTTATCAGGAGTAGTCAGCATGGGTTCACCAAGGGGAGGTCGTGCTCGACCAACCTGGTGGCCTTCTATGATGCTGTCACATGCTGGGTGGATGGGAGAAGAGCGGTAGATGTAGTCTACCTTGATTTTAGAAAGGCCTTTGATACTGTCTCCCACGACATCCTTATAACAAAGCTGTGTGGAATAGATGAGTGGACAGTGAGGTGGGTTGAGAACTGGCTGACTGGCAGAGCGCAGAGGGTCGTCGTTGGTGATGCAGAGTCTGGCTGGAGACCTGTAAGCAGTGGTGTCCCCCAGGGGTCTGTGCTGGATCCGGTCTTGTTCAACATCTTCATCAATGACCTTGATGAGGGGATAGTGGCCACCCTCAGCAACTTTGCTGATGATACGAAGTTGGGAGGATTGGCTGACACGCCTGAAGGCTGTGCTGCCATTCAGCGAGACCTGGACAGGCTGGAGAGCTGGGCAGTAAGAAACTGGATGAGGTTCAGCAAAAACAAGGGTAGGGTCTTACACTTAGGGAAGAATAATTGCATGCACCAATACAGGCTGGGGGATGAGCTGCTGGAGGGGAGCTCTGCAGAGAAGGACCTGGGCGTCCTGGTGGACGACAGGTTGGCCATGAGCCAGCAGTGTGCCCTTGTAGCCAAAAAGGCCAATGGTATTCTGGGATGCATTAAAAAGAGCATGGCCAGCAGGTCGAGGGAGGTGATCCTCCCCCTCTACTCTGCCCTGGTAAGGCCTCATCTGGAGTACCGTGTCCAGTTCTGGGCTCCCCAGTATAAAAAAGACAGGGATTTCTTGGAAAGAGTCCAGCGGAGGGCCACAAAGATGGTGAAGGGCCTGGAGCATCTCCCCTATGAAGAAAGTCTAAGTGAACTGGGTCTATTTAGCCTTGAGAAAAGACGACTGAGAGGGGACCTGATCCAGGTTTATAAATATCTGAGGTGTGGCGGCCATAGTGGTGAGGCCAGTCTCTTTTCAGTGGTACATGGAGACAGGACGAGGGGAAACAGACATAAGCTGCAGCATAGGAAGTTTTGCACGAATCTGCGTAAGAACTTCTTCACGGTGAGGGTGACGGAGCACTGGAACAGGCTGCCCAGGGAGGTTGTGGAGTCTCCTTCTCTGGAGATATTCAAGTCTCGCCTGGACGCCTACCTGTGCGACCTGGTGTAGGGAGCCTGCTTTGGCAGGGGGGTTGGTCTCGATGATCTCTAGAGGTCCCTTCCAACCCCTACAATTCTGTGATTCTGTGAGATGGCGATTGGCCTCTTCTCCTGGGTAGCTAGTGATAGGAGAAGAGGTAATAGCCTCAGGTTGCACTAGGGAAGGTTCAGGTTGGATATTAGGGATAATTTCTTCTCAGAAAGTGTGGTTAGGCTTTAGAACAGATTACTCAGGAAAGTAGTGGTGTCACCATCCTTGGATGTGTTTATGGAGAGAATAGATGTAGTGCTTAGGTGCATGCTTAGGTGATAGATGGACTGTTGGACTAGATGATCTTATATGTCTTTTCCAACCTTAATGATTCTATGATTGTATGATTCTGCAAAAGATAACACAGAACCTGGTTTTAATTATTTTAAAAGGATAATTGAAGTTTTGTTTTTTTTTTCATTGAATTCAAGTTTGAAATATTCTACTAAGTAGGATGTTTTTCTACATCTATTTCCAAATCGAAATTACTATGTAGTTTAGGAAGCACTGAAATATATTTTTCACTCTTAGAAGTGAATTTTAACACAGTATATAATCTCTTCCTATATTACAAGAAATTAAATTTCTTAATATTTGTCTGTGATTTTCATATACATATTTTAAATAATTCATTCTGATTTTGCAGGCCGATAGAGGAGATTGACCTTCATGTTAATAAATGTTAGATTTTTCACTTTTGGAACCATTCCTTATTCCATCCCCAATTAAATTATCTGTAGCCTCCAAATGTCATGCTTTCTAGATTATTTTAAGCCAAATATGATGGAAAGTATATATGAACAAGGCCATACATTTTCGTAAACTACTCTTTACCTTCCAAATCATAATCAGTATGAAATCAAACTTGTTGATCTCATGCTGAACACCACTGAGCTTGATTCAAAAGCACAGATGGAATTTTAACCTTGTACTTTCCATTCTCTCTGATTCATTTTGTACTTTCACAATTGGAAACAATCATTCTGTTCATGTTCTAATAGAGAACAATTCCCATTATCAAAAATGACACAAAGCTGCAAGTACTAAAGGTCACTGCTTCAGAGTTTTAGTGCTTTGAACTATCCAGTTACTTGGTAAGTAAAATAAAGTATTGCTGCACACAACCTACACACAGAAAAATATATTTTTCTAAAGCTGCAAGAGAAATTCTTGTATACCATCTGGCTTTTAAGTGGTGTGAAGGGAATTTCACATGATAGAACATGAGTGACTTCCTCTGCAAAGTGATAGAAACAGATTGCCATCATTATTTTTCACCCAATAAATTATTGTTTATTCTCAGGTCTCACAACTTCTTGCTTAGTCACTCCTTGGTTACATCTCTGACGTAAAATGCAAATGTATATATAAATGTATATATATACATATATATATGGCAAAGGAAATCTACTGACATTATTGTGCAAAATGTTATTTTTTTCTTAATCAAAACTGAAGCTACATTAGAAAAATTTATCAAACATTAAAAAATACTTCAAACTTGAAGGTGATGAAAAATCTTGCTTGAGTCAGCTGTGAGTTGACATATTGATTTTCTGCTGGCTTTTTGAAGAAAGAAAATAATACGAATCCTGCAGTTGTAGTTTTGAGAATGAATGAGTTCTTTAGAAGACAATATTTTTACTATAAGTCATTAAGAATTACCAAAGTAATAAATGTTATTTCACATTTTTTTCCCATCAACTTGGACAATGTACCATTCAGTGTTCTAAGTATATTTTCATAAAAATTTTGGAATATTAAAAATCTAGAGATACAAAAAAAAAAAAAAGAGGAAAAAAGAAAGATAGAAAAAATATTATCTTTTTTGTTAGCTTTCATGATTACTATCAGCATAAGGATTCCAGTTAGGGAATGAGGGTAAAAATTGCTTTATCATTTGATGTTTACTTTTTGGGGTGTTTTGCTGTTGTAATTGCTTGTAATAATAGAATTTTGAAACATTCTTCATAAATCCAATAGAGCTTAATTTTATCGTGTATAATGATTCACATTAGAGCTCCTTTTACAGACACTTTAACACCGTAAATCATTAATCAATTTGACAAATTACAACACAATTTTATTAGATTTCCTGTTATGGACTTCAACAGATGTTTAATTAGAAACTGAAAGTGAATTCAGATCAGAACACTACTTGGCATATGTATGATATCAAATCATAATTTATTGAGATAAACAGTCTCTTGGGAGCAGGACAAAATATTACAGTTTTTCTCCATTTACATTTCTCAAGCAAAGAAAGAACAATTAAGTATTGCATTAAAGAACAATTAAGTATTGTTAACTAGTTTGAAATGTTTTTAAAATACAAATAAAATATATGAAAGCATTGAGTCAAAGTTCTACTGTGGAGACAATAGTTATAAAATTAATTATTAAGAAAAATGCTGAATTAATATTCCCATCTTTCATTCCAAAAGTATTGGTCAAATAATGGTCATATAGTAATGAATGATGTCTTATAATTTTGCATGTCACTGTGCACATAAATAATTTGTTTAACATGTTTGATTTAATATATTCTTTTTGCCAAAAATGTTATTTTTTTGCTCGTGAATTAAGACATGCTTCTTAATATAGCACATTGAAGTTTCTAACTCTAACCAACTTAAGTTCATAATTTCTAGCACTAGCAAATTTATCACAATAGTGGCTTTCTCACTCTCTCAACATATATTTATACATACATTTACTTATTTATTGAGAAAATATTTATTCCAGAGAAAACTTAATTGAAAATTCTGTTCCTGATATCCATCCAGTTCAGAATGTCCTCCAGTTCAGAATGCAGAAATACTTCATCTACTTTACACCCTGAAAAGCATGCATGCTACTGATGTTCAGTCTAATAGATCAGTCAAATCTATTCCTAAGGGGGGGGGGGGGGGGGAAGAGGGGGAAGGAAACAACAAAAAAACATTGTAGATGCAGAGACCTCACGCAGATGATTTTGACTTACTGATCAGTTTCTACTGGAGAAAGCAAATTTCTATGAAATATATTCTGCTACGGTTGCCATAGCTTTAACCTTTACAGCAAAAAAAGACATTTCCAGGATATTCCTATTTTTGGTGCTACCTTTGGTTCAGTGTGAGCCATTCAGGTCCTCATACATCCTCCTTTTAAATATATTACTCTTTTATTACATCTATCAGATAGAGTTACTACTTAGATATACAGTAGATCCTAAATACTTCAACAATGAGTACCAAAGTAACTACTTTTAAGCACTCAACTGTCATTGTAGAATCTAGAAGTTTTGCAATTGCATTATGTGCACAAATCAGGGGAATGATTAGATATGTGGGAAAGAGATTCTCACTGAATAGTACCATGAACAGAAGTCAAAGAATTAAAAAATGTTTGTATACTTATGTCTTTCAGGAGTGAGAATCTGCAACTTCTCTGGGCAACCTGTGCCTTTGCTCAATCATCCACATGATAAAGAAGTTTCCTGGTGTTAAGACAGAATTTTCTGTGTTCCAGTTTGTGCCCACTGCCTCTTTTCTTGCCACAGAGTATCACTGGAAATCACATTCTTTTAATTCTCTCTTCATATATCGATTCACATTGATATGATTCCACCTGAGTCTTCTCTAGGAGAAAAGTCCCTAATCTTTTCAGCATGATCAAATACATAAATATATATTAAAGACCTATCATCCAATATTTATGCATCCTAACCTGTAATGCAATGAGATATGTTTAGCCAGAAAATTTACACATATAACTTTTTTGGATTTATAAAATCCTCATTTTTACTCAAAATAATTGTTTTTACTCAAAATTTATTTGAGGTGCTGAAGATTCCTCTTTTCATTGACAAAAGGAGACAAATCTGTGTCCTACCAGCCTTTGGCAAGCTATTCTTGTCTGTGGACATGTTATCACATTTTCCTCGCTCTACAATGGAATTAGGATTAATTGTTACAGAAAACAAACAAACAAACAAAACAAGATTCATGTTTTGATCTAATAGCTAGGAAAATTCTTGGATAGAATGAGATGAAGATTTCATCTGTTTCTCAGTGTTAGTTTTGAAGACTGGCCTGGATGAAAAGGGAACTTTTCCTGAGACTCCGGGAAAAAAAGAGTTACCATCTTTGGAAGAAAGGACAGGCAACTTGGTAAGAGTACAAAGATGTTGCTAGGATATTCAGAGAGAAAATTAGAAAGGCAAAAACACAGAAAGAGCTTCATCTGGGTACCATTGTTAAAGATAATCATTTATTATTATTATTATTTACAAATATATTAACAGTAAGAAGAAAGCCAAGGAGAATTTCCATCCTTTATTGAATGAGGTGGGGAACACTACCACCATGGATGAGGAAATGGCTGGGAATCTTCAGTGCCTTCAGTACCTTTACTACTTCTGTCTTTAATAGTCAGATCAGTTGTACTCACGATATTCACCCCTCTCTCACCCCTGAGCTGGAAGACAGGGATGGGGAGCAGAAGGAACTCCTTACAGTCTGAAAGGAAATAGCTAGTGACTTACTACTCCACCTGGACAAGTGCATGGTGCTAGATGGGATCCACCTGAAATTATTGAGGGAACTGGTGAAAGTGATTACTAAGCCACTTTCTAACATTTATCAGCAGTTCTAGTCAACCATGGAGGTTCCAGATGATTCAAGATCTGCCAATGTGAAGCTCATCTAGAAGAAAGGTCATAAAGAGGATCCAGGGAACTAAAGGCCTGCCAGCCTGACCTCAGTACTGGGGAAGGTCATGAAGCAGATCATCTTGAGGGCAACATGTGCAGGACAACCAGGGGATCAGGCCTAGACTACATGAGTTCATGAAAAGCACTTGCAGCGCAAAAAGTAAATGGTATCCTGGGCTCCATCAGAAGAAGGCTGGCCAGCAGGGACAGGGAGGTGATACTCTGCTCTTGTGAGGCCCCATCTGGAGTAATGTGTCCAAGTCTGGAGCCCCCAGTACAAGAAAGACAGAGAGCTGTTGGAGAGGGTCCAGAGGAGGGTCACAAAGATGATCAGAGGACTGGAGCACCTCTCTTCCAAAGACAGGCTGAGGGAGCTGGGCTTGTTTAGCCTGAAGAAAAGAAGGCTGTGGGGTGACATCATGCAGCCTTTCAAGTACCTAAAGGGAGCCTACAAACAGGAGGGGAATCTACTCTTTGAAAGGGTTGATAACTGCAGAACAAGGGAAAATGGTTTTAAGTTGAGGGAGGGAAGATTTAGGTTGGATGTCAGGGGGAAATTCTTTACAGAGAGAGTGGTGAGGTGCTGGAACAGGCTGCCCAGAGAGGTTGTGGATGCCCTGTGTCTGGAAGTGTTCAAGGCCAGATTGGATGGGGCCTTGGGCAGTCTGGTCTAGTATTGAATGTGGAGGTTGGTGGCCGTGCATGTGGCAGGGTCAAAACCTGTGTAATAAATATTATTATATTTAAGAGTCTATTGTTGAAAGATACCATATTTTATATATAAAACACTAAACGCCTTTTAGTGAAAAATGTTAACTCGTTTTTCCACACTGTAAACATGATTTTTAGCAGTATTTAATCTCTATATATTAGGTCTATCAGTATTGCAGCAGAGAGGCAGTATGACAAATTGGCATCTCACATAGAAATACAGATGAAGCAAAGGGATGGCACTGAATTCCTCCAGAAAAAAAATTGCATCCATTGACACTCATGAACTCTTGCAGAACATTTATGGAATCCAAACAGTGGGTGTGAGCAGAGTGAAGAGGTAGGAGTTGCATATCAGGAGTGGTGACCGCAATGTGAAAGACAAGCCATGTTCCACAAGGCCATGCAGATTTTTATGAGTGCAGTATGCAGGATCTTATTCATTGCTGATGAAAATGCACAGCTAATGGTGGTGACTATATTGAAAAATAAGTTTCTGTACCTGAGAATTTATCAAATAATGTTATTGTGCTCTCTGTATCTGTTGTCAATTCCATTGAGATAAATGGGAACCATTACCTTTGTAGTGACCTACATAGCAATGTTCAGAAGCACCATAACAGAAATTTTAAATTCATTGAGAAAAACTTATAATGTTTTGTAAAGTCTTTATCATCACTATCATAATTCTCTAGGATTACATACCATGTAAACAGAGTAAATACTTCAATTGTAGTTTTATGATTACCATTCCAAATCTATTTGAAATAAGCTTACAGATTATTTCCCTTGTTTTATTTTTATTCCAAGGAATCTTACCTCTGACCCTCCCTCCGCCCCCCCTCCTCCCCCCTAAAAAAAAAAAAAAAAAGACAGAGAAGAGGATATCAGTTTATCATCTGGTACAGCCCTGCTCTGTGACTAATGGGGTAGGGGAACCCATGCACCCATGCCCCAGGAAAGGTGGAAGAGGGGAAAGGAGAAATGGGCCTAAAACCAAAACAGCAGCAAGAATCTGAGGAGACAAACTAATTTACTAAATAAGATATCATAATGCAAGGTAATACAATGTAATACAATATCATTGGAATTGAAGCCAACAGATCAAATAAAATGAGAGTGTCCAAAACAGAAGGCTCGAATGCTGATGGTGAGATGGCTACAGAGTTCACACACTGCAGAGATGAGCAGTAAGAAAACGGCATTCTCATGTCTTGCAAGCAGTTTTATCTTTCCCTCTAAACGGAAAACGGAAATGGAACAGTGAAAGTCTTCCGGAATATGTAGTCCTTCTCTTCTGAGAGCCGGCTACCCAGCAATATCAATAAACCATGGAACTGGAGCATTAACTCTTTAACTCCCAGTGCACTACCTGTTGTTATAATGTGGAATACTAATAACAAAAAGTCATAAAATCATGACAAATGAGAAGAAAGAAAATCCTGTAGAACATAGAGTAACTGAATGAGAAGGAGGAAGCCATTATAAAATAATGCTGCATCTGAAGCTGTTATCTTTTTTTCTTTTCAGCTGCTTTTTACCTCATGTTTATTTATTTGTTTGTTTGTTTTTAATTCAAAACATGCAGCTCCAATCAGATTGCTGGAACAGGCTGCCCAGAGATGTTGTGGAGTCTCCTCTAGAGATATACAAGATCCATCTGGATGCCTACCTGTGAAACATACTGTAGGGAACCTGCTTTAGAAGAGGAATTGGAGTAGATTGGAGGTCCCTTCCAACCTCTACAAAAAAAATCTTCTGTGTATCTGTGATCCTGTGAACCCCAAAATAATCAAATGTTCAAGGATGGAAAATACTGTGGATAAGATACTGTCACCTGACCCTCACATTTCCATATGTAGTTCCACAGATTTTAGTTATAGCAATACTGCTCCAGAAAGAATTCTAATTAAGACTTGTAAGATTGTTTAGTGCAATCATCTTTGATAGAAAATGATTAGAGCCAAGGCTGTTACAAAACACCTTTTGAGGAAAACAAGGCTACTGTAATCAGTCTTTATTCAGTAGATCTTCTGTCCTACTTGTGTTCCGATGATTCTGATTTTAATCTTAAAAATTAATGAGATCTCAAGTCGATGCCAGAAAAAAAAAAAAGTTTTCTTAAAATACACTAATATTTGTTCACTCTTTTGCAATATGAACAGCCATAAATTATGTGAAATAGAAAGGTTATTTTCTTACTCTTATTTAAATCAGGAATAGCTTCTTTACAATCACTGAAACAAAGCTAACTGAAAAAAATAAATGAAGACCTAAGCCTGGAAATTCAGATATAAGTAATGAATGGTGATTTTAGAGTTTGGAATATTTTAAAATAACATGTTTTCTAGAAGGATGTTTTTTGTGACACATTTCAAAGGTACTTAGCATTTTTATTTACATTTTTTTTTCTGTCACTCACTAATAAATGCCAGTTCTTATAAAAACAGTTGTAAGAATTAATTCACTAGTGGCTTGATGAAATATTATTTACAGTTCCTTAGAAAAAAAAATCTTATTTCCTCTCATTCTTCAGGAAAACTGTTTTTTGTCCTTTAGTATAAAGAAGAAAAGGGGAGTTTTTGACTAAATAAACTTCGTATTACATCAGACACTTCACTTTAAACTTGAGACAGCAGGTTTCAGAGATATTTGTCACTAAAGGATTTAATGCTGTATGAAAAAAACTTTGACAGTTATATTCGCAGCTAAGCGGATCATCCTTTCCTTTTGGATAAATACATCCATCCCATATAAAACCCTCTAGAGAAATGTTTTCCTACAGATAACTAAGTACAAAACTGTTACATTTAAAAATAAAAATAAAAAATAAAATAAAAACAAAACAAAAAATACACTCAATATTTATGAACAAGAACAGAAACAGTTTGTGAGCTGCATTCTGATTAGTAATAGAAGGTAGTAGCAATGTTACACTAGTCTAGTACTAACAGATACTTTTGAAAGCATAGATCGGGTACTTTCGGTACTTACTCTCCTTCATCCAGTTTTCTTTTACTTTCGTTATTAATGCTCCTCTGGCATCTCTGTGATGTTTTATTATTTGCATCTGGCATGCGCTGCTGGTTTCACCTATTTAGATTTGGTTTTGTTCCTCATGTTCACTGTATTGTTAATTTTTTCATTCTCAAAGAAACACTCTGGTGTACAAGCCCATAAATATATAGCCCTGGCTTTCTATGTAGTTCACAGAATCACAGAATCACAGAATCATAGAATGGTCAGGGTTGGAAGGGACCTCAAGGATCATGAATCTCCAACCCCCCTACCACATGCAGGGCCACCAACCTCCTCATTTAATACTAGACCAGGCTGCCCAGGCTGCCTACTTGTCTGCTTCCCCAAGAAAATGAAAATTCTTTATAAACTGAGAAAACCTACTGTGTGTGGTAAACAGCTGTTCTTCAAAGAAGTCCTTCAGTTCAGGAGTTTTCTTCTACCAGCAGAAAAAAAATATATATTGACAATTAGTCTTTATCTTGATATATTAGTTGATAAATTCATTGTATTTTATCATGGCAGAAAGTATATTCTATAATTGCTTAACTCTCTGTCTGTATGAACATAGAATCATAGAATCACAGAATCACAGAATCATAGAATCATAGAATCATAGAATGATTTGGGTTGGAAAGGACCTTTAAAATCTGACGAAAACATAGGCTTACTCTGTACCCCAAATATGTAGTAAAGAGATTTCCAGTATATAAGGCCCACTCTAAAAATAATGCTTCCTATTCCATTATGTTGGCCCATGACATCAGAGGTGGTTGTGGGTGATATGGCAGTAGAGATGTTAGTGTTAGTGTTAGACTGATCTTTGTTAGACAGTAAACATATTTAAACATAATTTCAATTATTATATACAAACTTGATTTTGATTCATAACTGTAAAACTATCTGCTTGAGTTATATCTTCATTCCATGATGATGAGAACAAAATGAGAAACACAGTTTCAGCATCTATGCTCATGTAAATTTGAAAAACAGTTCTTTATGATTATTACTGGAATCATCAGATTTTCTTATGCCTTACATAAACCTGAAAACATCATGCATTACTAAATTTATAGAAAAAAAAAAAAAGGGAAAAAATGTTTGCTTGACTATACCACAGTAAAAAATGAAGCACTTCTAACAGCACCATTTTTCATAAAGCTGTAGATATGGCAGTAATTATTCTGATATTGTTTTATATTACATTTTGATATTACACCAATGAGCAATTTAGTCTACAAATAACCTTCAGGTATCAAGACGTGAAAGTATTACAAATCATCAGTGAAGAACTCAAGCATGTCCTTGAATACATTAACTACCTTTTTGATTCTCATTAAACAATAACAAACATGAACAAGTATTGTCTTTAAAGAAATGTTACTTTAGGGAGCTGTCATTAGACTTGCAAATGAAATACTAGCTTAATTACAATTTGCCTCTTTATTCTTGAGTTTCCAATATAATAAAATTAATGTAAAACAAGAGTAAGGGAATAATACAAGTGGCTAGAAAGCAGCTCAGCAGAAAGGAATATGTGAGAACGGTGGTTGACAGCAGGTTCAACATGATCCAGAAGCATGACCTTGCAGCTAAGAGGGCAAATTTCATTTGGACTGAACTAAACATAGTATAGCCATCCAGTCAAAAGAGATGTTTTTCTCACTATGTTTAGCACTAATACAATCTCACCTTGAATATTGTGCAGTTGTGGGCTCTACAATATAAAATAGATTTTGCTATATTTGAATTTGTCTAGAAAATGCCAACAAATCTAGTAAGAAGACTGGAAGGCATGTCCTTTGAAGCATGGCTGAAGATACCTCATTTCTTTCTGTAGCTTCTTGAGGAGGAGGACTAGATAGGGAGGTGCCAGTCTCTTCTCTGGAAATGAGAATGTGCAGGAATAGCATAAACCTGTGCCTCACATTGGACATCAGGAACTTTTTTTTTTTCTCTGTGAGAGTGCTCAAACACTGTAGCAGACTTCCTGGAGTAGTGGTTGATGCCCTATGCCTGCCAGCGTTCAAGAGACATTTAAACAATGCTTTAATTCTTGTTTAGGCCTACGTTAGTTAGGTACCCACATCAATTTCAGATTGGAATATTACATATTTCTGGAGGTGCCCCTTAACTCAGTGGAGTTATCTTTTAAAACTCAACAGAAGGTAGCAGTAAATCATCTGTATGTGCCTTCTGGTCCTTATTGTGGATAGTGGTGGGAATACAAATTGCTCTGAATTTATTACTGTGCACGAGATTGTCCTATGTGATAGCTGTACAACCTTTTGGCTTGGCTGGGCCACATCGAATGAAGAGGAATTGTCTTGGGCCACATATAAAGTATATAATACAACTAATGTATAAAAATAACAAAACGTATTTTATTTTTGATATATTTTATTAAAACATAAAAGAGTAACAAAAACATAAAACTAGTGGGATATTTTACCATATTTTTATGAAACTAATGTATGAATCTAGTTTGATCATAATGGCTGCAATTTTTTGTTCTTAAGCTGTTTGTTAGTGATTTTTTTGTTAAATTTTACTCTTCCTCTGCATCATCCTTGAAGAAATTTGCTCACAAATGTATGTGCTGCAAAAAGTGATGACATGAATAAACTGTGATTGTGAAGCATGAGACATTTTTCTTTGATAACATAGGTCTTATAGAAGTCTAGCAAAGAGACATGATCAAATTTTTGAGTTGACTGGATTGTAATTCTCTGCTTTTCATTTTAAAATTCACAGGTAATGCATTTATGTCAACTGAAAATTGATTTGTAATTATATGAAAAAAAATCAATGCAGTTTTCAGAAAACTTGAAACCTGTTCTCAATTTGTTTATCAAAACTGAAAGCAAGACTGCATATTTTTCACTAATCACAGGATGTAGTTAGCTAATGTACTAAAATGCATAAAATTATTCACTATAACTTGAGATAGCACTGTACTGCACCCTTCCCTTGTCCTGGTTTCTTCCCAAACAGTGTCAATCACACTCCGGTGTTTTGGTGGTTGCTGAGTAATGGGTGCATGCCCAGGGCCAGGCTGGGCTGCTCAGCAGAGAAGAGCTATCTCCATGATAGCACAGGGTTGGAGGTGGCCACATTGTGGGCTGTGGGTTAGACGTGCCTGGTTTTGGTGATATCCTAAAGACGATCTCCTCTCCAACCTGAATGATACTACAGTTTTATTTTATAATCATCTAACTGTAAATATTTATGTATTATTGGGATTTTGTGTGTAAATATTTATGTATTACTGGGGTTTTGTGTGTGTATCTGTGTGTGTGCGTGTGTGTGTTTGTAATTATTTTAAAACAAGTTTGAATGTAAGCAGAAAAATAATATAATGAAATTTTCACATTTCATTTGCAATCACAATTAACTGAATTCAGCTTTTGATATTATTTATAATCAACAAAGTAAATAAAAAGATTATTATTATTATTATTATTATTATTATTAACTATTATTTTCCTGGAAAGGTGCTGTAATTTGTTATATTTCAAAATCACTTGTAATTAAAAACATGAGGAAGAAAAAATACTGCAAGTTTGATCATATTTGACCATTATATGTCACATGATATATTGCATTATATATTTATATATTAAAATATGTACGTAAATAATATTATTTACAGTATTTATTCCCTATTTTGAATTCTTTTGGGCGAACACAAAAATTTAAAATACAATGCATAATTAAATCTAATTATGAAGTTAGAGTAGAAAAGATATCATACTTCAAAATCATGAGAATAAAACAAGCCTCTGTGATTGGAAAATCAACAAATATTTTGACTATAAATGACTGAAGCCAGAATGGATTCATACTGATGTAATGTAAATGCTCATGGATCTCCTGAATCAACATTAACAGGAAGATAGCCATGAATAATAATAATAAAAAAAAAAATTAATTGGGTTGATATACATCTTTTTTTTTTTTTTTTCTGCTTTATTGTGACAAGGATAAATTAAATACTTTCTTCAGTCAGTGTTTCAGTGGAAATATAACTATGAGAAAATTTGATCAAAATGTCAGACATACTGTCTTATGGTTTTGTACATTTTTAATTAGAGCAGCAGCCAAAGATGAAATAAAAAATAATCAATTAATACACAGAGATGACATCAGCTTTTGGTTTAACAAAAGATTTATGTAATTCATAGACTTTGAAAACACAGATTTGACCTCTTTATTTTCTGTTTTGTTGTTTGTTTTGTATTGCTTTGCTTTTTTTTCCTATTTATTTACTTCATTTTTCATCTTATTTGTTTTGAATTTCCATTCTGGTCAAGTGGCTAGCAAAGGCAATAGAGTGAAATTAAGGACACAAGTCAAAAGACCAGGACACAAGCAGAATGAAGAATACTGGAATACAGTACACTGAAGCAAGACAGAATGAAAGAGCAATTTACATCAAGGCATTGAAACCGATTCAAAAGGGGGAATAATCTGGGAGAACAAAGCAGTCAAAGTTTTGGTCATCACGTGCATAAAAAGAGATTCTGACTCACAGGCCTATGAGACCACAGATTACTGACTGGGACTGGCAAATATGCAGATTATTAAGTATTCTGCTATGTAGAATACTAAGTGGTATTTAGAAAACACAGGGCTAGGCCACAAAGAAGACACCAGAAAGATTTGGTGGAAGAAGTATGTGAGGATTTTTGGAAGGTGGTGAGGGTGAGGGTAGTGACACAATGGAACAGGTTGCCCAAGGAGGTTGTAGATGACCCATCCCTGGAGGCATTCAAGGCCAGGCTGGATGTGGCTCTGGGCAGCCTGGTCTAGTGGTTGGTGACCCTGCACATAGCAGGGGTGTTAAAACTAGATGACCATTGTGGTTCTTTTAAATCCAGGCCATTCTGTGATTCTATGATAAGAAACTGCAGCCAAATCATGACTCTGATACTGGTAGCAATGCAAATCATAGGTGTGGGATGTTGGAGAAGAGTTGGTGGGAATGTACCAACTGACAAAAGAATGCTCAAGGGAAAGAAGAGCAGGGAGAAACATCACAGAAATAGACAGAACATTATATAAAAGAGTTTGGTAGTGTGCAAACTGTGACTTACCAATACGGTTGTCATTTCAAACCCTGCTTCTGATCTACACAGCCTGTTCAGTCTTCATATTAAATCTTTTCCCTGCATTTTGCAGCAGGGAAAAAAGATAGCTTTGGATTCAGAAAACAGACCAAGTACAACAAGGAAAGAGCCTGACACATTTGCCAAAAAATGATTCATCAGCAAACCCAGATTAATGTATTTATGGTTCCAAACTGATGTCTTTAAATACTGAAAAATTGAAGAGCAACATTAAGAATTCTAACCTACTGATGTCTAAAATAGTGTTATTATTTTGAGGGACTTATTTAACTGAGCTTAAACAATACTATATCAATTTCTTTACTGCATATACAAACTCAGTAGTATTAAACTGTAACATTCACTTGTGCTTTGGCATTTTTATCTGAGTTTCTTAACAATAAGAGATTTGCAGGGTGATTTTCAAGATCAGTCAAATCTACTTTCTTTCTTTCCAAAAATGTGTTCTTAGAAAACCCCAAGAGGCAGAAATCACATGGAAACCTTTATGAAATTGCATGTTGATTACTTTCTCAGAGGTAAAAGGTTCTGTACTCACTTCCCTGCACTCTTCTTCAAATCAAAGTATTATGCAGAACCCCTAGGAATAAAAAGCTATTATTTTCCTTCTCTCCCACCACTCTGATATCACAGGGCAAAGTGATAACAGAGCTCAGCTGGACTTTTCTCCTTTTGCTTACTATGAATCCTCAGGCCCTGCTGCCTGGTTCTGCAAGTTCATCTCTCATCATTCAGCATGCTGGTGGAGACTGACTAGCTGCCAAAAAGTGGATGATTTTCATTATTCTCCAAAATCTACATAGAGGCTTTTGTTGCTGCCCTTTCAGAAAATTTCAGGAACTGTGATTTCTTTGAACTTACCTGAGCATTACTCAGGTTGCTTCCATCCTGGCTTTGAACTCCTTTTGTTCTACCACCTCTCCTCTCCTATCATACTTGCTTTCACTTTATTTCATTCTGGAGCATTCTGTAAGTTGTTTTGTTTAATCATGTAAAAGAAATGTCTCTCACTTTATTGGTTGCAGATTGCTGTATGGTGCTATCAGTTTTAATTACTCATTTGACTGCAGCAACTCTTAAATTAAACTAAGTCTGCTTAGTGTGTTATCTAGACTCAACCGAACTTCCTAATGTCCTGTTGCAATTTGTTATAGCCAGAGACACCCAAAACTTAGCTTTATCCATGACACATGAGTAGCTAGAATATTAACTTTAATTATTCTTTACAATGTTTTTTGAACTCCTAGGATGTTTGGAATAAGTTCCAGATCAATTGTCTTGTGCAGAATTTACTCAGGATCCTTTAAGCTTAAGATTCTCTAAATAAAAAAGACTAGTCTCTCTGTAGAGTGAATTTTTCCATAGCCTCACAAATTAAAGGACACTTTTCCCAATCTTCATTCTCATTTCTCCAGACATATAAATATATCTCTTTAATTTTCCTGTGTATAAAATGTCTCCTGTAATGATCATTATCTCTTTATAATTTTTAAATTCTCTTTATGACTTTTCTCTTGATTATTGTGGTTTTGAGACAATGCTCAGCCTCACTGCAGATGTCCTTCAGAATTTCTCACCTTGAAGAGGGAAAGCAGACCAGATACATGATATCATCAGATATCATGTTGATTTGGGGATTTGTGTTGCCATGATGACAACACAATGCAAAGCTTGACATTTTCCTTTTTTTTTTTTTTTTTTGCTTTTCTATCAGTTAAACAATTTCCTAATCTCATTTTTTGTGTTCCTTTTAAAAACAAAAACAAACAAACAAACAAACAAAAACCATACAAAGAGCACAAATTTCACACAAATTCTTAGTGTATGGAAAAGAAAAACAAATAGGAGACAGCTTCTGTTTTAATCTCCTGTCATTTCAGTTTCACTGTGTTTCATCTTTGAGTTTCTGAAATGTTTTATGACTCCTACTTTCCAGAAGATAAGGATTTCTTATTCTGTATTTTTAAGATTCAGTGTTGCTTTCCATTACACATTTCTGAAGACAGCTATTAACAGGATGGTTCTATTTAATTTAATCTAATTTTTTTAATTTTAAAAATCCTTTTAATTTATGCTGTGCCATGATTAACCTCTTTTTTGTCCCTTTACACTCATAATCAGTATTTTGTATATCTTTTTCTTATAATCAGTATTAATACAACTGAGAGAAGACCGTAACTTGATTGTCTACTCTGTTCCAGACAGCTCCAAAAGGGACCTGCCACTAGCCAGAGCTGAGCTAATGTGCAACACTAATGTGTGTCTCAGGGAGAACAGATTGAACAAAGGGGAAAAACTGCTGCACAACAGCAGCTGGGAGAGAGGAGTGAGAACATATGAGAGAAACAGTACTGCAGACCTCAAAGTTAGTGCAGAAGGAGGGCAGGAGGTGCTCCTGGAACAGAGTAGAAGTTTCCTGCAGCCAGGGAAGGCCCATGGAGGTGCAAGCTGTCCCCTGCGCCCATGGGCACCGTGCAGATCACCCAGTGCAGTCATGGAGGTGCCCATGGTGCAGCAGTGGATGAGGCCTAAAGGAGGTACAGCCCACAGAGAGCCCCCACAGGAGCAGCCCCAGGCTGGAGCTGCAACCCATGGAGAGCAGCCTGCGGTGGGATGGGAGGGCTGGGGTAGCTGCTGCCTGTGGAGATCCATGAGGAGCAATGCCTGAAGAGTGAGCCCTGTGGTACAGACACATTCTGAAAGAGTTCATAAAGAAGTACAGTCTGTGGGAAGCCCACACAGGATCAGCTCAAAAAAAAAAAAAAATAAATAAATAAAAAGACATCCTGTGCTTAAGAAGAGGAAGACAGCAGTCATGGAGGAGGAGCAGAGGAGAAGTGATATAGACTGTCTGCAAATCCCATGCCCCATTCCCCTGTGCCATTCAGGGGAAGGAGGTAAAAGACAGTGGATTGGGAGGAAAAGTGTTTTTACTTTGTTTTTCCTTTCTCACTACTCTAATTTAATAGGCAATAAATTATATGTATCTCCCTATGCTGAGTCTCTTTTGCCCGTGACATTAATTGGTATGATTTTCCTGTCTCTCAGCCCTTGAGGGCTTTTTCATCATACTTACTTCCCCTCTTCCGTTGAGGAGGGGAAGTAAGAAAGTGGTTGTGGTGGAGTTTAGTTGCTCATCAGGATGAAACCACCACAGAAGCCTATATTAAACTGTCCTAGAAATAGTACAAAGAGAACAGATTCATTAGTTTATACTTGACAGCTAAAGTCATGCAATACGAATCCCATTCCAATGGTGGAATTTGACCTATCATATCTCACAAGGAGCATAGCACATATGAAACCAAGTCTCCAGTGACCAACTAAAGTAGAGAATAAAAAACTCTGCTATAATATCTGTGAAAGCATATCAATAATTCCTTACTCCTTTGGAACTCTGATAATTGTTAAAAATCTTATCTCTGTTCGTATCTTCAACTTCACTATTTATGCATAAGATACAAAAGGATGATTTTAGGAGATACTGCCTCACTTAATCTTTTGCTACAGATGGCAAATTTGCTGGACTAGTTATGAGAAAATATGGAATAAATTGCATTATTTTGCTGTATTTGTCCAGTGTCTGTCCTCCTTTCCTGTTGAGTTTCTACTGTGCAACCTCGCTTTTTTATATCAGCACTTACCATGATGAAAATAGCAACTATTTCTCGTGTTACTGGAAGCATCTACTAAAAACAAAACAAAACAAAACAAAAAAACAATGCTTGATTTCAATTCCTTTTGTTAAAAAATAATAATTAAAAAACCCACATAATTTTAAAGGGCTTTTTACTATGCTGTACTTTATATTATTGACTTTGTTTACTCACTAATTTATCCTTATGACTTTCGTTTATTCCTTGATTATTGCATTAAATTTCATTTCACTTCATTTTTTCTAAACCAAGACACTGACAGAATGGCTTGTGTAAACTGTTATTAAATGTCTAACAATTAATGCAAACTTACTGTGTCATTTCTACTTCTTTATCTGTGTACTCTTGAAATGTATATGTAATGGTATCATCATTATTCAATATATTTCCATTCCTATTCAAGGATAATTTACATCTAGATCAGTGACTCTCAGAAATAACCCAGCAGTCATTTCCTTTATATCTTATCTCTACATCAGGCCTGCTATATGACAGAAACATTTCCTACTATAGAGATCTCTCCAGATTTTCTGTGCCTCAGACTCTGTTCCTGATGCATATTTAACAGTGTCCTTCCCTAAGAATCTCTGTTCAAATATTTACAAGAGAAAGGGGTAGAGAAAGTTCATTATTATTTATCTGGTTTGTTAATTTCTTACTATAATGATTCTTTGAAGCGTTTCAATTGTATATTCTTTCTTTCTATATTTTTCCTTATATCTGTAAGTTACCATGATTCTGCAAATAGTTTGCTCTCCTAACATGAATATTGGAGAATCATTCATAGAAACTAGTAGATTGTATCTTTTCCAAGACAAACAGATTATCTAGAATTTTACACTAACATTTTTTTTTTAGCATAACATACAAGAGTTTGTTTTCCAAACACTGTGAGACCTGGGGGATTAGGATATACTTTTATCATGTCCCTTTTTTCTTCCCTGATAGATACTTCCCATAACAATGAATTTCACTTGAAATGACATGAAATATTATTTGCTGGATGAATTCAATTTTTTCTTCCTTCTAAGAACCCATATAGTAGATTATTGATATACTGAAATGCTAAGAATGTGCTGTCTGAGACTGGGAGCTTCCTTTACAATCTCTGAGATGTAAAGCAGAAATCAGAGTAACTCCACTTTATCCTTATTAAGACTTATGACAATTTAAGTTTTCCTTGCTAAAGTATGTCAATTTTTGTTGTTTTTTTTTTGGGGGGGGTGGGAGTGGGAGAGGGAGGCAAGAGTTGGATGTTGACCTAATTTACTTGGGAACACCAGTCTAAAATTTCTGGTGTGCATCAACTCCAGCAATCGGCCATGAATTATCCAGCAATTTCTGCAAGCATTTGGTGAAGAGAAAAATTAGACCCCAATAGCAAAACAAATTCCAGTGAATATAATGGTTGAAAAGCATCTATGATGAAATATAATAAAATAATTTTAAAACTCTTTTCCATCTGAATCTATTTTTATTTTGTTTGTTTGTCATTTGTTTTTGTTTGTTTGTTTTTGTTTTGGGGGGTTTTTGTTTGTCCCTAAATATAAATAAGAAATACTTGACCTACTAATGAACACAAACTTTTCCAGTGACATAGTATGGGCTATTCACATTTTCTTAAGAACTCTTGAAAAAATGTGTTAAAAAACTGTAAAGAGCCATATTAAGTTGTGTCAAATTCAAAATACCATTTCAAGGACTTTCACAGTTCACTATGCCTTCCTGATACAGATACAGATAAGCACTGGAATAAGCTCCCCAGGGGAGGTGGTTGAGTCACTATCCCTGGATGTGTTTAAAAACCATTTGGTTATGGTGCTCAGGGACATAATTTAGTGGAGGGCTGTCAGAGTTAGGGTAATATGGTTAGGTCGTGGTTGGAATTGATGATCTTTAAGGTCTTTTCCAACCTGAGTGATTCTATGATTCTATGATTCTATGATATGGAAAGTAAGATTCTATTCAAATCAGATGATGTCAACGGTTTACGGGCTGGTTCGGCCCGGTTCCGTGACTAGAAGGGCGGAGGGATCCGCGGATCCGCGCCCCCGGAAAAAAAAAGAAAATAAGGGACCCCGAAATAATTGAAAACAGTGGCAACAATCTGAGGTAAAACAAAGTAATTTACTAAATATGGTATCAACAGAATTTTATAAGGAGAGAGAATGTGAAATTGATAGTGGATCGGCCTTACCACAACGCTGAGATGAGAAGCGCAGGCAGAGAAGCGCAGGCGAGAAGCGCAGGCAGAGAAGCGCAAGCGAAGCAGCGCAGGCAGAGAAGCGCAAGCGAAGCAGCGCAGGCAGAGAAGAGAGCATCAGGTGACCTTGCCGGGAGTTATATCTCCTCGCTGACCGCAAAGCCCCCTGGGGAAACGTAGCTGCTCTTCTCCGCTGGACAGGCACCCGGAACTTGAGCATCAGCAGTCAAACCCCCAGTACATTGCATGATGTTATGATGTGGAACACCGATAATGAAAAATCATGAAACCATGACATTCCACCCCTTATTCCACATCACTACATCATGCTTAATATAGACAAACAAAATATAAACACACGCACTAGGAATTACTGACTGCACTCCCTTGATGGCCTGAGGTCTCATGGGCCCATCGGGCTAGAAATAATTCACCCTTGTTCTGCCAGTCCAGATCTATTTGGGCCACCTCAATTCTGGCAGCTCTGTCTACCTGATGGTTATTTTGCTGCTCTTCAGTAGCCCTATTCTTGGGCACATGGGCATCTACGTGACGCACCTTTATAACCATATTCTTTATTCGGGCAGCAATATCTTTCCACAGGTCAGCAGCCCAAATAGGTTTATCCTTTCTTTGCCAGTTGTTTTGCTCCCACTGCTGTAACCACCCCCATAGAGCATTTGCCACCATCCACGAGTCAGTGTAAACATAAAGCATTGGCCACCTCTCCCGTTCAGCAACATCCAAGGCCAGTTGGACAGCCTTTACCTCTGCAAATTGGCTCGATTCTCCTTTTCCTTCAGTGGCCTCTGCAACTTGTCGTGTGGGGCTCCACACAGCGGCTTTCCATCTGCGGTGTTTCCCCACAATACAACACGATCCATCTGTGAATAGGGCATATGTCTTCTCATTTTCGGGTAGTTCATTATATGGTGGGGCCTCTTTAGCACGTGATATCTCTTCTGCTGGCGGTGTTCCAAACTTTTTGCCTTCAGGCCAGTCCATGATCACCTCTAGGATTCCTGGACGGTTGAGATTCCCCATCCGCGCTCGCTGCGTAATCAGCGCAATCCACTTACTCCAAGTGGCATCAGTAGCATGATGGGTGGAGGGACCCTTTCCCTTGAACATCCAGTTCAGCACTGGCAGTCGAGGTGCCAGAAGGAGCTGTGTTTCTGTACCGATTACTTCGGAAGCAGCCCGAACCCCCTCATACGCGGCTAAGATCTCCTTCTCAGTTGGAGTGTAGCACTCTTCAGACCCTCTGTACGCCCGACTCCAGAATCCCAGGGGTCGGCCTCGGGTCTCTCCTGAAGCTCTTTGCCACAAACTCCAAGTGGGACCTTTCTCTCCAGCAGCAGTGTAGAGGATGTTCTTCGCATCCTGTTCCATCCGTACTGGCCCCAGGGCCACGGCACGGGCTATCTCTTGTTTAATCTGCTCAAAAGCCTGCTGCTGCTCAGGACCCCACATAAAATCATTCTTCTTCCGTGTCACCTGATAAAGGGGGCTTACAATGAGGCTGTAGTTTGGAACATGCATTCTCCAAAAACCCACTACACCCAGGAACGATTGTGTCTCTTTCTTATTAGTGGGTGGAGACATGGCACTGATTTTGTTGATCACATCTGTTGGGATGTGACGACGGCCATCTTGCCACTTTATACCTAGGAACTGAATTTCCTGGGCAGGCCCTTTCACTTTGCTTCGCTTAATAGCGAAACCAGCACGCAGAAGGATCTGGATTATTTGCTCTCCTTTCTCAAAAACTTCCTTTGCTGTGTTGCCCCACACGATGATGTCATCAATATACTGTAAGTGCTCAGGAGCACCTCCCTGTTCCAGTGCAGCTTGGATCAACCCATGGCAAATGGTTGGGCTATGTTTCCACCCCTGGGGCAAACGATTCCAGGTATACTGAATGCCCCTCCAGGTGAAAGCAAACTGTGGCCTAGATTCTTTGGTCAAAGGAATGGAGAAAAAGGCGTTAGCAATATCAATGGTGGCGTACCATTTGGCTGCCTTTGACTCCAATTCATATTGGAGTTCTAACATATCTGGCACAGCAGCACTCAATGGGGGTGTGACTTCATTCAGGCCACGGTAGTCCACCGTCAGCCTCCATTCTCCACTGGCTTTACGCACTGGCCATATGGGGCTGTTAAAAGGTGAGTGAGTCTTGCTAATCACTCCCTGATTCTCTAGTTGGTGAATCAGCTTCTGAATGGGGAGCAAGGAATCCCTGTTGGTGCGGTACTGCCGTCTGTGCACCGTTTTTGTAGCAATCGGTACTTGTTGCTCTTTCACTCGTAGCAACCCCACGGCAGATGGATCTTCTGACAGGCCAGGCAAAATAGACAACTGCTTAACACCTTCTGTGTCTACAGCAGCTATTCCAAAGGCCCATCGATACCCTTTGGGATCCTTAAAATATCCCCTTCTGAGGTAATCAATACCAAGTATGCATGGAGCCCCTGGGCCAGTCGCAATAGGGTGCTTCTGCCAGTCTTTACCAGTGAGGCTGATTTCGGCCTCCAACATAGTCAGCTCTTGGGAACCTCCAGTCACCCCATGAATATAAATTGATTTTGTCCCTTGGTGACTCGAGGGCATTAGAGTGCACTGTGCACCAGTATCCACCAGGGCCTTATATTTTCGTGATTCTGATGTGCCAGGCCATCTAATCCACACAGTCCAATAAACTCTATTATCCCTTTCCCCCCCCTGGCTGGGGGCAGGGCCCCTCTATTTGTTACCTTCATTGTCTGCAGCAACTGGAGCAATCACCTTTTTGGAGAAGTTCACCTTGGTGGTTGATTTGTCTTGTAACTCTCTTACCCGTGCTTGAAGTACAGGAGTAGGTTGTTTATGCCACTCCTTCATATCTTCTCCATGGTCACGTAGGTAATGCCACAAGGCAAAACGTGATGTGGTCTTACTGTTGTCACTTGCTCGAGCAGGAGAACGTCTTCTTTTGATGACTGAGACATTAGATGCCACCGGCTGGGAGGAAATCAAGTTGATCAGCCCCTCCAATAGGCTGTTTTGGGAATTCTGGTCCCCATTTGATGTATCCGTTACCTCCATGGATTTATCAGCTTCAGGCACGGTTGATAGTTTGTCTATTATATCTTCTTGTTTGTTTTCCATTCTGTCCAGCTTTTCAGCTACCTTTGTAATGGCTGAAACACAAGCTCGCAGAGGGCTTAAATGTAACTCAAAGTCTTGAAGTTTATTAACCAATTCACTTATAAGGGGTCTTCTTTCCCCTCTGCCATACATTGCTGCAAATGTGCTGGCGTACCTTTCTGGTGCGGTCTTTGTGAATGTACGCCACATGTTTGGTGTACACCTGACTCTCTCGGGATCATGCTCTTGGTCTGGCTCGTCAGGAATGAAATCGGGGCTATGTAGCATTTCCACCACAGCATATTCTCTTAAATAACAGATGCCTTCTTCCATATCAGCCCATTTCTTTTTCTCAGGCATCAGATCATCTTTGAAGGGATATCTTTCTTTTACAGCTAACAACATCCGCTTCCAGAGGGTAAAGGCCTGGTTCTGGCATGTACTAATACCTCTGTCAATGGCTGAGTCCCTAGCAACGCCACCCAGTTGGCGAGCTTCTCTACTATCCAGCCACACACTGTTGGCCCCATTGTCCCAACATCGAAGTAACCAAGTGGCAATAGGCTCATTTGGGTGACGTGAAAAGTCTTTTCTCAGACTTCGAATTTCATTCATTTTCAGAGATCGATCAACAATGGTAACGATATCTTGCTCACCTCTTACTCTTTCGGGACTTCTTGTTGCCCTCATTGGCGCCGGTGACCGTGGTCTTACTGAGGGCCCCTCCCCTGGACTTAGGGGTGCTTCTTGTGGATCTTGGAGCCACTCCTCTGGACCTCTCTCCTCTTCTTTCTTCTCTTCTAACTGAGTCGAGATTCGTTTCATTTTCCGTCCTCTTACAGGGGCAAGTGACATCAATTGTGGTGCTTCCTGTAGTTGATCAGGTTGGTCAGTTCCAATGCTCTCATCCTCCAGTTCAGCTCGGAGCCTGTCTCGTTCGATTATGAGAGTATCTAGCTCAGATTGGAGGGTGTCTTGTTGAGATTGAAGACTGTTGAGTTTGGATTGCAGGGAGTCTCTCTCAATTCGGAGGGCATCTCTCTCAGATTGGAGGCTGTTTCTCTCGACCAGGAGACTCTCTCGCTCATTTTGCACTGTTTCCCTGAGACTCTCCTTTTCAATTTCACAAACTCTCTCCCTCTCCAGGATAGTATTGAATAAGGCCCGGTAAGCATTAGCCAGGCCCCAAACAATTTGGGCCTCCTCAGATCTTCCTGAGCCACGACATTCCTGTCTCAAATATCTGTTTAAATTTTCAGGGTCTTTCAGGTGTTCTGGAGTAAAGTTCCATGACACCGAAGATTTCCATCTCTCTAAAGTCTCCCCCAGGCCTCTCCACATTCCCTGCCACTCAGTATTTACTGGTTTTGGGGCAGACTTCCTCAAAATATAATAAATACTAATAATAAGTGAAATGGTGAGCAGTACATTCACGGAGATTAATAACGTGATCAGGTGAGCATTGAAAATCCGCATAAAGAATTCAAAGGAGAGGCTGGAAACCTGCTTAAAAATCCCCAACCCTGTAAAATTAGCAGCTCCCTCTGGAATGGTATGCCACATAATATGCAGATGCCACATAGTTATTTCCATCCATGTTTTCAATTGGCTATATATACCTATTGCTCCATAGAGCAAAGTGGTGAACTTAATTAAGGCCCAGTATGTTTTTAGCATTAAGAAAGAAGAGACAGTGGCATGCAGCCCCTTAAAAGGCAGTTTCAGTAGAGAAAGCATTTTTTCTCTTTTTTTTTTCTTTTACAGAAACAAGATAGCAAGGCTCAAAGTTTACAAATATCCTAGACTATTGGCCGTCCGCCTGGACTTTTCAAGGTCACGCTTTCAGACAGTACTGGTGAAACAGATAAACTTTCCCAATGAAGCTGTCTGAGAGCGGAGAGAGAGATTTGTTCAAAAAGCTAAAAAGCAACTTATGCCCGCATTCTCCACCAAGAATGTCAACGGTTTACGGGCTGGTTCGGCCCGGTTCCGTGACTAGAAGGGCGGAGGGATCCGCGGATCCGCGCCCCCGGAAAAAAAAAGAAAATAAGGGACCCCGAAATAATTGAAAACAGTGGCAACAATCTGAGGTAAAACAAAGTAATTTACTAAATATGGTATCAACAGAATTTTATAAGGAGAGAGAATGTGAAATTGATAGTGGATCGGCCTTACCACAACGCTGAGATGAGAAGCGCAGGCAGAGAAGCGCAGGCGAGAAGCGCAGGCAGAGAAGCGCAAGCGAAGCAGCGCAGGCAGAGAAGCGCAAGCGAAGCAGCGCAGGCAGAGAAGAGAGCATCAGGTGACCTTGCCGGGAGTTATATCTCCTCGCTGACCGCAAAGCCCCCTGGGGAAACGTAGCTGCTCTTCTCCGCTGGACAGGCACCCGGAACTTGAGCATCAGCAGTCAAACCCCCAGTACATTGCATGATGTTATGATGTGGAACACCGATAATGAAAAATCATGAAACCATGACAGATGATAATATAAATGCATTCTTATATAACCAATACAATCACCTTGGATGCTTTTGGAATAAAATATGCTTTGCAGAGAAGAAAACAAATATGTTGTAATAAATAATAGAAAAACTAAAAGTTCTTGGAAGAACACAAGTAATTACAACATCTTCTTGCTTGTGGCAAAATGCATTACAACTAGTGATAATGACAACATAAATGAGTGATTAACTAGGTATTGATATTATATAAACAACCCTAGTATCTTTGGCTTATGACTTTCAACTCATTTTTACAGGGTAAATAATGTGTAATTTTACAGTATACCATGCTTATCATAGAATCATAGAATAGTTTGGGTTGGATTCTGGATTTTGGATTGGGTTCAATTTTGGGTTTCTTCAACTGAAGTGTATATGCAGCTTGCAACGTTTAGTAATCTCTATAGCATGAAATGAGTAAAAGTATATTTTCAGTAATGGCATGCATATTTAAAAAGACACAATCTGAGACTATGTAGAGATTACTACTTTGAGATAATTTAGTGAAACTCATTAATATTTACATTGTTGAAATTAAGCTTTGTCTTTTACAGGATCTTTGAAAAAGTTTTTTTTCACTTATAATAGATTTACAGAGATTACATTAAAATCATATTTTACTGATATATTTTTATAACACGTATTCCTAAATAGTTTTAGAAGCACAGCTAGATAAAATTTTGAGAAATATATTTAATTTCATCCTTTGAACTTAATTCAGTTAATGTCTGAGTGGATTAAAATAACTAGTAAGATACAAAACAAGTATAGGAAGTATACAAGCATTTGAAAACTAAGTGTGTTGCATATAGATATGCATGTATTTCTGTACTTGTATTGAATGCATGTTATGCCAGAATGGTAGGCATGACTGTCTTACTCTTAAACATTTTCTCCTCTTTGAAGCAAAAAGGTTGACATACTCCAGTAAAGCAAAATAATCTTTGAAAAAGAACTAGAGATAAGAACGAATTATACTGCAGGAAAGCATTTTACTACTCTTCTTTTCTTTCTTTTCTTTTCTTTTCTTTTCTTTTCTTTCTTTTCTTTTCTTTTCTTTTCTTTTTCTTTTCTTTTCTTTTCTTTTCTTTTCTTTCTTTCTTTTCTTTTCTTTTCTTTTCTTTTCTTTTCTTTTCTTTTCTTTTCTTTTCTTTCTCTTTTCTCTTCTCTTCTCTTCTTCCTTCTCTTTCTTCTTCTTTCTTCTCTTCTCTTCCTTCTTCTCTTCCTCTTTCTCTTCTCTTCTCTTCTCTTCTCTTCTCTTCTCTTCTCTTCTCTTCCCTTCCTTCCTCTTCCCTTCCTTCCCTTCCCTTCCCTTCCCTTCCCTCCTTCCCTTCCCTTCCCTTCCCTTCCCTTCCCTTCCCTTCCCTTCCCTTCCCTTCCCTTCCCTTCCCTTCCCTTCCCTTCCTTCCTTCCCTCCTTCCCTTCCCTTCCCTTCCCTTCCCTTCCTTCCCTTCCCTTCCCTTCCCTTCCCTTCCCTTCCCTTCCCTTCCCTTCCCTTCCCTTCCCTTCCCTTCCTCCTTCCTTCCTTCCCTTCCCTTCCCTTCCCTTCCCTTCCCTTCCCTTCCCTTCCCTTCCCTTCCTTCCTTCCCTTCCTCCCTTCCCTTCCCTTCCCTTCCTTCCCTTCCCCTTCCCCTTCCCCTTCCCTTCCCCTTCCTTCTCCTTTCCCTTTCCCTTTCCTTTCCCTTTCCCTTTCCCTTTCCCTTTCCCTTTCCCTTTCCCTTTCCCTTTCCCTTTCCCTTTCCCTTTCCCTTTCCCTTCCCTTCCCTTCCCCTTCCTTTCCCTTTCCCTTTCCTTTCCCTTTCCCTTTCCCTTTCCTTTCCCTTTCCCTTTCCCTTTCCCTTTCCCTTTCCCTTTCCCTTTCCCTTTCCCTTTCCCTTTCCCTTTCCCTTTCCTTTCCCTTTTTTTTTTTTTTTTTCCCTCAGTGTGCTGCTGTGTGTTGCTACAGAAATCCAGCAGAAGAGTAGAATATCAGAACTTTGTAGATATGAAGTTCACTTAAGCCAAACAGCGCTCTAGCCATTTAGACTTATCACGGCTCCCTCTATGTTAGTAAGTAAAAAGAGGTCACAATGAGAGTGCTACTACATGGAAGTTTTATTAAGAACCCATTGCCTTCCCTCATGTCCACAAGGCAGCCTGTTTGCTGTCTGAACACAGTAGAATTTCTAATCAAATTCTTAAGTAGATTATACAGCTCATTGATCTTGACTGAGCTACAGAATCCTTCTCTTCTTTTTCTCATTTCCTAAATCCCTACTGCTTTCTTTACAGACACGTGGCATACACTGTAGCTATCTGAAATATATCCATTTTCTTTGTCTCCAAAACAGTTCTGCTCCCACCCTCCTTCTCCCTTCTTCCACCTTTCCCTTATTCTGTCTTTCTCCCTCTCTCTCCCATGTGCACACTCTATTTTTTCTCTTTTTCTTTTAGTCACATTTTCCCCTCCATGAAGAAATATCCTGAATAAGCAAGGTAAATATAAGTTTGAGCTTTAATTGTTCCTTTAGCTGTAGAATTGAAAAAAGTATAAGAGAAAATAAATAAATAAATAAATAAATAAATAAATAAATAAATAAATAAATGAGTTTATTTATCCAAGCGAAATAAGATTACATTAAAAAGCCATTGTCATTTCAATATATAAAATTACACAGTACACATTTTCAGTGAACTTTCCTTGTTAGAATGTCAATTTGCAACTACAACAATTCTAGCAAAGTTACACATAAAACACTGGCATGAATAAACTAGCTATGAAAAACATATATTTTTGGTAAAACACCATGCTTTTTGAGCTGTGAATGGCTTGTTATTCAATTTTATTTATACCTGAGAAAAATCAATATAATCTATAGAGAAATACTTACAGATTAAATGTGAAACTCTGTCAGAAACAACTAATATATTCTAGCTGTGACATGTGATACATTTTACACCTTCAGATCTGAGTGTTAATTAGATGCCTGTTGATGTAATTGCAGAGTCACATAAAATTTAATGGAAACAGTAGTTTTCCTGTGAAACGAAGCATTTCTGAGATTAGGCAAAGAAAACCTAATGTATAGCTGTGATCTCTGCCTCTAAATTATCAACTGCTATTACCAACTTTCTTTTGACCACTTTATCAGTGTTAAGACATCTACTATTTTGATATTTCATATTCAATTTACACTTTGATATGAACTTTACCAATCACAATATTATGGTTTCTAAATTAACCTATATTGTATTTTATAAATATTTATTTCTATACATTCAAAACAATCTTTTTCAGGGATTGCCCTTCTTCTGGTATTTTTTAGAAGTGAATTATATGACTATAAAACAGTATAAGAATTGTTGTTTGTTCCCTTCTCAGTAAAGTCAAAATCCTCCAGAGTCAGAGCAACCAATCTCAAGATACAAGGGAGTTTCCTTTTCTGGGTAAAAACAGAGAAAGTGGAATGACTCTACTGCAACAGGCATCTCTCAGGAAGAGACTGACATGGCTTGGGTGCTGCCAGGACAATGTCAACAACACTCATGCCCCTAAAAGAAACCTCAAGGAGAGTAGCAACTAGTCCAAGTACAGGATGGACAGATCATGGGTGTCACCTATACACCCATAGTGTGCTGCAAAAGCCAGAGAAGTAGCTCACATGACAGAGCACTAAGGTTCTTCCAGCTTCAAGAGAAAGGTGCACTCATTCCAACACTCTTAAAGCAGAATAGTGAGCACTGAAAGCTGAGCTAAGGCTGCACTTCTGACAGGTAGGTATGAACCATCTACTCAAAACATGACGAGTGCCTCCAGCCAGCCAGAGCTACTGAAAGAAGAAGCATCTGTGCAGACTCTGATTTGTGGGAAGTTTCGGGACTTTGCTTCTGGAGCAGAGGTGAGTGGCAAACTCATTTGTGTAAGATGAGCCCAGGTGGAGAACCTCTTGTGACAGTTGACTGACTTGTAGGAGTTAAAAGTCTGTGTACAATCAGGAAGGCAGAAATAGAGGTGGCTGGATTCACATGCAAACTGCATTGAATCCACAATCTGGGGCTGTGGAACAGCTCCAAACTCCACCACTGGCACATCTAGTTGGAGGGGACACCAACAGTGATGAGAAATGGGAAATTGCCACGACAGAGGCTAACAGGAGGAATAAGCCTTCCTCAAAGCCTGAGGTGCCACTGCAGAACCTCTTCATGGTTTTTCAGACTGAGAAGGAAAAAAAAAACAGTTACAGGTAAGTCATCAGAGATGAGTAAGGCAGCCAGACCTACTCCCCACTGCATAACAACTACTGCAATTAAGAAAAAGTGATGGGTGATAGTGGTGGGTGATTTTCTTCTGAGGGGTATAGAGGCACCCCTTTGTTGTTCTGACTAACTAGCTAGACAGATCTGCTGCTTATCAGGGGGCCATGTCAAGGATGTGATGGAGAGGTTGCCAGACCTTGTATGTTCCATAGGCTACTACCCACTGCCACTGTTTCATGCAGGTACCAGTGACACAGCTGTTAGCAACCTGAAGAATATCAAGAGGGACTACAAGGAGCTGGGAGCAGCAGTGAAGAACTTCAGAGCACAGGTAATCTTCTTATCAGCCCTCCCATTGAGAGGCATCATAGAATCATAGAATTGCTCAGGTTGGAAAAGATCTTAAAGATCATCAAGTCCAACTGTAACTGCAATCTAACCATACTACCCTAACTCTGACAACATTCTGCTAAATCATGACCCTGAGCACCACATCAAAATGGTTTTTAAACACATTCAGGGATGGTGACTCAACCACCTCCCTGGGGAGCTTATTCCAGTGCTTAACAACCCTTTCTGTATAGAAGTGTTTCCTGATATGCAATCTTAACCTCCCCTGGTGCAAATGGCCATTTCCCCTCATCTTGTCACCTGTCACCAGTGAGAAGAGACCAACCCCTCTCTTGCTGTAATCACCTTTCAGGTATGTAAAGAGAGCAAAATAAGGTCTTCCCTCAGCCTCCTCCCAAACAGCCCCAGTACCTTCAGTCACTCCTTGTAGGGCATATTCTCCAAAGCCTTCACAAGACTTGTTGCCCTTATTTGGACCTACTCCAGGACCTCAATACTTCTGTATTGAGGTGCCCAAAAGTGAACACAATACTTGAGGTAAGGCCTCACCAGAGCCTAGTACGGGGCAGGACTACTTCCCAAGTCCTGCTCACTACACCATCCCTGATACAAGCCAGGATGCCATAGGCCTTCTTGGCCACCTGGGCACACTGCTGGCTCATATTCAGTCAAGTGTCCATCAGTATAGCAAGGTCCCTTTCCATCAGGCAGCTTTCCAGAGACTCTTTCCCAAACCTAGGACTGCTTGGGGTTGTTGTGACCAAAATGCAAGATCTGACACTGGGCTCTATTGAAACTCATACAGTTTTTCTTGGCCCATCAATTCAGTCTATCCAGGTCCCTTTGTAGTGCCTTTCTCCCCTCTGGCAGATCAACACTCCCTCCCAGCTTGGTGTCATCTGCAAGAATGGGAAGGGAAAAGACTGATAGATTTAAGAAAAATCAACAAATGGTTAAGGAACTGGTGTCACAGTCAGGGCTTCAGCAATTTATGTAATGCAACTAGTTTTGAGAAATCTGATCTTCTGAGGGAGAATGGAGTTCATCTCTCAGAGAAGGGGAAGACCATCTTTACCAACAAGCTTTCCAATGTAATCAAGGGGGCTTTAAACTAAAGTTGCTGGGCAGAATGGATTCTCAAACATTTTGAAGCTGATAATGGTAATGGGTGCCCCGGACCTGGAGTTGGATCACAGCCAATAAGACAGCACTCAAGGTGCAGGATAAGGGAACTCCAGTTGATAAATCAGCCTCAGTGGGAGCCCATCTCAAATGCCTGTACACAAATTGCATGGAGCATGGGGAACAAGTAAGAGCTGCAGACTTGTGCATGCCTCCAGGGCTATGATGTCATTGGCATTACTGAAACTTGGTAGGATGGCTCTCACTACTGAAATGTAGGAATAGATGGATATAAACTCTTTAGAAAAGACAGGCAGGGGAAAAGGGGAGAGAGTGTTGCCTTCTACATCAGTGACCTCCTGGAGTCCATGGAGCTCCACCAGGGGATAGAAAGGAGCTGACAGAGCTTATGGGTTAGGCTTAAAGGGAAGACAGGAAGGCGACATCGTAGTGGGGCTCTTCTACAGATCGCCCAATCAGAAAGATCAAGTGGATAAGGCCCTCTATAAACGGGTAGGAGCAGCCTCATGTTTACAAAAGATGGTTCTCATGGGGGGCTTCCACCATCCAGTGTCTGTTGGAGGGACAACACACAAGTACACCAGAAATCAAAGAGGTTCCTGGAATGTGTTGATGGTAACTTCCTCTTCCAGCTGGTACAGGAACCCACAAGAAGAGGTGCTATGCAGGACCTTGTCTTCACCAACAAGAAGGGGCTGGTGAGTAAGGTGAAATTCAAGGGCAGCCTTGGCTGCTGTGACCATATAATTGTGGAGTTCAAGATCCTTAGGGAATCAAAGAGGGTGCAAGCTTGCTATTCTGGACTTCAGGAGAGCAGAATTCGAACTCTTCAGGGAATTGCTTGGCAGGGTGACATGCAATAACGCCCTGGGGGGAAGAGGGTCCCCAGAAAGCTGATCAGTATTGAAGGACCACCTCCTTCAAGCCCAGAAACAGTGTATCCCGAGAACAAAAGAAGGCAGGCATGAATGCCGGGATTCTCTGAATTGACAAGGAGCTCCCGGACTTACTTAAATGCAAAAAGAGTCTGTAGGGAGTGAAAGAAGATCATATTACCTGAGATGACTACAGAGTAGTTGTTCCAGCAGCTAGGGATCAGATTAGGAGTGCTAAAATCCAGATAGAATTGAATCTAGTCAGGAACATAAAAGGGAACAAAAGGAAATTCCACAGGTATATTAGCAATAAAAGAAAGACAGGGAAGATGTAGACCCTCTCTGGAAGGAAACTAGAAACCTGATCACAAGGGATAGAGAAAGCAGAGGTGCTCAGTGACTTCTTTGCCTCAGTTTTCACCAGTGTATGTCACTGATAAAAATGTTAAGAAGCACCACTTGCAACATAGATCACTGAGGGACACCACTTGTCACCAGCCTCCACCTGGACATAAAGTAATCGACAAGAACCTTACATTTGAGACTATCCAGACATTTATTTATCCACTGAATAGTCCAGTCTTCAAATCCGTATTTCTTCAGGGTGCAAATAAGGATGTAGTGTGGGACCATGTCAAAGGTCTTGCAGAAATCCAAGTAATTACATCAGTTTCCCTTCCTTCATTCCATTGTGGAAGGCCACCAGATTTGTCAGGCATGGTCTGTCCTTGCTGAAGCTGTGCTGGCTGTTTCAGATCACCTCCTCACCTTGCATGTGCCTTAATAAAGCTTCCAGGTGAATCTGCTCCATGATCTTCTAAGGCATAGATGTACAGCTCACCAGCCTGAAGTTTCCCAGATCTTCCTTTCTTACTTTCATAAAAAGGGGAACAATGTTTCCCTTTTTCCAGTCACCATAAACTTCAGTTGACAACCATGGCTTTTCAAATGGGATGGAAATTGACTTGGCAACTACATCATCCAATTCCTTCAGGACCCTGGGATGCATGTTGTCCAGCCCCATAGACTCATACACATCAGTGTCTTGAGACAGTCTCAGACTTGATCCACTCTAACAGTAGAAGAGATTTTGCTCCCACAACTAGAGAGACACGAGAAACCTGATTGCCATGAAGACTGAAACAAAGAAATCACTGAGTACCTCAGCCTGCTGTTACAGTAAGTTCTCCCCTTTCTTATCTATCCGAGGGGGTACAATCTCTTGGCCTGTTTCTGCTGAAAAATACCTGCAGAATCCCTTCTTTGTTATTTTTCCATTCCATGTTCCCTTCCAACTTCAGTTCCAGCCGCGTCTTGGCTTTCCTGGTCCTGTCTCTGCATGTCTGGACAGCATCCCTGTTACACATCACAGGTCACACATCCCTTCCTCTACCGCCTTTACATTTCCTTCTTATCCTTCAGTTTGACCAGCAGGTCTTTGCTCAGTCATGCCAGCTTCACATCTCTTTCACTTGATTTCACGATACTGGGAGGGACAGAGAGCGTTTGTGCTCTCAGAAAGGCAAAAGAAGTAGCTGAAATGACAACACCTCATTAAACTTCATTTAATGTTTTCTTCTTAGCAATTTGGGTTTAGGCACCAGTTTTATGCCTTCTTTCCTTCCTAATTCCTCATACAAACCAATGTATTTTGCTCAAAGGTCTACCAATAAAAAATATTTTTTTTCTTCTATAAATCTGATCCATAATTCACTTTCAAAATATATGCCGTTCTGGTAGCAGTTTGGTCACACTAGATGGTGCTGTCACATACTTTTTTTTTCACAAAGTATTACATTTTTTTATTAAAGAGTAAGGCTGTTTTCCTTCCCTCCTTCCTTCCTTCCTTCCTTCCTTCCTTCCTTCCTTCCTTCCTTCCTTCCTTCCTTCCTTCCTTCCTTCCTTCCTTCCTTCCTTCCTTCCTTCCTTCTTCTTCTTCTTTCTTTCTTTCTTTCTTTCTTTCTTTCTTCTTTCTTTCTTTCTTTCTTTCTTTCTTTCTTTCTTTCTTTCTTTCTTTCTTTCTTTCTTTCTTTTTTTTATTAATGGATTTTTTGTTTTCTGTGGGAGCTGCCACAAGCCTCAAGGACTTTTCATTATTCTGATTCTCTGATGCTGAACATTGAGTTTAAATTTTCAGATAACTATCGGCATTAGCTTCAAGTTACCTTTCATGAGAAGTAAGAGATGACTTTCAGTCATTGTGTTTTTTTTTTCCCTCAGGTGTGATATCTTGCCCTTATTAACAGTGAATTGTTGTAGTAGGCGTTAACGAGGAGTCAGGATGTGACGGGATAGGACCTCTCCTGCTCTGCTGTGTGGGTCATCACACGTGCTTGAGGGGCGTAGACGAAGCACGTAGGATATATAAGTCACTGTTTAGTCACAATAAACACCATTTGCAGCATCCTCATATTGGTGTCAGTGCTGTTATGGTCCTAGCGAGGGGAGATCGCTAGCCCCCGGCAGACTGGACCTCGAGAACGGGGACAACAGTGAATTCCATCCACTATTTTATCAGCTACTTGCTCAGCATTGTCATATCCTGCAAGTCTGCACCATCAGCTTTAAATGCAGCCAACTCAAAAAAAATAAAAGCTTTGTTCCCTTTTCCAAGTAATTTAGCAATAAGTTATATATATATATACGTTTATATATGTATAATCAACTAAAAGATATTTGAGTGATGCTGTCATATATGTTTTTTCTCCTTTTTTTTTCTTGGATATCTTTTGTGTGTGTGTGTGTTTTGTGTGCTATTATATGCCTCCAAGTGTCTTTGGAAAGTTATGTTAAATCACCACCACAGTAGAGTCAAGTTTATATTCCTAGGAATGTTCCTGAGTAAGGAAGGTGAGGAAGAAGAGCAAACTACTGTGATCAGTGAGATAGCAGCAGCATTAGTGACAAGACCCTTAAACATTTTTAAATTATGTAAAATGCAGGAGAGTTGCCGATGTTATTTACAGGATTTGGATAACAAGAAAGATGAAGTTGATGAACACTGAGAAACTTCACAGCTAGGAAGACAGATGGAGTGGTGCACTGGTGCTGTGTACTCAAGGTCAAGGGAGAAACATGACAACATATAGAGAGATGGGAAGAGAGCCTTGAGAGGCTGAAACACAAAGCGAGTACTTAGAGCAGAAAGGAGTGAACATAGTAGCTTATGAGCAAAATCCTTGGGAAGTCTGGGATTTTAATGACAGGAACCTGCCATTCACAGCATTTCCTTTGGCTTCCCAAAGGAAGCTGTAGAGCACAGAACTGTGAGACCTCAGCTCAGGGACCCAAGTAATGAAAAAAAAAAAAAAAAGAGCTCTGAGATGAGCAAGAGTAGTTTCAGAATTGATAGCAAATTGTGGGAAGTCAAAGGGATCTATCGCTCCATACATACATTTTTAGTTTGAAATGGATTAGGTTATACTGCTTGAAACCACTCTGAAATATGGAAACTGACAATAGGCTTTCTTTATTTTGTACCTTTGAACTTATGCTTAATTTGTGCAAGGAGTTGTGTCTTATTTATTTAGAGGCTTTGAAAATACTCATACAGATCATTTATGAAAATATCCATAACAATTTTATTTCTTCATTTTACAAATCAACAAATGAGGGAAAGCAAGTTGCTTGCAGTCACAAAGGAAGTGTGACAGTCTAGGAATTACCAAGATATATTATTCTCATTTTCACACACCAAATGATGTAATTAAAGCAAACACACAGATCAACAAAACAAAATACAAGAAGGTTGAAAATAATTGAATGAAAAAATAACAAACTAACAGAAGAATGCTAATATGAAACAGTCATCTTATCTATCCAAGAATGTACATGAAAATTAGATAGACATACGTCAGAATCTTAGTAGAGGATAAAATTGTTACTAAACTAAGTAAGCTTACTGTCACATGTTTTAGGTAACTTTCTCTTCTTTCTGGAAAATGTAACTCTTTTATCAAGCCAAAATTAAATATACATTTTTCATCAATTACTTCTGATCTGGAGACCTATAGATTCTTCTCAAATATTGGATAAAATAAGTTCTAGGGTTTATATAAACATAAATAATAAGACACATCTGCTTTATTTTTTTTTTCAGTACCACAGTGTTAATTTATTGGTTTGTTTTATTAGAAACTTAATTAAAAAAAAAATAAAATAGAAACATACTTTACAAAATAACAAACTTTATCAAGCTTTTCTTTCTTTTCCTGACAGTGAATTGTTGTTTTTTTTTTTCCAGGAAAGAAACTAGGAGTTAGATGTTTTGTATATGCATTGCAGAGTATAGCATCAACTTCTAAATATGTGCAATATAAGAAAATATCTGTAACTATTAAGACTTTGGAAACAAAAGAAAAATTAGAAAGCTCAGAAGGGCAGACAGATCTGCAGTACTTGAGTATGGTGATGAAGAGCTGTATTTAATAAAAGAGAGAGACAGGGAGCCAGAGGAGGAAAGATCACTTTTTAACAAATGATAAGATTCTAAGTTCTCATGAGCTTGCCAGATGGAGAGGTTATATATTTTTACAGTAGTTTGGTCTGGAAGATAAGAGAACTAGAGGGGAACTGACCCTGAGAATAGTGTTGAATGATGTTACTAATGAAGTGCCAGAATCCTGCTGGGGAACAACGTGTCCTGTATTGTTGTCTATGCTTATATGTCATTGAGGCTAAAAGTGTCAAGGACCCCAAAACAAAGGGAAAAGACAAGTCACCTCATTTGTATAGGACGGTAATACATTCTGGTCCATTTTTGTGATAATCTTAATTGGCACAGTACCAAACCAGTTCACATCATCTGAAAATCTGAATACTCAGTTTTAAAAATTGAGCCAAACAGGGCTAGCATTTTTAAGTACAAATATGAGAAAAAAAAAAATGTAGTTAATATTAAAACTAATGATCAACCTTAGTTCAACAAGCAAGTTACTCAAGCTTCATTTCCCTAGTTAAAAAACATTTGTATTAAGAATATTTGCCTTGGACTTGACTGGCTTTAGATCTTCTAGTAGACTTTTAGAGGAGGATGGGGAAGAAGGAAACTGAGGGTGGATTTAATTTGTTTTCACCAGCACTACTCAATATAGTGTGCAATACTGAGCACCCTCTGAGCAGAAAAAAATTGCCAGAAAATATCTTAGATTGCATATTCAAAGTAATTTTACATCTTTATTTTAATATTTTGGTGAGTCATTTATTAAATGCATTTTAAAATCTGTTTTCCTTGTGATTTACCTTACTTGTTTCATTATCTGTTCTCTGTATTGTACTCATTGAAATGGATCTAAAGCAAAAAATAGTGCAACACCTCTGTGCTGATCAAAAAGCAAGAGCAATGCACAGTCTGAGACACTGCTGTTTGATTAGAATGATTACCTTGTAATTTATTTGCAACTTTATTTGTGAAAGATGCCACAAAAAAAAAAAAAAAAAATCACAGGGGAAGTGAGATGCATGTGAGAGATGAATGATAAAGTAATTTTCTTAGGAATTAATTATGACTAAATGCAGAACGATTTAAGCAGGAGGACAACCCAAAGATTCTTTTCAGCATATGAATGATATAAATTGTACTTAAGCAAGACAGAAAGATTCAAGAAAAATATTAAATACTTCCTTGAATTTCTACAAATTTACCGTACTAATTATAACTTTGTACTCTTACCATCTAAATGAACTATTAAATATATTTAAATTAAACCACACTTTTCTTTTGAAAACCTTTTCAATTTTTTTTTGTCCACACCTTCTTACAAGTAGACAGTACAAAAAACATTACAAAAAGTCTCAGGCTTCAAACATTTTTAGAGTGCAACTTTCCTTCTAAAACTTGTTTACCTGGATCAGAATGGAATATACTTCACCAAGTGCCCCTAGCCTCACTGTAAATCTACTTCTGCTTCACCTATCCTAGAATCAGTCAGGATGTGATTCACATAGGCATAGTGAGGATGCTCACAGTCAATGTCTGAAACTGCTGTCTCTCTGCTCTAGGTGTCACTGCGTTTTGTTATTGGCAAGGGCAGGTTTCCCACTCCCGTGCTGGCATGGTTGTCTCCTGTCTGTTGGGATCTGTAGCTGGCTGAGGGAGTACTACTGGAAGGACTAAGGTCACGACCTGACGCACTCCAGCTTGACATTGTGGTACTGACTTGATGTATGTCCCTGGAGTCCCCTGGCTGCCTTGGTCCTAGCTGGGTGATGGGCCCTCATTGTCAGGGCCTGACCTGAACAACCCTCTGTGGAGCTTCTGCAGCTTCTGGCCCTCAGGGAGAAGGAGGCTTAAGCTGTGCCCTGACAGCCTCCCTACTATGACTATGATAATTTTTCTGACAAGAGTGTGCAGTGCCTTATAGCTCCTGTTAGCCTTCTCACCTCCCCCCATTATGTTTAAATAAGATGAAAGTATTCATCTGGGAACCCATGGAGACGCTATAGAAAGGCAAGCATTCCACCACAGGAAAAGATAACAAGCTTAGGAAGAATTCACTGCAAAACAATTTGAACTGCATTGTTAAAAATACATTTTTATGTATTAATTAGATAATTGGGATTATTAAAATGCTGAAATCGCCTACAGTGTATTCTTGGCTTCATTATATATAGTGTGATCTTATTTTATTTATGAGTTGATTTTGTTGTAACTGCAGGAACAATAGAAAACTTAGAAAGACCATGAAATGTATTTTGGCAAATGTGCCTTAAAAATTAGACCATTTTTTCATTATCGTTCCATTGAACAAGGCCTTATTTCTAGTGTTCATTCCAATTCCTTGCAGAAATGGATAGAAAATGCAACTTGTTTTCCCACGTAACCAAAAGAAGATGAGGAAAATTTTAAAATAAGAAACTTTTTCTGAAGTTCATTTTAAGCTGAATGTTGATAGAAAAATCAATACTTTATTACCAAAGAGAGATTTGATCCTTTACATGCATGAGCAGTCATACTGAAATCACTCAGAAGAGACCTGAGGAGCAAGGATGAAATTGGTGAATTCTGTATACAACATAGAGTCACAGAGTTTCAGAAGGTTGTGCAAAAATAATAGATCAAGGGTAAAATTGGATTCTATTTTGTAAGTATTGTATTTTAAAAACAAAGCTGTCTCTAGCATAAAAACACACTTAAAAGTATGCATACTTCTAAAATGTTTATAATTCTGGGGCTAGGTATGTGGGGATGGAGACTGAATGTATGCCTTCTATTCATTTGAGTAGAATTTTATTCTGCAGTTCCCAGGAAATCCAAAGATACTTTATTTCCTAGGCTCTTCCTTCTTGTTTCTGACGAAAATGGTCTATACCACGTTTACTGTAGTAATCATTCAAAAAGTCACATATATAGCAGTCATTTATTATTTTTGTAAGTTCACTTGTATGTTTTTCTCTTTTGTCTTGCAAAAAATCTTTCTCACTGAGTGAAAATTTGGCATTTGAATTTATTACAAGAAATGGAATAATACATATATGAATAAAGATTTTCTAAATGGGCTCATATGTGATTCTCTTATCATTAACAGAAATGACTCAGTCCATGATTCACTCGAGTAGGAAGTACAAGATTCATGAGCTCAAGTTGTTTTACTTATCTTCTCAAACCTTAGTGTTCTGGATAAATGAGAACAGGCAGAGGCATTAATATTTTTAATTAACATATGCACAGCATCAAAGTATGTCCAGAAGGATAATGCTGCTATCTGAACTTTTTCCTAAGCACTTTCTGAAAGTGCTAGATCTCACATATAAATTATCTATATTAATCACATTTTACTGCCAAGTTTAAGCTTTAAAATATTGTCCTTAAGCTTTGTTGTATAAATTGATGAAGATATATTGCTTTTCATAATGTAGCAATTACAATTCACACATATTTACTGCTAAAAATGAAACAACGTTCAGCCTGCCAGAATTTCTCATTAAAAGTTTAAAAAAATTAGGAATACTTGTAGCTAATTAGATAATTAGGAGACATATTTGAAACCTCTAAAGAGAAAGACACTTAAACCTACAAGTATGCTATAATGTGTCTGTTTGAATTCATTTCTGTAGTATAATTATCATTATGTATTACCTTCAGTTTTGATTAAAATGTATAATCAAGGTACCATTAAGTCTAACAATTTATATCTCACTGGATTCTTCATGCAACTAATTAGCACAAAGGCCATTGTTGTCATTTCTCCAATATCAACACATCATTAAAGGAGCACATTTCTTATTATATTGAGATATAGAGTGGGACACAATAAATATAAAATGTTCAATTTCTTAAAGGGTGAATACAATTACAAATTCCTAGATATCTCACATTTCTTTGAATTTCAGTCTTATACTGTAATCTTCTGTCAACAGTCTCATAACTGTCTTGTCCTCTCATCTTGTTTTTCATTGGATTTTTCATCTACACACTTATGTATATACACTGAGTATGACTTATTTCTCTGGAGCCATCTGTTTTCTATTCAAAAACAAATGAAAGTCATTCTTAAGTGAACAGATGCATATCCACATGGAAACCATAAAGAGAAATTATGTCCATTATGTATCCATTATCAACCCATGATATTCAGTTAAAAAATCATATTTTTCCTACCTAACTCCTATTAAGGGGTGTTTATACCATGAAGTTGGTTTCCCAACAGTCATTTACACAGTGACCAGGTTATTTGCTAGTGGAAATAAATTATTTCCTCAGAGCAGACCTGAGAAGTCAATTACAGTTTAAAAGCTAAGCACCTAAATGCTTTCTGGAATCTTTTAGCTTGAAATGTGGATGACAGATATTGCCTAAACTGCTACTGATTTCAGCAGGAATTATGTCACCTAAATACAAGTTAGGCATCCAACAATCATTGTAAAAATGGCCTCAAGGGCCATTTTCTAATAATTGTTAGTTGAATAATGGCAATTATGTTTAAAATTTTATTCTCTTAATTATAAAAGTTTGAAAAATTAACTAATTCTCCTTCCCCAGCAAAGGGAGACACTATGAAATTATAGAAATCTGGAAGCTAGAAATGTCCTGCAATGGAATTAACTTATCTGGGAAAGACAGTTTGAGAGGAACATTTGGAACTGCTCTCCAGAGAGAGAGGAGATAAACTAATGAGCTCTGAATATTTTTAAATTTTTAATATGGCCATTGGAGTCAATGTCCATGTATCCACTGCTATCCTCTAGTCTTCAGGGATAACAGGGGAGATCCCTGAAGACTGGAGGATAGCCAATGTCACTCCGGTCTTCAAAAAGGGCAAGAAGGAAGACCCGGGTAATTATAGGCCTGTCAGCCTCACCTCTGTCCCTGGAAAGGTGATGGAACAGCTTGTGCTGGATACCATCTCCAGACAGCTGGGAGAAAAGGAGGTTATCAGGAGTAGTCAGCATGGGTTCACCAAGGGGAGGTCGTTCTTGACCAACTTGGTGGCCTTCTGTGATGCTGTCACATGCTGGGTGGATGGGGGAAGAGCAGTAGATGTAATCTACCTTGATTTTAGAAAGGCATTTGATACTGTCTCCCATGACATCCTTATAACAAAGCTGAGGAAGTGTGGGATAGACGAGTGGACAGTGAGGTGGGTTGAGAACTGGCTGACTGGCAGAGTGCAGAGGGTCATCATTGGTGGTGCAGAGTCTGGCTGGAGACCTGTAACCAGTGGTGTCCCCCCCCAGGGGTCTGTGCTGGGTCCAATCTTGTTCAACATCTTCATCAATGACCTTGATGAGGGGATAGTGGCCACCCTCAGCAAGTTTGCTGATGATATGAATTTGGGAGGATTGGCTGACACGCTGAACGGCAGCACAGCCTTCAGGCGAGACCTGGACAGGCTGGAGAGCTGGGCAGTAAGAAACTGGATGGGGTTCAACAAAAGCAAGTGTAGAGTCTTGCATCTAGGGAGGAATAATTGCATGCACCGGTACAGGTTGGGGGATGAGCTGCTGGAGAGGAGCTCTGCAGAGAAAGACCTGGGTGTCCTGGTGGACGACAGGTTGGCCATGAGTCAGCAGGGTGCACATTGGCCAAGAAGGCCAATGGCATTCTGGGGTGCATTAAGAAGAGCGTGTCCAGCAGGTCAAGGGAGGTGATCCTCCACCTCTACTCTGCCCTGGAAAGGCCTCATCTGGAGTACTGTGTCCAGTTCTGGGCTCCCCAGTACAAAAAGACAGGGATCACTTGGAAAGAGTCCAGCGGAGGGCCACAAAGATGGTGAAGGGCCTGGAGCATCTCCCCTATGAAGAAAGGCTAAGTGAACTGGGTCTGTTTAGCCTTGAGAAAAGACGACTGAGAGGGGACCTGATCCAGATTTATAAATATCTGAGGTGTGGCGGCCATAGCGGTGAGGCCAGTCTCTTTTCAGTAGTACATGGAGACAGGACGAGGGGAAACGGACATAAGCTGCAGCACAGGAAGTTTTGCACGAATGTGTGCAAGAACTTCTTTATGGTGAGGGTGACGGAGAACTGGAACAGGCTGCCCAGGGAGGTTGTGGAGTCTCCTTCTCTGGAGATATTCAAGTCTCGCCTGGACGCCTACCTGTGCGACCTGGTGAGGGAACCTGCTTTGGCAGGGGGGTTGGTCTCGATGATCTCTAGAGGTCCCTTCCAACCCCTACAATTCTGTGTGATTCTGTGTGTGTGATGTATTTGCATACAACTCATGTATACAGATGTACACATGCAAACAAGTGCTAGAGGAATATTCTGGAATTAAAACTCCTCTACTATCCAGGAGGCAAATAAGACAAGATGAACATCATTAATAGAAACAAGCTGTTCCTGCTTGCATAGTTTTGAATTTCCCACCGCCTAAGAGAAAACTCTATTTCTGAGGTGGCTACATCAAACAACAGAGACATAATATGTTTGCTTCCTCTGTGATCTACGTAATTGTTATTTTTTTTTTCTGGCCTGAGATTCCTGGCTATATCAACAGCTACTCCTTGCCTAGATTTAGCTTTTCCCCCTTACGAGGAAGTAGGAAAGGCTAAAATAAGCTAACATTTTGAAAGGAATTCCTCTAGGGTTACTTTTATTTTTATTTTACTTGTGTTAGGGCAGTCTCATGTCCTGACAGGCTAAGATATTTTTGTCATTTTTGTTTATTCTTAAAGAAATGCTAAGGATAATCAGTAGATAGTTTCAATAGAGGTTTAATGATTTCCTACTAATTAAGATGTATGTAAATTTAAATTATAAATGCATTTTTAACCCTGTTCTTTTTGACATTGACTGAATCCATATCAGTTTGTGCTGGCAACTATCTGGATGATATGGTTTAGAAGTTTTCTTACTAATCTTGCTACCAAACCTGCTTTATCCTGGCCCTCATTTCTGTTTCTTTGCATCACAGTGCATCATTTCAGTTACAAAAAACAAACAAACAAACAAACAAACAGAAAAACAAGCAAACAAACAAACAACTATTCCAGAAAGTGAGAAAGTAAATGCATTTAAATACATACTAGATGTATATGAATTGACACTCAGTATGTAGTTTGGCCATATGCCTTTACTCTTTAAAACAAATCCCAAATGGCATTTATCCAGGATGAATGTTTGATGGAATCTGAATCCCAAATATTAAACCACTGGCTAAATCTCTGAAGCAACTTTTCCTTCCACAAATGACTTAAGGAGGTGTAGATGTTCTTTTCAATATACACATGAAGTTGCAGTTTCAATCTCCCAGCGGTTTTATTTCTCCCTGTCCAGAAATTAAAAATGCAGATGAACAGAAGCATAATTCAAAATTTGATGATCTGCAACTGTAAGCTGTAAGGAATTAGTTACTATGCTTATCACTAGCTACTGACTGTGTTAGGACTTTTTAGTTAAAACACAAGCACAATAGACAAATAATATAAGATAAAATATGTTTTTATGATTCATATGGCTCTAAGTTACTTACCATGGGATTTCTAAACAATACATGCAGGTTAAAAGTTTCTAAACAAGTTCTAAGAAAAAGTTAGTAACTGAAAATCTCAAAGCATTTTCTGTCTTATCTGAAGCTGCGTAGTGCACTAACACTGATTCTATTTGAGTTTTCTCTGTTTAATGCATGACCTTTTAAATACGAAGGAGTTGGTTAGTCTACACCTTAGCTGGAGCTGTTTTCAGGAAACTGTGATATTTTGCTTGTATAATAATACTGAATGTTTGTATAGGTATAGCTCATAGGCAGAAGCTCTGGACTAGAAATAAATTATGAGTAACTTAGGACACATTAAATAAATATCAGAAAATAAAAATTTGATAGCTGATTTAATTTAGTGAATACATTTGAAAACAGTGCACGAAAGTACCGTAGTATTTCTTAGGTAAGCAAAGAAATGTTCTTTAATATCTCTGGCTAGTTTATAACTGTAGTTTATTTTCATCTCAGACTAAAAGGCAGATTCAGAAACAGAAATGGAACAAAACAAAACAAAGAAACCAACAGTATATTTTAAAGATTATAAGTCCAATATCTCAAAACAAGATAAGACAATATATTTGTAGGGTACTTTTCTATAAATTAATGCCTTTAGATGTAATTAAACAGAACAAGTAGAGCTTTCTGTTAACTCAGAATAGTGCAGTCTTGTTCCAGCTATAAAGATTGATTAATCTTTTCTGCCATGTAAAACTGAAAGGATAACTATGGTAAGGCTTGAAATATGCTTTAAAAATCTGTTTCTTATTTCACTGCAGTACTGGGATTGCAATGTAGCTAAGTAAAGAAAATAACCCGTCAACAGATACAGGAGTATGATGTTACCAAAGATTACATTATCAGAAACCTGGGCATGGGGAAAGGGATAATACAAACCTCTAAGATCTAACCATCTAACCATCCACCTACTGCCAATATTTCTCCACTACACTATGTCCCTTAGTACAACATCTAAACTTTTCTTGAACACTCAGGGATGGTGACTCAATCACCTCCCTGGGTATCTTGTTTCAACACTTGACCACTCCTTTGGAGAATAATTTTATTCTAATATCCAGCCTGAACCTCCCCTGGAGCAACTTGAGGACATTTCCTTTCATCCTATCAGCAGTGATGTGGGAAATGTTGACCCTTATCTCATCACTATCTCCGAAAGATAATTGTAGAAAGCCATTAGGTCTCCCCTGAACCTCCTCTTCTCCAAACTGAACAGACCTTTCACCAGCTTCACTGCCCTTTTCTGGACATTCTCCATGGCCTTAATGTCTTTCTTGTAGAGAAGAGCATCCCTTCTGGAGGTAATCAGCAATTACATCAGGTCATCATGAAGGAAACTGAACTTTCATTACTGTAAGGGTCTGTAGAAGTAGAGCGCTCTCTTAACACTACCTGGTCAAACGCAGAAAGGAGTGATAAGAAAAGGAGAAAGCCATACACAAGAACACAGAGACACAGACTTGAGGAGAACATACAAGTCAGACAGTTACATTAATGTGAGTGTGAGAATCTTTATTTTTTCAGTAAGATTATGCCAATAAGGACCTTGCCATAAAGCTGGATCAACTGCTGTTAATGAAAAAAAAAACCAAAATCAAATCTAATTTTTATCACCGAGTGGCTATCAAGAAACTTCAGGCAAACCAGGACTTTAAAACTGGTAAGGATGCAGACATAAAAGTACAGAGTCAGAGACAGACTATGCAAACTGATGAGGTAGTGTGCAAGGGAAAGGAGGGCGGGGAGAAACAAAGAATGAGCAGAAGAGACAGTCATACATACAACATGGATGGTCAGTGTGCTTATCTGACTTATCTTTGAGCCTTATCACTTTCTATCCTATCTTCTCTTAACAGTCTGTGTAGTATCACTCTCCATTCTCTGTACATTTTATAAGGATTAAATACCAATTATTGGTGAAAGCAGTGGGAATGAACTGGGTGCCAGCTACTCAACACAAATCAGGAGTGTCAGTGTTCCTGGCCCATGATGTCAGTAGTGGTGCCAATGGTGTCTCAGACTCTAGCAACTGGGATGGAAATGATGTGTGTACCCAAAACAAGCTATATGGTAAAAATTACAATGAGTGGGGTGTGTGAGGAGCTCTCTATTAACAGCTGATGCAGGGCCACAGTTCACAGTATATTTATGCCTGTATCACCCTCACTGTGAAGAAGTTCCTTTGCATATTGGTGTGGAACTTCCTATGTTCCAGTTTATGACTGTTTCCCCTTGTCCCTTCCCTACAGACCACTGGAAAGAAGTTGGCCATGTCTCCGACTCCTACACTTAAGATATTTGTAAACATTAATAAAATCACCTCTGAGTCTTCTTTTCTCAGGGCTGAACAGACCCAGGTCATTCAGCCTTTCCTCACAGGGGAGATGCTCCAGGCCCTTTATCATCTTTATGGCCAACTACTAGATTCTCTTCAGGAGATCTCTGTTTTTATTTTTTTGTACTGGGGAGCCCAGAATTGGATACAGTACTCCAGTTGAGGCCTGACCATGGCAGAGTAGAGGGGGAGGATCACCTCCCTTGTCCTGCTGGCCACACTCCTTTTAATGCACCCCAGGATCCCATTGGCCTTTTTGGCAACCAGCGCACACTGCTGGCTCATCGCTAACAGGACTCCCAGGTCCTTTCTGCAGAGCTTTTCTCCAGCAGGTCATGTTCCACGCTGAACTGATACTTGTGGTTATTCTTTCCCAGATGCAGGACTAACACTTGCTTTTGTTAAATTTCATCTTGTTTATTGTTGTTCATCAGTTGTACCAGTAGAGAGTTATGGTGAGGAGTTTCCAGTCCTTTATCAGGAAGGGTAGGATGCTGACGGTGAGGTTTCATCTCGTGCTTTGATAGAAAGAGAATTATACTGGTGCTAATTTTTCCTTCTTCTTACTCTAGCATTTACATGCAGTTATTTTGACACATTTTCCAACACACATTTATAACTGCTCATTCTTTATGTCCCTGCAATTTCACATCACAGCTGAATTTGCTGTATTGTTCTACATTAAATATGTTTATTTGTTTTTCTTTTATCTCTGAAACAAGTTTTGCTCAGCCCCCAAATCTGTATCTTTATAAATTACTATTGGTGAGTTATTTCTAGTCCTGGAGTGTCCAATATAATCCTCTGTGTTATAGTCCCATTCACTGATTTCTAGACACCCATTTTCAAGGGTCCTGTTATACCAGACTGCTTCTGGGGTACTGTATTCAGCTCTGGGGCCATCAACATAAGGACACAGACCTGTGGTTGTAAGTCCAGAGGAGGTCCAGGGGATTATTAGAAGGCTGAAGCACCTCTCCTGTGAAGAAAAGCTGATAGTTGGAGCTAGTCAGCCTGGAGAAGAGAAGGCAGAGGTCTTCTAGTACCCAAAGGAGGCCTACCAAAATCTTAGAAATTAGTGATAGGATAAAAGATAATGATTTTGTACTACCAGAGAGTAGATTTACATTTGATATAAGGAAGAAAATCTTTTCTATGAGAATGGTAAGGCAGTGGAAAAAGTTGACGAGAGAAGCTGTTGATTCTGCATTCCTGGAAGAATTCAAGGCCAGGTTGGAAGGATCTTTGAGCAATCTGGCCTAATGGAAGGTATCCCTGCCCACGGCAGAGCAGTGGAACTAGATGAGCCAAACCCAAACTATTCTATGATGATTATATTAATAATATTTTCACATAAACTGCATCTTTATGTTAACAGTTAATACCTATTACTACTATCTGTATAAAAGTTGTGGCTATGTCACACAATTACACAAAGATAAGCAAAATGAAGCAAATTACCTAATAACTATTTGTTCTTTAGAAAGTTGCTATTGTAGATAAATATTATTAAACGAATCTCGAAACAGGCCAAGAAGACTTCAAAGAAAGCCTGAGAAAATTCACCTCACCTTGCGAAAAGCCTCTGGCTTGAAATAGCAAAAATAATACTGTATTTAATAGGTTAACTAGTTGAAAAACAAACTGACATCATCTGCCCTGCTTCTCCTCTTCTCAAGGGTGAGCTTTCATGAGAAGAGATTGGGTATTTCATATCATGTAGCTCTTGGTTGTGGGTATTCCTCTGGTGTCAAGTGGTAGACCACTGGCAGAATGCACTGGCATTTTATTTGGGTGTGATTTTCAGCTCAAATCATGAAAAATAAAATGTGAACATGTGATCTTTCTTTCATGCCAAATTTAGTTACATGTTGTTCTATACCCCAGGGTATGATGTGGTCATGAGGACAGAGATTTAAAGTGTTGAAGCCAAAGTAGCACTGGAGGACAAATGGGGATGAAAGTGGTTCATTTTCATCCACTTTTGAGGGCAACCCCTTGACTGTTTTATCCACACAAATGTATTCAGATTTTGCTTTAAAATTGTTATTCTGGAAAAGGGTGATGAGCCAAGAACTCAGGAAGCAAATTAATGTTTAAGCAATATGGATAATTAGGGGATGAGCGCTCAATCTCATTTAACCGTGTAAATATATCCATGAGTCTAAATACAAGTTCATGTATCACCACTTTGAAAAGAAAGTTTTGAAACTGTCTGAGGTATGTGACAAATATTTTGTTTCTGACCACACCTTTCAGCACTTTTCTTGGACAACCAGTGGCAGGTATTTAATATATGTAGAACATAAAATATAACAGTATTATAAAAATTACCCATATACTCCTATCCAGTGGACCATAAATAATTTCAATTACAGACTTTAATGGTGCACCTGCTCCATGTTATTGCAGTTCCATTAATGACTCATTAATGCACACAATAATTAGATTTCCTGCTGATACCAGCCAAATGAATAAAGAATATTTCCTGTGACAACATAATCAGGAAAGCAGAAAAAAATACACATATTTTTCTTTGTATTTTAATGAATGTAGTGTTTGCTTAATACATTGCATAGCATTAGTAGAAAGGACCTTATCAAATACATTTCTGATATCTTTAGGTGTATCACATTGCATTATTTTATGGATTTTAATTGTACTAAGGCAAGCTGATCAAAAGGAATTACATTATATAGTTTGGAAGAAGGAAAATTTAGTTAGAATAACTTGATTATGGTTCTTTGGAAGAGCAGATAATATCAGCTATGAAAAAAATATGTAGAAGGATTTCTTGAGATGTATACCTTGAAGGACTGTTTTGAAAGACAAAAATTACTGAACTGTTACATAAAATGCCTCTGCAGGAAATGCTAAGGAAACACTCCGAACTAGATTACCTATTACAGTGTGTCATGGTATCTTAGTTCCCTAGTCACTCAGATTGAAGACACTTCCTTCAGTGTAGTGCATCATGTTTGCAATCTCTCCTACATTTCTGTAGGTACAGTTATGGAATTTCTACTGAGATCTGGAAAGTGCATTCAAGTCTAGTTGTGCAGGATAACTTGCACGTAGTGTTCAATGAACAGTATGATGTAGTAGGAAAAAGATACTTCCCCTTCCCCATATTCTTTCTCCCAGAAAATAAATAGATACTAAGTTAAAATCACACTAGGACATGGAGGTAGAAATAAGATATTGAATCTTTCACATTCATGGAAGCCAGCTAGAAGGATGAGGAACAGAGAAATTTGGGAATTGCCTTGATTGAATCATTTTAAATAGGAAGAATTAAGTCCAACATTTTTGATGTACAGTAGGAATAATTGTTTTGCAGCATAAATCATTAAGAATTAAATCAAGCTACTCTCAAATCCCTCATTAAACTTGGCATTTTTGCAGTGTGGCCAGTTACTCTGTATGATAGCAAAAACCTATTTCTTTATAGCAGGAACTAATGGTCAAAGCTTTTTCTCTTTTGTTACACAGAATGTTAGGTTAGATTAACAAAATTACTTAATATGTAAGGCTATCAAACCATCTTTAAGATTATTTTAAAAGTTTATTTTCCTCTGTAATAAACTGAATGGTATGCGCTAACTGGCTACTTTTTCTGTAACCCACTGTAATTATGATTGTTCATTTCCTGAAATAGATTTAAAATACAATTTCTTTGTTAAATTATAATTTCTTTCAGAAAATAATGGCAAATATTAAATCTGTAATTTATTATTTACAAGTTTTTTATGTTTTTTTTTTAAATTTTTTTAAACCATTTTCACCACATAGAACAGAATAATCACCAGTTTCACACATTGCATTTTAGCACACTTGACAGTCAAGTCCAAAATAACAAGGTTATCTTTAGCATACAAAAATTTATTCAAATATTCTATCTGAAATCTAACAGTGCAAGAAGTGTATTGTAATATACTTCCAGTGGAGATCCTACTGATTTACTATTTTTAATATATATTTCTGTAAGTCACAGTTACAGCAATTCTTTCTCTCATCATATTTTTCTCATGAAATGTTTGCCAGAATGACACTGAAATGATAAATTGTCTTAAAAAGATGAATTTCTGCTAACCTGGTCATTCATAAATGTAAAAATTTTTATCCAGCAATCTCATAGAATTCCTTTTCCTGCTATACTTTTCTGTTTAAAACAATAACCTCTAGTAATTTTTATTCCAATGCAGTACAAATAGCCATATCTGAGGGCTTATAAGTACACAAAGACATTTCTTTTAAAGCAAGGAGAACATCAGGAAACTGCTATTTGACCCTTAGAGTAATTTTGCATTTAGTATGAAGAAAGTAAATGCCCTTTTCTTAACTAATTCCCTGAAACTGTAGCAAATATTGTACAATAATCATAATGTAATTAATTCCAAGCTCAGAAAAATACTTTTGCTTTGTAAAAAGTTTAGTCTCTACATCTTCCATTCATTAATATTGTGACTCACAGATAATTAGTGATTGATTTTTCTTACTATTTTTCTCAGTTTGGTACTGCTTTTCTTGGTTTATCCAAATTCTATAACATTGATTTTCACATGACTTGGTTCTGGCAAATTATACATCTTAAACAGTCTGGGCTTGTTTACATATCCTAAAAGTTTTTTGAAAGTCAGTACTCTTTTGCTCATTTATGCAATTCTGTAAATTCCATTTGAAAATTTACAGTTAATATATTTATGCTGATTGAAAACAGTCTGTGTCACAATTATACCAAATAAAGGATTTTTTTTTTTTGGCAAACTTGGAACCTATTCTCAAATTCCTTTATCAAAACTGGAAGTAAGGCTGCATATCTTTCACTGCTCACAAGACTGTGTTAAACTAGTATACTAAATGCATAAAATTATTTGCCATAACTTGAGTTAGCACTGCACTGCACCTTTCCCTTGCCCTCGTTTTGGGCCCAGGCAGAGTTAATAGCACACCAATATTTGGCTGTTCCTGAGCAATGGATGCACACCTAAGATACTCAGAAGGACAAAGCCAAAATCAGGATGGTGCAGGGCAGGTGTTTTGCTCCAATTTATAGGAGGGAGAGGAGGTTCTATGATGTATGTATACCCAATGTGAGATGAAGGAACAATGGTTCAAATGTTGATCCAACCAGTCTATTACAAATCTTAATCAGGGAGATGGGGAAGGGAAGAAAGAAAACAGAAAACATAGGAAACAGAAGCAAGGAATCTTTGTTGGAAGCAAGAGGGAGATAGTCACTACCACGAATCCAGTGTGTAGTTCAGCCGTTGATCTTCAGTTGATCTTCTGGGCCTTACCAGCAGATAAGAGGGAGCAGGGATGCCCACCTGCATCCTGTTTTTCACAGGACATGGTGTTATCATTCCCCAGTTTTCCCATACCAAGCTGGAGCTATTTAATCACAGACCAGATCTTCTGCCAGTAAACACTCCTGAGCACTCTCTTCCGGAGGCAAGCAGCTCTGGAGGAAGGTGCTTTCAAATGTCCACAAAGTAATGTTGATTGTCACACGATAGCAACCATCACTTGCCTCCTCAATAAATCAGTTAGAGTCTTATCACAAGAAATACCTCAGGAAGCAAGCTTTGAGCCAGAAAACAAAGAAGGGTTCTCACAGCAGAGGATAGGCCATACTACAGACTGTGTGAGGTCACATTCAGACAACAGGCTGAAACTTGGACATACCTGCAGGCCACTCACCATCTTTGCATTTCTCCTCTGGTCACCTCTAATAGTTTAATGTTCTTCTATTTTGGTGCTCAAAACAGCATACAACATAAAGCCATGACACTGCAAGACTGACTGAAATCCTGTAGAAGTAATTTCTCTCTCTAATGAGATGAATGTAGTTCAGAAATGAATGAAATATTTAATGGAAAATTTGTAATATTTTTGAACCTTACAATGTTTGTTCATATTATCAATTCATTCCATAGAAAAACTCATTCGAAAAATGATTACTGATTGAATTCATCAGTTCAAATATAGGAAAATATAAAGTAAACCATTGTAATTTTCTGTATAGGTTGTTACAGTAAATGGAGTGCAGTGGAGAAATTATGCCACACATAAAATAGATATGACTTGTTCCATAGAAGTTATTATTTTTCTCCTTTAAATGCAGAAAAAAACTCTAGAGCAGTTAGCTAATAAATATCTAAAACTAAATACATTAAATCCTATTGTAAACGTTTAAAGACAAACAAATACTTATGTAAGAATAAATTTTTATAGTACTTTTAAATGTGGCTTCTTCTTTATAATAATATCATTATTGACAACAATAATACTGATATAAGCAACACTGCAGTGAAAGAGGCTTTTAATACTAGATGTAATTGTCAATAAAATTATCAGATAATCACTCATAAATTGATAGCTTACACTGAGTGAAATTGACAACACTGAAGAAGACAGAAATACTAGAGAAAGTAGCACTGGTCTTAAAAAACTGTGAACTCTAAAAATTCTCAAATTTGAATTAGATGTATTTGTTATTCAGGATTTGCACATTTTAGAATCAAGAAATTTCTTTGTATTTATCTGCAGTTGAGGGTTTTGTTTGTTTGTTTGTTTTGCTTAGTTCTCTACTTTGCTGGACCAAAACTGTTAGAGTTCATATTTTACTGATCTTTGGCCTTTATTGTTTTTTTTTTTTTTTTCTTTCTTTCTTTCTTTTTTTTTCCTTCTTTGAGATCCCACCTACTGACACAGGAATGGTGAGAATTGGGGCCATAGTGAATTTCTAACACATTGTCTGTGCTACTGCTTCCTTGTTAAAGTTTTCCAATACTTCAGCTCAGGTTCTTTTTTTGCCTACATTCCCTCTGGAAAAATCTGCTCTGCCATAGTCTCTCCAGAAGAGAGACTGTCAGGAATCTAGGATCTGGCTTTTGGAGCACATGTTCCCCTTCCTATCTCTTTTCTTGAAGTCCTCCTCTCCCTTTTCCCGGAGGTGCCCAGAGCTTGGCTGATGAACTCAGCTGCATACTGCAGTGGGTCCATCAGAGTGACTGGAATGCCTATCTGGCACAGTGTAGCCCCTAGCTTCTTCTAATACTCCCTGCAGCCCCTCTATTTCCAAAATCTTACTATCTGCACTCAGTACACAAGCACGGCCCTAAAATATATGACAGATAACACACACAACCAACAGTAGATTCTTTGGTCCATATTGGTCCTTTCTGAATTAGCCAATGGCAATTTAGATGCCAATATTTAGGTACCTAAGCTGATACCCTGAAGTCAAATTTAATTTAAGTTGAAATATTCATGGCTATTTTTCAAGAGCTGACAGTAACTTATTTTTATGTTTAGGATCCAGTGTTTATTCTAATCTTGTCAGCTACCTGAGAACAATGATCTTAGTCACTGCTGTTTTAAGGAATAGTCAAGTCTTCACAGGAGAAAAATATATGTGAAATAGTACTCAATGTTTACTCACTAACTGTATTGCTATCATTCTTGAAAGAAAAGAGAGAAAGAAAGAAAGAAAGAAGGAAGGAAGGAAGGAAGGAAGGAGGGAAGGAGGGAAGGAAGGAAGGAAGGAAGGAAGGAAGGAAGGAAGGAAGGAAGGAAGGAAGGAAGGAAGGAAGGAAGGAAGGAAGAAAGAAAGAAAGAAAGAAAGAAAGAAAGAAAGAAAGAAAGAAAGAAAGAAAGAAAGAAAGAAAGAAAGAAAGAAAGAAAGAAAGAAAGAAAAGAAAAGAAAAAAAAACATATAAATATAAAAATTACAACAATAACACAACCAAAAGGATATATCCTCTTAAGAATTTTAGGGACATTACTTGTCCTTACGAAAACCAGTTGAAATTATTTTGAAAGGTCACAGAAGTATATGAGACAAGAGCTGTTCCACTCATTTTTTGAAAAAAGCATATACATCTTTTATAAAAAAGGGATTCTCTAGTATCTGAGAACAAGGTTTTGCCATTTTTTCTGTGGTTAGTAGCACATAGTTATTCAAGATAGATCTCATGAAAATAATAAGACTTGTTACAGATCTAGCCTAACCATTTTTAACAAACTTTGTGTTCACTGCAGTTAACAAAAAAAATTTTTCTCTATTATTTAATTTCTCATTCTCGTTGATATTGTTAGACTATCTTAGAGACTTCAATTTGTAAATATTTATTTTAACACTGCAATTTTTATTGTCCCTTCAAAATGAAATTAAAAAATATATATATAATATAATGCATTACTTATTCTTTAACATTATTTATATATTAATATTACTTATATATTTTATAAATAGAGAGAGGATTTGCAAAAAGTGAATCAGCATTCTAGGCAGTCAGTTTCCATCTTCTTATCATAAAACAAAATGATTTTCATTTGTATTTTATTTAAACTCATTTTAATATTCATTACAATTAATATTGTAAAACTGTATGAAGATTAGATATAACTTCATTCTCAATCCTACTTTCTTCATTTCTCTCCCTCCCCCATCTTCCTTCTTTCCATTTTCTTTCTGCATTCCTTGTCTTTAAAGGTTGTAGTGACATGAAGTAAGAACATAGTTGTAGCTCCTTTACACTTTTTCTTTTATTAAAAATAGAATTGTTGGTTTTCTGTTGTTCTTGCTGTTGTTTTTAAGAATATAATGTCTCCAGAATGTCCCTTCATCTATCATGGGGGCACATATAATAACACAAGCAGCTAATACAGGATGTCAAGGCAACAGGAATAAAAGCAGTGGAAAATTCAATTGAGATTGCTTTCACTTCTTGACACAGAACCCACAGGACAGAACATTATTTCTAAAATAACCTGGTGAAGTTAACCTTCAGTTTTATTTTAAAAGCCTGAACAACTCTTTTCATAAAGGCTTTAATGTTATTCCTTTTATAGCAGTAAAATAAGTAATGTATTATCTGCACTATGCAAGCATTTCATTATATAAATTCATATGTATATATATATTTCCACATATATACATATGCAAATAAATAGTGGTCAGGTAAATGATCCCATTCTGACTATTCTGCACACTATCCTCTGTAAAGAGTTTATAAGTATCACAGTGGCAACATCTCTATGCTCCTGCAATGCATTACTGTAATAATGCATTGAATTTTCTTTTAGAAAGTTCTGAAGTGTATGCCTCTATCTATTCATCTATATATCTATAAAAAGACAAATATATGCAAGATAAATAATAGTATAAAGAACTTATTAGTATGGTCAGAGAAGCACTATCTAAGAGTAAGAAATATGAAAATCGAGTACTACAGATAGCAAAGCAATTCAATATATTTTATAAATATTTACTATTTTATTTCAGTTACTGGTCTTGCTCTTATAGGGACTACTCACCAAATATACTTCTTACATATGCAACCATTAAAACTATACTCAAATTTTATATCTAAAATTAGAACACTTCTATTTATAAATCTTTGTGTCTCCTAAAAGTAATGTTTAAGTTCAGATTTTGTTTTGTATATGTAAATATAGGTAAATATTTAAATTTCTAAGAATGTAGAGCTGGGGCACAGATACAGCACTGTGTTATGTATTATGCAAATATCAATCAATGTTAATGATATTGAAAGTATAGATTCTGGAGTCTTGAAATAAGTCTACTGACATTTAAGCTGTAGTTTTGCCTGTCTTTGTATATATTGTACTTATTTATCAGCATATATTAATTTTTAGGCTTATAATTAACCATGAATTGCTGATGACCTTGGAAGTGCTACTGACATAGTTTGCACAAAAACTGAACATGAAATTGACACTCTTTCACTGCTGTAGTTGGGTTTAATTTCCAGATCATTTACATAAAAATTTTATATTTAAAATATGAGTAGAAAATCTACTCAATTTTTTTTAATTTATTTATGTTTATGTGTCTTTGAACTGTTGTCATACTCTGTAAAGTCTATTATAAGCTTCTGTTACTTGCAAGCTGCATTTTCACATACCTTGATTTGCATCATGAAGGATACAAGATATCACATGTGAAAGACTTTGTAAAATTGACTTGAAAATATGACTTCATAAGAAATTCATGAAAAGAGTGGGAAAAAATTGAAATAATTACAGGATGAAAGACCAGTAACATGATATGTGGAAACATGTAGAAGGAGAATGTGTGCTCCTTTCAGGGTATCTATCTCTTCACAGGACTTTTCCAGTGCAAGGAAGGGATAAAAAGAAAGGGAGAAAGTGATGAGAATTAAGTCTTTTCAGAGAATATGGGAATGTTTCCTATCTGATTGAGGACTTCCAAGCTGGGAGACAATAATGGAGGTAATGACAAGAAAAAAAATGTTCAACTGTACTAATGTATAAGAAAGAGATGAAAGAATGTGGAAACGTTGATTAAAGCAAGGATATTTGGGTGAGAATGTCTGCATTGGGATGATAAACATTTAAGAAGGGGGAACAAAACACTGAGATATAACGAAATAACTCCCAGTCACACCAGTTAATGAGCTATAACAGTATGGGTAGCACTTCCAGGAGGATCAATTTGGACTTTGCAGCTGATAAAACTGTGAACTGAAGTCAGTGAGCAGAGTGGGGAGGATGCAGGAAACCACATAGCTCTGCAAATACAGGGAGGGATTTGCAGGCAGATGGGGCAGCAGAAGGATTGAAGAGGAGGACTAAGTAGAAAAGTATACAAAAAGGGCCAATTACATATAAAACAAGGCTGGTCAGTACACTTGTCTGGCTGAGCCCTGCAGCATATCACTGTAGTCTGTCTCATTTTCTTATACTTCTTCATTACATCTTTTCCTAACTCTGTCTCTGCTTATTCACTCTCTCCCATATGTATGTGTGCAGCTAGCTACTGGTGAGACCTGAGTGAAGGATGGTGCAAGTTCCTGGAGTCAGGCCTGGGATCTCAGCAGGGTACTGGACACAGTGTCTTTGCCAGTTCTTGAGGATTTATGTAGGAGGTTCAAGTCCCAGGAAGGAGTGCTGGGCAGACAGAAGGGTCATGACAGTACTTGAGGGATCTGGGCATTGATGCCTTGGAAGGATCCATGAATATGTGTGTGCTTACAAGAGTGCTCTACTGTTTACCTTCAGTAGTGAACTTCTATCTCTACCAGCAGAAGAGCAAGGGGTCTCATCTCTCTGTATCCTTGTTTCATATAAGTCCTTTAGCTGTCTGCGTGACAGGCTGTGTTAGCTTCCTGTGAACCTGTGTGTCTCTGGGATACGTGCTCAGCTTTGCTACTAATTGAACTATAGAAGGGAAAGTGGCAGCCATGCACTTCAGTCTGGACAGAGATCCCAGGTCCCTTGGCACTGGGCTGGGCATGATCAGCCTGGCAGAGTTTCTGCCATTGCTCTGTAAGTGAACGAGAAATTATGAAATATAAATTAACAAATGAAGAAGAACACAGCCAAATAAGTCTGCCTCTGAGGTTTGCTGCATATAAATTACTCATGCAAACAAATCCTCAGTTTGTGCAGAAAGCAAGTTTTCTGAGGTACTGACTGTCAACATAGGTCAATAAAGACAAAATTAGCTCTATTAGAAATCCCATAGGCTATTAAAATTGTTTACCTTCTGCTAAAATATGCATAAAAAGGCACATAATTCTTTCCCACTTCTGAAAACATCAAAGAAAAATATTTTCTATATGAACCTTAACACTAATTATAAATGAGGACAAGTACAGCAGTGATAACAACAGAAGTTAGGAAAAAATGTGTATGTCTAATTGCAGCAATATACCTACCTGAGGGAGTACATAACACTGTTCTTGTTAGCCTCTAAGTAGAGGTCTCAAACATTTGTTGTTGCTGTTGTTTTTGTTGTTGTTGTTGTTTAAATTCCATGTACAGAGAAATGGACTGTGATCTCTTCAACTTACCAATTCTGGTAAGGTGCAAGTTATCAGACTAATTCTGAAGTGAAAGCTTTATATTTTTGGTGTTGTCATCAGAATCATTGTTTTTCTCACTGTATTTTCCAGCCACAATTTTTAGGCTAATGGCCAGTAAGAACATTACAGAGATTTCTTTTTCTATCAAGGAAAAATAGGGATGGAAAAGTTGTACACTGTGTTTTGTTTAATAAATGATATGTGATTTTTTGTTTTAAATGCATGTTTCATTAAGCTAGTTTAAATTGCTCGGAATCTTTTCCTCCCTCATATCAAGGCACTGTTTTCAAAAATACTCAAAAAGCACTTGCTGGACACTGAATTAAAGCTTCTATATTACAAGCAGGAAAGTTACAATTTTTGTCCTTTTACCATTCTGAGGGAAACAAAGAAAATATGACTATTTGAAGCCCAAGCATTGTCAGAGCCAAATTTCAAATTTCACAAATATTGAATCTTTCCTTCATTTTGAGATGTGCAACTTAGAATGGCTCTAGATAGTTTCCATATGTTTGTCATAAATAGGGAAGGGAATTGTTATTTATTTTTTAAAGTGCAGTGAAAGACCCAGACCTATTTGTGAAAATGAGGGAAAGCAAATCACCTTGCAATCACCAACTGCATGAAGATTAACAAGAGCAAGTGCCAGACTTGGCACCTGAAATGGGGCAACCCTGGTACAGATTCGGGGATGAGAGGATGGAGAGGAACTCTGCAAAAAGGAATCTAGGGGTTCTGACAAGTTGAATCTGAGTCAGCAGTATGCCCTGGCAACCAAAAGGGCCAACTGTACCTCAGGGAACACCAAGCACAGCACAGATAGTTGGGCGAGAGAAGGGATTGCCCCACTCATTTCTGCGCTAGTCTGGCCTCACCTTGAATATGGTATGCTGTTTGGGATGCCACAATATAAAAGGACATAAAATGGTTAGAGAGCATCCAAAGGAGGGCTGTAAAGATGGTAAAGATCTAGAGGGCAAGATGTATGAGGAGCAGCTGAGGGCCCGGGGTTTGTTCAGCCCAGAGCAGAGGAGCTGAGGGGAGGCCTCATGGCAGATGCACAGGGAGCAGAGGGGCAGCGCTGAGCCCTGCTCTCTTGTGACAGGAGAGTGATAATACCATGGAGAACATCATGGAGTAGCTTCAGGGAAAGGTCAGGTTGAATGGAGGTTAGGAAAAGGTTCTTCAGCAGGCCTGCTGGAGTGCAGGAAGTGTTTGGACAGTGGTCTCAGAACTATGATTAGATTTTTGGTTGGTCCTATGTGGAGCCAAGAATTGGACTTGATCTCTATGTGTTCCTTCCAACTAGGGATATTTCATGATTTTATAAAAAGACAAAAAAAAAACAAAACCCATTGTGTTTTTTCTTTTTTTAATTTTTTTTTTTTTTTTTCTGAAAGCTAATTTTCATCCATTTGGCCCATTTCTCCTTATTTCAATACTGTTAAGATGAGCTTAATTCTGGTACTAATATGTATACTTTGCAATATTCTCTCAGTGAAGTCAATTATGAATTTAAATCCATCAATTATACTAGAAAATGGTAGCATAGATAATATAATTACTACTGTGTATGTTCTGTTGCCCAATTCTGAATTTAGAATGAGATTAATTTATCTATCACAGAACGGTCTTTAGAAGAAGCATTTCTTTCTATCTTTAAAGAATAACTCTCAAAATATAATAATAAAATAATGTAAAGCAAAGCCTGCTAAATTTAAAACACTCACAGCCTTCAAATTTAGTTGAGAAGCTGGTTTATCTATTAAGAAAACATTGCTATTGAAAGAGTAGGGAAATGAGGACTGCAAAGAGAATAAAATGCTGGAGTAATTGCAGACATTTTAATCAAACTTAGTTTTGATGGTAAAGAACAAGAAGGAGTTATGGAAGTCATCATAATAATGGAAAACAAACACCATCACAGAAATGTTATTTACTATAGACCTTGGTCTAGATTTCCTTTTTTTAAATTTTATTTTATGAAAGAAAAGGCATAATTTTAAGCATTTTCATTTTCACTAAGTGGAACATAATTAAATAGATTTGGATAAAAGTTTGAGATACAGCTTTATATGTATATATATTATTCATTATATTTCAGCATAGTAAGATGTCTGAGACATTAAGTCCTGAAAAATGACCTTCTAGTTGAAACAGTAAAAGATCGATAATTCAGGCAGTACTACTGAAAGTATTTACTGCACAATAATTAACAAATGAGATATGGGAGTTGGTATCACTGTATTTATTTTCTTCAGTTTAGCCTGATTTATCTCAAATGGTAATCACGTTGTTTATCATAGAATCATAGAATGGCCTGGGTTGAAGAGGACCACAATAATCATCCAGTTTCAACCCCCTGCTATGTGCAGGGTTGCCAACCACTAGACCAGGCTGCCCAGAGCCACATCCAGCCTGGCCTTGAATGCCTCCAGGGATGGGGCATCCACAACCTCTCTGGGCAACCTGTTCCAGTGTGTCACTACCCAATTCGATCCTAGAGCTTGTATGGTAATGTTGCAATTTCAATATACAAAGATAAACAATACAATTAATATTGTTTGAAGTTTCCAGTTATTTACCATCCATCATGAATATTGCAATTTCTTTTCTTCTTTACTTTACTTACTACCATGTTATTATAGCTTTCCCCCCAGTGAAAAATATACTGCAATAAATCTTCTAAAGAATGTAGAAAAAGAAATATTTTATGGAAAACTGTGATATTTTAGGACTAGCAAAAGTAGGTTTCCTTTCAGCAATGAAATTCCTTCTTTCTTCAGTTGAAAAATATGGAAGTGTTTATAGTCCTTGTTTACAGTACTACAATAAGTATATCCATGGATTGAGGACATGGATAGTTTGTTTCTCACATTAAAACAGCACAATCTGGCCACATAATATAATTGATTTTTGAGAAAAAATCTTGTGGTGCTACTAAGCAAAAGTAAAAATTATGAATTAAAGAATTCTCTAAAATCAGCTAATTGTACTCCAAGGAGAAAGCAAGTTAAGGAGTGAAGTATTTATATAGCCTTAATGCTAGGTACAATTTTGTGAACTATATTCTATGACCAGATTAAACACATATATAAAAAACTATATATATAGTGATACAAAGAATTTTATATGTAAAAATAATCATTTTCTGGTTGTGTAAAACTAGTTTGAAGAGAAGGAGCTTTGCACTGATGTCCCTACTACCAAGGGTGAAATTATTACCTGTGTTGTAGAAGGTAAGAATATTACCACTTTACATTTTTCCAGTGTGCTGTTGGAACACCTCCATTTTTTCAGTTTCTAAAAGTTTTCTTCATGATATTTCTCATATCTTGAAGCAGGAACTGTAAGAGATTTTATGAGAGAACATCCTTTTAGATTATTCTCCATACAGATACAAAAGAACCCAGTAAGTTTCCTGCTACTAATATGTTTATTCAAAATGAGTAAAATTTCCAGAACTGTCTTCTCAATATACTATATACTTAATATATTATATCCCAATATACTATATACTTAAAGTTGCTCCAATAATCTCCATTGTCAAATGTTTTTCAAAAATAGAAAATTATTTTTTTTTATTCCTCAGAAAATTAGTCTTTTTTTTTTTTGTTTAGTATAATAAATTGTTATTTCTGCATTTGAACTATATTTTTTATTATTTTATTTTACTTTATTTTATTTTATTTTATTTTATTTTTTGTCTTTTGCAAAAATTAACAAACCTTCAGTGTCCTTTGAATGTAATTACTGAATAGGGAGGTGCTAACTTGTCGGTGATTAAAAAAAGTTCTTTCTCAGAAAATTTATTTCAAAATTACTTTCATTACTTTCAGTTCATAGACAGAATCCTTGTTCACTATATGTTTATGACAACCAAAAAAATCTTCCAATTCCTTCTGAAGTAATTTCAACAATATTAGCTTCAGAATGGAGTAACAACTGTTTCAGTTTACTTTGATCAGATTTCAAATCTTAATTATAACCTACATTATACAACACTTTCTCTCAGATAAGCAAAGCATCTTAATACTGCTCTTGAAAACCCACTGGCAATATATTTTTTTCCTGTTTATTGACACAGTAGTTATTGTGACCATTTTTCTGACTATTTAAGTTGTAATTTATCTGTTATTTGTAATGTAAAGCATGCATGCCATCTGGATGTTTTCATGTCATCCTTGAAGTTGAATCAATGCCATTTGCTTAGAACAGTTGCCTCAGCACAGCAACAATACTCCACAAATCACTTGAAATGTGAATGGCAGAAGTGTAGGAAATGACAGCTTTGCATCATGTTACTCAGCTGCTCTAGAATTTTGAGCACATCCTGTCTGATTTGTCGTTCAGATTTTTTTGTTTTAAGCTAAAATAAAATGTTTCACTAAATCTAACAAGGGTACTTGTTGCATAAGTGTTGCACGGAAATAAAAGAGAAATTATAGTCAAAACTCCTAATGATCATACTGCAAGTTTGCCTGAATGAGAACTTCTGAATTTACCTTTAATAATTTACTTGTTTTCCTGTGGAAATTCTTTGCAAAAGTACTTAGATCTCAGCACAGCCTAAGAAAATATATATATAAAGTGACTATCTGCCATGTATTGCAAAAGATTCTCCCAGAGATTTCATGTCACTAGGAGAGCTCTAATAATCCAAGTTTTTTTTCCCTTCCTGGTATTTTTTTTTTTCCTGTTTGAAACCTTATTCAAGCCCGGAAGCCCAGTTACTACCTAATAACTGTTCCTTAGTGAAATTACCTTTAGTATATTAAGCAGATAACTTTTCATGGTAGCCAACTTTCCTCTTGCAATAGTATTAACTGGAATTATTCGCATATATATGTCTACTAGTCTCTAGTCTTTCCTCAAATACTTGTGTCATTTTCAGACACAGCAGAAATTAATTTTTCCAAGATAATTATTATTGGTCACAAATATAGTCTTCTCAAGTCATCTGAGTCTGTTTTGCCTTTAGGCTCTGATTCAGTCTGTTTTGTGAATAATATTACTTAGCTGCTAGAGATGGCATAGTGAAATAACATAGTCTCCAGATAGCATACTTTTTTCTATTTCCTGTTACATAATGGGAATGAGCAGGAAGTCAAGAAGATGGATGATGTCAGAACTAACTCTAGCTGTTAGCAGCCAAGTCTGTCTTGAGATTTCAGGATAATAAGTAACTGTAAGGCACTGTAACAGCTGTTCCCATCCTTATTCTTTAGCGTGGATGTGAGGATGTAGGAGGTAACTGCTGTCAAATATGCTAAGGTTTCTACTCCACTATTGATAGTTACATTCCGTTATAGTGCACACACACAATATACAACACAAATACACTACATATTTTTGTCTATGTTATGCTCTGGAGCTAAAATTAGTTTGCAGCCTTTGTGTAAGATTAATATGAATTTAAATGCTGTTTAGGCTAAAAAGAGAAGGTATCACTTGCATTTTGGAATATGGTGAATACTACTATAATCTTCCCTATATTATTTTATTAATTGCTCGGAGAGTTAAAGCAATAATCTATTCTGTTCCTCTTTTCATTATTCAATAGCTTTAATTTTTTGATACATCAGTCTGGAAAGTCAGCTGTTTACTAGCTTTATCATTGGACAGAGAATTTGAAAATAATTATTTTAATTTCATTTTGATTCATGAGGAAAAAAAAGTCTTAATTCTTAATGTCCTGTGGGGCCTGTCAGTTGACCCTCTGGCCTCAATTATAACACTTTATTTCTCTCTTTTATGTAGTTCAAAGTACCTGAAATAGTTCGTACTAATTAAACAGCCCAGCAAAATTATTCCTAAAGGACCATACTGAGTATTTATGAGGCCTACTCTGAAAGTAATGCCTTCTATTGTATTATATTGTATATTGTATTTCATATAGTATTATATTGTATTATATATTATATTCCGGCCAATATTCCATTACATTTTGTTGTTATATGATAGACTACAGCACAGGAGTAGTCTGACAAAATGGTGTCAGACATGGAAGTGTGTATGAATCAAAGGTGTGAAACTGAATTCCTCCATGTGAAAAAAAATTGCATCCATTGACATTCAATGATGCTTCTTGAATGTTTATGCTGACGAAACAGAGGATAAAAGCACAATGCATTCCTAATGGTAAAGACTATGTTGAAAAATAGTGTTTTGTAGCTGAGAATTTGCTCTATCAAATAGTGTTATTGTGCTCTTTGTACCTTTTGTGGTTTCCACAGAAATAAATGGAAGCCATTCCTTTTGAAGCTAACTACGTATGTTCTATGCTATGAGATAGAGTACAAGAGCATGTAGCAAACTTTTCTTTCTTCCCAAAAGAGAGTAGAAAACTACTTAGAGGGACCTGGGTGTCCTTGTGGACGACAGGTTGGCCATGAGCCAGCAATGTGCACTTGTGGCCAAAAAGGCCAGTGGCATTCTGGGGTGCATTAAAAAGAGCATGGCCAGCAGGTCGAGGGAGGTGATCCTCCCCCTCTACTCTGCCCTGGTAAGGCCTCATCTGGAGTACTGTGTCCAGTTCTGGGCTCCCCAATACAAAGGACTTGGAAAGAGTCCAGCGGAGGGCCACAAAGATGGTGAAGGGCCTGGAGCATCTCCCCTATGAAGAAAGGCTAAGTGAACTGGGTCTATTTAGCCTTGAGAAAAGACGACTGAGAGGGGACCTGATCCAGGTTTATAAATATCTAAGGTGTGGGGGGCAGAGTGGTGAGGCCAGACTGTTTTCAGCTGTGTGTGGAGACAGGACAAGGGGAATGGCCAGAAACTGCAGCATGCGAAGTTCTGCACAAATGTGTGCAAGAACTTCTTTGCGGTGATGGTGACAGAGCACTGGAACAGGCTGCCCAGGGAGGCATTCAGGGAGATATTGAAGACCCGCCTGGATACCTACTTGTGCGACCTGGTGTAGGGAACCTTCTTTGGCAGGGGGGTTGGACTCAATGATCTCTGGAGGTCCCTTCCAATGCATACAATTCTGTGATTCTGTGATTCTGTGAAAACTGCAGAGGATAGAATACTAAAGTTGGTGTAATCATATTAACAGCTATCTTGCTGTTGCAGCCCTTAGACTGAACTATTCTTGTAACCATATGAAATCAAACTTAAACTTTCAAAGATATATTTGGAAAAGCCTTGAACAGAGACAGGGAGAGAAAGAGCAAACAGTAAGGATAATTAAGGGTGTAGCATTTATGGTTAGTCTGATTCTCTAAAATATAATAGTGTAAATGTACCACAAATGCTTTTTCTGTATCTTTTTTAGTTTTCTAAGATGGAGATTTATACAACTTCTTCTTTCTTTAGAAACAGAAAAGCTATTACAAACAGAAATAATCACAGATGGTGGATTCCTTTACTTTTATGTTAATTGTTCTACCTCCGAAAATTGAGCAGCCAGATATGCAGGCTTCCCTTATAATCAGTGAGAAGGACATTTTCTTTCACTTCCTTAATAATATTAGAAACCTCCCAGTAGGAAAGCAGATCTTTCTGCTGACTGAAAGTGGAATGGGGATTTCTGAATTCTTTCTAAACTCTCTTAAGTAAGATATAAACAATCGCTTTCTTACAGGGTGATACAAATAAGAAGGAATGTAGAATAAAACTTATTGCATTTGCAACAGTAAAGGCTTACCTAATTTCCGATTAGGTGTTCTGTGTAGATAAGTGGCAACTATAACAGCCATACCCTTTATTTAAATATGTTAAAACTGTTACTAAAATGATATGTATTAACTGATGCCAAATGACTTTGAGAAATTTAAACAGCTTATAACAAAATGAGAATTTTCTAGCTGCCGATATACCTGTCATTAATATTCCCCTAATAAATAAAATTATATTTTCAACAAGAAAAGTGTAAATATTCTTTCAAAATTACAAGCTATTCAACTCATATTACAGGCTTCATCAATAATAAGTCTTAATTATAAATCCTAACTAAACATTTATTAGATACATGGAAAGTCTATATTCAAACTATACAATAAATCGTAACAGTTTGTTAAAGTACTTGAAAATTCATGTGTATCTATCACCACACCTTGTAGGGTTATAGCACTAAAAGCCTGAATAAAGGATTTTAAATACTACATTTTGAAAATAATAATAGTAATAAACCTAAAAATAGTCAGAGATTAAATTGCTGGAAGAGGCAGTTGCTTTACCTATATAGATTACATCATTATTTTTTGTCTTCCCAATACATGTTTTGAGGGTAGTATGACTTCTGAACGAAAGGGGAAAAAAATATGATTAAGCAAAACCATCAGTGCAGACACTGCTTAAAGTAAGTAAAGCAGCTCTAAAGTAGAGCTATGCCAGAACTTAGAATTGTGAATTCTCTGACTCATGATGCCATCTGTACTTCTGTGGCTGTACTCTTTGAGCAGAGTATGATGGGCCCCTACAGTTTTTGTTTGTTTGTTTGTGTTTGTTTTTGTTTGTTTCTTTTTGTTTGTTTCTTTGTTTTTAATTGCTGAGTCTATGGTATGATTAACAATTTGGAGAGACTTGTTTTTCAGGACATACATCTGATATTCAAGTTACTGAAAATTTAGGTGTCACGACAGTGAAATTTTAAGTTGTGGATGTTCATGCTCTTGTTTGGATTTCAAAAAAATGCAGTGCATTGTCTCAACCATTCTGCAGCCTCAAGGAATCAGTGACATTTGTGCACACACACAGGAGTCATGGAGAGAGACTTTAAATACCAGCCAATAGCAAAGGTGATTTTGACTGAACTTTGTAAATTAAATAATATTTTCTTGTTAAGTTCAGTAGGTGAAGGGAAGAAAGAACAATAATACTTTAATTTTAACTACTTTGCCCCTTGCATCAATAATGTCATTGAATTAATCTTTCTTAAAGGAGGCCTTTAAGAAAGGAGATATCTTTATTAGGGCACAACATGAATCACTTCCCAACTTTAGATATTCACTTTCCCTTAAAATCATAATCTTTCCTTGATAATTTGTTGCCTTGTTTAGAACACCCATTTACTTAAAATTCATATTCTTTATTATACTGTTGTTAAATTTTCACACATCTTAATGTTTTGAAGATCTGGATTGTATTATAATATCTAGACAAAAACACTATGAGAGAAGTATTTCAAATACAACAGTAAATTCTTATTTAGTTGTGTTAAAAAAAAAAAAAATCTTTTTCACATTCTGAAGACTAAAAAGGTCCAAAAGATGTGCTGTTTTTCTAAGCTCTACTTTTTCACAGCTGAATATTTGAGATTCATTAATCAAGAGCAGTTTCTTGTTTACTGTGTCTTTTAATCCCAGACGTTATAATCCAGTATCATCACAAATTTTATGCAGAATAAATTACAAAATATCTCTAAATTACTAAATTACATTTACAATAAACTGTCATGTTACAAAATTATGTTTACAATTGTTAAATTATGTTTACAAAAACACTAAGTCACAAAAATATAATCAGAATACATGCCAAAACCAGTATCTGTAGCCTGATACATGCATAAATATTAATATTCCTGGATATTCACTAGTTTTCTCTTATTCTCTTTCTTTTATTATTTTATCATCCATTTCTATGGATATTGCTATTAATTTGTCTCTTTCTTGGGCTCCATTATCCAGGCACCATGGTGACATAACACTTATTCATGATATCTTAATAAATTGGTTCAATTGAGATTCTAAAGAAAATATACTATGAACTTCTCTGGTAAGGTCTGGTCAAGCAGTTTCTGTTAGCAAAGCTGCAGTTTAGTCAAAGAACTTAGAAAAAACTGCTGAAAGCCAACTTGGAAACTAAGTCCATGCAGACTTCTGTAAAATCCTATGAGATCTGCGTAAAGAAATAAAGGGATCAAAGTGAAAATTTGCTTTCCTGAAACCATTTCAATATTCTTCAGTGTGGAGCAGGAAAACAGTACATAGATCAATGAGCAATGTCTTGGTAATCTAGTAGCTACTTTCAGTACCTAGAGCTGCGAATGTAACTTTCTGAGACTAATTCAACCAAAGCTGCAAAATGGTCTCATAACAACAAAAATACGTTCAGGCACTTTCAGTACCTGATGCAATAAAACAGAAAGGCATTTTCTTTTAGAGACATATTTCATTCTGTTTCATTATTAGAACAAGGTTGTTTATACTTCAACTTACATGTCAAGGAAAATGCATCTGGGATATGAATAGGCAGTAGGAGGACAGCTGAGAGTCTCTTGCTTCATATCACTCCCTGCCAGTCTGTCTTCCTTCCTTTTTCTGTTAAAGAAGTGGAAATAGCAACAGGCCAACAATCTAGGATTTTTAATTGTTGTTGTTGCTGTTGCTGTTATTGTTGTTGTTGTTATTATTATTTTTATTATTAAATCAGGGATGGGAATTTTCTATTTCCCCGACTTTCAGACACATGAAGAATCTCCCACATGAACTGTGATTTATTTGCTATATAGCAGATGTTTGTGCTTCCTCTCAAAAAGGCAAGGCTCTCCTACACAAGTCTCATGCATACAAATTCCATGCAGCTATCTCAGGTACACTAGGATCTTTACAATATTTAAGTAGTTGAACTGCAGCTATAAGATCAAGATACGTGTAATCAGCTGAATTGCTTTTAGAGTATAAATAACATCTGCACTATAACAGAAAAACAGAATGTGAGGCTTAAATTGCTCTTCTTCTCAGTGTAATCACAGGGTAAATATTCACAGACTAAATCAGAGAGTTCTTCATTGTAGGATACCTAAATATACATAACATTAATAACAGATGTATTTAATCTGAATATGAAATGTCAGAATAATACAAAAGCAGCAAATAGACTGTCTGCTTAAAGATATGGACATCTTGGTTTCAGAGATTGGCACTGAAACATCAAGTCTCATCTAAAATCTGAGAGGCAGTCAAAGGTAGGAACTTATATCTATCAAATAATTATTGTTTGTTATTATGCTAACTATAAAAAGTATAAAGATATAAAGAGTTCAGACTAGACATAGGCTAAAATGTAGGATGTAATTTAAAAACAGACAAATTAGATTTTTTTTGTGTTTTGTGTGTGTGTGTGAGAGAGAGAGAGAGAGAGAGAGAGAGAGAATAGTCGTTTACAATTTCTCTAAGGCTTTATTTTATTTCAGAGGGGCCCTATTAAACTGACTAAAGACTGCTGAATGGCTTTACATGTATTATATGTGAACATGAAAAGTAAAATAAATTCAGTAAGAAAAACTACAAAACTAACCCTGGTGAAATTGTGCACTTAGAAAACAAATGCTTATTTCTAAATATGTTCCTAACCATTTTGTTTCACTTTTTAGAGTATTCCAATAAAGGGACCATCGAGTCCAACCCCTCTGCAAAGGAAGCCCCCTATAGCTGGCTGCACAGGTAGGTGTCCAGGTAGGTCTTGAATATCTCTAGAGAAGGAGAATCCATAACCTCTCCAGGAAGCCTGTTCCAATGCTCCAATAATTATCCTCACTGAATTGTTCAGAAGTAATTTCATACTAATCCTCTAATTTAATTTGTTTCCTCAGATTAAATTTAGGTGTCTACCTGTTCAGTTCCCCACCATTTGTAAAAGACTCAGTTAATTTTTCTATATTACACAACTACTGATCATGTTGACCTTCTACATGTTGACTCTGACTTGAATTCTTTATGTAATATAAATCTCATTGAAAATTAATGGGAGATATATGTCATCAGAGAGTTACATCAGGTGCTCTAGTTCCTTACTGCATCATCTCTATTACTAATTTCCACAGGACCTATAAATCCTGTGGCTTACTTTCTGAAACTTGCGAAAGAAAAATAAAACCACAAGTTCCTGTATGAATAATCATTTATTTCATCCTACATTTTGACAATTTCACCAAAGAATGGACTATCCAAGAGGACACATGGAGAAAATTATGGAAGCCTCCTTCCTTGGATCTTTCAATTGAAATCAAAAGTCTTTTAAAGTCTTTTTGATATCAAAATGATTAGAAGGCTTTTTGTTGCAAATGAGTAGACTTGTATAAAAAGAATTGTGCAATGAGATTTTTCTGAGAGAAAACTCATCCTGCTTCTTTCTTTGGGATGGTGCCATTTAATTCACGTAACTCTTAGTATCTCTGCACAAATAAAGAATTCAATTGCATAACTTGTTTTAGACTACTGTATTATATAGCAATCAAAAGTTGCTGACAATCCAAATCCACATAGAAACATTATAGACAAATCTATAATGTGTAACTGCTAACAACTTCACATTTCAAACTTCCATATATCAATAAAATTAATGTGAATTATGAAGACCCTTAAACACATGAATGTTTTGTGCATTGAAATGGCATCCAGGCATAAAAGATATGGTGCTACTTAGGTGTATGAGTTACAGTATGGAAAATAAATGTTCCTATTAAGAAAATTTGTCTATATTTTGTTCATTACCTTTTCATTTTTGTTCATGATCAATAAATTAATGGCACAATTGACTTACTTTTCAAATATTATTTCTAATGAAGACTATTGAGAAGAAAAAGGATGCAACCATGAGCAACTCTGTTCTTATATGCTTTAAGTTTTGACTACTGAAAAAAAGCATAATTTTTTTTAAGGTACTATAGGTATCATTTTAGTCTTACCATTTAGGGAAAAAAAGACAAAAACAACAACAATAAAAAAAAAAATCAGATCAATTAAATGCTACTATGAAGTCCCTGAGCTTAATTTCTTAATAAAATTTAATCAGAAAACACAGACTGGAATCACAGGCTAATATATTCCTTAAAATTCTTGAAAAATTGAGAAGGCAATTACATTTGCTGTATGTATGAAAAGTATAGTGTTTATAGATTACATATTTTAAAATACAGTAGTTTCACTGAGCTTAAAACAGTCTTGCATTTATGAAATTCCAGACTACTAGACATTATATACTACATGTAACTGGTAATGTTAGACTGAAGATTGAGAACTCTTTAGAATGAAGATGTCTCATCACCAAACAGCATCAAAGACAATGGAATAGTTAGAACCAATTTTTCCTAATAAAAGTACATGAAATATGAAAGCATAAGAATTCTTCCAGTTATTCTTAAATTGATCTAGAAATGATGTAATCATTTTCAAATATATATTTTTTTCAGACTGAAACTACATTTAATTCATAGCTAGAACTTATTTAATTTTCTTCATCAAACCACATTTTTCACAGTTCAGAATGAGAAAAATAATATATTTCTGCTGGCTCTCTTTATGCAGAAACTGAATAATATTAGCAAATCTTTGTCTAAAGTTGCATTGCTTTAATTTTTTTACATGGGTATATATTGTTATTAGTCATACTTCTTGCAATTGCACTATCTCAAGACACCAAGCAGTAGAGTCGTGCAAGGAAAAAACAAACAAACAAACAAAGAAACAAAAAAACTACCAAAAAACAGAAAGAATGCAGGTCTTTCAAGATGCAGGTCTTGAAAGGAGAATATAATAATGGACATTAGTGTTTGCCATGGCAACAATGAGGAGCTGTTATCTTACTTAACAAAGATTATATTTTTATCTGATCCTAAAATTTTTGAAGTCTACCATTAATCTTGACACTATAGATCTACCTATATTAATTAGAATTCTAAAATATTTCAATTTCTGTCTTAACAATTTCATTTTCTTTCTTCTCAGATATTAAATCTTTTTATAAGACCATTTTTTTAATACTTTCTTTATGAAATTTTTTATTATAGTTGTTCTTTAAAATAAGGTAATATGAAAATAATTGTTATCTTTGCAACTACCAGAATTCATTTACACATTCTTAGTACAAAACTCTATCATGACAATTGGTTTGATTCACAGAGATGCTAAGTTTTAGGCAGTCACTGATATATCAATCTTTTTTTCTTTATTTTCACTAAGAAAAGCTGGATTTCTCTTATGCTACACAATATATTCTTCCATTCAATAATCTTTTCTAATATTATTTAAAACACATTACATAGAATCAGAATTATTTGAGTTGGAAGGGACTGCTAATGGTCTTCTAGCCCAAATCCCCTCCAATGAAGGGGGACATCTGCAGCTAAATCAGGTTGCTCAGAGCCCTGTCCAGTCTGACATTGAATGTCTCCAGGGATGAGGGAGACCTCTTACTTTCTTCTGTGTGCCAAAGTTATAAAATGATGACAGAATTTTGTTCACATTATTTACTTCAGGTTCTACCCTTTCTATTAGAAGAAAAAAATTCCATGTTATATTAATAATGTAGATGAAAAATCTAAGTGTGACAATTTTTCACCTCACGTAATATCTAAATAAGAAATGAATATTTAAGAAAGTTGTTTTAAAAGTGCAGGAGCTGACCATCCCTAAGTCACAGAAGGTGAGCCGATGTGGAAGGAGGCTGGTCTGGATGAACAGAGACCTTTAGCTGTAACTCAGGAACAAAAGGAAAGCTGGCGGTCTTTGGATGAGGGAGCAAGCAACTTATAATTACAAATACATTGTGAAGCTGTGAAGGGAGAAATTTAGAAAGGCCAAACCCCAGATAGAACTGAACTTGGCCACTAAGGTGAAATACAGCAATAAATATAAATACATCAACAGTAAGAGGAAGTCTAGGGAGAATCTTCATCCCTTGTTGGATGCAGAGGGCAAAACGTCGACCAGGGATCAGGACAAGGCTGAGGTACTTAGTGCCTTCTTTGCCTCAGTCTTTAATAGTAAGACTAGTTACTCCCTGACCCTTGCACCGGAAGATAGGGATGGGGAACATAATAGGCCCTGCATAATCCACAATGAAATGTTTTTTGATATGTTCCAAAAGTTGGGCACTCACAAGTCCATAGAGCCAGATGGACTGCACCTACAGTGCTGAGAGAGTTGGCAGATGTGGTTACCAAGCCACTCTCCATCATCCTTCAACAATCCTGGCCAACCAAAGATGTCCCAGTGGACTGAGACTGACAAATGTGATGCCCATCTTCAAAAAGATCTGGAAAGATGATCCTAGTAGCTACAGACCTATCAGTCTCACCTCAGTACCAGGGAAGATTATGGAATAGATAATCTCTGGAGCCATAATGGATCAAATAAAGGTGAACCAGGGAATCAAGTCCAGTCAGCATGGGTTCATGAATGGTAGATCCTGTTTGACAGACATGATTTCTTTCAATGACAAGGTGACCTGCTTAGTGGATGAAGGTAAGGCTGTCAATGTGGTCTACCTGGGCTTCAGTAAAGCCTTTGACAATTCCTCCACAAAATCCTCATGGAGAAGCTGGCTGCCCATGGTTTGGATAAGCATATGCTCTGATGGATGAAACACTGGCTGGATGGCTGGGCCCAAAGAGTTGTGGTCAATGGACTTAAATCCAGCTGGCAACCAGACACGAGTGGGGTCCCCCAGGGCTTGGTACTGGGACCATTCCTATTCAACATCTTTATCAGTCATCTTGATGAGGGTATTCAGTGCATCCTCAGTAAGTTTGCAGACGACACCAAGCTGGGAGGGAGTGTTGATCTGCCAGAGGGGAGAAAGGCACTTCAAAGGGACCTGGATAGACTGGATCAATAGGCCAAGGAAAACTGTATGAGTTTCGAAAAGACCAAGAGTTGGGTCCTGCATTTTGGTCACAACATCCCCAGGCAACTCTACAGGCTTGGGGAGGAGTGGCTGGGAAGGTGCCTGATAGAAATGTGTTTAGAAATAATTTGGTGCTCAGAGACATGATTTAACAGGGGGTTGTCAGAGTTAGGTGTCATGGTTTTATGTTTTTGGTTTTCAGTATTCCACATCATAACATCATGTAGTGCAATGGGAGTTAAAGTGTTAATGCTCCAATTGCAGGTATCTATTCCTATATGTTATGGAACTCATCTGGCCCTTCCGGGTGGGGCTGTCTCTTACTGCCTTGCAGTGGGTGCTGGAGGATGCTTTCCTAGCTCTCCAAGTTTTTCAGGTTTGACTCGGTCTCAGGAACTCTCTCTCCTATCTTACTTGATTTATTTGTCTCAATTTCAATTAGATTGTCTTATATTGTATTATCTTGCATTCTGATATCATAGTTAGTAAGATAAGTTTTCCTCTGTAGATCATTGCCGCTGTTTTTTTCTTCCTTCCTTGAGTCCATCTCCCATCTCCCTATCCCTTTTCCTTTTCCCTTCCCATTTTGTGGGGCCAGGTGGGGGCTGAGGGGGACAGGGGCCTACTGCCCCCCCTGTCACAGGCATAGATTGATCTAGTTAACTCTGTGACATTAGGGTAGTAGGGTTAGGTTGCAGTTGGACTTGATGATCTTTAAGGTCTTTTCCAACCTGAGCAATTCTATGATTCTATGATTTCCTGACCATGTCAGATATCATCTTTTCTATTAGGTCTGTTTGAGAGATTTTTAGGATCTGCTGTTGCCTGGGGACTAGCTAGACATAATTCAGCTGGTGGAGAGCAATTGCTTTCATTTTTTTTTTTTTTTTTTCCCCATTACTTATTAAACTATCATTATCTCAACTCATGTGTCTTTTTCACTTTTTCCCCTTCAATTCTCTTTTCTATTCAACAAGGAAGGAGTGAGCAAGCAGCTATGTCGGGCTTAGCTGCCTACTCACAAATCTTTTCCAACACTTAAGATCTTTTGGCAGATATCTCTTGGGGTTTTCTTCTGTATGAAAATATTTTACCTCAGACAATCCTCATACTTTACTGGAATAACTGTGTGATTGAGTGAATTTGTTGGGATGCTCTATTTAATAATGAACATAATAGTTTCCATTCTGAGTGCTGGTATCACTTATACCAGTTGTCTGAATGAAATTATGCATGAATATAGATGAGATTGAATATTCCTACAATAAATTACACAAAGATATGCCTTTTAAGAATGTCAGATTTCATTTTCTCATCATTCATCAAATGTGAGAAAAGTTTGTCAATGGTTCTAGTATTTGATAAATGTTAAAGTTGATGACTTTGTTATTGGAAATTCCTTAGTGAAACAGCTTAAGAACAATAGAGTCACTATCTTCATGCCAAATACTTAGGAAAGTAGATCAGCATGACCTTATGCAAGGATTTTCAGAATTTGGTGAAAGGACAACCCAGATAATTAATGACATTGTTTAAATGAACAAGCCATGTAATGTTGTGTCAAGATAGGAAGTATCATTTTAAATAATACGAGCAAACAATTCACAGTATATTCTCTGTATCTGTTAAAATCTTAAAATGTACTTCAAACATATGTTCAATAAAGTATTTTTCCTTTCCTACACAAAAGACATTCAAATACATAGAACCAAGTAGGTACTAGTGAAGGTGCAGAAAGATGAAGAATGAAATAAAAAATGCAAGGAGTTAGATTTTTGTTATTTTCTTATTTATACAAGTTTGCATTAATTTCTACTATGTTACTTTATACACTATGCTAACTACACTGTTATTTTATATTGTTTTAACTTTCATTTTACAAAATGCAGTCCCCAAAAGAATGAGGTTCCATTCATTAAGTCTGATATCATGTTTTCCTCTCACAGATTAAACTAATTTTATAGGACAGTAGGCAGAGAAGTGTAAACTTAAGAAGCCATTTTAGGAGATTCTTGTATTAGGTTGAACCTTGTCCTTTTTCAAACAGTAGTCATAAAGACAGACTTGTAGAGAACTAGGAGCAGTAGAGGTTGTTTTTGTTTGTTTGTTTTCCTTTTAAAGAGAGAACTTAGATCGTTAAAGTGAAACAAAATAAGATATCACCTTCTTGGGGACTCATTAGAGAACAGAGAATCTGGAGTAGCTTTAGACTGTATGATCAACCGGATTTTATAAGGAAGGAAAACATGGTTAAAGCATGGTAAATTGAAGTTATTTCTAACAAGAAGATGGTCTGAGAAAGGATAGAAACCACTGACACACTAAGGAAAATCCAAAGAATGTGGAAGTGAGATGAAGCACCGGTGCCTCCAGTGGCAATCTTCACAATTTTCAGGAAGAGGAAAACAGAAAGAGCACCACTGGCCTTTTTCCTGTTTAGCTTTTTTAAGTATTTACTTCATAACATAGGGGAAAAAAAAAAAGCCTATCTTGAATGTCAACACAAGTTGGTACGATTGCTTGTTAACTGGAGTAATTACCGAGGAGAAATTGTGTTTTGATGAGATATATTTCTTCCAGTCCACAGAGGCTTTTGTTAATCTTTAACAAAGTATTGTAGCTTCAAATAAATTCCATGAAAATAAGTATTTTGTCAAAATAGATGCTCTTATCCAGTTAATTCCCACATTTATGTGGACTAATATAATCTGAATTTAGTGGTTTACTCCAGTCTTTCTAAGTGTTTCATAACTCTTTTTTAATACATTCCACCTTAGAAATATGAAGATGACTTGCCAGATGTTCTTCTCCTTTTTACCTGGGTTGGCCAGAAGAAGTAGGGACCTGCATGGTATCTCTACAGCAATTCTCTAGAATAGGGTTTTTTTTGTTGTTGTTGTTTTTTTTTTGTTTGTTTAGTTTGTTTGTTTGTTTTTTGGTTTTTACTCAAAGGGCAACCATGCTATAATTAATTGCCTATATTAATTGGGCACTAAGTGCCTGTTTCTATCTTTGCTACATTTCAGCATAATGGACAGTTAATTATTATGCTGGAAAATATAGTATTATTATGAGTTTCACAAAGAAACAGCAATACTTTTGAAGATCTAAATATATATTCCTATGTGTGTATATTTTTTTTTCTATTTCACATTTTCTTCTGTAAACAGTGGTCAAAGTGGAATGCTGCAAAAGCAGTAACCATATAAATCAAATATCTGCTCTTCTATGTGGCCCTTGGATGCTTAGCCTTTTGACAAAATTCAAACTTGAGATGATGAAAGGTGATTCCACTTCAATACTTTTCTACTCAAAATGGATATGTCAAATTCCATAAGACAAACAGCTCCCAGTGGTTTAGAAAGTGAATGCCTCGAGGTTACTTAGAAACCTGTGGCAATATGATGGCAATACAATCATAATGTGATACTCTTCAAAAGATTTAATATAAAAATTTTTTTTGGACTCCAAAGGATAGAGTAACAAATGCATTTGTCATAATAGCTTTCCTCTTCTTTCAAAAAATGGGAAGAAAATAAACAATATATTTTGAAATAAAATAAGGAGGGTTTTTTTTTTTTTTTTCCTTTGTTTGGTTTTTTTTTGGTCTCTTTCATTTCACCACTTTTTACCACAGTGATTTCAGAATATTTCTCTAACCATTATGAAGGTCATCTCAATCATTTGTACAGTATGTTCAAATATATGTTCAAATTCTGTTACTGTCTGACTTCGGAAAATAAATAAATAAATAAATAAAGACAGAGAAAAAGCCACAATAGAATCACAAAAACACAAAAACAAGCAAAAACTATCAACTCCTCCCTCCTTATTATGTAAAAATAATGAGCAATGGCAACATTGAGGGAAAGTAATTCTCACTGAGTGGCATTCTGATGCACAGCTTAATATACCAAAGCTACATACTGAGAACATGACAACATATTAAATCCCAAGAGACTGTCTTCCTGAGGAAATCTTGTGCATGATAAGACAGACTCAGACCCATTCATACAAATACCTCTGCATCTGGGATAGAGATATCGCAGACATATCCACAATCACTGGTCTGTGATATCCACTTGTTACTGCAGATGAAAAAGAATAAAAGAATATTGAAAAACAGAATGTTTTTGAGAGCATCTAAAGTACTGAGAACATTATGTACAGGTCTTTTTGTATTATACAAATACATCCTTTTTTGTTTGTTTGTTTGCTTGTTTAATTAGTACAGAAACTGTAGAGATTTCAAATATAAGATCAATACAGTGAGAGAAGCTGGAGATGCAAAAAGGCTCCCACTGAGCAGCAATCAGTTACTGTGCCACAGGAGAGTAACTTGACTGTGCCCAGCCATCATAACAGTTTTCAATATAAGTCCGTAGAAGTCTTCTGCATTTCTACACTGTGCTACTTGCCTCAAGAATGCAATGTAGTTAGAAGTAGAACACGTAAGTAAGACAAATCAGGGTCAGGAAAAATAAAACAAAGAGAAGTTATGTTCTTAATATGTCATTCCCTTCTTTCCTTCCCTCTTTCTTCTTAGCACTAATTCCTTGTATGAACTCAGAAGCACTTTCAGCTATTTCCAAGTAACACAAGTAAAAAGAGAAAAGAGGGAGTTGAAGTAAGGCCCTCTTGCTAAGCTTGCAATCCTCATCTGCATTAACACCTAAAATTTTCCTAAATAAAAATCACTTTGCCTAAAAAAATCCAACAGATTTAAACAGGGGAGATGGCTGGGGAGAAAAATATAAAGCTCAGTTAAAATAAAAATCTGAACTGCTTTGGAATTAAGATACAGATCATAAAAATTACTTCAATTTTAAGTGTTTACTAGTATTAAATATTAAACACAGAAATGGAAATTATGGATATAGAGCACTGAGATTTTTTCTGATAAAGCTTCAGAAATCCCAGTACTACTGAACAGATCCTCGTTGCCACAGAAGTTGTCAGTATTCTGGAAAAACTGCAGCTGTACTTTGAGTCCCACAGACAGCTAACTTCTGACAGCTGTGAATGGTTCTTTGTAAATGTAGACTTCTCTCTTTGAATCAAAGCTGAGCTTCTGGAAAAGCTCCAAAACTCATTCACTTGTGTGGCTGAAAAACACTCTAAATGCATGCTAGGAGATGGCATGGCAGACTAGGCGTATCTAAAAGCATACAAAATCTGCCAGTGCTCTATCTTTCCTCATATAGAGATTGCAAGTTTTCTGATTTGCATTTCATGTACACCTAAAACTGATGAACCTCAGTAGCTGTAAGTAGTATCATAGAAATGAGGATTCAGAAACGTGATGCAATATGCACTGTTAATATAAAAGATAACTTTCAAGCAACTTGTTAAAGAAATAACCTCAGAAAAATTAAAGATTTTAGGAACAAAAATAACTTTTTTAACATCATGATATATTCAGCAGAAATAGAATATGTTTCAACAGCACCCTTCTATATAATTATTTACTAAATCCTCATTAAAATTGATGAGTTTTCATTTCTTTTCTTTTTTTGATACAGAATTAATTTCAGAAACTGTTCTTCATCCTGAATTTTCCTTTTTTAATCTTATGGCCTTTCAGATTAGAAAAGATCATAAGCACTGAATTATTTTTCACTATTTTGAGAATGACACACAACAATTTTAGTTATTTAGCTATTGTGATACTGCCACTTCAGGTATTACTTAGGCAGTATGAACACTTAGATTATTCCCCACGGTATATATACACTGAACTTCCTCTGATTTCAAGGATGTTTTCAGAAAGCTGTTACATGCTTAACCATGGCACTCAGTGCTTATTTCCACTTCAAATCCCTCTGTTTTATCTACACAGTGTCACAAAATGGTATGTGATATACCACTTGTAATTAAACCATACATTCAACTTGTTATTGTATTAGCTTACAGAATTATGGAAACATCCAAACTGACTAAGCATATGCTCCTGTGTGACAAAAACATCTGAAAAAGCTCATCTCAAAAAGCAGATTTTTCTTTACTGTTATGGAGTCAAATTAGCAGTGGAGAGTGTGAAACTCTTTCACCTAGTTTTAAATACCTTGCATGTAGGCTAAGGGTCCTGAGGAACTTTTTCTTCACTTTTCCTCTCTCATTGTGCAGTATCTCAGAGAAGGTAGATGAGTGAGGAGTGATGCGTTACTCCTGAGTAATAAGGTGCACCTTCCAAAAAAAGGACAGAGTTACAGTTCTGGATTAGGTTGGAAGTGACCTGAAAGCTCTGACCCCCCTACCATTGCCAGGATGGCCATCCCCTAAAACAGGCTGCCCAATAGTCCCATCCAGCCTGGCCCTGAACACCTCCAGGGATGAGGCATTCACAGATTCTCAGGATATCACTGGCCTTCTGAACTGCAAGAGGACACCACTTGTTCATGTCCAGCTTTTTATATATCCCTCATGTCCTTCTCCACAGGGCTGTTCTCAATGAATCCTTCTATATACATACCCGGAATTGTTCCGAATCAAGTGTAACACACTGCACTCGGCCTTGTAGAACCTCATTATGCTCTTGTGGGCCCACTTTTCAAGCCTGTCCATGTTCCTTGAAAAGGCATTCATTCCTTCTACGATGACAACTGTATCATGCAGCTTGGTGTCATCTGCATGCTTGCTGAGAATGCACTCAATCCCATTATCTATGTCATTGATAAAGATGTTGAAGAGCACCAGTCCCAAGTCAGAATCCCAGGGGAAACTACACATAACTGGTCTCCACCTGGACATATGTAGTATGTATTCCAGAAAGTATTCAGAATTTTTCAGTATGTAATAACAAGCTGATTTCAAATATCACAAAGTTAATTAAGAAAGCTATTGCAAATCCTATGCTGCAAAATTAAATTCTGAAATCTGACTTAGTTATATTCTGGCAATCATAATCTGTCACATTTATACTGCATATAATATCTCCAAGTATATATTTTGTAAAACAGGTTATTAGCTGGAAACACATAATTCCACACAGTAAACTTCAAGGGGATCTCAAACTTCCTTCACATCAGTCCTTAGATTATCTGGAATTGGTTTTCACTTACATGAGTATATTCTAGAGTTTGGTAGCTACAATCCTTCATTCTCCACTGAAAAAAATGATATATGAGTGTAGGCCATTAGGAAATAAAACAGTATCTGCAATTTTCTTCAAGTAGTACTGAGGAGGATTCCTCAGTGGATTGCAGACAGTTCTTTCCCAGATTTTTGTAAACTTCATGTTCTTAAAAGATGTATTTTAAAATTTGAAAACTGAATTTTTACTGAGTCATTTCACATCATTTGTGAAAAAATCACCAAAGGAAATTATATATATATATGTATAAAATGTGTTGTCAGTATGCAGAGGATCTAACCACTGGTAACCGATACTGTAAGCATTCTAGCTTCATGCAACACTTTTTATTATTTAAATAATTATTTTTACAATAATTTATAATTAATTTTAAGTAATTAATATGTAAATAACTATTTAAATCACTGAAAAAGTTACTGCCCTTTTTTGTTTAAAATTTGAGAAGGAACTAAACTGCTATATGAACAAACTGAACACTACAAAAAGCCAACAACTAAAAAGGCATTTTTGAATTGGAATGCCAAGCCTACTGCTGCTCCAATCATTTGAAAGATTATCAATTGATTAATATAAACAACAAAAATGGATGTATAGAGAAGCCAAATAAAACTAAAAAAAAAAAAAAAAAAAATAAAAAGCTAAATATAAAAGCTAAATATAAAATATAAAAACCTAGCCTGCTAAGCTCAGAGCTTCCTTGAAGAAGTGAGTTTGAATCAATTTGGAAATGCCATTATGTTCATATTATCAACTCACTTGTTAAAATTTATCCCTGAACATCTATATGAAGCGGATAGTCTCAAAATATTTTACAATAAATGCACATGTTGCGAGGAATATATTTTTGCTGGAATGTTACTTGAGAAACATATTTGGGACAGCTGAGCCAAATACTCTGCTTTAATGATGTGCAAAAACAGTAATTTAGTATGAAATTACACTGGCTTTCAGAGACACAGATTTGGAGAGGGAAAAAAAGAATACAAGGTATTGAATTAATAGGTTTTCATAAAATAAATACAGAATTTGTGGAAAAATCAAGTAATTGCTGATATTTTATACAAAAGGCAGAAACTCATTCAACAGACTAACAAACTTCCTGATCAGGATAACAAGTGAGATGTGAAGTAAAAGGCCAGTTTACAGTTTTCAGCATATGTAAGGTATCCAGGAAAAACAGAATTCTCTAGGAAAAGCTCCTTGGCAGCAGCTTATAGAATTGAGACTGAAAATAGAATTAGCCAGCAGTAAAGCCAATCTATGCAAGGCCTTCATAAGTAGTTGTCCTTCATTGTTTTTGTTTTTGTTTTTGTTTCAAAAATTAACTGTATACTTGACAAAAACATAGAACTAACCTAATGCTAGATATTTCCAACATCCTCAGCATCCCCAGCCGATCACATTCTGCTTAACACTCCCCTATCTGTATTCACAAAGACATGCAGAAACAGTGGAAGCTTTATTTGGTCCCTGTTCTTGGGTGCTAATGAGTGATCAAGCCCAGTTTGCAGGTTCTCTCAATGGAAATAGAAACCAAACTCCGAGTTATGTGTGAGATATGCAATGGGATAAAAAGGCTTTTGTATGTTCCCTGGGCCAAGAATGCAAACAAAAGGGACTAAATGTGCTAAGTGCATGCACACATAATGAATGCCTATGGGACAACTTCATCCTGTAGTAAAGCTCATAAGCTTTAGGAAAAATACAAAGACTAAGAAACTTTAAAGAGAGATGGGTTCAGTTATGGATTTACTTCAGATTCCCACTTCTGAGTGCTCTTTGATCTGTAGTTCCACCACCTTGTGCTGACATTTTACAAAGAGTATGCTAGAACAGTACAGGCCTGAAGTTGAGGTTATATTATTATCTGGTTGTCGATGGCAGAGATCCAGATAGGTATGTTGGTCATAATATCAAGGTTGAAATGAAGAGACATTTTTCACTCTTAGAATTGATATAAGCTTTATAATTGGTCCTCCTAGTCCTGACTAGTACTTTCTGGTTGATATATATATGTTGAAGGACATGGCAAGGAATACTCCTTACAAACAATGCCATTGTGTTAGGATGTAGGAGATACATTAGTGGCATGCTACTAATCCTAGAAGAGCTTTGTTAAGTATGTGACAAAAAGATTGCTTCTGGCATTTTATGCTCCAAAAACAAATGAATTGCAGAAAAGTAAGTAAAAATTCAGTAGTGCACTGAAGAGATTCATAGTCACAGGTTCTTCTAAGATTAACTGATTGTGATTCTCTCAAGCACATTATTTTCTTTTTGGGAGACATTAAGGGGGAATGTAAGGATAATTAACTTCTGAACAAGCTTGTCCTGAATTATAACATATCATGTAACATTTCGATACAGACTTGTAATAAAAAAAATTCTATTAGGTGTCTGATCTGCCTTAGAATCTTTTGTCCCTCATATCAGTTAATTCAACTGTTGATGATTAAATACTTCCTACAGTTACAATCTCACTTCGATTCCTTATGACTAAACCTAAAGAGTATGATGTATTAGTTTAGGTCTTTCGTGTAAACTGTTTCTCTTAGTTTCCAGAACTGAAGTTAACAACATGGACACATTCATTTTAGTGAATTCTGGCATAGCGAAAGAATAGGTTCTTAACTTGAGATTCCCTCATCCAATTTTCAGAACATAAACAAGCTTTTAAATTATCTTAAAACATTACTTTCCCTGAGAGACTATGGGATATAGACTGGGGGAGGAGGGGAAGAAAAGACAAAAAAAAAAAAACTATTTTGAGAGGGTGACTCAATTCTAAAGAAGGCTTTTAACACCTGTTTAATCATTAAGAACAGACGCAACCTCAAGCAATTAAGGCTCCTTTAAACCAGGCTACAGTACTTATTTCTCCTGCTTGAATTTTTCCTGTAAGAACAGCTAATATCCTCCACTAGTGATTTCCTGTCTCTTCAGGGTTAGGTGTCACAGAAGGGCTCTTTTGAGTGGAACTTTTTGTAATTATTAGTCTCCCTTCAGTATAGAAGTCCCTGAACATATACACTGTTTAATTCAAGTTGTTACATAGTGTTGTATTTCTTGGGTCACTGAAGTTTTAACTTTATAGTCAGTTGCTATCAACAAACTTACAGAAATGTATATCAAAACTGAGAGTAAACAATAATACAAATAATAAACACGGCATGATGTATTTTCTCGGTGCTAATTTACCTAAGGTAAACGTCAGATGTCTGAGCAAACACTTTAAAGCATTGACACTTGGAAAATTAACAGCTTTAGTTAACAGTTTTATACGTGGAAAACACTGAAAGGATACTGTAGATATTGGAAGAATACTGAAGGCAATAAATAACTTGTGCAAGTGTGCAAATGCTGAGGAAAAAGTGCATGGCATTTCCAGAGCTATTTCTTACGATTAAGTATGCAAATTTTATTCCTACTTTTAAAATAGAAAATAAATAAATAAACAAATAGAAGGAAGATTTTACGAGTATCGAATGTGACAGATTTTATTTTATTTTTTAATATTTTCAGTATCTTGAAACAGTTTAAATGTTCCATGCTCCTGATTTGATGTTCACTGACAGTAAGTTTTGTAAGGCACGACTCAGAAAGAAAAACTGACTTGGGAGTGAGTGTACAGATAGTTTAGTTTTGGATCTTACTCTGCTCATATACAGGTTATATTATCATGGTCAAGGATTTGGGCAATGGGTAGAATATCACCCATTATGACTACTTTCAAACAGTAAAAAATATACTTCTCAAGCTTTTGAGAAGTATTATAAAGGTAAATGAGGTGTCTCTGCTCATAAGCTCATGCTAGCATAGGCTAGCATTTTGGGGACTAATGTTTCCAGTAGAATAAAATGATATCAACGTCATAAATTGGTCCAGAATGACCAAACATCTATAAAAGTTTATGTAAGTTGGGAAACTCTGCATGAAAACTAAAAGGTAACATGTGATTAAAAGTACTGATATATAAAAAATCTTAGACCATACAGAAATTTTCTTGTGCATTAACTGATAACTGTAGAAATACTTTTTTATAAAAGAGAATTTAAGGTGTTTCCTTTAAGTTTTAAAAAGCACTTTTGGTAACAGATGTCTGGATTTTGACAAAATATCTGCCTCATGATGATTTCTCTTAAAGTCCTGCTTGGGTCCATAGGAATATGGATTACATAAACAGTTAAAATATTGTAATCTCTTTATACATCTGTTTAACTCTCTTTTTAATATATTGTCTGAACATTCACATCAGTGGTGTGGAATGTACATTTAGAGTGGACTTCAGATATTTGAAGATGTCCATTTTGTATCATCATTTGTAGGACAGCATTTAAGATTAATTGACCATAATTTAAACATCATGGTTGGTTGCCTAGTAAGACTATTCAAAAACATTGTGCCTGCCTGCCTGCCTTCAAAAAAAACCAGAAAAAATAAATAGAATGTTTCTTGTCTTTCCTATGAGAGCTGGGAAATTGTTTAAATGGAAAGAAATAATTTAATTTAGAATTTCATAGATGCATTTCGGGAGTAGGTAGCATTTTGTAATGGAGAACAGCTTCCTAACAAAGCTGGCAGCTTGGAGAACGTATGTAGGCTTTAAAATGTTAAAGAATCTCTCAGGCAAGAAAACAGTTCATGATTCAGAGACTGATAGTACTATTTATTAAACTTTTCTGTCATTATGCAATTCAGCAATTCATTTTCAGGAAAAATATGGATTGAAGCAATACATAAATGGACATTAAATATAGCTAGTATTTTGCTCTATTAAGAGTTAGATTCATTTTCAATTTGTGGTACTGGAAGTGCAATTCTAAGAAACTATCTGAATTAATTCAATAAAACATTCCATATTCCAGATGCAACATTTCACTTAGCTGATCTCATTTTAGTACCTCAAAGGAAGTTTAGGGATGATATTTCCTTTCAGCTTTCTTCCATCTGCTCTTTCTTTGGCTACAAATTTCCAGGTAGCCAAGTAGATTTAAGCAACTTCAATCTATTCAGCTACCACTAGATTTCCAAAGGACTGACACACTAACTCCTACTTTTTCTTCTTTAAGTCATGAGTTGTATTTTGGCAGTATCACTATTATTTGATTAGAGCTGTCTAATGGAGAATCCAAATGCGATTTGCAACTTCTGGGTTATATAATAGCAATATTCTTTGTGGTCTTACTTAAGTTTTGTATGTTGTTCATGTTCGACAGAGACATGTAGAGAAATCTAGAGCTTAAACTACACTAAATCATAAATTTCACACTACTTCTATGCACAAATAAACAGCTCATAAATAGTTTTTCCTCTGATGTTTGTCTTCTTTAACAGAGAATTTGAAAATTGGAGTAGTATAACCAGGAAAAGATTAAGACTTAGTTATGTTTGCAGAGTATTTTGAAATTTTGACTAAGGTATATTACATGGATGTCCAACATTTTGTCTTGCCTTGGCCACAATGAGAGAAGAACTGAATGCGAATGCAGCTACAAAGATTGCTCTGAAAGTAATGCCTCCCATTTATTTCCATGGAAAATGCAACTGATACAAAGAATACAATAACACTATTTGGTAGAGCAGATTCTCAACTACAAAATACTATTTTTCAGCATAGTCACCACTATTAGCTATACATTTTCTGTCGGCAGGCAGGAGCCATTGCCATGGTGGCATAGGGTAGGGGACAACCATACTGCAGATTGTGCCTGGCCACACGTGGGTTAAGAGACCATAGATTCAAATTTTATAACAATGCTAGTGGAGACATTAAAAAAAAAAAAAAAAAAAAATCAAGTTAGTAAAAACCTTAAAAAAAATAAAAAATAAAAAAAAGAGGAGGGGATGAGGGAGGGGAGGGGGGGAGGAGAGGAGAGGGGAGGGGAGGGGGAGGGGAGGGGAGGGAGGGGAGGGAGGGAGGAGGGAGGGGAGGGGAGGGAGAGGAGAGGAGAGGAGGGAGGGGAGGAGAGGAGAGGAGAGGAGAGGAGAGGAGAGGAGAGGAGAGGAGAGGAGAGGAGAGGAGAGGAGAGGAGAGGAGAGGAGGGGAGGGAGAGGGAGGAGGGAGAGGGAAGGGGAGGGGAAGGGAAGGGAAGGGAAGGGAAGGGAAGGGGAGGGAAGGGAAGGGAAGGGAAGGGAAGGGAAGGGAAGGGAAGGGAAGGGAAGGGAAGGGAAGGGAAGGGAAGGGAAGGGAAGGGAAGGGAAGGGAAGGGAAGGGAAGGAGGGAAGGGAAGGGAAGGGAAAGGGAAGGGAAGGGAAGGGAAGGAAGGGAAGGAAGGGAAGGGAAGGGAAGGGAAGGAAGGGAAGGAAGGAAGGGAAGGGAAGGAAAGGGGAAGGAAGGGAAAGGAAGGAAGGAAAGGAAGGAAGGGGAAGGAAGGAAAGGAAAGGGAAGGGAAGGAAAGGAAGGAAGGGAAAGGAAAGGGAAAGGAAAGGAAAGGAAAGGAAAGGAAAGGAAAGGAAAGGAAAGGAAAGGAAAGGAAAGGAAAGGAAAGGAAAGGAAAGGAAAGGAAAGGAAAGGAAAGGAAAGGAAAGGAAAGGAAAGGAAAGGAAAGGAAAGGAAAGGAAAGGAAAGGAAAGGAAAGGAAAGGAAAGGAAAGGAAAGGAAAGGAAAGGAAAGGAAAGGAAAGGAAAGGAATCCTTTTTCTCTAACCCGAAATTGTTAGACTATGTGAGAAACAAATATTCAGCATCAAAACATTCACCAGTGCTGGCATTTCCGAAAGTGTTGTTCTCCACAGAGTCGAAGCAAATACACTCAGAATTATAGTTTAAGGATTACTGACTGCAGGTTCAGAAAAGCTGCTAAAGAACTCCTGGTTCCATTTTTCAGATAATATCAGTATAATCCAGATCTCAATGTTCTACATTCCACCTTTGTACATTATAGGAAATAATTTTTTAATCCTCTGAGATGTCTGTTCAAGTATCTTGCTTATTATATTTGGAAGAATATGCCTTACATTTTTCCTGTTCTTATAGAAAAATGATAATAGTAATTAAGAAATTACAAAAAAAACCCTCATTCTCTGTGGCTACCGACTTAACGTAACAACTGCCCTACTAGAAGACCTTTGCAAAAACATTTAATAATAGCTTGCTTCTGAAAATAATTATGGAATTAATTATTTTACATTACTGGTCATCTATTTAAACATTAATTGTAAAAATCAGATACCTGGACAATCTATTGAAGGTCTGTAATTCTTGAAATATCCCATTTAACAAGATATTATAGAGAAGTTATTTCCAATAATGTTTCTCCCTCACTCTTAAACTTATAATTAATTACAAGATTTTGCTATCTGAAAATCCAGTTTTACACTAACCTGTTTGAATAATTTAAACATTATAATACATTTACCAAATAGAAAACTTTGTGACCTGATTTTCTGAGGATTTCTTTTCTTTCCATTTTAGGCATATGTAATATCGGAAAGATATGTAATGTGTAAGATCACATTAATATGTACTTTAAAAATAGTTGTTTTAAATTTAGTTGTATAATTATGTAACAGCTAATATGTTTTCTCCCGTATTGTTCAAGATAGCTGATGCTAACCATCATGAAGAAAGTTTACTATTGTGTTTTCTACTCATCCTGTTCATGTGGGGTGATGGAAGATGGTGAGGGGTCTAGAGGGTGAAACATATGAGAACTAGCTTAGGCCCCTGGGTTTGTTCAGCCTAGAGAAGCAGAGATTGATGAGAGAGTTGGAGGTAGCCTGCAGCTCCTCACCAGGGGAGCGGATGGGCAGCACTGATCTCCTCTCCTCTCTCTGGTGATAGCAACAGGACCTGAGGGAATGGCATGGAGCTGCAGCAAGGTGGATAAGGTTGGGTGTTAGGAAAAGGTTCTTCACCGGACCGTGGTCAGGCACAATAATTGGCTCCCCGGGGCAGTGGTCACAGTGCCAAGGCTAGTGGGGTTCAAGAAGTATTTGAATAAATCTCAAAAGGGTTTGATTTTGAGGTAATCCTGTGTGAAGCCAAGATTTGGACTCAAAGATCTTGTGAGTCCTCTCCAACTAGGGATATTCTATGATACTCTTCATTACTTATTGTTTTCATTAATCAGATTCCTATACATAGGTGCATTTAGGGACACCTAGTGGCAGTAATTGATGAATACTTCCTAGTCAGAAGATACAGATGTTACCTTTGGTGTGAAATCCTGGACATCATACTCTGAATAGCCATTACATGCGGCATCACTTCATTGTAAGGCTCTCATTTTGTTTTAGTGAATCCACTAATGACAACAAACAAGCAAACAACATTCCTCACTTCTTCTTAATTGAAAATAACATAGCTATCATGCATATTTGGCAGAATGGTTAAATAATGCTTTGTTTCTTAAATATCACTGTGTAAATAAGCCTTGTATTTATTTTAAATAAAGACCAAAGTGTCTGATTAAGAGACATCCTATTATTTATCCTCATTAAGTAAATGTATATCTATAAATGCATGAAACAAACATATTATGTTTCTATCTTACAAATATATTCTTAAAAAATAGGTAGAAATTCATATGACTGGGTTGGATATCCAAAAATCAATGTGAGATTTTATTATAATCTCTACCTTTTATGAACTACTGTCTGTATAAATAGATTGTCTTAAATAACACCTCCAAATTAAGGTAAAAACTAAGCAACCAACCAAGAAAACAAACCAACTACTACAAAAACAAACAAACAAACAAACAAAAAAAAACCCACTGATTATTCTTGGGAAAAAATATTTGAATGATAAAACATAAAGTTAAGCACCTAAACAACATAGTCACACAGGACTAAGTTTACAAAAATCACCCTACCTGTCATCACTGATAGTGCCAAAATTCCTGCTGAGTCTCTTCACGTGTCTCAAAGAAATTCATTCCTCATCACTTTACATGTTTGGTTTTTTTTTCCTAGAAATCAGGAATCATGTTATTGTTCTTTGTACTGAGTGTTTCAGAAGTCTAGTTTACACAAAGAATCATAGAATCAAAGAATATCCTGAGTTGGAATGAACCCAAAAGGATCATTAAGTCCAAATCCTGCCTTCACCACAGGATCACTCAAAAATCAGACTGTATGACTATGGATCTAACTTCCCTTGCTTGTTTTGCCTGCAAGAACCAGTCCAATAGAAATTTTTGAGGGATACCTAAATGTCCCAGATTGAACAGTCTCTATGTCTGTATACTGATCTTATTAAAATTTCTGCTAATTAATCTGGAATATGAATATGAATATGAATATGAATCCAATTTTTCTTATACATCACTTAATCCATGTCACATCCTACTGAAACAGCTGAAACTTTAGCTAGAATCTTTGAAAGAATGAAAATAAGCTGAATATGATTTTCATAAGTAATAGCAAATGTAGCTGGAACAAACAAGTAGCTGGAAGACTATCTAAATTTCTAAATCCTCACAGGTATGGGTAGCCATATACTAGATGGCTAGAACATTTACTCCAGATGATACTACACACTTTCAAATGCTTAAGAAAAATCCTAATTTTTGCAGTAAAGGCCAAAAGCTAGATCTCTAACTTTTTTTTCTAACATTCTTCTCATTTTGGAGAAAATGAAGAAAGGGGGAGAAGAAAGGGAACAAGTACCCTCTAGAAAATGTATGCAGAATGTTCAAGGAATTAAAACTTGTCCCACATGATAATGGAGAACAAAAGAATCAGGAATGAAAGAAATGAACAGAACTCAGAATCTAAATTATAACAATAAGGGAGAAAATATCCTTCCTGATCTGAGGGCCAACAGGAAACCCTGAGGCAAGGAACAGATACTGCATAAAAGTAGAACAACCATATTCCATATTCTTCAAAATGCCCTTTCTTTCCCAAGTCAGCATAAATGTAATTGTCCTCCAGGAACTGTCCCATTCAATTACACAATGTTTCCTATCTGCCTTTCAAGTTCTCTCTTAAAAAACAAAACAAACAAAACAAACAAACAAACAAACAAAAAAACACAACACCTCTTGGTTTCTGGCCTGATGACCTATTTGGACAGCCTTCCCTGTCTCTTAGACAGTAAATTAGGCAGTAAATTTCTTTACTTTTCTAGTCTACGGTAAAATATAATCAATACATGAGTGTTTGATGGCATGCCAGTTATCATTCTTTAGTTCAAATACTTTGTCTCTTTCTAGTATTTAACTAAAAATGTATTTGAAAGCAATCACATTCCCCTCCAATATCTGTTTGGCTATGTATGTCTCAATAATAATAATAATAACAATAACAACAACAACAATAATAATAATAATATTTCTTCTGAAGACACGTTTTCCATTCTTTAATTACCCTAGCTTCTTTCATTGTAAGATCTTTGAATGTATGGCTGGAATAATGCATAATATAATAGAAACTCATCAAAAAATATCCGAACTTTAGTCCTGTACAACCTTATTAATACTCCCCACTATTAAAACAATCTTGCCTAATACACCATTAGAATAGTACTTATCTTTTCCCATTACATCAGTAATTCCATCATAATGACATGTATCCACTTTCTGTTTTATCGGTACCTTCAGACTTTTAGAATACTACCCAAAATTGCTTCACCCAAGTTTATAGTGAAAGTTTTCATCCATGACTTTGTAGACTGTGTTATTCAATTCACATCACTCCTATCAATCCAGGATAAAAGTATGCATTTTATGTTTATTGCTATATATATATATAAATATATATATATGATGCATGTTAATTAAGTTTCCAAATATTAAAGGATTAAAATACTGATTTAAATGTTTATAAATATTTATACAATATCTGAACACACATATAGACAGAGTAAATCTATCTAAGTATACATGTAGGTGTAATTTTTTCTTGTCTGATTATCTGCTTCTCCTTGGCTATCCCCTCAGTTTTGTGTAGCCTACAAACTATCCAGACACACTCACCTCATACCCTGAAATCAGTGCAAAGTGCTTTTGTTCAAGGATTTTATCTCCTGGAACTCTTTTTCATTCCTGTACGTTTCCCATATGCTTTAAATGAACACATTAAATAGTGCCTGCATTTTTTTTTATGTAAGGTAGTACTGTGCCTTATCTGAACTTTAATTCTAGTGCTTTTCAAGATTATCTCATTGAATTTTTTATTTGTTTCTCAGGTTGTCTTCCTGAAACACTTGGACAGGAGTTATAGAACCACATTTTATTTTTCATTCTCGTAAGTTCACAGTAAATGGGAAATCACAAAATCGGCAGGCCTACGATGTCCCAGTGAACTTTTGTTCTGTTTTTGGTTTATTTTGTTTTTTAACGTAATCAGTCTTACCTTTAACCCTATTGCTCACTAATACAAAGTTTAAGATAGCCTTGCCTCTTGTTGGCTCATAGAAGAATTTACTCACTGTTTTGTACAAATTTATATTCTCCCCTACCAAGTTTGTGGCTTTTTTCTGGCACTTGCCCACTGAAATGTAATGTAATTACACTACACTTTTACTTTATTTATTCTCCCAATATTCATAGAGATTACTACCCAGATCAAATCTGTACCAGGGGATTCATAATACCACGTCATCGTGAAGACTTTTTCCTAACCTGTCCTCAGTGATTTTCATTCCATGACACTCTCTCACCTTTACCATCAAATTTAACTTCTTCTTTGCACTATTGCTTAATAATATTTATTTCTTTAGAGTTTTTAGTGCATTAACATAAAGTTAATTCACATTTTCTTCTCTTCCTGAAGAGCACATGTTCTGCAGCTCCAATAATTTCACTTTGACTTTGATATCTGCTTTTCTGTTTTCCCATAACAGATTCCATGTGTTCTATCAGCTGTTCCTGATACTCTTGTTGATCATGTATAAAGAGTATACCCATTACAGTAAGCAGTTGCTGTAGATCTAATACATGTATTCCTCACTTTTTTTTATCTATCTCATCAGTTGTACCATTCCAGTTCACTTCTCTCCATTTTACTTCATGTGAAGACTGTAGAAATAACTTTCAAATTTCCTCCTGAGTTTAAAGGTTTTTAGGATCTCCTGGTTTAATGAAAAACAGATGAAAATTAAATTAGCAAAAGGCAACACACTTCAGTACTAATAAAGATCTCTTTATTTCTTATGAATTTAGCAGCATTTTACTTACGTCCTTGTGTTTAGGTTTATAATGACAATTCTAGTCAAAATATTTAGATACAACTTTCCACTATGTGGAATACTTCATAGCTATGCGGACTCCATTCAAATAGGTGAATTTGGTAAGGAATATTAGAGCTATGCTGTCTCACACTATTCATGCACATTAAAATAAGCATTCTGGAAAATTCTACAGAAGTTTTTTTATTAGAAATATTAATCATAATAAGAGTGAATGGAACAGCAACATGATAGTTCTGCACTAATAACTATTTAAATCTCATATGTGCTACTAAAATTTATCTAACAGTCTAAAAAGTTGAAAGTAAGATTTTGTTAAATAGGATTTTCTATTCATTATACTTTTTAATATCTTATTAGCACAGGATCAGAATAATTTAACTGAAACATATGTACAATACTCACTTTTACATAATATTTTTAACACTATTTCAGGTTTATGAAATGTCAGCTTTTCTGAAATGGTTTCATTAAAAATGTAAAGCTCAGTCTGACTGCCAACATTATTTAAAATTGTGTTCTCTCTTATGAATAGTAATAATAATGATAATAAAGGTATTTATTTGTGACTGTGTGTCAGAGAGAAAAATAGCATAGAAAGAAATACAGATCAATGCTATATTTATGACAGGGCTTAAAAATTGAAGCACATATACATAAAACCCCATCTATTCAATACAAGACTTATGACTTCAAAAAAAATTAATTTTTTTTTTTTAGGAATTGTGAGTTCATATAAAACTGCACAGCATCTCTATTTGCCATCTATGAATTATTTTCATTTCATCAATTATTATGTATTCCATGTGGAATATTAGAAGTCTTAAATAAGAAATACGGCAGGGAAGTATTTAGTGTTTTTTTGTTGTTGTTGTTTCATTTTTCTGTATTCTTTCCATAACTAAAAATGATACCATTGAGCTCATTCTAAAACCATTTAAAACCTTCCACTGAGTCAGATGGTTTTTGGTCAGACCATGAATTCTGTAGATCCTTTAAAATTAAAAGTATTTTGCCCTCTTTCCAAAGAGTTCTACAAGATTGACTGTACTGTGAGCATCTAAATGAAAAAGAATTTTGGTTCATATAAGAACCAAAGATGCTTTTAGTTCACATATGATTGTATTAGACTGTACTGTCTTTTATCCAAACCAGGGGTCATATTTATTTCAGGCCTAAGGAAAGAGGATTAGATTCACGCTCCTTTTACATTTGTAGAGAAGAGCACATCTTTTGAGGAAGGCTGAGGAAGGCTGAACATAGAGAAAAAGATGATCATTTACAACTATTCTTGTACTTGGCACGCTTAGATATTCAAACATAAATTGGCAGAGGTCCAGAGATTTGTTGAAGATGCAGATGTAATGAATTCTCACCCAATACATTGGGTCTTCAAAGCTTTGACTCATTCATGAAAACTCATGGAGGTACCACTGAATGTAATGGAGATGGAAGTAGAGTTAAAGTTGGATGTCAACCTCTGTACTTGCACAAGATGCATTTTACATATAATTGTAGGCATAATATCTATTTGATATAACTAAAATCTACACAGCACAAAGAGTAATGAATACATAAATGCAAATGTGTGCATATTAGCATGCATACAAACAAATATACTTAAATATATACATATACATATTTCAAGATCAGCCAAACACCTAAATTTGTGAGAAATGAAACAAGAGCTAAATTTAAGAATTCCCTCAGTCACATTCAGCTTTGCACAGGAAAAAAAAAAAAAAAAAAAAAAAAAAAAAGCTCCATTTTATGCCTGCAAGCGGCAAAACCGCAGCTGTCAGTCGGCAAGAGAGAACAGCAGTCAGCCCCCAGCCTCCGCCTGCCTGCCCAGTGAAGCAATCCCCGCGGTGCCCTCGCGGTCCTCAAGGAGCTCCCGGCGGCCGGGACACAGAGCGCCCGCGGCGGCCGCGCACAGCGCGGCACATCCGCCACCCTGCGCTGCCACCTGGCGGCAGCGGGAGGAACCGCACCGCGCCGCGCGGTTTCTGCAGCCCGGGGCGGCCCCGCGGCGGCGACCGCTCGGGGGTGGCCTGGGGCTCGCTGCCCGTCCCACTCTCTGCCGCGCTACCGCGGGCTGCTGCTGCTGGATCTACCCCGCAATGTGCCCCGCGCCCCGAGAGTCGAATATACAGAGGGGAAAGATAACACAGGCAGCCCCCGCACACCCCTCCGCAGCACCGTTTCCAGAGGATGCGCGCAGCCAAACCCACTTGTTTCCCATCACCGCGGCCACCCAGTCTCCCACACCGAAGTGCGGCCGCAGCGGCGGCTCCAGCTCATTAATCAGAGCCGGGCCGCTACTGTCAGCGGGCGCTGCAGGCGCAGGGAGAGGACCCCGTACCGCGCCGCTTCCCTCCGGCTGCTGCTTGCCGCCGCTGGTGCGCGGAGGAGCGCGGATAAAGTTGGCCGGGCGCGGCGGAAAGTGCGAGGGGGGCTGCGGGGCGTGCGGAGCGGAGGTGTGGCGGGGGCGGTGGCGCGGCTGTTGTATCGGCATGTGTGCGTGTGCGTGTGCGTGTGCTTGTGTGTGTGCCAGGCGGCGTGTGCGGCCTGTGTGAGCGCGCGTGCGGCTTGCGCGACGCTGAGCGCCCACAGTGCTGCCAGCTGGGGACACCCGCCCCGCCCCGCGTCCTCACCCCGCACTTCCCCCCCCCACCACCCGCCACTCTCCTCCCCGCGGCGCTCCGCACCCCGCTCCCCACGCAGCCCCCACCCGTCGCCGCCCCGCCCTCTTCCCGTCCCCCCGCCCGCTGCGCTCCGCGGCGCTGAGCAGAGCGCAGAGCTCCGCCGGCCGCCCACCCCCCGGTTCCCCGCCCCCGCCGTGCAGGCGCGCACCCGGTGTGCGCTTGAGGGTCGCGCGCCCCCGCGGCTGCCCGGGCACGCGCCCACCCGCACGAGTGTGCGTGCGCGCGCGCGTCTGTGTATGTGTGTGTGTGTGCGTGTGTATGTGTGTGTGTGTGTGTGTATGTGCACGCGTGTGTATTCGTGCGCCCCTGTGCGAGCACTGGTGTCTCGGCGCCGCCTGCGCGCGGGGTGCCGTGTGCGCGTCGCTCACCGAAGCCGCTCCGGCTGCCATCCCCGCCGCCTCGTCCTCCGCCGCCCCGGCGGCTCCGCGCACCGAGCAGTCATCTCCATGGGCTGCCACCATGCCCGCGCCCTGGAGATTTCGGGCCAAGTAAGTACCGGGATTGACTTTTCTCGTGCTTCCCTTCTCTCTTCTCTTCCACCCTTCCCTCTCCCCCCGCCCTTTCCCCACCGGGTCTCTTCTCACTGTCGCTTTCCGCCCCCGATCACCCCAAAGCCATTTCCCCCAACTCGAGGTGCGCTCAGTGGGGTGGCGGTGTCCAGCGGGGCTGCCTGATCGTTGCTGCTGTCGGCGATACTGAACGCTGCCTCCAGCCGCCTCTGCGGTGCGGTAATCCGAGGGCTGAACTCTTTGGGGGAAAAGCCATACACACGAGAAAAATCCCAACGCAACCCCATTCCTCTTCTCCCCTCCCCCCTTTCTCCCTCCCTCCCCACCCCCCCCCGGTATGAACCTCTGTAGGGAGCTGGCGAGCAGCAGCATGCAGTCATCACAGAGGGGTTTCCAGGGCGGGATTGCAACCTTGCACACAGCCAGCTACAACTTTATCTTCTCTACCTCCCATCCCCCTCCCCCCCCCCTCATTTTTTTTTTCAAGAAAAGGGAGAAAGGAGGAGGGTGGGAAGATTGCATTTGCCTCCTTTGCTGTCCTAATTGAATTAAACTTGTAAAATGCCTGGGAGTTTAATACTGACCAGGCAGGTTTTCAATGGCTTTTTTTTTTTTTTTTTTTTCCTACGAAGAACTGCCAGCTAATGGATGAATGGATCTGATCGAGATGAGAAAGAATATGCTAGATACATGGCTTTGAGTGAGATTTTTGCTGCCTTTTTGCAGTGAAGCATTTTGCTTTGAGTAATTCCCATCCTGCTGACGTCTGGTCAGAATTAGAGAGATTCGCCGAGACTTCCAATTCCTTGCTGCATGACTGCCTTTGCTGCAAGTGCTAGATTTGCAGCCTTGAACCTGGAGCCACAGGAGATGGCTTACAGTGCCGAGACTTGCTGGTTTAAGATGCGTTCCTCCAAACCAGAGTTGTGGCATGAGGAATGGAGCTCTGAGGTGGACGATAGAAAATGCAAGCCTGCTCCATGATCCCAGCATTTAAGTCCAGATGATTTATTAGTTTTCCCCTACCAACACACACAATGCATATATTTTCCCTGTTCATATTGCTTTTAGACTAGCAGAACTAGAAGAAAGCCACAAGTAGCCAGAAAGACTGCAAGACGGAATCTAAATAGGAATTATTTCCAGCTAGGTGCAATTCGGGTATTAAATCAGCAACGTAGGTCACTGGCAGGGTTTCCCCCCAGTCCCCCTCGGCTTTTAATCAGCCTGGGTGTCTTCTCCCCTAAAGGATGAAGAACACTGACAGCCATTTCTGCTTATAATCAGTAACTCTGATGCTTGGAGTGTTGGCAATGAGATATTTCCATGAGACCTATTTAGATCTCTCCACTTCTACCAGGCTGGTTTTGCAGAACACTGGGAATAAGCGGTATGTCAGATATGGCTGAGGCTCCGAAGATGATCTGCCTGTTTTACGTTTTTCACAAATTTGGGGTGAGTGGTTAAAACATTTCCTTTAAGTGTGAGTGTGACTGCTTGTGAAAGAAATTAAGACCTCTGCTTGGTAGTCAGCTCTGTTACATTGTTTATAACTCAATTCCAATCAAAGTGATTTATTTATGTAAAGATACAGAATTTCTCTCACTGAAAAGAGCTGCTAAGTGGATTGAGTAGGAGGTTAATGTGTTTAATCTCACATTGAAGAATTCTGCCACAAAAGTCCTCTACGTGTATGTGTGTGTGTGTGTGTGTGTGTGTGTGTGGGCGTGTGCATACATGCTTGGTAAATGTATAGATAAAATAAAGCCACATAAGAGAGTAAAGAAAGAGGTGATTTGGAGAAACTGGCAGTATCCTCTCTGTTGAAGTAGACTGCTGTTTTCAGCACTGAGCATTTTTCTGTGGCTTCCTATCATGGCTTTTCCACCACTGGTTAAAAATCGAGGTAGTGCTTTGACTCTGTAAAAACGGGGAAGACCTCAGTGTGCTGTTCACCATGGAAGTTCTGAAGGGAAGAGGGAGCTGGGTAATAGAGGAGGTGGGAAACCTCATAAAATGGTGCTTCTTTTCTCTTAAATTAGAACCGTGAAACTGAACTGACAGCCATTTTATATATATTTATGGGGCTTATTGTGAAAAAGAAATCCTCTGAAACACTGAGATCTACAACATATGAGTAGAACCAGAACAATTCCTACTGCGACCTCACCTTTTTAAGCATCACAGGCATTTGACTCACTAGAGTTGCCCATCAACCTTCTAATCAATGCATGTCACCCAGTTTTCACAAGTGTGGGAATTAGAAGCGACAGGAGGGTTTTGTTTGTTTGTTCCATTAGCAATCCATTCTCCACCCCACTGAAGGTGAATGTAAACTTTATGTCCACTTTGAATTTTATAAGGTTATGCTATTATTTTGCTTTATTTTTTTCTCCTTACCCTTACAGGAAATAAAATGTATGCTTGCTGCTCCACAGTAACTTTGGAACAGGACCTCAACAAAAAAATGCATATCTGGATGCTGCAGACAATCGCGTTTGCTTTAACATCGCTAGTCCTTTCATGGGCAGAAAGCATTGAGTATTATGGAGAAATCTGTGATAATGCATGTCCTTGTGAGGAGAAGGACGGCATCTTAACAGTGAGCTGTGAAAACAGAGGAATCATCAGCCTTTTTGAGATCAGTCCACCAAGGTTCCCTATCTACCACCTCCTGTTGTCTGGAAACCTTTTGAACAGGTTATACCCAAACCAGTTTGTCAATTACACAGGGGCTTCAATTTTGCACCTAGGGAGCAATGATATTCAAGACATCGAAACTGGAGCCTTTCATGGTCTGAGAACTTTGAGGAGGCTGCACTTGAACAACAACAAGCTGGAACTTTTACGGGATGACACCTTCCTTGGGCTAGAGAGTTTGGAATACCTACAGGTTGATTACAATTATATTAGCATCATTGAACCTAATGCATTCAGCAAACTGCACTTGCTGCAGGTGCTGATCCTCAATGACAACCTCCTCTCCAGTTTGCCCAACAACCTTTTCCGTTTTGTGCCCTTAACTCACCTGGACCTGAGGGGTAACCGACTGAAGCTATTGCCCTATTTGGGCCTCCTGCAGCATATGGATAAAGTGGTGGAGCTGCAGCTAGAGGAAAACCCCTGGAATTGTTCTTGTGAGCTGATTGCTCTAAAGGATTGGCTGGACAGTATCTCCTACTCTGCACTGGTGGGAGATGTGGTTTGTGAGACTCCTTTCCGCCTACATGGTCGAGACTTGGATGAAGTCTCCAAGCAGGAGCTTTGTCCCAGGAGACTCATCTCGGATTATGAAATGAGACCGCAGACACCGCTGAGCACCACAGGGTATTTCCACACCACCCCAGCCTCAGTCAACTCCGTGGCCACTTCTTCTTCAGCTGTTTACAAATCCCCTCTGAAGCCCCCCAAGGGGACGCGTCAACCCAACAAGACAAGGGTGCGACCCACCTCCCGTCTGCCCTCGAAAGACCTGGGATACAGCAACTACGGCCCCAGCATTGCCTACCAGACCAAATCCCCGGTGCCTTTGGAGTGCCCCACTGCCTGCACTTGCAACTTGCAGATTTCTGACCTGGGCCTCAATGTCAATTGTCAGGAGAGGAAGATCGAGAGCATTTCTGAGCTACAACCCAAACCCTACAATCCTAAGAAGATGTATCTGACAGAAAACTACATTGCCCTGGTACGCAGGGCAGATTTTGTGGATGCCACTGGGCTGGATTTGCTGCACTTGGGCAATAATCGGATCTCGGTCATTCAGGATCGAGCTTTTGGGGATTTAACTAATTTGCGAAGGCTGTACCTGAATGGGAACCGAATCGAGCGGCTGAGCCCAGAGTTGTTCTATGGGCTGCAAAGCCTGCAGTACCTCTTCCTGCAGTACAATGTCATCCGGGAGATAGAGGCAGGCACCTTTGAGCCTGTCCCCAACCTTCAGCTTTTGTTTTTGAACAACAACCTCCTGAGATCTTTGCCTGGGAACATTTTTTCTGGTCTTTCTCTCTACAGGCTGAGCCTGCGGAGCAACCACTTCTCCTACCTGCCAGTGAGCGGGGTGCTGGACCAGCTGAAATCCCTGCTGCAGATCGACCTGCATGAGAACCCCTGGGACTGCACCTGCGACGTGGTCGGCATGAAGCTGTGGTTGGAGCAGCTAAACACCGGTGTCCTGGTGGACCAGGTCATCTGCGAGTCCCCGAAGAAGTTCTCCCAGAGCGACATGCGAGCCGTCCGGGTTGAGCTGCTCTGCCCCGACTACTCCGATATCGTCGTCTCCACGCCCACGCCGTCCCCGGGCCATCTGCCGGCCAGGACCACTCCCTCCTCCTCCACCGTGCGCCTCAACGGCACATCGGCGGCGGGCGGCACGGCGGCGGCGGGCGGCAGCGGCGGCTCTTCGGTGCCGCTCTCGGTGCTGATCCTCAGCTTGCTGCTGGTCTTCATCATGTCCGTCTTCGTGGCAGCGGGGCTTTTCGTGCTGGTGATGAAGCGCCGCAAAAAGGGCCAAGGTGACCATGCCAGTGCCAACAACTCCGACGTCAGCTCCTTCAATATGCAGTACAGCGTCTACAGCGGCGGCCACCACCAGCACCATCACCACCCGCACCTCCAGCAGCACCCGCCCCGCGGCGGCGGCGGGGGCGGAGGGGGAGCGGCGCTGCCCAAAGTGAAGACCCCGGCCGGCCACGTCTACGAGTACATCCCGCACCCGCTGGGCCACATGTGCAAGAACCCTATCTACCGCTCCCGGGAGGGCAACGCAGGCGAGGATTACAAAGACCTCCACGAGCTCAAGGTCACCTACAGCAGCCATCCCCTGACCCCTGCGGGGGGAGCGCCGCCACCCCCGCCGCCTCCACCAGCACCAGGAGGAGA